>NC_138955.1:17942500-19425000 GCF_965226115.1 Aulonocara stuartgranti
GGAAAGGTAAGTTTAATTTAACATGAGTTATTTGGCATTATGTGCATTCAACATGTGTTGTCTTCATGTATTTCTCCCTGTATTTTTCCCATTTTTTTAGTTGTAACCTTGCTTTAAATATGTGAAAACACAAGAAATATTTCAAGCTGATTTTCTTTTCTACCAGGATTACCAGTTGCTCAGGCTTAAATTCCTCTTTTCCTGTGTGTCTGTGTTTCCCGTTTGCCCCAGTTACATAGCACATGTCCCTGGCTCAGCACACAGCTTAAACATATTCGGCCGCTTTCTTTTGGTTGGTTAAAATTAAAGCAGTAAAGGAAAGCCAATGTTTACTAAGCCCACACAAACCATACTTATTGCTGTAGTTTAAAAAGAAATGTATCAACTGAAGAAAACCAAATAAGATTAAAAGAATACAGCAGTAATAAATCTTATGTTTGCCGGGTAACTCTTGTATGGACTTTGAACTGCTGATCATTGCTCCACTGATGTACTTTTATCTTTTCTACTGAAGCATACATAGGCGAGGAATGAAAGCCTTTCAGGCTTAACAGCTAATTTGACACTTGAATATCCCTCTCTGAGTGCAACGGCATTTATAACTAAGGATGGAAACATAATATAAATGTTCCATTATGTTACAGTACTTTCTAATATAGCTGTGTAGCTGTAGCACACACACAAGTGTTGTGTGTGTGTGTGTGTGTGTGTGTGTGTGTGTGTGTGTGTGTGTGTGTGTGTGTGTGTGGTCGTTCTCTTGACTTCATAGCACTCGAAAAGATTTATCTTGTGGCAGATTCATGTGAATGCACTTCAGATTATAGGTTGTCACACTTCAGATGACAATATTAAATTAAAGAATTTCAGGAAGTGTTTGTAGCATTGTAGCATATGTCACACTTAATTTTTTGTCACTGCCTTTTAGGTCATCAAGTGCAAGGCAGCAGTGGCCTGGGAGCCCAACAAGCCCGTAGTGATTGAGGAGATTGAGGTCGCCCCACCTCAAGCCAATGAGGTTCGCATCAAGGTAAGAGATGTCCACCTTCAAGACACACACATATCTGTATTTGTTTTATTACAATTTTATAACTTTTTTTGTCCTTGTGTTAAAAACAACTTGCTCGATGCAGTTTGGAAGGTCCGTTTAATGAAAGGTTGGATAGCATGTCAGTGTTTACAGTCTTTAATGATTAGCTTTTGTGCAGATTGTGGCAACATCGGTGTGCCACACAGACCTGTACCATCTTTTCGAGAGTATGATTAAAGATGGCTTCCCAACTGTCCTCGGCCACGAGGGAGCCGGCATCGTTGAGAGCGTGGGGCCTGGAGTTACGGAATTTCAGCCAGGTCAGTTTTGAATTCCTAAGAGTCCTGTCAGTTTCATGTGTTTACAGCCAAAACAGTACATGTCTGCTTAATGGGATGGGAAAAAAATACAGTAACCAGTAAGTCTTTTTTTACAATCTAAATGTTTGCAGTTTCTCTTTTGGCAGCTTTGTACAACTAAATGTTTAAAGCTGTTGGATCTTGTGGTCCAGGCCACTCAATCATAATACTTAGCAGTAAATTAAGTAGATATTCTCCATCGACTGAGGTCACGCAGCTCAACAATAACAGCATCAGCAAAGCCTCTAAAAAGAAGCATGGGAAATATTCTGTTTGGTTTCACTGTTGTTTTCTTTTAGGAGACAAGGTGATTCCTCTTTTCCTCTCTCAGTGTAAAGAATGCCACTTATGTAAGAATCCCAGGACCAACCAGTGTGAGGTAGCATGGTGAGCACTCATCTCCTGTGATCCATTTTATCTTCAGTTTTGTTCATAGGCTGTTAGAGCATTAGACACGTGCCTTTAAAAAATGTTGTTTTTAATTTTAGCATAAATTCTCTTGTTCAGGACCAGGATTAATCAGGCCATCATGGCTGGAGTGGAATCCAGGTTTACCTGTAAAGGGAAGAGGGTGCTGCAGTTTATGGGGACCAGCACCTTCTCTGAGTACACTGTGATCAATCAGATGGCTGTGGCTAAGATTGATCCTGCTGCTCCTCTGGACAAAGTCTGTCTTCTTGGATGTGGGATCTGCACTGGATATGGGGCAGCTGTTAATACCGCTAAGGTTTGTAATTTGGGCTTGGATTTGGGAATTGGAAATGCGCTTGTTCTCTCTTTCAGAGAAGTATTAAGACGTTCATACATAATTTTTCCAGATTTTGGAAGTGAACCCTGCAGTTGTTGCTGCTTAAATCTTTTAAGTGTGTCTGTAGAGGCCCTGTGACATATCAGGGCACTTTAAACCAATCTGGGAAGAGCAGAAGCAGAAGTTTTGAGTGTTTGCTGATCTGGAGGATTCAGGTGTACATTAGCAAAATGCCAAAATCTTGACTGGAGTGAATGTCACTTTGAGCACTTGCCACAGATTCTTAATAGGATTGAGGTCTGTGCGGGCCACTCCAGGATCTTGGTTTTAGTATCCTTGAGGAACTGTTGGACTAATTTCAATGTATGTTTGGGGTCATTGTCTTGTTGCAAGACAAGCTGATGCTGATTGAATGTCGTTAGGAAGCCAATTGGTTGCACAGGTGTGATTTCAAAGCTGATTGGTTAATTACTGTAGGTGTGTTTTGAAAGCAAACATTCACATGAGGCTAATATTTTGACCACCCCTTATTTTTTACACTATATGGTAAAAAGTAAGCCTAAAAATATATTTTATATTACAAAATGTACCAGAAGCTACCAAATAGCACTGGTGAATTTTTAATTATATCAAGTTTTATCAATGCTGCAAACATTGGGAAGAAGTTTAGATAAATGTGCCTTAATTCCTGGAGGGGCTAATAATTTTGGCCTCAACTATAAATGCTAAACTTTATGACAGCACAATTAAAACAAAAAAAAAAAAAAAAAAGACTCAATAAGTGGAGCTTGTTTCGAGAATTTGGCAGTAGAAAGACTTTTCTCTCTAAAAAGAACAAGGAAGTTATCTGGAACAATGTCCTTCAGACAAACAAGGCCACGAGATTTTTTTTTATCTATAATACAAAGCACCACGCCTCGTATCTCAACCTCATGTCTCTGCTATGGTGTCTAGACATGACATTGAGATCTGTAGTGAGAGTAGGAAACAGGTGAGAGTGAGCTTGTAGTGGTGGAGGCACTTTCTGGGAAGAAGATGAATAAATATCAACAGAACCAAGACAGAATACATGTGTGTGGATGAGAGAGAGAGACAGGTGGAAAGGTGAGGTTGTGAAGAATAGAGATTGTAAAGCTTCAGCAGACCAGCTAGTTCAGAGACTCATCACCCCGGAAGAAAGCAAGACGACGATGGAACCGTTTTTTTTACTTGTTAGCAACGGAGGCTGGTTGGAACAAGGCTCTTGGAGCTGAACGCTGCTCACCTGTTTCCTAGCCAACTTCAAAGAAACAGCCTTCCCTTGCAGCTTTTTATTCAGTGAATACAAGCACCACCCATATGGTCACAAAAGGTTAGAACACTGTGTGTGTGTACATGACTTCCTGCCACACAATATATGCTTGCAACGGTTTAACCACATTTCCTAGTTATCCAAAGGTCATCTCCCCACACCCGTATACGGCTTAACTTTAATGGTTCACCATATGCAAGCATAGGTGAGCTCCTAAATGGCCGGGGGTGGACATTCCTCAGAAGATAAGGAAACCAGAATCTCACATAGAATGTGCCTGCAGTTAAACGGCTACAGCTAATTACCTCCCCCAGCATCATAGATGTGTAGGGGAGGAACAGAAGAATATCTAACCGTGCAGTTTAAGGCACGGTTTACAAATTTAAGTAAAACAATGGAAACATTTAACAATTTCAATCTAACAACAGGAGTTTAAATGCTTTGAATAAATATTCAAATGTATGGTTAGAGACACTGTAATTTGATTGTATATACAATGACAATAAATGCTTTCATTCATCCAAAGCAGCAGACAAGAGAGGAGAAGAAGGGTGGAGAAAACGAGAACAGTGTCAGAGGAAAAAGTTGAAATAATTTGTGTGCTTGGTGGTACTGAGTCCTTTTCATTTCAATTCAATTTTATTTATATAGCCCCAAATCACAACAATAAATTGAGCCATTTTTGACTTAAAACTAAAATCTTTTCAATAGAAATTCTCATCAAGATTGAAATGCTTTGGCAAGAGTTACCACTCATTAGAAGATACAGAATATGTCCATTCATTATGTTTCTATATATTAGAACTTTACTATACCCAGCACAAAGTGTCTAAGTCTCTCATCTTGTAGGTTGAGCCGGGCTCCACCTGTGCCGTGTTTGGTCTGGGAGCTGTGGGTTTGGCTGCAGTCATGGGCTGCAAGGCTGCAGGAGCCAAAAGGATTATAGCTGTTGACGTCAATCCAGACAAGTTTGAGAAGGCCAAAGTGTTTGGAGCCACCGACTTTGTGAATCCCAAAGATCACGATAAACCTATCCATGAAGTGCTCACTAAGATGACCAATGGAGGCGTGGACTACTCATTGGAATGTGTTGGGAATGTGCAAGTCATGGTAGGGAGATTTAATCTAATGTGGTTTAAGAACATGGAGCATGAAATAAAGTTAACCAAGCATACTTTTTTTTCCCTTAGCATTTAAAATGTAATAATTGATTTTAATCATTGAAGAAGCCCTTTGATCTACTGACTCTGTGCCCTTTTCCATCTAGCGCAGTGCCCTGGAGTCTTCAGCCCAAGGTTGGGGTGTCAGTGTGATTGTTGGATGGACAGACTTGCATGACATAGTTATTCGACCGGCTCACCTCATCTCTGGACGTACGTGGAAGGGCTCCATGTTTGGAGGTGAGATCAGTCTATTTTACATCCTGTGAGGCTGTGGGAGTGTGTGGGTGTGGTGTTGCTCTTTCTCTCTCTGCCCTCACTCCAGGATACAGCTGCTGCTCATTCCCTCATTCAGCACCTGGACCCAGTTAGCAGTTAACTCTCAGACCTTATATAGGGTTAGAGTGGGGTGGGTTTTCTCTTTGTCGTTGCACTGATTGTTAGGGAATGGAGAGGTGCTATAGTGTAGTTGTGGGAGCTAGTGATGGGCAGATGAAGCCCCATGAAGCACTGAAGCTTTTCATCCAATTGGTTCACCCCAACGCGAAGCTTCATGAAGCTTCATTTGCTCTAGCAGGACACCTACTGGACGTAAAAATAATAGCTGGCATGAATTTGAAGAGTGTGGCATTTTGCACACAGCCTGTAAATGTCAACAACAAAAGGAGTGTGTAAAACATGTATATTGTAGTGATGGCAGTATACTGTGTATATTTATACTGGCAGTATGGGAAATGATTATTTGGAAATGCTTGAAATGGAAATGATCATTTACTGTGAGGTGAGGTGTGGTTGGGGTGTGGACAGTAGTTGTGCTTTTGTAACGTTGAGGTATGGACAGCTACACACTGAGGCTTTGAGCCTCAGTCCTGCCTGTTCACATTTTATTCTGTAAAAACTAAATTTTCACTGCTTTTACGACCTTTTTAGTGGGGAGAACATAGCTAGGATTTAATGATTTAACAAATCTTTTGAATCCTTTGTCCTCCACAATGCTAAATGGCTGGGAGTCCTCAATCACCATGCTAACCAGGTCTTCATCTATTTGAGATTGTTCTCCTGAGGAAAGACAATAAAGACAAAGCACAAATATAAATATCACACACGTAACTTATAACAGTTGTATAATATTGTTATATCATTTAGTAACATTACTGCATCCTATATTATCATTGCATTTGATGGCTCACCTGGTCTTGCTCCACAATCGGTGTCCCCCTTATTCTCATGCAAAGCTCTGTAGTGACTAAGCATGGATGAGGTGTTGTTGTTATATCCCAGCTCCCTGGCACATAGCAAACACTTCACCTTGTACAAAAGTCAAGACAGCTCAACATAAATTGTATTGCACCATCAGTATCATGGAAATACATCTTCTGTAGAAATTTACATACCTTGTTGGGAGGAATAAGATCAAAATGTTCCCACACAGGGGAGGACATCCTCCTCTTCTTAGCTGGCTCCATTCTCTCCAGACTTTCTCTCCTCACTCTCATAAACCTCCAAACTGTCTCCAAACTCTCACTAACCGCAACTCTCCATCAAACACCCACATTTTTGAATGAAGTCTGAGGGGTTTATATCGCTGTCATATCTCGCGGCAAAGTTCGAACCACTTCATGAACCAGTCATGTGGTACAGCCGGGCAGCGAGGCTTCGGACGTCATCATTTTCAGCTCCTCCCATAAATGAAGCAAGCCTCGATACGCGCTTCGCGGAAACGCCCCCTCCATTACTCGACACACGCTCCGAAGCCTCGATACAGAACGTCCCATCACTAGTGGGAGCAGTGGGGAGGTTTACTGCTTTCAGTGAGTAGTGTGGGCTCCAGCAGCAGTAAGGTGTGTGCTGCTACAAGTGATTAGGGTGGGCCTGTGGGCTTTAGAAGTGCATTATTCTTTGGTGCTTGTTTGTTCTTCCACCTTCTTAAGACACATAAGACTGAGTTGTGACCTTTGTCTTTTTTGCAACGCCGCTTTATTAATAAGAACAATCTCTTTGACTTGGGATTGTTCATAATAAGAACTTAATATTCACCACACTGCTTTGTTTGGCTTCCTTCTCATTCTTTCCTGGTCCTGTTTCTACTGTTCCCCACACCTACCCCTAGACCTTAGACTGTTACATCCCCACAAATAACTATTATCACGGAGTGATGAATCGCAAGTAAAGGAGCTTTAAGTTTACATGTTCTAAAATGTGGCTCTTATTTTAATCTTGTGATTCAGGATTTAAGAGTAAGGACGGCGTCTCCAAGATGGTTAAAGACTACCTGGACAAGAAGTTGAAAGTGGACGAGTTTATTAGTCAGAACATGACTTTGGATCAAGCCAATGATGCCATTGAACTCATGAAGAACTGCAAATGGTAGATTTGCCTTTCACAGCTGAAGAAAAACACAAGTTATTATTTGCTAAAGTGAAACTCAGTTTTTTTTTCTCTTTCTTTCCACAGCATCCGGGCGGTCATGAGTGTTTCCCCACCATAAGACCACTGTGCTGCTTCCAGCAACATTAAATCCAGTAGTGTATCACTACAATCAGTTTAAATAGTTCAGTGAATTCCTCTGTGGACATTCATATGAATTCATATGAGCAAAAATTTAAAAAGCATTTATGGATAAATAAAATGGCATGAAACAGATTGGTTTGTGAGACTCCTGGTTTTTCTTGTTTTATTGGTTTTTATGTCATTAAAGTCTGTATGAAGTGTGTCTAGCTAAGATTTACACAGCGCAGCCTAATAATATAAATGTTTGCTTTACTTGGCAGGCTGTGTTGTAATTATTCTGCTAGGACTGATACCATGATTTGTCCCCTAGCAGTCCTGCTGGTTTCTTGTAGAATTTGTGATAAGAGAGAGGATACTGCAGCAATTCCTGTCGATTCAAGTGACAAAGCCAGCATACGTATGCCTACCTCTACAACTTGGCTCATACAAGAACTACAGGTTAGATCTTTATGCTAAGCAACAATGAAATCTTAAATGAATGAATAAAGTCACTGTGTCTGCTCAACACCAGAAGGAGTTTGCTGGTATCCACACTTTAAGAAATATTGGTTCTCCCTTGCTCCTCCTGATCACTTCTCTGCCTTCCTGTTAGCAGGTCTGCCCAACCACTCTCACTGGCCTTGAAATCTACCTACCACCCACCACCTTGTAATATAGCCATTACAAGATAAAGCACCTGATGCAATAAAAATCTTTGGTTCTGCCTGTCATGTGTAAATGTGTACTTTGACACATTCACGAGATAGCGACATATACCAGCCAGCTAAGAACTGCTACAGACTGGACGCACACATAGGCAGCACTCCAACAGCAGAACAATGTCAGGGCTCCCTGTCCAGCAGGAAAGTCCTGGAAACACTGCTTTAAAAAAAAACTCCAGATCCAGCCTTGAAACTATGCAAATCCCAATCTAAACAAGCATCCACTTGTTGCACTGGAAAAACACACATCTACCTAATCCATAACCAGAGATAGGAAGCCACAGTATCCACTGCAAATTATTAGGCAGGTAGTTTTAATGAATACCACTCATTTGCTGCACTTTCTTCAGACTATTTTGGTAATGGTGTTTTTCAGCTGCTTTCCTAAACTTCTCTGTGTTTCTGCTCAATTAAGCAAAAAGTCTGTTGCAGTCTGGTGTTGACAATAGCAGCTTTTATCAGGTGTGACTTGTCACTCTGATCGCTTGTTTTCAATTTATTTCAGTTATGAAGCCCAGAATTGTCAGAAAACAAACTGCAAACTTTCCTGCATCGTTTCAAACATTTCAAAAGGCTCGGTGGCAAGTGGAATAAGATCTTACCAACTAACTGATCTGGTCTAACTCTAACTGCAGACACAGTGAAGTTTCAGAAAAGCTTTCTCTAGCTCTGTAAGGTGATAGACACAAGACTGTTTCATTTTGAAGTAAATATGAAATGAACAGTTGCAGGTTTCCAATCTGGCTGTCTGCACTGCTAGGGTGGATATACTCATATTAGTTAAAGCGAACATCAGTGCAGTTCAAAGGCTCCAGAAAGTTTAAAAAAATAAAATAAAAAATATTAAAATACAACTAGTATTGTCAACCTAACAATCATTACTCCCTTGAAAAAGAGGTTTTTGATCTTAACGGGACATTCCTGGTTAAATTTAAAAAAAATTAAGTATTAAACCTCTCTTGCATCTTAAGAAAGGAGCAAAACAACCCAAGTAAATCTTTGTTGTTCAAAGTTGAACCACAACTCTGTAACCCTAAACCTGTAAAACATTTACCAGGACCTCAACAAAGAGAGACTGGCCCATTTCCAATACAGCCCCTACACCCCCTCACTATGCACTTTCACTCAGTTTGCACAGTAGTACAACGGTTCACCACAGATAAGCTGATAGGAGAAGAAGCTGAACCACTGTTTTGCACATTATTGATTATATCTCAACAACATTAAAGCATGGGTGGTTTTCCAATTAAAATGAGTATCATGTACAAAACTAACCAAAGGACTTTCTTCCCTTTGTAATATGTTAAAACTTCAGATTAGTTTAATCATTCTTAGACACTTTTGGTACATGAGGATAAAAATCTATTTGAACAAATGTAGCGAACCTTATTAAGGCAGGCAGCTGTGGGTGAAAGCTTCGCAAATTATGCAGCTGAACAGATTTTACATGTGACAGTGGTCAAAAATGTCCATGTGCATTTCAGAGACATGTTAACACTTATGCCTACAAGAAGCTATATCAGCTAAATGGGCAATACCAAAGGTGTACTTACTGTTTCCACAAAAGAATATTTTTAGAAATTAAACATTTGATTTTTTTTTTTCCTGTCAAACAAATATTTGGAAAGTCTCATTTTATCCACCTTAATCAGCAGGGACTCTTCCAAAGAGGATCAAGAATTAAGTGATAAGCAATTTGGAATCAACAGACCTGTAAGAGTAATATTCTTGGCCTCTAGAGGGCAGCCAAATATCAACCAGCCTGTTGAGCTAAAAGCTGATTCTGTGTTTGCTAAAGAACTCTTTGGTATTTTTAGCACTTAATTAATGTTGCTTTGCTTAATGTTGCTTACAGTGTTTATCAGATAACCATGAAAAACACAGCCATAATTTTCATGCCCCTCACTTACCCTGACCCTGCAGGCTGAGGGGTTGCCCTTGGCTGTGTTCGGCCTTGGGGCACCAGGCCTCGCAGGGATCATGGGCTCCTACATAACTCACCATATGAAAAACATGATGTCATTTTAATGTCTTTCTTTCAATGAACTGATAGCATTAAATATAATACTTGCAAAAAGCAATTTGCTGAATTCCAGTCCTACTGGGGTCCTACTGCCCAGGGTGTCACATGCAAAAAGTGACTTAAAAACACAGATCATGACTGCAAAGAGACACAAAGATGATACATAAAGGGGTTAAACTGTCACAAGAGGAAACAGGATGACTCGCCTAAGGTGCATCATAACTGTAAAGAGATGTAAAACAACTACAGAGACCCAAAAAACATGCAAAACAACCACAAAGAGAGAGATCACAATGCAAAGGGACAACAAAATGATGCGAAGAAGAAATGCAGAACAGCAGCCAGTTTTTCCTGGTTCAGAATTGGAATTTGTGGATTGACTATTCACATAAGCATGACATGTCCGTGCACAGTGAAGGCAGTGAGACTTTGTTACCTCGCTGGACAGAAATCTGTGCAATTCTACTTCATTTCAGGATATTTGATGAAGAAAAATGGCTATGATGGTCACTGAATGAAACCAAATTTAACATTAGGAGCATACAAAATAAGGCCTAGCTCCCTGTTTACTGTGCACGGTTATTAAACAATCTTACAAGTCTGTTTTATTTGAGGAATTCACAGTCAAGACAGCGCTTTGATCGGCATCCTCCCCCCCGAAGGAACACATACGAACGTATACACAGAGAGAATATTGTGAGAGAGAAAAACAGAGGAATCAAACCCAGATTATTCAGAAGTATTCTTTGATCTCATCTGAATGAATAATAAGGTGATGATTCTTGTTTTTGGTTTTTTTTGGTTTTTTTAGAAACAGCACGGACATGGAAGCCTGTTGAAGTTGGAGAAAAGTGTGTTGAAAACACTGCAGATTAACTTAAGACTGTTTAAATGATTGCACAATATATCTTTCCTCCCAACATGTGGTTTCGGTTTTCTGTGTAGATTTCACCAGTGGATCAAAAATCTGTCATTCCCCAAATGTTGACTGGAGATTTATTACACATGCACAAGTGTTGTTGGAAACTAAACCAAACAATACTTGAAGCATTTGAATATTCTGATAATGAATGACTTTCAGAAAGAGATCAGATTTGCACTGTCTCATTCAAACTTGCAAATCAAAACCCAGTTCCACATAAATGTACCAGAAAACACAAGAGACGCGGCCCATTATTCTGGTTATTTGTTATTTAGAAAGGAGGCTGTGTGAGAGCTGAAAAATGAGCAACTCTGAAATAATGGGTATCTCCCAGGGCTCAGTCATGGGGCCACAACTTTTGAATCTGTTTATAAATGATTTTCCTACTGATGGGAGAGAGGCTACTCGATTTAAAAAAATCAAAACAAAACAAAAAACAGCTCCTATTTGAAAGACCAATTTCATAGTTTTTATTTTTAAAAAGGGAGAATTTTTAAGTTCTTAGGCATAATCTAAGATCTTAAATTTAAGCCTCTCTTTTATCACTGCAGGCGTGAACCCATTGCAAGGTCTTTGGAACAGGAAATTATGATTATAACAATATGAATTTCACAGTAGTCATTCTTGCAACCACAGTATTTTCTTGTCTCCTGTGTTGTTGAAAAGTCATCGCTCTCAGCACTCGTAGGTGTAAGAGACTTTTAATAGTTCTGTGTAGTTGCAATATCTTGTTTTTACTGTACATTGTATCAACTTTTAAATATTTAATTAGTTTTACTTTTTATACAGTTTACATTATCTAGCTTTCACATTGATATATTAGGTGAGCATCTATAAAAAAACATTTTCCCCCGGGCACTTCTAAAGTATTCTGATTCTGCGTTGAATCTAAAACGCTGGTACATCGTAGCTGCAAACCCTTTTGAAACCCGACATTACACATCAGCACTGACGCAGCTGCACAGGTATAAATACTGAAAATGGAGATGGTCACTTTCTTAGGCTCTACAAAGAGTCAATGCAGAGGTTTAATTAAGTGTACACAGATACACATAGTTTAAGTAGATGTCAGTGACAACTTTAACCTTATGACATCAGAATGTCATTTTTGTTTTCATTAAACTCTGCTCCTGTATGTAGGCACTCGTGAAACAAAGATACACATCAAATATTGCTTACATTTCTTTTTCCAAAGTATAGGGTCAGGATTATGACCTATATATTTAGAGGATTAAACTAAGATGGGCATTGCTCAGGGTTCATCCGTTTGATTGACCTTCTTGGCCTCCGTAAGCCCGACTTCATTCTCGAGTGATGCCCATCAGTAACTAATGTGATCATGCCGTTCAGAAATCGAGTTTTCTGTGTGCTTTTACATTTCCACTCAGGCAGGTTAGTTATTTATGTATCCCTCGTCCCAATCTTTCATATTGTATGACAGTATGGGCTCAAACATCACCATCTACACACAATCACACACTTCACACCCTCATGCAATCAGACTGTGAAAATAATGGCTAAAAAGCCTGTCTGATGGGATCACTGTCACATCCTGAATAGATGGAGTCTACTTTGAAAGGTTTAGTAATTTTTCTCCCTCAAAGGCAGAAGGTATTCTGGAATATTCCAGATATATCCAGCGGTATTTGGACATTTAAGCTTTCTCTGTAAAAGGCTGTGAACTGTCAAATATTACTGACTGAAATCAAATTAACAGAAAAAAAAATCTTTCCAATGAAGGAGAAGGGCAAACCAGAGGTGTAGCCATTTTTATCTGGTTAGTTTTTATACAAACACAGTACTGTCAGGTAAACATCTCCACCTGTGTGGTATGTGCATTTATGGTAATGAGTTGAAATGATGTCACGACCATACATCGTACCTGGGTGTTTCTCCTGCACAACAGTTGGTCTGCATGCAGTCAAAATCAATAAATCTCTGTCAGCCTATTAAAGAAATCTATTCATTTTCTTGTTATTTCTGACCATTTGCTTAACAAAATGAGCATTACACCTTAGTAAATGATATCGAAATTAAGAGGAATCCTGCTGATTTTCCATTTGGCTCTGGCTGAAAAACCTTTTCTGCTGCTGGAATAATCAGTTTTAAACCAAGCCGCATTTTCTCCATCAAAGAAATTAAAAAGATTAAAGCTCCGTCCCAACTATATCATTTGTAGTCGACCGAAACCTGTCAAAAGCCATATTCAAAGACAAATTTGACCTCTTCTATGTTTCTGTGGTGTTGAACTACAACCGCGATGTGTTAGGCAAATAGATGAAAGACTAAATTAAAAAAAGACTGTGTGCCTTTTTAGCTTGATGGGGTTAATTACTGTGAACCCCACAGGATTTTCTTCACAGCAGACATTTCCACTTGTCATGTGGGAAATGCAGAGGTGTAATTAATATAAGAGAAGACTGTCTGAAAGGAGACGGTAGATGAGCAGCGTACACAACAGGATCCATTAGTAATGCTAGATACCTTACAAATGTGCAATTAGCACGAGGAAATGCTAAGCTTTTACTCCAGAAACCTTTCAAAGCATCAAACTGCACATAAGAGTTCCAACTCTTACAAACACAGACACAGTCAAGTTTGTGGGACTAAATTCATTTGCAATGAATGAAGCAGAGGAAAATGCACTAAAAATGATGACATTGTGTAACACGGGAGTAAACAGAGTCAAAAATCAAAACTTTAATGATCATCACTGCCCTCCTCTGAGTTTAAAAAGGCATTACGGCTGAGAAGAACCCAAACTGTCACTTCCATTAATAAAAGGCTGCTAAATTAAGCCACTTTTGGGATTTTCATTTGCAGTCTACTGAAGGACAAACTCACCCACACACAGCTACAGAAGAGTCATTTATTACTCCATTAGAAGAAATACAAAGATGGCAGAGAAACTCTGATCACATTAGTCCTCTGAAAATACAGAAATACCGAATGCTGCTTCTTGCACGAGGAAAATCCCGTCATCGAGATGAATGGTGACTACTGCAGAGTAAAAGGAGAGGGGAGCCACCGATGGAGATAGCTGGCTAGTTTCAATTTCTAGATTCACATTTTAATTTGCTACAACCGGGCTATTGAAAACATGAGACACCAAAGTACTTCTCAAAGCAGGGCCAAAAAGTCCAGCACTTTGAGGTTCAGGGTCTTTATTGTCTTTCTGGACAACCGCACAGATGCTCTTGAGGCTACGTCACAATTCTCCTAGCAACCGTTGCCCATTTCCTCACCGGATGAGCGCTAATAATAGCCACATTCAAGACATAACAATTAGGTTACAGCACTTGTACTGGACACGTCAACAGGTGAATGAGACGATGACATAGTGTAGTCAGCTAATCAGCCTCGTCTTTCATTAAACAGTAAATCAACTCAATACCAATTGTTTCCTTTAGCTCTCTGGCCGTGAACCTGCCTTAGTTGCCCAACTTGAATTTGATAAGCCTAAATTTTAAGTTGCTTGTTGGTGTTCTGTGGACTCTGCTCTCTAGTATTGCTGGTTCTCCTCACTCCACAACCGGTAAATTTATATGACATGTGATTAAGTTAGCAGAGGTTGGGGGGAAAAAAAAACAGAAGCAAAGCATGGTGTACTAGTTGAATTTGCCCTGAGCTCCACCCACCACTGACAACAACAACTAGACAGCCTGTGACAGCTCTGGGCATGACAAGACCCAGAGGTGAAAACGAGCCTATCAATCCTGTCCACTAAGCAAAACCAAATCTCATAAATACTTTTATATTTCCTCCAGAGGATACAGTTTTCACTAATAAAGTAATCCACATTTGATATAAGACACATTCAAGTACTTCCATTTACTTTGAGGAACCGATATTTAATTCAGAAAGCCATGAGAGCTCCACGAGCGGTGCCTCATGATTTTTCAATGTGCTGTGTGTGAGCTGCAGAAGTGCTGAGGGTGTGTGTGTGTGTGTGTGTGTGTGTGTGTGTGTGTGTGTGTGTGTGTGTGTGTGTGTGTGTGTGTTTGGTAAGTCCAGTCCTTGGTGCGTTTCTGTCCGGTCTACATTTGGCTGAGGAAATGAGCGCGTCCGTTGTCTTCCAGACGGCGGGTGAGGATCTCGCAGCCGGTTTCCGTCACCAGCAGGGTGTGTTCGAACTGAGCCGAGCGCTTCCCATCTCTGGTCACCGCCGTCCAGCCGTCTGGCCACGTCTCATCTTGCCAGCCACCTGAGACATTACACACACGCACACGATTTCTGACTTTGGCTTACACAAAGTCAATTTAGCAAAGTCGACAAAACAAAGCCTCTGAGCTATGCAATGACTCACTGTTTACCTGTGAGATAGTTAAAGGTTTTAAAGTGTAATGACCCATTTTGGAGCCTGGCTTTACACAATTTTACCCTGTAAGAACCTGTTAATAGTCTCAGCTTTGCTCAGTATATGCTCGACTGTGAAGGTGATTTCTGAAGGCAACTTGGTCATTTTGCTTTAGGATGAGCTGATTAGATAAAACAATTTGGTTTCTTCAAAGGCTTCTGTTCCTAAAAACCAAGCAAAACACCATTTATGGTGTATTATGAGAACTACACTGCAATAAAGCTGCAAAAAGAAACAAGAATTCCAATGTTTAACTTGACATAGTATTCTAGTTTTAGTCGCTTGAACTATGTAGTTTGCAAATAGTCTAATTAAGGCAGTTTTCTAACATATTCATTTGATCTATTTCTGTAAAGATTATTATTCATACAAAGGTTACACTCACCTTCACATATCATGGGCTCAATGGTGAACACATGGCCAGGCTTCATAACACCAACTGCTTTGTTTTCTGGGAAATTAAGGAGAACATAAATCATGCACTTTTGAGTAATTAATGCTAACACATTCAGCGCTAACCGTGGGAGTTACTCACTGGCATAGTGCGGCACATTGGGAGCCGTGTGGAAAAGTCTGTGGATGCCGTGGCCGCAGTAGCTGCGCACCACGGAGAAGCCGTTGGCCTGAGCGTGCTTCTGGATGATGTTACCCAGCTCTCTGTAGCGAATGCCAGGCTTCACTGAGGAAGCAAACAACACAGGGCTTAGTTTATTTCCTGAACCACACACACTAATGTAACTATTTGACATGGAAAACGATGTTGTTTCTACGTCAATGTTTCAAAATGTAAAGTATTTTCCTATTTCAGGTTTACAAAGGTAATGTTGAGTTTGCCTTCAGCAGTCAATTGAATATCTTTGACTATTAACTGGACAAAACAAGACCTCTGAAGAGGCTGTGGGAAAAGAGGATCTGCTTTTATTTTTATTGCGCAGACCAGAAAATAAAATGTGATTAACTGATAATCTTCCATAATGCATGATGTTCCTCAGCAGATGGTGCATCCCAGTTGCCCTGCACATGTAGATAATCAGAATTTGCAACATCCTGGCCACTTTAAGGATTGCAGTTCACAAACTGATGGGTCACTGAGGAATGACCCATCAATTTCGACTTGCTCTGAAATGTAAGTGCTCTCTGGTGGCCGAACTCTGCTAATTCTTGTTATTCAATGACCTCAATATATTGATACCAATAATCCCAATAAGCTAATACTGGCTGATTTAGCCAAAGCTGTGTCTTTGATTAAACAAGGGTAGATAACATAACGTCCATCACATCAACACAAAACACCACCATCACTGTAAAATGTTAGAAAGACAGAAAGTGAGCCTACCAGAATCAATGGCTTGCATAAGGCATTCATACGTAGTCTGAACCAGTTTCTTTGCTCCTTCGTCCACCTCTCCAACAAAGAAGGTTTCGTTGAGGTCGCCATGGAAACCATTGTGGTACACAGTGATGTCCACTGCGTGAGCGTGGGAAGACAAATATGTCAGGACCATTGTATCGGATGACAAACTGAATTCTTTTATGTTTAACACAAAGGGAGCAATATTATGAATGACCTGCCAAGAGCAGTTAATAACAGGCGCTAGCAAGTTTTCAGAAAACACGTATCCATTTGCAAGGCAATACAAAATATCCTTTTATTAAAAAATTGCTGATAAAATTGGAAGTGCCAGTTTGCAAACTGGGACTTTTCCCCACTTGAGGAAAAATATAGACAGCAGAGAATCTGACTGGCAAAGCCCCACTGGTAGAGGTTAATGAAACTATTTGTCTTGTTGGGCCACGCAGCGAGAGATGAGTTGTTGGCAAGTACTCCATCAGACGCTCTGAGGGGAGTGGCGGATAGAAGACGTCGCCTTAGCAGAAATATTCATAAAGAGGCTAAAATTGGCCAAACTCCTGCTGATACCATTTCGGGATCTCGGTACAATCATTTGTCATCCCAATTCCCCTTCCCCCCCTCACCTCAAACATTTACCAGTATACAAACTCAAGCATTCACAGGACTTTGCTAGACATTGGGAATATGAATACATTTTTAAACACTGTAGTATTAAAGTTCCCTGGAGATTAAAGCACACGATGGCAGTAAAGCAGGAACAGATAAGAGAAGACATGTGAGGCAGTGAACGCACCATTGAGGATATCTCCTTCTTGCAGGGGTCTTCTGTCTGGGATGCCATGGCAGATGACTTCGTTAACAGATGTGCAGCAGGATTTGGGAAAATTGTAGTAGTTGAGAGGGGAGGGGTAGCAGTTCCTTGCTAAACAGGCCTGTCGGGACAAAGTGTGTATGTTACAGAGATGGCAGCAGTGCAACAACAGAGTACAAATGTAAATGTATGACAAATATCGAAGATCAATAATCCATTTTAAAGGAGTTCATTTGATATATTTAACAGTTCAAACCTAAGTGCTTACGTTGCTTACATGCCTGGCGCTGACATGTGGATGAACTATAATGAGCCATAATGCGAGTTTGTGTTTAGTGGATCCAAAAATGAGGCATTGTGTCTTGTTTCAAAACAACGCACCAGATGTACGGCGTGGTCAATTTCTTCTGTTGTAACGCCTGGTTTCACCATCACGGCTGCAATGTCCAGAACTTCTCTTGCCAGCTGCAAATAGCACACATGTCAAAATCGCACTGCAATAAAAGGTAAGCTAGAAATGCACGCCTTGAAAGCAGACAGTCAATACTGATTGCTACCTTGCATACAACTCTCATGCCCTCAATGTCCTCGGGGTAAAGAGTCTTGATCTGTGACGTCCCCTTCAAGAACTGCTCGGACTCAGACATCCCTACGGGACGGAAACAAGGACAGACAACTGGCATCACTCACACGTCAATACTCAGTGAAACTGATGAGCTCATTCAGCCAGGATCTTGCAATAGCAGCTGCTGTCAGTCTATCAATTTCCAGACTGTCACTGCTGGATTTACATTCTCCTGATTGATTTTGTTTTTCCATCACAAGTGACAACTAAATAAATCATCTGTTACTGAGAAGGCATTGTCATTCATACTATAATTTTAACAGTTACACTGCAATTGGTGCAACTGTAACTATTACCCCATGCAAGAATATAGATACTTAAAGGCAATCATGTTAACCCATACTGTCCTATGAGCTTTACCTTCAGTTGTCTCTGACTCCTCGCAGCTTCAACAAGTTACAGTACACAATTAATCCACCTCTAGACCATCAGAAAACAGTGATTTAGTTTCAGTAAAAACCACTGTGTAAGAACAGGGAACATCTGGAAAAATAAATAAAACACTACTCTCTATAGCAGAAGGCAAATCTACTCTCAGAAAGCCATGGCTAAAGTCTAAGCCCAGGGTGCGCTCTCATGAGAAAAGTTTAATCACTACAAACAGGTATTCCTTGTTTTAGGACATGAACGTTGTTTTTGATATGTCAGAGGAATAGAACTACTGATGGTAGCACAGGAGTGCCACCTGGTTTAGTTTTGGTACTTTTAATGTGAAATCCTTGTGATGTTTAATTTTTTACTGCTTGTACAGCAGTATAAATCTGAAAAATAAACTCACCTCAGGTATGACCTCATGTATGATCATGAGGACCGATAGTATATTTAAATCCAGTACAAAACCAAACCATCTTTCTCACAATATCAACAAAAATCACAAGTGTAAAAGTAGAATTGCATCAGATTGCAGTCTGTCTATTAGTTTGCACTGGTGTTCTTAATAAAGAGTCATGAGTGCATATCAAGCTGAACTGTTTTGATATTTTGCCAGCTTCAGCCCTAAACATCTAACAAGCATCTTGTGCTGCTATGAATAACTAGCCACTCCTATAAAGACTACACTACAGCTTCAGCACCTGAGCAGAGGCAGGCTCTAATGACACTCACACCGTCGGCTCAGAAGAACAAAGCTCGGCAGCTTCTGTTATATGGAGAACAACAAAAGTGCAGGTCTCAGTGCAGCAGGTCAGCTTGGTAACGACCGATCCAACAAGAGCCCAGCATTTTAATTGGACTGCAAAGTGCATACAAATATCTATTGGTCAAAGCACCCGTGTCATCAATAATTCGCTGGTCCATAATTTATTAACTCGACCAGATGAATGCTGGATGAACGTGAACAGTTGCCTAGCAACACAGACATGAGACAGATTAGTGTTTGAATCAAATGCTGGTGTCCTTTTGACCTGAAGAGGCCACAGTGTGACAATGGAAATCAATTGGACTTACTAACACTTTGATACACCTGTTCTGAGAAGAAGCGAAGTATGACAAAAGGAACGTGTGTACATTATGTTTTCAGAATGAAAATCACTGCTGAAAATGCTTGTGTTCAGCCCTGAAGCGGGACCGAGCCTGAACTAATAAGAGGCCTCTATCAGGAATTTTTCGGCCTTTTCCTTTGGAATGTGCAGCTAGTTGATGTGTACCGGCTGATTTGAAGATGCTCACTGTCCACATTTGAGTTATTAAAGAATAATTTAAATCCATTGAAACACTGTCCTGAATCAATTGTACTTCACTCCCCGAATTGGCACCACAGGAGAATGAAAGGAGACTGTAACCATGACTACCTGAGTGTGGATCTATGCAGTCAGATGACACGGATGCAGAGGTTGCCATGGCTGCAAAAAAAGAATGACTTGCCCAGAGAAATAAATGTAAAATAAGGCAGGTTAGAGTAATCTCAGCTTGTGATAATTTACATAAAAGAAACAAACTGGTGATAAAAAAACACAGCGTGACAGCAGAGCTGTCAGCAGGTTGACTTTTCCCTGCAATAAATCCAACACCAACGAGGGAGAGAGATCACCGTGAGATATTACAGGAACATTAGAAAGAAGACTATTCAAGTCCGGTTTGAAACACCAGCTTAGAAATAAAAGGCATCAGTACAGATGTGCCTACATGTTATTCACTGATTTCAAAGTGCTACATCTCCAAAAGCTGAACTGTGAAATTATATCCATATACTGTATGCAGCAGCTTTAAAACGAGCTGCACTAAGCACAATACTTTGCCCATGTAGATACATTTAAATCCAGATTTACTGATTGATCTTGACAAGATCATAACAAGAAATATCAGGTTCTGGATTTAAAAACAGTCCAGTGAGCGCTGTGGGAGAAGAAACGATTAATCTATCAGTGAATGTTTAAAGGTTTAGTCCACACTTTTTCAGCACCCCTAAGGAGTGACTACTGAGCAACACAGCAAATCATGATGAGCTGCTCCTCTGTTCCACCCCACTCTTAAAATCCTGATGAAGTCAGTATGTTGGAAAGGCTAAACAACACCATCAGCTAAAAATAAGGTTAGAGTCTGGAGATGGACTTTAGGAAATGGTTTAGGAATCAGACTTACACCAACAAGGAAAATCTTTTAAAGAGCAAGGACAGAAGCAATACAGAATGAGAGTATAGCCATTGTATCTCAGGCTGATACTCACTGAGTCAACTCAACTCCACGTGTAACTGCAGGATTACATATTTCTTGTCAGCGAGTAGGGTCTACTTGTGAGTAACATGAATTTCATCATTAGAAGTTGAAAATGATGCACAAATCAAATGGTCTGTGCCCAACCACATCTGTACAATAAGGTTACTAAGTAGCTACAGCATGTAATGTAAAATGTGTTCTGCCCATGATGTAAGAAAAAGAACGTAGAGGCTCATATGTGAATTTATCCTTTGAGTGGACTTGAAAAGACTAGAAACAAGTAAGCAAACATAATCCTGGACAAACAGTGAGCACACATCTAATTCTGCATCTGAATATAAACCATGTGATATTAATTCTAATGCATGAGCTCAATCGTAAACTGGTTGTTGTGGCTGAACGCGGCACAGTTGCCTCACCATATTAAATATGCCCACTTAAGCAAATTTAAAAATGAACAGGTGACAAATATCTCGATAAACTGCTGAATTTCAATTATAGCACAAAACTTGCTGATGTGGCTCTTCATTACCCGCCTGTTCAGACTATCCTCTGTGTGTACAGATCTTTAGCTGACAGCACAAGACGTATCAGCTTATCTGTGCATTCATGCAAAAATGGCAGAACATGCATGCATGGATGAGTGCATTGTTCAGACAGAGACAGAGACGGGCCTTCAACAGGTAGCTCTCAATGCTCATGCATGCGTTACTAAATCTGTGCCATTAGTTTCTAACTCATTTATTGTGGTAATAATGAATGTGGTCTGGACTTTTTCCCCCACTTAGCTGATGTCAACACATACTTACGAAATGACATATTAGTAACTTATTTGCCACTAAAATACCAATGAACCCATCAGTTATGCAGGTCAAAGTCAGGTTAAATATTGTAATATTTTCATTTTATACCAAGACACCACAGCTTATGCTCATCATGTCCCATGCCCCAATTTGAGCTAGGGTTGATTTCTGATTTATCAAAAGTATGAAAGCCCTGAATGAATCCTCTTACTTGTACACAGTACCTCTGATGAACTGCACTTTCCTGCACAGTGTGACATGCCAAAAAGGATTTAAAGCTTAAAATGAATAAATAAATAAAAAGATCACTTCTGCTGGAACAGAAAGAGATCGGGTTACCTCTGGGATGATCAGCATAGTCAGGTCTTTGGATGTCACCTGGCACAGGTCTCATGGGAGTCTACAGAGAAGGCCAGAAGAAAGACAGACAGGTTAACTCAGCGTGTCAGTGTTTATATAAGAGAATCCTTGAAGCAAGTAACAAAATGTAGTATTTCCTTTTAGTGTCTGTTTGATTTCCATTCATTTGAATAAGGTAAATACCATAAGATGATTCTTATCTTTATGCTTGAGCTTGTACCTGTTTCATGCTGTGTTATAAATCCAATGCACCCCACCACCACCAGCCCTTTTTTTTTTTGATGCACCGTTCTGACATTAGTCGGATATTAGTCTGATCCTGATTCAAAAAGCTGGACCGGATATCAGTGTCAACGTACTGATGTATTCAGTTTAATTCTGGCTTTATGTGCATTTACTACACCTCGCATCAGTAGCAGTGGTACCAGGAGACCTAACACATCTCACGGGAAGCTAGCAGCAAAGGATCAGCAGTGTCTAGATTCTCAGATGTCCTAATCCAACAGCTTTTGTCTGTATGTTGGCAATAGTTTTTCACACAAACTGCAGCCAAGTGAGATGACACGACTGAAAAGTTCAGATGATGCTTTTCCTGTTGGCTTCGTTTATTCCCCTGATCTGTTACAATCTGTGAAATACTTGTTGGGATGATTTTATTACATGTAGATAACTCAATGTCATTTCACTTCACCTTTTATGTGTACACCTAGTTTATCTTGTCAGCAAGACAACTTTACACGCAATAACCAATGCAATGACCATCAACTAGGCTTAGTAGTGTACTGAAGCTGGGCTATCCATACCATGCCATGTTTGATCCCCAAAGTCCAGTTTGTTTGGCTAGTGCAGGTTAATGCAGTCCTATATAGTGGACTGTAGCTGTTCTGCCTGCCCGTTCATTTTTCATTACTTACCAGAGGGTAGTGAGGGCGTAGTTTTCCTGTGTAGCGGTACCCTGGCCATGGGTCTGTGTTGATCTCCTTCTCCACACAGTTCTTAGATTCATTTTGGTTCTTCTCTTCCTCTAAAATACAAAAGAATATACAACATACACATAAAACAACTCACAGGGTGTCTGAATCATCTGGCACAAAGTACAGAAAGAAGTTTCACCAACTCGTGACTCTAAAAGGACACGCATATGTAAGGGGTGCCACCTCTCAGCTTTCTGAACTGCAATTTGATTGACAGAGGAGTCTTAAAAGGAAGCTGTGAATGATTTTGATCTGTGGTAATGGATATGTGCTGCCTTAGGCTACGTCCACACTAGCCCGGATAGATTTGAAAACGGCGTTTTCGTCTGAAAATGCTCTGCGTCCACACTAGTGTTTTCAGTCGTTTTCACAGAGTTGTGCGTTCACATTGAAACGACCGAAATCACTTACATTCCAGTCCTGCGCAAAAGCGAGTGAAAATTAAAGAATTTGAAGAAAAGCTAACAGGAGCATGTACAAACTTATATTAATCTTTTTTAGGTCTGTCAAAATTGAGACCAATCAAAACAACTGCTGTGCAATGCACTCAGCTATCTTTGTTTAATTGGTCACATGACTGCATCACATGACTAAAATGCATCATCATTTTAGGACGTCTGCGTTTATGAGCATCCACACTGCGAGGGGGCAGCTCAGTTTTGAAATGTATGCGTTTTCAAGACGCTGTGTTTTTCCTTGAGGAAAACGCCGTCTCAGTGTGGACGGGAGGCCAAAACGGAGAGAAAACACATTAGTGTGGACGTAGCCTTAGAGTTGGGTCATCTTGCCATGCGGGTGTTTCTTTTGACAGTCACGCTTCAGTGTGGTTACGAGTTTGATGAATGAATTTGCTGAGACTTAGATTTCATGTACGTGGGAAAATTAGCGATGCAGCGGGTATAATCAGCATTTTTTAGTTTTAGGTTTCTTTTGGTTCAGACCTGTTTCAAATTATGGTTATCAAATAGTGGTTTTTATTTTGTGTTGGAATTGTCTGGTTTTTGCAGTCACTAATTTGACCTTGTCCCACTGTCCTTTTTGATTTCCTTGTAGCTTTCATTTTAGTAGTAGCAGTAGTTACTGCATCTTGTAAGGACTAAATAACTTTTTATTTCCATTTTTAGAAAACCTCATTAGTTTGTTTTGTGCCACTTCCTTGTTTCAATCCACAGTATGTAATGTATAGCTCTAAATTCTTAACAGTACTTGTTTGTAGTGTGTGTACCCATGTCTGCACTGACTGCAGTGTTTTCAAAGTTATGGTGTGATCACTTGCAGTGCAGTGATATATTTACACTTTTCGGTTTTCCGGGTTTAGTTGCAGCTAGGATATTACAGGACCATATTTGAATGTAGTTAGTATAGTCTGTTATTATTATAAATGTGTTTCTTTTTGTTAGTCTCATTTTATGATTATAGTGTTACGTCATATAAGCTAAGCATCATGATAGCACAGTGGTAGACAGTGCCCAATTGCACCTACTTGCTTTTTTGTGCAGCAACTTGTGAGATGCCCAGCTTCCTTTAAAACATTCCTGCAAAGAAAAATTATTATCATTACTGTTACAGCACAAATTTTTCAGTGAAGTCCATATCAACAATATGCAACATTCACACGTGATCACAACCATATAACCCAATTATAGTCAGCTACAACTGAAATTTGGGTTACTTTACTTTGAGAAATAGCAGAAAAAGGATGGCCTGCTGCCATCGGTAAAGGTCATCTTATTCGCTGATTTGCAAACAGAAACCATCAAGGCCTATAAATCAGCGTGGACAGTTAATGGCACGGAGTGGAAAGCAGAGTCTGGCAGCAGAACCAAAACTGCACTCACAGCAGAGCCCTTTAGGGTCAAATACCTTTGCACTACAAGATCGTGTTGCTGACAGTGTTTATTACTAACTATTTATATTTTCAAAGCTTTTTTAGCTTTTCAAAGAAATCTTGAGAGATTTTACTCAAAATTCTACTGATCATTCTAATCCAGTGTATGCAGCTACAAAGGAAATATCCACGTGGTATAACTGGTAATTAAAACACAAGTGGCGTACCAATGTGCTTGTCACTACTCTAAGCTGCCAAACTTCTGAAAGAAATGTGTTTGCATACTACATGTAGCTCTTCTGATTTCCAGCCAAGTAGGAGACCCAACGCATAAACACTCCATCTTTAAAATGACACATTTCCTACAGATGTTTGGTCTCGTGGGAACCAAAGAACCAGGATGATCTGTCGGGCTAGAGTTGCGTGACATATCACTTTACAACTCAAATGCAAGTGTGTGCAACATACTGCATCACTTTATGTGATTCCTACACAATAAATATGACTTCATAAACCGTTTTACGTTAGACAACTTAACACCAATTGGCCACAGCTATTATTTTGACCAGGGTCGTTACATGACTCATTTTAGCCATAAGTTAGCTAGCTAAGCGTTTGCCCTCGGCCTGGTGGTTAGCAGGTAGCACCAGTTACAATCACTGGTTGCATTATTTATCGCCACCAGTCTGTGTGCCACTATACAACTAATAAGCATCCGCAACGTTCACAAAAAGTTGCGCTTTACCAATAGATTCACGTACACACAGCTACCTAGCTTGTCAGTTAGCAACCTCGTGATAAAACAGAGGGCCCCGGCACGCGGCACCAGCTCACATTTAAAGCAGACAAACCGGGAAAGCAGAAGTACCTGCGAGCAGAAATAGGAACCTTGAATACCAAGCTTGATACATGTGGGGCACTGAAGTTTGGCGTCCTTACTGCAGCCCTCTGTCTCACACTCCCTTCTAGCCTCGGTGCTCGCCATGCCTGCTCCGTCTGCACAAGGGGTGGAGTCGACGACAAGCAGCCAGCCGGCGCAGCCAGCCAGTGGCAGCTGCATGCACGGCGCATGTCCGCAGCGGGACCGTCACGTTGCATAGTTCGGTCCAATCAACAGAAACTTTCCTAACAGAGAATTGTAAGATGGCGACCGCCGAACCGGTGAGTACTTTCTGTAAAGAACACATGAAAACATATGAGGGTCTTCTCGCTTCGATTACAGGGCGGTGTCAACCGTAAACTTCACGTACAACTCTTAACGTTAGCCCGTAAATGCTTAATGAGCGTTGTTGGGGCCGCACGTGTTGTTTTGAGTACTTCAAATTTGTCTTGGGTGCCACGAGCGAGGCGTAAAACAGGAATGCTTGTGTGTGGAAATCTCCCAACTTTCAAGCTGACGTTACTGCTACCAATCGAGGCAAGCACATTAACTCTCACCTGAAAACCAGTCACTTTTAGTGACGGACATTGCGCAGCGGTGAAGTGAACCTCCAAGAAATATGTGTTTATTAGAGGCACGTGAAATCATACCTTATATCCGAGGAGGACTTTATGTAAATAAAAATCCAGCTGTCAGAATGGTTCGACACATGACCTCTGCGGTCCGCCGTTAGCAGTGCTGTAAGCTGAGGTAAATGATGTAGAAGCACAGAGGGGATTCCTTATTTGTATTAAGTAATTTTATAGTTAATATTAGTTAGTCTTTGTCTCGCATCATAGTGAAATGTGTTCCAGATGTTCGTAATGGATTCCGTAAACATCTGCTTCCGTCACGGAATTTAAGTCGATCTAAGTTTCGTTTTAGGCTATAATATCAGTTTCTTTTTTTAAAAATGGGACTTCTACTAGTGGAAACAAGTAAACAAGAGGAAAAACCAGAACTCAAACATGTTGTTTTCAGTTTTATTGTATACCTTATATTAGTGTTGAGCCTCCATCTATTTTTTTTAGGAAACTAACCCAAGTCCTTCCCAGCCTGATGAAGATGGAGCTGAGCAGACCGGACAGGAGATTGTGAGCCCAGAGGCCTACATCAAACACCCGCTCCAGAACAGGTAGAGACCGCAGGTTTATGTAAAGCGACCCAAAGTTTTCCTTCAAGCAAGTCATGACACTTTTGGTAACACCTCAGGACGTTTATTTGATGAGCTGTTCTACAGCGTTATTTAAATTAACTTTAATTTCAGTGGTTACCAGTACATAAAACCTGCATGTTTATATACTAAAAAAAGAAAAAACCTAGAAAACCTGTTGAATGCCCCCACAAAGATTTCTGAAAACGTCTTAAAAACTCCCACAGTCTCAAAATTTCTTTATCTCTCCAGATAAAAACCAAAGATCAGAATTACTCGTTTAAATTATTTTATGCCAACACTTGTTATCACATTATTGAATAGTAATTAATAGTATGGCTTGTCTGTTAAGGCCCAAATAATATATATATAATTGTTGCCTCACTTCCTATTACCAAATCGTGTCCAGTGTGTGTGAGTCATCTGTGTGATGTGTTTATAGGCCTGTAAATCAGTACTGCTTATCAGCTGAAGTCAAAAAGTCTGATAGTTTGTTCGCCTCCTTGCTTTGCATAACTGTTTGTTGTTATGCAAAGACTGTTATTAAAGTTTAAAATTGTATAATAAAGCCTTAATTACTATTTTTAGAATAGCAATTAGGCAGGCTTTGGTTTAATTCAACGGAATTAAAGTAATTTTTGTCTAAGTGGCTTGAAAATTGTGCTTTGGAGGCAAAACAAAACAAAAGCATTTCAGTTGCCATTCACATAGGACATGCCAGCATCTTATCACGGTCAGTAAGAGCGACCGCTTGTGTGTGGGAGTGGATAAATGTCAAGATGAAAAGTGCATCAAACTCCAGAGAAAAGACTGGTGACCTGTGTCAGACTCATGTTTGATCACAAGGCTCAGTTCGAGAACTGAATGACCGTTTCTCCTCATGGCCGAAGCAGCCGCTCATGCAGAAGTGAAAGAGAGACATGAATTGACCACTCACTGAAAACAATGAGTGCTGTGTTTACGGGAGGAAGAGGAGCCATTTACACAATTTGTCTGCATGATAGAAACATAAATAGAAGAACAAATGCAAATGTGTTTTGTTTCCAAGATAGATTTTGATGAGTTAAACCAATTTTCATCTTGATTGAAGACAGTGTCTAACAGACTTGGCAGTCATAAAATGTCATAAATACACATTTAATAATTAAAATATGAAGTTATCTCAAATGTGTTTTTGATGGATCTTCAGTGTTTTCATTGATATCGCACAGCTAGGATTTCCAGATCATATGACTCTGTCCCACTCAACCCCCACCAAACACACAATTAGATAATGCAGTGGAACCGCATCATTAAATCATTGTTTGTCATTTACTTTCATGCTGAGTTTATATGTACAAAAAATGGTAACAGCAGGACAGTTAGATGAGCTGATGTAACAGTTGTGGCTTCTGTTAAATGCAAGAGTACCCAGTGCTTAGGCTGGGGATCAGTTTTGGCCCTGCAGGCCCAGGGCTGCAGTACACTCGTGGAAAATCTCACAGAAACCTCCATCTTTGGAAAAGGAAAGATCAAACTGTAAAGCACCTTTTCGGGTTTTCTCCATTTAATTATTAAATGGTAAAAGGACTGGCTTATGTATCGCATTTTTACTCCAAGTGAGAACTCAAAGCAGTGCTTTATACTATGCCTGTCAGCGTGTTCTAACGATCACACTCATACACACACTGATGGATGGATCAGGGTAATTTGTGCTTCAGTATCTTTCCCAAGAAACACTTTGACATGCAGACTGGAGGAGCTGGGGATCAGTCTAGTATGAAACAGTTAAAACATCCAGCGTACAAGCGCCGGACATTAAATTGATGCTGCTTTGCTGATTAAAGTGGTATATCCCATGATATTGATGTTCAAAGTTCATTATTTAAAGAAAAAAAGTAATAAAAAGGTAAGATTTTGACTTTAGATTGTGACACTTTGAGTGGGTGTAAATTATTTACAGATTTTTAACAGAGCTTAAGCTTGTGTTTTTCCATCACTGAAAATTTAATGTGCGTAGCTCACGTAGGAATTCTAAAGGATCAAAAGACTGGGAAAAGTTAGGTGACTTAAAATGCCAGATTTCACCCCACCACCATGGACTTACTTTGTATGACTTCACTGGATAGTTGTTAAAGTTACCGTACCAAGAAAACCAGCTGATTCTGATGGGGTCGTGGGGTTCCACAGCCAGTTGTCTAAGTCTCAGAACAAGATTATTCATCTTCTTATTGTATTAATATGCACATTTGGACTTTTGTTGTGCATTTCATCACAAGTTTGGTCTTAAATTACCCCCTAACCTGTAGACAGGTTACCTGGTAACCTGGTAAATACACAGTATGTGACAGTAAATATAATTGATTGCATTTTCTTAATTAAAATCTGGATGATTCATTGATAAAATGGAAAAACTCATATATAACTCTATATATATGAGTTTTATTAAATTGTACCTGTATCCATGTATTTATGCATGCAGAGCGTCGGATTCAAGCCTTTTTTTATTTCCCCACAGTAAGACTGTGATTGTCTGTGATGGCGTGGTGACCTGTCCAGGGGGGTTCAGTGTTTTTCCTCTCAATCCATACTTGGATACTTTCCAAGTACCTTCTGTGCTGAATACAAATAAGCCGTGAATGAATATTTTATGCATATTTAAATTCCACAAGGGTCTTTATGTCCAAAAGGGTCAAATATAAAAGCCAAACTCGACTGAGATCCAGTCAGCTAAAAGAAAAGTTGGCTCCTAAACACTTTAGTGGTGTCTCACAGCTCATTTTGATGAGAAGGTAAATGCTAATGGCTAAATATCCCAAAATATTGACAGTGGCATAAAGCATCTGAAACGGATTAATGTTATTTGTATTGACAGTGATGTGCATTTCTCAGTTTTCTTAACTCCCACATTGTTTTCAGGGTCAAAGGGTGATTGAGCCTGTTGAAGTCCATGAGAGGGATCGTGTAATGTATGTGGCCTTAGATCATGGCCTATAACTAAACATTCAAATGTCTGATAAACAGGTTCACTAGAAAAATTCACACAACGTTCTAATTGCTCATCAAACACTCTGCTCTGTGGATTTAGTACAGCTGAAGATATTTGGCTTATTATTCAGACCTTATTTGGCTCATATTTGGACTGTGGGAGTCTGTCTGCTTTAATTCTTTATTAGTTTAATTTTTTTGCCAGCCTGTTGCTGAGTTATTAGAGAGTTTAGTGTTGAGCATTTGGGACAAGCATCATCTGCATCTCGTGCATCCATACGTTGCTCATTTGCCCAGAAGTTCTGTTTGCCTTTGTTTACATTGTGTGTGTGTAATAATAGGCCTATTATATTTATGCAAATTTTTGTTTTCTGCTTAAAACAACAGATGGTCTCTGTGGTTCTTCAAGAATGACAAGAGCAAAACATGGCAGGCCAACCTGCGACTCATCTCTAAATTTGACACAGTTGAAGATTTCTGGGCGTAAGGAACGATAAATGTCTGGGATTCTTCTGTGCTCTCACTGAGAAACAAGCTGTGAGATACCCTGACTATATAATATGTTGTGAAATAGGATTTTATTAATGCTTTTCTGTCTTTATTTCAGTCTCTACAACCATATCCAGTTGTCAAGCAACCTAATGTCAGGCTGTGATTACTCACTTTTCAAGGTATGTTTGATTCGTTTACCTTTTCTGGACAAAAGCAGTGAGTGTTGACTTTAAATGCACATACATTTAATTAAATTGGGATTTTTAGTGACCTTTGCTTGTCAGTGTCTTCTTTAACAGTCTGTATTTTAAGTAAAAGTCTTCCAATATTCTCAAAGTTACATGTAAAAAAAACTACATAGCATCTTTTTAAGCTGGTAAATGTCTTTACATAGATATGAGATATGGCATTTGTGCTAGTTTTAGTTGTTTTGAGATACTAAATAAGCAAATAAAAGGCCCGAGGCCTCTTCCACATTTGAAGTACAGGAATAGAGATCAGTTAAATGTTTTAAACTGATATCCTATTATTATTTTAGACATTGTAAAACAATATCAGTTACTCCTGTACTGAAGTTGACTGCTTTGAGGGTCTGTCCCACAGCCCACATCATACCCCTCAAGGCAGTGGTAGTCCAAACACTGAACAGAAACAAATAAAGCTTCTGCAAACAGAACAATGCCTGACTGAACTGCCAAGACAAGAGTTCCAGTAAAAACAGCAGCATCATTGCTGGAGGGAAGGGAAACAAGAAAAAGCCAGCTCACAGCCAGGAGAGAGAGGATGAGTTAAAGTGGAAAAAGAGTACTGGACTCAAGCCTTTATGGAGGATCACACCAGTGATTATCAGTCATCATCTGTACAAATTTACATTAAGGAAATCTTCTGGGAAATAAAAACCTATCTGGAAATAGGTTGAAGGTGAATCTTTAAGAAAAAGGTGTTTCAGCACTCGCTGTATACACGCTGACTTTTGATATATTTTCGTTTTTCCGTCGCAAACATATAATGCCTAACTGTGGGAAAGATACATTGCTTGCAGGCAACGTTGAAACCTCGTTCTTAGAGGCTGCTCGGGATGTGTGCTGACAATTTGAACTATTGCTGCAGGATGGCATTGAACCCATGTGGGAGGATGAGAGGAACAAGCGTGGCGGGCGCTGGCTAGTTACACTCACCAAGCAGCAGAGGAGATTAGACCTGGACCGCTACTGGCTGGAAACTGTAGGTTTGACTGTGCTTGTGCTCTTCATCCCATTGCTTAAACCAGTGACAATAATAATCATTTCTCTAACCTCTCCCCAAAGCAGTACATTTATTACATGCTGGCAGCCATAATTAGTTACACCATGTTATCATTACACTTGTTGCCTGCAGAAAGGGGTGATTACAACTAAGCGTATCTTTCAGAGCTGAACCGAGCTCAGATTGATTTCATGTTCTTGGCAGCAAATGTGCGATTGCTGTGAGTGCGTGTTGAGCTGCAGGTTTGAGATCACAACCTGGTCAAATGAGAGCAATTGAAAATTGGTTTGCTTGCTTGGTGCTAACAGCGAGCGATGCTCAGCACAGATGCAGGAAAGAAAAGAAAAACATTTTCACAAGCTATAAAAAATATCACCGGGATGTTGGAACACTTATACTGTGTTGAATTAATACATATGGCCACCTGGGGCAGCAGTGAGCGCTACAATCAGCCAACCAATCAGCAAGTTACCACATATTATTTCTAGGCAGGTTTTTAAATGCGATAACTGAGAACAAGGTGACATATAGTCTTAAAATTCATACAATAGATGCAACTACTAAAATGTTGGTGAATTTGAATCTCAGTGATGTCGACCTGGAGGTTGAGGTGACTAAGATTCAAATCTCAAGGTCAACATCAGAGATCGTTTTCAGATAATCTTGTGACTTCAATAACTTAAGAAGGGCGTCGCCTAGGTGTAAAAGTTCACGAGTTTAAATATCAACGAGAACCAGGCAGCATTTTAAATCTCGCCTGATGAATGGCTACTGCCTATATGGCGCTGTTGGCAGTGCAGAGCCGATTCTTCCTTGGTGCCATTTCAGCAGGTTTTAAGATCTAATCTCACATAGCTCCACAAAATATAAAATTTGGGGTAATTTCAGTGGGAAGCCAGTTGCAGCGCACAGCATCTGCATTTTTTTTCTGCAGTTTTTTTGCAGTAGCCCCGCACACAGCCACATATTTAAACTGTTTCATCATTCAGTCTGCCTTCTTTTGGTTACCAAGTCCGTGCCTGCTTTTTGGCCATAGCACCCCTGTAGATTGTAGATGGACCACTGACTCTGCATCTGTGGGAAAAGCGTAGTAGAGCCATCTCAGACCTGGCTCCCACACAATCGCTCGTGGTTAGCAGCAAATGTGTTTTGCAAGAATATTCTCCATTAGTCATTAAATTTGACAGGATCCTGTTATATATTATACAGGCCTGGATCAGGGCCAGCGGAGATCCAAATTCAATTTTTAAATTTCTTTGTAAGATAAAAAATATTTAAATACTAGTTTTAAAATTAACATTCTTTGTATCTTTAAATTTTTTTGCAGTTTAAATCCTGTAGGATATATTTATATATACCAGTGGTTCTCATAATTTTCACAATAAGTACCACCTCATAAAATATATGGCTCTTAATGTCGGTCATAAAGGTGGTACTTTAAAGTACAGTACTATAGGCCTGTTTAACACCCTATACAGTTTACACGAGACAATTTTCTTTCTTATATGAATGTTATTTATTTTAACTGTCATAAACAGGATGTGACAAGTGATAAAAATAACAACTGTACTGCATTAAAACATCCACAGCAGATGGGATATCCAATCTTTAAGTGATGATATGATGAAACCTGCTTCTGGGTCCAAACTACTCTGAGTTTATTAAGGCTGTTATGTTTTTAACATGTTTTAAAGCTTTGTATCTTGTTCTATTTAATCTCAACAAGCCCCTGAAAATAAGTCAGTGATCACTGTCGGCCTGTCTCGGTTTTTAACGTCACTATTCAAAGGTCGGTTTTTAAAACCTTACGATGTCACTAAACCCCAGTCATGCGGCAGTATATTAATGACAAACCTCGTATTGTGGATGGATTATCTCAGTTGTTCTCCTGACTGAAGTTTGGTCCGTTTACATCAATACGTCAATTTAACTTTTATTGAGTGGAAAAAAAGTTAGCGTTCATCCTCCAGCTTCACTTTGGCTACGTTCACACTGCAGGCGAAAGCGCATCAAATCAGATTTTTTTTGACGCTATGCGACCCATATCCGATCATGGTATGACAGTGTGAACGGCACAAATCCGATATTTTCACATCCGATCTGGGTCACTTTCGTATGTGGTACTGAATCCGATACATATCCGATGTTTCAGAAAGCGACTGCTGTTTGATGGTCATGTCGCATTAAATTCGTCTTTTACGTCACTGACACAAGACAGACGCCAATTATCAGCGCCAGAGAAGACATCGCGAACGCTTCCTGGCCATCCGGTGAAACTGTTGGGAAGACAACGTTGGAGAAACGTTAACATTTTATTTGTACTGCATAATCTGCAGATTCTGACAAATGTCTGCAACCATCCTTTGAAGCACCGCTCCTCTAAAACAGCAATAAGGATCATTATTAGGTTATTTACATTATTATGTAAATAACAAAATAACTTAAAGCAAAAATTGGGAAACGTGAAGTCCGAAGTCTTTATATTAAGACCATCAGTCAAACAATATTGTTTGCTCTGGGTCTAAACAGAGCGCGTTGTGTGTGACGTCTTCATTTGCGCATGCGGGCCGCTTTGAGCGTTCACACTAGAGCGCGTTTGCTGTCGCATTTTATTTGTAGTGTGAACGAGCAGACAAAAAAATCGGATTTGATCAAAAAATCGGAATTGAGCATTAAGACCTGCAGTGTGAACGTAGCCTTTGTTTATGTTATGCTAACCATAGCTGTGTAGCTAGCCACCACATAGCACATCATTATATACCAGCTAGCCCAACTTCAGTAACCCTACAAACGTCACTGCTGTTTAGGTTTCTGGCTTCATTTATGTTGGACGTGATAGCAGAGCTGTACGTTTTAATTTTTCAGAAATCCCTCAATCAGAACATGGTATATTATTTAATCTTAAAAAAAATCTTTGAAGACTTCCCACGTATCACTAGAGGGAGCCCACGTGCCACCAGTGGTACACATACCACAGTTTCAGAACCACTGATATATAGGATAGGATTCACTTATAGTATATAGGGTGAATCAGTGGGTTATTCACATTACGATTTTATTTAATAGGATAAAAACAATTTCTTCTTCCAAAGCTGGAAGAACTCAACTCAGGTAAAAGTAAATTCTTACTAAATTTCTTCCTGTTCTGACCTGCCATTGATCCTGAACTTAACTGAAGTGAAATATCAGAAGATCGGTTAATGAAAAAACACCAAGAACCCTTTAATGTTCTGCTCGTGTGATGATCAGGTTTGTGACTAAAGCTTTGGGTCGGCTGCAGAAGTTTTTCACATTCAAACAGGGCCGAGGCAGTCTGAAGATATCGAAGGTGTCAGAACAAAATGTGTTCAGATACTGCTGAAATATCACACTAGGATTAAGTAGTAACTTTGGAAATAATAATGTCAGCGTAAAATGCCACCAAATACTATGTCGTGTCACTGATTTTGAAAAAGCAGAAATCCTTAAAAATGTCAGCTCCCCAGTAATGAATACGACAAGCCTCAACGACCTCACTGCCTTTTCTCTTGTCGCAAAGAATGAGGATTTCAAGTTGCTGTCAAAATAAAGATGTGATTCATTATGTCAAGACAACAGCTTTTCTTCCTCTGCATCCTCTCACCAGCTGCTGTGCTTAGTCGGAGAGGCCTTTGACGACTACAGCGATGATGTCTGCGGAGCCGTGGTCAACGTCCGCACAAAAGGGGATAAAATAGCCGTCTGGACGTCAGACTACGAGAACCGCGAAGCTGTAACGCACATAGGGTGAGACAGATCAGATCGCGGTCTGTTTAAGTATTCTAAGCACTGAAGGCCTCCTCAGCATCTTACGTTGTCATTTCGTATTTCAACAGGAGAGTTTACAAGGAACGCTTGGGGCTTCCCGTGAAGATGACTATTGGTTACCAGTCTCATGCAGACACCGCTACCAAAAGCGGTTCAACCACCAAGAACAAATTTGTTGTTTGAGAAAGCCCTTATGTGCCTCTTTTCATTTTCTTGTCTTATTTTGTTGTTGGTGCACATGTTTACTTTGCTGCAAAAGACTCTGCGGAATGCAATCTGGAAGGAAATAAAGAGTTCATGCCAAATGTTGCCATAACCTGCCCAGGAACTTATACTATAAATGCTATGGAAAACAGATGAATGCAAAAACTTCCACAAACACTAATAATGAGAGGTATTAATAGTGGATGTCATTTAGAGTGCTTCATTTTGTACTAAACAAAATCGTTCTGATTTTATATTTTTATTTTGCGAATGGCAGGGAATCAGAAAATGTATATTTCTCACCTGTTTTACAGCATCGTTGGTTTGGCTGTAATCATTTTTTTTTTTTTTTCTTCTCTAATCCTTATTGACATTAAACTCTTTTAATTTATTATATTAATTTGCTTGCATATTATTAGAATGTTAGACCTTCGTTTTATGCTTTTTTTTTTTCCTTTTTTTTTGCCTTGAGCCATTGCACGTAATCCACCTTTTTAAAGTGTTTCATGACATATATTCATTTGAGTGTTAATATAATTAAAACATTGGTTTTGCAATTATTAACTGTTAAATTGTGGATTATTTTGTTGCTTTCTGTAAGTGGTACATTCCTTGTTATAAACGCTTTACTAATTGACTTGTGGTGATGCTCTATTGATGGACACTGACTTTTTGAAGTTGACTTATCAGCAGTGACGGGCAGATCAGCCGTAAAGTAAAAAGACTAATGTAGATATGATTATACTTAAGAAAAGAGCACTTGGTGTGAAATCTGGCTCTCCCTCGTTTTAAGATCCCTTAAAATGTCAGTAAAAAACACTTGTGAGAGAAAAGATTAGTTTGGGAAACGCGGCGTCACTCCATTGCCACCAGAGCAGCTTTCAAATGTCACTTCGCCGTGACAAATATCATCACGTTCTCGGTGTTCTTCTAATAAAGCAGCAGGCGACGCTTCTACACGTAGATCCTTCTTGATCTGATGAAGTTTTAAGTGGCTCTTTAATGAGGTCCCTGCTGCAGTTCTGGTGGTAACCTTTAAAGCCCAGCTGTTTATTCATGTAAGATCCTTTACAAGCATGCACTTACATGATAAACACAGTAAGTAAAACATGTAATAATGTATTCTGTTTAGAGCAGATGCTTCAAAATACCTCGAATCAGTAATTCGTCTGCACCAGTGCAGCAAAATGCCACAGTAACCTGACAGATTTTTGTACTTTTAACTAATATGTAAGATTTCTATGCTAATAAAATGCTAAATAACTTTAAAAATCAGATACAGCAATTAAAAAAAAAAAATTCTATTGTAAAGATTATACACAACCACAGTAAACGACCTTGGGGCAGATTCAAGTGATTAAATCTTTCAAAGAATAAATGAATAACAGAATTAACAGGTAGTTAGAATAAAAAAATGTCTGAAATGTGCTTCAACTGGCAAATTTGGGAGGAAAAAATAAAGACAAAGGTTAAAACTTGTTCTAACATAATTGAAGGGCTTTAAGTGTCATCGATCAACGGGACTGTAAGGTCTAATAAGCCTTTGGAAATCCATTCCAACAGACCGAGTCTTAATATGTTCTGCAAAAGCTGAAATCACTAAGAATTGATCAGCCTTTTAATACTGCATCGAGGCCAATAGTTTTTTTTTTAAAAATGTAAGAAACATCTTCCTAATTTCCTTTTGTCAAATTCAGATTTGCGGTGTCTCAGAGGTGCCTTAATGGAGGAGCTACACAGGGGGGATTAAACAGGAGATAATGGATTTCAGTCCGTCTTCAGTGTGCTGTGTGGAGTCTGCACTGAGCTTTTAAACACAGCTGCCATTAGTTGCTTATCAGCTGCAGTATAGCAGCTATAGAAAGCATTCAGACGTCTTCACATGCTGAAGAGGTCTATTGTGTTGTACATTTCATTTTAAGTAGAGAGAGTTGTATGTTTTCCTCTCGAGCTACGCTGAATAACCTTTTACCTTAAATGTAACTGTGAGTTGGAGTGGATCATTTTTGGCTCAGTTTTTCTTTCCCTTAGTTTAGTTTACCTGTTGTTGGTTCTGCACCCCGTAACATGGTGTTCCCACCATCTCCATCCTTTGCTCTAACGACTGTGATAACCAGATAATAAGCTTGAATTGGGCCAAACTATTCTTTCATTGTGCTCTGAATTCTTTAAATACTGTCTCTCAAATCCCAAAGTCCAACCTGGCTGTCATTTGCGTTTTGCTAAGAGTGGCTTCTGTCTAGCTGCTCTGACATAAAGTGATGAATTGAATGAAATGGTTTTCTTTCCAGCCCGTTTTCACATCCCTGCTGAGGACTTCTGAAGCTCGGTGAGTGACTTGTTCACCTCTCTGACCAAAGCCGCTCTTGTAAATTGCTTAATTTAGCCAGCTGCAGGAGGTCTGGTGGCTCCAAATTTCTTCAATTTCACAGGTTTTGTGGTAACAGTGCTCTTGGGAGACAAGGGTCACGTCAGTCAGACAGAAGATGTAGTCCAGGCGGGGAAATGTGAAATGAAGGCTGAAATGAGCAGATTTCAAAAAGGACAAAGCGATTTTGGAGCCAAAAGAGCCAAAACATTAAATATTGTTACCGTGGAAATTTTACCTAGCTGATTTGTTTTACTGCGGCTCTGAGTATTCCACTTATGCCGCGACTGCTGGCAGGTTTTAATAGGTAATCATTTCACTGCTGTCCATCACTTTACACTGGAGGGAGCTGCAGCCCCATTTAACTTTAAATTGGTGTTTGTAAGGCCAGTAGGCAGTGCAGGCAAGGATTTGTTTACAGCCCTAAGTCTACATTGTTTTAGCTTTCATCTTTAAAGGCAGTGGTTTAGGAGCTTACCGTCGTGTGGATTGCACTGCTGTCAGTCTGGGTGTTTCCTATCTCAGGCTTTGATGGCTGCAGCTCAATTCATAGGAAAAAAGAAATTAAGTTATGGCGCAACATGAGCTGAAAGAGGCATTGTGTTTGTGCAGAGGTGAAGAGGAAGTTTCAAAGAATGAGCAAAAGCAGAAAACATGAAAACACAACTTTTTCATCTGCTTGCGGGACTGTGAGTAAAAGCTCTCACGAGTAGACTCTCATAGTGGCTGAAAAGCAGTGCACAGAAACAAACGCCGTCCATAAGACTGAGCATTTAACATCAAAGAATTGTATGTTGCCAGAAGCTATAATTAGGACATAATACTGTGTAATACCCCACAGCTAAAGGATTCAAGGAAAAGCCATTTGTGAAGCTCAACTATTTATCAGCTTTCCATTCTCTAGACGGCTGATCAGTTTTCCCAAGGGCCCATTCGAGTCCCTCATTTATCTTCATGTATTGTAAGGATCAATGGCGGGATTTGTTAACCCAGATTAAATGAATGAAGGGGGTAATCAGACAGGCAGTTAGCCCACTTTGTGTGATCGAAAACACTTAGACTAAATTGAAATCCCAGGCGCATATATTTAAAATATATGTATCGGCACACTATCACAGAAGCACACAGGACACAGCCGTGCAGTGTAAAGCAGTTATTGCATTGCATCGTGAGGCATTTAGTATTGATCCAAATAACTCCCTGTGCACCTATTTGAGACCGAGTCCTGACAGCCCACTCAGAAGAAACAGCATATTATTTCCATGTAAGCTTCACTTTGCTGGTGCTGAATGCACTGTAGGATTGATTTGAACATTTCATTGATCACCTTTACGACACAGGTCTGAAGAGCGATTTTCCTTAACTTTCAAATATGAGATCCCGAGGCCTGAGGATGCTTACTGGTGCTCTGAGGAAACAGTGGGAAAATGTCCAAGATTTTCCAAACTTGGCCTGCCAGCAGGTCTTAAGGTGGGCTGGAATGGCCTTCTGTCACCTTCAGTTGATTAGTAATTCAATCTGGCAGGTGGTTAGATACAATGCAGGCCCTTACAGCTGATGTCATTCGGACAGTCAAGTCACCACATGGTCCCGCCTGCACACTCGCTTTTCTCTTCTTATCCTTCTCACGCGTGCAGATGTCAATATATTTGTTTGCGCTGCGCTTCAGCAGACGAATTCTACAGGGTGGCTTCTTTCAAGTAGCGGCTAATTTCAAAAGCAGTGTTTCAAACAGCTCAATATACACTCACTGGTCACTTCAAGGGGGTTGCACCCCCTTTTGCGCTCAGAACCGCTTTAATTTTTCATGTCATGGATTCAACTTTAAGATTTTGATCCATGTTGGCACATTTGCTGCAGATGCAGCTGTGTGATGCATGATGCCACATGATGCTGCGGGATCCACGATGCAAATCCCCTTTTCCACCACTTCCCAAAGCTGCTCTACTGCTGAGGCCGTTTGAGTACAGTGAATTCATTGTCGTGTTCAAGAAACCAGCTCGAGATGATTTTGTGCAGTTGCCAAACACTCACAGGAGGCTGTTTGTGTGGAGTCTGGCACACATCGAGCCTTGCTAGCAGAAGTTGCAGTATTTATCAGAAACAAACCAAAGTCAAACAAAACTTCACTCTGTGAGATCAAAGAGAACAGGAGAAGAAGATGTGTTGATGTGAGGTGTTGCTGAGAATTCTGGTTATTTCAAGAAAATATTTTATTTTAAGAAAAATGTCAGTACTGGGGTACAGTTTACAATCACTTTCTGTGGATTTCTGTGGTCACAACTAGGTTAGGTCCTGGGTGAGAGCAGTGATAAGAGAGAGACGCTCTTTAAAAACTTATCTTGTGATGAAATCAGCAATTTTTTTTCTTTAATTTGACTGGATATTTTGTATTTGCACTTAATTCAAAATAAATTCCAAGATAGCTGACGAATGCCAGGACCTCTAGAAGGGATTTGGTAGAAATCATCAATTTGAACTCTCACTTGCCAAATTCCACCTTTATATCAGCTAGGAGTGGGAAAGCAGCCATAATGGCTTAGACTTGGAATGACGGCCAAATCTACAAAGAGCGGTGAACGTCAGAGCAGCAGCAGCAGCACAGGAGATGATTATAGCCTGTTCACAAAGAAAATACACGCTATTATGTGACACATTTCTATGTGCGTCATCAGCCTCTTTGTTGGTTAGTTTAATCATTTTTCACATGGCTGTTTTTCTGCAAGAACCTTTGCCCTTTTCTTCTTTACTTTGACATCTCTGATAATCAGTTTGCATTGTGTTAATTAACACTGATTTGTTTCTTTGATACAGTGGTTTGTCGGTGCTGTCCTCAGGACCCACGGAGCTCCTGGTCATCTATCTTACCAGTTGGTTAATTGCAGTTAATTGCATTCACCTGCCATCGCAGGTGTCAAATAATCGCTCATTAGATGCCTGGAATAAAAAACAGCAGGGTTGTGAAACTGCAGGATGGAAAAGTACTGGTTTGAAAGAAGTGAGGAAAAAAAACTTAAAAGGTTATTTCTTCTAAAAGAAGTGGGTCAGTCAATGAGCTCGAACACTTTCCAAACAACTTCAAAATAGCCAATCGATAGAAATTCTCATTAATTTCAGCCGTTCGTTCATCTAACTTTCAAAGGAAGGCAAGGGTTTCACACAAACAGGGGATAATTAATGCTGCCTTTTGTGAAGTGTTGTGGTGTTTGCACCAGCAGTTATGCATTAAATTGGCTGGTAATAATAACCCCTCGTGCACTGTCTGCATCATTCATCTGTGACAAATGAGCTCAAGAGATTCCGTGGTCATATTTCATTTGTTTTCTCAATCCAGTGAGGTGAATATTTTCTGTTTTAGCATTTAATTTCATAATGCTTTATTATACCCACCCACAGTCTCCTGGCATAACTGTGGCATGGCTGAGCTTCCTGCTGTCAGCTGAGTAAGTGTCGCTTTCAGCCACATGGGAAGAAAAGCAGGCAAAAGTCCGATTTGTTAATGCGACTCACGCTGCGTGCAGGTGCAGGAAGAGTTTAGTTTTCTATATATATACTGCGACCTAAGACAAAGTTTGATTTTCATAAAGGTCTCAAAAGCAGATAAAGAGAACCCAAACAGGCGAATTAAATGAAAATATTATACCCTGTCATTTATTCCATATATCAAATAATCAGATGTTACATATCTGTTGAAAGCTGAATTCAGAATGTGATGTTTTTCGGTCACAGGGATTGCAATGGGCATCAGGGCTCTGACACCTACAGGAGCTGCCATGAAGTTCCCGGCATACAGTTCTGGTGCTGATGTTAATGCCAGAGGAGGTTTGGACCTCAGTGGTTAGTGAAGCAGAGCATTGCTGACTTTTACTCACTGGGCGCCGTTAGGACTCAGCAACCGTGCTCTGTAACTTTATGTGGTTTGATACTCTGTGGCTGAGCTGCTTTGGTTCCTCAACGCCTTTACAATAATAACACTTTCAGTTTACTGTACGATAGGAATGAAGAAATGTCATTAACTGACTTGTTGTGGGAGTGGCATCCTACGTATTACAATACTACTTTTACAGAGTGCATGGTTAGGTGCTTGATTTTATACACCTGGTAGCAGGATGGAAAAGATCTGAATTCAGAAATTAAGAGATGTGGCCCAACATATTGTCCATGCAGTGTATGGACAAATTTCAAAACTAAATTTAGAAGAGCTGAAGGCCTCTCTTCCATTGGCTAATCTTTCCCAATGTGTAACCAGGAGAGCACTAACCGTGAATAGTGCGCAGGGCAGGGCTGCAAGGAGAAAGTCACTGCTCGTCTACAAAGATCATGTGGACAAGCAAAAACCTCCCGTTTGGAAAAAGAAAACCACTGAATAGTAGCATGAGAACTATATTAGTGGACAGTTTATATCTGTTTTGATGCATCTATTTCTGGACTGGTCATCATCACTGATGGAGAAATGAATTCTGATTATACCAGCAAACTCTAAAGGTCAGTTGCAGGACATTTGTCTGTGAGCTGAATTATAAGATAAACTGGGTCATGCAGCAAACTGACAACGCTCAACACAGAAGGCTTCTACTCAGTGAAGAATGAATGGTATGGATTAAAACTATAAGATTATAACCCAAGAAGTACCTTAGGCAACATTTTCATGTGAGGAAATCCACCATCATCCACGAGCTGAAGCTGTTCTGAACCAAGGAATGAGTTTTTCCCCAAAGCGATGCACAGGACTGGTCAGCATTTACCACAAATGGCATTGTTCTTTAGATGCAAAGGTTAACATTGCTTTTTCCTCTTACAGAAATATTACAAAAGTAGCATCGGATAATATCCCTCAGTAAATCAATTTCAAAACACAAAACTGTCACAACCCTTTCAAACCAGAAGTCAGCACACTGAGTGTTTCTGCTCACTCATCACGCAGATAGAGAGCAACGTTAGCCCTAATTCAGTGTTTAATCTGCCACTCTCCTTTTACCTCTTATTACAGAATATTCAACTTTTTTTTCCCCATTGACCAGGCAAACTGTGAAAACGCAATCACCACATTTCGGATTTACATCTCAGTAGACTTTAAATAAAAGAGGACACCATCTTATATGCATTTCAAAGAATGACGCCCTCCTTGCACAAGTCGTGCACAAACAAGACATTTACAGACAGCAAACAAAGAGTTGTAGTGATACTTCAAAGCACTGACACTGTACTGCATACATGCAATAAAAAGGTGGAAAGTATATTATGTTGCCTGCAGCAGTCTTGGGGATTATATAATGTATAAGCCAATACTTCCCTTGCAAAGACTAACAATATCATTGCTGCTCTTGTAGAGAACAGAGATATCCTTCAAAATACACAGAGCTTTCTTTTTATAGATATGTGTAGTGGTATGTAGTATTTAGTAATATGACAGTAAGTGCTTCTGCCAGCCTGCATATTTATTATGAATACCCCTAAAACAAAGCCACAACCTTCACATCATTACACCGTGTCATCCTGGAGCTGTGTTTGCCTTTAGTGGATTAGTACACATTAATACACATTAAACACACATTTTATTCATAACACAATGCGCTGTGCAGTTATCTTGTACCGAGTCTCTTGATGCAGTGTTTGTTTAATAAGGACATTTACATTTTTAAAAAAATATATTCAAATTGCAGCTTTTCTGCTATTATTTTATGCTTCGAGGACTTTGCAGTCACTTGCTGCCTTTGTGTAGCACAAAGTGATGCAGCCTCCGACTATTCAACGCCCACCTCGGAGCCACTTGTCACTTCTTCGCGGCTGTTATCTCTCAGTAATTCCCAAACAAGTGCATTTGTGCAAGACTGTATAACAGATCGGGGCGTTGTGAATTGACTGTGCATCATAAATCGGCTTTGTGTTTTTGTTAATTGCTCCTCTTAGTTGTATGCAGCACAGAATTAAGCTTGAGTTACAAAACTACAGCTGGAACTATACAAATCAGGAGCTTGAACAGTTACAGTAACAGTAATCACTGTGGTACACGCACTAAAAATGGTAAATGGCCTGTATTTGTATAGCGCTTTGCTAGTCCCTAAGGACCCCAAAGCGCTTTACACAACCTGTCATCCACCCATTCACACACACATTCACACACTGGTGATGGCAAGCTACAGTGTAGCCACAGCCACCCTGGGGCGCACTGACAGAGGCGAGGCTGCCGGACACTGGCGCCACCGGGCCCTCTGACCACCATCAGTAGGCAACGGCTGAAGTGTCTTGCCCAAGCAGGCTAAAACCTCGGGGCACTAATGGCCCGTTTCTAGCTCTGTGGTCTGAATCCTCGTCCTCTCATTACTGCTTCCATATTCTCGTATACCAGGCATTGGTGGTAAAGTGATTTCATTACACACGCTGAACACTCTGCTGCTTGCTATTGCAGGAGGTTGCCAAGTATTTGCTACTCCCTCCTGCCCAATTTACCTCCCACATGTCAGTAAAGATGGAAGGAAGACTGCAGTGTTCCTTTCACACGCTGCTCTTAAGTCGCAGGGGGCTTCGGTGGTGATAAAGTGGTTAATATTCATGCCTACTGTGCAAAAAACACATGAGCCTCTAAATTCAGACAACCTTCCCTTTTTGCAGATTCTGTATTAGTAAAAAATACAGTATCATAAGTGCTTTTTATGAAGTTATTTATTCTTCTATGTTTTTAAAGGATGGTCTTAAAACCTTGATGATGGTCTAAAGCATCTTTACATTTTTACATAGGTGTTCTTTTCATAGGGATTGAGATCTGAGGTGATGCTTCGTTCTGTGAGTGGAGAACTGGACTCAAACCGTGCAGGTAAAACGGTCCCACAGCATAACAGAGCTGTTGAATCTTCTCACTGTAGGAGTCAGTGATTTGGTTTTTTCCTTATTACATCATTTATCTGTATATGTCACCCTTAAGCTCTTTCCCCTAATGTTTCTTATTCATATTCAGAACAAGGGCACTTTTACATTAATGCTCATCACAGCTTCCTTATACCCCTCGCAGGGAATAAAGCAGGAGATCACCGCAGACTGTGACGTAGGTATGAGGAGTTTCATTAAGTCTCAGATCTGTCCTAGATGATCCTTATCACAGAAAAGTCTTTGTTGTTAAGTTGTGATATGAAAGCAAGTCCATAAAATTCTCATTTGAAATTTGATTAGTCTCACACTCAGGGTCATCATTTCATCCACTTCTGAACAATTTTGAAGATGTCTCTTGCGTCGGACCTCAAAAACCGCCATCCTTCAACTTGATTTTTATTCTCGGTGAGTGGACAAAGTTGACAGCAACCGCATCTGGAAAGCGTCCAGGTGATGCGATTGCACTTGTTCAAAAAGCTTCTCCACTTTCAGCGTGTTCTGAGCTAGGACGAGATGGCGAGTTGGCATGCACCACAGTTCAGATCATTTCCTCTTAATGTTGAGTCTCAGACACCTGAAGGCATTGCAGTCAAACCACAGATACAGTGTCGCCTTTGGAGAGCAATTCATGATGGATGCTGAGGTTGTAAATTGTGGCAGGGAGACATCCAAAGGTCAAATAATCCTACCAGCACAGTTTAAGATCACCCTTTTACATCTTGTGTATTTGAATCCAGTTTACTGGGGAGTAAATTGCTGGCATTATATCTTGGTTTGGTGCAGTTACTGTCTGGAGCCTCATTACACTCTTGTCTTTGTAATCTCTTGGCTCTGGCTCTGCTTTCACTGTAGAGACATAATGGTGTGATCCGTCTTCTCATCTTTACAGGTTAAGGCAATGTCCTAATGTCATTAACACCCCAACCTAAAACAGACGATGTACATCGGCCGTGTCCATTCCCATCTTCACTTTTTTTTTTTTCAAACAGTAAGAGCACTACAATTTTAAAATACAATGAAGCCTATTATATGCTTCAGGTGAGAGTGTTTCCTGCTTTTAGGCTGCTCTCCTCTGCTCTCTGTTTCACCTCGTGTATGTGCTTGTGTGACACAGCAGTCAACTCTCACACGGAGATGAAATAAAAGAAGTTCACATAAGTTTAAATTATTTGGGAGGGACTGGCTGATCGTTGCCAAAGTGCTCTCTGCTAGCCCGTTTTTACTTTCACACTCATCCCTTTAGACATTTATTTGCAAAACCAAAACCAGATAAACTTGGATTACAACACAGAAAGAGAGAGTGTGCCTGTGTTCATCGCCTACTAAAGACAAATTCACTTTACTGTATCTTTATATGGCAGATTTGTTCGCTGCTATAATGTTCAAACTCTCGCTTGTATAACCTTTAAAAGAGACCAAAAATAAATAAATAAAAGTTCTTCCCAAAATGTCAAAGTTAAAGAAAGTAACCACAAGGTCACTTCTGCACCCATTAAAACAATTTCTATGAGTCTACAGTATTTTGATGTTACTGAATGTCAAATAACATTGCGTTTTTTCTTCTTCTTTTTTCTTTTTTTACTCAGGAAAGTCCTATTAAGATCCAAAATATCTGTGTGTTGGGTGTTTACTTCAGACCGTGACCTTTAAGCAGTGGCAATGCACAAGCTGAGTCAGTCTCTGGGGAACTGCAACAACGGTGGCGCAGCACATCAGCTGGAGGTGCTGCTGTTTGTTTAAGGGCGACCTGTCACACAACCTAATATCTAAGGCCTTATGCAACCCCGCTGTAGTTCATATGATCACCTAGAGACTGGTCAGGCATGAGCTACCTCAGTGCAGGGCAGATGGACCTGTGGAAGGTGTAAAGTTTATATAACTGTCCCACTTCATGCCTCGCTACATGCAGTTTGAGATTCGTGTTGACAGTTGCAAAATGTGCACCAGAGAAGGAATGAATTTCTCCCCGAAAAGTTTCTATGTTTAAAGCCGCCCAAGAAATGTTCACAGCACTGGTGTGCTCAAGCATGACCCTGTTTATACCACATGACATCCATGTACTCAGTACCCCATAATGACACCAACCTTGTACAAGCAGCCTGGTCCCAGGGCTGGCACAGACGCAGAATACCTTTGGCATGGCGAAGTCAAGACGGCGTGGTTGTTTTCTTTCAGGCCTCAGAGATGAGACCAAATGGTGTGCCTTCTGTCCCTGTTGTTTCTGCCTTTCTGCACAACCTCTGCATGAGTGCGGGCGACATTTATGATGTAAACCAGATGCTTGTGACCCTGAGGCTCCATTGCTACCAGGCTCTGGGACACGGGAAGAAGGCTGTGTTGAGAAAAAGGAAACATCCTGCACTTGGCGGTCACTTAGCCCCTTACATCTTTTAATAAGGTTTATTACTTTTATGCTTTTAAATTACACAAGAGGTACCAAGCTTTTTTTTCTTAATCTCTCCCTTTAAATAATACAGTCCCCATCCTCCCAGTTTTTAACCATTTAGTTGTAACCAAAAAGCTGCCTTAATATATTCACTAAAATGCAATGTATTTTACTTAGTCCTACATTACATGAGTTTTTTGTGTCTTTTTAACTACTCTATAATGAGTTCTGGGCAGAACTGGAAAGCCAAACAAATTAGTATTAATTCAGAACAAATTAGACGATTGTGAAAGTGACTTTTACTTCATGATGCGTAATTAGTGTCATTCGGATCCAGCTGTGTCTGCTTGGCGTATATGAAATAGGTTGTCACCCTCAAATTAAGTTTACAATCTCCTCATCTGACCTTTTGAGTCAGATTAGAAAGAAAGAAAATTAAAATGTCACATTCCCTATGTTTTCATCACTGGGGATATTACAGTGGAAAAATATTTCCTATTTATTAATCAAAAATGTCAAAATGCAAATTGATTGTATTTACAGATTTATCTGCATTTGCTGGCTATTTTGTTAGATACACCTTGCTAGTACTGTGTTAAGCTCTCCTTTGATTTTAGCTGCCTTAACTCTTCATGAGATGGATTAAACAAGGTACTGAAAAGTTTACTTAGAGATTTCAGTCTATGTCGACATGATAGCATCACACAGTAATTGCAGATTTGTCAGCTGCACATATGAATCTGTCATATGACTCTAATTCATGACTGTGGAAGCAGAGTACGGTGAACTCATTTGTTCAAGAAAAGACTGAGATGATTTGAGCTCTGTGACATGGTGTGTCATCCTGCTGCAGGCATCCATCAGAGGATGGGTCTGCTGTGGTCACAAAGAGATCAACATGGTCAGCAACAGTAATGCTCGTCTGGTACTAAATGGCTCAAACAGCGCCAGTAAAATATTGGCCACACCATTACACCATCAGTATCCTAAATGGATGACAGGAGTCAGAATGGATCCACGCTTATATGTTGTTTAAATTTCTGCTATCCAAATTTTGAATCATAAATCAAGACTTTTTAGACCAGAAAAAGTTTCTTTTTCACTGAAGGAAGTCACACCCAGTATGGTCTCCTGCTGCTGAAGCCCATCTGCTTTAAGGTTTAACACGTCGTGCATGCAGATACACTCTTCTTCTTCTCTTACTGGATGTTTTCTCCTTTCAGATCATTCTCTTTAAACGTGCAGAAAAATCAGCGCTTTCTGAAAAACTCAGATCAGGCCATCAGCAACCATGCCAGGTTCAAAGTCACTTAAATCACCTTTCTTCCCCATGCTTGAACTTCAGCAGGTCATTGGATTGGCTGATTAGATATTTGCATTAATGAACAATTGAACAGGTGTACCTTAATAAAGAGCAAGTCTATTTGCTGTCAGTTAAAAACATATTCACAACATTTTTGAAGGATTCTGCAATGACATGAGTACACATTTATGAATATTTACCATGACAATGTTAAGTCTTTATTTATCATGTATTGATCAAGCAAGTTAAAACTTTCTGTTCAGTCTCTGCATGATACACAAACAAGTTTTATATGCAACATTTATAGTCTTTACTCTGCTACCTCATGCACAATTTATTGGAAATTTAGTCTTAAGGCAAAGCATTAAAAGCATTCTATACACACTGTTTACCTGTTTAATGTTTAATGTACAATATAGCTGTGTTTTCCCAAATGGGATCTGCCAAATGTTAGCATAACACAGACATAAAAATCTATTATTTAAATGGTTGCAAAAGGAATAAAAACCACTTACAATAAAGAGCACAGGCCTGGGGAAGCTTCTATGCTTGAACTAAATTATGTTGTCAGTGTGCTACATGCTCGCATTGATCAACAGGTTGATAATTGGTAGGTCATTTGTTAATTACCAATAAACACGGTAAGTGCAGCTCCGAGAGAGATGAGAACTTAAATGGATTTGTCATAAAAATGAACGTTTTATTTCTGGAGGGATGTTTGAACTTCAAATGAAACATGAATGACTCCAGCAGGGCAATCCAGTCTGATAGTTGGAAAGATATTTCCCTCCAAACCTGAAATGTCAACCTAATGGTGACTCTGAGTGAGTGAGTCTGCTCCATCCTCTGGGAACAATGCACGTCTGGACAAAAATGTCAAAGTAAGCACTCAAATAGTTGTTAAAACATTTCAGTTTGGACTGAAGTGTTGATCTGAGTGACTTACTCTGCTAACCATCCGCCCCCTATCATCCCCGGAGTCACGGTGATGGCATAAAAATATCAAAAACGAAAACACGGCAGCTTTTTGTTGAGGCTGTGCAAACAAAACGGAGGTCAAAACTGCAGAAGAAATGAATGTTCTATGAAAGCGAGAAAGACCATCAGCTCATTTATATAATGTATGCTACCATAACATACTGTATGCTTTAGAGCGCACTAACAAAGTGATAATGCTGCAGGCTTTAGACACATGGCAACACAGAGATAAAGGCAGCATAAATAAATACACAAGCTTAATCTGTGGGGAACAAACTGTCATAGTTGAAGCTGATTTAAATTCCTGGACCCTGCTATAAGCTCTTAAATCAAAGGACTGTCTTGAGAAACGCTAATGGAGGGATTACCGCCCTGTACTTAACATGATTGTTTTGTTTTTCCCTTTTTAATTGAGGTTCAGTGACAGAGCTCGCTAAATTAGAAGTTGGAAGTTAATGTAATTAAAGCTACTTTACGACAGAAAAAACTCAGAAATATTTCATGTTGACACCACGAGTAATGGAAGTGTAATAAATTATGGAGCAATAAAAAGTGTAAATGGCTCTAGACGTTTCAGATTGTGCTTTATTTCTTTTGAAGCATGGTTGCCATAGATGCCAGAACTGTGTCTGCTCCTCTTTGGTCTCCGGTTCTGTCTTTACTGTTTCTATTTTGGTCTCGCTCTCAGTCCAAAGTGTCAGGCGGCGCAGGAGGGAAGTAGCAAGCCAGTCTTTCACCACAGGGAGAGAAGTGGAGTGCTGGCTTGTCTCGCCGGTACCCCATAGAGACGTTAGCCCCACAGGTACATGCTAATGAAGACAGTGAAATCAATATTCCTGCCATCCTCCCCACAGCGACACACATGCATAAATTTGTATTTCTGTACTTGTGGGAACCTTCCATTGACTCCTGTTAGTCCCCATTTTCAGACCTGAAAGGTGAAATAGAACCTCGGGTAGATTGTGACTGTTCAGGGTTACTGCTTTCGGAGCGCCTCCAAAACTCAGCAATTCACTGGATGTTGAGCAAAACTTTATTTTTTCACTTCTTTGTTTGCAAATTGAATTATTAATTTGTTCCTTTTTTATAAGCAGGTCAGGCTGTTTGTTTTTGCTAAGCTAACTCTTAGCAAAAACACTTGTTGCTAGAGAGAAGCCAAGCTGCCTCATGCTACAGTCACAGTCTTGACAACAGCGGTTGGAGACGGCTGACTTTTACATTGTTTCAAAGATGGGAAGCTGGTCGGTGACCACTCACAGACCAGGTGATTAAAATTGCATTAAGACATTTTATCTCAGACTGACTTCAAGTTAGCAATTCTATGCAGTCTGAAATGATGTGGCAATTTACTGTGATACACCAGCAAAAACTGAAAATGTGTCATCATCTGCATACACAGAAATACACATTAAGCAGAAATTCACATCGACTATTTGCATCTTTAGATCTGAAACTAAAATTCCTTCACAAATAGTGACAGAGTCGCTGCAGGACAGCAATGTAACTGCAAAATGACATAGGCGCTCGGCACCCCTGCTTTTATATAGGAATATAACCTGAATACAACCAGCTGTCAAGTTGAGTTGAATCCCCTACTGTAAAGAAATACATCACTGATGAGCTGCACTCATCTCTGTTGACTGACTCAGATTGATTGCAGAGTGTTTGCAGTCAGTCTGAAGCTGATTGCAGTCTCAGGGCAACCTGTGCAATTGCTTTGCAGTTGAAAGTAAGTAAAATAGCCACAGCGAGATATTGAAAAGAAATGAGGGTGTGAGCGAGGACCAGAAAAGCTTTTTTAATGAATGTATATGTAACATGATAATCATTTTAAACAGAGGTTTGATCACCTTTCGACGTGAAAAATCGTAAACATTTTTTCTTTTTGTTACTTTCGACTGTGCAACTTTGTATGTCAGGATGAAGATGTCTGTAAGAAGCACTGCTATATTAGGCTGACGCTTCAGCCACACTTTGACAGTTAAATATTGTGACTTTCACTTCATCTGAGCACACCTTTACAGACTGGGTCATCTGGATCATTCCATGTAAAGAATGAAAAAGTAGAAAAAAAGTTTCTACCTTCCCTCTTTTCTCCACTGATTGTTTTTATTTTTTGTGTAAAAGCAGAATGTTTAATTAATGTATGTCAGTTTTATTTTGGGGTTTTTTCCGGGGGGAAAAAAAGGTTACCCAGTCCAGCACCTGAAACCTGAGAAATGTCATAATTCATGCTTTTATTTCCTCTCAGTTTGATTATCGTAATGGTGTTTCAACAAATTTCAACCAAACTGCTCTACACTGACTCTACACTGGCTGACCATTTAATTTAGAGCTGATTTGAGGGTGTTACTGTCTGTAACACTGAGTCTGCGGCCCAGTGTTTTTGTGTGTTTTAGGTATATTCTTTGATTGTTGTTATTCATGGGTTTTGGTTCTGCTTGTTATAGATTTTGTTCTATGATTTTGGTTTCTGTTATTTTGCTTTTCTCATGTTCCTCCTCGTGTCATGTCTCGTCTCCTTGTTTCCTCTGTCTCTCTGGTCAGTCAGGTCTCTGTGTTATACTTCCTGTTTTACTTTGACGGTCCCTTGTCTCATGTCAATGTTTCTAGTTTTGCTTCTTTTGTCTTGTTATGTCTAATTAATCCCAGCTGTGTTCCCCTCCTGTCTCCCATTCCCTGATTACTCCAGCTGTATTTAAGCCCTGTGTTTTCCTTGCTCTGTGTTGCATTGAACCCTCACTGTTGTGTTGCTCTCTGCTTGGCCCTGGTTACTTTTCCTAATTCATGTTTCTTAGTTTCTAGTGTCCATATTCAGGTTTTGGTTTGCTTTTTGTGAAGTTTATTTCTTATGAAAACTTTGTCCAGCATTTAAGCTGCGCTTCGAGTTTATTCCTCCATCTGAGTGTCCTGCATTTGGGTCCTACATCCTGCATGCCACACAGCACCAACCATGACAGTTACCTCTTACTTTTCCTGACTGGACTCCAGAATATATATTAAAACTACTGTCCTAGACCAACCAGTGCACAGCCTGAGATCCTCCGGCACAAGTCTGCTCACTAGTCCTACCTCACACTTAAAGACAAAAGACAATAAAGTGTTTGCAGTTTGGGATGGAATGACCTGCATGAGGAGCTCCAACTCGCTTTATCAGTCTTCTCTCTTATATCATTGTTAAAGACTCATTTATATGGTAGCGCTTTCATATAAATTTTATTTTATATGTTTGACATTCTTAACTTTCCATCATTTTATTCTTTTACCTTTTTAAATTTGATGTTAAACTCTTGTTTTCTTAACCATTGAGTCACTTTGTTCTTATTCTTGTTTTATCGTTGAACTTGAGTCTTGCATGGCCTTTTGTAATTGCTATGCTAATACATAAAATGTAACCAATATAATGACTATTATTTTTAGATTCATGTTTTGCTAAAATTTAATTAACTATAAATGTAAAATTAAGTGAAGCTCAGCATTAAGTGAAGATAAATTACTTTATCTGGTCCTAAATATAATCTTTACTTTTAATGTACACCTGGGCCCAAAATAGTGACATATAATTTTTAAACAGTTTTTGTGGGAACATTTTGTCCTGGCAAGAATAGTAGTGTAAGAAAACACTCACAGTTATTTCATATCTTCATTATACCATCTGAGTCGGCGGGGTCCCCCGTGACTAAGCTACAGTGTGTCACAAAAGATTAAAATGAGGGAATGATAAGGGGAAATGTGGCGCGTATGAATAACAAAGGTAAAGGAATGAATGGATAGAAGGTGATTACAGATTAAAAGTCTCACAGGGCAAAGCGAAGAAAGAAGAAATGAGTGGAAAAGGGGGAAGCGGAGGTAGAAACACAGATCCCACAGGCGCTCCTCGTTTTCTCGTCCCATGCTGTGAGCTGCTGTTCTCTGGTAAAAGCAAAATGATTAACTTGGAAGACTGAAGTCCCACCATACCCAGCGGCAAGAAAGCGCAATATAAAATGGGACTTCCTGTAAAAACTTTCAAAATTAAATCATATGAGGAAAAAATTATTACTGTTCATTCCAGGTGTGAGGATCATCCAAGAGGCACGCTGTTGCTCTTGACTTCTTAAAACCCTGATAAGCTTATGTAGGAGTCTCAGCATCATCCACCTGTGATGTAAAGGTTTGTTTGCTTCAACAGAAATTGATTGGAGCATTGATTAGTGCCTGTTGTGTAGAAAGCTTTGGAGTTGATGCTAATGTGACATTCTGATCTGATTCATCAAGAATGAGTCATCATCATCGTCATCATCGTGCCTCTTCTTTTCCATCTTCTTCTGTTGAGTGCCCAAAGAATGAAATATTTGGATGAATTAATAAATCCTTCTTTAATTCTTCATATCATAAAATGTATTTTTACTATTTAAAAGCTGGAATCACAACATTTATTTTTAATACCTGATAATATCCTGGATTTATAAATGAGTCCAATTTTGATTTTAACCTCTAACATGACAGGTTGATGTTTAAGCATATTATATTGCATCATTACCACTATTATGTTTCACGTAAAAGAAAACAGATCGTAACATCTCACTTCCACCATAGCTTTGATAAGAAAAGCCCAGCTGATAGAAAGCAAAGAGCTTTTCCAAGTGTCTAAGCACTTTATCAATAATTCCCTCATTCAATGCATTATTTCAATTTGATCTTCTATGCTGGATAAGAGGATAAGTAAAGTGTTTTTTCTCTTTTAAGGTGGGAAACGGAGGGATTGGGGGGGGGGGTTATCTGACATACACTGTTGTTTATAGCTTCCACAATCACTTCTTATTATAACTTCCTTAGAGTAGACAAATTGCTGCACATAGTAGTGTCTATATGTCCTTTTCCATTATCCACTATGTGCATATCTTAGTCCACCTTAAGCCTTGTTTTAGCTTTTCAGAAGAGGCCTCCTCACCCTTTGAGACCACTAGGACACAGCATTCTTTTGACTTGACTTTTGCTGAATGGAGTCTCGCATTATTTATTAAAATATTCTTTATCTATCATGCCATCTTGTACAAGGCAACAGTTTCCACTTTGTGGGACTTCTTCTCACTAAACAAAGTTTAATTTGGTGCTGTGCTCTGTTTCATCTGCCTGATCTTGCTTTGAAAACAAAGTTGGAGTTTCCACCGTGTGCTTTATACCTCCATGCACTGCCTCCTTAAGTCTTGCACCCAGAAACATCCTCTGTGATTACCCAGATTATCATCTGGCCACTTAGCACTAATGCAATGCTTCCCGCCATCACAATGCTACTAAGTCAACTGTAAACGAGATCCATTTTAATAACAGCTGAACCAAGACTGCAAATTGGCTTTAGATGAACAAGATTAAAACCACCACAGGTTCAAATAAAAGCTGCTTCTTTGGAAGGACGTTGTAATAAAATCTGTCTTTTGTACATTGAATATGTACGTTCACTGGCCACTTTATTAGGTACAGCTGATTATGTTCTCAGTGGCAGAAACTAAATCGATTTAGTCATATAGACAAGGTCAAATCGAGCTGTTGAAATTCAAAGTGTGTATCAGACTGAGAAATAAAGATGATATACGTGACTTGGCCAAGCTGACAGGAAGGGATGAGTAAGTAAAATTATCATATGGGACAACCAAGTCGTGCAGATGAGCACCTCTGAAGAACATGTCTTTGGCCCATTGGAGTTTTGTTGCATCCCTCAACACATCCCCATCTTATGAAAGTTCATTCAGGCAGTATATCTCTCCACGTCAAAAAGTTCAAATCATCCCAAACTGGTTCCTTGAACATGAAAATATAGAAAATGTCAAATGAGCATCTTTGGGATGGAATGGAATGGGAGATTTACATAATGTATATGCAAAGACAAACCTACCAAAACTCTGCAATGTCATCAATATGAACCAAAATGTTTCTTGCACCTTGTTGAAACCACATCACAAAAAATTTCAGCATTTTCAAAGACTGAAAAGGCTGAAAAGGTGTATCTAATAAACTATCCTGTACATTTTACTGATCCAGATCAATAACGATCTAAGTCGAGACTAAACTGCTTCAGATTGCTGACCTATAAATGTATTCACCATTCAGCCAAACTAAATGACAGCTGTTTGGCACAACTGTACATCAGAGAGCACTTTTCAGGCTTTTACTCTGAAGGCCAACATTTAATGCCACTCTGTACACGCTGCTGGCTTGACGCATCTCTCTCGCTCTCTCTCTCCGCGCGCCGTGATCCAGCGCGGTGCCGATGCTTCGTTAAACCTGGAGCCGACTTCAGAAACACTGAGCTGCGTGATAACCGGAGAGGAAACCACATTAAAAAAAAACGAAAAAAAGTCTGCTATTTTAAGGTCGTTTTTCCATGGAAGCCAGAGTGGAAGGAGACCAACTCAGAGAGAGGATTGCATTCACAGTCTGTGCAAGTCTGTGTTAAGAGTGTGCGCGCCTCGGACTCCCACTCAGTGATGTAAAACGTGAAGGTGGATTTTGGCATGTGGCGGAGCAGGTAAAAGGTAAGACTCGTGATACTTCATCGACCATTAAATTGTTGTAACACTGATATATATATATATATATAGAGAGAGAGGGGGGGGAGAGAGAGAGAGAGAGATACATATATATTTATATTTTTTAAGCTCAAATTCATATTTCACTTCAATCCGTGACGAACATGAACAAAACCCTTCCCGACTCACTCATCAACTGGGCGATAACTCGCGAAAAAAAAGGAAAAAAAAGAAAAGATATTGACACTTGGTTTCATCAGCAGACTATAGGCGTAGTCCCTCTCCGGGCAGGAGGTGTGAGAATATTTTCAGGGGGGAAGGATGCAAGTTATTCAAATAAGTAAATAAATAAATGCGAACAGGAGAGCTGATGAGGTCCCCATGAGGTCTGTGGTGGTGAATGGAGATAAAAGCTCTGCCTCTGTTTTGGGAGGGATGTAGGTGTTGAGGGAAGAAAGGATGCTGGATTGTGATCACACTTTATGTATCATACCGTATGACTGAAAACTCAATATAAAATATAAAAAATATATATACATAAATTTTAAAAGACAATCCACCGCCTGCATGAATGGTGACGCCTGTGGATGTGACTTCTTTCCCCCCCACTTGAGATTGTTGCAGCAAAGAGATCGCATCTATACACTGTCTGACATGATGACACCAACACACTTGACAAGGTGGAGAGATAAAAACCCTCCTGTGCTGCACGGCGGGGGATGACACAAGCTCTGTATGAAGCTGGTGTTCTGCTGTGAGTCAGTGTGGCCCTGCAGCAGAGGAACGCACTGAGGAACACAGTTCTTTTTTTGTACCCCCCTCAGAGTGGACCAGGATCCCTAAAAGCCTGCGGGGATGAGATATAGTGTAGATATCCCTTCATGGGGATGAGTGTTTGCAAAAAACCCTCACTTTACACGCTCCTGTTCTGACCTTAAGTACGAGAAATAAGACTGAATTATAAATGAGTTATGCTCAGCCAAGGGACTCTCCAGCTACTGGCTCTTCTCTGACTTCCGTGGGCATTAATTGAGGATGGCATGGCTACAGTAATTGTGTGCAAATTGAATCTGGCCATTGTTATCTTCATAATAGAGAGCATAGTTCAGGGGAAATAACCAGAAATGCATTTGTAAGCCTTTTTTTAATTACTTTTTTTTTTTAAAAAGGGAACAATACTTTTGCGTTCCAAAATCCAAGGCCACAGCATGTAAGCATTTGTTCAGTGTGCTCACCAAAGTATGGTTTTTAGAAGTTTTCTTGTAACAAATGAATTTAGGTGCACGGAGGACTCTGCTGTACCTCAGGGCTTTCGGCCAGTGCTGCCCTGCTGTATCCAAGCAAGAGGGATGCTAATGGAGGGGTTGGAGGGGGGGATACAGGCGTTACCGCTGCAAGATCGAGAGAGAGTGATGCTGAGCGTGTGTCTCTGAGAGAGAGAGAGTGTGGGTGAGTGTGTGGGCATTTGTGTGTGTGAGGCGTTTCCATGGCAACCTGTCAGGGGTGTGTTTGGTCCCGGGAGATAGAGAGAGGGAGAGAGAAAGATGAGACGAGGAGAAAACTATCCCTTGTTAAGGGTTGGGGGGGGGAATGAGATAAGCTAATGGGGGGGGGGGGTAAGGTGGGATTGCCTCCGCCCCTCTGTCTTCCCCTACCACCCTATCAACCTTCTACTGTTTATTTTCTCCAACCCTGACAGGCTTCCTTTTCCCTTTCCCTTTCTCACATCTCTAACTCTGTTCCCTTGCAAGGAAATTTCAAGGCTTGCCGTGTCTGTGTCTTGTGTCACATGGGAGGATTTCTGGGTAATAACCAAGTGCACAAAACTCATCTGAGGAAATCACCGCGCCACCACCGTTTTCTCCTGACTTAACTCCCAATCAACCTTCACGCTGCCTCAATGTAATCCACAGCTGGTCATACTTACCATGACTGTATTCTTGACCTCCACAGCCTTACCAATCAAGCTCAGCCCCCCCTGTTTTTGTCCCTCATTGTGGGTGCGCAAACTAATGAGTTAACATCCCACCCGCGTAGCTGCACACAAACCGCCTGGCTGATTCTTGGCACCTTTATTTCCCTCAGATGGTGCCAATAATGGAGAAAAGCAATGCCAGTGTTTGGGTTTTATGCACTGACTGTTAAGCTCTGTCTTACATGTACTGATTCCCTTTATTGGCATTAGTTGGATTACATTAGAAATCCAACTTAAACCAAATGGAAGAATATAGGGATTGATTACATGCTGCTGCAACAAGTGTGACAAGGATTTTTTTTCTGTTATTGTTTGTGATCTAACAGAAAATAAGAGAAACAAGATCTAAGGCAAGGCAAGACATAAAAGACATAAATAAAACATAAAAGGGATTTCAAAAAGGCAAAAAAAAGAAAAAGAAGCGCACATGCAAACCAAGGACAGAAGAAAAAACAAAATAAAATATAACATTAGAAACTAAAATAGATTACAGTGCAATCACAAAGTTACACCTACAGATATGATGTGGCTGATTTCCCTCCATCCTTAAGCATGCAAAAGTCAGCCCATTTTTCTTGATCCTCCAGATTTAAATGATAATAATTAAAAATGCATCTCACCATTTATTACCAAAACGTCTGTCTTAGTCTAAGTACAGGCGAAAAAATATTCTTTGGCATCATAAACATGAAGCAATAATTTTGAGAGAAATACAAGGAAGTGTATAAAATATTTATAAAGAGAGATATTTAAAAGTGAATATATATACCAATGAACGAATCAAGTAAATTTTATTTGACCAGATTCCATTAAAGCTCAAAATTAACAGTTGATTGAGAAGCAGTTTCATGGCCATGTGAGGCCATAAATTAAGTAGATTAAAATCTTATTATGATTTTAAATGTATTACTCGCATTTGGTAGCAACTTCATGCAAGTGACCGCGGCCATAATTAGGCAAAAAAGTAATAAACTAAGCCCATCAGTGAGAAAGCAAAAAACATTCAGTGGCTGTTTTAAAAGTAGGGAATGAATTTGTCTTGATGCATGCTCAGTCATCCAGGAAAAGAAATTCCAAACACTCCTTTGATTGCAGCTATTCCACTGGCCACTGATCAATGGTCTTTGATCAGTGAGTGTTGATCAATTGTTATGACAATTTGCAATATAAATGATAAAGAAACTGACCTCACAGCCCTTTGTTTGCCAGTGGTGCTAGTTTCAGTCATTGTGCAAATGACCTGCAGTCACTTGGATGAGTGACGAAATGCAATGAAAACGCTGCGACCAGATGAATCAACTTTTCGGGATAAGGAATGAATTGACCAGCTCACTAAAAAGCCTGAGAGCTTGGTGTGGCTGTAGCTGAGGAGGCAGAGCATGTGATCTATTAATTGCAGGTTTAATCCCTGACTGCTGCAGTCTGTATGCCAACTTGCTGACTGACGCATCACAGTTCTGAATGAAATTATTTTTACAGGTTAAACCGAGATTAATTTGTACCAGAATGATGGGAATTAAAAAGTGTGGAGATGGAAAGAAGCAGCTCATCATTCCAAGCATATTACATCATCGTTCAAACATGATGTTTGATTGATTTGATTTTATTGATTAGCATTCAAATATATCAATGAATACAGAACAAAAATCTACCACAAAGCAAGAAAGCATGAGACAAGGCTAATCAAAAGGTATTGGCTGAAGCATTTGCTTATTCAAGATGGCGTGAATGTTGTGTTAGCCTGCAAGGCTGACAGGGTCACAAATTTTTACTGATGATGTGACTGCTGATAAAAGTAGAAGGTACTCTATGTTCAGTGCAAATGGATAATAACTGAAAGCATGCCAAAGAAAAATCAGCCCAAGAGGCAAAGAAAGTGAATATTCTTCAATGACCACGTCAGTGACCTGACCTCAGCCCCATACAGCGGCTTTACAGTGACTGAACCACAAATAAGCAGGAAGTGAAGGTGGGTGCAGTAAAGGCCTGCCAGAGTATTTAAAAGAGGGGATTACAGAAGTTAGTAATGTCCACAGGTTTTAGACTTCAGGCAGTCATTAGCTACAAATGATTTTCATCCAATTATTAAATCCATATATTTAACATTATCTTAGCCTGGCCCATTACTTTGGTGCTTCTGTAATTCCTCCGCATTTATTGCAATACTTAATTAAACCACTTAAGGGTGAAAGTCTTCACTTTAATCACATCTTGGTTATATCGTTTAAAATCGACTGTGGAAAAATGACAAAAATTGCGTCACTGACCATTTAGTTATGGACCTGTCTGCGGTTTCCAATGACATTTATACTAAAAATACTTTTATCTAATCAGTTATGGTTTCGATTATAGTTTAAAAATAATTTTTGCAGAAAAGGAGTTTTGGCATCACTGTTACACCAGATCTTTACGCCATACTTGGCTGATTTAGAAGGGGATGTATCGCACCTGCCTCCAAAAGCCACCAACTGTTCATCTGCACACAGATCAGTACCAGTTTTTGGATAAGTGCACTACAAAAATATACAAATATCCCTAATGGCAGGGCCTGTCTGTCTAATCTGGTTGCTAAAAGAAAAGTAGACAATTTGATTCATTATAGCAGGAATTTTTATGATTAGAAATATAATAACAGTGCACATGAATGTATAACTGGCATCATAAAAGAGGTCACTTGGTCAGTTGAAGGTCTAATGTGTTTTGTTCTCAAAATCTCTTATCATGGAGAAGCAGGAGATTTATTTTTTTTGTTTCATCTTGAATCTGAATTAAATATCATCCACGTGGAAGTTTAAATGTCATTTTCACTGAGAGCCCATTTATTGTACTTCCCAAAGTAACAATAACTCAGAGACTGAGCTGAATGAGAGTAAAATCATTTCCATTAGCAAAAACGTCTTTGCCCTTCCCATTGATGTGCTCTTTTAGAGATAATCCACAGTGATAAAAAAAAACATTAAAAATTATATTCATTGTTATTATCCAGCTACCAGGTGATCTGTTACTGCGACGTGCTCAGATTTCAACCTTTCCACAGCCAACCGGGTTACTATTGAGGAATTTTAAAGTAATTGTGTAGTTAATCACGGTGATTCTTAATGAGAGCCTGCAGTATGTGTACAGTTTGTCAGAAAATCAATACACCCCATAGGTGTCAAACACATTCTCAGGATATTAGTGCACGTTAAACTGATCATTCTGAAATAACCCATTATGACAACCTAAAGCAACAGATGGCTGCTGAAAGGCAACATTATTAATGCAAGGCAGATTTGCAGACAGAAACTTTAATTACTTAATAATTACCATGTGAATCAGTTTTATCTACACCATTAATAACTGATTAAATATTGTTCAGTTGCCACTTTTCAATCCCAGATGTCAGAGCCTCCAACTAACACACACATGAATTATATTAAGACTTTAAATTTCCAGGGTTTTACATGTAATAAGGTCAATAAGGTTTCCCAGTAACACTACAATAAAAAGCAAATGTTTCAGCTTCTGAATTGTCATATACAGAATGCTTATAGAAGAAGTTTCATGGACTTCAATAAATAATTCTTTTTATTTGAGTAATATAATTAACTTAGGTCCTTTTGTGCAGGTTGCTCTATAATGTTGGAGTTTGTTTCATGTTCACTGTGTTTCACAGTCAGGGAGGAAGACTCTCCTCTCACTTAATCTGACTGGAAAAGGAAGAAGATATGTCAAGTTAAATAAGTCTTCTTGCTGTTTTCTATTAATATCTTCATAGCAAAATATATTCTTAAATTTGAGTTTAAGCACTAACGTTTAGCCCCAGTGGCAAGATTATAAATCTAGAAAGGATAAAGCAACGTGGCATTTATGTTCATATCATTAATAATACAGTATATTTTAAAAGGGTGCCTAGCAGACGCAAAGGTGTAGAATATGAGAATTTTATGTAACTTTTCTTAAGAAAAAAAGGAAATGGCTATAACAAGTGGAAACCAGATAAAAGCCCCCAAATGTTTAGTCAGAGAGATGCGATAAAACACAAATTAGTTTACTTTTTTTTTTTTTAACTACCCTGTGCTAAATGGCTCCATATCAGAAATAATCACACTCGATCTTAAAGTACTTTGAGAAGAACTAACTTTATTAAACGGTGTATAAAATAGTTGTCTAATCCAAGGAGTCCCAGATAAATCAGCGAATAATGACAAGAGCCATGACTTCCCACTCCTCTTCTGAATATAGATGTGTCCAAAGCAAGAGGACAGTGAGGACTCTTTTCATATTAAGCAACACATTAGCGATGCAGCGAGCTCCAGAGTGCTCGGTTGTTATTGGAGACGAATTTTTTGTTTGACAGGCAAGATGAGGCCAGTGTGTGGGGCCCTTTTGCTGGAGTGTGATTAGCATTGCAGATGCTGGTTTCTGTAGGCGTCAGTTTCAACAAACTCAAGGTTCCCCGTCTCCAGTGCACGATTAAAATGTAACAGTGATGCGTGGTTAATTCGCAGGAGCAGTATTATGCTGCAACACTCAAAGAGCCTATTTTTTGCTCAGGTGTATATTGCACCTCCTCCTGCATGGGCTTTTTTTGCACCTCCTCTTGCACATAAATACACACAAGGGCTGCAACCACACGAGTTTCTCTGTGCTGAAGTCTAATATGTCTCAAAGCTGCCAACAGCTATTACTTTCTGCAGGTATTCAATATTAAAAATTAATGTGTGAATATGAAAGGGAAATGAGGGGATTCGTGACTTTCCTCGAGAAACGAAGGTAAAGATGAATTAATTTTAGTATTAGAATTTAGCACAGAAAGCAAAAGTAATAAGAATAACCACTGGCATGATCATAATAACCGTAATAATAATTGGGATGATCCACAATAGTCAGTAATCCTCAGTCCTAATAAATAAAGGGATCATAAAAACATCATCTTCGTGTAATTTAGGTCCATTAAGGTTATGACCCTCCCACAGACAACCAGTGTAGCATTGATCAGCTTTAAAGTATGTGATCAATCAAACCGCATCATATCTGTTAGTGTAGACAACAGTAGAAGCTGATTCTTAATGAAAGCCTGCAGCATCGGGGCCATTTATCAGAAAATCAATATACACTATTGGTGTCAACCTACGCTGTATACACACAAACACACACAGTTGGACATGGGTCCAGCTTGTAGTGGGTGTTCTGTGTGTGCATGGGTTGCCATTAGTATAGGAAGTGCAGGCAAAAAAAACCCATCATTGAGCTGTGCTGTGTGGCATTTTAAAGACTAATATATTATTCATGAAGAAATTTGATTGTCTGTAGTTTTTTATCCTCTTACACTTCATCATTATGTGTTCATTTGTTCATAGCGATATTAGCTTTGGGGTAGTTTTGGCATACAGCCGGTTTCTTCTGTTTAGATAAAAAACAACCTTTAGATTTACCTACTTTGTTAAACTGCTTTGAAACTCAAATATCCAACTGAATACACGAGTAAACTGGCACCAACTCAATGCTTTTACATATGTAGAATTGGTCAAAGTGACCAGAAGAGTTTCTAGGAGGATGTTGGAAACTCCATAACCACCTCTGGGGTTCACACAGGATGGCCCAGAAAAAGAAAAAATCATGTAAAGGTGTGTGGGATAGTTTCTTGGCACAAATTGGGCCTCTTAGGACCAACTAAGCATCATTTAAATGCCACAGCCTACCTGATTATTATTGTTGCTCATGTCTGCTATCTTGCAGGGGAATAACAGAACATGTCACTGAGTTAGGATCATTTCAAGGTGGTTTCTTTAACACGACATAGAGTTCACTGTACTAAGCAGTCCACACTCACAGTTTCCACATCCTAGTCTTAGATCTTATATAGCACCTTTGGGATTTTGGTGGGATTTGCATCATGAACGTGCCGCTGATACATCTGCAGCAGCCAAAAACCAAAATCTCTGAAGAATGTTTCCAACACCTTCTTGATTTTATGATACGAAGAATTTAAGCAGCTCTGGAAGAGAAAAGAGGGCCCAACCCAGTACTAACGATATGTACCTAATGAAGTGTCAGGTGAGTGTAATTTATAGCATCTTGGTAACCTTTTCACTACTGTAGTAATTGGGACTGTATAACTGTATTATTTAGGAAATTACTCAGAATACGTGGTGTGTAACATACGTTGTTGTGATTTGACAGCCCACGTTCTTCCAAGAGATTGTTCACTTATTAAACAAGACCTGCGTATATGCAAACTCATATAGGCACAACCTAAATAGGTATATACAAAAATGTTGCCATGGTGAGCTAGAAGATGCTACAAAGTTTTGTGACATACTGCATTCTGAATGTTGTAAGGGGTTAATTTAATACCAACTGTGAAGCTTTCAAGTAATTTCCATGCGCAAACTAGTGATGGGTAAAATTCAAGTTCCTCCTTTTCTACAGTGAAACATTTTCAGGAATGCTTACATAGTTTAAACCAGACAACAGGAACCAATAATCGATAGCTGTTCTTCCATTCATGCCAATAATGATCTCACTGTAGTTCCATCCTGCAAACTTTATGTATAATCTTTTATTGCCTTAATGCAAGTCAGTGTATACTTTACACATATTGTAGCATTGCAGATTGTTGTGACGATTGAATGAAAACACCTCTGAGGTGCTAAAAGTCAAAATGTTTAGAAGTATCTGCCATTCTTGCTGCTATATATAAATGCGCTCAGCTCTCAGCAATGTCAGGAGCAAATAATGGTGCACATCCTTTCCATTGAGAAATGAGAAAACATTGCAACAGGCAGGTCTCTGGAGGACACTCTTGCAAGAGATGCCAGTAAAATTGGGGGGAAAGCACAAAGAGTTCTTCAGGTTAGTGTGGGCAACCTTCCTCTGGCACTGTCACAAACACAGAGGGAGGCTGACATTAGACACTTCCACGATATGTATTCTCAGTGTTGGGACTAACGCGTTATTAAGTAACGCGTTACAGTAACTACGTTATTATTGTGGTAACGAGCACGGTAACTAGTTATTATGCCAAAATCAGGAACGCATTAGTCGTTACTGGGATTTAGATAGGGTCGTTACTCGTTACTTCGTGTGGTGGCTATCACGGAGCTTCCACAGATTCAGTAACATTAGCAAGTGGTGGAGGCCAGCAGGTGGATGAAGGAAAGGGGACGCAGAAGGAAAAGAGACCGCCGGTCCAAGTGTGAACTGAACTTCAGGTAAGAAGTTCTGACCTGCAGTCTCTCTGGGTCAGATATGAACCAAGTTTAGGTGGAGTTTATTTTCGTTATTCTGACTTTTTCCGTACTGCGTGCTAGCTAGCATGACGGAGTTTCTATACAGCTGGGTGGTGCTATGAAGTTAATGATGTTGAACTTTATTTTGTTCATAAGTTATTAGAGTTGCAACCGTCCCGTCTGGTATTCAGAGAAAATATTACGCGTTTCTTATTGAGGTGAAAAGGAACAGTTTGTCCCGTAATTCAGCTACAATGAAAAAGACACAAAGCTGGAGTTATTCTGTGTCTTTGCTGCACAGCTGCCTCTTCTTCTTTCATTCTCCCCCCTCCCTCTCCCGTTTCTACTTCAATCATGAAAACTGATCAATGATCAGCTGATCGGCTTTTCTCTCTTGTTTGTTTATCGCTCACTTTGCGCCGAAAGAGGAAACCAGCAGATGTCGCGGTAAACAACAGCAGCACATTTAAGCTTGATCAGCTGTTGTTAGAATTTATTTAATATTAATTTCTAGTATCAGCTGATGTTTGCTGGAGCCACAGCTGTAAACCTGCTGGTCATGATATGGTTTGGTTATCTGGTGAGAGGGAAACATGAAGATGAAACCAGGAGATGTCCTTACTGGATCATCAGAGCTGAACGGGTGATGGAGAAACAGGTTTACCTTTTAGGTGACATGAATGAGTTGAAGGGAAGTTATGAACTGTTTCTGAGAGACAAATAACACCAGGATCCTTTTTTAGGTAGCTGACAGCTGGTAACTGTGCAGGGGCGGGTCTAGCAAAGTGTTGCCAGGGGGGCATGTAGGGCATTAACAGGGAAAGGAGGGCACAAAGAAATACTTTTCTTTCTTATTCTCATTTAAAATGTCTAGCTTTTAAAAAATAATTATCTGAGTCTTACAACAAACGATTGACAGATTGATACATATATACCATCAGAACAGTGTACATCACTGTCACAACAGTGTTTGTTTTCATTCAAAGGCTTTAAGATTTTTCCTATAATGGTGGGCCGGTCTCTAGTCAAAATGCCCGGGCCAATTTTCTGTCCCAGTCCAGCCCTGTATGCAGCTCAGCTGCAGTCTGGTGTTGCCTACATCTTCCTATTCAGAAGGCAGAATTTCTGAGTTCTGAGTACAATCGAAAGCACCACGACTGCATTTTTTGTGTTGCATGTAAAAGGCGCACATGACTCTGTGACGTAGGCTAGAATCATGGCAGCAGTCAATGACGGTCCAGGCGTGGGATTTCTCTCGTGGAAATATGCATTATACATTATACATTATATTTTCCTTTCTATTGGTAGGTGGCACAGTGCACTTGTGGCAAGTAAGCAAGCTAGAAGACTGGCAAAGTTATGGAAGAAACACATTAACAAGAGAATTCTGAGTAAAACCAAAGTTACTTTCCCTAGGAACTAGTTACTTTGAAAGTAACGAGTAACTTGAAGTAACTGAGTTACTTTTGAGAGAAGTAACTAGTAATGTAACTAAGTTACTATTTTAAAGTAACTTACCCAACACTGTGTATTCTATATTGTTTATGAGCACAGTTTGTAGAAGCAGCTTTTTATAAAGTGGTGCGTTCATTTACACTTTAGTGCAAAGAGTGATATTTTCCTGCACCTGTGAATTTTTCCGAGCTTAGCTAATGAGAACTTATGAGAAGTTTCAGTATTCAGTGTTTCTCCTGGGTAGAAACAGCCTCAACATTATGTTGCACCATCCAAAGTTTTTAATTCTCTAAACTTGTTAGCTGCTTGTAGGTTAGTAGGAACTCAGTGAACCCTTTTAATTTTTAAAGTAACTTTAAATTCAATAAAAATTCAAGTGCCAAAATTCTGGACTACACTAACAATACACATGAGGCTTTTCTCAGAACCAAGTTAATCCCAACATTCCCAACAATAAAGCATGCCGTTTAATCACAGTGAATCATGCTAGCTGAGTTTACAAGCTGCTGCTAGCATTAGCTCCTAAGCTTCAAACCACTGGGTCATGTTAAACAGCTACATTTTAATGGATGTGCCCATGTTATATACAATATAATTAATTTGTTAGCTAGTCTGCACAATCTCCACACCAAATAAAGATTTATTACCGGTATGAACTGGCTCTATATACAACAGCAGACACTTTATTAGGCACAACTTGCTAGTATTGGGCTGCCTTCAGAAGTAGCTTAATTCTTTGTGTGAGAAATTCGAGAAGATGCTGAAAACAGTCCTCAGAGACTTTGGCATTGACACGATAACGTTGCAGTTGTTGCAGATTTGCATGTGCATGATGTGAATCTCCAGTTCCACCACAGCCTGTGCTCTGTTTGATTGAGATCTGATGCAGGAAACCAGATTTGAGCTTTGTGCACATTATCCAGCCATCAGCAGCCATCAGAAAATGGGTACTGTGTGGTCGTAAAGGGATGCAATAATACTCAGGTAGGCTGTGGTATTTAAATGATACCCAGTTGGTGCTAATGGGCCCAAAGAAAATATTTTTATTCCATTACACTGAACCCATCAGCCTGAACTGTTGATGCAAGACACGGTGGATCCACACTTTCATGTTGGTTACACCATCTGAGTGTTGCAGGGGACATTGAGACTCATCAGACCAGGTAATGGTTTTCCAGTCTTCTAATGTTGAATTTTGGTGAGCTCAATTTCCTGTTCTTGGCTGACGGAAGTGGCAACCGCTGTGGTTGTCTTCTGCTGCTGCAGCCCATCTACTTCAAGGTTTGACATTTAGAGATGCTCTCCTGCAAACCTTGGTTTCCAATGAGTTACATTTGCTTAATGGTCAGCAATGTGGCCATTTTTCTCTGGCGGCTGGCATCAAGAAAGTATTTTCTCACTAAGAAGTGCCGCTCACTGGATGTTTTCTCTTCTCCTCTCAGACCATTCTCTGTAAACCCTAGAGATGGTTCTTTGGGAAAATCCCAGTAGATTTCTGAGCTACCCAGACGAGCCCATTTAGCATCAACTGCCACACCACATTCAAAGTCACTTAAATCACCTTTGTGTCACATTCTGATGTTCAGTTTGAACTTCAGCAGGTCATCAACTAACACAGATGTTTTTATGCTTAAATGTTTTGCATTGCAACCATGTGATTGGCTGATGAGATATTTATGTTCTCGAACAGCTATACCTTATGAGTATAAATACAACTGGGTTAAAAATGAATTGAATTACTTTATAACACTTTTTAAACACTCTAGATTTTCATGATGACAGGATTCAAACTGATTAGATCATTTCACAGCTTTTTGAATTGACTTATTCCAGCAGGGACCAACAGGAGAGACGAGGAATTAAGTGTGACATAAGCCCACAGCCAGATTCGATATGAGAATATCAGACTGCCTGCGAGCCCTCCCACCCTCATCTCTTTTCATTCTCAACAGTGAGGTCCGTAACCCTGCATCTCCAGGAGTTCTTCCTGCATCTGGCCCATATTCTATCATTAGCTCCCCCGCCCCTTCTCCCCCACTGCCTCCCTCCATCTCTGTTACTGCAAATTCACTTTAGTCACATGTACAGTAAAAATGATAGAAATGCATTAGGGCAAAATAGATAGAACATTGTGCAGGTGATAGAGTATAAAGCCCAGAGGAGTCTTTGAAAGCAAAACAAAATGCAGCTGAAATGAGCAGAGATGGGTTCTAAAGACTTCACTGAAATGGACAACAGAGGGGAAGTGATGGCAAAGGGAGCAGCGCGGCAATGTCATTTCAGGTTGTCAAACTCTACAGCATGAAATTAAGCAAACCAGGTGGGGAGAATGAACGTTAGAGCAGTGGTAGGTGAGGGGGAGCTTGATTCAAATCAGAAGTTTGACTCTTTAATGCAAAGATAAACTGCCCTGAATTCAGGATTCAAAACACAAATGCAGCTATGAACGATGTGCAAAGCAAATGCTGAATCTTTTTGCTTTCATGTTGCATTTTCTGATGCTTTTGCAGCAGCCGGGAAAATAAATGAAACATCACCCTGTGAAGTAAGAATAACGCAGCATCTACACAGTGGATTTCTTTATGAAAGAGTTCAATGAATAGCAAAATAAAAGTCTGGTATAAAAAGACACTATTCACATTATGCTTCCCGAGCGTAATAAATGACACCAGGTGATAGGCAAACACAAATCAAACTGATTTCCTGACATCATATCCTCGGTAATAAAAACAGCTGCTGATTGCCTGTCATGTGTGATAGAGGGAACGAGACCGCCTGCTGTTGCACATTTCAGAACAAATATTGCTCCGGTCTCAGATGGTCAACATGGCTTTATCCACCTCTGTGACAGGACGCGAGATGGCTTTGCTTGAGCGCTCGGTAATAGCACAAATAAAAAACAGTAAGTGCTGATACAGAGAGGTTGTTTGTTCGGTGGTAGAGAACAGATCGGTGCTCCTGGGGAGCACCTGCTATACTGTAGTAACGACCCTGTCAATACGATTGGCCCACAGAGCTTCAGTCTTAATGCACTCACCTGCTTGTCATTATAAAGCACTTGAAAGAACAGAGAGGCCATTATATTCACAGTGTAGCACCAGTTGTGGAGCCCGTGGCCTCTCAGCTGTCCTGTTGCGTGGACACCAACGCTCTGGCTGATCCTCTGTCTGAGAGCACACTCCTTGCCGTGGGGGCTGTTTGGCTGGTTGACGGCCAAAGCCGCAGCTTCAGTGGCTTTTCAGGATGACAGCATTGGCACCACATGTCTGCAATAACTGTGTCCTTCTCTGCATCTAACGCAGAGATGTGCAGAGCTGCCTGTCAATTGGGATAATTATAAGTTTGGCTTGGTGATTTTTTGCTTTAGAAGTATGGGCTGTATTTAAAATATAGAAAAGGCCTTTGGCTCTGCAATCTTTCCAATCTCCAGCAGGAGGCCTTCCCCTTCTCAACTCATCACATTGTATGCAAGTCTATGAAAAAATTGCCCTACTAATCATTTGATTTATGAACTCAGTAGACATTTTCACAATGAATTTATGGTCTCAAAAACTAATTTTTACTTTTATTTAATACAGCACAATGTTCATTTTGTAAATTATGCTCCCATTTAGAGTAAATTTAGTGATAACTGCAAGCACATTCTAGCTATTTGTGACTGACAGCTGCTACCATGTGAGCATGTTTACCTCACTTATCACCTCCTTTAAAAATAAATGCACCCCAAGAGCCTCCAAAATGGGTGACATCTCTGTAGCTGCATCATGCACTTTTTTACAGTCTAGTGTAGCTATGTTCACACGTGCACTGCAGCGCTGAACTGAAAGTCTGTGTGATTCACTGATGTGCAAATAGGCGAATATATTCACAGCTAGCTTGTGGTCTTTCTGAGTGGTGCCTGCTGCACGTTCTGCCCAGGCAGCATCCTCACCTAAAAAAGTATTTTCAGTAGTGTAAACGCTCTGCAGACTTTGTGTAGTTTTCCTGTCTTTCTTCTCCCGACATTGTCTGGAGTTCACGTGTCAACCTTTATTTAGCAGTAGATTTGTTTTATTTTTTCATTGAGTTTCCTCACCTGTAATATTTGTGCTCATACGGGGAGGAGTGCGTCTCAGAAACTTTTGTTGCTGAAGCAGTTCTTGTTACTGATGTGGGCCCGAATACATCAAAGATGCCAGTGACAACCACAGATAACTTTTCATCAATAATTTTCACTTCATCCAACTGAGCAGAAAACTTATTTACAGTGGAAGACAGGCAGAGATGAGGATGACAAAGGAGCAGCGCAAGTAATTTCATTCGAATTCCGTTTGCCTCCGTTGTACCGCCGTGGTGGCAGAAATCTCAGCAGCAGACATCTCAAAGCCTCAGCAAAAAATATGAAAAGGTAGCCAAGCCATAGTGTGAGACAGTGAGTGATAGCGAGAAAGTTTGAACTGCCCTCTCTTAAAAATTCGGAGCCTGTTTTACATCAGAATGAGATCAAAAGTTTTCAGATTTTGGGGAAAGTGTTGTCACAATGTGAGTTGTTTGTTTTTTTTAGTTACTGTTACTGCAATGAAGGCAAATTTAATTATGACGTCGTTGCAAATAAATACCACAACTGCAAGAAATTTTACTTTTAATGATTTCAGCTACGCGTTTAGGTGCACCAGGTCTGTCCAGCGTCTTCCCCCGCCACCTGATCCAACTCACCACCAGGTGGTGATCAGTTGACAGCTCAGCCCCTCTCTTTACCCGAGTGTCCAGAACATATGGTCGCAGATCTGCTGATACGATTACAAAATCGATCATCGACCTACGGCCTAGAGCGTCCTGGTGCCACGTGCACTTATGGACACTCTTATGTTCGAACAGGGTGTTCGTTATGGCCAAACTGTGATTAGCACAGAAGTCCAATAACAGAGCACCGCTCGGGTTCAGATCAGGGAGGCCGTTCCTCCCAATCACGCCCCTCCAGGTCTCGCTGTCGTTACCCACGTGAGCATTGAAGTCTCCCAGCAGGACAACAGAGTCTCCAAGTGGAGCACCCTCCAGCACCCCCCCCCCCCCCCAGGGACTCTAAGAAGGCTGGGTACTCTGAACTGCCACTCGGCGCATAAGCGCAGATGACAGTCAGGACCCGTTCCCCGACCCTAAGGCGCAGGGAACAAACCCTCTCGTCCACCGGGAAAAACCCCAACGTACCGGCAGCAAGCCGAGGGGATATTAGGATACCCACCCCAGCCCGCCGCCTCTCACCAAGGGCAACTCCAGACTGAGACAGAGTCCAGCCCCTCTCCAGGAGACTGGTTCCAGAGCCCAAGCCATGTGTAGAGGTGAGCCCGACTATATCTAGCCGGTACCTCTCAACCTCACGCAGGAACTCAGGCTCCTTCCCCACCAGAGAGGTGACATTCCATGTCCCTATTGCCAGTCTTGGCAGCTGGGGGTCAGTCCGCCAGGGCCTCCGCTCCTGGCCGCCACCTGGCACACAATGCACCCGACCCCTATGGCGCCTCCTGCGGGTGGTGGGCCTGCGGGAGGATGGGCCCATGTCTCCTCTTCGGGCTGTGCCCGGCCGGGCCCCATGGACTAAGGCCCGGCCACCAGACGCTCGCCCTCGGGCACCCTCCCCAGGCCTGGCTCCAGGGCGAGGCCCCGGTAACCCTATCCCGGGCAGGGTAAACTGTTCCCTCGGTGTCCTTTTCATAAGGGTCTTAGTGAGGGTGTGCTGGGAACGTCTAGCAGAGGCCCCAGTCCGCGAGATCTTCAACGCACACCTCCGGCAGAGCTTCAACAGCATTCCGAGGGAGACTGGGGACATTGAGTCCGAATGGACCATGTTCAGCGTCTCCATTGCCGAAGCTGCTGCATTGAGCTGCGGCCGCAAGGTGGTTGGTGCCTGCCGTAGCGGTAATCCCCGAACCAAATGGTGGACACCAGAGGTGAAGGGAGCCACTAGGCTGAAGAAGGAGTCCTATCGGGCTTGGTTAGCCTGTGGGACTCCGGAGGCAGCCGACAGGTATCGACAGGCCAAGCGGAATGCGGCTTGGGCAGTGGCTGAAGCAAAAACTCGGGTGTGGGAGGAGTTCGGAGAGGCCATGGAAAAAGACTTTCGGACTGCCTCGAAGAGATTCTGGCAAACCGTCAGACGTCTCAGGAGGGGAAAGCGGTGCTCTACCTGCACTGTGTATAGTGCTGGCAGAGCGCTGCTGACGTCGACTGAGAAAATTGTCAGGCGGTGGAAGGAATACTTCGAGGTCCTCTTTAATCCCACTGACACGTCTTCCGAGGAGGAAGCAGAGTCTGGGGATGAGGGGAATGACCCGCCAATTTCCGGGGGCGAGGTCACTGAGGCAGTTAAACAACTCCTTGGTGGCAGAGCCCCTGGTGTTGATGAGGTCCGCCCCGAGTTCCTGAAGGCTCTGGACGTTGTAGGGCTGTCCTGGTTGACACGCCTCTGCAATGTTGCGTGGAGATCAGGGGCAGTACCTGTGGACTGGCAGACCGGGATGGTGGTCCCCATCTTTAAGAAAGGGGACCGGAGGGTGTGTTCCAACTACAGGGGGATCACACTCCTCAGCCTCCCTGGGAAAGTCTATGCCAGGGTGCTGGAAAGGAGAGTTCGTCCGTTAGTCGAACCTCGGATACAGGAGGAACAATGCGGTTTTCGTCCTGGTCGCAGAACACTGGACCAGCTCTTTATCCTCTCCAGGATACTTGAGGGTGCATGGGAGTTTGCCCAACCAGTCTACATGTGTTTTGTGGACTTGGAGAAGGCATTCGACCGTGTCCCTCGGGGTGTCCTGTGGGAGGTGTTGCGGGAATATGGGGTGTCTGGCCCATTGCTACGGGCCATTCGATCCCTATACAACCGTTGCAAGAGCTTGGTTCGCATTGCCGGCAATAAGTCGGACTCGTTCCCGGTGGGTGATGGGCTCCGCCAGGGCTGCCCTTTGTTTCCGGTTCTGTTCATAATTTTTATGGACAGGATTTCTAGGCGCAGCCAAGTGGCGGAGGGCTTTCGCTTTGGTGGCCTCAGAATCTCATCTCTGATTTTTGCAGATGATGTGGTTCTATTGGCTTCATCGGGTGAGGGCCTCCAGCTCGCACTGGAACGGTTCGCAGCCGAGTGTGAAGCAGCGGGAATGAGGATCAGCACCTCCAAATCTGAGGCCATGGTTCTCAGCCGGAAAAGGGTGGAGTGCCCACTCCGGGTCGGGGATGAGTTCCTGCCCCAAGTGGAGGAGTTCAAGTATCTCGGGGTCTTGTTCGCGAGTGATGGGAGAAGGGAGCCGGAGATCGACAGATGGATTGGGGCTGCAGCTGCAGTAATGCGGACGCTGCACCGGTCCGTCGTGGTGAAGAGGGAGCTGAGTGTAAAAGCGAAGCTCTCAATTTACCGGTCGATCTACGTCCCTACCCTCACCTATGGCCACGAGCTGTGGGTAGTGACCGAAAGAACGAGATCGCGGATACAAGCGGCAGAAATGAGCTTCCTCCGAAGGGTGGCTGGCCTCTCCCTTAGAGATAGGGTGAGAAGTTCGGCCATCCGGGAGGGGCTCAGAGTAGAGCAGCTGCTGCTCCACATCGAAAGGAGCCAGCTGAGGTGGTTCGGGCATCTGACAAGGATGCCCCCTGGGCGCCTCCTGGGTGAGGTGTTCCAGGCATGTCCCACCGGCAGGAGGCCCCGGGGCAGACCCAGGACACGCTGGAGAGATTATATCTCTCGGCTGGCCTGGGAACGCCTTGGTATTCCCCCGGACAAGCTGGAGGAGGTGGCTGGGGAGAGGGAGGTCTGGGCCTCTTTGCTTAGGCTGCTGCCCCCGCGACCCGGCCCCGGACAAAGCGGATGAAGATGGATGGATGGATGGATGGATGGATGGATGGATGATTTCAGCTACAAAATGCCTTTTGTAAATTTATGATTTTAAAGTCTTACGCAACTTTGCATTCACTTTACCGTCACTAAACTACTTCTGAATATTTTTTGTTATCAAATCAACAACGTTTTAAGATTTAGTTATGACATAATATCTAATTAGAAATTATAAAAATATTCCATGTTAGGGCAAATTGACTGTAAACACAGCAATCCTAGCCTTGCACACCAGATTCTGCAACACCACACTGAGATTTGAAGGGATAACATGGCTGAGTTTATGTATAAATTGCTGTGTGCAGCCTCAGAGCAAGCTCTGCTAATTTTTAGTAATTTGTTGTCTCTGCATGTTTGCCAAAATAAGTGCATTTGCTGTAATGCTGTAAGAGTCTTGCAATCCAGCTGGCAAACACACCGGAATAAATCTAAGCATTTCACCGTGTAATTGAGGAAGAGCACAGGGTGTCTGCTGAAAGACGGGTTTTCGGCAGAACAAATATTCCGGAGGTGTCTGAATGTTACACTTTGGAGCAGCTGAGTGAAGACTGAGCTGCTGTTGGGACAGTGACAATTTGATGAGAGAACATCCCGAGTTTGTTGCAATTTCCTAATCTCGCAAAATGTGTAAGCTTCCCTTCTCGCCGTGTTTGTCAGCTGCTTTGGGGGTTAATTAGCATAGCGGTGCTGGAAATGGATCCACTGCAGCAGAAGACTGTCCCTTATTTCACACAGTGGACAGACTTAACAATCTCACAGAGACAGCCCAAATTTCAGGAAACCATAAAAGTTATGTTTTGCTAAATACTGTGACTTACCTGCCTTTCTGTAAAATAACACTGTGAACCTCTCGGTTTTGTAACACCTAAATAAAATGAATAAATCCCACATAAAATCCAGGTGTTCAGAGAAAAACTGTATATGGTGTCATATTGTTGACATAATGAGTAAATGCTCTACCAGCTGGAATGAAATGACACTCATTTCTCGCCACTGTGGAGCTGAGAGTTTTGAATCAAAGCACAAGTAATGGCACGTTTTCATTTCAGCCTTATAAAGCTGTCAGCTTCTCTTTAACTCATTATTATTGCTTAAACCATGTGTTCCCTGAAACTCATTGCCCATACAAATGTAGCTACCTTATTACTCATTATTATTTCCTTTTACCTTGTATCTTCCCCAAAGTATCTCTTTGTTTGCTGTGCTTCACACTAGACCGTTTTTTTCTTTATATGATTTCAAGCCCAAAATATGCCTCAGTTTGCGTTAGCATCTCAGCTCTCCTCTCTCACTGTCTCTTTGTTTCGTGCTGTTGCAGGGCACAGTGTTCTTCATGGGGGTTTCCTTTAGAAAGCATTGAAATACTGTCCTTTCATATGCCTCGCTGATTTATTAATTACTCAACACAGCATTTTCACAGTCACAGTTGACATTGAGGATGCATTGGAGTTTCATGCTTGGGTGCAGTTAGCGGTCGCACTGTATGCATGTCGCCCCGGACATGTGCTGTACAACAGAGGGGTGCACCAGTTAGCGCTGTCACCCTAAAGCAAGAATGTTGCATATATGTCTCCCTGCTCGTCTTTGGAGTATCACCCACAGATACACATGTCACGTTAATGAGTGATTTCACAGTATATTAACATGAATGGCTTTCTCTCTCTCTATTTGGCCTGTGATTGACTGACAGCCTGTCCACGGTGCACTAAACCTTTCACTTTGTGACAATTAGAATAGGCCCCGCCCTCCCTGTGACCCTGAATCCATCCATTTGTCCATCATCCATCTGTTCATCATCAATATGCTGATTCCAAGATCAAAACTCCAAGAAATTTCAGATGTTGTAGGTAGCAGATCCATTTCTCCATTCTTTGGAGGCACAGTTTTTTCAGTAATTCACTATGGGAGTCATTAAAGGGAGGATAATTGCTGGAATATTTTACTTAAGAAGTTCTGGTGCTTCCGTTACATTTTCCTCAAGTCGCAGGTCTCACAAGAGAACAGTAAGCAGGCGCTCTGAGACATATGCAGGATTGTACAGTATCTCATTAATCTGTTGTAAAGCACATTAAGGGAAATCTTTTGTAACAAAGTATTTTAATTTCCTTTTTAGTTGCACCAGTTGCTGCTTTGTATTTCATGGTTTAAGCAGGTGACTTGTCTATGAGATAGAAAAGCCCTTCAGTTGTCTTTAACAGGAATATCAAATGAAGCTAAATTTCCCTTCATAGGGAAGAAAGGTTAGTATCATTTCTCCTTCTAAAAATAGGTCTTTGCGTGAGGCTGCCTCATTCTCATCTGCATGCTAGCTCTTGCCAAACCCACCATGTAACACATGACCTGTTGATCTACAGAAGGCGAGAGAAAACGAATCAAGCTGTTTGCTCCTGATTGCTCTCTAAAACATAAAAATACTGTTTCTGTGAATGACAAAAGTCGCTTTAATGTTTCCGGCCACTTATCAGCCTTAATGGATCACTGAAGCGGAAGAGAACTATCAGGGTGCACTCTGGTTGCATGTGCTAAGTGCACTCAACATTTCTGCACTGATTTGCCATTCTTGGATAATAATTTGCAAAACTACTTCTCTTTAGTACTTTTGACACAAAGTAATCAATACTCAGTTCTGTTGACTTCTCATATAATGCCAAGAACAGTCAGATTTTTTTTCTTGGGGTGTTTTAGAGAAATAAACAGAGAAGTGTTTAAATGTATCCAGTACCGATGGCTAACAGTTATGCCACCCGATACCCAAATATTTCCAATATTTTTTTGATGAACTTTTGTTACTTAAACCTGAGTTATAGTACTGCATATTTTATATTTTGGTCCTATTATAAAAGGTCAAACCAAATTTTGGCATGAGGAAGACTTTGTCTGAGTTTGGGGATTTTATTTTGCTTCGGTGATCTGCCTCCTTGAGAAGTCTACGTGGTCATAAGTTTACTTGTAAAGTGCACTCAAAAGCATTTTGGCTCATAAAGAAAAGTCTAGTCTATTTGGCTCTACTTAATAAAACCATAAGACATTGTGTCTTTTCTTGACTTATAACTGAAAGCTGTACACAGACACTGAAAGAGACTCTCTGACAGAAACATGGCCACGGTCACTGATAAGTGAAGTTGTTTTCATGTTTCTGGGTCTTTGAGTGTTTTGTAGACTCATGATTTGTTCCTTTGGATTTAAGAGATGTTTTATGGTCAAGTTCTTTATTTCTGCACAAAGAATCCAAGGAACACTGCACACCCACATGGTTTCAACTAGCAGGTTGAGTGTAGGTCTGCTCTTTAGCATAACCTGCTTGATTGTCCTTTTTGACTCTAATTAAAAACATAATTTAAAAAATAAGCATCAGGCTACATTTAGTAAAACATGAAAACGTATTAGAAAAATGTTTGCTGAGGTCAGAGATCAAGATAACCGAAGGGTTGTTTTCCAATAGAAATCTTTTCAGTAGTCGCCCCCTTCTGGTGATTAGATACAATGCAGATTTTAGGCGTCCCTGCACTGGCTTCACTTTGCAGACCTGGAGGCTGTGTTTATATTTTATTTGCAGTCAATGTGTATAACTAGCAGGCACTTACAGTCCTAGTTGTTGCACAATGACAAACTTCATAACATACTGTCCAAACCTGTTATCCCTTCATCTTTTTGTCTAAAACAACCTACTGTGTGATCTAAATTCAGGCCTAGAAAATTAAAAGGTAGACACTGAGTTGTGTCTGAGTTAGTTTGAGCAGCTGCGACTATTTATTCTGTTTCTTTTAGTTCCATTGATAGAAAATAGATAAGGTGCTAAGGGATGTGTGCCACCTGTAGTCCTCCATCCTGTGTAAAACATGGGCTTTGCTATAGAGGCCACTTTGTCTGCAGCTTTTTATATTGATTTTCTGGCATATACTTGCTTTTTCTGAATGGTGCAATTTGTAAGACTGCTAATGCTGAGACTGCTGAGCTCATGCAAACACCCAGAGTCCACCGAGGGACAGAAATGTGTGGCTTCAAGCTAAAAGATTTTCTCTGCATCTATCTCAGCTGTATGGTCTTTTTTTTACTAGCTTCCCAAGTGCTTTTTGGAATACCAGTCGTTTAAATGAGTACATGAATGAAACACTGTTTAAACATAAAATAGAAGCTCTATCCAAACACTCTGCCTTCAAGTCAGTATGAAGTCTAGCCACTGCATAGCAGTGGAAAATTTCCCTTCCCGCTTAGTAACAAGTCTTTCAAGTGGATATGAGACTTTGTGCAGTGTCTTTGGAATATTCATGCATGTGAATGTGTGCTAGCGAACATTTATGTGGCCCAAACCTGCTCCATTCCCCAAGGAGTTCACATTTCCCAGTCTCTAGCTATGTTTGCAGGCAGCAAATTATGCGGCAGGTGTAATATTGTGTGAAAGCATCCAGTGAGCTCACACAAACAATAATTTGATGCTCTTACATTAAGTCTGCGGATCCGCTGTAAACAAATCACAGGAGAAGAGCTTCTCTTTCTGTCACAGGCAGCCTCGGGCTTCTGTCACTGTTGTGGTAAAAATCCACAAATAGTGCACAGCAGGAACGGTTTCACCTAAAGGAGAGACTGAAAGCAGGTAATCTTCTCGTGCTACTGCTAGCCAGTGTTAACTGTAGAACTGCAATCCTGAGGAGCCTGAATTAATGAGAAATCCATGCAGATTTCTAATAGGGCTGTAATTATTAGATAATTAGTCAGTCGTGTCAAGTTCAAATGAATATCTGCATTATGTTCTGTTGGTGGGATAAATCCAATTTAAAAGATGCCACTGTTGGCACAAAAAAGATGTCGTTCGGTGTTTGTCTCTATTTTAAATGCACATCTATATAGCCATCTGTTGGTCCAGCCATACCTTTTCTTCTTCTTGGCTGAGCAGGAAGTTCCAGATGGAGTTATCCCCCGCCCCACTTTCCAGTTACTCCTGAGTGGTCCTGACACATTTGCAGGTCAGATTAGATATATATGACATCTACAGCAAGTTCGCGCTCTGCCCCAGGTTGCCTCCCAGGACCTGAAGAAGATGTCAAAGAGGCATTTTAATTGGATGCCTGAAGCACTTCAGCTGCCCCAGTCCCCACCAAATGTCCAAACAACAAACTCAACTGTTTGGTCTCATTCTTCTGGTTATTACCCAGAACATGTGGCCATAGGTGTGGGTTGGAATGAAAATCAACTGGTTAAACCAAAGCTTTGTCCTCAGGCTCTGCCTTCTCTGCACCACAGCGGTCCAGTTCAACGCTCAGATTACGCCCATTTCATGCTCCACCTCTGCGTCACTCGTGAAACCAGAGATCCTTAGATACTTAAACTTATTCACTTGGAGCAGTGACTCTCATTCAGCAGGTGAAAACCACTGTGAAAACAACGGCCTCAGACTTTGAGGCGCTGACTCTTTTCTAGACTGCTTCACAGGTTCAAACTACCCCACTCCGAGGTCAAGGTCATACTCAGATGACACCAGCACAACCATGTGATCTACAAAAAGCAGTTGGAAGCTATGCCATGAAATGACCACAAAAAGGTACCAGAGTTTGGAGAACTTTGAAAAAAGAAACCAGTTTACTCAGTCAAAGATCTGCTAGCTCACCTGACTGCTAACGCCCATGCTGTCAATTACCCATTCCCACTAAATGCCCGTGAAGGCTAAAATTGTCCATGCACAGCGCAGTGCCACACTCTGTCAGAGGGTTTGACGAAAATGACTCTTTCCCTTTCACTCCAATGTCACCTTGGCTGTCACACTGACTTGAATACGTTTAGAGCAGGAGTGAATTCTCTAGAGTGGCAGAGGAGATTGCTAATCCGTCAGACTGATTTGGTGACAGGCAAAAGTGCTAATCCTCCCATGTTATTCAATGCCAGTGAGGACTGCCTAATCCCTCACAGAGGGTCTGATGTAAAAAGAGATGACGCTAACTAGGAAAATGATCGTAAGGTCTGGGAGCAAGTTCATGCTTCCGGTACTCACTGATATCAACACAGCCAATATTTACTGCTGCTCTGTGTATTTTGTCTAAGTATCGTTTGGATCCGAGCCAGAAGCGTATTAACGTCCTGACAGACAGCCTGTTCCTCAGGTGAAAAGAAATCATCTGAAGCATCGCTGGGATCAAAATCCTGCGAGAGCAGCTTTTCCAGAGTAACTGATTCACATTTAGGCTAATAGCATAACAAATACTGTGAACATGTGATCACCAAAAATCCACATTTCACCTTTTGCCGTGTAAACAGCAGTTAATGAAAAGGATGCTGCTGCGGCGTGTTCCTCTCTAACACTCACAGCCTAAATACAAACTGATCCGAAGCCAGTGAGAACATGCTGCAGCTTGGCACTAAACGTCCGCATGAGTTCAAACATCTGTCGGATAAACTAGCTTTTCAGCATTCGGGCTTTCATCTGATTTGTGTTATTAATAATTGCTAACAGGCAAAATTACTTCCTAGATATGAGGAGCTGAACACAGAGAAAATACCAGGTCCCATGCTGACATAGTTTGTAAGTGGAGGAGACATTCCAGGGAAGGAGGGGAGTGTAAGTTCCAAGACAAAAAAAAGAGGGATGAGAGCAAATTATAATCACAAACCCTCTGGCAGTGAAATGAAAATGAGGCTTTTTTTTAAAGCTATATTAATTATACAGCTGGCAGGAATGTCTTGCTTTGGCTTCAGATACCAAGTGTAAATACAGATGCTATTAGCTGAAATTATGTCTTCCTTAAGATATACTAAAGAAAATTGGGTATGCAGTCACTTAGAGGGACTGTGCTTACTGGAAAGGAAAACTTTCCGTTATCCCCACATCTTTGTATCTGAAAAACCTGCCCTTTAAAAAAAAATGCAACAGTTAATCATATTTTTTTTAGCAGTCTAATGCAACTATATCTTTGTCAGCTGCCGATCTTTATTCGCAAAGACTGAAGACTGAATCTGTGAGTGAATTAATCTTTGAAACCAGCCTCAAAAAAAAGTAAGAATGTTTTTAAGTGTAGTGCATGCAGGTGGGGACAGACCAAATCAAAGGAGCATGCCGACTTTGGCAAATTAGCTTTTTCTCTAAGAGGTATGTTAGAAAATCGATTCAGCTGTTGTGTAAAAATAATAAATACGAAGCTCTTAGCCTTTTGAAAGCCTCCCAGGATTTGGGGGTTTTATCTTTTCTGGCTAAAATTTGAGATTTGAAATAGAAAGGCCATCCATCCATCCATCCATCCATCGTGGGTTCATGGCTACAGCCGCTGAAGCAGAGACCCTCAGACCCCCCTCTCCCCATGCACCTGGGGGAAACAGAGGTGTTCCCCAGACACCGTGAGACATAATATCTCCAGTGTGTCCTGCGTCTTCCCAGGGGTCTTCCCCCGTGGGGACATGCCTGAAAAAAGTCACCTAGGAGGTGTCCAAGAGACATCTCACTCTGAACCCACCCTGAATGGACAAACACCTCATCCTATCTGTAAGGGAGAGCCCAGTCACATTTCAGAGGAAGCTCATTCCTGCCACTTTTATCCGTGATCTTACTCGTCACTGCCCACTGCTCGTGGCCACAGATAAGGTGGGAATGTGTATCGACCAGTGAAACGACAGCTCCTCAGCTCTTTTCTCCACAACAAACCTGTGCAACATCCTCATTACTGCAATCGCTGTATGAAGATCCCACGGTACTTGATCAGCTGACTTGTGGCCTTGATGGAGACCTTGGCGGTGTAGTCCCTGGCTGCATATACTGTTAAATAATCTTGCATATTTAATTTAAAGTGAGCCTTATGAGGGAGTGCATGCAGATTCATGTGTGCATTATTAGACACAGGATGGCTGAGCTAATAGTTCAACTTCATTCAAAGATTTTATTTTCAGATATTCAGCAAATATTCTTGAAACTGTGAAACATGGTAAGAATTGCTTTTATAAACCGACACTTTACCAATTCCACAGTGAACCATGAAGGATGAGCTGAATTTAAATGGGCTGCTTCATTAGCATTCAGCCTTCAGTTTTGAAAGCTTTAGTGAACACAACAGAGACAAGGTGCAGCTTACTTCTTAAGGTAAATAAAAATGCCTTATTAAAGAGATGCCTTGCTGTTTTCAAATGAAAGAACTTTCCATTGTTCTCATTTCCTCTGAAATCCAAAGAAGCATCTGTTGAATCTTAAATTCAGCGACCGACTTGAATCAATACTTGGGATCGATACGGGCACCATATAATTGCAACAGGCCCCTACTAGGACAGTACAAATGCCTCCCATGAGTTTTGTGGCAAACATAAAGATGTTGACAACAAGAGACCATCTAACAACGATGGGCTCTTTTTCCCTCGTTATTTTTAGAGGTAAGCAATATGTGTAAGGTAAAACTTGACCTTTTAAAGTAGCAGCACCTCTCTGACGTAGTGGTTTAGTGTCATCTGGAATGAAAAGGATTGGAGATTTTCTCTGGTTGAGTAAAACCTGGAACTATATGTGATTCTTTTTAAATATGGTTGCTGGGATTGCGCACAAGTTTAACAGAAGAAAATCCGAACCTCTACCCCAGCAGCAATAAGCCTCCATGCAAATGTGCCAAAACCTATCAGTAATATAGTCGTGAAACACATTACACAGGACTTGTTTGCAGGAGATAAGATGATTAGAATAGAGAGCAAAAACATTCTGGTGTAATATGTTAAGACAAATCTTCTTTCTGTGAATGAGGAAGGCCCCTATGAACCAGCAGTGGTATACGTCTACCATGAAAAATGGATGAGTTCTACCTCCCAAGACTAAAATTAGACAGAAACCTAATATGGTGAGTGTCCTTCAAGTAACACTCGGATTTATAAGCAACAAGGAAAGAGAGCGAGAGGGTGAGAAAAATCTACTACTCTACAAAACTCTTGCCAGGATAGGCAGGAGACAATAATGCCGGTGGACATGGCGTGGAAAATCAGATCATTATTTTGTTGGAAACCTAAGCAGTCATTGAAATGAAGCAGTGAGATATTTGAAGCAATCACTTCTCACAGTATGATTACTGTCCTTCTGCGACGGAGGTAGAATATAAAATGGCTAGAGACTAACGCACAGACCAGTATGAATATTGATGTTACAGTACTATTAGTTACAGAATTGAGTGTCTGTGCGACACATTTGAAAAAGGAGATTTTAAACCGAATCACTTGGAAAGCAGCTAATAGATTGCCTACTTAACTATTTCATTATTTCAGGAAGGACCTTAATGGACTATTTGATCTTTTAGCATATGAGAGAAATCTTTGAGAATCAGTAGAAAAAACTACTTGTGAATGACTCATATTTAAAAGAGCAAGCTTAAGGGCTCGCTCATTTATCAAGTAAAGCTCTTCCATGTATCTGACATGTTTGACTGTACATTAGAAGGCTGAAAATGAACTGTTTTCAAAAGCAGAATGGAACTGCTTTCTGTCAGACGCGTCTGTTATACCAGATTGTTGTGTTATAGTTTTACTTAGATATGACAAGAGTCTGAAAGGTTATTATTCGGGACATTATGCAAATGGTCTGCTACTTATGCTTTTCTTCTAAACTCCAGTGGATGCATTGGGTCCAACTCGGGGTTCAATATCTTGCCTAAGGATACTTTGACATGCATACTAGAGAAGACACCAACATTTCCATTTGTAGCGACCTCTCTACCTCCTGAACCGCAGCTGCCTGATTGCTCAGTGATCAATTTTTAAGTATATTTTGCAATGGAAGCCTTCAGCCTCAGTCCGACCGGCCTAGAGACCAGTTGCAATCCCCTTGGCAACCACTTGCAATCAAAGCAAGGAGGTTTTTGATGCAGCAACTTTGCGACCAATTTCACTTAGCTGGCGACCACCGTTGAGTCAGACATATACATTGTTCCATATGGATGGATGTCTGCTGGATGTTGTTTCTAGGCTTGTGTCCCTGAAGCCTTGGCTAGTGATCACTGTTCCTCTCAGTCATAAATTTCATTTCTATTTCATGCAGATTATTCTTCTGCCAGAACAAATAATAACAGAAATCTGTGAGATAATTTATTGGCCACTTGGGGGCAGTGCAACCAACTGAAAAATAATAAAATAATAAAATTGAATTGTAAATTACTGTCCCATTTAGAGTTAAGATCCCTTACTACTACCTTATGAATGACAAGTAACCTCATTTGTGACATTTGGTTTCAAAATATCAAAATTAAGGTAGCAAAAGTGCTAAAATCCAGGCTTCACAAGTGGATTTTAATTAGCAATAGGTGAGGTCACAGTGACTACATCCATCTCCTTCATATATAACCAATGACAGCGAAAGCTTTTAAACATACAGCAAAAATACTGCAAAAAGCCTTTGGACCTTTATGACTAGGCTTTATCGGATAGTTGCTAACATTGTCTGTCTTTCATGATGAATAGGTAGCACAAACCTTTTCCTTATTTCCTTTTTTTTTTTTTTAGCATAATGCCAAAAAAATTAAAACAGAGGATGATGGCGACTAAATCACTGAATTTAATTATTTCATGTGAATGCTGAAAATCAAAAGGACTCTTAAATGATCTTAATAAGACAAAAGCAACATTCATACAATGCTACATACACTTTTACACAAAAGTGACTTTCCAAGGATTAGACTGAAATGTAAATTTGATATATTTTCAAGAAGAAGCATATCTGAAAGTTGCTGTGCTCTATGATATGTCATCTAAAGAATATAAGAATATAAAGAGGCAGTATGGGAATCCGTTGCCCATCCACAGTTTATAAAAACCACAGCTCTTCCTTCAGTATTTGTCAGAATTTAATCAAATTTGCACGTAACGAGAATTCAGTTTTGACTAACATTTTACAAACAGGGTTTTTGTGTGTCATAGATGGCACGTCAGCCGGTGGAGGAACACAATGCTCACATTATTCATGTCCACAGCATGGACGCTGTGTTACAGCACATTACTGTTTGCATTTAGTCGCACTTCTAAAAGCTGTTGTGCAAAGGCTCTGCACACTCCCTCCCTCTGTCTATCAGTATGAGCAAACACTCACTAAGTATTAACTGGACAGTTCTAAATCCAGAGACTGTGGGGTAAAGCAACATCCCTCGTGAGCCTGCAGCACAGCAGACGCACAACAAGCCACATGGTGGAAGACAGGATACACTGGTGATGGCTCAACAAGCCACAGCTTCAGAGGAAACGTGGCCAGTGGTGCAGAAAGAAGCTGTTTAATTGGCAGAGTTTGGATGCACAGGCTCTAATTAGCCGAGAAGAACACGGTTCAACTTCCGAATCCTAACAGCACCCTGAAAGCTCTGCTGACATTTTGCACTCTGCAGGGTGGTCAGTGGATGTGCAGAGTGACACAATTCCCAGAATAGAAAATGAATTTGGCTTGTTAGTATTTGTGGTGAATACACAGCGAATTATCATTAAATCGAGCTCCGGCTGCACCGAAGGCAGAAAGCATCAGTAATGCCTTTCTGCTGCTTTTGCTAAATCTCAGCTGTCCTCTAGCTCCCCTGTTTCTTTCTTTGTCTAACGGCATTAGTAGAATATGCAGTCCTAATATTTTGTTAATTCACTGTGTCACAGCATCGTTGCTTGTTGAATCATCATCACCATTTGCACGCACATTTGTTTGTGCATCAGATATGCACAAAAACGATGACTGGTTCGATGACATGTCCTCTCGGGTCAATTATCATGCAGAGTATGTTCCCGCTGATAATAATCGCCTACATGTGAACTCTCCCATGTGAAATAATTCCATTATTCATGCCACTCATACATCTGGAAATGAGCAAAGCAGAACATTTTATTATTTAAGCGAGAAAGCAAAAGGATGAATAGAAGCGCACAGTTTTTATGACTGGTGATCTAAAGTGACAAATGAAAACTTGAAAGAAATACAAGCTTTTTATAATGCAAAAGCAAGAGTAAAATCTGCATTAAAGTCCTTTGCAGGGGTTGTAGTGGGAAGAAAATGATAATGGCTTATTTCCAAGGAGCTGGCTGCAAAATAATTGCAGCCATGTAAATGAATTCAACAACAGACTCACGTTTGCAAGCCTGTGGGAGGAGGAGAGAGGATTTATAGTGGCGATTATTATGCACCGTAACCACAAAGACAACACATGCCTTTAATGTTATATAGCTACCTCTAGCCACACATACTGGCTTAACTGTGCAAACATCATTACCTCAAAGTTGCAGTCCTGCAAATGGTGCTTTTCACAAAACTGCAGCACAACACATTGATTTATTGCACACCTGAGGGCAAAAAGAAACGTGATGAACACGCTGTGTCAATAAAATGCATTATTAATCCACAGATAGTTTTGCAGCCACAGATATTGTATAAAATAAAATGTTTTGGTACGGTCCAATTAAGTCCCTCCCAGTGTAAATTGCGTTTGCTCTGCTCCTGTCAAAGGCCGCAGATTTGGTAAGTGGTGCGATAATGAACAGGGATTTAATGGTGCTCATCTTGACAGATGAGCCCGCAGATTAAAATCAACATGTGCGCTGAACATTGCCTGAGTATTACTGAGATCTCGTGGAAGAGCTGCAATCAGTTTCTCCAGCTTCACGCAGTAAAAAGTACATTAGAAGTCACGGTCAGCTCAGGAAAACAAGGGTTTTTATCTAATCTTGTAAGCGTGGCTTTCCTTCACTTCTTCATGCATTTCTGCTTTATGTTCTTCTCTCCCCTCTCTCTCTTTTTTACCCTCTTCTTTCTTTCTCTCTCCATCTCACAGTGACTCATGCATCACCCTACAGCTCCTTTTCGGCTGTCAGATTTTCTACAGTTTCACTGTGACTCTAATCCAATTCAGAACCAAATCCCAAAACGTTCAACCCTGTAGGCTGCCCTTCTCAATGACCCGCCTTACTATTACAATTTACCCAGAATTCTATGGGCTTTTGTATATTTTGCATCTTGAACGTGACAGGGTTGGCTCCAACTCTTTCTAAAAATATTGTAAAGCTCAAAGTGAGAAGCTGCATCTATGGTACTGTATGTGTGCCACTGTATGTCAGCCTGGGTCAGGCTTGTCAGAGCCACAGATTTAAACAGGCCACTCGCAGTGTTGAGTCATATGTCAGTGATGTGCAGATTACTTCGACGCAGTAAATGCTTTCATATTATAGTTCTGGTCTCATTATGATTATAACAGAGGATAATAATCATCCCTTTAACCCTTTACATGCTGGAGGCTTCTGCACCGTGATGTGGCTGTCTCAGTAGCCCATTCAGTGAGGAGGTGGTCAGGTACAGCTGTGAGTCCAATGAGCGTTCCATTGTTTATTTTTTCTCTTTAAAATAAATCACATTTAGCACAGTTACAGCTGAGCACCCGTAGAATAAGTTCTGTGTCATCATGTTTAGTGACTCATTGTTATAAGACTATTTTTTACTCTCAAATGTATAATTAGGAATTTGTTGCTGTCGTTTTCCATCAGGATTATTGGATTTCAAAATTTGGTAATGGTAGAATTTTTTGAGTTGCTGAATTTTCATTAAATGTTTTCACAGTTTAAATATTCAGATTAACATCTGCGTGTACTTTAAAGCGAAAGTGCTTTCTTTCATTTTCCGTTCAATTCGTCCATAGTATTAAGTTAGTGTAGCTTAAAAGTTATGGGTTGGAAAATACTCCCTTTTCTCTTTTCCTTCTGAAAAAACGCAGGCTCGGTGTTACATTTTGTCTATCACATCCTGCACCTCTTCACTGTGGCGAGCTTAAAGTTCACTTTGCACCTCCATCCATCCATCTAACCATTATCTGAGTTCAGATCACAGACACAGCAGTGAACGCAGACACACCCAGACCACCCTCTCCTCGAGCACCTCCTCCTCAAGCTCACCCAAGTCAGCCAAGAGACCCAACCTCTCCAGTTTTTCTCCATAGTGTTTCTTATCTATCGGGACCAAGTTGTAACTGGCTGTATTTGGGAAAATGCAGAGTTTAGAGTTAATGCAACAAATCCACTAACATATTTATCCAGCCGATAAAAATTAAATACCAACAGTTCATTCTATGTATTGGTCTGCACAAATCCAGGTTGATATATATCTGACTCTTCAGTAACCTGGCTAAATTCTTCCGTGTGTGTGTGTGTGTGTGTGTGTGTGTGTGTGTGTGTGTGTGTGTGTGTGTGTGTGTTTATTAAGCCCATAAAGGAACAAGAAAAACTTTTCACACAAGCTGGGTGTTTTTTATAATTGCTTGAAAAAGCTTTAACAAAGATAATGAAACACTGAACTTTTATTCAGCAGTATCGGCCGTATAAATCCACCTGCGTAGTTAAACAACCGGCGTGTCCAGTTTACACTGTTGTTAGCAGTGTACTGCTCTTTTGAATGATGCCTCCAGACGGAAATTTCAACACTCCAACACCTGCAAATTCTAAACATGATCATCTTTTGCATCAGTATCAATATCTTTCGTTCCCTCCTCCCTGAGACACTGGCTTAGGGCAATGGGAAGAAGTAATAATCATCTGTGGGCTCTACTAAAGACCTGTTTTATATTATACATAAATATTCTTCACTGTTAATATAAAGATATTGGTGCTGTTTTAAAAGGTCATGAGCTCACGTTTTTAAATGTGCTGTTAGATGTTTAATAACTGGCAACTGAGTACAAATGTGTTCCTTTCAGTCTTGTTTGTATTTTTTCGTTTCTTCTTTTATTCCTCTGACTCTTTAACATGTTGGAAATGGGTTTTCTTTCCCATCTGCTTTTCACACCCTCCACCACCTGTCATCGCCTGGAAGTCTGAAAAGCTTTTTGCTGGGAACACAGAGCCTTCATCACAACAAGCTAGTTAATCTCTGGTTAATTCGCACCAGGTGCTACTCAGTATAGAACAAAGTTGTTGCCGCAGAAAACACCATTGTTTCAGCAAAGGCCTCGCTTATTTTGATTAATTATGCCACAATGTTAAAAAGATGTGGGGTACAGTTACAGGATTTGCTGTATTTTTCTAAGAATTTTATCTGTGTGTCTTGGGTAAGTAAGTAAGCAAACTTAATTTAGCATTTTACAATATGTCTAAAAAACCATCGATGTTTTTAATGGTTAAAGGAGTCTGCAGAAGCAGTGCTATATCACAGTTGAAGTCCCACTAGAAATTGGTGTGGTGATCTGAGTGGCTGTGGAGTTACTCTGATAGAAGAAGCTTCTGTGACATAGAGGGCTTCGAATGTGATCTGGAGGTGGATAATGCAATTAACCAGTGAATGCTCTCTTGCAGTTTCACTTAAAAACAGTTACAGTGTCAAAGGTGATAAGAAACAAATCCACTGGTAATTTGTTTTCTTGTGTTTGTGTACGCAGTAGGGACTATATGCTCACAGACCACTTCATTAGTTACAGCTTGCTAGGAGCAGTTTGGACCCCATACAGTCATTAGAGCTTCCTTAATTCTTTGCGACACAGTTTCATGAACAAGGTGCTGGAAACATTACAGATTTTGGTCCCTATTGACGTAGTAGTACCGCACAGTTGCTGCAGATCTGTTAGCCGCATTATCCTGCTGGAAGGACTGGTACACTGAGGTCTGTGGGATGCACATAGTTAGCAAAATTATTCAGGGAGGCTCTGCTGTTAAATGAGACTTATTTGGTACTAAGCGGCCGAAAATGTGCCAAGAAAAAATCCCAGCTTGAACCTTCGATACAGGGCAGCTGGATACACATTTTCGTGCCATTTATGCCAAATTCTGACCCTCCCATTCAAATGTTGCAGTAAAAATCCAAACTCAGCAGACCAGTCTTTTTAAGTTTTGTGTTGTCCTGTTTTAATAACCTCATATAAATTGTAGTCTGAGTGTCCAGCTTCCAGTGTGGTCTTCCGCTACAGTGGCCCATCTGCTTCAAGGTTGGACATGTTGTGTGTTCACAGATGCTCTTCTGCAAATCTTGGTTGTAACATGGTTATTTGAGTTACTGTTGCTTTCTTGCTGCCATGCAGTTGACTGATTGGATAGAGTTCAGAGTATGAATTTTTAATGCAATGGTCAATAGTCAGATCACTAAATGGATTTTGTATTTAAAGACTTCCACATTTTATCAAAGTATTTTCTGATCACTAAGTACATCCTCATCCATCTGCAGGCACTTCAGAGATTCACACACTTTGCCAGACATAACCAAACAATGAATAATGAGTGAGACTGATAATGACCACAGTCCTGTGATTTCTTTTTTAAACCTTTGTTTACCAGGATGTGAAACTCTTTTGTGAGAGTGCCCTGAGCTAAGAGAGGAACCATCACTACCCCCATCTACTCACACATACTTTTAAACATCAGTCACAACTTTTTCAATAGCCAAACAAAGTTTATGGTTGGTTTAAAAAACAACTTTTAACCAAGTTAAAAGTTAAAAATGATGAAAGTTTAATTTAACTTTTGTTTACTACTATTTACCCTTTTGCGATGATGGTTATTAGAAAGTGTGATCATTCTTATCAGTTATCCATTCAGCTATTCTGTGGAGATAAACTAGAACGGTGAGCGGCAGAGTGGTGTTGGGTGTGTGTGGGGGCATCAAACAGACTGCTGGTCTTTAGAAGAATCAAAGCTACATCAGTTTTCAAGGTTATGCGCTTGCACAAATGTTGAAATAGTATTTTAATCCAAGGACATGATTTGGAGTCTTGTGGGAATCACCTTTATTGCACCAGTGTCCGCATGGGAACCTGGACAGATTTTGATTCATGAAGCAATATAGCAACTGTACAGTTTTTTTTTTCCACAATTTCTGCTTTAAAATGCATAAAATTTTCCTCTGCTTCATTTTTTAAAACCTTTTCTAACTGTGGAGAAATGAAAGCGTAAAACAACAGCTAGTTTACTCCTGATACAAGCTTTAATAACTGACGAGATGGTGCCGTTTCCGTTTGTAGGCTAACTCTCAGAGCAGAGCCGTGGCAGGACCGCCTGACACACGACTCATCAGCACATCACCAGGCCAGTTCCCCACTGCAGCAAAAGAGAAGTGGACTGTAATTATTAAACAGAGAAGCAGGGAGGAAGAGAAGCTGGCGGTTAAGGGCAGACTGATAAATACACAAAGAAAGAAGCAGGCATGTGGAAGGATAATAAGGTAGAGAGACATAGATAGTTACCAGAGCACCAGATGGATGGGAAACAAGACAGGCCGACAAATAGCGAGGCGCTCGGAATGACAGCTTGGAAACACCTTAAAGTGAGCTTGGCTCCACCAGCGGACCTGAATTTCTACCCATACATTCAAATAGTTTGTTGTCTCAATATGAAAACTAAATGAATATGGAAAAACATCACCCCCCGCCCTTACTCTATTCCTTCCTTTTTTCATTAATTTGATTGGCAGACAACACAGAGCCGATGGGAGTAAGGGTTTGTAGTTGCTGTGGCAACGGCCTGCTCTTTGTTAAAGGCTACATTCCTGGCATCTGATGTGTCTGCGCCGCGATCGATAAAAACCCAGCCTGCAGGGACTGATGAACGGACTGGGGCTTTTGCCAGGCAGGACCGCGGAGAGAAAAGGAGTTAGGTGGAAGATGTGTGAACAGGAGGATACGGAGATAAAACAGCAATAGAAAGAAAAGGGGAAAGAAAGGCAGAGATATGGAGATGCGAGCGGTGCGGCTGATGAGCTGAGCGGTGGGGTGAGTGCTGTAAGAAAGAGGATGAGTGAGTGTGCATGGCTCCTTCTGCCTCATCTCAGCTATTTTCTGAACGTCACTCACTTCACTATCAAAGTAAGGTACGTGTCTGTCTGTGTGCTCATCATCTGCTTACCTTGGCAGGATTTTGCTTTGCGAGCTCTGCAAGCAGTGGAAAAGCTTTTCTAAAGGCGCCTTTCATATTTCTCCCATTTTTCCTTGCCTTTATCACAGAGCATTCAAATTTCCACCACTCACAGATGTGCCTTACGTTTTGCACACCTAATTGGCAAAGATAGCCATGAGCAGAATGCAAATACTACTGGTAATGAGGCAATTATGGTCAGCCTCTCTGTCTACATAGCCATCTGTCAATTCAACAACCTGTGGCTGCTCACTGGTGGTTTTTTCTGTCAAAGTCTGTGTCTTTCCGAGCCATGGAGAGATTCGGCTCTTAGAGATAACATTTTACTGTTGAACTCTGCATCCGTCTCCTCATTACCCTGCTGTTATCTATGCTTCCTTTCCAGCCCTGCCTTTGCAGGAATGGAAATTAAGAGCCACATTTCGCAGGACAAATGAATAAAAATGCGTATTTAAATTCACTAAAGCAGCCTCTGAAAATTATTAGTGTGTAATCACCTCACCCGTGTGGGAAAAAAACTTGTGCAAGTGGCCACGTTTGCATTTGTCTCCTTAAACATAATTGAAAGAATTTGGTTTGAATTAACTCAAAATGATTTAACTGGAAACAGTTGCATGCACTGTTATGCAAAGCAGCAAATGTGGCCACGGTAAACACCTTTTGTATAATCGCGAGCTGAGAATAAATCACGTGCACGGCGAAACATGCACAGTGGCTGCAGAGGTGTTAGTCCACTGTGCTGCAAAAATAAAAATGTATTTTTCAAAATACAATAAGTATTGCTGGGTTATTTAAGCAGTACAAAGTGCAATACAAATGCATACACCATAACGAAAAAATAATAAGCACAGAAAAGAAAGAAGAGAAAGCATGTGAAACTGCCATTTGTCACAACATCTTAGTGAAAATTATAGAAACACACTGTGTTCAGTGCAATATTTAACAATAAGTGAGTTGACTCAATATGTCGATCGCTAAATAAAGAGTTGTATATAATATATACTTCCATTCATTGTGTTGGGGTTACATGTGCTGGCAAAACTCTGTAGATTTAATTATAGCAGCAAGCACACGCTGTCAACTCACACACATGCAGCAACAACAAATCCACATGGGCATTCAGCCTCAGTGGACTCTAACGAGGGACATTTCTCGCCATTGGGCTGAAACATCTTCCATCCTCGTAAAACATCTCCAGTTAGCCTGCAACCTTTTGTGCTAACACAGTGATGAACGTTCACATTTTTCTGGGGCTGATATTTCTATTTCTTGCTGTGTCTCGCCCTGCTGGGAGTTTAATTCCCTCATATCCACCTCGCCAGGAAAAGGGACAGTTCATTAAAGGAGAACAGAGTTGGCAGCTTAAGTAGACATAAAGTGTAAAAGGTTGTAAAAGGTTGAAAAATGCACGAAGGCGGAGGAGGGGGTGCAGCCTGAGTGTAAGTGTAATTTAACACATTTCTTGTTCATGTCTTGCAGAGCTTGTTCGTGATGGTGCTCTGTATGCACAAGAAGCTGTGCCATGAAAGAGGGCATCGTGGGTAAAAGAGACATGCGACACCCAGCATCGCACCACTGCCACCTCTTTCTGGGCGGGGCCTTGCTGCTTCTCCTGGCCAGCTCGGTTCTGAGCTGCCCCGCCCGATGTGATTGCTCTGCTCCAAGCAAATCGGTCAGTTGCCACCGCAAGCGCCTCCTCACCATCCCTGAAGGCATCCCCATTGAGACACGTGTCCTAGACCTCAGTAAGAACAAGCTGCGCGTCATCACGCCGGACAACTTCTCTTCATTCCAGCAACTAGAAGACCTGGATCTCAGCGACAACCTCATCAGTGCGGTCGAGCCTGGTTCATTTCGTTCTCAGCTTGCTCTCCGCTCGCTCAACTTCCGCAGTAACCTTCTCCAACTGGTTCCTGTCGGTGTTCTGTCGGGCCTGACCAGCCTCATCCGCCTTGATCTCAGCCACAACAGACTGGTGGTTCTTCTGGATCATGCCTTTCAAGATCTGCGTAGGTTGACATCACTGGAGGTGGGCGATAACGAGCTGGTTTTCATCTCTCAGCGGGCCTTTACTGGATTACTCGGACTTCAAAGCCTGACACTGGAACGTTCCAATTTGACGGTCGTACCTAGTGACGCTCTGGCACATCTGCACAGCCTGGTCGAGCTGCGCATGCGCTACCTGAGCATTAGTTTTCTTAAGCCTTTCTCTTTTAAGAGGTTATCTCGTCTCCGCCATTTAGAAATTGATTTCTGGCCCTGGCTGGACACACTGCCTCCCCTCTCGCTGCATGGCCTCAACCTCACAACATTGTTCATAACCAACACTAACCTGACTGCCTTCCCAGGCACAGCACTGCACAACCTACCCTACCTCACGCATCTCAACCTGTCCTACTGCCGCATCCAGCACATCCACCAGGGAGATCTGGGCCAACTCTCACACTTGCTGGAGCTCCGCCTCCAAGGGGCTCAGCTGGTTTCTATAGAGCCCTTTGCTTTTGCGGGCCTCAAATCTTTACAACTACTGGATGTGTCAGAGAACCGACTGGACTCTCTGGAGAAGGGAGTGTTCGCCTCTCTAGACAGCTTGAAGAGGCTTTGTTTGGGTGGAAACCCGTTAGTGTGCGACTGCAGATTGCTTTGGCTGCTCAACAGCCACAAGCCCCCTTCTCTGCAGATTTTGGATGTCCAGCCTAAGTGCAGCGCACCTCAGAACCTCATTGGGCAAACTCTCCAGGACCTCAAGGAGCCTCTGGTGTCCAAGTACATGACCTGCACCAAGCCACGGATTGGACCCAACACCACACAGCTGCTGATGGCTGACGAAGGCCAGCCCGCCCGTCTGAGCTGCATGGCAGAGGGAGCGCCACAGCCGTCTGTGGTCTGGATTACACCTCACAGACGCTATATCACAGCCAAAAGCCGTGGTAGGGTGGAGGTCCGACCAGATGGTACCCTTGAGATCAAGACAGCAGAGCTGCATGACCACGGGGTGTATAGGTGTATTGCCAGTAACCCCGCTGGCAATGCTAGCCTTTCGGCCTCTTTAGCTGTGAAGAGTCTGAGCATTGGGGATAGATCTCAATATAGCAACAGGAGCACAAATAATCTGACAGACTCCAACAGCACATCGGGGAATGGGACTGCACTGTACAACATGACAGACACATTAGACATTAAGACTATCATTATATCTACAGCCATGGGCTGCCTGTCCTTCCTAGGTGTGGTCATCTTCTGCTTCCTGTTTCTGTTTGCCTGGAGCCGAGGGAAAGGACGCCATAAGAGCAACTTTGATATGGAGTATGTCCCTCGCAAATCCAACGGGGCTTCAGCAGAGGCGACGGAAACAAGTGGCCCACGAAGGGTCAACATGAAAATGATCTGAAAACAACGCAGACTGGCACACACCATAACGGTGTTAACGGCACAGTGCACACATATCAGTTAGGGAAAAAAATAAAGTTTTTTCTATGACACAGTGGATTTGTGACAAATGAAAGTCATGTACATTTATAATGGGTGTCGATATGACGGTGACGTTGTGACAAAGTGGACATGTGACCATAAAAGTGATATATGAAACCGTGGACGTGTTTATATGAAATAATGTTCTCATACAGTACACTGAATATAATACTATAACCAACATATCAATATGGGAGTGATATAGTGTTGCACTAGGCATGTGATTCAGTGGTGATGTGATGAGTAATGATGTTGTCGACTCACCGTGACATCAAGGTGAAGGAGGGAGCCGCCGGGACTGACAGGGGACGTCTTTGCGTGGCAGTAGAGCTATCATCGCTGCAACATGTCAGGACTAAATTGTCTAATACCCATCTTAGCTGCAGTGTGAAAGGTGTGCGTTGTGTTCATGTGTGCGTGCGTGCTTGTATGTGCGCGTGCATCTGTGTGCGCATGTTGCATTCGTGTGTTTCTTTGTGCATGTGCACGCATTGCCTTTCTTGTTGGGTGGAACAATTAAAGCGAATGATGGGGTCCAAAGCATTTTTCCAGGCCTTTTTCTTCTCATTCGGTCATTGTAACGACACCAACGCCACTGTTGAGTAAAACAGAGGATTATATATGTTTGTATGCAAAATGACAATTAATATATTCAAAAGAGATGCTGCATAGCTACATTATGAAAAGGGGTCATTGTCCTCCTTGGAATGACTTCAACACTGGATAGTTTTTTCTAAACTTACAGAAATGTAGTTATAATGTGAGGCCAGAGCTTTGTCTTTCCCTTGGAGCTCACTTCCCAGCAAAACAAGACGCTTTTCCTGACAAACAGCAGTGGACAATTCTGTTATTGCTCTGGAAAGGCTTCTAGCCATAGAAATGGCATGTTAAACCCATTTTATAACATAATAAATCATTGGAGATTTTTCTGCCAGACAAATCCCCTGATATGATATAAAAGCTAGACACAATGGCAAAGATTTACTGGCCAGTGCCCTCTTTGGGACAAGACACAGTTGAGCTTCGCACATTTATGGGTTGAATTCCCCTTCCTCTCGCATTTTTCTTTGAGCGCATCACTTCAAGCTAGCGTGTCGGGATGCTTCCCAGGGGCTACCAAAAGGTCCTGGGTATTTAATAGATGGAAATTTTAAAGTTGTAGTGGATCTTGTACTGTTTAAGGGGGGGTTTCCGTTGTTGTTGAAATTGTTCTAAATGTTTCGAGAAAACAAAAAAAAAAGTGACTCAATTAAGGGCAATTCTTTGTAATGCAGGGATGTGGGTGTTAACTTGTGTGATCCTGTTGTGATAAAATGTTCAAGGTTGTATAATTGTTTTCATATGACAAATTTATGGGTATATTTTCAAAAGGAAATAAATCTTAATCATACCCCTAAATCTGGAGTTGCTGTCTATAATATCACTTCTTCATAAGCAAGTAGGCATGATTTTATATGACTTAATTAATGTGATTTTTACTTATTTTATTAGTTTAATATTATAGGAACAGTGTGGCTGATATGTCATGGTGTCAAACATGCACATTTATGAGCTATTTTGGCTCAATTAATTGCACTCTAACATCAGGAATACCGCACAGTGCTCAGCATGGTGGCGGTTTTTCAAAGTTAAAACATGCCGCTTTAATATGCTATAGTTCAGTGCTATTTTTCACATCTGTAGTCAAGCTAGCTGCAGTTGGTAAACCACTTGGGTTTTGATAGTTAACACAAGTATCCATAGCCCCAGGGATCCCTATGGTTTTGCAGATCCTCAAACACGAAATCATTGACAATAAAATTAAAATGAAACAGTTGGATGAATTGTCATGAAGTTTGGTGTTTATGTTCCTTTTTTGACAATCACATTAACTTTTAACCCTCTCGAGGCAGGCGTTGCCAATTTGCAACAGTTAAAAACTAACAACCTGATTACCCCATATACAGGTGTCACGGCTGCCGAGGCGAGCCGTGTGGATTTAGAAGGAGGACCCAAGATGCAGGCAGTGGATAAGATGCCAGTGAGTTTATTTATACAGGAGTGAGAAGGCAAACAGGCAAGAGGGAAGACAAAACTAAAGACCTGAACTGGGAAAGCTAAATGACAAACCTGAGATGATACAAAAAGGGATGAGAGGCAGAGAGACGAGCAGGACACCGAGTAACACAGACGGACACCAAGTAATACAGACAAACCGGCAACAGGCAGGAAAACACACAGGGCTTATATACACAGGGTAGTAACGGGGGAATCGGCAACAGGAGGGAGACACAGCTGGGAGAGATCAGGGCTAGCGAGACAGGGGGAACAAAGCTGCACATACTAACATCAGACAGGAACAAGAACCTTCAAAGTAAAACAGGAAACAAAACACACTTTACTAAGACACAGACTAGACAGAGACAGACTTGACACTGACCAAAGGCTACTAAATGATAATCATAATCACAACAGTATCAGATCATAAATCATAATATAGAAAAACACCAAGATAACTGAAACACCAAGTACCAGAGAAACATAAAGGAAAATCCATGATGCAAAAGTACCAAAACATAATGAACTCAAAATACTGGGTCCAACGGACCCAGAACCGTGACAACAGGGAGTGCAGAATTATTAGGCAAGTTGCATTTTTGAGGGATAATTTTATTATTGAACAACAACCATGTTCTCAATGAACCCAAAAAACTCATTAATATCAAAGCTGAATGTTTTTGGAAGTAGTTTTTAGTTTGTTTTTAGTTTTAGTTATTTTAGGGGGATATCTGTGTGTGCAGGTGACTATTACTGTGCATAATTATTAGGCAACTTAACAAAAAACAAATATATACCCATTTCAATTATTTATTTTTACCAGTGAAACCAATATAACATCTCCACATTCACAAATATACATTTCTGACATTCAAAAACAAAACAAAAACAAATCAGCGACCAATATAGCCACCTTTCTTTGCAAGGACACTCAAAAGCCTGCCATCCATGGATTCTGTCAGTGTTTTGATCTGTTCACCATCAACATTGCGTGCAGCAGCAACCACAGCCTCCCAGACACTGTTCAGAGAGGTGTACTGTTTTCCCTCCTTGTAAATCTCACATTTGATGATGGACCACAGGTTCTCAATGGGGTTCAGATCAGGTGAACAAGGAGGCCATGTCATTAGTTTTTCTTCTTTTATACCCTTTCTTGCCAGCCACGCTGTGGAGTACTTGGACGTGTGTGATGGAGCATTGTCCTGCATGGAAATCATGTTTTTCTTGAAGGATGCAGACTTCTTCCTGTACCACTGCTTGAAGAAGGTGTCTTCCAGAAACTGGCAGTAGGACTGGGAGTTGAGCTTGACTCCATCCTCGACCCGAAAAGGCCCCACAAGCTCATCTTTGATGATACCAGCCCAAACCAGTACTCCACCTCCACCTTGCTGGCGTCTGAGTCGGACTGGAGCTCTCTGCCCTTTACCAATCCAGCCACGGGCCCATCCATCTGGCCCATCAAGACTCACTCTCATTTCATCAGTCCATAAAACCGTAGAAAAACCAGTCTTGAGATATTTCTTGGCCCAGTCTTGACGTTTCAGCTTGTGTGTCTTGTTCAGTGGTGGTCGTCTTTCAGCCTTTCTTACCTTGGCCATGTCTCTGAGTATTGCACACCTTGTGCTTTTGGGCACTCCAGTGATGTTGCAGCTCTGAAATATGGCCAAACTGGTGGCAAGTGGCATCTTGGCAGCTGCACGCTTGACTTTTCTCAGTTCATGGGCAGTTATTTTGCGCCTTGGTTTTTCCACACGCTTCTTGCGACCCTGTTGACTATTTTGAATGAAACGCTTGATTGTTCGATGATCACGCTTCAGAAGCTTTGCAATTTTGAGACTGCTGCATCCCTCTGCAAGATATCTCACTATTTTTGACTTTTCTGGGCCTGTCAAGTCCTTCTTTTGACCCATTTTGCCAAAGGAAAGGACGTTGCCTAATAATTATGCACACCTGATATAGGGTGTTGATGTCATTAGACCACACCCCTTCTCATTACAGAGATGCACATCACCTAATATGCTTAATTGGTAGTAGGCTTTCGAGCCTATACAGCTTGGAGTTAGACAACATGCATGAAGAGGATGATGTGGACAAAATACTCATTTGCCTAATAATTCTGCACTCCCTGTACATATTTTATGAGGTTTTTTTACTCAGAAGTACCACTGCAGGACTTGGTTGTGCATTAGCAACAAAAAGTTTAATTTGAGCCTGAGAGGGTTAAGATCTTTGGTTAATGACGAAATCTAGCAAAACCAAGACGTGATGAAAATGTTAACTATGAAAATCTGTATGCTAACAGTCACATGATGATGCTAATATTTATTTGAGGTGATAAGTATGTCCCAATTCATAGGCCGCATCCTTCGGAGGACGATTATGTCACAGCCAAGCGTCCCAATTCGAAGGCTGCTCCAAATCGATTACCGTGGATTTGAAGGATAGATCAGGTGTATCCTTCGTGGCCCAACCTATCCCAGAATTCATAGCTTTTAGCTGAGGCTCTGTACCATACCTGACCATACCGTACCCTCAGTAAACATTACAGCATGATGTCAAACTAAGAAATATAAATACAGCCCATTTACATTAAGTGCATTACTTATCTAATTAATCTCTTTAACCTGGAGATCCCTGTCAAAGGGTGAGGATGTATCTTCAAATCACACTTTAAGAAGTTCTCACACTTTAATTCACAGCTTGAGTTTTTTGGGCTGCTGCCATTGGGGATATCATTTGTGCTCCTTTTAAAAAAATAAAATAAAATAAACTGTTAACACTTACATGTAAATAATATATATTTATGCCCATATCTATGAATGTTCACAGGTTGTTAAACTCAAATTTCTGACTTTTAGATCAGTTCAGATAGAAAATATTTAGTGTCCTGTTACCTATCAGAGCATGTTCTACTTGTATTTGGTGTTTTATATCCCATGCAGTTTTTGTTGCATCTGTCCCTGCTGTTTTCTGCATGGTGAGATCCAGCTAGCCTTTCTGCTTTACCAGCTGGAAGCCTTGTATTTACCTTCAACACTAGTTGATGCTGGCTTGTTTGTTATAAATTTCTCTACTAAAAATGTCGTCTCAGTGATTTTAAAAGAGAGATTTTACTGAATTAAGAGGAGGTCTGAAGTCCTGCTTTAGGGCAATTTACTGTAGCAATCTTTCTCAGATTGCTGGTTATTGACTAAATGCAAATCACTAGTCCTTATCATCAATCACCAGCTAGCTACAGTGCTAACAAAGTAATATTTCTGTGACCCCAAAATATTTTAAACAAATATACTAAATAAAAGGCTTCCAAAAAAAGAAAAGAAAATTCAACTCTGCTATTAAATTTCTTTCTCACATAGTTCACCTTGGACGTGTTCTGCTGCAGAGTGAATCTGAAGAAACCCCTACACATGACCATGTTTTCATATTCAAGCTGATCTGGTTGTGCAGCACACCTCTGTGTGGTCCAGACTGGAGCTGGAAAACTGCGACTCCATGCAGTTATTTTGCTGCTTACACTGATCAGAAAACATTAAAACTGGGCCACATGAAAGAAAAACATCAGAACTGGGACACTTTGAGCTGTAGCGTGTATGTATCCTAAAAAAGCCTGTAAATTCTGGGAACACGCCACATTACATGACCTGACTCTAAGGTAAGGCGATAACATACATAAGGTCATATCGCTGCTTTGTTGATAACAACAGCTGACATGTACACATCCTCACACTGACAAATGGGCAAAATGTACAAAGTAATGCCAGTTATGCTGCTCCAATAGAAAGCTCTGTGTGTGAAAGCTCACACAGAATATTCAGGCTGCGCTGAGTCCTTATGAAGGCAGGATCAAAGTCGCTCCAACAGGCTTTCATTGTTTCCATTGGAGTTTTCCTTTCACTGAACGATTGCTGTAAACAATGCCACGAAAATGCAATAAATCTGTTACTCCTTCCCTCTTTTCTTCTGCTCAGTAGAGGATTTCCAAATCAGTTCTTTAATGATCTGAGCTCATTACGAGCTGTTAACGGTGTAATTTATATTGTAAAAGATTCTCTTGCTTAGTGATCAGTCAAAGAAACACAGTGTTATTAGCTCCGTTTTACGCCTCTGATTAAAACCAGGGCCATCATTTTCTGCAGTAAATGTACGATGCCAGCATTTTAAGTGGATTAAAACACTTACAGAGTGTTTGGTGCCACTCAAGTAGAGGTTTTCACACGCAGAGCCATGCACTCTTAAATGAATTACTTCGCACATCATAATGGCTCTTTATAAAGAGTGTGTCACCACCTGCAGCTGTACCAAAAGAATGAATGAAATAGAGGTTTTCAAGAGTGGACGATCCAAATTATTGTACAATCTCTGACCTGTTAGCCAGTACTTGAAATAAAACTATTTGTCCCTCACTCATAGCTTTTTTTTGTTTTGTATTTTAGTTGAGAAGCAGATATGGAAGCAGATTGTCAGGCACTTGAAAAATGTTTAATTTAAACTTTCCAAACTTTATCTTTGTTGCTTATGTAGCTGTGAAGGGCTTGGGCTGACTTAATGAGCCATAACTCTGGGGAGAATTGCTTCCACACTCTGAAAAAGTATATTTTGCTTTCATTCAGTTTTAACTTGTAACCAAACTTGACAGGATACAGATTTTCTTTTTCTTTTTTTACTTATTTATTTTTTAAATTGTCCCTGCCTCGGTTGTGTAACCAATCATTATCCCTGCTACCTTTCACTGTCTGGTTCCTCCAGTCAGTTCCTCCTGTGCCGTTTTGATGCATGCTTCACAGTAACACAGATCAATAAGAAATCTGGAGTTTGGTGCACCAGCTCTCCCCAGTGCCTCGAAGCTCGCTGATGATGTACAGACGATAATGAAAGGTCAGTCGCTAATCGAGTCGGTCCGCAGAGATGGCAAGTTCGTGCCACGTCGGACCCCAGAAGACCCTCTGAGACAAAATGTAAAAGTATAACGTTATAGTTTTGATGGGACTAGCGTTGAACTCGTGTAATAGAAGCTGAGCCCTGTAGCTGAAAGAATCCAACTAACACAGCAAAGAAAAAAGAGTTGGAAACAGTTGGAAAACTGATACTTTTCAGGATGTTCAGACCAGAAGAAATTGTTCATTTAACTGAGTAAAACTTAGCTACGTAAAACAGATGGAGCCCTAGATTTATAATTGTGTTTACAAGCTCCTAAAGCTGTAGCTTGGCATCTTTGAATGAGTTTAATTTGAGGTGTCCATGTATCTCTGAGGAGGAGGATAGCAGAAGGAAGCGAATATTATCTGATAAGAGGATGAAAACATTCACATGCTGTTTCTGTGACCTTTTAAAGAACAAATAACACATTCATATTCTAACAAACTAATCTTAATTTCATAAGATTTGCTTACCTTAATACGCTTCAGAGTTTACTACTGCAGCTGCTTGATTGTGTATGACCTGTAATTCACCATAATTTTAGTTTATCTTAATGAATTTCTGTTTTGCAGATACTATTTTGTCAAAGGTTGTAGTCCTAGACCACATTACACACAAAGACTGTATATAAAAATGGATGTGGCTGCCATGGCAACACGCACTGGTACATGAAGTCATGTTTTAAAGCTCTGTCTTGATGATTTTGACAAATACCATGCTGGTATTTTGAAATCTGACTTTACAAGTGAGTGGTGGATCTGATTAAGAAATCTGGTTTACTGCACACTCTCACGGTTGCAACTTGTTGGTTACAAAATAGCTAAAACCTAAAGACTACTTCAAGCTTGCAATGGGCGTATATAACATCATCCTTACCCTAGTGAGACTAGGCATTCGAGAGGGGTTCAGAGTAGAGTCACTGCTCCTCACAATCAAAAGCAGGCTTTTGAGGTGGTTCAGGCATCTGAGTATGATACCTCCTGGATCCTCCGGTGTGATGTGAGGCAGGAATTTTCTACCAGGAGGAGGCAGGTAGAACTCGGAAAGACCCAGGATCTGCTGGAGCACATATATCTCTCCGCTGAGGTCTCAGTGTGGTGTTGTTCCTATATCATTGTAATTGGATCATGTTGGGCCTGGATCAACATCGCAACTGGCCAGTTGCTAGCTATTAAAAACTATCCCAGTAAATCCCCATAATACAGATGTTTTTACACGTCTATTGCTTGGAGTTTCTCAGTTGCTAACATGATGTCAGAGCACAAACTAATTTGCCGTTTTACACTGCTTATCAAAAAAAGTCATGAAAAGTAAATGTCATTTAAATTATTTCTGTTCATGGAGATAAACATGTTAAAATATTCTAGAGGAAATGACGTCAAGTTAAATCGTGAAGAACAGAATACGCGATGGACGTGGTTTTTACGTTGTTTCCTGTAATTTGTGACGAGAACATGCACATTGTGATTTATTTAACGAGTCTGTTTCCAGCGCACTTTCTCACATTTCCTTAAAATGATCAATCTTTTTAACCTCAGCCACAATAATTATTGCATTCTTTTTTTATTCCATGATTAGATTTTTTTCAAAACTCAAATTAAAAACAAGAATGTGATACAAGTGCCACCGTTTTTTGTGAAAATGTAATTATGCTTCATGCTTGAGATAAGGGCATTTTCGCTCAAACTGCAGTGATGGTGAAATCACGCTTAGCACCGGCCTACTCTCGTTTAACCCCGCTCTGGTCAGAGTCGAGCACCACTCATTTCATCTCGGTGGAATTGCCCCATTAAAACACAGCTTGTGGCAAGTGTCAGCGAGAGGTGCACTGTGAAAGATGAGAGCAATAACAGAAGAGAAGCACATCACATTGCGTCAGTAGTCAACCCTCCAGGGAGTGGACTAAATTGATACGTCGCCCAAAGCTCTGGGGGGTAGGAAATGTTCAGTGTGACGTCATTTAAAAGACGTTCTCACCTGAGTTGTTTAAAAGTAGGCAGGGGCGCTTATGAATGGGACACCTGCCCTGCAGGATATTACATGTGTATATAAAAATCACCACTGGGTGCCTGTAGGCATACAGTGAGATTTGCGCTGAGGCCATGGAGGATTACAGTCACATTAGAGATATCCTCTGGGCTTCACTTGTAACCTGTGTGAACACTACAGGTTACAGCTACTGTGAGTGCTCGAGCTGGCTTATACTGCAGTATTGCAGTAAAGCCTAAGCCATAACTTTATTTTAAAAGATAAAGGATGGTCCAAAAACATGACATTTACAAATCTTGTCAGCGCATGTTCACTATTTTTTTTTAACTGCAGTTTGCCAGAAAGTGAAACGAATGATTATAAATGATTAATTTGTGAGTTATGACTCTGTGCCCTGCTTCTTCCCGCTGACACTAAATCACAGAGGAAGAAAAGCAAAGCTAGGTGCTGATTAATTCAAACATTAATTCTCCTTTACAACAAGCCTTCCAGTCAGCTTTAAATAGGCCCATTGTTCAACTGAAATCACTAGACACAATTGTCTTTCCATAGCAGCGTGCTTGTCAATGAGTCACCAATTAATTGGGTGCATTCTGGAGGGCTGGCCAGTGGCAGCTAGTTTTACATCACTCACTTGTATTGCAGATCTGTTTAAGCACAAATATCTGGACTACATGCAGGTTACTGGACTTTTCCTGGTATACTAACAATAGATCTGATAAGTCATTAATTTTCCTGAGATATATCTCTTTAAACTGCAACAAACATCGGGGGCACGTATTTGCCCAGGAAGGATCCACACTGGTCGGCGGTGGTTGTCAGCCAGCAGTCAAAATGATGAGGCAGAAGTCAGCCTCTTCAGGATGAAGAGGTCACAGCCATGCTTAGAGGTTCAGGAGAGCTAATTAGACTGAATGAATGACAGGGGACCTGAGGGGGTAAATGCAATTATCAATAGATTGGACGACAGAGATTTCTGCTTATAAATGCTAACATGTTATAAACCCTCACCCACCTGAAGTTAAACTCAAATATATGTACTTCTTTGTCCGCAGAGTTGAGAAAGCAGGAAGCTTGCAGCACAAACAGCTCTTGGCTCATTACCACACTGCACACGCTCCAATGATAGTTAGTCCAATATGCTTCCTTTCTGTCAGGGAATTTATGGACAATATGACAGCTGCAGTAACTATTTGAAAATTGCCCGCTTGCTAAATGAAATGATAAGCCAAAAAGCTGCAGTGCATCGGGGTAACAAGGATCACCTGCTCCTAAATATACACAACTCTGCCTCAGCAGGTGCTGCAAGATGAGTCGGACTGTCACTTCAAGCATGTCTGCAGAAACAGTCTGAATAGTCATTATAGTGTGTTCAGCTTTTTCCCAGAAAGGGAGCAATAACCAGAAGAGATACCGCTCCCGCATGTTTCATGTCTGATTGTTTGATCCGGGATAAAAGACGCACAGGAAACCCAGACGGCTGTCTCCGCTTGGCTTGCTTCCAAAAAAACGCAGTTGTTTGGAATCTACTGGGAGTCCCTTAATGTCTGAGCAGTGTATAGGAAGGATGTCTGGAGGAATTAAAATCTGAAGAAGAGCAGAGCTGACACTAGTGTCTGCAGGCACAATGGTGATAGAAGCAACAGGGGATGAACAAAACCCTAAAAAATTACAAAATAAAAATTAAAAACACATAACGCACGAATCGGTTTGAGAGCTAAAACACTTGTATAAACACAAGTAGGATTAAAGAGGTTGTGATTTAAATTAGTCTGAGATTTATTGCGGAATGAAATAAACTGAATAAATCTGTATAGATAGAGACAGAGATATTCTGCCGGAGGATTCTTCCTTTTAGAAGGGATTTTTTCTTCCCACTGTAGCCAAGTGCTTGCTCATATGAGGTCATGTGACCATTGGCGTTTTGGCTTTATTACTGTAGGGTTTACTTTACCTGGCAGTTTAAACTGAATTGAATTGAATTGGTTTGAGGAAAAATCTGTATTTCCTAACCAGTTGGTAGTTGTTCGGCTGCTCAGAGTCTCTTTCTTTCCTCCCCTCTGTATTGGTTTGTGTATGTGTGTGTCTTGGTGGGTGGGTGTGTTTTTATTTTTGAGAGGCGGAGCATGTTTGAGGTCTCCACCCTGCTTTTCACGCACCTGTGTGACACAGCAAGCTTGGCACAGGGTGCTGCACTAAAACCATTTTTGCGATTCCTTTCTTGCTAGTAGATTGCTGTGATTGCATGCAAACCACAGGTGCCTCTGGCTATCTGCTATCATGACCAAAACAACTGCAAGGTTTTTGGTGTTGCACACTTTTTGTGACCCATTTTTACCAAGGCTACTATTTTTCCCCCAGTTCTTGGTAGTTATTAACCACTCTCCTAGCCTTTTGTGACCAGAATCTGATGTAGGTTCTATCCTCATTCACCCCAACTTGACAGCAGAAATGCCTCAATAGCTGATTTGCTATTGCTAAGCTTCACCTTTGCTAATCCAGGCCACAGAAGAGAAGCTCTCAACTGCGTTTGTGGTGGTAAAGTATGTTTAATGCAATGATCTAACAAATAATGCGGCTTGTCATGCACTCAGATGTTCAAACAATCTGCCTTGTGTGCTACTTTACCAAGTGTCAGTGTGACCCAAGCAGTCGGGGAAGGGACTTTACTAATCATGGGGGCTGGCTTCATACTCCACCCTCATCCAAATATGGGTGGCTCCTGGCTCTAAAAAAGAAGTTGATGAATGCCTTAGATTACAGATTTAATAACAAATAACTGATGATGAAGTGGTGAAGGGCATTTTTGTTGCCACAGCACATTTATGATCACACACTGGTGACACATCAAGGGCACTTCTTATCTTGCACAGGGAGACTTCGTCTGGAGCACCTGGGGATCGAACCAAAAACTTTGTCTGTTCTACCTGAAAGCTAAACTTTAAAGAAAATGGCAAACAAACATATAAAAAGGAAGCAACTCTTTTTGTGTTGGGATTGGACACAAATTGAAAGTGAAGTAGGGGATGTATAATTATCCAAAAGATACGCAATTCTGTGTCTACCTAGTGCATTATACACAACAGTCGAATGCTGCTATTGTTGTCAGTTCTGTTTATGCTCTACTGCTGAGGTATTCTTTCTGAGAAAAGCAACTCCAAGTGCCACTGCCACTTAGAGGGAATTGGGAACAAGTTCAAAGCCATTGGGGAAACTTTGGTCTTGACCCCAGAAAATCTGCATGGGACAAACACCCTTGAAAACCAGCGGGGTGCAAGGAGAAGCAGTATATTCAGGAAGGGTGCAGCTAAAATAGATTTTCAAGTATAGACGTGTTGAACTGGGAAACAGTGCTTTGTTACTGAGCTCTGGGTGTCACAGGAAGCTATATTAAAAGCAACATGAAAGAGAGAAAGTTGGTTAAAGTACTGAAGAACACAAAATATTTCCCATTAAATTTTTGGTACTATAAATTTGCAATCATTCATGGCCAGTTTTAATAAGATTAGAAAGGAATATTTCAGATGGACAGCTCAGGTTTATCCGTTTGGAGACAGAGTGCTCAATGGCTGCCAACTGAAGGAAAAGAGGAAGACCACAGAGGAGGTTCATGGATGTAATCAAGGAGGACATGCAGAAGAACAGGATGAGATGGAGGCAGATGATCCACTGTGGCAAACCCTAAAGGAACTAGCCACAAGAAGAAGGTTCATTTCCAGTTTCCTATTGGCTGCTGCTGGGTTGGAGATTAACGGTCAGAGAAGAGAGCTTCAAAATCTGCTTAAAGAGGCACATACAGTGGGGCAAAAAAGTATTTAGTCAGCCACCGATTGTGCAAGTTCCCCCACCTAAAATGATGACAGAGGTCAGTAATTTGCACCAGAGGTACACTTCAACTGTGAGAGACAGAATGTGAAAAAAAAAAAAATCCATGAATCCACATGGTAGGATTTGTAAAGAATTTATTCGTAAATCAGGGTGGAAAATAAGTATTTGGTCAATAACAAAAATACAACTCAATACTTTGTAACATAACCTTTGTTGGCAATAACAGAGGTCAAACGTTTACTATAGGTCTTTACCAGGTTTGCACACACAGTAGCTGGTATTTTGGCCCATTCCTCCATGCAGATCTTCTCGAGAGCAGTGATGTTTTGGGGCTGTCGCCGAGCAACACGGACTTTCAACTCCCGCCACAGATTTTCTATGGGGTTGAGGTCTGGAGACTGGCTAGGCCACTCCAGGACTTTCAAATGCTTCTTACGGAGCCACTCCTTTGTTGCCCGGGCGGTGTGTTTTGGATCATTGTCATGTTGGAAGACCCAGCCTCGTTTCATCTTCAAAGTTCTCACTGATGGAAGGAGGTTTTGACTCAAAATCTCACGATACATGGCCCCATTCATTCTGTCCTTAACACGGTTCAGTCGTCCTGTCCCCTTGGCAGAAAAACAGCCCCATAGCATGATGTTTCCACCCCCATGCTTCACAGTAGGTATGGTGTTCTTGGGATGCAACTCAGTATTCTTCTTCCTCCAAACACGACGAGTTGAGTTTATACCAAAAAGTTCTACTTTGGTTTCATCTGACCACATGACATTCTCCCAATCCTCTGCTGTATCATCCATGTGCTCTCTGGCAAACTTCAGACGGGCCTGGACATGCACTGGCTTCAGCAGCGGAACACGTCTGGCACTGCGGGATTTGATTGCCTGCCGTTGTAGTGTGTTACTGATGGTGACCTTTGTTACTTTGGTCCCAGCTCTCTGCAGGTCATTCACCAGGTCCCCCCGTGTGGTTCTGGGATCTTTGCTCACCGTTCTCATGATCATTTTGACCCCACGGGATGAGATCTTGCGTGGAGCCCCAGATCGAGGGAGATTATCAGTGGTCTTGTATGTCTTCCATTATCTGATGATTGCTCCCACAGTTGATTTTTTCACACCAAGCTGCTTGCCTATTGTAGATTCACTCTTCCCAGTCTGGTGCAGGTCTACAATACTTTTCCTGGTGTCCTTCGAAAGCTCTTTGGTCTTGGCCATGGCGGAGTTTGGAGTCTGACTGTTTGAGGCTGTGGACAGGTGTCTTTTATACAGATGATGAGTTCAAACAGGTGCCATTCATACAGGTAACGAGTGGGGGACAGAAAAGCTTCTTACAGAAGAAGTTACAGGTCTGTGAGAGCCAGAGATTTTCCTTGTTTGAGGTGACCAAATACTTATTTTCCACCCTGATTTACGAATAAATTCTTTACAAATCCTACCATGTGAATTCATGGATTTTTTTTTTCACATTCTGTCTCTCACAGTTGAAGTGTACCTCTGGTGCAAATTACTGACCTCTGTCATCATTTTAAGTGGGGGAACTTGCACAATCAGTGGCTGACTAAACACTTTTTTGCCCCACTGTACATGCCCTTCACATCATGCATCATCCCACCACCCAGTGAGACAGAATAAGCATGTAAGCAGCAGTCAGTCAACTCCTACGCAAATGCATGTTTGTAACTGAGCCTGTCCAATCACAAATTGTGTGATCACAGCAAAATGGTAGAGCAAGGGGCAGGTGTTTAAAGGGCTCACAGCTCGCGGCATGACAAATAAAGCTTAATGAGCACATGCGAGGCATGAAATCCCAGCACAAACATGGAGAAGAGGGAGGTGCCTTTATGCCAGACAAAAGTGCAGCAAAGATAAGATTCATAAAAATCTTTCCCCCCGCAGTAAATATCTGTGAATACATTTTGAAGCAAATCAATCAAACCTGAAGTGATGCATTTAAAATCAAAGAGGTACACAAGCTGTTCAAGGCTTTTAATTTTAACCCCCTGAACTTGCCCGTGTAATTCATCTCAGAAGTTGCCATTTAGAGAAACACTTATTGATTTGGTTCTTCTAAATACTTTTCTGGTGCTGGCCTTTGTATTGATCTCATTCAATGTTTTGGAAGTTCTGGCAGAATATCACGAGTGAAATCAAGCTTATCATAGCAAGATGATGTCAGAAATGAATGCCTGTCAAACCTCTCCATAACTTTTTATATAAATTGCACTTCCAACAACTTTCAACGTTTACACTTCAGCAAACCTTTGGTGAAATTCACTTTTATTCACCTGAAGTGGAACAAATTTTCTTTAAAGGCTTTCACATTAACAGAAGCCTTGAGCTCAGATTTATTATCCAGACTTTGTCGACATTTTATCGTCTTTCATCATTTGAATTTTAGGTAAATATGCTAGTGCTTTTCATTTTTGTTTGAATTTAGCATAACATGATCACTTCAGCGTTTTTTCCGTTTTTCCAGTAATACCAATACTTGATTCATACTAACATTTACTTTATTATTAGTAGAAGCAGTGTTCTTGTTTTTTACACTTAATTTTTAACTGACAGTTCAGCTGCTTTCAATATTTGTCTGTTTAAAGATTTCAGCTGTCTCTCTATTCTCTATTTTCATACTATAATACATGAGCTTTCTGTGTTCATTGTCTGGACCATCTTAATTTGTCATTTGGTGACTTCCTGTTTTACTCTGAAAGTTAGTTTTCCAATGAGCCTTATTGAGATTTTACTTCCTGCTTTTGTTTCTTGCCTTCCCTTGTAGTGGGTGCAATACTGTAAATGTTGGTAGTGAGCCAATACCAAGTAAATACAGAGACAGTACTGCTGATGCTTTTAACCTATAAAAGTTAAAAGTAGGGGAGAGCTACTACAGATAAGGGGACGGTCTGCTTGCCTTCACCCCGGAGAGAAGGGTTACATCGGTTTGCCCCTCTGGGGACGAGGGTACTTGGACCAGGGATATAGAGTATGTTTGGGGAGCTAGTTTATTGTGATGGTGTTGTATTTATTGTTGCTCTTTTTTGTTTGTTTTCTCTTCTGTTTTGTTTTCTTATCTCCATACAGGTGATCCGGGGTTTTGTTTTGGGGTTTTTTTTCCTCTTCCCCCCTTTCTCACCATCTCTTCTCCCCTCTATTTTTCTTTCTCTCCCTCTCTTTCTTTCATTCTTTCTTTCTCCCTGTCCTATTCCCCAGTCATGTCTGTCCCGTCTGTAACAACAGAAAAGAAAAGAAAAGAAATACATAATTATAATAAAGGTCGATAAATGGGCCAATATGGCAACTCCATGATGATCCACTTGGTAAAGTAAATCCACTAGGCATCTTTCTTAGCCTTCAGACAACAGTTCTGATGGCTAAAGATCCAAACTGGACAGGCAGAAAAAGTAGGAAAAAAAGTAGGGGAGAGCTGTGTGTCATGATGGGGGAGGCAAGAGATTAATTTAGGGTGGCATGTGCAACCCCATACCACCAGTAGATCTGCCTCTGTTTACGACTGCATTTAAAAAAAAAAAAAGAAGTTATGTTTGTTATTTAATCCAAATAGTAAATTTTTTAAAATGTATGTGCATTGCACATTAGTCAAATAACTCAAGCTTTTTTGTTTAATTTTGATTCTAATAACTTATAATTGATGAAAGTACAAATTAAGAGTCTCAAATTATTACCTAAGCTCGACCAAAAAAGGGATTACACAGAAATCTGTAACCTCTGAAAAGTATGTTTATTTATACAGTCGGTGCTTGGTTGAGGTTCCCTCATCATGAGTTACTGCATCAGCCATGGAGGCATCTTGCAGCAGTGCTGGGGGGTTATTGATTTGATAGTGGCCTTCATCTCATCTGTATTTTGGGGTTGGGAGGTTCTGATCTTCCTCTTGAGAATACCTAATTCCCTGCGGGGTCCAGATCAAGCGGGTTGGCTGGCCAATCAAGCCTAGTAACATTATTAGTTGTTCAAACTATTTGGTAGTAGTGTTGGCAAGCTTTCAGCAGATGGGAGCATAAAGTGCTCTAAAATCTCCTGGTAGACGCTGTGATGTACGTGATAAAACACTGATGCACCAGTAACACCAGCAGATGACACGGCATCCCGAATTACTGCAGACTGCAGAAACTTCACCCTGGACTTCAAACACCTTGGACTCTGTGCCTCTCCACACTCCAGGACCTTGAGTTCCTAATAAAATGCAAAATTTACTTTTAATCTGGAGAAGAACTTTGGACTTGCGATGTTCTCTCTGGCTCAGCAGTGCCTCAATATTAGGAATGTAACAGCTGTAGCATCTTTTGTGTAGACGTCTTTGCATGGTGGCTCTTGATGCACTGACTCTAGCCTTAGTCCACTCCCGTGAAGCTTCCCAGACTCTTGAAATGATTTTCCTTGATAATATTCCACATTTATTGCTACACCCTTTCCTCTCCAGCTACAACACATCATCGTCATTTTGTTTCTCATAAACGGCTGCGAATCTTCCCAAAGAGACACCAATGGAGCTTTTTCATATCTTCACACTATGTTAATTTCTCATAAATCAAACATCTTGTTATACCAAGAAAGAACAGAAAAGGTTTTACTTGCAAACATTGTCTAAACAAGCTCATTTTCTTTAGCTGTTAAAAATTTGATGTTCACGTGACATTTAGCAGCCTATTATTAATGCGGTTATTACTGGCAGTATTTAAAGCCCCTGTGTTTTGTTCATCATAGCATCTGATGATCAGTTTGAGACACTGTACAGTAGCTTGCAGTGCGAGTCTGCCTAGCTGTCTATTCCAGAATGCTTCTTTTTTTTCAGACTCATTATAACGATTGGCCTGTGGCAGCGAGCCACAGTGCAGCTGGGCAAGAGAAAATGAGTCTCTTTGAAGTTCCCTCTTTTGAATCGCAACACAGATCGTTGTTGTTGTCTTGTTTCAAACCTGGAGCCTGCATTGAAACCATACAAAGAGATTGCACTTATTATAGCCCAGCAGCCTGTCCATACTTTGCTCTTTTTTAAAAAATTGAAAAGTAATATGAATTGACAGGGTCACCCTTTAATAAATATAACAGATCCTCGTGGTCAAACCCGTGTGATTCATCCCTGTTATTTTTCTTCTTCTGCCCATAGTTGCAATGTCTGTTTGTGTCAGTGTTTCATGTTATCTGATCAGATATATGTCACTGTGCACAACACTGCATTCACTAAATATGTACATATTTTTTTTCCGTCTTTTTTTTAACCCAGTACATCTCAGGGAAAGATAGAAGAGCTGGGTTTCAGAATTAGGAAAGCTGGGATTCATGGAGGCCCCAGAGGCTGCTCTGAGGGCAGTTTTGGCCCATTTCTCATGGCCATATAGGTTAGCGAGGAAAGGGCTGATGTTAAACCGATCCTGATGGATGCTGGCGGTCGGCATCAGGCTGCCAGCCCGGACAGCAACAGGAGCCCATCTGTCTGTCTAATGTCAAATGAAAAGAGATGCTGTGCTGTCACTACTCTCAATCACGTCTCCCTGAGAAAAAACAGTGACACTAATGAAGTGAACCACAGATACACAGACACAACCACAGACCCCCCTAACCTCAGAGCTTTAGAACTGATCATTCCTCAGTTATGGTAAGTCCTCAATTAATGAGGTATTTATTGTGCCTAACAGTGACTTACTGAGACGCCATTAAGAGACTAGATTACCTCCATCAAGGCTAGAAAATGAACACTTTTACCTTAAGGCTCACTTGACAGTAAGTAGATGTCATTTGTTTACATTTAAAATGAGAGTGAAAATATAATGCTCTATTTAGTGTTTTCACAAGACCTTTTTAAAGGAGGCTGCAGTTAAAAAGACATCTCAGTGGTGTTCTGTTTGAGATCTGGTGATTGTGGACACCATCTGAACTTTCTGTCATGCTCAAGAAACTGGTCTGGTTTTTAATGGTTTTTTAAATATGATTCAACATGGGCACAGAACATGGGCACACTGTGTTCATAAAGGGATGGGCGGGGATAGCCTCAACTATTGACACAAAGCAGGATGGATCAGAGCTTTTATTTTGTTTGCACAATTTCTGACCATATCATCTGAATGATGCACCAGAAATCATGACTCATAACAGCTGGCAACATTTTTACAATCTTTTGCTGTCAAATTTTAGTAAGCGTGTGTGAACTGTAGCATCGGTTTCCTGTTCTTAGCTGACAGCAGTGGCTCCCGCTGTGGTCTTCTGCTGCAGTAGCTCATCTGCTTCAAGGCTTGATGTGCTGTGTGTTCCAAGATGCTCTTTGGGAAACCTTGGTTGTAAGGTGGTTATTTGAGTGACTGTTGCACTTCTATCAGTTCAAAAAACTCTGGCCATTCTCCTCAGACCTCTGCCATCAACAAGGCTTTACCCTCGAGACAACGGCTGCTCAATGGATATTTCATTCTCAGTAAACCCCAGAGGTTGCTTTGTGGGCAAATCCCAGTAGATCAACAGTTTCTCAGATACTCAGACCAGCCATAGCCTATTTTGCACCAATAACCATGCCACATTTAAAGTCACTTAAATCACATTTTTTCACCATTTCGAACTTCAACAGGATACTTTGACCATATCTACATGCATTAAATTGCTGCCACATAAATTGACTGATGTGATATTTGAACACATGTACCTTAAAAAAGTGTCTGTTTTATATTGATGCAAATGCAAAATAAAATGTAACTCCTTTAAAACGTACTAGGAGGCATTTCAAGAGGGCTACTAAGATGAGACTTGGTTCTAGAGTACTCTGGCAACTGAAGAGGTCTCTATCACATATATACTGTCTGTCTACTGTCCCTCATTTTAAATTCATACATAGTCATGTCTACAGTTGTACACAGTTACTGGGTCACCTCACAAAAGGGATCCAACCACTGCAAAAACTTGGGGAAAAAATCTAAAACGCTAGTCTTGCTGTCAGAATGAAGTGATTTTCATCCATTACACTCTTTATGATATCAAATGACCGACTGTTGTGCATGACATCCATTTTTGGTCCCAATCCAAAGCCAGTGCCCTATGTCTTTGAGATCAGGACAATGTGCAGTCTGAACCTGGCGGGAAGCATCAGTGCAAATCACATTATCACATTTAACAGATTTCTTTCCTGATGGGAGTGATCTCGTCCAGGATGACAATGCCCCCATTCACAGCGTGCGAGGTGCCAGTGAGTAGTTCTATAGTACAAAAACAATGTGATTCACATCCTACAGCCTTTACAGTGATCACATTTTAACTGAGTTGAATTGTAGATTTTGGGCCAGCATTTTAGAGAGACTTTGCTTTCCACCACCATCGCTGAAACACAAACGGAGGGAATATGATTTGAAAAATGGTGTGTAGCTCTCAACTGGTTTTCAGTGACCTTACTTGTTTGTTTTGCCTTCATTTTTTTCACCTGCCTTTATGTTCATAATGATTAATGTAGTGGCGCTTTATCTTTAAATAAATGCCCGGTCAAATGTGGGATGCTCACACTATCATCAGCACAAGGGTCAGAGCATTTTGAACGGTTGGATAAACAACTTTGCTGCTAATAATGTGTGAAACTGTGAAATAGAGTGGTCCATGTTGTGAGTTTATTACGACACATTTAGATAATTGACTGGTGATTTTTTTTTTCACACTCGTTAAACTGAGGTGTGATGGAGGGGAAAGGCATCACAGACGCATTTGCCTCTTACTCATTAGGGCACATACGGATCAAATGACAGCTGAAGACGACAGCGCTACTGCCTAAAAAGTCTGCTCGCCAAGTTGAGTGATGAGCTAAAATGAAAGAGGAGGCGTGTAAAACTTCAAATAAAGCCTTTCTACTGTCAAAAGACAACACAGTCTACACTGACAAAGCGCTAGTTCTTGCAAGAGCAGAAAAACTGAGGAAGATGGTAAAATGCTGTTTTCATAGACATATAAGATTGGTTAAGCCCTTGCATGAGACCTAACAAAGTGGCTGTTCAGTAGGTATACAACTGGAAACAATAGAATGCTGTGGATACAGTATTAACTGCAGGATAATATTTATATGTCTACTGGATATGTGGAAAAGAATGAATGTAAGGCAGCACGGTATACAGCCTGCGATTTCCCAACCATTACCATGTGATTCTTCTGAATTTATACTCAAAATATTGATACAAAGTATCCTAACCTTATTTAATTGTATAGTAATAATACACTATTAGAAGTGCAGGCTATATGCTTTTTATTTTATGGATATATAAAAAAAATTTGCCAAACATCAGCTTTAGTCTCATTTTTGTTAGCATTAGCCTTCACATAAATAACTGAATGTTTTAATTTCTCTGGAAAACATCAGTCATCTGATCAGATAATAATTAAATGTGTAATTTTTACATCTCTTTCTCTTTTTACAAAGTTAACACCAAAAGTAACATGTTTTTTTAAACTATTGGGCAGGTTCGGCATATTTCAGCGATCCAATGCTATGCTAATGTCTGTTACAAGTGTAATAGATTGGTATTAAATCTTCTCAGCTAATTCTGCTCAGGAAACCAATTAATTTTCTAACTCTATTGAAGGTTTTCCTTTAAAACTCAGCTGACATATAACCAGATCAATGCTTAGACAGAAGGACAAATTTTAACATTAATGGTTATCTAGTTTCTTTACAAAATATCGTAGGCAGAGAGTTATTGTCTTACATCTGCACACTTAGTGTAATGAGGATCAAATGTGAAATCAATGCTGAATCTGAAGCAGCTGGGATGTAACACCTCCTAGAGGAGCAATGTGGGCGACAAACACGATTTTCCAAACCTTGATCCTGGTGTAAGAAAACCTGCAAGTAGCAAAGTAATATTTTTGGGTAGTTAGAGTGCCTGTTTGCATCACTGCAAGGGCTACAATCAGAAAACACATAAAAAGCTCAATCTAATATGTACCATCATCACAGAAGGTGGCTGGCAAGTGGTAATAAGAAAGGCTTTTGTGGGAGACATAAAAAGCCAAACATTTCCCCAAGAACCTTCACATAGTTTGAAGATTAAAAGAATTATAACATGAAGGGAGAAGATCCTGAGGCTCTTCTATGTAAAGCACGGTGCTGAAGTACAGTGCATTAGCATCCTTTTAATTAGGCATAATTAGGGTCAAAAATGAAGGCGGCTCTTAACCTCACAGGTTCATCATCACAATAGAAGATGTTCTGATAACACTAGTTTCATTTATGGACAAAAAAAGATTTTGTATCAATATTAAAATGAAAACTACACATGTACAGCTAATAATCATTGAGAATTTTGTCTGTGAAAAATGAAAAGAGGGGACTGTTGCTCAGACTTAGACAGGAGCTGTTGCTGCAATGCTTTTCACAGACTGAAATCTCATCAGTATAGCAGCCAGGGGGGACACAATTTGGAAAGGCTGTTGATGGTCAGTGACCTTGAAAACTTCAGCTGGAGCCAACTTTTTTCTTTTTTTTTTAAGCTGACTGCTTGGCTGACTGTCCACACATTGTCCAAGTCCGCTGTTGCTGAGCTCCATAGAAAAAGGGACTCTCAGCAATAGGCTTACTGCACACAGAGAGAAATGCTGTGACGGGCCACAACAGAAAGAAACTGACTTCACTGAAATAATATTCAATATTATTAGGGCCAGTTTGCATATATGCTATGCAAATTTATTCCAGCTAGAGGGTAATACAGTCACGACAGTGGGTCTTAACTCTGGCAAAATCAGATAAATTGTAACAGAAACATGGCTGCAAACAATTCTGTTGACTTTCATCAGCAATAAAATAAAGTGTGTTTTTAGTTTTACCTAATGTTTATTAAAATTCTATGTAGTGGAAAATAATAGGACACCAAAATGGCCAAAAACTGTAGCTGCTGTAATAGCCTTGTTTTGTGACCACAAGGTATTCGTTTTATTCAGAAAGAACAAGGAAAATGACAGCTTGAAGACAATTGATCTGTGTAGTTCCACTGACTTCTAAGACATTTAAAAAATGAACAGTGTTAATTGAGCTTAACACTGTTCAGATGTTTAGAGAGGGGTGTTTGGATTGCAGCAAGGATTTTCATGTTTGATGTTACAACCTAAACTCTTCTTCTTTTCACTGTAACCTCACAATTATTGGACTATAATGACTAAACTATTCCCTGTCAAGCTATTCCCTTCAGGACAGGGAACAGCTTGACTTTGAAAGGTGCAAGCCAGTGCAGAAAAGCTCGATAGACGAACTAGAGCAATTAGAGAGGCCAATGGTTATGAGGTAAAACACTTGAGATCCACTCCTCTATCAATCTGTTGTGACTTAAAATTTATCAGACTGTTTACTTTCGGGTTTTCACTGTGCATTGGGACACTACAGTATAATGTAAGGGAGGTTTATTATAGGATTAGGCTTGAATGAAGACAGCTGCTTACTATTTGTAGTTTGCCTATTACTAGTGTACCCTCTGAGATTTGCACTCCTGAATTGCAACAGAAAACAAGAGGCCACACAAGCAACTGAAAATAGTCTGACTGAGGTGGACACAGAGTATGAAAACTATTACTAGCCCAAGTAAGATAGAGGAATGCATATGGTTAGATGGTGATACGGCCATAGCATTTTAATCCTTAGTTGGAATTGTAATTAGTGCTGACTGTTTTCAGGAGCAATTCAGTATCCTAGAGCCATTTAGAGCCAGCATCAGTTGTCCCATTAGAGTCGTGCAAAGACCATTTGGAATAATATTGTAAATTTGTGTGCTTACAGACAAGGATTAAGTGTGAAGGTATCTTGGTTGTACAGCATTCAAACAGATTCCTGTGATAGGGAGGGGTTAACTGGAAAACTGGTCTCTGGTTGTTTGAAGAAGAGAACCTCAGATTTTTTAGCCTGCTCTGAAAGCAAACAAAGAATGAGGATGTTTAAAATAAATAATACAGCAATGTTAACATCGCCAGTTCAGCTTGTGGGGTTCTGCAGCTAGAAGATATTGTGCAGTTCACACATGTATAATGAAAGGGAGAAAAGAAGGAGTCAGTAACCATTATTTATAGTCAGCATTAGCCTTGGAGGATGAAATTAAAAGGCAAACACAATGTGTGGGGCCCGCAGCTACATCCATTTGTATGACCAGGCTCCATGTAAATGAATTAAAATAACTCATTTTCTGAAGGTAGCAGCCTGGAATAAAAATGACATCATTGACTCGCTGTAAACTGCCATGTACCGGTCGCTAGAGGTCGTCGTTTACCCCTACCAATGACGTAAGCCTGACGTAGTAGGAAGTGTGCTAACGATCATAACAAAATTGCAGCCAAGCTGCAACTGGCTAATCGTAGTTAATGTAAGCTATGGCACCAACAGGCAAAAATGCAATGACTTTTCATTAACACTGAACGTCTATCTTCTGGAACCGCTGTGGTGTGGCGTTTTCAACATCCAAAACACCGAAAAAGTAAGTTGTATTGATGTCGTTGGCTCACGCTAGTTAGCGGGTTAGCTTTAGTTAGCCTATAATCGAATAAACACTACCTGCATTTCGTTTCTTACGCTCTTATTCTTAAAGTTACACATATTAACTTCCAGTCAAAATTTACGTGGAGATTACAATCTGTGCGTCTGAAGTATAAGGTTGTTTACGTTCTTTTTAAATTGCTGTAACTATTAGACGCCAAACTCTGTTTTAAAAGCTTTTAATTTAAATGTAAATTTGATTGCTGTTGAAATGTACAACTATCTGGCAAAGTAATAACCTCAAGCCTCGAATAAGCTGACATTTCTTGTAAATTCGGCGTGCCTGTAATCAATATAATTCTTTATTTGGTGGGATAAGTTGGCTATATTTCACCTGACCTGTAATCAGTGGGGGATGGAAATGATGAGAACGAATGTTTTCTCTGAAATTAAATCCAAGTGCAAGCTGTACAATCCGAACTTCACAGAAGACCAGGAAGTCTCAGAGGCTTTTTTTGAGTGAGCTTGTAACGTGTGTGTAGTCTGCCAGAAATCTGAATATGAAATGACCCCTTCTTTTTACTGTTTTCATGAATGCCTGTAGAAAACATCTTTTTACTTTCGACATTGGTCAGAGAAGCAGAAGTTGCTTTGGGGCTGGTCTGTGAAGTGCAAACAAATCAGTTTCATTTCCACTCACACTTTTTTTTTTGTCCTGTACTTGTAACATAAACAAAGGGGTTTCTATGTTTCAGGTTAATTATAAGTGATCCTTGAAGACCTGTCCCAATGTCTTCCGGCTGTCCACCTCAATCACCTGCTGTGGCAAAGTCTGAAGTAGCGGTAGAGGGAGAATGCCCGCTCCTGGCTGCCACCTTTGCCTACTGGGACAATATTCTGGGACCACGGGTGCGCCACATCTGGGTACCAAAGGGTGACCAGTTGATGTTCCTCAGCGATGGAGAAGTAACATTTTTGGCTAATCACACACTCAATGGGGAGATTCTGCGTAGCGCAGAGTGCGGTGCCGTGGACGTGAAGTTCTTTGTGCTGGCAGAAAAGGGCGTCATCATCGTGTCTCTCATCTTTGATGGCGAGCTCAAGGGGGACAAGAACACATGTGCCTTGTCCATTATTCTGCCTCAAACAGAGCTGTCCTTCTACCTCCCCCTGCACACCATCTGTGTGGAGAGGCTGAAGCACGTTATCCGCAAGGGACGCATTTGGATGCAGAAGGTAGCCTTGACTTACAGGCATTTGGCCTTAGTGTGCACTGAAGAATAGGCAAAGTATTATTCTTTATACTCATAAAACCTGCCTTTCAGCTTTAATTATTACATTTAAAGGAGTATTAACTTATCTGTCACATTTGTTGTACCCATTTGGGATTTCAGTAACATTGCCAGAATAATAAAATTGTATCCTCCAAACACAGAGGGGTTGCTTAGTTAATTAGGTCTGAGGGATCCTACAGGGGAAGCTAGTGAACAAGTAATAATAGCGTTGGATAGAATGATTTAACACACCAGTAACTGGGAGAGAAAAAAAAACGGCTTTAAAATGCATCACTGGAGTAAACATTCAGTTGGTTGGACCTTTCTTTTGGCTGATGCACTTGCTGTTTTTAGAGCTTTGAGGTTTCCTGGAATACTGAATGCACTGATAAAGTGCTAAAAGCAGTCAAAATCTGGTCAGATTTTTAACCTTGTGTGTCTTTCTATGTAGGTTGGATACTTCTTGTTCTTTTCTCTCCTTTTTTTCTGTTAATTTTAGGGTTACAATATCATCTCAGTGCTGAGCTTAGAAATTGTCCCAATCATGGAGCTGCTGACCTCTATGAAGACACATAGTGTACAAGAAGATATAGATGTAAGTAACAATTTTTCAGTCTATTAATACCAACTGCACAGTAACTAAGAGACAGTGAAAGATGTCATTCATTTTGCATTAGAAAAACTGGTTGGCATTGTTGGCATCATTAAATTACATTTAAATAACAAAATCAAGACAGAGCCAGTAGTATTTTATCCTATATCATGTTGCCAGTAACTGAAAGGAGCTTGAATTCCAGCAAGTGAAATTTATTGACAAAACATGAGGAAATTGTTTGTCTTTTTGTGGTTTTTCTTGTTCAAATGACTTCTTTTTCCAAGAGGTTTAACTAAACAAGGTTCTCTCCCTGCCTAGATTACCACCCAGTGTGATTCAACACATTTGCTCCCTTTTAATATGCAAATGTAAAAGTACAAAGAAGCTCCCCAGAATCTTTCACTGTCTTTTTTTTTTTTTTAACCCTCCACTTTCATTACAATGGCTTGCAGATATGCCCGTCAGCACTTTTGTCTTTGTTGTAGGCCAATTTTTAAAATGACTCATTTGTTTCGCTCCTGCTGAGCAGATAAAAGACACGGTGCTAAATGATGATGACATCGGGGACAGCTGCCACGAGGATTTCCTACACAAGTAAGCAATCCGGTACAGGCAAATGGAGACAGATGATGAACAATGCCCATTTAACACCCATCAACCTTCAAATGATGAGTAATGGCTCTTCACTTAGCTGAAGTTATCTCCTGAGAAAGGACGAAAAGCTTAATCGCTCTTTAGTGTCGAGAGTCTACAAAGTCCATTCTAGCAATGAAGCGCCAAATTGCTCAGAGTTGAACAGGATTAGCTCAGTATCCTGTGACGACGACACGAGCATCTGGAAAGTGGAACTTATTTGCTGGGATCTGATATTTATAGCTCAGGCTTTAAGAAAGAACACACTCACTGTGTATTACTTGAAATAATCTCAGGTTTAGAAGTAATCCTTTTTTATGAGCAATCAAACAAGTCAATTCAAAAAGGCTGGAATGTGAGCCGAAGTCGATGAGTCAAAAGGTTTAAGGCCTCATATTTTTAGCGGGGAGGGATGCCGTTCCTTAGTCTCAGTTGTTATTCCTAAAAACTTTTCGTTTCTAATCAGAAGAATTCTAATGAAGCTAATTGGTGCTAATCTGCATGATGTTGTCTCTGTGTTTCAGGGCCATCAGCTCTCATCTGCAGACGTGTGGCTGTTCAATCGTGGTTGGAAGCAACCCGGAGAAAATAAACAAGGTAAATGTGCTGGATTAGTGGCTCCACACAGACGCAGCATCTACATAATTTTAAATGTTTTGAAGCTTGTTGTTATGTTTGTTTGTTAATGAGCCCCTCTTGCACTTCTTTTAGTTTCGCATCAGTATTTTGATTTTCAGTCGGGTTACTTCTTCAAGTCTGCTCTTTTCAGACTCTTTCAAGTTTTCCTCATCTTCCTGTGTTTCATACTCATCTGAAAATGAGCCTGCGTTTTATTTTTTCCCCTCGTCAGTCTCTGCAAAACACTTCAAAAACTGTTATTGCGGTGTGACGCCTAAAATCTATCAGTCGTCCTTGAGATGCTTTTACAGCTCAATTGGAGTCAAGTAGGGAGGCTCGCAGTTATCTAGAGAGGTCAAGATGATGTGTGAGAAAGCATTGTATCAACTTAGAGATTTCAGGGGGTACAAGGCTGTTTCTGCAACATTAAAAGGAACCGAGTGCGCTTTCGCTTCTATCATTCTTTTGTTATCATTGGTAGAGGTTTGTGACCATGACAGTCTTCTCAAATCTGGCCACTGAGCCAAACTCGACTATAAAGAACAGAAGGTAACCGAGAAACTAATTATCTCTGTAACTGAGATCTGGCTGTGCTTTGTTGAGAAGAGAGAGCTTTACTAAATGAAAACCATTATGAAGGTAGCGCTCAGCTACTACTTGATTCTGAGACCATAAGAAACAAAATCATCTAGTTTAATGAAATGAAGACTAAACTGTGCAGATGCTGAGCGTCACCTCATTATTATTGTCAAATGTGGTAGGAGCGTCTTATTGTGTGGATGGTTTCTCTATAAATATGGACGTTGAGAATAGTTGGGATAGAGGAAAGACACAGGCAGACAAATTCAGAGAAACCTGATCCAGAGTTCCCCTCAGGCTGTAGCAGAGGTTTACATTTCAAAACTGACCTGCAGCATAAAAGCATCTCTTGGGAGTGCTGAAAATGGCTGTGCACTCATCATCCAACCTAGGTGAGCTTGAACAATTCTGGCAAGAAGAAGAGTCTTTTTTTTTTTTTTTTTTTTTAAGTGAATTGATTCAAAAGTGAAACAAAGTGTGAAAAACTTAAAGTATGAAAACTTTCTCCATACAGTGTGTTTGAAAAACCACTTTAAATCTCCAGGTATCTGATTTAAAGAAAGATTAGTGGTGCACAAATATAGCAGCTCCAGTTTTTCCCAGTGAATATCAAAAGCACGCAATGCATTAATTTGTAGGTTTCTTGTCTCGAGGCCCAAACTGAACACCAATTAATTAAAGATAAAGCTTTTGTTGCATAAATTCTTCAGTAAATAATCAGACCCGGTTATCTTCAGGCCTCATTAGTTAGAAAGTCAGACTGTGGGTTGATAAATCTGACCGTCTTTTACAGATTGTGCGGACTCTCTGCCTCTTTCTCACTCCGGCTGAGAGGAAGTGCTCTCGCCTCTGCAGGGCCGACGACTCCTTCAAGTATGACACTGGCCTGTTTGTTCAGGGTCTGCTCAAGGTAGCCACCAGCTCTTTCTCATTATACAGTACACTGTGGTTAGAATTAGGATCTGGCTATTGTTTTGTTTTGTCTGCTGATTTGATGTCGCCCTTGTTTGTTGCTCTGACCTAATTTCTTTTTCATATCAGGGACGTAATTCAATAAGACTTTCCCTTTACACTGCATGAGATTCATCTGCTTTGAAACATACAACCAGTGTGACCATGCAAAGGAAAACATGGAGAAGCTACATATTTGGTCATAATTGTGACAGACACAATTTTAGGTTATGAAAGAACATATTCAAAAAGAAGCCTTTACTTAAATATTTCATTTATAATTGAAATGGTTCAGCTTCTCTGTAAGCTATAAAATTAAAGTTTTAGACTCTAAACATTCATTTTTTTTTAACTTTTTCTCTGCTCTTGGATCTATACGTCAGTGACAATTCCAAATATGGTAATCTCAGGTATATCAGGTGTACCACCTACCTGCTGTTTCAATTTGTTGTTTTGTGTCAATCAGAAAAAGCTGGCTTTAAAAGAAGGAAGATGATTAAAGAAGCGCTACGATGGTTTGTTTCTGACAGAGGATGAACTGAGGGACTGCAGAAAGTCTTAGCATAAGATTAATGAGGATTATTTTGAAATGTGAATTGTGCAGAGCTATTCAAGTCCAAAAATAAAAATAAGGACTTGGAAATGAGTATAATAGATCTGCTTTTATGATAGTCCATGGAAAAGATTAAAGTTAAAGGCGCCAGACACATTTTAAAGCCGTTTTGTGCTCATTTTTTAATGTACAGAAAGTTTAAAAAAATACAAAAACCATCATAGTCATAAAGTCATGGAGGGTTGCTAATGTATATTGTAGAGCAAATGCAAAATCTGCATCTTATACATTACTGAAACTGACCGAGAGAAAAACGACTAAAGCTTCTGTGTTTCTAAAAGTTAAATTATGTATTAAAGCTGATCTGCATGTTGTATCTATGGATATGATTGTTCTTTACCAATGTTTTGCATTTTACTTTTATGTGCATCAGAATTTCTAATATAAAATTTTTTGCAAGCACCGAGTTTAGCTTTTGTGCTCACAGGTGCAAACAGGAGCAACTCTTTCACCTTTTTTCCGCTCTTAGGACTCGACCGGCAGCTTTGTTCTGCCCTTCCGCCAGGTACTCTACTCGCCCTACCCGACCACACACATCGACGTGGACATCAACACAGTGAAACAGATGCCGCCGTGCCATGAACACACATACAACCAGCGGCGCTACATGCGTTCTGAGCTAAGCGCGCTCTGGAAGACGGATAGCGAGGATGACATTCCTCCAGATACAGTCATTCATACTGACGAAACCTTTACACCTGACCTGTAAGTGATACTCATATATGTTGTGTTTTTACAGACGTACTCAGTTAGGCATCATATAAGCCTGAACCTGCCAGCTCTGTAATATAAAGACAGTTTAATTCCCACTACCATTGCGTCACAGATTTGCATTCTTACATGCTCCTTTTGGTGACAACTATAAATGTTCAGGGCTTGTGTGAAAACAAGCATGTAACATTTAAGTTGAAGCTTCCTTACACTATACTTAAAAACCTCTAAAATGAAAAGCACTAATGCGATAACCTCTGTGCTCTTTTTCTTAGGAATATATTTCAAGACGTCATGCATAAAGACGCTTTGGTCAAGTCATTTATAATTGAGGTAAGAATCTAACAAAAAAAATCATCTCTCATTATATATAAACTGCTTTAAGATGAAGATATTAAAGATGTCTGTCTTCGTGACATATTGATATAGTAGCCCCATTAGTAATGTCATAATTAAATGCAGAAAAGCAGTCCTCTCTTTGCTGTCATTTAAAATAAAATAGAAATAATGATCAAATAAGAAAAGGCTCCTGTGGTATGAAATGATTTTCGGTGACCGTATACATTGCTCCGTGCTTTATCTTTCCTAAGATGAACTCATTTGTGACTGATTGTTATATGAGCCAGTCTGCAAAATCTTTCCTGTAATTGCTTAAATAAATCACGTTTTTGCAGGTATGTGTCATCTGATTTTGACTCACAGTCAGCTCTGACTCACAGAGATGAAAATTCAGCTTTCACTCTCCAGCTGTTATGTAGGAGATTTGTACATGGCATCTACTTAAAATATCAGTGAATTTAACATTACACACAGTTTTGTTTTGTTTTTTGTTTTTTTTTTGTTTTTTTAAATAAACAATTAACACAGAAAAAATTTGGTTCAGTTTTAATTAGATTTGAGTCATAGAAATGTTCAAGCATTTCAGTTCATGAGCATGAAAACAGAGCAGTCATTGACTCAAACTTATAATTAGCAAAAGCGATGCTGAAGCAGATTTACGGTGTATGCTATTAATTAATACTTGTTTTATAATCACTGAGTTGCTGGTTTTTAGAGGGTTGTTGTGTAATCACCAATTAGAAGATATTTTTGCAATTATGCCACAGCTTCACTCACAGATGGCTGCATGCAACCACCAGAGCATAGTTGTAATTTTACTGCTGTGTGTATTATTGTGAAGTTAAAAGTGGTCGAGTCACTGTCATAGCTGGTGAGAAAATCCAGATCAGATGTGTGCCCGGCTTTACGGCAAATATTTGAAAGCCGAGTGGTCACACCCCATCATTTGTTCACCTGAGAGCCAACTTAGAGCTGCTGTTAGGAATCTCCCCCCAAGACGGTAGCAACAGCATGATTGTTTCTCAAGGTTAGCACAAAGGAAGGGAGGAGTGTATTATTCTGCTCTTCTTCCAGCAGAGCCGCGGATCCGACTACTAATTGACATCCTGTCTCGTACCCAGGTGTTCATGCTGAAGCCAGGCCTGTCCCTGCGGAGCACCTATCTGGCCCAGTTTCTGCTGCTGCTCCACAGGAAGGCCCTCACTCTGCTCAAGTACATCGAGGACGAAACGTAAGAGCTGTCACTAATAAGTCTTTAATCCAAATAAGAAAAGAGATTACCGTGTGGCACTCAGAGACACTGCACCACAGGAAGATTCAAGAAAATCCCCAAAAGGAGAGCTGATGATTTCCTTGTTTTTAGCCATTGTTTTTGATTCGACTTTGCATTCTAGCTGCTCACCTTGCTTTGACCCACCATCACCGCTGGGCATCCATAAAGCACACAGCAAGAGGTACCCTAAAGCCCTGTTATCAAAATAGTAGTTTCAGTTATTGTTGTCTCCAGGGTTTGGCTGTGCAGTAGTGAGGGTGCAGCAAGCTTGGAGGGACAAATTACCAGAAAGTGGATAATTAGGATCTACGACACATTTGATGAGTTTTAGTGAGGACCCAAATGAAACCAGTCTCAGGGCATGATCGGGTAGATGGACAGTTGGAGAGGAGAGACGGTACCACGATGAGCCCACACCCTCAGAGTACTAAACCAAAACTATACAGAAGGAGAAGTGTCCCTTTATCGGTGATGTTAGATTGAAAAACACAGGAATATAGGCAGCTCAGATTCAGCTGACTGCAGGTGTAAGCCTACACTTAAATCAAGATGAAGAGGAGTGTGTCAAGAAACGCGCAGAGTGGAACATAAGGTCAGGGGAACATGGGGGTTGGCTCTTTGCAGGAGAAGTAGTGCAAAGAATACAGACACTGTTCTGCTGAGCAGGAGGCAAAACAACTCCTGTGATCAGATGAGTCATCCTTCACACTGGTCTCAACAAGCAGGCTATGATGCATTTCCCAAGGAATCTATAGGTCTGAGTGCTTGTTTTCCCCAAAGTGCTGCTTTTGGAGGGATTTTTTTTCTACTATGCATTACGTTCACCCTTTTGCCCATGAGCAGAAAGCGCAAACATTGCTGCTGTTGGCTTAAGCGATTACATCTAGAGCTCATCTGCATATTGTTATTCTACAACAGGCAGCAATATATATCCCCAGCTTTCAGGGGATACCAGATGCTAGTCAAAATAATGTATTTTGCGACCTTCTACCTAAGAGTGCTTATCTTCCTAATGTGTATTCGCAACATCTAACACATAAAACTGTACTAGTGACATCAGAAAACCTTCCTTAACAGCTGCTATCCTTTCCCCAGGACTGATAGAACATGGAGATTATGTTTTAATAACATAGTCACTAGTAATCTGTTTTCATAATCTGCCATTCTGTTTTGTTCATAGAGTCTGTATAAAGGATGGCTGTAGCAGCAGTGACATATCATCCAATAGTTTGTGAATTGCATGTAATGAAGATGAAGCTTGTCTGCGGACTGGAAACTTATGAGTTGTGTCATATCGTCAACCAAGGCACAAGCTTTACTTTGCAGGCAAATGTTTTCCGTTTCCAGTTTGCGTGGCACTTTCTCCAAGTTTAACTGCGGCTAAGTGATGCAAGTATATGATTAGTGTTTGCAGACAAGTCAGCGTCTTGCCTGTAAACTACTGGCGACTATGACGACCTGCTAGCAACCGAAGCCAGGGGATCACTGACTGGTCTCTATGCCTAGCAATTCGTTTTGTTGCAACCACTTGCCAACCACTCAAGGAGTAATGATTGTTGCCTCTCGACCAGTAGTTGCTAGATGGTTGCTGACCGGTCTGTTGGCCCATGCGTCTTGGGCGTGAGCATCCATAAACCGTATGTGTGCACAGCAATGGCACGGACACCTGTTAATTGAAATTTTGCTCAACAAACACAGAGCACAGACGTTTTGGACTAGAAAATAGGCAACATTATCTGTCTGATAGTTGGTTAAAAATGCTCCAAAAGATGCCACGAATACAACTGTGGGCAGCCTCCCTGCTCCGCAAAGCTTTCAGGCCTCCTAGTACTGTAATCTTTAAGCCTTTTAATTTCAAGCTAACCCCTGTATAGTTTACTGTTGTCATATAAAGGCCGTTATTGTTACTTTTATTTATGTATTTTTGTACCATGCTATAAACCCACCTATTTCTGCCTCATAAAGTTTGGCATTTAAATATTGAAAGATGGCCGTATCCACTGCGATGTGACGCTTCAAGCTGAGCATTTTCACTGTCGCCATCTTGTTTGTGAGACGAGTTTTTAAAACTAAGGATGCATCTGCATGTGAAAATGCGCTCTTATTGGCTAATGACTTGTGACAAGTTGCTACTCTGGATAACCCTACATTGCTAATAAGAAGAAATGTGATAAGAACTTTACTCATCCTGAGGACAATTTTTGTGCCTTTTTAAATAAAAGCTGTAAAATATAAATAGAAAGGACGATTAAAAACAAGAGGCAGATTAAAGAAAAAGTGGAAATGTAAAAATGTGCTGTATCATAAATGCTTGGCTAGTGGTGTAAATGGGCAGAAAGTGACAGACTTTTCATAATATTGATGCTGTTAGCAGCAGATGGAGGTAAGAGATGGCAAAAAGCAGAAAAATGAGATAATTGTGTAATCCACCTATCCAGTAAAGAACAGATGAAACTGTCTAAACAGTGTAAAGTACTGTTGAGCACATGATGAGTTTCAAACTGTTTATAAATGTCCCCCCTACAGGATGGGGAGGAGTTAAGTAGTCTTAATAGCCACAGGCTGAAGAGATCTCCTGTAGCACTCGGTCCTGCACCTCGGGGCAATGAGCCTTTTACTGCTTCTGCTTCTGACACTTCTAATGACTGTAATTTACTAAATGAACTTCATGTTTTATTCAGTCTGACCTGAAATAACTGAGTGCATAAAGTCATCAGGAAAATATTTAAAGAGGAAAAGAGCTCAAGAATGTTTTCTGATTTTTATACAATTTGAAGTTTTATTTTCGGGGCTGTTTTTGGAAACCAGAGGAGTCACCCTCTATTGGCCTGAAAAAATGCAGGTTTAAGGCAGTTTTCAAACCCAGAACTTGGTACTACATCGTTTGTACTGTCTATGGTAGAAGTGTGTGAGGACTGGGCGCCAGTTTAGCTCATGAGCCGGCGACCATAGGCCACAAAGACCAAATGCAGTGGCCTGACCTTGATTTCAACCCTCGACCCTTTGCTACATGTCTTCCCCCGCTCTCTTTCCCCACCTTTCCAGTCAGCTCTCCACTGTGTTATCTGTTGGAGGCACTTTTGGGCCCAGCTTTAAAACAACAGCCACTTATTGCTTTACATAAAACATTATTATCAGTGTTGAATTAGACATTTCTCATCTTTTCCAGTTATTTTCCAGAAAAGTTGGAAAGTTGTTCTGTATAACTGGTACCTTCACATTTACTTCACTCCATTTATATTTAAACAGTGGCCCAACTTTTTGAAAATTAGGTTATTTGGAAGCTGCTGAACACTGATGAGTTTGAATAACTTCCCATCTTCCATTTTTACCCCATATCTTCAAATAGTGTGCCTGTATGCGGTGGAGAGCACAACATGTTTGTCCTGTAGTTAAGCAGCAGTAAAATGTGTTTACATTGTGATAGCTCAGCTGAAGGAAAAAAAAAAGATTGATTCACTTTTGAGGCAATTTGTGCCCTTCCTTGAATATAGTGCATCAGAGCTTTAATGCAGATCCAACAAACTGTGACAAAGAGGGCTGAAACATGAATAGAATACATCTTATGCATTTAGAAACCAAAGATTCCTGCGGTGTACTACTCTTTACACCCTTGAAGACACAAATTTTAAGTGCTGCCACACAAGAGTGCGAAAAATGGTGAATGAAAAAATTTTATGACATCTGCACATATGTATCTGCTGGGGGCGGTTAGTAGAGATATGATCTTTTTTCTTCTGCTGAAGAAGTAATTTATCAGAAAGAATACTGAATGCTTGCTTGTGCCAGCCTTTCCAATATTAGCATTGGCTTTTCTCTGCAGAATGTGTTTTAAAAGAACATGATTTATTAATAAAGAGAGGAAAATAATTTCAGCTATAATATGTGTAAGGTGTAAGGAGGAAACTGGGGAGAGGCCGACTTTGTAGCCACACAGCGTGATAAATCTTCAGCATCCTCCCAGAAGGACAGCTTCCCCATCTATGTAGTGCATGAATAATGTTTTTGAGAGGAAATGGTGCACAGACATTGCGTTACCTTCACAGGTTACCACAGCTAAACCTCTGAAAGGGCTCTGGAAATTGCATTTTCCTCCCATCATCATAATCAAAACACTAAATGATGTTTTTATGATCGCCATTTGATCCCTGAAAATAATTTCTCGTATCTCTTTTACCTCCCGGCCACAGAAATGTGACACTAGTCCAGGTTGCAAGGTGACCTGGTGGCTTATGGTGGCCTCGTTCCATACTAAAGCTTTAATTAAGGCAGCGCGTGTTTGAAACCAGTACTGAAGCTTTATGCTCACTATATGCTTTAATTACCTCCCCCTTTTGCTTGGTCAAGAAAATAAATAAATAAAAGGGGACATAATTGTATGTCCAGTCACACTCTGATCCCATCAGGCTTATTTCACCCATCTCTGGTTCGTGTCCAGAAGCGCCTTCTTAAGCCCTTCAATTCATCTGAGACTCTAAAGTCCACCATATTCCTCAGGCTCGCTGAATTGTTTCATGCCTCCCACCCGGTGGTGACCTGGTCATCGCTCCATCTGGGCTTGACTCATCTCCTTCTGTGCTCCACAACAGTTGACTGACCTTCCCCAACTCCCGTTGCTTCTACAAATAGTTACTTTGATTTTTGCTCCCCTCCTGTCCAAAATGCTTAAACTGAGTCCAAATGAATTATTTTGAAGCCTACTCCTTCCAATGCATAAAAACCGCCCAAACATATCTCACTCCAGAGACGACACTAACTACACAAGCAAAACCATAATTTGTGGGCTCGTGTGAAAGCATAAAACCGGTCTTGTTTATGGTGCCGTCGACAGCCTGAGGTCTAAGGGCATACTATTTTACAGGTGCCTTGACAAGGCTGTTTATGCTCAGGTAGCGTGCTTTAGCAGCATACATAATTCATCATGGCATGGCATTCCTGTGCACAGCTGCAGCCCGACTAAAGGCTAATGCAAGTCCCCCGACCCTGAGTTTTATAGGTTAACAGTTGCATTATACTTCAACGTGTCCACGTCTCTCTCCGCAGGCAAAAAGGGAAGAAGCCATTTCGGTCTTTGCGCAACTTAAAGACAGACCTGGATCTGATGGTGGAGGGAGACCTGAACATCGTGATGGCCTTCGCTGAGAAGCTGAGGGCCGGACTTCACTCGTTTGTGTTCGGGAAACCGTTCTACACGAGCATGCAGGAGCGAGATGTACTCACGAGCTTTTAACTTTCACTCGCACTTTGTATCGTTTTAGGTTGGTGACTTTGTTACATGAAAGCATGCGCGTTGATGCAAGGCTACCATCATGTGCTGTGTCTGTTTCTGCTTTACTGAAAGAAGTAGTCTTCGCCTTCCTTTTACGCCTTTATCAGACTGATTGTTGCTGCTGTTATGAGCCATCACTATTAAACTTGTGTTATATTATCTTGATCAAGAATACTGTCAGTATGTTTTCAGTAGGCTGTTTCTCTGTAGGATGGAGTATTAGTGTTTTCTCATCCTTCTGTTAATAGAAGATCTGCATTAAGTTATTGTTAGAATTGGCTTAGGTGTCCACCGGGATGTTTACAATTTAATTTAAAATGATATTTATTCAAACATGAGTTATTCGTTTCTTCCCTGCCTGCATCGTGCAACAGCCTCCGCTGACCTTTGAACCTCTGACACTTGCCTTTTTTCTTTTTTTAATTATCTTTGTTCAATTAATGTGAGCGGTGTCGATTGCCTGACTTTACAGAAAGGTTATGTAATCAAAGCGCCCATATTTCAGTATGGACAAAGACAAAATGAAATCTCCTCGTAATCCCTCCTGACAGACTCAATGTGTGTGTTTAGTTGCCATTACTGAATGCATTTCCCAGTTGTATGTAAAATAGATTTTTTTTTTTTATTTCCTTCCACAGTAACTGCCTAGTTATTGGATTGTTGGAAATGCCCAGCTTTACTGCAACCCTAAATTTGCTTTTGTCTTAAAATCTTGTTTGCGTGGCTCTGTAATAAGCTTACTCGATGTTGCGCCATATTACATTTTTATTATATTTTTAATCTTAAACTTTCTTTGTACTTGCATATTGGAATTCTTTTTTTATTTGTCTAATTGTACATTAACTTGTGTACATTAGTTCATGAATAATAAAAACAGTAATAACAAACAAAGAAGTATCTGGTTGTAAATCTTTGCCCTTCCAAGTTCCTCAAAAATTAAGGTCTGAAAGCTGAAGGTCCCTGATAGGTTTAAAAGCTGAGATGTTTCGTTTTTCATGCTCCTTAACAAAAACAGCGTTAATAAGTTTCAGCAGTTTTTATTTCAATACTTTTGGTTAATTTTGCAAATGTGTATTTATGTCCAAATGTATTTTACAATGATTAGCTTATCGATATATTTTCATTTTCTATTTCATATTAACCTTTAAAGAGACAAAGAAATTAAACTCTTCTGCAACTGACTGGGTAAAAATCTGAAGCTGAAGCTTTTTAAGGTGTCTGTTCTTGCAGAGGACTTTATCAGCTTCTCATCATAAACTCGATGCTTCTCTTAGCTATGCTGTGCCGTGCCGGGCAACTACTAATATCTGCCAGACATATATATCCCATAAGCTTTAGTGTGGAATTTCACAAAATAGTGTGCAAACACCTGGTGTTCCCAGGAGATGAAGCTGGTGCATGTGCAGAGCCGGTTCTGTTTTGGCAGGATAGTGTGCAGCAGCAGACGTGATAATATGGCTTATGGCTGGGGACTCCAGTCACCCCAGCCATAAACTGTTCAGACTGCTTCCATCAGGAAGGAGGTTCTGCAGCATCCGGTCCCGTACCAGCAGACTGAGAGACAGCTTTTTCCATCAGGCCATCAGACTGCTGAACACGTCATAGACACCTCAGCTTCACTACTGGAACTTCAACATTATGCACTCCACACTGTATATAAATGCCACTTGTTTTGCACATATTCAACTCTGTATATTTTATATATTTTATTATTATTATTATTATTATTATTATTTTATTTTATTTTTTTACTATTTAATTTGTAAAAATTAAATAGTAACACACACACACACACACACACACACACACACACACACACACACGTAGGAAAATATTTAGTATACACATCCAGAAATGCATACACTATTATATATTGTACATATATTTATTAGTTTCAGGTTGGCCATTCTTGTATTTTGCTCGTTTGTGTTGTTGTGTTTGCACATCTCTGTTGCTTGTGGGGCTCGCACACAAGAATTTCACTCGCATGTGCTGTGCCAGTGTGCCTGCACATGTGATGTGACAATAAAAAGTGATTTGATTTGATTTGATTTGATTTAATAAAAAAATAACAATCTGCAGGGTCCAATTATTACCTTTCTTAACCATGTATCAATTTCAGGGACATAGGGTGTGGGGGCCTTCAGTCTATCACAGCTTTGGGCACGAGGCAGGGTACACGCTGAAGAATTTGCTGAAGTCCATCACAGGGCCAATACAGAACGACCAAAAGCATTAATGATCATGTTCACACCTACAGCCAATTTAGATTCACCAGTTAACGAGACATGTATTTGGACTGTGGGAGGAAGCTCGAATACGCAGAAAGAAGCCACACAGACATAAAACGAACATGCAAACTCAACATAGAAAGCCCCCAGCTGACCTGCAGATTCAAACTCAGGACAGTGCACTGCAGGAGGTATCATTCCTGCAGGAGCCTCTTACACTTTGGGCCCTTTTTGTCATACTTTTCATTTATTGACTTTGCCTCAGTTTCTGCTGGAAAGTAGAACATTTGCAGTTCTTGGCATTATTGGATGGATAGTAATGAAATGTCTTGCAAAGTATTACGGCCCCCGATATGCTGGCACCATTAAAATATTGGATTATGACCAATGAGCTTGCAGCTGTACTTGTTTTTAGATCGTTTCCAAATGTGTGCATCATTGTTTTGTTTAAAGCAAAGCTGAATATAGCTGAGAGTGCAATCCCATCTATTGGGAATGTATATGCACCATTGATAGCTGGGGCCTCTCTCATCAGCAAGTTTTACAACTGTGCTTTTGGAAGTGCTCCCAAACATCACTATGATTTTTACTGGCAAGCTCAGTTTGACTGACTGATGACCACGAGAGTCCTCGATGTAACTGAGTGTGCCAAGTGTACTTTAGCCAGTCAGTAATTGATTTCCTGAGATGAAGTGGTTAATAAATCCAAGTTATAATATCAGGCAAAGTGTTCACAATGAAATCTGATACTCTGATGAGACCGAGTGGAGGTCTTCAGTATGCAAAGAGAGCCGCACCGGACCTAAGACCCTGAGAATACACATGGCTGATCAATCAAGCGGATACAGTAAACACCAGTGGGTCTGTGTGTTTCAAGATGTTCTTGCTGAATAACATTAATGACATTTGAATAATGCAAAACTGCTCAATGGTGTCAGAGAATGAGGCCTGAAGTGGAGGCCTTCGTAAGCTAAGTGCAGCTTCTTTTAGATTGGACCATCTTTAAAAATAAAAAAATCTGCTTTTTGTAAACCATTAGAGGAAAAAAAAAGACAATTTTGAAGTTCATAGCCTTTCTGTAATTGCCTCATGCAAGAAAAGTCTAATTACGTGTCCTCTAGAGAGCCTTGAACTGCTGCATGTTTAAAAACAAGAGGGTAATGAAGCAAAAGTGAAGGAGCTGTTAATTACTAATATAGTATTTGTAGCTGCGATACCACGGACATCCTTCAGGAATTCAGGTGAAATAACACTCACAAGACAGGAAAAAGGATTTGTGTGAGATGCGGGTTTCCGTTAAAGCTACGGCAAAAAATAGGCTGGTCTTGTGGGAAGGGCTTGATTGGCAGGGAAGAGCTTTGAACCTGATGTTTGCAAGCTTTGCGGTAAAGCGACTCCCACGTGTTCTTTGGGGAGGCTTTGTTGTTGTGACTGGAGGAAGGCTTGACAACATCCTCTTACATTAAACAATACCCAAGAGTTCAGGCAATTCCTGGAGATAACAAAGAGTTGTGGCCTGTACTGTTTTCTGGTGTTTTTGAATTTTTATTTTATTTTTTAATATAACAGGAATCAAATTGCTTCTTGTTTTTCTCTTTTAGTATTATTATTTTTATTATTGTTGTTGTTATGGCTCCCAGGCTAGAAGCATTTTCATCAACTTAAGGTTCAAATATTATTAACAATTTCATAATATTGGTTAAAATGGAGGAAGCAATTCTCCAAGAAGAAGTGAAGACCAGCACGGTTTAGTTATGGGAACGGAAACTGTCAATATTTCAAAACACTTTGCTACAAAATGATTTAATTTTGCCATGAAATTTTGAATAATATTCATGATCCCTACAGAAGCAAATGTATTTGAATAAAGTGATTACATTTTTGAATTGTTCTAATTTATTATATTTATTATAACTACTTTATAAACAATCTGCTAAACACATAGATTGACTGACACATAATGAACATCGGTATAAAAGTCTAACATGGGAACATGGCAGATTTCTTCGGACCTTCTAATTCACATTCAGAGTCCCTGGACAGGGTACATAAAGCTATACAATACAAGAAAGGTTAAATACATAAAAACATAAAAACAAAAATTCATCACACTAAATTGAATTCTCCCTTTTCAAAATTCAGAGATACAGAGATCAGAATACTCTTCTAGTGCCTATAATTTAGCTTTCAATCTCTGGACTGCAGATACAAAGAAGGGGAAACAGTATAATCATTTAAACTAGCTCTTCATCATGTGAACTACCTGCTGCTTGCTTTTGCAATATTTTTCTTACAACATCCCCAAACTGCTCAAATGTCAGTCATTTTCTACTGTGCAGATATTGCCATAGTCTATAAGAGCAAAAATATCCAAAGTTAATATAACAACTTGGCAGAAAATTACATATATTCCTAGAGAATGTCTTACTTTAAACATTCTTTGTAAGTTTGTAACAGAAAAATGTTATAAAACCATTTTGGGACCATTTACAAATCTAACGAAGAGAATTGTTGAAAGGTCTGGAAGAATAAATATGAAGTTGTTATAATTCTTTTGACTAAAATATTTCACCATCCCCAAGACACAGAATTAGCATAGAGGAGCTGTGCTGCTCAACACACTGTAATATAATTTAGAAAGAATTTCTTCAACCAAAAAATCTAATTAAGATTGTGGGACAGGCTGAATGTATAGTGTTGAAGTCTTGGCGTGATCAGCCTACACATTACACGTTCTGTTTTGATGAGATGCCAGGAAATAAAGTATTAGTATACTTCTCCGGAATAGCCTGCACTCAGCTGGCAGTGCACTATACCTGTTTATAACCATCTAACAATGTTCAAATGTTGACTAAAAACACAAGCAATGCTGTTAAAGGTAAATTCAAGTTGATTGTAGTCATATCAGCAACACAGCTGATAGGAAATTGTCTGCCAATTGTTGCCAACAACACACAACAAAGGGTGTAACACATCACTCCCTAGAAGCAGTGCAGTGTATCAGTGTACCTAACTTTAAAGTGCTTTTAGTGCAAGAAGGTAGAGCCCAGATTACAGAAGGAAACAACATAGTGCAAGAAGTGTAGTTAATATTGCAAATACATGATACCTGAGTATATGTTTCATGGCATTCTGAAGCAATCTGTGCAGCTAAACTGAATTAGCAGGAGGTTCAGTGCATATTTAAATGCACTGAACAGCTTGAAGGTAGGTACCATCCGTGAAGAGTGATGTTCAAGTTATAGTTCACAAAAACAGAGGACTAGGCAACTGGAAAAATAAAAATACATTAAATTCAATATTGTATTATTATTATTATTATTATTATTATTATTATTATTATTATTATTATTATTATTATTTTTGTTGTTGTTGTAGTGATTAAAAAATGAAGAACAAATTCAAGATAATGAAAACTAATCCGAAACCGACAAAAATAAAGTCATCATTTATGAAAAATATAAGCATCTCTGATCAGTATGTGCTCTTTGTTTAATACTCTAGCAACTCACAGACTAATGTGTGTATTATTTTAATGCATGAAGTAATTTTTATGTTACCGTATATCGATTTTATGTAACCAATACGACGTCAAACACCATTGTCACAAATACAATCACGCTGGGAGGCAGGAAGAATGTCTGTCAGCTGTGTGTCACGCTCTCATCTAATTGGTCAGAAGCTGCCTTGGCTCTTTTTTCCTATTGGTAGTTTTTGTGGCCGGTCTCGTCACAACAGGAAGAGATGCTAACTGGTCGTCTGCCTGGCAGGTAAATAGTACACACCGGGGATGCTAGCTGTGGTCATTTCCGACACTACTAAAGGACAGAAACTCCGGGCTAACTGGAGCAAAGATGAAAGCCCATTCTTTACTGAGGATATTAAGGTATGTAAGGAACACCAGCTGTTTTGTTTTGACAGTTCAGAAAAGGAGAAGTTGGAGGGCGCGGCCTGCTGTCATTAGCATGCTAGCTAACCTCAGTGCTAACGTTATGATATTGAGCGGCTCTTAAATTAATGGCTTAATACGTCATTAGCAAAGAAGGAGGCTGACTGCAGAGGACAAATCAGTAACTCAGACTTTTGCTACGAATGTTTAAAAAGAAGATAGGAAGATAAGCTAAATTCAACAACAGTTTTTGTTTGTTGTAGGTAATGCTCAGGAAATTGCTCAAGACTTGGGATTAGCTAGGTGTGTGGTTAGTTTCAGGTGTCTCTGGATTCCAGATTACACTGAGCTGGAGTGAGTAATCGTTTCACACCTGGCCTTCTATAAAATGATGCAGCGATGTCCTTTTATGTATGTCATTACCTCTGTCAACAAAGGCAAACTGACAGACAACTTCCCCATTATTTTTTATTTTTTTTGCCACGTTCGGTTCATCTTGCAGTCCGACATTTATTTGGGTTAAACGTCTTAATTGCTCTTTGGTTACCTGTGTGCGCTAATATAATGCTGATAATCAAATTAATGCACATATTTTGGGGCTTTTAATCTGCCAGTCATCTTAGCTATGGATTCTCTGTATAGCCTTTTTCAACTACGGCAATGGGACAGTGCGCCTCGATTGTTTGTGTACCTTTGTTTTTTTGTTGTCAGAATCCCAACCACAAGCTAGCATTTATAATCCCTCCTAAATAAAAATAATGATGTTAGGAACAGGTGCATCTGTGGCTGATAATTCATGCCCGCATGCTTATGAGTTACTTTTATATCAGTAAGTGAGTATTTTTTTCAGTCTATTTAGAAGGTTTGAATTGGACATAAAAAAGTACTGTGTAGTTATAACAGGGTTTTGTACTTTTATTTATCCACTAGGATATGAAATTGTAATGAACGCTCAGTGACAGTAGACTCACTAAGTATAGAAAGAGACTTAAATTGCACTTTTTTCTTAAGACATCCCAGTGTGTTGTACATTTGCTCATTGTGTAAAAATGTGTATATGTTTATAATGCACCTCTTTAATGAAGAATAGAAGGGTGTCGTCCCCCCCCCCCACCCATGTACTGAATTATGCAGTAGTTCTGCTCAGTGTGCCCATTGAATGGTCGTTGGCATGAAAAAGTTAGTTAACATAATTGTTGTTTACAAACTAAAGACTGATGGGTGTTGTTTACTTCAGATGATGACTTCTTGCTGTAATCTAGTTACCATTATGAACCTAAAGTGAAAACACTGAGCTTGCAGAAAACAATTATGAGTCAGTGATTGCCAACGCTGATCTTTCCTGAAAGCCAGCATCTCATATCATGTGCTAGATTGTAAAACCTGAACTTGCCTTACAGGAATGGATACGTAGTCTGGGTATTTCCAGAATACAGTTTTGTTTTTGTTTTTTTGTTTTTTTTTAAAACATATGATTTAAACATCATGATGGCTGATGATCATTCAGACTTCTGTGTTAAATTAATGCTTCAGACAACCATGCAAAATGTGATTTACTCTTAACAGTGTAGAGTCTATGTTTTAGCTTTGCAAGTGGTTATATGTTCTGTGGTTTATCAAGTCAAGTTGATCCCTTTTTTTTTTCATTTGATTTTAAAAATAGCAGCGAAAGTCGTAGTTGTTCTAGCTGGAAATGCATGTCAGAATATGGTGTGAGTTAAAGTATTTTAGAGAGGTTTGGCGTTTTAATGTATTAACACTTTGCTTTAACATGAGAGTGTAAATCTCACACCAGGAGTGATATGAAAAGATGAGAGGGGAGAAGAAGTGCTCAGTGCATCATCATAATGTAATGCTATGATGACTTTAATGTGATGGGAACACGATCATTGAGGAAATTGTATGTTAGAAGGAAATTTTTTTTAATATCACTTCTCGATTTAAAAGGGAGCCACTGAAGAGAAGCTAATATGAGAGAAATATAATCTCTCTTTCTGTTCGCTGTTAGTACTCTTTCTGTGTGTTTTGGATATACAGAAGAGTGAGGTAAGCTTTATGATAAGGAATCATGGTAGGCTAGCCAGGAAGTAAGATTCTGGAATGTGGGCAGGTTTGAACACAATGACCTAAAGGATCTTTTGCCCATTTCCTTATAATTTGCTTCAGAAGAGAAACCGACAGCCACAGCAGGATTAGCATCTAGCAGGTCCATATGAGATCAGAAACGTCCGTTAATTTAAAGTCTGTCAAATGTGACAAGCAAACACATGTAGTTACATGTAGTATCTGTCAGAAAGAAACTTTTAGAAACTGTGTTTTCTGTTGGAAATTGTGCTGGGATTGTTTTCATCTCACTGGTTTTACAGCCAACAATGTTTGGGGTGGATTAGATGAGGATTTGTGTTTGTGTGTACAGTATTGAAGCCTTTACGCATGGGGTGACTGAGATCACAGCATACACGGGCACACATGAGCCTTTCACCAGCCTCCTGTCACTAATAATCATTGAAGCAAATACAAATAACTGAACGAGCCACAACATGCAAAGTAGTTACGCATTTTCCTAATTATGATTGTGCGTCATGTTATGCATACTGTACTGTACTGTAATGTACTGGAAATATGCATTATGTGACTGGTTTGAAATCTTAAAAAAAACCTTCACAGTAAGCTAACTATATACTAATAACTAATGCTAATTTTATTATTTTCATGCTTTGGGCTTGCCTGTCTGTACATGAGTCCCAATGGACTCAGACAGTTATGTTCTAATGTGTGAAAATGTCTGCTGCATCTTTGCTTCATGTCTACAGGGATGTGAACTATAACTTGGAGGGATATGACCACAGGATATAAGATGAAACAAGCAATGATCCTTTTGCCCGCCAATCTTGTTTATTATTTCTCTTTTACAGAATCATATTTGCAAATTAATCTGCCAGATTTTGTGATGCAAATTTTATGCCAAATATGATGCAGCCCTGCCAGTGTAGACATAGTGTAGTTCTAACATGTAACTTGCTGTGTCGATGCAGCAGTTTTGATAACGCACATTTATCATTATGTACGACACAGTTTGCAAAATAGTTAAGACACTATAAAATGGAAATAAAAGCAGAAAAGCAAAAATTTTTGACTTATTTAAACTCTATATTAAAGAATTTTAAAGGAAAACATATTAGAGCCAGAAACTTAATTATTATTGTTATTATTATCATCGGGGTTTTTTTTTGTTTGTTTTTTTTTTTAATCATTTTGAGTGTGGTGCAGTTGTGACAGACATATTTAGTGTTTTGCATTATTGCTGATTTTAGCAAGACTGTAAACAGGATCTTAGTTGCTCTTCAGGACTTCCTTTGTTGTTTTTTCACAATGAGTCTAAACTTTTCAGCTCTTAATAAGTCTAGGCATGCAGTTCAGACTCATAACATCCAGAATATAGTTTGAACAAGTTTCAAGCCATTGCCTACAAAAGACATCTGGATGCCAGTATTTCTTTAAAACTTCCAAAGCTTGTTCAGAATTTATTCTTCACGGATGTGCAAAATGTTCATGTAGTGACCACTAATACCATCCCGTGCTTCCACAGATGCTGGCTTTCAAATTGTGCACTGAGAAAGTGGAAGGCCCCTCTGGAAATCTGGAACTCTATGTACCAAAACAGTTCCTGTGATTTCCAAGAATAATTTTAAGTTGTTGACTCACCCCCCTGAGGAGGCAGCTGTGCGGATGCAGAGACGTTTCTAAAGGGGAAAAAAAAAGTTTAATCTTGTATTTATCTGCATGATGGTTATAACAAGTCACTATTAATAGCATTTGTCTTTCTCTGCAGTGATGTAGTTCATTGCATACTTAAACATGTTCATGTGCCAGTGAAACTAATTTGACATTTGATCATTTCAGTTTTAGACACCTGACTGCGAGCCTGTAGCCATGGATGGACATGCTGCCAAAACCAATGAAAGCACCTTCCCCAGCTTTGTGGATCTGGATAATTTCCTTACCAAGCATGATTCCAACTTCATCTGGCTTCTTGTTGGTCAGTAGTTAAAAATTTTATGGAGACACTTAATTTGTATGTGTTCCAAATATTGGCTTTGCAGCAGTAATATTATTTCAGTCAATGCATCTTTATGAGAGTGCAATTTAATTCACTTCACTGCACACGAAGGGCATTTTTTTGGCCTTTATACTCGGTGTTGAATGCATAGCAATGATTCAGCTCAGTTTACAGTACGTTTATGTGTTCTCTTGACATGTTGGACATTTTGCTGTACTGAGCTCTAGGACTGAGTATAGTCCTAGATAAATGTTTTAAAAGCAGGTGTCCTTTGAATTTAAGCTTAATCCATGTCTGGATTCAGTCATTAAGGAATATATACCCCATCTTTTTATAGAGAAGAGCAGGTTCACCTGAATTTGCACTAAAGCAGGTGAAATGGAGTGTATATGAATTCCATCTGCATTACCAATTATAGTGCCTAAGGAAACAGAGTACTTTCAGGTGGGGTTCCTAATGTGTTACTAGTACTCATGCTGTGCTGTTGCAGAATTTGACCCAACAGAGATTAATCAAGCATTGTGATTATATTTGAAAGTGTTGGCCTACTAAATTGTTATGTTTACAAGCAGACAGAAGCTTCTGTAACTCTTAAAATTAATTTTACTGACTGAAATCATGTTCTTTCTTTCCCCTTTCAGCCACCATTCTGTCCTGTGGATGGATTATCTATTTAACTTATTACAACTCACGCAACATTGGCCTCATTCTCACCCTCATCATCAACAGACTCTACAAGGATGGCTACATTCACATCGGTGTGTTCATCAGGAGCTCTGTCGCACAGTGATGAATAGGGAGGAGGAAGCGTTCAGTTGAAGGCGTTAACTCAATCTGCTGAATATTTCATGATGAGCCAGGTTCTCTCAGTGATTATATCCACAGCATCTGAGCAAACAATACCAGACTTTCTAAACATGGGTGACACAATCCACAATCCAATGAAACCTTACTTAGTTTTTAGGATGTGAGCTTCTCTTTCAAAAACGCATATCAATTAAACACAAACTTGAACCTGACTGACAGCATGAATGAGAAATGCAAAATGACAACAAAGGCAGCATGAAAGTTTAATGAGAAGAGCAAGGCGTAGTTGACATCTCTTTGCCAACATATGCTGGTACAAACTGAGCAGTCACCCTTTTGTTTGCGATTGACTTTTCTATCCAGATAAAGAGAATGTATACTTTTTACTGACATATTTGTGTCAGGTGTTAAGCAGGTTCAAACATGCCTCAGGTGTGTTTCGCTATCATTTAGCTTCAACTCAATCCTGCATGAATTTACAGGAAGGCATTAGCCTTTGTGGTTCTGTGTGGATTTTTGGAGCGAGTTAGACATTGTCTCGTCAGTCAGTGGAAAGGAATTTCACCAGTGTGAGGAAGCTTTACATTGGATGATAATGCATGAAGCACTCAGGTGCTGTCGCTCTGTTTGCATGAAGTAATTGAAACTGAGAAAGACATGTTATGAGCCAAAAGAGATTATTAACAGGAAATCAAATTCATCCTTCTCACTCAGTGACAGACTCAGACCCACTTGCTGATTTAGATCGTAATTAAGATTGTTTTTGGGGTGTTTTTTCTCTCTCTCTTTGATAAGAGTGAAAGTGCGATTAAATATCCCAGCAACACCCATGCTGCTGTTATTGTACCAGAGCTTTTATAATTCTGTAATTGCAGTTTTGTAAGGCAAGGCAAGGCAAATTTATTTGTATAGCACAATTCAACAACAAGGTGATTCAAAGTGCTTTACAGAGACATTAGAAACAAAAACAAATAAAAAGCATGATTTAAAATTGATTAAAACAAACTAACTAACTAAACACACACATTTCACACCTGTTCGCGCGATCTGAACCCTTATCGTAAGGGGAGCTACCAGTCCTTCTGTGGACGAGCTACTTTCTATTTTAAATTCCCTGAATTTAAAATCTCTAGACCCAGTCTAGACCCAGTTGGGGAGCTACCCAGAGCTCTAATCCCACACCTGTTCGCGCGATCTGAACCCTTATCGTAAGGGGAGCTACCAGTCCTTCTGTGGACGAGCTACTTTCTATTTTAAATTCCCTGAATTTAAAATACTCTCTAGACCCAGTCTAGACCCAGTTGGGGAGCTACCCAGAGCTCTAATCCCACACCTGTAATGATTCATTTAACTGGTTAAGCTTGAATTGAAGACATTGCAATCAAATCCAAAGAAATTTGCAGGATGTTACTAGTACGGTTTAATAGTAAAACCAACACTTTATGTTGCCATTTTAAAACATGCTTACACTGTTCAACTTTGCCTTTGTGCACAGGCTCCTTCTCCTTCTCTGTTCTGTCAGGGAAGGTCATGTTCAGAGATGTCTACTACATCAACCAAGACATGTCTATCAGGTAATCTGACCGATGTTTCTGTTGTTGCTTCTCCTCCATCCGTCCCACTCTTATCTTATAATTTGCATGCTGATTGTTGTTTGTGTGTGTTACAGGATACAGGATGGCTTTCTCATATTTCGTTGGTGGAAAATGTATAATCCAAAACAGAAACAACATGGTGAGTAGAGAAGTATTTGATGACTGCTTAGATTAAACTTTTAAATGCATATGTTAGTCCACCACAGAAAAAATATATGTATATATTGGAAATCTTGGGTTATCTATGTTTGACTATCAAGATGCAACTTTTCTAACTGAGTTAGTTTCATGTGGCAACATCACCTTGAGTTCTGAGTTGTCTCTGTTTTTGCATCAGATCCCAAGGCAGAGACGAGGCTTTACGTGACTGTCAACGGCTTTGAGTTCCATGTCTATAACCGGACTGACCTCTACGCACGACTGCAGGAGACCTTTGGACTGGAACCCACGCTTCAAAGGCCCAAAAAAGATGAAGAGAGGGGGCGAGAGGACAGAAACAAGACACTGGAAAGGTATAACTACGGCATCATCGGGCAACTTTGCTTTTTATCCAGTGTTGAAATTCTTTGTAAGACATGAGTCTTATTTGAAGTTTCTAAGTTGTTAATTGCTCTAGTTGTGTTACCTTAAAATCAAATAAAAATGCCTTTGGATGATTTGTCAGTTTTTAGCTATATCTGAAACAAAAAGAACACATGCAACAGTCTAAATGCTTGTTTACCTTTTTAAAAAAAAGTGTATATTTTGTTTTTTAATTGTGATAATATTTTTGGGAGTACAGCTTTTTATATTTTCTCAGCATGTCTGTATGGTTTCAGTTCAGCAGAACAGAAATGAGTGAAAGAGCACATTCAGTGGTTGTGAATGATAAACAGCTGCTGAAAAAGTTGCATAATGTCACACCCTTTTCTATCTGTTGTTACCAAGTGGATTAGAAGTGCAGACAGAACAGAGCTACTGTCGTTTCCTGCTGACAGTCAAATTAGTTGAACTGACTAGAATCACACCTCTACTTAAAGATTGTGAAACTGTCTTCTGTTTCTTGTGTAGTGTCAACATTAAAGCTGAAAGTCAGGATCCCTCATCATCTTGGCGGTCCCTCATTCCCGTCATCAAAGTTAACATCAGCACTGTAAGTACCTAAGAACATCTCAAAACCTTTTAGAGGCATGTAATACAATTTAATAAAAAAATAATGTGTGTTTGCTGTCTTGTAGGGCCGCTTAGCATTTGGGAACCACTACCTTCCACAGACTCTGTGCATGAACTTTGAGGATGCCTGCCTGACGTATGCCACCAAACCTCCCTCCAGCCACTTGGACCAGTACATGCACATTGTCAAAGGCTCACTGGAGAATGTGCGGGTCATGCTGGTTCCCAGTCCTCGCTACCTGGGCATGCAGAATGACGAGTGAGTTCAAGTCATCTAACAAAGATAAGCACATAAACAGTATTTCTCTGTTTACAGTGTTGTTGATAATAAAACTTTTTACCTCAAAGCATTTTTAGAGGAGTTGTAGCCCAAAAAATAACTCGGCTTGAAGAATATCCTATTTCTTTATTTCCACGTATTTCTTTAAGCATATTATAATGACTAGTGCTAGTTCTCCGTAGTGCTTCTCATCTATCCTGCCGCATGCATATCTATGGTGTGAATCTTAAGAACAGACAGGATGAGACTGGGTTTGTATTTTTCATCTAGTTTGTACAAAACACAAGTAGAAGATTTTTGTTACCTTGGAATAATTTTATTTTAATGACTGCTGTTTTTTACTCAATTACGCTGCCAAGTGAATGTCGCTCTTTCAAGTACACTGAGACTGAATTGCATTGCATTAAAGATCATGGGTTTACAGTATAGAAGAATAGGCCACAGAGTTCCAAGTCTCTCTTTAACATATTTGCCCCCGAATTGTCATTTTGTGAATTTCTCATCTAGACCCCCCAGACTGATGGGAGAGGGCTTTGTTGTGATGCAGTCCAATGATGTTGACATCTACTATTACCAAGATGAACCAGGTAAGCTCATGCATGCACACATCCGCTGAGATTTCTGTGCTAAGACATTAACATGAATAACTGATAGCTGCTGACACTAAATGTAAAATTTGCCAGCCAGTATGCTGTCTCTATTAAAGTATATTCTTGATTGTTTTTAGTGCAGTTGTGTATTTTTGTTCAGCCTTCTGCTGATACCCAGGTTTTGACGTTTTCACTGTGTATGTGTCCAGGTCTGGTTCCTGTCGAGCAGGAGAGTGGCGAGGAAGCAGAGACGAGCAGTGAGGATGATAAGCTGCAGGACCTGCCTCCTTGCTGGGGTCTGGACATCGTCTGTGGGAAAGGAACTGACTTCAACTATGGGCCCTGGGCAGACCGGCAGAGGTGAGCACAGATGGACAAAACAAAATCAGCATGAAACCTGAACTAATAGGTTTTTAGAGTACAAGCTGACAGTTGGAGGTATTAGTTTTAAAGACATCTCTGTTTTTAATTGTAGTTCATACAGGTCCTGCTCAGGATTTTGTCACTGTAATACCACAAACTTATTATTGCACACACAGAATTTCCTTGGGTGAGCTGCCCAGACATATTAATCCTGGCTCAGTTATACTTTCAAGCATATTTACAGTGATGTGGTATGAACTGGAGAACTGGAGCATAACTCCTTTTCATGTGTTGTTGAGCTCACCAAGGCTACCGAGTAAAAGCGTCATCAGCTGCACACCAAGAAGTTGGAGATTGTCTGTGGAGGCCATCACAAAGTACTAGGCATTAAAAACGTCTGCAAGCAGTAGGCTGCGCACTGATGTTGTGTCCATCTCTTTATTGCCTTAAATCTCTGAACATTATGTGAAATCCTTACTGTTCCTGTGTACACATAAAAAGCTCTTTGTTGCTTGGTTGCTGAAGTTGTTTTCAGGGTCGTTATGCACTTCCATATTTTAGATTTCATTCCAACTAAAACATGAATGAATGTGTTTGAGATGATGACCTATTGCTCACGAACCAGGAAAGAAATTAAATCCAGCTTCAGTATTTGCAGAGGGCTGGCTTCTGGAAGGCAGCCAATCAAAACTGATTGGGTTTGGTTTTGATTGATGACAGAAAGAAAACTCCTGATTTACTGGACAGTTTAGTTTAGAGATGTGCCAGTAGAAACTGGTTGAAGGGGGGGGGTGTCATCAAGTCTTTTATTCTAACACCCCGATGGTATGATTAGTTCACACTTGTAAGTATTTAGACTTGGCTCTATAATATGATTTTACCTTCTTCAGGGACTGTCTGTGGAAGTTCTTCCTGCCTGCAGACTACCAGGCCATGAAGGCAACTGAGGTGGCACAGCCGGGAAAACCCAGGCAGATCCAGGCCTTCGAGCTTCGCATGAACATCATTGCTGACGCCACCATCGATCTGCTTTTCACCAAAAACAGGGTGACTCTTGCTCTCTCTCCTGTCTGCTTTTTTTCCCCCTGCCAAACTCTTTGATCTGTCTTCGTCTCCCTGCTGTTCTCCTCTCCTCTTTATATCTCACCATGTTTGAGCTATTGATATTGGTTCATGTTTTATGCTTTTTCATATTTTCTTCCTGGAGCAGTGCAGGGATCTTCACAAAGCATGTGAAGTGCATACTAAATAACACCATTAATACACGTTGAATAAAAGCCTAAAATTGCTTGAGTCAGGAAAGATTGTCATTTTATTACATCTTTTGAACACATTTCTCTTCAGATTAGGTGATGTTTTTCTTTCTTGTATTTTTATTCTCTGAAGCGCCCACTCATAATTTGACAGCATGTATGATATTGCTGCTTGCTTTCTCTCTCTTCTGATACGTCTTCATCCCTGTTACTAGGAAACCAATGCCATTCATGTGAATGTAGGTGCAGGCTCTTACCTGGAAGTCAACATCCCCATGACTGTGGGAGAGAATGGTAAGTGTGTGTTTCACTGAAATAACAGCAGTAGACCAAAGTATGAGTGTTCACATCAGCAAATATCCCCCTGGCTCAAGGTCAGCCCTGGTTAATGTAGACGCACGCAGCAGTTTTCTCATCATGTAGTAATCATCTTTTACACTTAATAATGGCTGAACTGCTACTGTGATAAGCAGCTTTATCAGATCTCACTAGAAGTTCATTTAAGTGTACAGCGATGGATTCTTCAAGCTGCTTATAGTATGGCTAATGATGAAGATGAGGGTATCTCTGTTTTTATTATTATTTCAGATATTTATTACCATTGATATTCATCAAATTCATTTCTCAATAGGGCTGCCAGAAACGATTATTTTGATAGTCGACTAGTCACTGATTATTTTTGCGATTAGTCGACTAATCAGATCATGCATCTATTGGACATAAAACGTACAGCTTATTGCACCAGCATGCATCTGCTCTTATATAACTATCATTAGCTTACAGCTTTAAGTGTTTAAGGAATGTGCTAACTAAAAATAAAGACAAAATGATAGTTTATTAAATGTTAATTACATTTGCAGATTGTTTCGGTGGAGTTTAATAAACTGAGCCGTCTGCTCCTTGCGATCTAAAATATAACAGCACAGTATATTCTCGAGCATCTCACACTTCTGATAATCAGTTGTCTGCTTGACGTTTATTCAGCTGTGTAAAAACTACAACTTTAATCTCAGCCAAACCGATTTACTCAGGAACAAATAAAATACTGAAAAAAGCCAAACAATAACATTTGTAAGTTATCTAAGTGACATATATGTTTCACCTGAGTAGCGAAAGACGGCAGTGGGTTTGAAAACGATTTGCCGGGAGTCCGGTGTTTTCACTGGCTCTAGTGAGCCTTGAACCCCGGCTAGCTATCGAGCTGGTGGGTAACAGACATCTCCGAAAACGTCGGAGCGCTTTTGCAAATACGTGGTGTCTTGATAAACTGAGCAGATATTTGAGGTTTACACAGCTACATTCTCGCCTGAAAATATGTTAAACTTTACTTTGTGACCCAAAAAGAATAATAAGAGTAATATTAAAACTAACTAGCTGTCGCCATTGTTGACAACTGTTCTGGGCCGCGCTATGAATTATGGGACACAGCTTCTTCTTCGGGGTTTAACGGCAGCTGGCATCCTTGTACACGCAGTGCTGCCATCTTCTGTTTCAGTCCGTTATTACACTCTTAAATCCTACTACTCATTCCTGCATCTTTTGTGATCTTACAAAGCTTCAAACAACGCGTCGACTATTAAATTAGTCGTAGACGATTTTAATAGTCGACGTAATCGTGACTAGTCGACTAATCGTGGCAGCCCTATTTCTCAATAATGTTTAAGTGTGCTAAATTTAATTTTGCAGTTTCTGCTGGCAGTTATTTAATAAATCATAATTTACTTTTTTCCTAAACATGATTTTTTTCTTAAAGTGAACCAATGTAGTAAATTGTGCAACATCCTCCATATAATTTAAATTCAATTTAGGGGCTGTAATGATTTAAACTATTAAAATCTTTGGTACGTTAGTGTGTAGAGTGTAGGTTTACTATTATGGAAATCATTCTTATAAATTGCACTGTAAAAATTCTAAAATTACATTACGTGCACTTTTGTTTTGTGATATTACTCAGCTTACTAAGACCTAGAGATTGTTTTCTTTTCCTTTTTCTGTAACTAAACTTTTAAATACAAAGTTTAGTTACATAATGCATCTTATTACAACACTAATCTTATGAATGATTTCACAAATATAAAAATAGTTTGAAAAACAAAATGAAGACATTTAAACGAGAGTAAATAACAGTTGTTTTAACTCAACTCCTGCTTCCTTATTTAGTAAATGACTAATCGCTTATTAAAGATTGCTGAATGATTGCCTAAAGTGATCACTTATTGGTGTATGTGAGGTTAACCATGCAATGCTAAGCTGCAACTACTCAGCTCCTCTCTTCTGTGCGTTGCACACAGACTGAGGCTTGCCAACATTTGTTAAGTCATGGCCTGTAAGGAACATTGTTAACAACTATTTGCTTTAGGACTTGTGTAACTGTAAAGTTAAGGTTTTATCATTCAGAATCATTGTTTTGTACTGAGTAAAAAGGACAATCAGACCTGGCCACGTTGAAATCATAGAGTTGACCATGAACTCCTCTGTATACCAAAGTATTCTAGAGTCAAATGTGAGGCCATCAAACAGCTGGGTCATGCAACAGGACAGTCATTCCCACCACAGTTGTAAAACTACAAGTTAAAAAAGAAAAGAATCAAGGTTGCAACGGCCCAGTCAAAGTTCAGACCTCAGCACGACTGAAAAACTGCATAAACGAATGACAATGAACTAAAGCAACATTATAAAACTCCTCCACAGCCAAACCTTTGTCTCACCTTGAAAGCACCCATAGTTTTTGAGATGTAACGATTTGTCACACAGAGCAGATGAAATTATGTCAGTGCTCACCTCTGTTCCCGGAAGTTAACATAAGCAGCTTTGGTAAATAACAGTGTTTCCAAGAACTTAACCGTAGGTCTAGCTTTTGAAAGATGATTGCTTTTGCCTTCAGGATACTCTCCCACCATCAAAGGTCAGCTGCTTCATGTGGACACCACCAGCAGCATGCAGTACAGGACCCTTCTGGAGGCTGAGATGTTGGCTGTAAGTAGCAGGCAATCAGCAACGAAGCTTTTCATTTGACGTTTTGGAGAGATTCTCGAAAGTTATTACATTTCCTTCAGCATTCAAGGAGAGCGGAGCCAAAGCAGACACCAGTGTTGCATACACACAAGGCGCCTCAAAGGTTAAAATTTGTTTTGTCTTTCCCATTTTTTTATTTTTTAGTTCCACGTGATAGCCAGCTACCCCCGGGTATGGAACATGCCCCAGTCGTGGCAGTGTGAGATTGAGGTGTACAAGGCCACGTACCATTTCATCTACGCCCAGAAAAGCTTCTTCACTGGTGAGCAAGATTTCAGATTCTTTTATTTGGCCATGTGCGTATTGACACATCAGGAAATCCCAAACAATCTTGAAAGAAATGTGTCTACGAGAATCACTTTTTCTTTTCCCTTTCTTTTTTAGATTTGATCCAGGATTGGGCGAGTGACAGCGCCCCCGATATCTACTCTTTTGTGCCGTATTCCTGGAAGTTCAAGATCCTTTTCCATCAGTTTGAGATGATCTGGGCAGCAAACCAACACAACTGGATTGACTGTTCCACCAAACAACAGGAGAATGGTAAGACAGATCCACCGAACAGCTGATGTTCATTTTAAATGAAATGTTTTCAAGAAATCACTTTTAATTTGTTTAAAAAACATCTTGAGCAGTTGTGCTTTCTGGAGGTGCTGCAGCCATTGAGTAACTGTCACTTTACGGGTCGAGCATTCATTCTCGGCAAGTTAAAGTAGTTAAAATGAAATGAAGGGTACTGTACGGTTATAAAAAGATGAGATTGATAGGGCGTTTTAGATGCTTAATTAGATAAGCCTAGAAGTTTAAAAACCTCATACTGAATATTTACTGCAAATGTGTTTAACGATGTCCTGTACCTTTCTGCGTGTGTCATTTTAAAGGAAGTTATGTGTATTTGAAATAACACAGAGCCTTTGTAATAACAGTGATACAGTTCTACAGTGTGTCAAATAAACCTGCTGTTTATGCTTGTCGTGTCTACGCTGTGAGATAAGTATAAGAAAAACATCCAGGTAGAGCACGAAGGCAATCGACGCTTTAGTACCTCTTTAACGTTGGCAGCTAATGTCCAAGGCATTTTAACTCTATTAAGTCATGATACATCTTACAGTATATGTATACTCTACTTAATCCTAGGAGGACAGCAAACTAATCAATTGCATTATTGATCTTCTATAGTGTACCTAGCAGCCTGCGGCGAGACGCTCAATATAGACTTCACTTTGCCTTTCAATGAGTTTGTTCCAACCACCTGCCATACCCGCTTCAGCTTAAAGGTGAGTGAATCGGTTTATAGTTTATTCCAAAAATAAATATCCAATAGAGAACAATTTTTTTTTTTATGTAGTTGTAAAGGATTTTCTTGTTTAAAAAACATTTCAAAGCAGTATTTTATAGATACAGATTTATTTGCTCTTTACTCACAAATGTGACTCCAGAAGATGTGTAGGTGCATTAATGTTCGCGTACTTTGTCCTCCTCAGGCGGAAGATACAGACATGCGACTTTCCCTGCCAGAGTGCCATCCGAGCCGCTGCCCCCTGCTCACCCTGGCCAAAGACTACCAGAACATGAAGCTGCCCCCAGACATGTTCATGCCGGGGGAGAATCAAGGAGCTCCTCCTCCCAAAGCCGCCAAGTCGAGGTGGAGGAACATCACCCGCGCAGAGTGAGTTAAGGCCAGGAATCATTTCTCTCTAGTTGTGGGGGAACAAAGTGAGTGCGTTAGCAAAGAGTATGATGACTCACCACCGTAACATCTCTTACTTCTGAGGTAAAAAGATAGTAGGTGGTAATTTCAAGTAAGAGTAGCACTAACCTGCACTTTTCATGCTGTGGTCTGATCAGTTGTTGCTGCCATGTTGGTTTGAAGTGACATGAAGTAGACTTTGTTTTAATGGAGCTCGTTTCTACTCAGAAAAGGGACCTTTTGAGAAGCATGAATACATCTTATGCAAGATGAAGCTGCAGTTGTGTGCCATTTAAGTCAAAAGTAGTAAATACAGACATTAAAAATAAGCCTTGCACTGTTGCAGTCATATCTTGTTATTTCATGAACAGTAATTGTAAAAGCGTGGATAGCTTACAGATATCACATCTCGCAAACCCTCCGTTTTTTTTTTGTTTTTGTTTTTTTTTTTGTTTTAACCCCCGAGGGTGTTTCTATTCTCGATTTAGGAAATATCACCACTCTTACTTGCATATCTCGTGTTCTGAGATATTTTAGGGTGTCTTGCATGCACATGTTTAAGGGCTGCACATCAAATTTTTAGTGATGTTCAAAGCAGAGTAATGCGCGGGCTGTTCCAAAAGCTTCAGTTTGTATTTCTTGAAGTAGGTGATGGGGGATTCTGAGGTCTCCTTTTTTTTTCTTTACGCCATTTCTTTTTATTTATTTATTTTAGTTTATTCACTGCATGAATTAAGATTTGAATCCAGAAATGGCGTGATACATGTTTTCCTTTTTGTTTTGTTTGCTGTGGAACAACCTCAAAGATTTTATACCCACATTTTTAAAAAGGCAGCAAACTGTTCTTGTCATCAACTGTTATCCTTTTCTCTTCCCACGGAGCTTTGTTTTAATACAGTGCCTCAATTCTTACCTGCATCTGGTCACAGCACTTGTTTCCAAAATGATTCTACCTTCTGTGCAGATGTTGTTTTCTTCTGATGACATAAAGAAGTGGGGTGCTGCTGCTGTACTATCTAAATGTTCTTATATGTGTAAGCCTTACCCAAGCATTGTACTGGTCTGAGGTGGAGAGGAGAGAGCGGAGCGGGAAAAGAGAAACTGCGATTAATGGTCAATCTATTGTTTCGTGTACGGCCACAAGCTGTGGGTAGTGACCGAAAGAAAGAAATTGCTGAAATGAGCTTTCACCAAAGGGTATCTGTGGCTCTCGGTTAGCAGTAAGGTGAAGAACTCGGTCATTCGAGAGGAGCTCAGAGTAGAGCAGCTGCTCCTCCACATCAAAAGGAGGCAGCTGAGGTGCTTCAGGTGTCTGAGTACTATGCCCCCCAGATGAGGTATTTCAGTTGTGGCAAACCTGCCCAGGATACACTGGAGATATTGTCTCTTGGCTGTCATGGGAAAGTCTCTGTCCAGTTAGAGGGGTTGGTGCAGGTGACTGAGGAGACGAAGGTCTGGTTAGACTCCTAGCCCCACAAAGATGTATGTATGGATGTGTAGCAAGGTTTAAAAGCTAACTTACCTATTTATCAAGCTTCAAATTTATCTTGTATTGTGATATTTTGTACAGTAAATGCTTTACTTGTCAAAACTCATCAGGTTATGTGTTTTGCTCACATTAGAGCTGTGTGAGATTAGTGTTGACAAACTAGGAATTGAGCCTGGGCTTGTTATGCAAATGTGTAAACCACTCGGTCAGTGGGAGTTTAAAGAGATTGTAAAGATCCTTTGCTATTTAGGCAGCACATGCACATGCCTTGTGCACTGGGTACATGATAACCAACATCCAGATCATTTATTATACATGACCCACAGGCGCAGCACTGTCAGACACCCAATAACCCCCTGGGAGGTTACGATCGAATACTTTCTGAGCCGGCACGCTGTGTGCTACCGAGAAATCAGGCGTGACCTATTTGCTGCGTCTGCTGTGTCCTCGGATGAACGGGTCATGAAGCAAACGATAAAGTGTAAAATCCATCTGAAATGGTGATAAAGCATTATGACTGTGCTCTGAGTGTCCGTGTTTCTCGTCCTTACATCAGATCTGGTTGGGTAGATTGCTGGAGTGTGCCCAACTTTTTGCTTATCATTGACTACACCTGGCACCCCATTTATCCCCAGAAGGCTGATGAGCAACTCAAACAGTCATGTAAGCTAACTGCTCAGTATGAGTTCTTTAAAATCTGTCATCATTGTTTACATTCGTGTGTAGATACTGTTGTTTTACCTCGCTCTGATTATTTTCCCAGTTTCTGAGATGGAGGAATCCATGCTATCGGCTTTGCGGCCCCCAGAACACACCTCAGTGGCTCACACATCTGCTTCAGCGCCCCACAGTCGGGCAACCACTGACCCCTCAGAGCTGCCCCCTGACAGACTTCATGTGGAAATGGAAATGTCACCAGATTCTCAAATAATTCTCTATGGGCCTTTGCTCCGAGCTCTGATTTCCATCAAGGTACCGAAATTCTTACTATGACTTACTATGTAGTCACTGAACCAATTTATTAATAGACACTTCATAACATAAGCACCAAGTAAGCATAAGAGGAATGAAATCATGAAAAAGTTGCCCTTTTTTTTTAAACAATTTTCTAATCCCCCTCATATTTTGTTCTCACAGGAAAATTATTTTGGCGAGGATGACATGTACACAGACTTCGAGGAAGCCGTGTCGAGCCCTGTGTTGTCCACTTCTACTTCCTCGGGCCTTGGCTGGTCTCCACTGGGAATGGAAGACAGCGAACATAAAGAAACCTCAGACATCCATCCCCTTGACCTGCGGCCCTGGGACATCACCGTGCTCATTAACCTCTACAAAGTTCACGGCCGGCTGCCAGTGGTAAGACTGATGACACAAGTAGTTGAGAACGAGGGGTGGGGAGCAGAGTTAGTGCACAGAATATGGTTATGAAGCATTTGCTCACTGCAGTGGGAAACAGTCAAGTGTAAGACGAACAAAATAAGCCATTTTTAAAGTACAGTAATCAGTTACTAAATATTGTGTTTTAATTGGTAAAAGAAAAATGGAAGAATGTAAATTTGCATCAGGTAGACAGATTGTATACCTTCGATAATATACATTAATTATCTTTGATCAGTAGGTTTCCATCAGTGTGTGTCTGTGCTGATGACTCAGTATGTTTGCTTACTGTATCTGGGCTCTACAGCACTGCAGCAGCGAGGGTCCCGAAGCTCCATCCGGCTTCTTGGAGCGGCTGTGTTTTGAGATGAAAAAGGGCTACAAGGAGACAAAGCTTCAGCTGCTCCTGTCCCCTGTTCACATCTTTGTCAGTGACAACTACCAGGTATTAGACTCACCTACCTGCTGACGCTGGGCTCCTGTGATTTATGGAGTTTCCTAAATATATAAGTATTAGACTAGATCTGATTGGTCTTAGACACTTCTAGTCCCATCTTTGTGTATTTCCAGCAAACAATTCTTCTATTTCACTCCCTCTACGCCTTTCAGTGACGCAAGGCACCTGCATCTTAGTGCTACACTATTTTTGGACTCCCAGACCACATTCCTATTTAGAGGGCTGTCCTGCAGGAGAGCACAGAGTTACACTTTATCATGTTAATGCAGCTATAGTGAGTAAACATAAATGAATAACTGAAGTTAAAACAGCATTAGAGCACATCTGCTCAACTTCTCAGTATTTCAGCTGAACCTTCAGATTGTTTTTATACAAGCTAAGATTAAGTATCGTCACAACAGGCTAATTCGATACATTAAGTAGATCTTAATCACTGGTTGGTGAATACTATGCAACTCATGTCTACCTTTGTGGTTTTTAAAATATTTTAAAATATTTACAGAAAATTTATATTGTTATCGGGATGATAGATGTCTTATATTGGGATATGAGATTTTGGTCATATCGCACAGCCCTAGTGTCCACACACATATATGTTTGTTGTTGTTGTTTTTTTTTTTTTTTTTTTTTGTTTTTTTTTTCTTCTTCTTCTTCTTCTTCTTCTTCTAAATATAGATATACAGCTTTAGTTTAAGAATCTCTGCCCTCATGAAAATCCAAACACCTTTGTCAAGTTCTGTCAAGGAAACAACAGGTGATGATATAACCCCTAAGAAATGTTGGCCTATTGGCAGCCTGATGGAGCAGTAACACAGTGCAAAGTCTGATGTCAGATAAGGAGAGGTGTAAGTCTTTGTTTGTCATGTCCACATGTAAATGCAGAAACTGAGTTTGTGAAAATCTCCACACTGGAAGGTGTTTTTCAAAAGCTGTTTACCCAAATGTGGACAATAAACTGAGACGTCCAGGGTGGTGGTGTAATTTACTTTTCTCATACTAATCACATTTGGCCAAAGTTCTTTAACTTAAGCAAATTCTGCCATTTCTTCACTCTTTCCTTTAAACTGACAGCAGTTGTGTTTTGTAGTATTTTCAGTGCAATTTTGCTATTAACTTGAATTTATTCAGATATTACTTGAAACCACTTAAGTCAAGCAACTATATGGCTTTGCATTTTAATTGAGTCAGCAATAAAAAAACAAACTGACTTTTTTTTAAAAATTTAGGCTGAAAGGGCAATTCAGTCCTTCAAAAACCATAAAAGCTGCTGTAGATGTTGCATAATGTGAATCGCGCTTGCTATAGCCGCATATTTACATAAGCAGCTGCATATTGTGCAACTGCACAGAATTTGTAATCTTTAGCTGTGTTAGATCCTATTTGCTGCTGAGTTAATAACTTTCACTAATCCTCAACAGAGAATGTGTTTTCATCTCCCTCCCTTGGCTAGATAATATGCACTCTTTAAATCTGGAATACGGAAAATCTGGAGGCTTATTAAAGAACGTTGTCACAGGTTACACGTTAGGGGGAAAAAAAGCATCGTGTCATATCAATTTATGATGGTTTTGTAAGTGCAAATCCTTTCTTTTGTGACAGCGTCCCACAGCTGATGGGGTGTTGAGAGACGGCCACCTGAGTCTGTCTGGCCTACAGATGAGGGCCCATGCCATGTTCTCCGCTCAGGGCCTTCCTCTGGGCAGTGACACACTGGAGTATGCATGGCTTATTGATATGCAGGCTGGGGGGCTCACTGGGAGGGTCACTGTTCCACAGGTGTGTGAGTCTGTTTTATTAACTGGAATTAAACACCAGTACAGTAGAAATCAAACCCGCGTTTGCAAATTTTAAAGAAATGTGCAAATTTTTACTTAAAAGCTTGTCAGAGTGTGCTGTGCTGTAATGTTTTTCATGCTTCAAACCCCCGTAATCACTGTATCTATTTTATTTTCTTGTTACTGTTTTTCGTGGTGATTATTTAGGTGGCCAGCATGATTGAGTGGGCTAAGACTTTCCTTTTCCACGTGTTCTCCCGGGAGTTCCAGCTAGAACAACCCAAGCCCTCTGTCATCTGCCAGCACGGTGTTGATCGTCGCATCTGCGATGCCAAGGTGCAGCCAGACAGCATACAATGAAATACTGCGTGATATTTGAGACTCATTTCTAAACACATTTTCACTTTCTCTGCTGTCAGGCTCCGGTTTGAACTAGTTAGCAGTCGTGTGTCTGAATTGCTTACTGGAAGCTGCTAAATTAGATCATTATGGCTGCTTTTTGTGAGATTTGAATGCTGGTCCGAGCTGTCCTTTGTGAAATGAAATGTTCAAATGAGACCAGAAAATAAACTGAGACCACTTTGAGCCTTTCTTTAATGATGCATGACTCAGAAAGTGCACTTTTTCTCACAGAAAAACAAAGTCTGAGAAAAAAGTCTAACCCGTATCTATTTATCTGCTTGGAACAGCTGTACATACACAGCACCATGATGTATAAAATGATGGAACATGTCTCACAAAGTGTCTTGTCTGTATACGAATACTAACAAGGATATTTTTGAAAATGCTGCCTAAAAGCCCTCATTAGTGTCTAAGCCACTGTGTCTACAGGCTGTGCAGCAGTATTTAAAGCATAGTCTAACACTAAACAGCAGCTTGGCTTTTAGTAAAGGTTCAAAAGTTTCTGCTACTAAATGATGGTTGTCTTTCAGTTGAGCTGCCTCCCCGGTCACTGTCGCACATCCGAGGAGCTGAAGTACACCATGACCCGCCTGGCCATGGATGGAGTTGACCTCTTCATTGTCGAGCATGGCTGTGCTGCCAGTATCAAGGTAATGAGCGTAAAAAAACCAAAACTCTGAAGCTATAACTGTTTAACTTCAGAATGTTTCTTTTTCTATACTTTTTGAGGATCTTCTCTGTTTTCTCTCTTCTTCCCCACCTCCAGACGGGCATTATTCGTGTAGCCAACTGTAACCTGCACAACCAGGCAGTGGGCGAGGGCATCAGCGCTGTGGTGCAGGATGTAAACATCCGGCAGTACATTGAACAACAACACGCTGAAGTGACCAGGCTGCAGCCGGCTGGACAGGGTCAAGGTCCGGGTCAGCCGTTGGGTCTCGGTCAGCCGCCTTTGCTGCGACGTTCTGTCTGGCTGGAGGCGGGTGCAGTCAACCTGAACCTCATCACGGCAGATATTGCCCTGGCTGCTGACCACCCAGCCAAATGTGAAGTGCAGAGGCAATTTCTGGAACTGCACGATGCTCAAACCAAAAGGTAGAAGAAAACAAATCTAAGCATTTTGTTTTCCAAGCCACTATTTAAAAAAAGAAAAAAGTTAAATTTGTTTTTTTTATCTCAGCTTTCCAGCAGTGCGGTCACTAGCACCCATGAGATAAATGGGAGACCAGTAATAATTGCAGGTTTTGGAGAATGTAAAAGCTGACATTTCTTTTCAGAGGGGGACTGACTCACACTTTGAATCACACTCCTCTAGAATGTGTCACTGAGACAGTTGTGAAGCTATTCAACTCATTTACATGTTGTTCATTGTATTTCGTCATTTACAGTATCCTGACTCATTAAACATGATATCAGACTAGAGTTTTGGTCACTTGCTGTGATTCTGAATGGAATAATTAAGAATCTGTTAAGGAACCAGTGCTAGTGAAGTGCTTTGTTTTCAGTCTTATATTCCAGCATGTGTATTATTACTGTAGGTAAATGTTACAGGTACATTTTATTGTCAAGGTCCCAGTATGAATGACTGGATAAAATCAGGCGTACAGCAGGGAAAGAAACCCCCTTTTTTTTTTTTTTTTTTTCAGCTAAGAAAGAGAGCCCCAAAACTATTTTTCTTATTTACTCAATTTCTCTTATTTTATTCACTCCTCTTTTCCTCAGACTCTGGTTCCTGTGGCCAGAGGATGCCAGCATTCGGAACAAGCGAAACAGGAACCGCTGTGGCTGCCTCGGTGGCTGCAGGTTCTTTGGAGGTACCAACATGGGGCTGGACTTCTTCAAGCTAGAAGATCTGATTCCCTCCTCCTCATCTGCATTCTCTTCATCCAGCACCGAGTCAGACATGTGTTACGGCCAATCTTTGCTACAGCCTGGGGAGTGTATCATTACAAAGGAAACGCCCAAAGTGGATGGTAAGATTTATTCTTTATTTTCTACTATCAACAAGAGTGACTCTCCTTTTAAGGAAAAAAACAAAGAATAATTGCAATCTTTTTAATTCATAAGCAAACGAAATGGAACCTCTCTGACTAAACAAGACCCTGCAGGAAGAATGCGTTTCCTTTTCTGTCCAAGGTTCGATGACTGAGGGTGTTTTAGATAAGCAATATGTTGATGTACATACATTTTTTAATCCCTCTCATTTAGGAGGGAAGGCGGTTGGACTGAAAACAGACACACACTCTCCTTGTCTGCCTCCTGAGCTGCCTGAGAGACATGGTCAGCAACACCTGAGTCTCCAGGTGCCCCAACGATCCCACAGCTCGGCCTCTTCCTCTGAAGAAAACAGCTCCTCCAGTGCTGCCTTACCCTTACTGGCAGGAGAGAGAGATTCCCCCTCGCCAAGCACAGAGGAACGCGTGTTCCCCATGAATGGCAAAAGCCCTGCTGAGTGAGTAGCACATTCATGCAATTTACTGTGGTCCAAAAATTCTGAACCCCAAATATTGAACTCTTCTAGTTATGTTCATGTATTAGATATAAAGTGTTGAAGTTTTCCCTCTATATATTTCCTGTCATGCCTCCTGAATGCTGCATTTTCCCCGGTTTCTTTGCAGCACCCTAGGGGAAGTCCCAGAAGTATCACCGGTCTCACCCAACAGCTCCCAGGACCGCTCCTCAGTGCGCTCACCCCTCTGCTCTCCTCTCAAGCGTCAGTCCTCTGTGCACTCTGGTCGGCTGGGCAGCACCAAGAGCCTGTCGGCGGCCGTTTTCACAGATAAGCCGCCACCGGTGTTGTCTGGAGGCGTGCAGTTCAGCAGCGAGGTTTCCCGCAGCGATGAGAACGTCTTGGATTCCCCCCATCAGCGTAGAAGCTACGGCTCCTTTCCCTTCACGCCATCAGCGGACTCGAACACCTTCCATCAGTACCGCTCTGCCGACTCCAGCATGTCAGTGGCCGACAGCGAGGCCTACTTCTCCGCTGCTGAGGACTTTGAGCCAATCAGCAGCGCTGACGAGGGACCGGGGACTTACCCAGGACGCAAAAAGAAGAGGAGGCAGCAGATGCAGCAGCCTCAGCAGCCACCGTATCACATGGAGAACTACAGGTCAGATGAGATGATGACATACTTTAGAAAATGGAGCTTGCAATATTCTCCAAATGTCGCTAAGCCCCAGGGAAGCTTGCAAAAGTTCTCAAAGTTAAAGAGTTTGAAAATTTGAGAGCAAGAGCATGGTCAGATCATGTACAAGGTTAAGCATGGGGATTAAGGAGATGGTAGACTGAAGACAGCTCACAGTAACATCAAAGAGTCTCTCATTTCTCCTCTCTAAGAGCAGATGAATTAATGACCTGTTTAGAAAAGTTCTGACCTTGCTGCATTTCTTTCAAAGTGCTGCCCCTTTTAAATAATAATAATGAGCAGTTGTAAAGAATTTATATATTGTACATGTTAAGATTCAAACTCTGTTGAAATACACCAAGAGAATGAGTGGTTTCACTTGAAGTTTGAAGGTAGCTGGAGTTGGAAGCAAATTCAGAGACCTTTTAAAAACAAGTAACTAGAAGACCTTCAATCTTTACAATGATTGTAAAATGGCTCGATTCAACTATGAGTTAAAATACTTGAACCGTGTTATGCAATTTTTATCTTTAATACCAAACTAGTTGCAAATATCAATGTGTAAAGCAACTTGGCCTGAAGCTGAATACGGTGCAGCTTTATTTTATTACTGCGATTCAATCATACATGCACGGCTGAACGTCATGGAGGGGATTTGAACAAATGAGATGTTTGATCCACGGCAGCCACTCACTGCAGGTATGTTTCGCAAATTGGATTTCGCTCTCGTTCTGAAACTACCTCCTCATTTCTCTGCTGCCTTAAATTGCCCTCGCATTGATTTCAGCACGCTTTTTTTGATTGATACAGCGTCCACGAAAACATAAATAATCAATTCGCTCTCGTGAAAAGTTTCACTCGTGGAAACTATGAAAGCATAAAGCTGAATTCAAGAGCATAAAACTGCACACAGACGTTCTCAACATTTTGGTTCACAACTAAGCTTTCAAAGGATTTTTGCTTTTAGATGAAATGAAAGACCGTTTTGCACCAAAACACTGACATCTTTTTAATCACTTGACAAATTAATTTAAGTCCTTTTTATTCATATTTTGTCCTGCCACAGCCGAAGCTCCATCTACCACAGTGTTGAGGGTCCCCTCACGTACGTTCTCAATGGGGAGCTGATCACTGAACCACGTCCTCTGCCGATGCCTCCTACACTCCCTCCACTGCCGCCTCAGCCCCTGCCCAGCCACACATCTCAGGCCTCCTTTGTCTCAGCCCTGGCAATGGAGGAGGAAAGCTCAGTGGAGGCAGAAAAGATGGCGGAACCGGGCCCGGTAACTCGACAGCCTCACGTCATGGCGTGTTACCAGAACTACCTAGCCCACTACCAGGTAAATTCTTTAGCATTACACCCCTGATGGAAAATTCGTTCATCTATAGCCTGACATTATGATTTGATTATTATCCCTATATTTAACTTTACCTCTGCTAGGTCTCAAATTGGTCTGTCAAACAACCCACCAATAAAAGAACCTCAAAGTCTTCGCTGCATCGCCCCCTTGATCTGGACACGCCTACCAGCGAGGAGAGCTCTGGCTCTTTTGACCAGCTCTCCATCCCAAGCTTTAAGGTCTTTATCTTATAGTATTAGTCTTCATGTAGTGAGATTACTGACTCAGTCCACATGTATTATTTCCTCTGTAATGCTGTTAATGCTGGCATTGTGCCTCTATGTCCATTATTCACTCAGACCATCAGTTTAAGAATGGGCCTGTTTCTTATACATTACAGGTAATAAAGCACGGCCTCTCAGCCAGCTTGCTGTTAGACAGAGGTGTTCAGCTGATGGGTGAGAACAACAGGTATTTGACCTTCATCATTATCAGTTGAAAAATTCTCATAGGAACGTGTGGGCTGTTTTTTTTTGGGTTTTTTTGTTGTTTTTTTTTTGCTTTAAAATCATAGATTTTTCCAATAACTTTTAATTATGAAGTTACTGTATTGCCGCTCAGCTTCATGGCATTGTTTTCTTTTTATCAGCCAGTAATGTGTCAGCCACCATTACTAATTATACTCTACAACACACAAGTTGCAGTCCTTTGAGGTTGCAGCTTCTTCTATGTTTGCTTTAAGCTTTCTTCATATCTCTACAGTACCCCGTATACACCCCTGGATAAGAGGGCCATGGAGAACACAGATGAGGACACAACCACAGATGACTGGTCTCTGGAGCAGCCCCTAGCTCAGACCAGAACCACTGCCATTGTGGAGGTGAAAGGAGCCATCAACGTGGTGCTCACACCTCTTGTGGCTGAATCCCTGGACAGGTAGTTACGACGCTTATCAGACAGAGTTAGCTGGCCTGGAACATTTCTGTTGTCAGGCTGCCTCATTAGCCACATCTCCTTTAGAAATGGGTTTTTAATACTGGTCTGAAAAACCAGATTATAACGATAATCTCATGACTGCCAAAAAACTCTTTCTCACACTGCACTTTCTTAGTTTCCGGTTATTTTTAGCCTGAGGCTAAGATTTGACCTTAAGCCAGTTTAATCCCTCTGCCCAATGAAACTTGGATCTAAAATTCTGCTGACAGAGCTTCAGAGTCTGGTTCTTTTCTTGATTGTTTAGCAGTGGGAATCTTTAGTTTGCCAGAGGCCAGCAGCACTGGGTTGGAAATGTTCTAAAAGACATTAATCACTTGTTCAGTTTGGAGCCTTTACAGTTTTTGCAGATAGATAAAACTTGTATCAACTCTTTCTATAAAACTAGAAGTTTTCTAATAGCTCTGTGTACTTGGTTTGTTTCAGGTACATCGAGTCCATGGCCCACTTTGCAAGCATCCGACACCCAGCAGCTATTCTGGATGACCTGCACGGGAAAGTCCTCAATGAAGCCTATCAGATCAGCAAATCTACCGTCACTGAGTCTGTAAGTACAGCAAGTCACAGCGCAGAGCAACAACAGCTTAACATTTAAAATGTTGAGAGATTTAATAAAATCTCTGCCTTAGCTTAAAAGTGAGTAGAAGCGGGGTTTATTGCCTGTTGACTCTTGTCCCTCTATTTTGGGTCTGGATCCGCACAGAGCCAAACAGGCAAGCAGGAGCATAAGCTGTCCAAGACGGAGGGCACGACCCCTGGTTCCCTAAACATCTCCCATGGCCAGACAGACCTGTCCGTCAAACCAGATAATGTGAAAATCAAGGGCCTCCAAGCCAACGTGTCCATCCCCAAGGTGAGACCTGTGACCCAGAATAATGAGAGGCCAGTGGCTGTCCTAAAAAATATGCTCTAGCCACAAGGGGTCGGGAGCAAGCACAGAATCATGAGCACTACTGCAGATCCCTTTTATACTGAAACAATGAATATGCAGTAGTTTCTGATTTTAATGTGGAGTATTTTAATAACAGCTTAGTGTTATTTAGCTGCTTGTTTATTATTTTCATTTTACTGTGGAGCTATAGATTTGGAAACATGGCCCTTTCCGAAGTTTCAGACGCCATTAGATTATACAAGCATTTTACAATTCCTCTGAATGGAATGTGTATGACTACTTAAATGACTACTATCATACTTGTTATTCTGGACACAAGTATTTCTGAATGTTTGATTTTGAAGAGCAATGTTTTTCCCACACAGCATTTAACTTCAAGTTGGATTTGTGTTTCTTTCTCTTGTTGTCTTTTATGTGCAGGTGAACCTTTGCCTCCTGCAGGCCTCTGTAGAGGAAGGGTCACCATCTTGCTCCAGTAAGAGTGTCACACATGTGTCTCTAGTGGCACTATGCTTTGACAGGATTGCCACCCAGTTCAGGATGAACAGGTAATGCCTCCAGCTCTTGTCATGACATTGTATGTGTTTGTGTGCTTACAGTCTTACAGTGACTAAGCTTTTTGGAGTGTGTATGCCCGGGGCAAATATCCTCGTTTGACACGCTCGGTTTGACACACTCCATCACGTTTGGTTGTTGGATTGCTTTAAAAAATAAATAAATAAATAAATAAATAAATAAATAAATAATATATATATATATATATATATATATATATATATATATATATATATATATATATATATATATATATATATATATGTGTATATGTATATGTATATGTATATATGTGTGTATATGTATTTATTTATTTATTTTTAGGAGTGCTAGGTCAGTAAGATTTAAGAATTCAACCTAATTCAGATTTTTTTTGTTTGATTAAAAACAGGAGATGTGCAGAGTATGAAATCAACTAAATTTACATTATAAAGATTTTTAACATGCACATTTTCCGCTGGTGCTTTCAGGGGAATTGTAGAAGAGACTCCCAACACCACAGAGCATGGCCGACCCTCTGTCATGTTTGAGAAGTACGCTTCAGCCACTAAGATGCAGCCTCAGTCTTCGGGCTCTTTGCGCTCCAACGCTGGCATCGAGAAAGGCAAAGAGATTGCTGCAAGACTTAATATCCACCGAATCCACAGCCAGCTCCGAGGCCTGGACTCCACAGGTTGGCTTTGCAGAACAGAAGTCTTATTTGAGCATCACTCCAACCTCTTTGTTACAACGCTGTGTAACGATGTGGAAAGATTTGCTCTTATTTGACCTTCGCTATCAAGATTCGCTGGATTTTAGCACATGTTGTTTTTATAAGGTTTGTAGCATTTTCTAATAGTTGTGTTACTTCTTCTTCAGCTGTAGATATTGGCACATGTGCTATCACAGCAATTCCTTTTGAGAAGTCCAAAGTTCTCTTTGGCCTGGAGGAAATGGAGGAGTTTTCACTGGTGGATGAAACTGATGCCCAGGCAACAGCAGGCGATCTGGGCCGTTCTGCCGCATCTCTGGAGAAATGGGGCTGGATCATGTTTGAATGTGGCATTGAGAATCTCACAGTCAAAGGTAAGTCAATGCAGGCTCCTTAAACATATATCCTGACTAAGTTTGCTCCTGGAAATCTGAATATTCTGATTTAGATGACGGCTTTTCTGTAGCCATTTATAAATGTGTTACACTTGTTTTGCAGGGGGCCGTCAGTCAGGAGCTATTCTTTACAATGCGTTCGGTGTGATGGGGCGCTCAGACGCAGGAGGGAAGACAGGAATGTCAAAGTCCAACGGTTCAACCGGCTCTCAGACAGGAAGCGGTTATAGTACTGATATGTCTGATGACAACCTCCCACATGATGCTGTCAGTCCAGCCTCTGATGTTAATGAGCACTCAGACTCAGACGACCAGGTGAGAAACCAGAAAGTCTTCTAACCTGTGAAGTGGCTAAAAAAATGAGCATAACTCTGATGGCTTTTTGGTTACGGTGAAACGACTAATTGCCATGACAGTAAGATATAGGCCACTGCACAATAAAGAGTGATACCAAAGTGGTTCTGGTAATAAACAGCATAACAGGAAGTTTAACCAAAATCATAAACTGTAACAATAATGCATTTGTAAGGGGGTTGAAGGGCAGCTGCATTGAAAAGATGAGGTTACTGAAGAAGTGAGATATTCATCTAAAAGGCAGAAGTGTGAGAAACAGCAAGACACAACATGTTCATCTTGCTTGAGCAGGCAGGCAGAATTTTCACAGCCGACAGGTGTTTCCAGATGTGATGCTTAAATTTTTCTGCAGAAGCATGAAACAGCCCGAGGACCGAAAAGCGAGTGAAGCTGGCAAAAAACGCATCAGTCTGACTTTGCTTCAGAATCAAACACTGTTTTGCAGTGCCATCAGCTCCGATCTGGCAAAAAAGCAAACAGTAGGATCCTGTTGCACCGTTTCTTATGGAAGACTCGCAGGAACAAACAAATGCTGTGAAAAACATGTATCTACAGTTTGTCCCCCACGCTCTTGATGAAGAGGGAGTGGAGCACTGTGCAGGTTCCTCACAGGGGCTTTATTTCTGAAAATAGATTTCAGTCAGAATCATTTTAATGCTCCGAATCAAAGTCAGATAAGTGTTCATTTCCATATTCCTCGCAGGATATGTATCATCACTATAGAATTTATCCTGAACAACTAGGCAACAAGCTAACAGTGTCATAAAAAAGTGCAAAAGCTCTGCTGTCTTTAATGGACAACAGTCTGATTCAGATTTGTTTTGCTCACATGAAAGTTAAAACAATAAAATTAATGTTCAGATATGTGCAAAAAAAAAAAGTCAAACTTATTTCTCACCCACGAGAAAAAAAGATACAACAACCTTGCATACATTTTATTGAATCTGAAAAATGATCTGTGATAGGAAATGGAGCTCTACATGGAGGAGAGCCATAAATCCATTACCTCCTGTTAAATCCTCTTCACTTCTGCTCTGCAGGACGAAGGGGTCGAATCAGACGACCTGAAGAAAGACCTTCCTCTCATGCCCCCACCGCCTGACTCCAGCAGCATGAAACTGACCATTAGAGAGATCTGGTTCAGTTTTGCTGCTCCCACCAATGTGCGGTCTGCCTCACAGGCCATCTCCAGGTAGGGCTCTGTGATGCCTATATGACTATACACTGTACAGAAAAGCTGTATTAAAATCACACCAGCTCTTTTCTTTACGTCAGCCACTTTTCATCATCGTCTGTCTGAAGCACGATAAACTGATTAGTCATTCTCTTTTAGTTTTAAGTTGAGTTGTGAATTTCCTCATTATTTAGCCTACTGTGCTTGGCATCTGCACTAGAAAATAAAGAAACAAAGCAATTCTTAACCACTTGCAGTTGCAGGCATATTAATTTAAATGCAGTGCCTTTTAACCTATAAACTTTGCAGAAGTCTGATTATATTTTTGGTTGTAATGAGCAGTGGTTATTAAGGTGACTGTTGTGTCTGTGTGTGTTTATAGGCAGTTGAATCTTCTCAGCACAGCCACACCTGCCATTGGCGCCTGGTTGGTTCCCATTGACCAGCTCAAATCGTCACTTCGGAAACTGGACATGGAGGGCACGCTACGTGTTTGTGCAGTCATGGGCTGCATCATGACCGAGGCTCTGGAGGTTAGGAGCACATATGTGTATACATCAGGAGTGTAGGGTCTCCTGGTTGAATTGCTATTTCAAAACATTTTCTTAAGTGAGCTTAATATAATGGAAAAAACATTTAAAACAGTTATAATTCCCAGCAACAGATGCTTTTATTTATTTATTTATTTATTTCTCAATCCCCAACAGAAAAAGAGCATCCACATCCCGATCAGGAGCAAGTACAACCGCGTGACCAAACGAGCCCGCTACCTCCACGAGAACCCCTCCTGCATGCTTTGTAACATCCTGCACCGCTACCTGCAACAAGCTGACTACTCCGTCATAGAGGAAGCTACTATGGTTAGTACGAGCCCTTCTCTTCTGTTGCACTGCTGCAGGATCATAACATGATCATGTGTAGTGTAGCCTCAAACGTCTCTTTTCTCTTGTCTTCTCTGCATTATTTAAATGAATCTGTTGTGAGTGTGAAACAGTGGCGCTGATCTCTCCTCTCCTTTTACCCCAGAATGATGGGGTTCCAGCCCTGGTCACTCTAAAGAAAGGTTTGGTAGCATTGGCCAGGCAGTGGATGAAATTCATCGTGGTAACTCAGGGTTTCAAGGCTATTGGTCTGATGAGGCCCAACCAGCTTACCAAACCCAAGGAGCCTCAGCAGAACCAGGGTGACACAATTTTGGGACTGGACAATGGAGCTGCTCTGCAGAGTGACACCAGCGCAGATGGAGCTGAATTTGAATTCGATGCAGGTGGGAAACTACAGCTTTCACAGTGCTAATAATATTGTGAGGCACCCATCTGTTGCCACAGATGGGCTGTGAAATTTTTGACCTTTACTTTGTCAGTGTTTGCAAAGATGTGTTATAGACTGATACCACTAGTTTGCTGAAAGGAGCTCTGGGGTTGAGTGACAGACTGTTCAACCTCTTTAAAGGATTTTTTTTTTCAGAGTTTTATTTTGTGTTGTTATTTTTAAGCCACAGTGAGTGAACACACGATGTTGCTGGAGGTAGCATGCAGCCGCCCCCCACCGAAGGAAGCCAACTCTGGTCCTGTGAGCGGAGTGGAGATCATGAGGAAACTTTCCAAGTCGCATACACACAACGAGTCTGTGCTCAGAATAAAGGTATGAGTTTCGGTTTTATGTCATGCATTCGTATACAAAGCAGGCTGTAAAGATGGACGATGCACAACTGATGGACGTACTTTCTTGTAATGAAAAAAATCTTCAGAGATTGTGGATTTCACACGTTTGGATTGTCGGTTGGATGAAATGAGGAATTTTAGGTTGTCGTGAGAGATTCAATGACTCTCTGAAGAGAGTCATTGTTTTTTGGTTTTATTTTTTCTGACATTTCAAAACCCAAGGTTGCATAATGATAGTCTGGTTTACATAAACACTTTGCAAAGGTAGTAGCTCTCCACTGCAGACTGATTATGCTGTCTTGACTGTGGTATGAAGGTGATTCTGCTTTTGGAAAGCCAGGAGGGATTAGAGCTTAACACTGAGTGACGAGGTGACATTTTCCTCTCTCCTAAATTAAAGTGTGATGTGTTTATACAGTATTTTTTTTCTTTTTTAGACAACTCGGCTCTTTTGTCTAAAAAGTATTACCTCAGCTTTAGGTTCAGCCATGTTCATAATGTTGCCAGACGAAGTTTATCCCACCTGTCGCTGAACTAGAACGGGCTCTGGCAGCTTGAGGAAAAAATTATATAGTGTGAACACAAACTCCTCTCAGCAATCTGTACATTTGTCATACCCAGGGTTCGCATCCCTACCAGTCGCTGAGCTACACCAGCGGTGACACAGCAGCTGACTCACCCGCCCATGTGAGCCGCGCAGGCCTGCCAGCCAAGGACAGCCCCAGGAAGGAGAGCCTTCTGAGCAACCTGACGGGCAGCTTTCGGAGTCTGCACAATCTGCTGGAGGGCACGCCCCAGAGGAACGAGCCGTCTGCCGCCACCGCAACCAAGAGCAGCTCGCTCACTCGCACAGGTGCTCGCGCTCGACTGCTATTTTGTTGTACCGCTGCTAACTGCAGTATGGGGAAGGTTCTGGTAAAAGTCGATCATTAGCTTGAACTTGATTTTCATCACAGCTTCAAACAATCTAGTTGCATTTCTGTTCCAACAGTGACCTCTGCTGTTCAGCAATGTCAGTAATGAATAAACTGCGGCGTGCTCTTAAATCCGCCACCAGCTCACTGTGAACAAATATGTAGAGAGAGAGAGATTTGCACTTAAACCCAAGAAGGACAAAGATGAGAAATAAAAGCTGTAAAAAATAGATTAGAATATGTTTTTAAGGTGTGAAAGTGGGAACATTGTGGAAACACCTCCTTATACGCATTATCCACGTGCTGACTGTAAAAGATGAATTATGCATGAACAGCAGTCAATCCAAGTGTAATGTCGAGGTTTTTGTAGTCTGTTCCGTGATGCAATATACTCTCAATCTCTCCTTGTTTAGGGACAGACATGCTGACTGAGCACCCGCTGCTGTCGGAGCCCTCCTCTGTCAGCTTTTACAACTGGATGTCCAACGCTGTGAGCAACAAGACGGGGGCTGGAGTCCAGGAGTCTCCGGTCAACCGCTCCCAGCACAACAGTCTACAGACAGGTGAGACACAATGAGCTTAATAGAGGATGATTTTGTTTTGCTATATAATGCTCTATTTTATGCATTTTTGTTATGATGATATTGGAATAGATAAAACAATTATTAACATATTCACTCTTGCGGTAACAGTTCAAAGTTTTCTGTAATGTTGTTTCAGTAGCCTCACTGGGTTCTTCTGTCAACCCCTGCTACCAGTACCAACCACTGCCAGATAACAGTCCAGAAGGAGGTCAGGGCTAAGTAGTCATTGAGTGCTGTGCTGATGGTGTTGTTGAACTAATTAGCTGACTAGCAGCTAGTTTGTGATTTCCCCCCATTAGTTTGTTAGCCATCCAGACCACCTTCATATATACTAGAGAGATATTTTTGATTTATTGCAATGAAAGAAAATTGGAAATTGCATCCCCTTTTTGGTTTGCACGATTTGCAAAATTAGCACAAAAGTCTGCAAAATTCGTAAAAAAAAAAAGACAGAAACCAGTTTGTTTTACAAAAGTATGGCATGCTATTGGAGACTAAAATGAAATGAGAAAAGGCTCTACACAGTTTCTGAAGCCTCAGCTCTGAATATCTGGCTGTTTGTTTTTTTGTTTGTTTTGTTTTGTCTTTTAGTTTTTTTAAGCCAGATGTGACCTATATTTGGATGAGGGTGGAAGACATGGCCTCCATGATCTTATATGTACGAGTCGTTGTTCTCTTAAAAACTCCATCAGGCTTTACTGTCTCTTGCCTCTCCAAAGTTGTGAATTCCCACCAATTAGAGTGATTAATTTAAATTCATCATGCTAGTCTCTTCTTGTGTTTAGTCTTGTTCTTATAAGCCTCTCAGACGGTTCTCACACCTGAATTCTGGATCGTATCAGAAAAACAAGGCGGGGCCCAGGCCCCTGTTGCCATTTCTTACATGTAGTACACAACAGATATCCAAGTCAAGTGTTCTCACTACTGGAAATGCTCTGTGTGGTTTAGATTAAAATGCTGCCTGGGCATGCAACATCCACTTGGTCAGTGTGAATTCATCATTGTCTCAAAGTGCAGAACACATGTAGGACTGAAATGTCAGTGATGCGACTAAAAAGCGTCCTCTGATGGATGTAGTAGGAGCCGGAGTAAAGATTTTTACTGAGGAAGGATGTAACGATGCCTCTGTTCGGGTAGATAAGGGGCTGTAATCCAGGTGTGCCAAGATGAACCCGTATAACAGTTATATATAAGATACAGACAGACGCTTTGCCCCCAGTGTGTCTTGTCTTTTTACCTGTACCACTGGTGCTATTTCAGGTATTTTCAAAACCTTCACATTGCAAAGACCAAATTTCTCCTTGTGGGACAATTAAAGGATTATTATTACTATTCTATTTTTATGTGGTACTAGGACTCCTTTTTGTTTTGTGAGTCTTGAAGTCTATACACCTCAAGTCATGTGGTAGCCTGTTAGCCTCTCTCAGCGTGAAGCTGTGTAAGAAAAGCTCATGTTGTTTCCTCACTGGTACTTTCCTGCAAAACACACTCTCAGTTTAGTGACCTGAAATTTCTCTTATTCCTCACAACACCGCTCTATCCCTCGCTCTGTTACCCTGTACTCCCACTCATCTTCTAAGCTACAAACTGCAGCACTCTGCATTTTGTTTCACTCTCTCTTAATAGCAGTTTATTACTTGGAATCAGCCATGCAAATGACTGAAAAACATTTGTTACCTTCGCAATTGTGGATACATTTGTAAGTGTGTAATGATCGGATTTGTGCCAAAGATGATTAAGTTCGTCGTTATGTAGTCACCCAAGTGTGAGCCAATGACAGCACAGCAAATTAGCTGCAGCAGTTTCTCACAAACAAATTAAGTAAGTGTGATGTGGCTGTTTACAGTTGCAAATTGTGCATTAAATGGCTGTAAAGTTCCACTTAACGTTCTCTCTTGCTGTCTGTGTAATTCTTTCCAACATGTTTTTTATGAGGAGCTGGAGTGGTAAAGTGCTCTGCTCTCTCACTGCTGCTTGTACGTGTGCCGGCTTTTCTTAATCCACGTGGATCCTAAACCTGCGCTAAACACCCTCAGGTGGGACGTGTAACCTGCCCACCATCCCTTCGGCCTCAGATTTCAACACAGTGCTGTCCAGTGACCAGAACACCCTCGATGGGACCCACTCCCAGCATTCCCAGCACAGCACGAGCCAGGACGACATGGCCGACATTGAAGAGGGGAACCAGTGTCCAGCTGCTGTTCAGCTGGCTGATGCTCAGGTTTGTCTCTAAATCTGTTTTTACACTTTATAATTAGACATGAATTAGTCAGGTAGTTTGTGTGATATCTGCTGCTCACTGATAAGTTTTAGAACTGGTTCAGAAATTGGTTTTTAAATTAGGCTTTTTTATGTTGATGCCGTTAAAGCAGATAAAAGCTAATTCACACTGATTTGCAATTAGTCCGATTTGTTTATCGAGTTAGAAAAAGCTGAATATCGAGCGGGTCTGTTGATAAGGAATCATTCTGTGTTAATATAAATGTCACCTGTCTCATACCGTTCGGCATTCATTGGGCTTTCCATTTCCTTATTTCACCGTTTTATTTTAATTTCATACGCAGATGTCAGACGGATAGAAAGCTTTTAGTTAAGTGTCTACAAAAATATCTTCTTTTCTGTGCGTTGATCGTCTGTTTTCATCCCCTCAGGTTGTTTTTAAGCCTTTACTGAGCTACACAGGCATCCAGGCCCAAGATACCACTCCGCTTAGCTATAAGATGTATTTTGGAGAGCACCTGTCTTTTTCCGGCAACCTCGAGTGCCTCAGAGCAGACATTGCCGACTCTGATACCACCAAGGAGCGCAAAAACAAGCGATCCAGGAGGTAAAACTGTCCTAAAACACGACAGGCACATGTTGCATTACCCATCCCTGCTTTTTGGCTTTTTGAAGCCTTTTTCCTTGGTTTCTTCTCTTAATGAAATTATCTGCTAACCCTTTGTGCTTCTTCTATATTAAGGCAAGGCATGGTGAACCTGCCTCCCCTTGAGTTCAAGCCAGCGTTGCTGATTGAGACTTTCAGTGTGAATGCCGTGGTGATGGAGAAGTCAACCAGCGCTCCTCAGGGCCCCACCGCAGCCCCGCTCTCCTTCCACGACCTCAACCGCCGCCACTACAATACATTCCACTGTGACTTCACTACAGCCTGCCAGGCCATCAGCCAGCGCGTCGACATGGCCCTGGTGCGCCTCATCCACCAGTTCAGCACCATGATCGATGATATCAAGGCCACGCAGACCGACATCAAGCTGAGCCGCTACACCGCCGGCTCGGCCTCCCCGACACCCACCTTCAAGGCCCGGCCGTATCGCTACTTCAGGTCGTCGGACTTCAGCCGCAGCTCCCGTGGAAGCCTGAATGGGGCGGGCCGCAGCGGAACCCAGACTCTGAAGAGCAAGAGAGGAGTGGGTGGAGGATCAGGAGGGGGAGCCGCAAATGCTGGTGGTTTACCTCCAAACGGACCTCCATCGGGCATGGACACGCTGGGAAGAAGGGAACCGAGAGGACGCAGCTCCCTCGGACGCTCAGAAAGACGCACCTCCAAGGTAACGATGATCATGACAGGACAAGATGGGATGGGACACAATGGATAGAAAGTAATGTGTATATTTTGAGGAGCCAAACATAATGAAGACTTTGCGCAGTAACTGTAAATGGCTGTGATGAAATTAAATGAAAACCTCTTGTGCCTTTTCAACGGCTCTGTGAGGCGCACCTGTCCAGACCAGTAGAATCACTAAATTCACTCAGCAGCTGACATTTCCTCCACACAAACCCTAGAGGGAGCCAGAAGATTATAGGATTTTCTCAGAACAGACAGTAGTATCTTAAACACATCTGTGATGTTTCAGTAAGAAATATTTTTTTGTTTTCAAAAAAACAAAAAAGTTTTTAACTTTAGAAATCTTCTTGCAAACATGTTTGACTTGGTGAAAGTTCTTTTGTTTCAGAAGTTGGAATATGAGCTTTGAAGTTTGAGGCACTAAGCACTTTTTAAATGAGATTTTTATTAAAGTAAATGATGTATGAGATACATTTGAAGTATTTTCCACTCTTGGGGAACTCTCCTGAAATAACTGAGTCACCTCCCTGACACTTATTTCACAAGTGTCTGTTTTTAGCTTTCATTAAGTGGCTCTGTCGTGACAGCTTACTGCATCATAACTATACTGTCAGAGTAAACAACGGGGTAATAAAATAAGGAATGAGTCAGCAGGCCTGTTTATTTACCCTTCAGCCCCACGATGCATATTGTGGCACGTCTACTTTCTGTTTCATAATCTGGAATATTGCGTAATGCCCTCAGGTGTCACGGAAAGGGTCCCGTGACGTGGCCGACCACATGGCGATCCAGATGGATGACTCGGACTCCATCACAGTGTCAGAGCAGAGCGAGCCATCAGCAGAATGTTGGCAGAACATGTACAAGCTGCTCAACTTCTACTCCCTCATCTCCGATCCCACTGGCATCCTGGAGAAAAGCTCCCCGGAGAACTGCCTTTCAGGTGGAAAAAAGCTTCCAGCACACATCCAATTCCACATTTCAGTTGTTTAGCTTAACTGTGTCTTTTTCATTATGCTTTACTCTTCGCTTTATTTTTAGAGGTTGTTACTGTCTTATAATCTGCACACTATGCTCTGCAAATCTGACTGACTTCCTTCATGATCACTGTTTTATAAACACCTTTTCATTCATTTCTCCTGTTTGTGACACGCCTATTTCAGTTTATCCTACTAGAATATTTTACTGCTGTAACAGAGGAGGCTATGAAGTAGTGACCATTCCTTCGGAGTGGGAGGATAAACTTTCCCAATTTAATAAAAAAAAAAAAAAAAGTGGTGCATCTGTCATCACCGATTTTATAAGTGAAAGTACAGAAGCAGTTTTTAATGTAACGTGTAAATCTAAATTCACAGAGACGGGACGTCACACCTCAGAGCCGTTCTGTAAAGTGATATTTGAGAATGAGCAGCAGGACCCCAACACGCCCAGCAAGCCTCCCGGTGCGGGTGGAAGGCGACGCAGCCTTGTGAGCTCCGAGCCTCAGCACGTCACGCTCATCGTGTTCGGCATCGGCATGGTGAACCGCACACACCTGGAGGCGGACATCGGCGGGCTGACCATGGAAGCAGAACTGAAGAAGATACATGGAAGTTTCACCCTGAAGGAGAAGATGAAAGGTTAGGCAGGGATTTTGACAGAGATAATGATTTTTTCCATCTTTTTTTATGGTAGGAAAGATCCGATATGAAACTTTAGAAAGTCCCAAAGTAGATCGATGCAGGTGTGCAAAAAAAGGGAAGTTCCTGGTCAGTAGAAGTTTGGTTTGTTTGATCTGATCTCTTTTTTGGTGTTGTTGTGCCTGCAGATATTCTGCACCAGAAAATGACAGAGACGTGCGCATCGGCTCACATAGGAGGGGTAAACATCGTTCTGCTGGAGGGGATAACTCCTGACATTCAGTACGTGCAAACTCTCCTTCTGTTCAGCCTGTCGATTAAATATTTTAGCAGCTATTTAAAAAGAAACCAAGCGTTTTAATCGAAGTGCTTTGTTCCTGTCTGATCTTAACTGTATTGATCCTCACTCTCTCTCATTGTAATGTTTTTTTTTTCTTTTTTAATAATTCAGCAGGTGGTAGTGTTTTTCTTTTCTATTAGTTTGAATGTTTTCTTTAAAAATGTGTCGTTTTTTTAATTCTTAATCACAATTTTGTAAAGTGAACAACTTTTGCAAAATGTACTCTTATCAAAACAGTTGATTGAGTGTTTAAGTATAAACTCCATAAACACCTTTAAAAGCCCTCTAAAACATGGTTGTGTTAGTGCTCAGTGAGAACTATTTACAGGCTCCTGTCCAGCCAGTTAATTTTATTATGTTTTCTTTTTACTGCAAGCAATTTCCTCAAAAGGTAGCCAACCTAATCAGGTTGCAAGCCTTGTATTTATGCTTTTAGACAGGCCAGTGTGTCTCCACACTGTTTTGATTCAGTTTATTACATAAATAGATGGCTTACTTAAGAAATCCTCCCACTGTGAAAATAAAACTGAGACCTAATACTGTTTCCATAATGTACCTGCACACTCTGCCTGTTTTTAAATTTATGTGGCCAAGACAGTAGCATTCTCGAGTTGTTACTGTGATTGCTTATTTTGGCTCTTGTCCTTTTGACTCAAGCAAAAACAGTGTGCGAAGACAGCAGGTCCCAGTGCAGAAGTAAAACAAAACAATGGTGTCTGACATATCAGTGGCTTGTCAGAAGTTGTTGTTTTAGTGTTGCCTCCTAGATGCAGTTTAATTACGAGTATGTTCAGCTGTGGTTCTCTGAGCTGCCTGAGCTCATCTTTGTGTTTTAACTGCTTTGTTAATCCAGAGCCTTATCATAAATAACGTCTGAACTTCTAAAACATTTTAACAGTACATTTAATGTGAAAAATTGCTCTGACCTTCAAGTTTCTCAAATTATTTTACACTTTCTTCTTCTTCTTCTTCTTTTTAATTTGCTTTCTCTTCCAACTACTTGCCTAGACTGGAGGATTTCCCAACATCTCCCACCAGCACTGCTAAACAAGAGTTTCTGTATGTTTATGCTGCATTTTAGGGGACTCATTAAACCAAAAGCATAACTTCCTTAAATGTACATCCATCATTTGTTTCAGTCATCTGTTTACCACATCTGTTTTCAGTGAGCATTTACAATGATCTGTCCCCATTAAGTTTGTGTAAATGAAGCAACTGCCACCTGTGGATTATTGTTGCTGACTTTTTTTCTTCTTCCCCAAAACATAAAATCATCTGATTTCTTTCTCATCTCACTTTTTTTCTTATAAAATGTCAGAAAAATAAAAGCGAGTCAGTGCAGTATCTCTTTGTACCAGTGAGAAGCAGAAAAACTAAATATTTGAGACGCTGAAGCCAAAAAATGGTGTCTCATTATCTATTCAACTTTCTTGTATTTGTTTACAGCATCCATGTTCTCTTCTAATGTCATCAATCTGATAAAAATCTGCAGTCTATTAATATTTAGTCGACACGATATCATTTTCCTTTAGCTGAGCCAGCCAGGCTTGCAGACCGTACATTCTTTGTTATTCATTCATAGCGTCACTACCATAACCGCTCATTACGTCCCTAAAAAAAACAAAAACCAAAAATGCACACACAAATAATTGCAGTCCTGAATTTGCATGGTGTTTCACTGTTTGGTGTCTAACCCCACCTTCATTCATAAGTCTACGTCTTCTCTATGATTGAGTTTTTTTTGCTCCGCTGCTTATTCCGGCTTCCTCTGTGTTTACAGAACGGTGGTCAAATGCAACATCGCCAAGTCTCAGGCCTTGTACAGCGCCCAGCGGGGTCTGAAGACCAACAACGCTGCTGTCTTCAAAGTGGGGGCCATCATGATCAACATTCCCCAACACCCGGCTACGCTGCACAGTATGATGGTCCGCAGCTCCCATCAGCTCTCCAAGCAAATCTCCGACCTCATCCGCCAGCCTTCTAATGCGTACGTCTGCTTCACCTATTCAGCTTTTCTCACAGCTTTTTTTTCCTCCCCACTTCAAAGTAATCAATTTCAAAATGTGCTCAACTTGAAACCATAAATGAATCCACCATCCAACACGTGCTGTCTCTGAAGTGTAATGTTTACTCATTCAGTTCGTAATGTCTACTAAACAGACACGTTACTACAGCAGGTCCACACTGTCGCCCGCCTTTAAAACCTGTGTGTGGTCTGTTTCCATGGTAATATGCTGAATTATGTTAATATATTTTAGAGATGGCACGATACCACTTTTTTATGTCCGATACCGATACCGATATCATAAATTTGAATATCTGCCGATACCGATATGAATCCGATATAGTGTTTTTTAATCAACAAAACTGTTTTTTAAATATCTTGCTGCATTTTGTATAAGTTCATACTCAAGTTTAAAACAACAACTACACTAAAGCTATTCTGTTATACCTATATGCAAAAAAAAAAAATATTTCATAGTTCAGCAATACTGATCAATCTAATAAACTTAAACCTACACCATCCTCCCTATTCTGGTATTTTAAAGAGTACTTAGCATAAATATTAAGCAACCTAACTAATAGGGTTCCAACTCCCAGCAACAACAAAAATAAATAAATAAAAAATAGGGAACCACCCCTCACGCGCCACCTCATGATGCTTAATCGACGTAATCAACCTTAATTTGATGCAGTGTGAAAAAAAATGCACAGAAATCAATTATTTTTCAAGAAATATTAAATAGATTCAACATCTTTCTTCAACAAAATTGCAGACTGCACAGATGGTACCTTCCCAAAGGAAAAAGTACTATACCTTACTAGGGTATATTAGACTTAATAGTTACTATATACAGTAATTGACTTCTATTCATTTTACATCAAATTAAAACTTTGGGTGTCAGATAATTATTTATTAAAAGCTCGACATTTTAAATGAGAATAAGAAAGAAAAGTATGTCTTTGTGCCCCCTTTTCCCTGTTAATGCCCTATCGGCCCCCCTGGCTAAACTTTGCTAGATCCGCCCCTGCACAGTTACCAGCGTCAGCTACGTAGAAAAAGATCCTGGAGTAGAAAGTAAGATTAAATACATTCTAACAACAGCTGATCAAGCTTAAACGTGCTGCTGTTGTTCAGCCGCTGGTTTCCTCTTTCTGGTGCAAAGTGGGCCAAAAGCAAACTAGAGACACGACTGGCGACAGAAAAGCCGATCAGCTGATCGTTAAGCAGTTTCATGATTGAAGTAGCAGCAAGAAGAAGCAGTCGCTCCATATATCGTTTGTTAAGCTTAACGCAGGAATGCTTTACAAACATTCAGAGATGGACTTACACACTTGCTTTACTTCTCTCGGGGATAACTTTGTCGGAGATGAAATGCCGGGTTGCTAGCGAAGCTCCACATGCTATCCAGACCACAGGTCCTGCATGCCACAGCCGCTCTATCACGTGATGCATACTGCTCCGACGTGCTAACGTTCTGAGGTGAGTTACAGGCGTGTTGCAAGTTTTGTGAGGTGCTTTCGTGATATTTAATGGATCGGATTACATTTTTTATTTTTCTCCGATATCCGATCCAGTAATTTAGGTCAGTATCGGACCGATACCGATACGTAATATCGGATCGGTCCATCTCTAATATATTTATAGAGTTGTAGGTGTGCTTTGGGTATTAAAGAACTTGTCTATAATTTGATTTTCGCTGGAATGGAAGTCAGTATCTGCAGAGTTGTGAAAAATAACACACACATAACTGAATCAAAGCATTAGCAGTGACTTTTCCATGTGCAGCTTCCTTCAACGCAGTTTACCTCATAAGGCTGGGTGGATAAATCAGAGGCGCTGCTTCCCAAATCCAGTCCAGACATTAACATATTACATCATCGCTTGAACATGTAACTATGTAGCACTTTTCTAGTCTCACTGACCAATCAGTGATTTCCACACACATTTATAAAACACACACACATTTACTTTCTACTTAAGCACTGTATCTACCCACACACTGGCGGCCAATTTAGAATCATCAGTTTAATTAACATGGACATTTCTGACTGTGGGAGGAAACCCACGCAGCCAGCCACCCTCCTGACAACACAGCACACATAATAATAAACATAAACTCTATCAGTATTCCACTTTTGAACAAAGTCTCATCCTATGGAAGTAATGAAATCATCTGAAAGAAAAACAGAAATATTAACAAGAGGAGATTATAAAAAGAATCAAACACGGTATTGGGGAACAAGGCGGCATTTATAAACACATAGCAAACATTCATTAACGGCTCGCAGTAAAAGAACGTTTAAGAAGGGATTTAAAAGGCGGTAAAGAAGTTGATGGATGTAAGTGGGATTAAGGCTATGTAATACTTTAAAAGCCAAAGTTGCGGCTAAAGTAGAAAGTCATGCAATCCTGACCTCATGAGTAATTGTTTTTATGTTTTTTAACAGCCAACCTCCTAATAGGGAGGACACCCCCACCCCGCAACCCTCTGACAAAGCATCCAGCATCAACCAGACCCCTGTCGAGGCCAACGAGTTCCCTCAGCTTCCCGAAGGCCTGGAGAAGAAGCCCATTGTCCTCAAGTTCAGCGCCATGATGGATGGCATCACCATTGGCGCAGCCCTGCTCCCATCACTGAAAGCAGAGTACAAGATGGGCCGCATGAAGAGCCACGGCATGACGGGTGTGTGAAAATATATCTGATACAAACTTCTGCAATATTTATTTAAAATAATCGTTTTCCTCCCAGCCTTTTGTACCAATTTGCTGAGGTTAATGAGTCATGATATTCCTTCTCTCACCAACTTGTCTTTAGGAGCACAAACCAGTTTCACGTTTGAGTTGCCGAACCACAAACTTTGCTTCCAATCAAAAGTGTCCCCGGTGGACATGTCCCAGCACACTATGTCGCCATCAGCCAGCCTCACGCTGCCGCCGGTTACAATGTCGGGAGAGTACATCATGGAGGATCACGATAGTCACTCAGACCAGGGCTGGGCACCAGACGACTTCCCAGCAAAACAAGGAAACTACCTGCAGGGCAACTACCTGCGATGTGTAGCTGAGGTAAAAAAGTTATAGCAGCAGGTGCTTTAAGTAAAGGCCTGTTGATTTACAATCTGCATTTTAAATCTTTAAAGTTTTGTTATTTGTAACATCTAACTGATCTTTGTGTTCACTGTCCTCTCTCGTGCACAGATTGGCTCTTTTGAGCACAACCTGACCACAGACCTGCTCAACCACCTGGTCTTTCTGCAGAAGGTTTTCATGAAGGAAGTGAACGAGGTCATTCAGAAAGTGTCAGGTAATGTAACGTAAACCTTCTGGTTTTTCATTATTATTCTAATTATTATCTTTTACATTTTTAGAGACTTACCAGAATCACAAACACGTTACAGTACTGTATCCTCTATGTGCTGCTGCAGCAGCCGAGCTTTCCTCTTGGATCAATAAAGTTAATCTAATCTCAGACATCTGGCTTTTCCCCACAGCATTCTGTATCCTACAGCTGCTGCTTAAGTTGCTAAAAAATCGTTTTTCCTCAAATATCAATGCCCGATGCACTGCTACAAATCCACCCTTGTTTATTTCCACATTATTGATAGTATTTTGTTAAGCTCACCAAGCTTGATAGTAGTAGTGGTAGTTTTTTTTTTTTTTTTTGCCATTTTAGAGAAAAGAATAACGATGGAGGCGCACATTAAAGAGGAAAAGCTGCAATTGAAGACTACAGCAGATTAATACTTGCACATCTGCCTCCCGTCCACATTGCCACAATTCAGCTATGTTTTATCCAGCTTGTGTGTGACCTGTAAGGTGTGTGTGTGTTCTGTTCTGCCAGGAGGAGAACAACCCATCCCACTCTGGAATGAGCACGACACCTCAACAGATGCAGACAAACCCAAAATCCTGCTTTATTCTCTCAGCCTCAGGTTCAAGGTATCTGATGTTCAGTTTGTTTCAGAAATGCAAAATTATTCTCTTTGGGAGAAGCTTTGTGTTGTTTTGAAGGGATGAAACCAGTTCAAGTTTTCTCTGTGGAGATTTTATTGTTGTCTTCGTGTTCACAGGGAATCCAGATGACAGCAACCACTCCCTCCATGCGAGCCGTGCGCTTTGAGACGGGCCTGATTGAGCTCGAGCTGTCCAACAGAATCCAGTGCAAGGCTCAGGCTGGAGGCAGCAGCAGTTACCTGAAACTCTTTGGAAAATGTCAAGTTGACCTCAACCTAGCCCTTGGACAGATTGTCAAGCACCAGGTACAAATGAAATCCTGCACGTATTCTCAAGCAGTTCGTCTTACTCAGCATACAGACACAGAATCCTCACTTCTTAACAGGTCCCGTTCATCCCGTGCTTTATCGTATCAGATGAAGTCAATTCAATTCAATTTTATTTATATAGCACTAAATCACAACAACAGTCGCCTCAAGACGCTTTATATTGTACAGTAGATCCTACGATAATAGATGACTATTTGATTCCTTTTCTCACTTTCACTTTAAAGGTGTATGAAGAAGCTGGCTCGGATTTCCACCAAGTGGCATACTTCCAAACTCGGATTGGTCTGCGGAATGCTCTGCAGGAGGAAATCAGTGGATCCACTGACAAAGAGGCTGTTCTCATCACCCTCAACAGGCCAGTGGTTTTCGCTCAGCCCGTGGCATTCGACAGAGGTTAGGATTCCTTTTTTTTTCTATCTTTGGTGTATAGGTCTTTTAAAACATGGGCTGCATGATATTTAATCTGTGTTTAAAGGTGATGATTTTTCTGACGTTCAAAGTTTCTCACAGCTTTCTTGACTGAAGCAGGATCAGAAGCCTCATTATGTACAATGCAGTACAGCGGGTGATACGTTATCCTTGAAGTCAGACTTTTCTTAACGTGGCAGCTTTATTGTTAAAGTTACTTTGGTAATTAGAGTGGGCATGTCCTTTATGAAAGTGTGTGTGTGTGTGTGTGTGTGTGTCTGTACACGTGTAATAAAGTTTGGTAAATGGATGTGACAGCTTAAAAGCTGTGACTATGTGAGGAAAGAACACAATGTAATGTGTTGTTGGATCCTTATCAAACCTGTCTGGGATAATTTGTTCCAAGTGATTACGTTTTTGCTTCTTTTCCATGTGTTTAAAAGTTGCTGCTACTAACTGATGTTGCAGTTAATGTAATAAACTCAAAACATCTACAGCTGGAAGCACCTGCTGAACTTCAGCTTCTGTTAACATTTTGTCAAACTCCCATTATACATTATTCATTGTTAGTGTGTCTGAATAATCTGACCCATCAAACACTTTGTAGAAATTTTAGAAACATGTCTGTCTGTTAAGATGACTCCGTCAGTCTTACTTAGTCTGGTTTAATAAGACTCAGACATGTAGCTGACATATTTAGGTGACATTACTGGAGAAAGACTTTCTGTTCCTATTAATGTTGTTGGGTAACACTGAACAATCAACAGTATAAAGTATAGGTTTTAATGTTTTTATACTGTGTAACATTATTTCACACTTTGATGCCAATTCCAACACTGGTGGGTAAAGTGGGATGGGTGTGTGATTTTATTTAAGCTCTGGGAAAAACAGATTTTCCTTATTTAGATCCATATTTGGAGTTTTTGGTTCTTTAGCATCTCAAAATTTGATATAAATTACTTAAATGACATGTTAGATCTTATTTAATGTTTATTCATCCCACCACTGTGCTCTTCTGCAGCTGTGCTCTTCTGGCTAAACTACAAAGCTGCATATGACAACTGGAATGAGCAGCGTATGGCCCTCAACAAGGACATTCACGTGGCCACAAAAGAAGTGGTGGATAAGCTGCCAGGCATTCAACAGACCTCCGCCCAGGCATTCAGCACCCTCTTTCTGCAACTGACAGTCAATGACCTGGGTATTTGCCTGCCAATTACCAACACATCTCAGGTAATATGCTATGACTGAGTCTCCCAAGTGTCATTGGTCAGTCCCTTTGAGCGTTAGATTGTTTTCTTATAAATAATCTTATATATTTTTAAGTTCGGTTTAGGATATAAAGTGCACAACTTATTTTGTTTTGTAAAAGTTTTAATATATGCTGACTTGAAATACACACTTTGAAAAGTTATAAAAAACAAAAATCCCCAACAAGGTGCTCTGCTTGTGGCTCTATGGCTTGCTTCCATCACTGCTGCTTTTTTCAGATCATCCAAATTTGAATGTACTGATGAATCTACTAGTATACTGATCGCTAGTAGATGCCACAATCTGCAGTAGTTTTCAACTACTACAAGTTTTGGAAGACATTGATTTCCTATGTCTGCAAATACTCACTCACCTAGTGTAGCAGTAGGTAAACTGGAAATGCAGACTGCTTGCCTTCAAAGTAAAACTAGTTTATGTTGAAACATGTTGGTTACAGTCATAAGACACTGTCTTTACTTTGAAGGCTGCTGATTCCACCAAGCAGCAGCCAGCAACTTGCAGCAAAAACACTTGCTAACTGGTTAGACAATCCACATTTTTCCCTGGCTTCGGGAGATTTCCAGCTCAACACCAACCAGTCTGCAGGCATGTGAGACTGATGCCAAACTAACAGCCTTAAGAACTGTTCAGTGATGTTGAGCTACTCTTATCAGATCTTATGTCAGTGCCTCCTCAACAATTGCTGTAAATCTGTATACAGTCCCAACAGACAGGCTTCCTCACAGTTACTTTAAGTCAACATGTGCATGTGCATATTGGGTGTCCTATTTTTTTTTTTTATTTTTATTTTTTCCTTTTCCTTTCTCTTTTTTTTGGAAGTGTGTCCTATATTTTACTGTACTCATTCATCATAGTTTGAATTATCCTTATTCTACTTTGCATGCTAGGATTGGAAAGATTTCAGATGCAGACAGTTATGTTACACTTATTTCCATAGAGAGGACAAGAACCAGTTACGGAGGGCACAAACTCTGAAGCTGGGGCCAGCTCTTCAGCAGGCCAGCAAAGAAATGCACGAAAAGTAACCAAAAGTTTATTACATCTCTTGGGATGGCTTGGTGTGAGGTGTTGACTGATACTGAGTGACGCTCTTCTATAAAACCTGTCACACTGCAGTATACTGCATCATAGGTGCTTTGTGGTTTTAAAAAAAAAAAAGCTTCTCTAACGGCGGCATAACAAGTAGTGAAGCTCGGGCTGGTGTTTGAGGTGTGTTTTCATAATAAAAGTTATGCCTGTTGGTATCCAGAGTATTGATTATGTGAGTGCTTTTAAGTTATGTACGTTTCTATATGCGAGACTAGATTAAGAATATAGTTAGGTGCAGTGTTGCACATGGTGGGCTCTCTCTACGCTTGTATGCATGTGGTATTTTGCATTGGCTTATATCTGGGATCTTGTAATAGCTGCCCCAAAATTGTGGTCTGATTATTTTCATCCAGCTGATTGAAATGGGCTAGTAAATAGTTCAGATACAGATATATGTATTTTCCTAATGATAATGATCAGACTGCTATTCTGGGACTAATGTCAGGTTAATCAAATTCATGTAATTTGGATGTGTGGGTTTCTGTTTGTTTGTTTTTTCTTCTTTAATCACTGATTTTCTGCATTTGAACTTGAAATGTACTGAAGAGCTTGGTAACACTTCACTCAGAGATAGATTTATGTCAGTAGCACTTAAACTTGTTCCCTCGAAGGTTTTAAAGTGGACCTGTCTTGTTAAGCTTTTGACTTATTTTCAGGTGGACTTGAATATTAAACATGCTAAAATAACAAACAAAAAAGTTTCAGACCTTTTGGATCTTTATGATGCCCAGTCTTTACGATACACAGTTCTGGCTCCACTCTTTCACCTGCCATTCAAACCTTCCGTTGGTGAGTTTTAGGCCATAAGAATAAAGATGCATTAAAGAGACGGTGCAAAGGGTGTTAAACCAGCTTGTGTGTGGAGACAGACTATACAGAGGCCAGAAAGATGTAAAAAGGATTATTTGTTTTGTACCGTGAATCATGTATAATCTAGAGTCCAAGCTAAAATGTTTAGAGCTGGAAATAAGCATAGCAAATCCCCTTTAATGTGCAATAATTTGCCATTGTGCTATTGTTCTTAATATTTGGTTAAGTTGATGACAGCTGTACAGAATGAAGTGTTGCCAACGCTTCCTTTTCCAAACAAATGGAGGTGGTTTGCCTTTCCTTGTACTCTCCCCCCTTCTCCTCTCTCCCTTGAGGCCAGAGTAACCTTTCTCCCTGCCATTCCACCAGGCCAATCACAGCATAGATTTTGACACGGGCTCTGCGCTGGTCCTGACCATCGAGAGCACACTGATCACCGCCTGCTCCTCCGAGTCCCTGGTGAGTAAAGGACACTTCAAAAATTTCTGCATCCGCTTTGCCGAGGGCTTCGAGACCTCCTGGGACGACTGGAAGCCTGAAGTCCGGGGAGACATCGTCATGAATGCTTGTGAGTGACACAGTTTATGCAAATGTTTTTATCTAAGTGTTGCAGAAAGCCATTTCAAATACAAATTCTGTACTGTGTGAGCCCGTTCACATTTGATTTGTGAGCTAGTGGGCAGAAGAAGACTGTCAGTGTGTCTCTATAGAGATCATGAAAGATATTTGTTTGTATGTACTTGTGTGCAGGTGTAGTCCCTGACGGTACATATGAAGTGTGTTCCAGGACTACAGGGCAGCCCTCTGCAGGCAAGTTCTTTTAACTGTGCTCTGGTCTATTAAATATAGATCACACCCTAGAGCTGCACAATGATATTGAGACTGTGTGGAAAATTTTATTATTTATTGCATTAATTTTCCCAACATCATCCACTGTTTTCCCTCTCACTCCTGGCTTCCTTTTCACCAAAACAGAAAGCAGCAGCGCTGGTACCTGGACTCTCAATGTGCTTTGGAAGATGTGTGGAATCGCCGTTCACATGGACCCCAATATCGGCAAGCGCCTCAACGCTCTGGGCAACACGCTGACGTCCCTGACGGGCGAGGAGGACATAGACGACATCGCCGATCTGAACTCTGTGAACATGGCAGACCTTTCAGATGAGGACGAAACCGACTCCATGTCACCCACCACGCACATGGTCAGACACCGCTCAGTTCGTTTTTTATTACAGTTTAGTTTGAATTCGGAAGATTGCTAAAGAGTAATTGTGTATTTCCGCCACAGCTGGATTCAGTCGTTCTTTCACAGCCTGACTTTAACGAGACCCGAGCAGCTGTTGCATCAGTCAGATCAGATGGTCTCCTTTAGAAGTTAGAAAGTTCTCAAGAAATATCTAAAAATATATATTTCCAGTGTTGAAAGTTGTGAAAAGAAAAACTCTAAACTGAAGTGGGAATATTCAGCTGTTGAGTTTACTGCCAGTCAGTATCGCAGGTTCAGAAGAAGAAGTTCAACATTTAGGGAAATGCATCTATTCTCTTATTTTGCAGCTGGTAATATGAGAAGATAAGTACCACTGTGGTGTATGTAAATTAGATAACAGACTGCAGCAGCAGCTGTTACCTTAGTTTGATGCAAAGACTGAAAACAGGGAATGTGTTGATAACTAAAGCTGCCTCTAAAACAAATTGGTTTGGGTTGTCTGGGGGGCTGTTATGAGTTTCTGCTGGTTTCCAGCAGCCTCACAAGATTGAGGTCACAGCTCCCAGCTAAGAAACACCCAGGCACGTAACCCCTCAGTAAAACAGCAAATTGCTGTTTTTTCTCCTCTTTGGTTTTTGCACAGATTAAACAAACTGATAAAATGTGTTAGTTTGGGTTCTTTAGGACTGCCTATATTCTCCTTCACTAAGCTAACCAGCTGCTGTTCATTGTGGTGTCGCAGGTAAGCTCTACGATATCTTCTCATCGTGCTGTCGACAGGATAGTGTTTGTGGATTTCTAAAATGTTGAACTATTCCTTTAATAATGCATCAGTCCGTTTGAACAAATCCTACCTGGCTTGCATTTAAAAAAAAAAAAGCTTCAGAAGGCAAAGTCTGACCCAGGCTGTTCCACCTTTCCATTCACCTGTCCCTGCTGTTATTTACAGACTCCAGAGTTCAGCCCTCGGCTGACCTTAAGGAAGCGTCTGGTAAACCACATCCTGGGCCTCAGCCCCAGGCCTCAGAGCATATCTGTCCCCATCGACTACTTAAACTGTGCATCTCCTTGCCTACCAGGCAGTGGCAGAACCCAAAGACCCCTCTCCTGGGCTTGTGTATGTAGCCGCCCGCAGTGTTAAACTTTTCTCCAGGCTGGTTGAATCACTTACAAGGTCACATTTCAGGCACTTGCACTTAAGTGATGAAGGCTGTGGATTCCAAAATTCTGAGCTGTGTTATTTGCTTCCACTGCCCTCCTCATTAAGCTTCAATGATGGGTGAAAAGAAGTAGATTAGTGGCCCATAATTCCCTTTGGCAATAAAGCTTTGTTTCCTTCTTTCACTAGGAGTTGTGGTGGTGGTGGTGGTGTCTCTTATTTGTGACATGGCTCCTGGTGTGTGGATAATTCTACAGATAAACTTCTAATGATTGAATCACAAAAATGCACCTTTTAATCAGAAACTGGGACATCGGGACGATGGATTCTTATTGCACAATCTGTTGATCAGAAAGTTTGTCACAGTTGTCAGTCAGTTTAACCACATCTGTGTGTTTCCATGTGTGTTTGGTTTCCTGCTTTGGTGCAACAGGAGGCGGTTGACCCCAGAAGGCCCATGGTGTCAGGAAACCAGATAATTGATGCTCGTGGGAGGAAGTTCACAAAAAGGGTCATTGACATCCGAGAACTGAATGAGCAAGCCAAAGTCATCGATGACCTCAAGTAAGACTCCAGCTTTTTGTAACTGTTCTGTTTAAAGAGTTGCAACAACTAAGTGACTAGCCGTGTCCTCTTCTTACGAACGCAGGAAACTGGGGGCCAGCGAAGGAACCATCAATCAGGAGATTCAGCGCTATCAACAGCTGGAGTCTGTGGCCGTCAAAGACATCAGGAGAGATGTCAGAAAGAAGCTGCGTCGCTCCAGCATGAGGGTGAATACCCCGTCTCTTTACCTTCCCCGAGTAGAAGTGCATTCGCCACAGCACCTTAACTTAAAATAGCATGAAATCATGCTAGGGTGTTAGTCATGTTTATCCTTTTATGGACCCGTTTGTAGCTGTGTTTGTTCTTTCCCAGGCGGCCTCTCTAAAGGATAAGTGGGGTCTTGGCTACAAACCAAGCTACAACCGCTCCAAAAGCATCTCAGCGGCAGCAGGCCGGCCACCTCTAAAAAGGATGGACAGACAAAGGTAACAAAGAAGGGCAGCAGGAGGCACCTTCCCTGGTATCAGATTATCATAGAAATGACACCATTAAGGGAGCTTCACTGTAAACAAACAGGACCATGTGACCTCTGTCTCACTTCTCTGCTGCTGCTGCTGCTGCTGCTGCCATTATGTTTTTCAAACATTTTCCCATTATCTTGCTGACAAAGAGGGACAGAGTGACTCACAAATTAGAATGTAGTGAAGAGGAAGTGCTCATTGCATTTTGTTTATAGTAATTATGCAGATTATCTCAGGATTAATGTAGTATTGATATTCAGGCAGTTCAGACCTTTCACAGGAGAAAAATATTTACTCTAGAGGGGTCAACAAATGCTCAACAATGACTTGAAATGAATCGTACTAATAACAGGCCGGGCTTTGACAAGTGTTGGCTGATTAAATGCCATATGTTCTGAAACAAAATCAAATAAAAATGAGATCCTCACAATGTTGGCTTCAGTTCCAGAATCGGAGATGTGGATGCAGATTTCCCAGATATCCGTGTGGACGTGTCCTCTCCGGCACCACGGGTCACCTTCAACATCCAGGACACGGTAAGCCTGCCTTCTTCATGTGTCAGATATCCATTGCTGTAGCACATTAATAGATTGCATTGTACCTCTTAATTGATTTATTTATAAATTAAAGCATTTCCAAACAAATCAATATTCTGTTTTTTGTTTTTTTAGTTTTGTGCAATTTTATATGCGATCATCTGCATCTCATCCATCATTTACATGTTTGTTTGTTACCATAACTGATCTCTGTTACAGCTGATTTGTACAGTATGTTGCAGTAGAAACAGAGGGATGAACTCTTGTTTTAAAAATAACTCTTCTGTCCAATTAAAGATTAATAATCAGGCTTTGGAGTCTGCACCTGTCAGTCCAGGAGATATATTCAAGGTATATGGTCCAAGAATAAAATTTAAAAAATGAAAATACATAACCAATGCTGATCAAAAACTTCTGTTTCCTTCTCTCCTCTGTGATTACCTTGACAGTGCTGACAGGATTTTGAATATGCAAAATCAAAACAGGATGATAAGACGGGAACTTTTGGCTATATGCAGTAGACATTCATTTGCATAATAAGTTAGATTTTGATTTATTACTGGTGCATGAGGATCATCCGGATTTATAATAAAACCTACAGTGGGGCAAAAAAGTATTTAGTCAGCCACTGATTGTGCAAGTTCCCCCACTTAAAATGATGACAGAGGTCAGTAATTTGCACCAGAGGTACACTTCAACTGTGAGAGACAGAATGTGAAAAAAAAAATCCATGAATCCACATGGTAGGATTTGTAAAGAATTTATTCGTAAATTAGGGTGGAAAATAAGTATTTGGTCACCTCAAACAAGGAAAATCTCTGGCTCTCACAGACCTGTAACGTCTTCTGTAAGAAGCTTTTCTGTCCCCCACTCGTTACCTGTATGAATGGCACCTGTTTGAACTCATCATCTGTATAAAAGACACCTGTCCACAGCCTCAAACAGTCAGACTCCAAACTCCGCCATGGCCAAGACCAAAGAGCTTTCGAAGGACACCAGGAAAAGTATTGTAGACCTGCACCAGACTGGGAAGAGTGAATCTACAATAGGCAAGCAGCTTGGTGTGAAAAAATCAACTGTGGGAGCAATCATCAGAAAATGGAAGACATACAAGACCACTGATAATCTCCCTCGATCTGGGGCTCCACGCAAGATCTCATCCCGTGGGGTCAAAATGATCATGAGAACGGTGAGCAAAGATCCCAGAACCACACGGGGGGACCTGGTGAATGACCTGCAGAGAGCTGGGACCAAAGTAACAAAGGTCACCATCAGTAACACACTACAACGGCAGGGAATCAAATCCCGCAGTGCCAGACGTGTTCCGCTGCTGAAGCCAGTGCATGTCCAGGCCCGTCTGAAGTTTGCCAGAGAGCACATGGATGATACAGCAGAGGATTGGGAGAATGTCATGTGGTCAGATGAAACCAAAGTAGAACTTTTTGGTATCAACTCAACTCGTCGTGTTTGGAGGAACAAGAATACCGAGTTGCATCCCAAGAACACCATACCTACTGTGAAGCATGGGGGTGGAAACATCATGCTATGGGGCTGTTTTTCTGCCAAGGGGACAGGACGAGTGATCCGTGTTAAGGACAGAATGAATGGGGCCATGTATCGTGAGATTTTGAGCCAAAACCTCCTTCCATCAGTGAGAACTTTGAAGATGAAACGAGGCTGGGTCTTCCAACATGACAATGATCCAAAACACACCGCCCGGGCAACAAAGGAGTGGCTCCGTAAGAAGCATTTGAAAGTCCTGGAGTGGCCTAGCCAGTCTCCAGACCTCAACCCCATAGAAAATCTGTGGCGGGAGTTGAAAGTCCGTGTTGCTCGGCGACAGCCCCAAAACATCACTGCTCTCGAGAAGATCTGCATGGAGGAATGGGCCAAAATACCAGCTACTGTGTGCGCAAACCTGGTAAAGACCTATAGTAAACGTTTGACCTCTGTTATTGCCAACAAAGGTTATGTTACAAAGTATTGAGTTGTATTTTTGTTATTGACCAAATACTTATTTTCCACCCTGATTTACGAATAAATTCTTTACAAATCCTACCATGTGGATTCATGGATTTTTTTTTTCACATTCTGTCTCTCACAGTTGAAGTGTACCTCTGGTGCAAATTACTGACCTCTGTCATCATTTTAAGTGGGGGAACTTGCACAATCGGTGGCTGACTAAATACTTTTTTGCCCCACTGTACTATTCCCTTAGCTGCTGAGTGTGAGAGTCAGCAATTCATCCCTGCTTTTATTTAGAATGACCTCAACCCAAGAAAGTTCTCAGAAAATCAATTGTTTGCAGAATAAAAACACTTTACAGTTGAATTGCTGCTTAATGAATTATAGTTTCACACCCCACACACACTCATCCTGTCTTGAAACTGCATAAAATAATCCAGCAGCTTTTTTCTTTTTTTTTAACCTTAGTATATTGAGTGATTTCTAACAACTATGCATGGGTGGCCACTGAGTCACAGTCTGTCGGCTTTTGTTTGTCACAACAGCAGGTCCTTAATCGCCCCCAACAATACCAAAAACTTCACGAGGATAAAATAAATAATACGTTTAATATAAAGTCACCAGTTTACCTTTTAAAATGCCACAATCACAAATAATAACTCAGACATTCTGGGGAAAAGAATCCATTCTCTTTAACCCCACATCCCTGAAGCGGCATTTGTGGCTCATACTGTGAAGACGGCAGTCATGTGTGTTGAGGAGAATAATAACTATATAAGAAAACTTGCTTATTATTTGCGGGCGTGACTGCAAACATAAACTGCAAACAACTTTCATAACTGTGGCTCCCAAACCTTTTTCAGACAATCCTCTCTCTTCAGAAGCCACAAGAAAGTTCCCTCCCCCTACCCGACTGTTTTAATTACTTATTAACAATTTTTTTTAAAAAGTCCAAGTGAAATTTTAGGGTTAAACAGGTGGTCACAGGCATGTGTGAACGTCACATAATCCATCATAAAAGATGATTTTATTTAAAAAAAATCATTTATTTTTACTTAATTTTAACAAAACCAAGAGATTGAAGTCTTATAATGAAATGGTGACCTTATTATGTAGTTGCCAAGCAACCTGTAGCCACTTAAAATATTCGTCAATAGCGTAATCAAAATTCCTTTGATGACATGAGTTATTTAATCTCCCAAAGGAGTTTTCGTTGGGTTTATTTGCTCAGCACTGTAACTGAATGGTGATGAATCTGTTGTGCAGTTGTGTTATTTTCTTGGTGAGTGTAAATCTTTCTCTTTTTTTTTTTTTTCAATAAAATCATTAACGGTGAAATTGATAACAATAATCCTGATATTAATTAAAAAATTATAGTAATCTCTAACTCTTTGATGAAAGAACAAGACTTGCTCAATAAATCAATACCACATTCATATAAAACTCTATATTGTCCTATAAGGAGTATTTGTGTCGCAGATGGATTATTTCTAATTTAACTGATGCTCACCTCTGTCAGTGTGTTTGGGATCTGTTGACCCTACACAAATGGGCTTTGTCCCTGGCTGTCATAAGGATACTTCTACACTTTCTTGGGCATTTTTCTGTTGTCACCATCTTGAGACGGGGTATGTCATCTACTCATCCTCATCTTCTTCCTTTGTTTCAAGCTGTCATTCCTCTTCACAGAAAGTGCATGACCTCTGAGCTCCTCGGTGAACCGTTGCAGGCAGTAGTGTTCTGCCTCTGGACCTGCAGAAGTAAAAGATTAAATTTGATTTGAGGAGTAAACACAAATTTCAGAACTGATCAGTTAAACTAATTAATAAGGTCCAGTCTACAGAACACTACTTCCTTTTTTGGGTGGATTTCTGCTGAAGACATCAGCTCCAGCTCTCAGATTCCCTGGATCGATGTCTCCACGTAGGAACAAATTTAGACAGACATTAAACCATTTCCTGTGTGAGTTTGACCTTTTGTCCTTTTCTAAAGTTCCCTGAGGAGTCAGAGGGGGACCTGTCGACAGTCTCCATTGACGATTCATCCCATCCTCATCACCTCCATCTCCATCCCCTATCTGTTGTCGATGGTCATCACTCAGTTTTCAGTGCCCCCGCCACCCCTGCTGTCTTCTCACCCACACTTCCCTTCCAGCATGACGACATAAGGCGCGATGACCTGTCCTCTTCCTCCTCGGAAGACTCGGACAAGGACGACTTCGAGCATGACAGACAGCAGAGCTATCGAAGGCCTGTGTGAGTTTATTGCGTTTGTCAGTGCAGGCGTACTTGTTATGACAGTTAGGAAAAGAAAGCGCCATTAATTTCTTTTTTGTCTAAAAAAGAAAAGCTTTTCAATTTTCAGCATTCACTAAACGGTGCTGTCCTCCCTGATTCTCAGCCAAACGTCTCAGAGAAAGTCCTCGGGCTTTTCTGCTGTGAGTCAGTTGTTCAGTGAGCGCTGGCCAGGCACTCCTGCCAACCGCAGCTTCAGTGGCCCAACGACGGAAAGAAACATCGACTTTGAGCTGGATGTCCGTGTGGAAATCGACAGCGGGAAGTGCGTCCTTCACCCTACTACTCAACAGCCCGAGCACGAGGATGTTTCTTTGAGGAGGTGCAGTAAAAAGTTCATTTCTCAATCTGGGAAATGCAAACTCCTATTTAAAGTTGGTCTCACATTTCCTCCCAAATGTAGTATTAAGCATAGATTAAATCAGACTCTATATTAGCAGAAGTACCTGAACAGCTGTGATGATTTATCCTCACTGGACAGAAGAAATGAGACATTCTATATTCAGATCAGTAATTTGGGTTTTATAGGAGCTGTGAGCGCAGCCTCCGAAACCTGGACCAAGAATCTCCTCCCAAGAAGAAGAAGCTCCAGCCCAACTACCCCTCTTCCAGCCATCTCCTAGCTGGAAAGAAGTGTCCCTCCACTCTGCCGACTAAATCCAATGACTTGGAGACTACAGTTTTCTACATTCCAGGAGTGGACGTGAAGGTCAGATTCTCCTACATCATCCAAACTGCCAAGGGTTTCTTTTGTGCTTTAAATAATTATTTTTTCCTTTATTTTTCCCTGCAGTTGCACTACAACTCAAAGACCCTGAAGACGGAGTCACCCAACGCCTCGCGTGGATCCTCTCTCCCTCGCACTCTCTCCAAAGAGTCAAAGCTGTATGGTATGAAAGATAGCGGCCCTCCAAATCCTCCCAATGCTGTCCAAAGCAAGACTAACTCGCTCCTACCTCCCCCGCCCCCACCTATTCCATCAGGTACTGAGCATTCCCTCATTTAATTGCATGCCCTTCTACCATCCATAATCGCCGCCGACACTAGAGTGCCACGCCTCTTTGATCCGATGATTTAAATCTACACGTGGACCGTCCAAATCAAATGCATGCGATTCCATCCCTTTTTATTTTTTTATTTTTTTAAAGGCATGGATCTAGAGGGGCACCCTTTGATCAAACGGGTTCATGCATATTGATGCGCCCCACAGAGGGAGAGACTCAAAAAGACAGTTTAAAAGAACCTCTGTTAATATGATTCCAGTTTATTTGAAGTTCAAGAAACAAACTTTTGAAAGTGCTGTTAGAGTGTGGAGATGACTTTAACTTTCATGTGTCTTTGCAGCTAAAGGTAAGAGCAGTGGAGGGGTAAAGACGGCCAAGCTGTATGCCTGGGTGGCCCTCCAGACCCTGCCAGAGGAGATGGTGATCAGCCCCTGTCTGCTGGACTTTCTGGAAAAAGCACTTGAGACAATTCCTATCACTCCAGTGGACAGGAACTACACAGGTGTGTTTTTAAAACCAGTCCTTTGGGACAGTGTTCTTGGAGGAATTGTGTGTCTTGATATTCATAGTAAACTTCTTCTGATGCCTTTCCATCAGCTGTGGCATCCCAGGAGGAAGACATGGGTCAGTTTGATACAGTGGAACAGCTCGAGGAATCGACCACCTCCCTGGTTTCCTCTTCAACGTCGGCATACTCCTCCTTCCCCGTGGATGTGGTTGTCTACGTCAGAGTCCAGGTACTGATGAGCTGTCATTCGTGCAATTTCTTCAGAGCTGCTTTGGAATTTAAGTCGACTGTTTATATAAATAATAATTAATGTGTTACATGTAAGAAAAAACTAAAAGCACAAGGAAAGTATTATGACAAATAACAATTACAAGTCATAAATTTACACTAAAATGAGAATTTTAGTGTATGAAAACATCTACTGTCTTCTGTTTCCAGCCCTCTCAGATCCGCTTCAGCTGCCTGCCAATGTCCAGGGTGGAGTGTATGCTCAAACTGCCTTCGTTAGACCTGGTCTTCTCCTCTAACCGTGGAGAACTGGAGACCCCGACAGGAGCCCATGTGACAGACGGGTCACACCAGCCCTCCTCAACTCCACCCGGGCAGCATATCCCCAAACCACCTCCCAGCAAAGGTATCTAGAGCATGACTTCCCCGTTTATTTTGGCAGAATAATGGCGCTCTAATGTGTGCAGAGATACGTGAACGAAACAGTCTTTTAAAGTCTTTCGCACACCGTGAGAATATCTATTAGCTGCCACTCCATGGCATGTCTGAGCCCTGTGTGAGTTAATGTTGCTCGCAGCATGTTCTCCTGCATTCATTACTCTTCTCTCCAGTCTGTCTTTATGCCAGATGATGCATGTTAAGATGCATCTCAGGTCTTGGAAATCTGTGAGTCACTAAATGCACAGGTTTGATAGCTGGTAGCTCACTCCTTTCCATCCTGAAATTGTGTTAGTGCTAATGCATTAGAGGATGTTAGACTTATATATATCACAAGTGTATAGTGCTGTTAATGAGTGTGTGACTGGATGATTTCTTTTGTCTCTCCTGCCCCCTTCCAGCATCTCCGTTGTTGGGGAGCCCTCTGGGCAGAAGCCGTCACAGCAGCAGCCAGTCCGACCTCACCGGGCCCCCGAGTAACTCCTCGGGCCTCAGCTTTACAGCCTGCATGTCTGACTTCTCCCTCTACGTCTTCCACCCCTACGGCGCCGGAAAGCAGAAATCTGCAGTCACGGGGTTGCCTCCGGGCCAAGGGCCGTTAGGTATGCTAAACATTTGTGTTATTCTTATCTGTTAAAGATACAGGACTGCATTTTATCCACTAATAAATGCACCTCTTGTAGATAGGATTGATGTAAAACAATTACATGCCAGCTGATCCCATCACCCATATCTCCTCCCCCTCCCGAAGGTACCGTGGATGAGGAGTCGACTTCAGTGACAGGAAGGAAAGACTCTCTGAGCATCAACCTGGAGTTTGTGAAGGTCAGCTTATCGAGGATGAGGCGAACAGGAGGCCCCACTTTCATTGAGAGCTTTATTCCTCCTAAAGGGGGTAAAATGGACACCACCCTCATCAACATCTCAGGTACACGGTCGTCTCCAGAGAAAAACACCTGTCCATTAGACAGATAATAACAATATTGGGAAGTTGACACAATTCCTGCAAAAGTTGAGGTATATTTATCAAATATATGCTTTCTGTTATGCAGCACAAAGTTATACAAAGTAAAAAGTTGTCAGTTTATTTTTGGGTTTATAGAAGAGTTTGCAACAGCAAAGGAAGGTGTTTGTCAAAGTGCAATGTTCAGGGGGGGACTTGTTAAAAATGGATTTTAGGGCAGAATTATCAAAAGCTGATTTGACTTGTGATTATTTTCAGCATTTTTATGTTCTCATGACTGCCCACATAAATACACTGAGCCATTTTAAGATGGCTGCTGAGTCGTGAGGCCTGCTTCTTGAAGGACTTTGCTCCAGCATGGTGCTGTGTTGATTCTGCTTTGATACTGAACCACGCAGAGCTTTGAAGATCCATATCTTCATGTTGTATCTGTCGTCTGCTAACGTGGGGGGACTGTCAAATATACTGTATGTTGAACTACTGGAACTGAACACTGCTAAAGCTGAGGTTTGTGCTGTTGTCAGTCCTTTAGCTTAGTTATGGTGTATATATAGAACTGGTTTTGCTGTGTGTTTAAAAATGATTCACTCTTTGCACTCTGCTTTTCATCAGTGCTTCTTTTTTTTTTTTTGTTAATTTTTAAGCCCCGATTTTCAGCCCATCACCTTTTCTTCTACGTCACAGTGTTGGCTTGTTAGAGGATGACGCACAAGCGAGTCAGTGTTGCTAATCCGCTGGTTAAAATTCCCACAATCCTTCTCTGTGCACAGGGAGAGTGGTAGGGAAATGAACACTGACGCGGACCATAAATCAGCTTTTAAGTGCATCACTTAAATTGCTTTTAAGGTAAAACATCAATCATGCAGTTGGGGGTGACATTTGGTAAGCAGCTGCAGTTTTTTAGAAGGGTTAACTAAACCTAAATTAAATTCTGAAAATAGGCGTAAGGCAAAGAATTTTAGTTAACTGGAATAAATCCGGTTGCATGTGTCAGCACGCACAGCCTGAGGAGTCCTGGGCAGATGTGCTTAACAAGACTGGGACTCAGTGTTTTTGTTGGCCATCCTTTCTGTGAACTGTCTCAAAGTTGTCCCAGCTCAGCAGGAACTTTCACAACGTTGTGTTTTTTTGGAACTCCTGCATAGTGCTAAATATTTCATGTTCACTAAAAGTGGGAATCGAGAAGCTTGCCCCTTTCTTTCTCTCTGTAAAGCAGTCAGAAATACAGCCAGAGTATATGAAGTGGAAGTGACGTACAACAGATGCGAACCCTTTCAGAGAATCATCTTTAAGGGATATGAAACTCTGTGTTGAGTACTCAATCATATCAGCAGCACCGTGGGAATGTACTCCAGCACAGAAGCAGGCTGTTGTGACCCCAGCTCATCGGAGGGTAACTGCAGTAACACAAACAACCAGATGGAAACAGCTGAAGGCAAAAATGTTATCTTTTTATGAAAGTGATGAATACAAACAGTGAAGCCAAGCAAAGCACAAAGTAACAAAAGAAGTGGTGAAAGAGCCATGGGCAAATGGTGCTCGTCAGAACAAAGAAATAAAGGGCTCCGAACTTGAATTCCATTTAAAATTTACCAACTGATTAAAAAGAAAATTGGAAAAATAGCGAAAGAGCTTTACGCCATTAAACAGCCAGATTAAACCCAAACAGTTAGAACAAGCAACCTTTACAATAAAGTTATTCAACAAACCCTGTCCGGTCTCCAGTGCACAACCTTTGCAACATGCAGCTGCAGGTATGCACGATAAGGTGTCTGCAAACTAGTAAAGAGAAAATGAGCATCTGGAAGCACAAACTGCTGACAAGCAAGTTAATAAAAAGAGAGACAATGACGAGCTGCTCATACCAAATCAGCCTCCCTGACTGACAGATCACAGCCACTTTTCAGAGCAGGTGTTGGAAGGGCTGGTGCACAGGCCTGGGCACCAGTCCAGTCATTCAGAGGCGGGCCAGAAGCAGCAGAAAGGCAGGATGTATGGTGAGTGTAGGCACCGATCCTGGAGAGCCTGCGTGTTCAAAAAGAAACACTCCAAAACGGTTAGCCACACTGTAAAAAGCACATAAATGAGACTGAAGAATACGTCTTTCCAATCTGTGAGAGTAAGTGCATACTTTTCCCCCTGTAGCTTTTAGAACTGTGGCCTTATCCTGTGCAGTCTTATAAAGAAGTCTTTCACATGCTCACTAATGTGATATTCTTCCGTCAGCTGTGTGTGACATCGGCTCGGCTTCCTTCAAGTACGACATGAGAAGACTGAGCGAGATCCTGGCCTTCCCGAGAGCCTGGTATCGTCGAAGTATCGCCAGACGCCTCTTCCTGGGGGACCAAACCATCAACCTCCCACGTGAGTGCTCAGCGGTTGCACTCGGGTGTTGTGATGGCCGTGTGTTGTTTACGTTGCCGGCTTTTAAGTTGTTGTAGAATTTCAGCTTTTATGTGGCATCTGACACAGGGAACAGTGAGCTTTTCCAGGCTTCTGTCAGTGCTGATCTTTATTTGAAATGATCAACAAACTGATGTGCTTTTACTAAAGCGAGATATTGTTGGCTTCTATATAAATCTCTGCACTGCCTCTCAGATGGGTTTCTAAAAACAAAATCTTTAACTCGGTGCAGAAATGAGTGAACATTTCTCCCCAAAAATTCTGATATGAGCACCAACATCCACCTGCTAACCTCTGTGCATTTAGCCTTTTTTCATCTAGCTTGTTCTTAAACTTGACAATAAATTTGTTGAACTCTAAACTGGAACACCTTTGGGATGTAGAGACTGAAATCATGGATGTAAAGATGACAAATCTGAAGCAGCTGTATGAGCCCATCATGTCAGTATGGACCAAAATCTCTGAGGGTCCAACATAGTCCTAGCAAAGTGTAACTAATGAAGTGATCAGTGATTGCATATTAGATCTTTGTTCATTGAGTTTAATATCCTGTCTCACTGGCAGTCCTTTAGCAAACATTTCCTGCAGTCACTTTACGTTGACATTTACAAAGGTGTCCTTTACTTACCTCTTCGAACCTTTACTTCGCTCCAGCTTCCGGCCCCGCCACTCCTGACTCAGCTGAAAATGTCACCCATCACCTGTCCCCCGAGTCCAGCCGGAAAGCTTACTGGAGAACGTGGGACGGCAGCACCGGGACGCAGCACGTGCCCCAGTCCCCCAACGTCTTTTCGGAGCACTCCACCGGAAGCAACATGTCCCCAGGCAGCCTGGGGCACCTCAAGTCCCCTGCACCTGGTCGCACCAGGAGCGTCTCTGACTCCTCCGCTCCAAGGAGAGGTAACGGGGAACATTAAATGCCTTTTGTTACCGGAGTACGAATCTTCACACCCAAAAATCCAGATAAGGAAGAAAAAATAACTGCAATTAATTTTTTCCTATTTTTTTTCATTGTTTTTTAGATTCAGTCACAAAAACATCGACTCCTTCATTTGGTAAAAATGGGAAGGCAGCAGGTCAGCAGGGGTCGCCGTGGGAGACGCTGGTGGTGTTTGCCATCAACCTAAAGCTGCTCACCGTCCAAATGAACATGAGCAACGTGATGGGAAACAATACGTAAGTGCATCCAACGCTGTGCAAACACGTGCTAATAATTAGGATTTAATGGTTACTCTGGTAACTCAAACACAGAAGCGATTTAAAATTATTGACTATATTTTCATTTATAGAATATCTTGGCCACACTTGTCCAGTTTCACAAATCATGAAAAAAAAACATTAAAATCAAAAGAACATAAAAGAAACTTTAGGAAAACAAACACAAAATATCATTAAAAATGAATTAGCAGGGGGATTATGCACTAAAGGAAGAAAAACACTAATTAAATGGATGAGAGATAAAAATCTTTCATCTGAAAGTATCTCATGATTTTCAATCAAAGTATATTTTTTGGCTGCCCCACTTTAACGCTTGTCGATGGCTACAACAGACTCTCATCTCATCTCAACAAGAATCAATTGCCAACAACATATAAGTGCCTCAGAAAAGCCAGGCATTTTCACAGCCACACATCAGACAAAATCAGGCCTATTTACAACTACAAGGGTCTGTATTTTCTTTAGTATCCTAACAGGTGATGCAATCATTGAAACCAGCCTTACACTTAAAGTTGCTTTCAATATAATCCTTAGTTATCTTATACCCGGCCCTGTTGCAGTCCCTCAGTTCATATGTGGTTTGAAACCAGCTGATTTAGTTCCCTCCTGAGAGCCTGAGATGTCCACATTATATTATCCTTTCCTATTATGGTATCATTAAGATCCAAGAGGAGAAAAGCTATTGGAAGCTCTCTTATAGATTGGTCTGAATCCTTAAGTTTTTTGCTCGCATGCTGATCTAATTGTAGCAATTTTTGCTAGTGTAAGATAATGACTTAAGTGAAAGATTCCACGCTTAAACAGTAAATTACTGACTGGAAAACACTCTTCATCATGCATTGTAGCTCTAAAAGCAAAACTAAAGTTATAAATTTAACTTAAGAATGTTACTGTCTAAATAAAACATAGCCAACATTGTTTATTTACCTTTTTACTGCAGTAAACAGCTGTTAAACTGGTGTACAGATGCCTCTGGGGTGCTTCTCCTGCACTTCTTATCACCCTTTATCGTCCACTCTTATGGGTTCAGTTTAACTCTACTGCACTGCTGGATTTTACCGTTCACCACAATATGGTGTCAGTACACCCCTGATCTCTACGGTTGAGGCTGAAGTGCAGAAAATGATGCTGAAGCGGTGGCAAACACAGCACCCTCATAACTAAGGCTGTACTGTTTTATGAGCTCTGGGTCTCCATAAAGTTAAAAAAATAACCCTCTTCCACAGTGGAAGTGTGTGGGCTCCACAAACAACACACACCTTCTGCTTCTTTCTCACCAAGGCAAGACGGTACACTTCTCCAGCTCTAATTAAATCATTTATGAGCTCAGGATATTCTTCCTTCATAAAAACTTTTATGCAAGGGTGCAGCCTGGATTTAAAGCGAGAATTGTATTGTCAAAATAGCTGCACTTGGATATAAGCAAAAAGGCAATAACACATCAAACTGATGAAGGTGAAACGCACAACGACACGTTAGAAAACACAGTTGACATGTTGACTTGTGAAAATGGGTTTAGCGCTCAGAACTGGCTGTTCGTTTCTTCCTCTGTTACCTGTGTTTATTCCTTGGAAACTTCTTGTGATGAGTCATTTATGTTTCATACAGAAGCCTTCTACATTATTCAGCAGCATTTCAGGAGCGCTCACAGTTGTTTGTCCCTGCAGCTGGACGACCAGCGGGCTGAAAAGTCAGGGCCGACTTTCTGTCGGAAGCAACCGAGACCGAGAGATCAGCATGTCTGTCGGCCTCGGCCGATCCAAGCTCGACTCCAAGGGCGGGGTGGTGGGTGGCAATATAGACGTGAACACCCTGGAGATGGTCTGTAAGTAAACAAGGCATCAGCTTTTCAAACATCTGGTGTTTTTCTCCAACTCGTTAGCAGCTTTTATTCTAACAGAGTGTAAAGTGTGGATGTGGAGCTGAGCCAAAGTTCAGTGCTAGAGTTCTTAAAACACTGGGAGCAGTAATGTAATATTATGCACATACAAAAATGTTTACTCTGCTAAATAGGCATAAAATGCATTTTATTTTATATATTACATTTAATGTTTAAATAGGCTAATATATAGATACAGCAGCCACTTGGAAGCTGGAAGCAACTCAGTGCATTTAGGCATGCAGACATAGTTAAGGCAACCTGCTGAAGTTGAACCTGAGCATCACAATGAGGATAAAAAGGGGATTTAAGTGACTTTGATGGTGGCTGGAGCATGGCTGTTGGTGTCAGACGGCCTGGTGTGAGTATTTCAGAAAAGGCTGATCTGCTGGGATTTTCCTAAACAACTGTGTTTTAGAAGTTTAGAAAGGCTGGTCTGAAAAAAGGAGAAAATATTGAATGATGAACATTTCTTTCAACAGGTCAAAGGAGAATAGTCAGACTGTTTCAAACTGACAGGAAGGCAACAGTATCTCAAATAAGCTTTGTTAAAAAATCAAAATGTGCAGATGAGCATATATTCTTAAAGCGCATGGAGTACAGCAGCAGAAGACCACACTGGGTGCGACTTCTTTCCGTTAAGAACGATAAACTGAGACTAAAATTCACTTTTGCACAATAGACGATTGGGAAAATGTTGCCTGGTGTGACCAGTCTCGATTTTGGGATAAAATCATAAAACGACCACTTTAAAAACAACAGTTGCGGCTGCTGGTGTAATGATGTGCAGGATATTTTGTTGGCACGCCATGGACCCCTTAATACAGCCTAAGCATCATTTCAGTGACACAGCCTGCCTGAGTGGCCACACTGTGCCCATATTCTGATGGCTATATCCAGCAGAATATTACAAAATGTTATAAAATGCAGCTCTAGCTTGTTCTTAAACTTGACAATAAATTTGTTGAACTCTAAACTGGAACACCTTTGGGATGTAGAGACTGAAATCATGGATGTAAAGATGACAAATCTGAAGCAGCTGTATGAGCCCATCATGTCAGTATGGACCAAAATCTCTGAGGGTCGAACATAGTCCTAGCAAAGTGTAACTAATGAAGTGATCAGTGATTGCATATTAGATCTTTGTTCATTGAGTTTAATATCTAAGCACTGATCACTGATGCTTCTGCTTGAGATGCAGTCAGCTAAAGAAATTACTTGTTGCCTGAAATCGTCCCTACTCGGTGTCCTCTCTAGATGAACTAAATCTGCCACAGTGTGTGTGAAGCACACGTCACCTTCTCGCCTGTTCACCTTCAATAGTTTATAAATAGACACAAAAGCGAATATTTACAGCAAAATGAATCATTTTAACTTTGGTATTTTAGACTAAAAACATAAGAACAAGGTGCTGAGCCATTTTTATCTGAGAGGAGGCTTCACAGTCAATCTCAGCATGTATTTAAAGACACTGAAGCCATGAAGCTGTGGCTGGATGTGTGTGACTTTATAAAACTATTATTAGACCAAACATATTGACATGTACCAGTTGTGGTTTGTACCTACCAGAAGCCTAAAGCGTTTTCATGAATGCCAGTTGAATATCTTAACACAGGTTAGCACCATTTTTAGATGATATGCCTTGTTGGTTGTGGAGCTGTGAATTTAAGCTTTCAGGGCTGTGGAGGAGGGCAATCATGCTCAGACACCATACAAAGCAGCCATGTGTAGTGTGAGTTCTGCTATGTATGGTTGCCCCGTTGCTGTTGTGGTCCAGCAGCAATAAACAGGTAAACCAGAAGAAGAAGAAGTCAGTCCTTACTTACTAGAATCCACTGATTTTGATGTTGAGAGGTATGGGATTGCTTGTGCGCTCTCATTGGTAACTACTATCGTGTGGTTTGCAGCCCACATCTCAGAGCATCCAAACCAGCAGCCCAGCCACAAGATCCAGATTACCATGGGCTCCACAGAGGCGCGAGTGGACTACATGGGCTCCAGCATCCTAATGGGAGTGTTTAGTAATGCTGACCTGCAGCTGCAGGATGAATGGAAGGTCAACCTGTGTACAGTGGACACCAGCCTATCAGAGAAAAGGTGTGGTATGATGTAAGCGTGACTGCACTGTTCGGCACAACACGATCAATACAGCACTTTTAGATGAGTCATGTTTAGTGCCATTTATTCATTTCATTCTTGTGGCCATCAGAGATTAGCCTGCTTCACGTCTCCATGTCTCTGTACTTTGAAATGCAGATGTTTTCTCTACAAAGAGGTTTGTATTCAGTTTCTGAAGTGTTGAAACACAAAGCACACTAACTAGAGAGCACAATTTCAAAGCATCGCGGGTTATGAAGAAAAACAGACAATTTGCTGACCGAACAAAATTATGTCTGGACTCGAGGGTTTGTGTTTGTATCTAGTTTGAACACAAGAATACACAAATTACACGACATTATGTCGAGAATATATGCCATTTTCTTTCATCTGTGAGCCATTTATGCCTGCTCTCCTTTCCTTTGTTTCTTGCAACAACCTTTTTCACTCATCTGCTCCGTTTCCCTCCCCATCTTTTCTCCTTCCAGTGAGATCTTCATCCACGGAGACCTGCAGTGGGACATTTTCCAGGTGATCATTTCACGGTCCACCACACCAGACCTCATCAAGATCGGCATGAAGCTGCAGGAGTTTTTCACTCAGCAATTCGACACCAGCAAGCGGGCCCTCTCCACCTGGGGCCCTGGCCCCTACCTGCCCCCCAAAACCCCCGTCGTCAACACTGACAAAGGAGCTGCAGAGCTTTGTAAGCATGCCTCGTTCCATACTGCTGGGTGAATGTTGAGCACAGTCTGTAGCATAATAAGGCGCGCACAGCAAGCTGTGCTGCTTGCAGGAAGTGAAATGATTTGTAATTCTAATAAGCTTAATTTGTAAACAACTTTTTCAAATAGTTGAAAAGGTTGTTTAGCAACTGAATGTAATCAGCCTCGCTCATGAGATAATCAGTAACGAAACAGGCAGCATACATTTTAAAGATTGAGGGCTTTATAAGGACAAAAACAACATGACACACTAAATCTGATCCTGTTAGCGCCAGCAACAAGCCTCGTGTTCCAGTCAGAATTCATTTGTCCGCCTGCTTCTCATTTTCCCTCCTAACTGTCTTTGTCACGCAGACATGGATGCGGCCCATCACCGCCACTGGCCCGGGGTGCTGAAGGTAATCGCCGGCTGCCACATCTCCCTCTTCCAGACGCCCTTGCCTGAGGATGCCGTGCAGCTTGGCGGGTCGATGAGCCTCCATGGCAATCACATGACTCTGGCCTGCTTCCACGGGCCAAACTTCCGCTCCAAGTCGTGGGCCTTGTTCCACCTGGAAGAGCCCAACATCGCCTTCTGGACAGAGGCACAGAAAATCTGGGAGGATGGTGAGACTAAATGTTCTTTTTAGGGACTCGTGAATATTAATATTATTCAGTCGAGATGATGCTCAGTCCTGATGAACAGATCAAAACTAAATATATAAAGGTGCATCTCTTTATGAATTGTTTCTGTTACACACAGGCTCAAAAGACGACTCTACCTACATCGTGCAGACACTGGATTTCCATCTCGGCCACAACACGATGGTCACGAAGCCGTGTGGTGCTCTCGAAAGCCCAATGGCCACCATAACCAAAATCACACGACGGCGACATGAAAACCCTCCACATGGTGTTGCTACTGTCAAAGAATGGTTTAGCTACGTCACTGCAATGAGAAACGAAGGTAAACATTTCAGCAAAATTGTGTCATTCATGTGTGCCCATTTGTTTAGTGGAAAGCCTCGTCAGTGGGCCGTTGATGCTCGCTTATTTGGGATCGAAAGGCTTGAACGCGTATTTAAAAAGAAAATATTTGGGATTGGAAAATACAGGGAAACAGTTGAATCTGATTACTGTGGTTTGGTTTTGGAGCTGTCCAATCAGAGTCAGCGTGGGCTGATGGGGGACCTTAAATAGCCTGAGGCTGAACTTAAAGTATCGGATAGAGCTGGGCGATAGAACGATAACGATATGTGTTGCGAAATAACTTTTCCTCGATAGAAAAGTTAAACTATTGCGATAGACCTAGTCTCTCTTGTCCTCTTTTAAAAAAAACAAAAACAACAACAAACAAACAAAAAAAACCCAACAACAGCCAATCCAAATTAAGTAGCGCAGAGCTGAACCAATCACAGACGCAGTGTCACGTCACGTGACTTGTTACGTACAGCACAAGTGCCAAGCCGCACATGTGTATTTGTTTGGGACGCAGCCAGCCGCCGTATTTTTAGAATTAATATTTTGTTTCTAAGTGGAATTGACAATTTAGTCTGTTTCGTTTGTTCTATTTTGAAACTTAAACGCTTTAGCGGCTGCCTTTTGTGTAGTTTGCAATATTTGCCTTTATCTGAAAAAGTCTCATGTTTCTTTAGTACATCTACCCTGTTGAACTTATTATGGGAAATAAATATTTTAATCAAAACAAGCTGCTGATTATTTCACATTTTACTTGTGAGCAACGGCACATTTAAATCTTACAAATATAGTTATTTGGCTTATATCGTGATAGATATCGTTATCGTCTGAAATGAAAAAAACATCAAGCATAACATCTTATATCGCCCAGCTCTAGTATCGGATCAATTTGGATCTGTAAATCATGCAGATTAATGCCAGTAAACCCCCAGATTTAAAATAACGACCTGGAAATGTGCAGGATATGTCCGCTTCAACTCTGTCATCAACTTGGCTCACGCTGTCCTTGGAATCTGATTATTCCATGAATATGGGAGCAGTTTTCAGTTGGATATAATTGTGCCTTCTGTCTGTAGTAGCCAAGAAGAGATCCCTCCAAACTCAGTCACGACAATAGAAGAAAAGAGGAACAGAATCCAGAGTCATTGTTCTGTGCAAAAATGCATTCAGGTGTCTCTAAAACGAAGCTTTCATACTCTGAGTGAACCAAATCAAACGGGAATTTTCCAGGATCGCACCCTTTTTCTCACAGAATTGATGTGTTTGTGTTTATCTGTTTTAGTTCTGCAGGGAAACACAGTCTAGGTAAACAAAGCGAGAATCTCACTTCATACTTGGACTATAAGTTTAGAATATACTCACTTGATTAGTCTCACATCAAGTTCGGCTGCACAGAATTCATTTTTAGCCATTGGTCACATTAGGATTCTTGAGACCGAGTGAGAACAAAAAGATCAATTAATGGGACCAAATGCTGCTTTAATGTCATACGAGCATGCTGGGAGGGGGGGAAGAGCAACCACTTCAAATGTTGATGAAAGCCAGTTTGGGACTGTTGCAAATCAAACATCCTGTATTCTTTAATCAGTGACGTAAACCTAGTAGAAGATAAACCGAAAGGAAGGAAAAAATGAATTTCGTAGCCTTAAGTAGCTTCAGAACTGATTTACTAGGCTAGAAGTGTTAACTGGGGGTATCTGGGGAAGAAAAGATTGCTTCAGACTTTAACCTTTTCTTCACTCGAGACAGCTCAGACTAAAAGGAGAAATTTTCTCTTCTCTCCACCGCGCAGCAGCCGCGTCTTATCTTAAATGTAAAATAGGTGGAGATAGCATTTAACAAAGCGGAAAAGCAGAGCGTGAGCGTGACCTTAAACTCAGGAAAAGAGTTCCCACGTGTTTTATCTCCTGTCGCAGAGCTGAACTTGCTCAGGAACGTCGAGGCCAACAACCAAGAGAGCGGATCGGCTGCCAAGAGCTCCAGTCTGCTGAGCAGCTTCCGCAGCACATCCAGCTACAACCACGAAACAGAGACCATCTTTGCACTACCCAGAATGCAGCTGGACTTTAAGTCAATTCACGTACAAGATCCGGATGAACCTTCTCTAACGGGTAGGTGACAGTAACACCATAAAAACAATCTGCTAATGAATGAGCTTTTTGTGATGTTTTAGTTCACACAAGTCTGTAAATGAACTGTTGGGATCACACTCAGAGTATGGGAGTGTTTATAAAATTACCTGCGCTTCCTTAAATAAATTAATAAATCAACGAATAATCAGCTCCTCTTGTTTGGAGCATCTGCATCCCAGCTCCGCCTTGCACTGCAGGAAGTGACGGCAGCCCTTCGCTTTGCTCCGCGAGCCTCAGATTCCTGTGACCGTGAACCAGTTCTCGCCCTGCTGCAGGTTCTTGTTAGTGCCCGTCTAGCTTGCAAAGCAATTTCAGAGCAAAACCAGCGCAGTCTTGTGGCAGTGTTTTCTTTGTTTTTGTTTTTTTTAATAGTCGCAGCCCGAATCTGTTTATTCGTATTTCTGAACAAGAACTTAATTATTTCATCGTGTCTCTGGACATAATTTGTACTATTATTTGTATTTCATTTTTGTCCTTATCCACATTTGGAGGTTGGAGGGATTCATACCCAACTCAGTTATTAATTCTAAATGAATTACTTGGTTCAATTTAGACATTAAAACTTGGTTGAGATTAAGGATTAAAACCTCCCAGGTTAGTTTTAGGGGAAAACAACCAAGGTTTAGGTTCCTGCTGCTTCTTACACATCTGGTTTTTGTAGTTGCTATGGTGACATATCTCCCACTTTGCCTGGACAACAAATTATACTCCCTACTGAAAAACATTACTTACAAATTCATGCTGACACAAAAAAAAATCATAATTTTCTTTGTCAAAGAACAAAGAGTCAATCTGAGTAACACCGAGGACTCACACAGTCAGCAGCAATGGAAACTTCAAAATAAGAGCGAGGAGATTATCCCATTGAGTTGCATAATATTCTCAAGTATGTAGGAAACCAAAGGTCGTACTAACTCTACATCGATGTGTTTGCTGAAATTGATTTTCTTGGGTTTTTTTGTTTGTTTTTTTTAAATATGACCTTACAAATCCAATCTCTGTGTTTTCATTTGTTCCAGACTCCAGCAGCAAACCCAAAGTGGAGTGCAGCGTGGTGACAGAGTTCACCGACCACATCTGCGTCACCATGGATGCCGAGCTCATCATGTTCCTGCACGACCTGGTGTCGGCCTATCTAAAGGAGAAAGAGAAAGGTTTTGTTTTTTCCATGTTACTCATCGATGTTAGTCTTTCAGTGAATAGAAAAAAAACCCCCAACAACAATGTTTATTCATTTCAACTGCCCACAAATTTATGACTCAACTAGTCACGAAAAAAACACCCTCCAGAGTTCCAAGCATTGTACAGTCTGTCAAGAATATGAGTCATCAAGCCATCGGAGGAGAAGACCACAAGATTAAGCACATCTGTCTGTCTCTGTACTTGTGAAGCTGTCCGCGTGCTGTGGGACAAATTTTTGGGAGCAGCGTGACACGTTGTTACTTTCACACACAGCAGCCAGGTCAGGGAGCCCGACGCACGCAGCATCCTAATGGGTTTCAAGTCGTCACAAAGGAACAAATTAGCACTCTTTATGCCGGCGACCTCGCTTTCATCACCACAATTAAAACAGCCGTGACTTTGTTCTGTTGATTCTGCAGCAAAGTAGAAAGAGAAGCACTGCGAGCGCTTCAGATTTTCACACGTTGAATAATTGAAGTAGGACGCATCTATGTTGTGCTCTGATGTTGTTGTTCACGAATGTGCTAAAAGAGAAAACTGGAGCGTTTCAAAGCAGAGACCTGATTGCCTCTCTCCCTCGGTGTTCTCAGCTCTTTTTGCCCCGCGGATGTTCGCACCTCGGCCCGGCCAGAAGAGCCCCACCGCCCTGCACGATGAAAGCTCCGCGGATAAAGACAAGGACGACAGCATCAACTACACCACGGTGGACTGGAGGGAGTTCATGTGCAACACCTGGCACCTGGAGCCGACTCTCAGGTCAGCTCAGCATCTGTTTGTTATTATAAGACGCACACTTTCACATGATGAGCAGGAGTCCTAAAGCTCACTCAAAAATGTTAGAGGAGAAAATAAAAAGCATCTTTTTCTACGAGTTTGTTCTCAAAGCAAACATGATTGCACAAACCAACAAAAACAAACAATGCAGCAAAGGTTTAAAAAATTGCTTTCATTTTCTGTTTAGTTAGTGTTTGTGCTGGAAACCATCAAGAAATGATTGTGCCGTTTCACCAAGATGTGGAACAGCTGAGCCCCAATTATGGCCTAATTTTGTTCTGTTTGTTGGATTTTTGTGGGTTTTATCATCTTGTAAAGACTCTTTGAATATTTTCGATTCCACAGAGATGCCGATGAGCTATTTAATGAGCCGGGTTGTAAAAAGTAAAAGTGCAATTAGCCCATTAAAAATGCAAGTTTTGAAATGAACAGAAAGATGCGCTGTCAGTGCTTGGTTATCTAAATGTTATATATCGATTTTTACTAATATTAGTAACTCTTCTATATGTGAGAAGCAATGTGTGATGCTAGTTTAGGTGGAGCCAGTTAAAAATTAGATTCACATCAATGAATTTATAGCTGTATGATTAATAGCCCCAGTAATACAGTAGGAAAAAGACAGTATCATAGAGAGAACCCGACTCACGAACAGACGACCTCTGAGAAGGCACTTGCAGGTGATTGCAGGAAGGAAGAACTCCTTTATCACAGGAAGAAATGTCCTGCAGAGGCAGGCTCAGGCAAGAAGAGGAAAAAATAAGGACCAAACTCAAACTTCAGGAGAGAGAAGACCAAAGTTAATGACATGCAGAAGTAGAGAAGAAATGCTCAGTGGGAAGTCTCCCAGCAGCCTGAGCCTGTAGCAGCGTAACTAAGGGATGGTTAAGGGTCACCTGATCAGCCCTAACGATAAGCTTTATCAAAAAATAATGAACAGAGGTATAATTTCACAAATGGCCTGTACAGGATGAGCAATAACTTTGCAGTGCAGTATCTCTTATTAACCCCCTTAGCCTTTTTCAGATGCTAGTTCATAATTACTAATCGTTAGTCTTTTGTGAATTTGTACAAATGCAGCACAAACACTAAATAAATGAAGCATCTTAGTCCCTTCACAAAGACTTTGCTTCATTAATCCAGGAAAGAACAAAGATTTTAATTTAAAAAAAAGAATATTTTTGAATCTTTATATGAAATATCTTTGTACAAAGCAACAGCTTCCCCTCTGAGATTCAAAAGGAAGAAGCAAATCCTTTAATGGAAAGAGACGTGCAGCAACAGGGAGTCTTTTCATGCACCTTTAGCAATGCTTAAACTTCACCTCTACCTTCAGGCTCATCTCCTGGACGGGTCGGAAGATCGACCCAGTTGGCGTGGACTACATCTTACAGAAACTGGGCTTCCACCATGCCAGGACTACAATTCCCAAATGGCTGCAGAGGGGTGTGATGGACCCACTGGACAAGGTGCTGTCAGTACTCATCAAGAAGCTGGGCACCGCTCTGCAAGACGAAAAGGAAAAGAGAGGCCGAGACAAAGAAGAACACTGAGGAACTCAGTCATGCCACTGGAATCAGAGCTGTGCAAAATGTTTCAACACTAGTTTTCTGTATTTAAAAGGCCACTACTTTACGATGTCCAGCATCCTGCATAGTTGTTTACTGTGGTGCTTGCCTCTAGGGGTTGCGACTGAAGCGTTTTGCACTGCTGTTTTTCGTTTTCTGTACATTTTGAACAAATTAGCAAATGCTAGCATTATTTGATTGCTTTATGGGTAAAACCCTGCCTCTCTTACCTGTTGTAAATGACCTTACTGAAACCGCTTCAAAGTTTATTTTAAGGCTTACCAGTCGTTCATGAGAAATGATTTCTTAAACCATTGCCTTTTTCTCTGTTTCCCATGGAACACATGGTGGGTATGCTTGATGTAATTTATAGCGCAGCTTCGCGATATTTAAGAGGAATTCAGTGACGTGTTCTTCATTCTTGACACGAACAAATAAATCCTGGGAGATTTTTCTTAAAATCATCCCCTCACTCATGAGGATGATATAAGCTTGTAATTATAATTTGATCATTATTTATGACTATGTGAAATTCAGCGTCTGTATGATGTATTAGCTTGATGTGTCAAGCTTCTTTGTCTTTTTTTTAATCCACACATTAGAACCAATGTATATAGTTAAATTTCTTAAATGTGTTGATTTCGTAACTTAATAAAACTATTGCCATGAAGTTTTAAAAAATAAAGCTCGAGTCTGTTCATTTTACACAGCTTAAAGGTAGGCTACCTGTTCCATGAGCTTTAGGAGTTTTGTTGTAAATCACAACCACCAGTCCTGAGAGAAAAAGTGAGTTTTCCCCAACTGGTTATGAGTGGTAGCTGGGAAACTGATTGCTAATGTCCCAGTAATCCAGGCCTACAGATCGCTCAGTGATTCCCTGTTAAACAGCTTTCATTGTATCCTCCATCCAATGTCCACATAATGTCACATGAGGCAGCTTAATAGAAGTCCATGGGAAAATATCCCTCAGCTCTAAAATCTTTAAACAGTTTCCAGATGACTTTATGGGTTCAGTCGCCGATATTTCATATCTTGTTTCAAGACCCCAAGATGCCAGCAGGACTTGATGGAGGGATGTCATTTCTGCTGTCTTTGGTGTCTAGACCTGCCTCTAGACGGACTGGTTCACAATTGGATCCAGTTTAAGAAACAAAGCCCTTTTTTTTACCCTTTAAATCATAGATTACATTTGGCCCGCGAAGCCATACCAAATTACTATCAGAGCTGGCCTACTGGTATTATACAGCTAATATATATATTGTTTAGTATTAAGCTTTGCTTGTTCCATATTCAGTTTTTCAGCAAAACGTGTTTGAGTCCATAAGAAAAGATTCATTCTTATATCTGGAGGAATAAATATATTTCAATAAATATTGTCAGCCCACGACTTTGTTCCAGTTTTGAATTTTGGCCCACTGTGTATTTGAGTTTGACACCCCTGCTTTAAATGAAAGGGCAGCACTGCTTTTTTTTTTTTTTTTCGTGTCTAAAAGCCACTGACTCACGAGCACTTCATTCTCAGATCTATGAAATGCATCTTTTGTGTTGATACTTTTCCAGGAAATGTCAGTCAGGTGTTACAGGAGCAGTGTCTGATGCTTTTAAGTGCTTCACATGGTTTAAATCAGAGCTGTAATGGTATCTGCATTAATACATTTCCTTTCTTGAGGCAGTAATTTGCTTCACCTCTGGATTTTTGGAGGAGGTAATGAGTGCTCCTGTAAGACTCTTTGTAATTGAACTCCTACTAGTTTCCACTGATGTCTGTGAGGGGGGAAAAAAAACCTCCCCACATGTCACCGGCTTTGCTCACCGCGGGGTTTTGTTAATACATTACTCTGACTCTAAGACCCCCTTCCCCACCTCTCCAGTGCTAATCTCTTCCTCCGTGCCTTTCCCCCCTCACCACGAGCCATGTTCCACTTTTGGTTCCATGCCATGCTTGTTGAATTTTTGATGGTGCGTTGGCGGGTGGAGCAGGGCACGCGGCAGCACAGCAAAGGGGGAAGAGAACTGCTGCGTTTCCTCTGTGATGTCTGCTGTGAGAATGCAGAAGTGTCACCTGAGGAAAGGCAGACTGCTCAGTATGAGAGCACACTCAAGTCTTTGGTCTCGCTCGCCAGGACCGGACATTATTTTTGATTTTTTATTCTGCCTACTCCACGCGCTCTCCTTTGAAGTGACTTCCGATTTGCATATCGTTACTGCATATTTCTTTTATTTCCTTCACTTCCTGGAGATACAGTATATACATATAAACATGAGAGCCAAGCAAATGACCAGTAGATGGAGTCAAAAGCCAGTCGTCCTACAAACTGAACACCTTAATGACACCTCCCTTTAGTGTACTGCTGTGTTCCTGAATTATAAAATAGAAACGGAATAGAAGACATTAAAAAGTCATGAAGTGGCCAGAGATGTCAAGCAGCTTATATTGGATCCGTCTGGCTCAGACGCTCTTTGCTGGAGTTACCAGGTCCAGGAAGACTAACAAAGACCATTAGGTCGCCTACATGTGATGACAACAATCTCCATTTGACAGATTAGTGTGCAAAACACCGTTCTGAAAAACTAATTGTAGAATTAATTTCAAAATCACTGCCAACTCTAAGTGCAAACTTGGTGGTGGTGCAGACCAGTCGCTCTGGTTTTCACCAAACTGAGCTGGACAAAAGCACCAGGGTTCCTTTTAACCTCACAAACTGGGTGAGAAACTACATGAAAGTTGTTAATTAGCATGTTTTTTTATATCTTCTGTGTTTGATCACAGCAAGAAAAAAAATGCAATTGCAAAAATTGCAAGTCATTGCCACATAGTAATGCCGGGCATCTCCGCATGAGAGCCACGCTCGAGTCTTTGTTGAGGTGCCAGAGTATGTCTTGAGTTTTGGGACAACAGGAGAGAATTCACCTAGACTAAAAGATGAAATGAGTTTTTAGCCTTGCTGTTGTTGTGCATCTCTTTAAGGTTATTAAGTCTTTGTTTCATTTTGTGTTACTTTGCACTGTTTTTCCATCTGTGCTCATTTTGTCTCTTTGAACCCATTTGTATTCATTTTGCAGCCTCATAATCGTTTGTAGTTACTTACCAAAAGATCTGGTGACTGTGGAGCACATTTGAGTACACTGCCGTGAACATTGCCATGTTCATGAGACAGTTTCAGTTTTATGACATTGTTCGTTGTCCTGCTGGAAGCAGCTGTCAGAAGATGTTCACCATGGTCAGCAACAGTACTCAGGTAGGCTGTGATGCCCAGAGTGTGCCAGGATAATATCCCCCACCCCATTACAACACTAGCAGCAGCAGCAGCCTGACCCATTAATAAAAAGCAGTCCAGATCCATGCATTCCTGTCATTTATTCTTTAAAAAGAAACCTAATTTAAAGTTCAGGTTGGATACAAGCTTTTCAACGTGCGTTTCAAATTACATTTCGAATAGTAATACTTAAAATATTGTGACAATTTCAATTTCAGCCTCGAGTAGTTTTGACCTTGGGAAGATGAGATGGTAAAAAAAAATAAGCTGAAGCAAAAGCAGCATACAGAATACAAGTGAGAGCATAGCACTATAAAACAAGTATATCACCTTGAGCTAGTTCAAACAGCAGCAGCTTGACTTCTTGTTTATCAGATGTCATCACATCACCTCCGACATGACTGCTCTTTATTGGATCCTGCAAGGAAGACTTTACTGGTCATTTTTGGTCTCTTGCCCCGAGCTACACAGCAGAAAGCCTGGGTGTATGTGCTTACATAAAGGGGGGGTCTAAAATTTTGACGTCAGGGCCCTTGGACTTTAGGAGGGACCATAGATACATTCATGGACAGCAGCTGGATAGCGTAGTGGTAAGACTACACATCTTTGTAGTGGGAGTCACAAGTTTGATTCCTGCCTGGGGTGTCTGTATCCAGTAGGGTCCTAGACCTAGAAAGTGCTACATATGCTACGGCAAGGAGGAGTCAGGACGCCAGAACAGTGGGGGTAATATCACAACCCCCCACTCAGAAGAACAAAGCGAGTCAGAAGATCTTTATCTTGGAGGAAGTCTAAGAAGCTGAAGATGGAACTGGAACCTACAAACCATCCTCCTGTTGTATCCCCCCTGTGGCTGTGCTCTAGCACCACTTCTCTAGGCTCAGGTCACCCTATGGATTCAGGCAGTAACAATCAACTTTGGTGGAAGATGCAGAAGGTAGAGTGTACTTGTTCATGTCTTGGCAGGAAACACGTGCTTTGACAGGTCGTCACCTCCTTGGCTTAGGTAGTTTATCTTCTTGTGGTTAGTGTCCTGGTGATGTTTATGAGCACTATTGGTCTCCAGCTGATCTGAATAGCTAATATAAGTAACTTGCTTTAATCAAGCTGGGGGGGTGGGGTTTTTTTTTGGGGGGGGGGGGTTTAAAAAAAAACAAACAAAAAAATAGTAATAATAATAATAATAATCAACAAATAAATAAATAAATGAAGTCAAGATATATATATATATATATATATATTTTTTTTTTTAACCAAGTATGTTACTCAATAAGTTTGTGGCCAACAGAACAAAGAGCAAAAACCATGTTGAAAGCTTTATTCGACCTTCTTTGAGCAGGTACCAAAATCTGTCAGCATTCATGCACAAAATACTTCAACAAGCAACAGAGACTGCGATACCAACATTTTGAAGAAAGAAGCAAGTGAATACAGTGAAGAATGAAACACTGCAGCATTGCACTGTCTCTTTTCTTAGACGTGTTGACACGAAACGCTCCCCAGGTCCAAGGAGTCGGCTGCAGGTTTTTAAAAGAGATGTAAGTGTTACCAGCGTATGGATTTGGGAGCACAAAAAGGTAAAGGAGGGTTAGGCTGGGCACACATTAAGTTCTCTGCACACCTACCCTACAGATAAAACAGTGACTACAGCAGATTCAAGTCTAAGCAGACAGGGAAGGCTTTATCATTTGAAACCCACAATGCAGTAAGAGTAAAAGAAAAATAGAATAAGAAGCAAAGGATAAAAGCATGCTTTATAAACATTGATGAGATTATTCAAAATAGCAATATAAACATTAGTGACAATAATTATCAGGATCAGTTGTAAATGTTACCAGTTCAGTGTCACAACTTTTCCACAACTACACAAATAGTCCCTGAGAGCAGTGTGGGGTTGATCTTTGAAAAATACTCACAAGTTTCCCAGTAAAACTGGAAACGTACTTTTGCTTTAAATTGTGCTCGCTTCTTCTGTTGGTATGTTGTATTTGTTGTAACCTTTGCTTCCATGACGGCCAGGTCTCTCTTGGAAAATTAAATCTCGATGAGACTTTTACCTGGATCCATCAGCCCAAGCTGCGAAACACTGCAATTATAAGAAGACACCCATAAGTGATTACATCCAGGAAGTGGTTTTTTGTTGCACTTTTCTGTTTTTTTTTTTTAAATTACTGTAATTTTCATGTGCTAAGAATTTAATTTAACTGATTTAAGATCTCACTGCTTCTTACTTAAGGTTTTTTGTCTTTTTTGTGTACAAATAAATTCACATAGAAGGTTCAAACACACAGATCTGTTCATACACACTACTGACTATCACAGCATGACCAATAACGAGCCTTTAAAATACACTAATTACAGAGTGTACACAGTCTCAGTGGGTACAGTGAGTCACAGGCTCCCAGGTGGTGTGTTTTGGTTGAAAAGCTGCTGCTGTGGCACACTTCTGGATCATCTCAACACTTAAACATTTTTTTTAATCAGTGTGTGATCAAATATGGAACTTTTCCATCTTTTAACTAGCCAGTACTGAGACATTTTTTTTTGTAGTGTCTGTCCCAAATTACAGATCCTGATTCTCGTTGATGGTGAGAGAGACCAGTGAAATGTTCAGGCTTTTATCTTTAATAGTTTCTCAAATATTCGTGTTCGAGCATTGCCTCAGATTTCAATGTGTGAAAAACAGGAAGTGTGTCAATAAACAACTTTTCAAAATAATCTATCTTGAAAACTATTTGATATATGAAGCCAAAATTTCACAGCAATCATAAATGTTCAAAATTATTTATGCAAATCGATGGTCAAGCAGAAGGCTTGGTTGATTTGAAATGGAACAACCCCCTCTGTCCAATAGAGGCCATGCCCCCGCCCGGAAGCAAAACTTTGTCACTGTGTCCTCTGACGGTGGTTATCAAACCCGTGCATGGAAGAAGACTCGTTTAAAGACGAAAAATACAGAAACAATGCATCAAAGTGCATTCTTCCAAGATTTATGCATTCACATGGGATGAATCCCTGTAAAACTCCACATCAAAGACGGCTCCTAGATTGCTGACCGTGTAGCTGGTCAAATTAGGAAAAGCATGAAGTAAGCAGCTCTGCAGTGCAGAGCAGTTAACTAAACTGTGTGGCCCAAACACAACATGCTTAGTGCTGCTGGTGTGGGAAACAACAGCTGGGATTATTCTCCCTGTTCTGTTCTTATGCCACAACATCTGCTTTCTGTGGTTTTTTTTGTTTGTTCACACAACATTTTATGAATAAAATAGCTCACCTGTCTCTCCTCCACTCCTCAGTAGTTCCTCCCCATGCACAGTGGAGTTTTTCACTCTCAAACAGCCACTGAAATTACAAGTTGAGGGGAAGATAAACAAGCGTCTCCATAAACGCAGTTGCATGAAGCTACCATTTATTCAGACCAACAGAAACACTATTCTTCTGATTTCTTTCATTTTGAGAAGAGAGAAAAACATGAAGAGTAAAATATTGAAATAACATTTGAACCAAATAAGTCACTTCCTGCCACTGGAAATGCCTCCAGTCACAACTGTTAGAAATCCCACAATGCACCTGTAAATTTACAGGTCAAATAAACTACCACAAGCGCCCAGAACTGCTGTTTGCAGATGTTACTGCATTTGTGAAATATAGCCTGATTACTGTAAAATAATATATTATTTTATATATATATTGACATCACATCCTTGATGCCACTTTAGAGCCACAAGACCTTGTCAAAGCAACACTAACAAAACTATATAGAGGAATACCCATATTCCCAGGCACACACACTCTCACACACCTTTTGACTAGGTTGTTTCTGTGCACATTAGCCCTTTTTTTGTTTTTAGAAAAACAAAATATGCAAGAAGGATGGAATGATGGCTGAATGAGCAGAATGCCAGGAAAATCTATTCAAATTCTGTTGAATTTGCCAGGGATGTACTTAAAAATGTAAAATCTGCCAATAGACTACAATTACAATGTCACAACTATTTTACAACATACTGACTTAAATGACACATCACCAACAAAAGGAGTTGGTATCTACAGCAGGAAAATATTGATCTTTAAAGATGAGTAAGAGGCAACAGGAAAGAAGTATGTTACCCTATTTTAAGGGGAGAGGGGGTCGGCTTACCTTATTTAAAGTGAAGATCACAACATCGAGTTTTCTGGGATGCAAACATGTTAATCACCCTGTCGTTGAAGTCAAACGACACCAAGTGCTTTAGAGTCTAAAGCAATGCGGTGTCCTTCATCCAGGTGGCAGGCGATGTTAACTTTACCCTATTTCCAATGTGACTTATGCTTCATTCGTGTTTCCTAATTTTGTCAGATAAATGCTTCAAATCCACAATTCCTTGTTGAATTCAAGCTGTGTCTCCTCCAAAAAGCAGGCATGGGACACAGTAAAGTGAATTCCTGCTTTCCGTTAGCTAGTCCTTTCGTTGAAACCACATAACACAAACTTTACGATTCTGTCGTTTGTGTTATTTGAACATCGTTTCGATGATGTGGTCCCAGTCTCTTAACCTTTTCGTCCAAAGATATAGAAGAAAATATACAACTAAGTAAATAATCCACTTCGGTTATGCTAACGCTCGTCGCTGCCGCCATATTGATTTCGCTTCCTGTCACTCGTTCGCCAAAATTCCCGCCTCTGGGCTGAACAGCAAATTAAGGGGCCGTGACCTGACGCCTGTCACTCACTACTCCATGAAGATGAATGGTAGCTGATGCTGCGGTGCATATGCTTTGAGAATTGACTATGTGCACGAGACAATGCTAACTTCCTGAATTTTGTGTTTTTGTTGTTTCCTTTATCTTTTCTGAGTTCTCTCCTTGTTACGAGAAAATATTGTTCGGTTTCTTTAAGTACCCCATGCACAGGGCAAACGAATTTTATTTGATTAATTTATTGATATTATTGGCTAAATTTCATATACATAAGTCGAAATTTTCTAACGCAAAACCATCCTTTCAGTACTTTTTAAATGAAACCAAACAATATGTTAAAACCATACAACATTCTCAAAATCAAAAAGCTGTCAAAACCATAAACCTATGTTCCCTGTTCAATATCACTGTCTATTTTGCTTTTTTATACGAACCCCCTGACATTGTGTTTGCTATTTTGTATTTGTATATCTGTATTTTGTGCTTTGTCAATAAAACGTATTTAAAAAAAAACAAAAACACAATGCTAACTTCCTGGTTTGAGACCGGATATGGGGTTGTGCATTTCCGGTAGCTTTACTTTGCGGTCAATCGCTACTGCGAAGATATACTCCAAAATCATGTCCAAAACTCGAAAACAGAAAGATTGCGTTAAGTTACAAAGAGCAGAAGGTGGGAACACTCACCACTGCTGTGTCATAAAAAATCTAATGATCAATTTTGACGTTTAAAGAGTTTAGATCGATCAGTTGTTTACATCACTCAACACAAGCAGAACTGCATCACTGCAGCAGAAGACACATCGTCCACATTCAGAAGCACATCTCTGTATAGTGACTGGTCTCATGATCTAAACAGGCAAATGTTCAGCATTCAAACTACAGGTGAAGAATAGTCAAACCAGATGTTTCCCTGTTATGTCGATATCAGCTAGTCAAGTACACACCTACACAGCATGTTAACAAACCGTGAAAAAAGCCACACAAAAAATGAATGATTGCTGGTAAGGGTTTCTATACATTAGTATTTACGAAGGGTATGTTGTGACTTACCTTCAAAATTACAGCGGTCCCTCGCTATAACGCGGTTCACCTTTCACAGATTTTTTTAGTGCAAGTTTGCATGCTTATTTTTACATCACATTGTGTCCTGCGTCCTGATCGCTGCAGACGATCTCCTCCGTGACGTCTCTCCTGTACAGTACAGAATCGCTGCAGTGTGACTCTGAAGTGCAGTACTGTATGTCCACGATGTCCAGGAAACGTTTTGCACCGTCAAAAAATAAAATTGGCTACTTGATTTCACCTATCGCTGGTTATTTTTAGAACATAACAGCTGAGAAATATAACATTTGAATCCCTTTTCTCTTTTTCTCTGAGGCGCGGGGGAAAAATATCGACAAGTCGATGAACATCATTTACAGATATATTGGGTAAATGCCCGAGACATCTATAGACATGTAAATCGCCGCTTGATTCATTCATTTGCTTAACTTGTTTTAGACAGTAAACAGGGCGCGAATAGGACACCGGAAACAAAGCTCCCCACAGGAGTTTCCGCACCGGAAGTAGCATATGCTAACGTGCACATAGTCAATAAGCCAATGTAGCTAAATCCTGTGGGGGTTTTTTTTTCTTTTGACTATTTGGTGTTGTTGCTGCACTTCGTTACACCAGCGTTTAAGTAATCTGTTCTAAGATTATTTGAAATTTATATAAATATATTTATTTTTTATTGAAAAACATAGGAGGGCTTAGCCCTGTCAGCCCATTCATACCAGCGGTCCCTGCCTGCATGTGTGGATAGCAGGGTGAACGGTGGCCTTGTCCCTTGCACACAGAGATTTCTTCCAATTTTCTGAATATTTTGATGTTATTGTAACATAAATGATTAAATAAAATTCTTCTCATAGTGATAAAACATTATTCTAAATTCATTCCAATATTTTTAGAGGCTATTTCTTTGATGCTCTTTTTATACTCAGTCTTGTTTCTAAACCTAATTAGACTTGAGCTCTTCGTTTTCACAAAATATTGAATTTCTATGTTCTCTTGGGAATAAAAAATGGCCTTATTATAGTCACAGTTGCATTCTGTATTTATTTACAAGTTACGCAGCTTCACAACTGTTTTGGACCTGAGGTTGTGCCCTGCCAACAACACACGAGACCGCTTTGAACACCTTAAACTGACACAGATTTTTTTCTGTTAATAATTAGTTTTATTTATTTATTTCCCTCAGCCATTACTGAAAATTGCTTTCCAGGGGAAGAATATTTTTTCTTTACATCTTCAAATCATCATCTTGTTATGAGAGGCCTCATTAGCCTAATGATGGAAACAAAGAGCAAAGGCATGATACTTTCAAGGATATTGAAAACCTCTTCAAAGCTGTCTTCTAAACCTTGCCCTACAGAACAAATGTGCCCACGTGGGACAATAAAGTCAGGTCCATTAAATTGAATACCAGAGAGCGCTGTTATGATGTACAGCTGCTAACCTGTTTTAATGCAAATGTGCAGATTGAGATTTGAGCGTCTTTTTGATTGAGTTTGTAATTGCTTGTTCCACCTCATTGGCTTTACCTGATTTAATAATTCATTATAACAATATGCCTCATAAACATTAGAAGGGGAAGTTGGTAGTTGATAGTCAGATGTGGCTTTTCTCAAGTGTTCACTTACTCATTCTCTGTTTGAGATGCGCACATGGTACCTCAGGGGCTTTCCTCACTCGGTGATGACCCCACTGACGACCGTGTTGTCTGAACTGAACCGCTATGAACATCTGCGCCAGCTGCCGCATCTCTTTCATGTAAGGTAGCTTGAATGTAATGCTTCTGTACTAACGCCAAGGAAATCTGCTTTCAGGCCAACTAGCTAGTAGTAGTAGTGGCTATCTTCTGTCCCACTTATGCCCCACTGGATTCACGGACACTTGGTTTGTGGCTTTGCTGTTAGTCCACTAATAATATGGTGCCAACAGCTTTTCTTAAAGCTGCACTAATAATGACTGTTTTTACATTAGAAGTTATAAAGTCTCTTACTGCATCGCTAAAGGGGATGATGTGGATGATGATTGTCCTCCTTCAGCCGGTCCCTTTAAGGGCCACCACAACAGATCATCTGCCTCCATCTCACCCTATTCCTAGCATCCTCTTCTGTCACACCACCACCTCTACATGTCCTCCTTCCCTACATCCATGAATCTCCTTTCTAGTCTTCCTCTTTTCCTCCTGTCTGCCAGCTCTATATTCAGCATCAATATAGCCACTGTCCCTCCTCTGCACATGTCCAAACCATCTCAGCCTTTCTTCTCTAACATTGTCTCCTAGTCGTTCACCCTGAGGTGTCCTTCTTATGTTCTGATCCTGTTCATTTTGGTCACTCCCAACAAAAATCTGAGCATCCTCACCTCCTGTCTTTTGCTCAGCACCGCCACCTCCAAACCATCCATCATAGCAAATCTCAATAACATATCGCAAGCCTTCCCTTTCACTCTTGCTTGTATCCTGTCACAAATCACCCTTGACACTCTTCTTCACCTTTCTTGTGCAATGTTTGTTGCTTTCATATTGTTGGCTCCAGGTATTTAAAGTCGTCGACCTTGACTATAAGTTGTGGATAACTTTAGGGCTTAAAATCCTCCTGAAAACTGAGGAAAATACTTTTTTTGCGATATCCTGCGACTTTAAACAGGTCATCCCCTTTCTATAATTTTAATGGGATTCACAGGGACTGAAAATATTTTGTAGCCTTAAGTGGCCACTCCAAAATTTGCTATTTTTGACACCTCGGTGCTAAGTACATTTTCAGTCTGAGGTTGCTGCTTGCTAAAGAAATTTCAGCGTTGTGTTTATGGGCTCATTTGATGCCTCCAAGTCAACAAAAAGGAACAAACCTACAGAGAATTATCACCCATCTCACAGACATCTCCTAGACGGGGGATAATTCACAGTCAAAGTTAACAACAGTGAGTAAGCTGCAGCCACACATTTACAGATATTTTCTGCAGGAATGAGTAGAGACCAAAGTAGCTGACGAAAGCACATTTTAACCACTGATATTAGCATTTCTGCTGCTCAGTGGACGTTATGAAAGAGCAGATGGACGTAGAGAATCTAGATCCTGCTAAGGTCAGTCCAGTGCAACTCTGAATGTGACAACACTCTATACTAGCAGAAAATGTTTCAAACCAGTCAATTCTTTCAGGAAATTACACACCTTCAAGACCAGAAGGCATGTCAAGCCACTGACCGCTTTCTGTGGCACATGTCAGACTTATCTCTGGCAGCGAGAGATAAAGTCTGCAGGTTCATCCAGACAACCCACAGATGGCATTGACACAGCTTCATCATCTCAGGAACGCACACACACACACACACGGGCTTGCATTGTTGTCTACAAAAGGCAATTTCAGCAGAGGTAGCCAGGGTGCTAAAGGGTGCACAACTCTTTGCTGGCAAATGTCATACGGGCAAGTTGATTCTGCTCATTCGTGTGAATCATTAATGAAATGAAGGTCTGTGGAGGGTAGGGGTGCACATCTTCACACTTTAGCTGCAGTTATAACCTTCCTCCCAAATCCTCTCTTTTTGCTGATTTCATCCAGACTGGTTGGTTTAGTTAAACATCTCTCAAGGCACAACATGAACTTTAGATATGTCTGCTATCACAGCTTGTTCCGTGACCCACGATTATTCAGATTTATGTAAAAGAGAACGTGAGATGTTTTATCCAAGGAGTATTTGCATTAAAAGCCTTATGGGCTAATCACCACTTCTTAAATAGTGGATATGAGCGATTAAGAGGGGAGACTCTTATACTCGATACTATCTCTGCAACTTCATTTAGTATTTTCGTCCGAGGAGTTCTGACAAATGTCCTTAGGAATCATTATCAAATATAGAGCTCTGGTGAGAACTCAAATTGTAATAGGTACTCCACGTGTAAGCAAAGGCCTTTAAAAACAAACAGTTTTGAGTAAATTAGATTATGAACCCAAGACACACAGGCAAGAGACTGCTAAGTCTTAATTCCTTTAGACCTTAGTGCACCCGTTCAGATTTGAGCATGAAATTTTAATGGACTCACTTAAGCACTAAGGTGGGTATCTGGCTCGGTGCAGTGCTGTCTCAGAGCCCATCTTTCTAACAGGCCGCTGATAATTTATCCTCTGGAGTCGCACGCTTCCTAAATTGTCCCAGAGAGCTCCGTCTCACGTTGTGTTGTTTTGTCCTGGTACAAACTCCCACATGGCAATAAAACTGATTAATTACATCTATACAGTTATCTTTGTGTATCTATCTATAAAGATATATATATACCTGCAGACAACATCTGAATATCTTTGACCTTTACTTTTGGCTGTGTGTTGTGATCATTGAAGATTTAAAGGTCATATCAAATAAATGTAACGTTGACCATTTGTTTCTTTAGAGTAGGGCACTGACCCCTTATTTATGTAGTATTAGCAATTGCACCAAGTCCATTTCGTCACTGTTTTAGACTTTAATTTGAACTTTTCTAACACCCATGGCTGACTTCCATTACACTTTTATTGACTTGGACCCCACAAGGGGGAATTGTATTTGGACTTCTCGGCGTATAAAACTTAAAATAATGACAAAATACACAGAAATGCTTCAGCTGGGGATGTTGGACACAAGGATTGTGTGCTTTCAAAGGTTATTTCTTGTGCCATCGAACAGTTTGGAAAAGGCAAGACAGATAGAGGGAGGCTGGCATATAACAAATCTCCCAGGGGAAAATTTTGAATTTAGAGCAGTATGAGTTCAGGGTTGCATCTTAGCCAAGAGACTCAGCAGGACGCCACTTAATCCATCTCGGCTGACAAACACCTATCAATAATGAAAGTGCCGGAAAATGGAGTGGGTGATTCCTTTCGTCAACTGCCAGATGATCGAGACATTTGACTTAAGCAGGAAAATGGAGTGCGACACTCGTCTACATGCAATAAATGCATTTCCAGCTCTTCACATAAGCATTAGCTCAGGATCTGTCACTTTAAGTTTGTGGAGTCTGAATGCTTGTTTATTATCACTGTAATAACCCACTCCACCCAGCTTTCCTTTCAGCCTGATGTGTGGCGGGTCTCATCTGCAGGCATTGGAGAGGTGGTGTGGCTCATTTCCAATCAGTGACATTGGTAACACCTGAGTGCTCAGCGTGCCAGTGCTCTATAAAAGCTCTCAGAGCTCAGCTGCTGGGTGGCTTTCCTTCCTCAGACAACCCATTGAATTTTGTTTTAGGGTTTTCATTTTGAAAAACACATCCACATACAAAAACCCCCAATGTTGAACCCTGTGAAGAACATGCAAGAGCAACAGATGGCAATATAAAACTAACTGTACAGAAATGTCATTCTAACAAAAAAACCAACACGACACACAGTCTGACATCAGAAAAGGAAATGACGGTGAACAAATTTGACATTAAAAGGCAATTGCACAAATGTCCACATATAAATGCAGAGATGAAGTTTCTGAAAATGTTCACCTCTTAAAAAATTCATTTTCGTTGACCTAAAGCACTAGTTACAGTGTTGTGAAAAAGGATTTATCCCTTTCCTGATTTCTTACTCTTTTTTTTCCCCCCCTCATATTTGTCGCACTTAATTGCTATCTAAACCTGCCTGGCCCTGTATGAAAAAGTAGTTGCCCCCTAAACCTAATAACTCGTTGTGTCACTCTTGGGAGCAAGAACTGCAATCAAGCGTCTGTGATAACAATGAGACTTTCACATCACTGTGGGGGAACTTTGGCTCAGTCTTCTTTTCAGAATTGTTTAAATTCAGCCACAGTCGAGCGTTCGTCCAGAAAGAATGGGCTGTTTAAAGTAAAAAGTAAGTAAGTAAAAGTTTATTCATATCACTTTTCACAGACATATGTCACAAAGTACTTCACAAGAAAGGTAACAAAACATAGTACAGACATAAATACATCATAAAAACTCTGGTCTAATTGAAAGCTTTTTGAAATGAAAATGGCCTTTTAAGGTCTCCACTGAGTCCAGACACCGTAGAAATAGAGGAAGTGCAGTCTTGGTGCAACAGCTTGGAAAGATCGGTCCCCTCGAGTTCTGAAACAAGTGTGGGGGACCACTAAAATAATAATGGATTGGATTTATATAGCGCTTTTCAAGGCACCCAAAGCGCTTTACAATGCCACTATTCATTCACTCTTGCATTCACACACTGGTGGAGGCAAGCTACGGTTGTAGCCACAGCTGCCCTGGGGCAGACTGACAGAAGCGAGGCTGCCATATCGCGCCATCGGCCCCTCTGGCCAACACCAGGCGGTAGGGTAAAGTGTCTTGCCCAAGGACACAACGACCAGGACAGAGAGCCCGGGGATCGAACCGGCGACCTTCCGGTTACAGATACGCTTCCAAACCCCTGAGCCACGGTCGCAGTTGTGATTCGATGACCTCAAGTTACAAGAAGAGGTATGACTATGAATCAAATCAGCAATATACAGAGGGGCCTGTCCCTGTAGTGCTCTGAAGGTTAAAACTAAAATCTTCAAATGGAACCTAAATCTGATTGGTAGCCAATGTAGCAACTTTAAAACAGGAGTTATATGAGCTCCTTTTTCTGAGCAAGTCAGTAATCTGACAGTTTTGAACAACCTGGAGACGAGCCAGCCCTTTCTTGTTTAGACAGGTAAACACACTGTTACAATAGTCCAGTCTTGTAGAGACAAAAGCATGGATTATCAAAAAAAAAGCAGGTTACAGATTTAAGTTCTGCTCCAAAGAAAAAGCTTCATCAAAAATGACACCTAGATTTCTGAGGTTATGCCTCTGTGAGGGACCTAAATCACCCAGTCGCTGTTTAATATTGCACTGTCTGGTGCAATATTAAGCTGATTGTCATTAGCAAAAATATCAGGAAACTGCCGTATTATCTGGCCTAAAGGAAGAATGTAAATTAAGAACAAAATAGGTCCCAGCACAGAGCCCTGAGGAACTCCACACAGCAGCTCTGTATATTCAGACGTCATCTGGTTTGCAGACACACTAAAACTCCTAAAATCAACCCAGGTATCGTAATCATATTCAGTCCAGACTTTGACTAAACCACTTCAAAATGTTTTTTAGACATTCAGAGGTGGGCTTGCTGGCATGCTGCATAACCCCAGTGTGCTTGAGTTTCATAGTACAAACTGATGGCCGGACATTCTCCCTTGGAATTTTCTGGTAGAGAGCAAAATTCATGATTTCATCAATTATGGTAAGCTGTCTAGATCCTGAAGCAGCCCCACACCATCACACTACCAACACCATGTTTGACTGTTCGTATGACGGTCTCTTTATGAAAGTTGTGTTAGTTTTACACCACATGAAGTGAGACTCAAACCTTCCAGAAAGTTGAGCTTTTATCTCATCACTCCACAGAGTTTTTCCCCAAAGTTTTGGGGCTCATGAAGACATTTTTTTTCTTAGCAAATATAAGACGATCCTTTGTGTTCTTTTTGATCAGTAGTGGTTTGCAAACTTTGCCCAGTCTTTTTCTAATTGTTGAATCAGGAAAACTGACCTTAACTGAAGTAAGTGATACCTGCAGGTCTCTAATGAAGTAGCTGGTGGGCATTTGTTCAGTGAGAGAGGTTTTCAGGAGTGTTGCTGAACCTATTAAGTTCCATCTGCTACACAGTTGTGTGTTTTTATGCAGTTGCAGCATTTCATATGTTGCCTTTGTAATATTTTGAATTAAAAATGTAGAAATTACTATGTTGTTTTTCCTTTACATTTCACACAGACATATGATTTTACAAGGTCTGTAGAATTTGTAGAGTTTGGACAGTAAACGCAATGCACTACATAGTTAAAACTGTAAAGACTGATTTAAACACAGCCTGGAGAAGGCTGGTCTTACCTATGAGAAAGCAGTTCTCGAGGAGTGACTTACTTTGGTGTACAGTGTTATGTAATCCATAACATTATGGGTTTCTGGATCAAAAGTTACTCCTAAAAGCAAGAAGGAACTGTAGAAAAAGAGATAAATGGTATGAATAGGAAGCCAGGAGAAATGCAAGAAAGCATTGGACCTTAGGGTGAACTTGGAGGAACCATGCCCCTCTTATTGTCTGCAGAGGATTACCGTCTGATTACTTTCCAATTTGAACAGAAAAGGTTTTACAGTACAGAAAAGATAGAAGCTGAACCAATTTACAGCAGATTCCTTAATGCCAAGCAGAGAATTCAGCCACACAAAGGCTGCCCTAAGATATGGAAGGATTAAAACAGCAGTTTCACCTAAATTCACTTACCTTTTAACATTGGATACCATAATCAGGGGAAAACTCAGTTCTGGGTATTGTTAAAAAACAGATAGAAAAGTTTAAGAAATCCCTTACGTGTCAAAACAGCAAGTTCACCTCACCTGCTGCCCCTGGAGGAAAACTTTAAAACTTTGCAGACAGTGACATCTGAGATGTTCCAAGTTCACCCTGACAAACACCCCTTAGAGGGAACAAGAACAACACTTTGGGAACATGTGCATCATTACTCTACAGTCGCCAGGGACAAAGGAGGGTCAGGGTGAAAGAAAGTACCCCACCAGCAGCGATCAGTGATTTAGGCCAGGCATCTGAGCACAACTGGTTTTGGTGAAGTATTATTTTCAACACCAGAAATATGCCTACATTATAAACCTGTAATGTAAAATGCAAACTTAGGAAAATGAGCACAAAACTGTGGGAACATGTGCATCATTAGTCTCCAGTCAAAAGGGACAAAGAGTGGCAGAATCTAGCCTACTGGGAGCGATCACTGAATAGGGACAGGTTTTTGAACAAACTGGTTTTCATGGAGGATTATCTTCAACACCAGATATAAGACTAAAAAAAATATATCCGCAATATAAAAAACACAACCCGAGAAAAGCAACACTTTTAAATATAATATCAGAGGAAGAAAGTCACTTTGAAGCCTTGAATTAGGCTTTTTCAGCATCACAGAAGTTAAAGATGGAAGAGTGAGATCCAGCACGATGCGCTTGGATTGGAGAGCGCTTTAAAAATAACTGATTGATGGTTGGACGTCTATTTCCTTCTGCACTGTGGAGCTTTGACCAGATGTTAGGACTGCATCACACTTGGATGGAATTTTCCCTTCAATCTAAAAAATTTATTACATATTAAAGTTTAAAGTACTGAAATGTAGAGGTGACATACAGATACCTTAGTCTTATTAAAGTCTGAGCTACAGCTTTAACAAGACTCAACTCAGAAACAGTAGTAGATGTGAAGCCTGTCTGCCTGCTTTAGGTTGTGCTGTGCAGCCTGTCATTTGCTGTGTTGGGTTTCAGTCCCCTGCAGCCCCGAAATTTCAGTAAAACAATAGTAATACTACTGCTACTCAGTACTGATATTACTTTTAGATATTGGTTTCTGCTTGTTTTCTTTACACAGTACAGTTCTTTACACAACCTCTTAGTTCTAAGACCAAAAGGTGGAGAGCACCAGGTATTTAAACCCTAGTGGAGGTTGTCCATTAGGTGGTCGTTAATCATGTATTAATCATGTATTAACCTGTTAATCAAGCATACCATTACATGAGCCAAGGGGTGAAAAGGTGTGGAAAAAAGGTGTTGGTCATTACCACCTGAGTTTTCAGGTGAAAGCACTTTGACACCTATTATGTATCTTATCTGTTGAAGTCACCTGTGGGTGGGGGCTGAGGTGCCTGGGTAGGGACCTCAAGACTGTTGCTAGCTGGTGTTAGTGATGGTCGTTCACAGTGGAAATAGATGGCCTCTTTTACTCCTGTAACCATCTGTCTTCTCTGTCCAAGATGTGAGCATTGGCATCCTTGAAAGAGTGACCTTTATCCTTTTGGTGCAGATGTGCGGCTCAGTCTTGTCCTGTCGAGGAGGCTCTTCCAAATTGTGCCATGCGTTTCTGAAATGGCTGTTTGGTTTCGCCTTGGGATGAACCAGTTTTTGTCTAAGGAGCATGGCACGGTATTTGATTTGAGCCACTTCCACCCTAGTGCTCAATATCATCTTTGCTGGTCTTGTAATGTTGTAATGTTACCTGCAACAAATTCAACAAAGGTCCCAAATAGATACCGTTGCTTTAGTTACATGGTACCAGATGCATTTAATGCATCCCTGCAAAGTTGTGGAGCTTTTGCATATTTACTAACTGAAGGAAAACACCCTGTTATCCAGGTCAGTGCTAAATTTGATTATGATTAATTGTTTTAGAATTATAGGTTTTTGCACAGAGAAGGGAAAAGCTTCTTAACTCTTAAATACAATACTGTGCTTATTTCATTATTTATTTATTCAATGAAGTAAAGTACGTTTTTCTAATTCACGACATGGCCACCAAAGGGCGATACCGATGGCTGCATCAAGCCTTCTGTTTCTATTATGTGTATGAGATAACGGATCTTCTATAAACACTTTCTAGATGAGTGTTTAGGTTTAGTTACTACTTTCAGGTAGTACTGAATAAAACACTGAGTCCATTCTGTCGCTTTTTTCACTTTACCAACTGATATTTTGCCCGTCATCGCGCACCTGCTAATCTCTTCACGTGGCCCACCCAACAGCAAGACTCTATAGAATTCATCCAGGTTTCATTTCTTCTTTCTATCTGCATTTGCGCTTTTCCTTCGTGACATTCAATCATGTCTCCTGAGGGAAAAAAAGAGGCCTATCCCGGGGTGCTCCGTGCTATTCTCGGGTTCTTTGTGGTCTGTCTTAGAGACGTGTTTCTTTTTTACTATTCCCTCTGAGAAAGAAAGTTTTTCGTGTTGTTTGTTTTGCCTCGACTTATTTTTGGAGTCCTATCAGTTTAGGTTGAGCACCAATAAATAGATAATGGTGCTCCAGTGGGCTTAAGTGGTAGTTCTTACTGAGGGCAGAGCTGCACGGGTTTTCTTTAATATAAAATACAGAAATGTATTTTAACATGTGAGCTGCTTCATCTATGCACAGCCTTTTGACCTTTGCAGTTCTGCCTCAAGAAATGTTTACCTGAAACTCAAGGCTGCACACTCAACTCCACAAGGCCTGCTGTATTTGCAGTAGCAGTAATAAGTTGGAAAGCAGATTTTTTTTTCTCCTCCCCAAATCCATAACAGCCATAAAACATCAGATTTTGCAGGATGCTGAGTGGGAAGCCAGCCATTGAAGTATGAAGCTGAAGTAGCTTCCCTAACAATTGCACCTCTCCCAGTCCTCTGATGATACCTTTTCATACTCTGATGAAAGTGCTAGGCTGTAATATATTGCAATGGGGCGCTTCGTCATTGTTACTCTCCCAGATCCACATTAGCGCTCTAATCCGGAACATAAAAAAATACAAAACAAAAGTCTGTCACTGATTATAGGGCTGTAACCACACAGAATGAAACCCTCTCTCAGGTATTGTGTGCCCTTAGATAGTTGTGAGTCTATTTTTAACCTCTATTTCTCCTGGAAAAAAGAAAGATGGTTATTAGAAGAGGTATCATATTCTGTGTATAAAGCTGTCTATACCACTGAAATCCAACATGAGTCAGGCCGCATTGGCTGGATCCCTGAGGCCAGCTCTGAGGACCCGGTGATAAGATTGACTTAAAAAAAAAAAAAAAAAAAAAAAAAAAAAAGCCCTTCTCTGACCCATCACCCTCCATCAGGAAGATGAGCCTTCTTTCCCTCAAGCGCGGCTTTGAGGATGCCACAGAAATTAATTTGTGCCAGTATCCATTAACAATTACCGTGCTCACACAGTCGGGGAGCCTTCACCTGGCCGCAAAGTTCAAGGACAATGTTGCTGTTTAGTGAACATAAATGTTGTTGATTGCAATATAGCCCATCATTAGAGGATCCGAGCACCAATTATGATAAATATGCATCCGTGATTTCTGCTGATTAAAATGCCTCCAGGACTCCAGCATCAGTGAACGGGTTAATGTGCTGTGGTTTGACGCAGGAATGGTTAATAGGAGGACAGGCAGCAGGTGGGGAGTCATGCAGACTGATGAGGAGCAGCAGCAGCAGCAGAAGAAGCAGAGGAGCCGCTGTGTGCTGACAGTTGGGGCTGAGCCGGGGAGAAACGAGCAGCGACGGGCGCTCCTAGTTCGTCCCTGCAGCGGGCACCATCGTGGTCATCTCAGGATACGCACGGCTGTTTTCCTGTTTTTCCTTTTTCGAAGAACCCCCGAGCTTTTCAGGCATGCTTTCTCCTTCTGTCTTCGTGGGTAAGCGGGACGCCGGTGAATAACACTTCCCTTCAGCGGCTGGATAAATGACTTGAGAAACTCTCGTCGAAGTGAGCGGACAGAGAAAGCGGTTGTACGGGAGATGAATGTTACCGGGAAACAGCAACCTGAGCTGATCGAGCGACCCGCCAGCCTCCCGGTTCCAACTTCGGCAAGTAAACCCTTTCAGTCATTCCCTGTGAATGACTGAAATCTAACAGCAGTTTGCAGTTTCCGTGTTAGGGCACTCCGAAAGAGCACTCGGGCAGTTCGTCCGCTCATGTGGAAGGCAGCTCCAAGCTTCCTTTAAAATTATACTATTTATGCTTCTTTGCTTTTAACTGCTTGACGCTGCACAGGCTCGCGTTCAGGTGTCAATCGTTTCCAAAGCGTCATGAATAGCTGTACAGTTCGGCATACATCTAGAAAACTATCGCTCTCTTACTTAAAAAACAAACAAACGTTCAACTTTTCTAGATGGCGTTTTGCTGGTCATATGACGATAAATGATCTATTAGGCATGAGCTGCTGGTATCCAAGTGCTACAGGTTTAAGAACAATATCTATGGAAACATGGCTATTTTATGTATTATTTATTGTTGCATTAGCCGAATCCAGCAAAAGACTATACTAATGTCTTATTGCTGTTTATTACATTATTTGAACAGTGTAATTGAACAAACGAGCGCGTAATCATTACATTGGCTAATTCCTAAATTAAGTCTGGTACGTAGTTTCTTCTCTATGATGAAACGGCGCGTTTGGTTAAATGATTATCCGGTATGATTTGATAGGTTGTAGCATTTATGTTGCAGGTGCACTAAGCAGCTTAGCTCTTATAGCTTGATATTATTTTTCACATTTAATTTAACTCTTTACAGTAACAATAATAAAAAACAAACAAACCAGTGTTCACGATTTGAGATGACAACAAAATAAGTTTAAATAAGTGACTGCTAATTGTTTCCGTTATAGCGCTCTCGAACCCCAGTTGTAATACAGCTATTATTATTATTATTATTGTTATAATTATTATTATTATTATTATTATCACCATCTTTTGTCGTGAGTTCACCGAGCTTCCTTCAGGGCTTCATATTTAGCAGGATATCATGTTTAGGCTACTTTAGCAAGAAAACAGATGACCTGACCTTTTACCAGACTTTCATATTCTGTGAGTCAGCTCTGTAAAGAAAAGTCCATCATAGGCTGCAGGACATATTACTTAACCAAGCACTGTCTTCAGAAATAGGGTTAAAATTATATATCACCACTTGCATCCACAGTTGATTTTTCATATGTGTCAGTAAACATGTTTCCATGGATACCTTGCTGTAAAGTTTTAAGTTCTTGGTTCATTTAAAAGGACAGCTTCTGGCACATCTTTACCTACATTTGTCCTTTTGTCGCCTTCGCTGGGCGTCCAGCACCTTTAATTCAATTGAAGCCACTGCCTTGCTTTCACAAAGCCATTAAATACTGGATATCTGAGCCTCTGGGGACACACAAGTCTTGAGCTTAACTCTATTTAGAGTGCGTTCAGTTTCCACACACTTCCACTCTCCATTTACCACTGAGTAATGGCTAAGATTATACAGTAAGCACAAGTAAACAGTTGCAAATTGCAAGAGAATCTCCCATTCCACAACTCGTGTTTATGACAGTGTAATGTAAAGTTTCAGGCTGGTAAGCATGGACTTAATTGTGCCTGGAATTAACAAAATGTAGTTTGGCATGTCCTTCAGCAGTTTCAAATATCAGGGTAATCTGGCTTGAATTAATGCCAAAATGTGTTAATTATAGATGCTTTATTATATGCAGTTAGGCTGCTTGGAAGATTCCAGAGACGGATTCGAGTTTGCATCCAAAGTGCTTTACCATATTTCCCGTTTTTACTCCCCCCTCCCCAATTTATGTCATATATATTTGGATTATGTTGTTTTAAGGGGGTTTTTACTCAATCTTCCATCAAAGGGAATGTTAAACATGAAACCGCAATCATAAAATTTGGGTTTTTCAAACACAGAGATGCCCTGAATCTATCTGGGTGATTGGCAATCACTGATAAATTAGATGAAAGTGCTGGGAAGGCACACCTCTCCTATTTTTTCCCTTTGTTATTCCCATAGCACGCTGGGTGCATATCAACAAATATTTGATGCCCCCTAATGATGAAGCATCTGAGACGTGATTACTGTGAAGACTTGCGTAAACCAGGGTGTAGCAAAAGTAAGGAATAATTCAGGTTTGTATTGAATTGTCTGAAGGTGTTTGAAGAGTCAGTGGATACAGTAAACTGAGTCCTCCTGTCCAAATACAAGCAGCTCTCTGCCTACAGTGTGTGTGTGTGTGTGTGCATTAGTTTTGCCATGTTTGAATTGTATGTCACGGTATATTAGTGCTGTGATTGGCAGGCAGGGTGTTTTCCTGCCTCTGCACGCTGGGAGAGACTCCATCCCCGACTTAGTTCAAGCAGTATATTTGTGTGGTGAACACTTGAAAAATGTAACTCTTCCTACATAATTCTCTGCCTTTGCCTGGATTCTGGACTGTGTTTCAGCAGCTTATTGATGAACCCATCACTAAGATGTGCCAAAATTCATAATTACTGGATAGTTTTTGTGCCGTTTTGACTTCATAACAAATGAACTGTGGTCAGAAAGTTTAGCGAAAATCTAGAAAAGTTCAAACCATTCCTGATTTAATTTTAATAGAGCCACAGAGTCTTAATCAGATTCGGTCCGTAAACTGATCCTAGGGGAATAAATTCATGATGCAGAATGCTTAAGTAAACAACGGTCATGCTCACCCTCGTGCTGTGCCAGTTTTCTGTTTTCCAAGTTTTGGGTTTTTCTAGTGAATCGTAATGTTTGGTTTATGGGTTGTAGCCATATGTCCATGTATCAATTACCTTCCACTTATCCAAAGTTGAGTCACAGTGGAAATGAGCTAAGCACAGTAATCCAAAAAATCATTCTTCCTAGCACTTTCCAATTCTTCCTGGTAGACCTCAAGCCATTCCCCGACCAGCTGAAATCCAACCTCCTCAGTGTGTTCTGGGTCTACCCGGGATCCCCTCACTGATGGGCATGCTTGTAAAACCTTTTGAAGGGATGCACCTGCCCAGAAGGCATCTTAACCAGATGTCTGAAGCACTTCTTCATGTTGAAAAAAGGCAGTTGGAGCGGCTCGCTTCTGATATCAGCGTTTCTCACCCTACCGCTAAGCCCGACCCCAGCATTCTTACAGAAGAATCTCATCATGGCTCCTTGAGCTTGTGACCTCATTTACATTCATTCTGTTATTACGACTATAAGTGAGTAGTGGAACAGACTGGTAAAAATGAAAGCTTCACTTTTCAACTCAGCTCTCGACCTGCGTCTCCACCTCAAGAGCCTTGTATAATGTCTGCATTGTTGCTGATGCAGCACCAACCTGCCGTCCACCTGACGTTTCACCTTACCATGGCTTTATTTTTTAATCCATAGAGAACCATGACGTCAGTGTATGATGTTGGTGTAGCTATGTTTTGGATGTTGTTTCTGGAACTGGAAAATGAAGCCAAAGCACATCTGCCTTTGACCTGCAAGTCACAGAACTTTGACATCACAGCAACATGTTTGGTCTGTTGCAGTGGTGGATCTGGAGTAACATTAACTGTGATCATGGAGGAAAACCATCAACGAGATATCTGATGCACTGAAATGTCTCGATGACGTTTTTCTTTTTCACAAGTGCAGTATTGCAGTGACTGAATGAAGGGCATTCAAAACAATCCTCTGGATGTTTTCTGCCTTTTGTTCTGTTCTTGGTCGATAAAATGATCCCACACTGCTTCAAAAGGACAACTGTGTGTTTTTATGGTTTTACTGGATTGGCAATGTTTCTGAGATCATTTTTCACCAGCGTTCCCGGGGGTATTCCATGGTGGATCCAAATCTGATGTTGCTTTCATAATTAATTATGGCAAAATCCGTGAGATCACTGGCTGCAATGACAGAGACAGTTTTACAGATGGCCATAGACACTCACTGTTATACCTCTCTCCTGACCTCCTCCTGTCCATCCGCCAACAATCACAACCAAAAAATTAAGAAAAAAAAAGTTTGAGAACATTTCAGCAGATGGATCAACTAATGGACCAGATGCATCTCAAAGGCCCTGCGCCAGCTCTTTGTTGTTGTTTTTCCTGTTTCTTAAGGAATTGGCTTTAAGATACTGTTTGTCTGAGGTACTGTTGTTAGGCCTGCCACATCATTTTTTAACAACACAAGGTACACCATGCTGACAGATGCCAAATGTTTGGCTCTTTAGGATTCATCATGATGGTGCTAATGTACTACTTTTATGTGTTTCTAGTTGTTATGACTGGCATTTTTGGGGGAAATTCAACTAAAGAAATAAAAACAAATGTTTGGGTTTTTTGCCTAATTTTTTTTATTAGGTACTAAAATTGGCTTTGTCAGGTTGCCCCTTATAAGTAGAAACAGTATTGGTTCAGTAAGGTGCTTTTTGTGGCTGAATGATTCATAAGTCAGTGTTAAGTGGTTTAAAAAAATAAAATTTCTCTGAAAATGTTCATGTACAGGGATGACATTGAAAATGAATGAAAAAGCAGGAAATGTGAAGAAAAATCCCCTGAAATATATTCAGAAAACCTGGAGACGGCTTTAACAACTTAGAGGAAAGTCTGGATTCTTAGAAGAAAAATATAAAGGAATTAAAAGAACTTTTGCACAGTACTAAACACCTTGGATCTTCTTGTACTACTGTATTTTTAGTTATTTTGGTTCAATAAAAACAAGTACAGTCACATTTTCAGAGTTCATTTAGTATCACATCTCTTGAGATGCTTTAGTTTGAACTGGCAAGTTGGAGCTTTCAGTACACTGGTTGCATCAGCTCTAAATGTAATTAAAACAGACTTTAATGAGCCATGTGTTTTGTGTGTTACAGTTTCTCATGCGCAGACTCCCCACAACAGATTCCCCCGTTGACACAATGCAAACACATTTACAAACACAGTATTGATGTTAAAATATTGACAGTGATGGAATAATTACGCACACACAGCCTTACAGGATTATACTCACCGTTAAGGATATTGACTTGCTGGTCAACATTAACATTTACAGAAGGGGAATGCTGCAAGGACAACCGAAAGCGGAGATCAGTGCAAATGGGATTAAAAAGAGGGTGACACAATGTTATTATCAGACAATCAAACCCAGGCTTGTCCCATTTTAAAAGCTAAAAAAAATAAGTGGCATTCATGTCACATAAAATTTCCAACCCCCTGTGGTCACCCGCTCGAGGGTTTCTCTTGGCAGGAACTGCAGAACCTTAATTATACCCCAGTGGAGTGTGAAAGTCTGCTTTTGTATTCAGGAAGTCAATCATATTTTAACCAAATCACTCCTGTTGGAGCATGAAACATGCATTCTCTTTAACTTTTCATTTTCCCAGAGCTACTCAGGTAATTGGAAAAGACAAAATAATCAGACTTGATATTTAAAAAAAATGAAATTCTATTTCTCTCTTTTCTTTTTTAAAGGTTATATTTAGTCTCTTTCATTGCCAGAACAATATTCAATTTTCCTCCTATCACTGCAGTCAGGCTCTTCAAAATGAATACAATAATTTAATGACCCTAGAGAGAGAATGCAAACATGTGGCACGTGTTGCTAGGACTGCTTCAGTCATTTCCACCTTATATTCTGTTTAGTAGGACTATACAAAATTGTTACACTGCGTGTAGATCCTTTCCTCTCAGATGGGTCCATGGTTTAATGTTAATCTCCTTATGGCATATGAGCTAATGGCAGGAACATGAGGATCCCATGAGGACTGTGAGATGGGCCAAAGGGCACACTCCAGCGTTATATCATAAATTAGTCCTTTTTTTAAGCATATAATTAATCCCTGTAGGAAGTGCAAAGATACATATATAACACACCATCATGCACAGCCATATTCCATTATTCAACTTAGTCCAAAGTCAGGCGTTAATTAAAGCTTTAATTAGACTGCGTTTTAATTTTTTAAATGTCAAGAGGATATGAAGTGTCATAAATCCTGATACATCAAAAACAAGTTGCGGCTGTCACTGTTTGTCTTGAAATGTTTCTTTAGCAAATAAAAGGAAACTCGTCCTCCACATTATTAATACCCACGGCGTTTCATTAGCATTTTTATTTAGATTCAAGGCAGGAAACTTATGCATTTTAATGTCCTCCACATTCATTTTCAAGCGAGATACGAAGAAATCTACCTCGTCTCCTCACCGGCTGACGGCGGATTGTTGTGGACATTTTACTCACCTCTTCGAGACAAACTGCACTGAAAAAATGCAGCGAAAGAAACAGTAGCTGGGCGCCCGAGAGTCGCCCTTGAAATGGAAATAAATGAATTATGGTAATATAAACAGTCCTACATTAGTTCCTCAAAATATACATTCACCCTAGATTATTCCTCCCACAGTAGCAACATGAAAACTTTCCACTCAAACCAAACTTTCACTGCTTTGTTTACAATGCATTTCATATCTGTGCGCAGCTCTCTGTTTTTATTTATGACTAATGAAGATAAAAGAATAAATTATACTCTCATTACCAACAATTTAAAAACCTGAAGACCAGTTGCTCTTATTTTGGGGGGGGGGGCTGTACTATCTAACACAGTTGGACCGTGGTGCTGTTTGAGCAGTAAAGCTCCGTGAGAGGAGCCTTTTCAAACAATATATATACAATAGAGAGGAAATGCATCAAGTGGGTCTGATTCCCCATGGAGGCACTCCGAGTGGAAGATTGAACAAAGATGATTGCAGAAGATACAACTCCACATTTCTGAGAGCTCTATTCATGTGAAGGCGGCTCCATCCTGGCTACAGCTTATTGACCCTCTAAGATACTGATACACAGTGAAGGCCTGATTTACTTAATATGCAAGCATTTTACCTACACAAACTAAGCTTAAACTTAGAAGTATCAACCAACTGAATGATGACATCAGATAGTTGCTTTCCTGCAGGTCCCTTCCCTTTCTTTTATTGCATATACTGTCACACAAAGGTTTGTGAAGTAAGGATTTTGGCTGCTGCTGTTTATTTTATTTTTTTATCTGGACAGGGCAAAGTGCTAAGCTCCCCGAGTGCCACCCACAGTGCAAGTCCAGCACATAAGCTGCAGAAGCAAAACAAGTTTCACTTTTCAAAAGTAGAAAACCTTCTGAACAACAGATACGGCTTTTCTCTTGGTTCTATTCATGAAACTCTGCTCTCTTTTCTTTTTCCTCAGTCTCTTCTTACTGTTCTTGAATGAAGTAATGGAGCCCGTTCCAGCTGTTATGCTGCCTGGCTAGCTAGCGCACAGCACTGCAGTGTGAATTTGTCCAATTATTAGTGTTTAGAATTTGTTAAACACAGACAAATTATATTATTTTGTGTCAGATTAGAACTACGAGTAAGAAGGAGTGACATTTAATACAGGTTCCCTAGCAACACACTCCACAACACTCCTGGCAGCCAATAATATAATACATTTACCCTAACACAACAACTTTTGAAATGTGCTTCATTTAGCTTTGACCAGGGCCCTATTTCAGGAAGCCGGTTTAGTGCAAACTCTGAGTAAGTATACCCTGAGTTAACGAAAACTCTGGGTTTTCAGTTTCACAAAGCGAGTTTAGATTAATTCTGAGCGAGTTACTATGACGACACACTCCGTGAAGCTAACCTGCCCCCTAGCAGGTTTACTTCAACTAACCCTGACTGTCCCCGCCTCTTTGTCGGAAACCTGACTGTAGGAAGTGTCAGACATGGCGTGCCCCTTCCTTGAAGAGCCAGTAGATGTTGAAGCCCAAATTCTCCGCAGAGCTCTCCGCCGGGAGAGAGTGATTAGAGTGCGTTCGGACATTTTATCATTTCCTGATGATTTCCTGTGTGAACGTTACCGTTTTTCAGCACAATCTATAATTTATTTGAATAACATCCTCAGGACTAATATTGCTCATGTGACACATCGCGGACATTCTCTCAGTTCTGTGCATATTATTTGTATTGCACTTCGGTTTTTTGCAAACGGGAGCTTTCTGTATAATATTGGTGATGCTGAGCACGTTTCCAATGCTACCGTCTGTCGGGCAGTCAGGAATGTTACAGTTGCACTGAAACGTCTCCTGTACTCGTTTGTGGTGTTCCCCGGTCATAGACCCACAAGATTTATCAAAGAGGAATTCCACAAAATTGCAGGTATCAGGATGAACGAAACTTAATTCATGATGTGGTGATATTTGAACTACTACTTAAATTTTACATTTATTCTCACGGTTCCCAGGCGTGATTGGCTGTATAGATGGCACTCACATTCCAATCATTGCTCCTTCAGTAAATGAAGGAGACTATGTGAACAGGAAGTCTTTCCACAGCATTAATGTACAGGTACATAGTTCCTTGTAGCATTTCAAACTAACAAATTATTTCATTATAGTAATGGATGCTAATTTGTGTTCTCTGCACTGTGAAGATCATATGTGATGCTGCCAACATCATCACAAATGTGGAAGCCAACTGCTCAGCCTCTGTGAGTGGTGGTGGTGGAGGACCCCCACCTGTTTTTCGGGCCTCCGCTTTTTTTTTCTGTTGGCTATAACGGGCCACATTTGAGCATACAGAGTAAGCAAATATGTACTTGTAATGTGCTCAGATAATTTCAATAAGTGCTTACAGAGGGGAAATTAATGTAGCCTCTAACTGCAATTGATTTACATCGGACAAACAGACCAAGCACTATGGCTCATAATACAATTACACCTTACCTGGTTGGACTATATTTTTATATTTCATTTTTACTTGCTGCCAGGAACGTTTGGGGCCTGTTGGGTTGCACCTGCGCTCACATCACATCACAAAATCAAATGTATAAAATAAAATATAATAAAATAACGTGTTAAATGGGTGGAAATCCCTAGATCAATGTTTAAATTAACACTCACGCATTGACTCTGTCGGCTATGTTTTGCCATGCATGCTCCCTTTCTTTTGCAGCTGAGGCTGCGTTACTTTTTTCCCCGTGGAATTTGCATGTTATCGGCATATGCTGCCATCAGAATTTCGGCCTCAAGCGCTGTAAAATACATTGACCGCGCCTTCTTTCCCTCCGTCTCCATGGTGACTCGCTTAATCTGTGCTCCACTAATCAGGGCTTTATGTATCCTCGTGCGCGCGCTTCACTTGGGGTTAAAGCAACTCCGCGTTGACTGAACTAATTGTTATCAGCCTTTCTGAAACCGAATATTCCGAGTTGGACAGTTCGGGGTTACCCCACCCTGAGTATCGTTTTTCACTCTGAGTTTTCTAAACCGGCTTCCTGAAATAGGGCCCAGGGGCCTAAATTAAGAAGCTCATTGCACATGTTGTTATTATTAATCTCTTCCAGTGTAATTTTCTCTCCCATTATCCCCATATGGTCATAACAGAAGGCTGCCCCTCACAGAGTTTCTTCCTGTTAAAAGGGAGTTTTTCCTTCCCACTGTCGCCAACTGCTTGCTTAAAGGGGTTGATTGTTAGGGTATCCTCTGTATTATTATTGGGTCTTACTTACAACATAAATATAAAGCTCCATGGGGCAACTATTCCTGTGATTTGGCGCTATATAAATAAAACTTAACTGAACATACCAAGAATAGGATTCCATTATCTGGATTCACTTACCCTAAAATAGTTGATCAGAAATAAAAGGTCACACAACGCTGGTGATCAACTTTCTGAGTTTACCCAGGGTTTCTCCCAGGGTGGTGTCCGCAGCAACTGACCAATCTGAAAGGGGCGTTTCACAGATCATGTGAGTCTTCTTCCACTAAAAACACACCAAATGTTGATTAAAATCTACAACGAACGCAGAAAATATAAAAGTAAATTGCAACACTGTTGCAAAAGGACAAGAAATGATCATTAATGGGGTGATTAAGTGCACAGAGTGGTAAAATAAACATTTTAATTCCAGTTCATTATTTTATCACTGTGTGGCATTCAGTGCTGCCTTTTGCTTCTAAGATGACAGCTGCACATACTGCACTGCTATGAAACTTTAAACTGAATCCATTAAAGCTTGCTGCCTAATAAAGAAGACATGGAAATCACTGCTGTTTGACACAGATCCAAATGAAATCAATTTGATGGATTGAAATGGTATTCTTGTCGGTTCTGTGTTCCAGTAGCTGCAGTTACACTGGAGGAAAAGCGACTTAGCAGATTAGACTGGCGCATAAAACCATTTTAGACATTTTTAAATGACCAAATTAATACATGCACATTCTCGTGACAATGCAATGCAAAACATGCTCCAAATAAATGTGGCACTACAAGCCCTTTTGGGACTGTCCAGAGCTCAAGATCATTTCTTGCACCGGGCTGTAAACATGCTTTTTAACGCTGTAAAGTTGGGCATTTTAACATCAGACTCCCTTTTACAGCCAGCCATGATTACATAATTACAATCGAGAGGTCTGGTTCAATGACTTGAATTAGTGGAGGTGAAGCTGAGCTGACAGCTGGTGGCATGTGGAGATGGAGAGAGGGGGATTTCAGCCACTCTTCCAGTTGATATAGGGGGAGACATTTGCTGTAGAGACCAAAACCAGTCCGTCACCCACGTTAATTTCTGCTGCAAAGCTGGGCTGCTTAACACGGTACTCTCATGATCGATTCACTTTGGAGCGAGTCTTAAGTGGCCACTCAGGGAACTGCAGTTTCTGGCACTCTGGTGTTGGCTTCACTTTTCAGCCCCGGAGGTTGCTGCTTGTTGTTGCTTGAGATCTCTGAAATGTTCATTGGCATTTTGTTATTAGGCTTCTCTCAGCCTTGGCATCACAGCTTTGGGTTGTGCGTCGCAAACTTGGGAATTCACCTCATCAATGTTACATCTACCCAAAAAAATCTTGTTCTATTTTCAAGTACTCATACAGTAAATATAAAAAGCCCCTTTCTCGTCCTTGCTTTAACTGTAACCCTTGAAGTAAACAGTGTTCAGCTCAAGAAAACTCACACTTTAGAAGCACTTGTGTATTTACTGTGGTTTAGCCAACATCTCTGAATCATCACCTCCTGCTGTGATCAAAGATGCATTCAAAACATGTTCAGACATGAGAATATGAATCTAATTTATCACCATAAACTGAATGAACTGAATGACTTTGCTATATAGCTCTCTAAAAAGGGACACAATCAGTGCTGAGGTATTTACGGAGACTTTGTTTTGCAGTAACATAATGTTTCACCGTTATGTAAGACTGCGTCTTGATTGAAAGAAGTGAAAATAGTTCCAGTAATGTGGTAATTAGCAGCGTTTAAAGCCATGTTAGGAGAAATTACCAAAGTTGTCTAATTTAAAATGATGGATTATGCTCATCAGTACAGCTGTATCTCTGGGCTGTGTTTAATGGATTTTTGGGGAGAAAAAATACACATTAAAAATTTTAATCTGTCTTTTGTTTTCTTTTTTAAAAACTACAAAGTTGCCAGGCAAATTGCATGCTGGTATTTGAAAACGAGAGGTAACTCTGCCACAGTTTTTGGCATCGTTTACAAAAAAAGGGCGAGCAAAAATACCATCCCAGTTAAAATGTGCGTTTGTTCTTTTGCAGCGGGGCCAGATTCCTCTGTGGCATGTGTTTGCAAATAAATGAGAATATTCTATTCTAAAATTCTATCCATCGACTTCTCCTCTTGGTTATAAATAACAGCAACTTGCAGCTCTCTGCTCGGATTTTAAAATTAACATGTTTTTTAAAAAGAGTTCCACGTTCTTGCGTGACTGAAGTTGTACAGCCACAGCCATTTCCCCGCTGACACAACCCCAGGGTAGTTTTAATTGACCTCAAAAAAACAGGGGAACGGGCTGAATAGAGAGCAGAGTTTTGCTTTTCATCTTCTGTTCTAAATTGTCTGATTTTTAAATACGAAGATCTTTTAAAGGATCCAGATGAAAGTGCTCGCCTTGACAATAGTAGTAATTGTGACACTTGTCAACATCATGGGTTCTTGTCACACACGCAGCTCAGTCATTTCTTTTTAAAAAAAGATATTCTTGTTTTCAGACGAGTCGCCGAGGCTGCGCGGATCCAGATATTTCTAATAGTTGTTAAGTTGGTTTTTCTTCATGCTGCTTACAGTTAAATGGTGTGAACTGCTGTGATGTGGGTGTTTTTGGGAACTTTCATGCATAACGTAGCTTTTAATTAGATTTTTCAGCCAAGTAAATATTTCATATGCTAACAACACAACCTCTAGGTTCAGATGAATGTAGTTTATCGGTTCGTAGCCAGAGAGAGAATTAGGACTGGTGTCAGCTCGGGTAATCAAAACACATGAGTCATGGCTGAAAATGTATAGAGTCCATGATGAGGGTGTGTTAATGGTAAACGGAACTGATGGAACTAAAGTATGATTCACCGGGGAGTGCTGTGAGTGGATTAACTCAAAAATATTTCACCACATTTTGCACTGTACGTACAAGTCTGGAGGACTGTCTCAGGCATTATATGATTGATCTACACAAAAAAGGGCATCTGGTAAGTGTGTGTGTTGAACTCTGGCTGCTGGCTGTGTTTGTATCAACTATGCATGTGTGTGTGTGTTTGTGGTGCTTTTCAAGGTTATCAGTGTCTGGAAAGTTCTTCTTCCACCACAGCTAAAGTAAACTCAAATGTCATCTCCACATTAGAAAGGAAGCTTGGAGATAGCAGGACTGCCTGCTGTATTATTAATACATGCAGGGAAATCACTCTACAGACGTCAGCTATGATTGGTCTGGCACACAGCCAAGTAACCTCATTGGACAATACAAACTTAAAAGAGCAATTGTCTACTTTCTTAAAAGAGGGTTTTGGGTAATATCAACTCTTTGTAATCTTTATTAATAATCACCCAGCATTGCACTCTTACTTTTTCAAGTACTTCTGTTGACTTCATCTGGCATAAACTCGAGCTGTGAAGGAGCTAAGATGAAAGTCAGCAACTCCAACTCTACACTTCAGTTCTCTGCCAAAAAAAAGGTGGATTGCTCCCTCTGGGAGGAAAAGATGCTGCTCCAAGCAAGGGAATTTAAGTATTTCAGGATCTTGTTCACAAGTGATTGAAATGGTGGAGCTTAAATGGAACAAGAAATTAATGTTGGGTCAGCATTACTGCTGCATTGTACCCGATCGTCAGCTGAGCCGAAGGTGAATGCTTTCGTTTGCTAGTTGATTTAAGTCCCCCTCCTCACATGTGGTAATGATGAAAGAATCAGATTGCAAATACAGCAGCTGAAAAGAGTTTTTTCCTTTTGAGATTTGGGCTTAACTGTTGCTCCTTCATGTCTAAAGGAGACAGCTGTGGACAGTCTAATCAAGATGCCTCTCGTGCATTTTCTCTTCACGTCTTTGGGGCATCCCCAACCGGGAGAAGATCCTAGGGTAGACCCACAACTCACTGGAGAGATTTTATAAGAAACCATTAATAAGAAAGATACCATTGCTGGGGAAAAACATCTGGATAAACCAACTTTAGATAATCAGGAAAAATGAGCAGATGGATAAAATGAAAAATAACTTTACATAAATGTTTGAGACAAAGCTCGACTTCCTCAAACACCGTGGTTCTGCGTGTTCACGTTAATATTAAAGTCTCAAAACTCATGTTGGTTGACTTGTCGGAGGCATTCCTGTCATCCAGGGTTAGCATTTCCTTGTGCCAGTCATTAGGATTTAATCCTCTGATTATTTTCTACACTTTTTGTCTATTTTCAATTTGGTTCACATATTCACTTGAGAATTTTTATTTTTTTTATAAAGACTTAACCATCTGGTCAGATTTGGTTTGGTTCATGAATCAGTTATTGCAAAAATTAAATTACCATCTGGCTGAGACTTAGTTTGTGTTGCTGAATATTATCTGCCGAACATCAAGGTGCTTCCTTTCCCACGTGAGCATGCTTGCATACTGATGTTTGTGTGCTTGAACCTGCCGGGCAGCTGGAGTCGTGCCGTGCGTGTATTGATATTTTTTCCTCCCATGAGCCTATGTGGGTTTTCTTGGTGAACTTCAGCTTCTTGTTGGCCTGAAATGGACTAACAACCTCTCGAATAATGTACGGGATGTTCCCTACTTTTCCTTTCCCCTGAATATGAAAACTAGAAAATGGGTGGATGGAGCTAGAAAGATTCCTTGTTCCTCAAATTCTGGCTTTAAAGTAGGTTTGGCTTTTTGGAAGCTTATACCCAAAGGTTGAAACAGAAACTTCCTGTCCAATGTTACAAAGATTTGGAACAAAGGGCTTTCAGTGCAATCTCACATGTAGCTTGGACAAGCTAATTTGTCAATAAAACTGAAAGCTGTAACATTTTGTGGATAAACAAAATAATAATTTTAATGAATAAATGAGAAATAGCTTTTTAGACATGGTAGATTTTAAAGGTTTTTAAAACTTTTGATCTTCAGTATTCAGAGTAAGTACTTGTTATTTTTCACAGATATGAAATATTGATTAAATGTGTTTGATGAATTGAAATATTTTAAGCTCTGTCCTCATTTATGGAGCTGCAGGTTTTGAACATTAATTAGGCTGCGGCTAAAAACTTGTTTTGCATTCTCAGGCAACAAAAGCTGATTACAGATCTAAATTGAATCTTTGAGGTTCAGTTATTTATAACTATAGTTACCTGTGAATGGGGGAAAAAAATCCTAATTACCTTTGATAAGGGATTTGAAAGGATTTGGATTCAACAAAAAGCTGAACCCCAACACCAGTTTTTCAAGACTGGCCTAAAGATTAGCCACATATTACAAATATGTTTTATTTGTAATTGAAATACTATAGCTCCACAGGGGTAGAAATACAACGGCCTAAATCTCAGCGCACTCATAGGATGATGATAGTATTTTGTTTCCGGTGAACAGGGAATGTGCCACCTACAGAAACGGTCGATAGCAGCAATTTTTTGCTAGAAAAAAAAGGCATCCTGGTGCTCGTGATCCACTGGGCATATACGGTTACTTTTATGCTTCGTCTGCTTTCACTTCAGTTGTGCCAAGTACGATCTCACTCTGGTTCACTTCAAGTCTGAAAAGTGTACTTTACCCACTCCCAGTGGAGCCTGTACTGTGATACCCTGGTACAAACACCATAAACAGTTGAGATAATGGTTTAGACAGTTTGCAGCCTCGGTCTCACACAATTTAGAGGTGCTGTTTCTTCTAAAAAATGTGATATTTTTCTTGAACCCTGTTTCACAGTTTTTTCTTTTTGTAAAGCAACTGTTGTGCATTTGGTCTGGCAGAGCAGCAGTGTGCTTTTGTGTTTAAGAAGCATATTCCACAGATATTCCCTGATGTCTAGCGAGCTGTGCGCTTTATGAATTACATTGTGCAATCTACTAGTTTAAAACATCTACCAGACTAGGATACGTTGTTCCACAGTGGTTCCAGCAAAAGCTCCACACTCTTCATTGAACTAAGTGCTGTTGTATTGGCAGTGAGATTTTCAAAGGGCCATGCATTGATTTGTTCCTGAAATGATTCAAAATAAGTCTCTCCAGCACTGTGGCCAATTGTAAACGTGTACTTTAGTGGTTTAGTGCACAAAACCTGATTTAAGATGTTGATGCTGTATTCTCAGCAGTTGCAAATCTTCTGCTGCAGAGACGAAACTTTTAAAGCGGAAATGTGTGTCTTGTTATTTTGAGGTTTTCTAGACTAGCCTTTAGAGAGACCATGGTCCATAACTATAATACTCAGCATTGTTTTTTGCTTTCTGAAAATGGTTTAAATTATATCAAACTGCATTAGTGTCAAGCTCTAGGTGTTGTTAACCACCTACAGTGTTGGTGGACCAAATCATTGGATTGAATAAGATTGGATAAGCAGAAGAAATTTATAATTTATAAGAAAAATAAAGTTACAGTTAAAATACTGTAAAATGCAGCAATAAACTTCAAGGCTATAGCTTCCCTCTTGGGCATTTGGTTGTGAATATTTCAAGGACATTCACACTTGATTAAGTCATTCACTCCTAATTGGAGTTTTTAATGGTTTAAAGGCTTAATAAATAAATCCTGATGCTGACTACAGTGCAGGGCTCATAGAAGTCGTGATCTAATTCAGATTGTTGGTAGTCATTAATGTTTTAGGGCTCTGTGTCATAAAGAGCTTTGACATTTTCAGCCAAAGATATTAAAGTCAGTTTTATTTCCCGTATCTGCCTGGTCTTAAGTGATACAGTTATAGTCATCAAATCAAAATGAATCAAATGTGAACTCTGCCTCTCTTCAAGTGCATCACTGATGAGTTCATCGGCACTCCTCCTGACCAGTGTGACCAATCTGTTTAATGACCAATGTCATATCGCTCTCCGATTTATTTACCCCCGAGAGCATGAACCGAGTACACTAGGACAGCCGTCAAACGTTGACTAAAGCTCATTCTTGACCTTCTGTGAAACAACTTCTGTTCTTTCACTCCGACAGCCCTGCTGAGATTTTTTTTTCCTGTTTCGCCTCGTTTTACCTGAAGAAGAAAGAAAAACAACTATCAACAAAACGCTTAAAGACCTCTGTTGGGTAAAATCTCTAAAAAGCAAGTTGGTTGTGTTGATTTTTAAAAGTAAACCTATATATATTTCTTGCCCCCATGTAGTAATACATTTGAGCTGTTCTTTGAAAGTGTTATTCATAATTAATATCAGTGTCTTCAAATGAATTGTAGACAACTGAGATCTTATGCAATGTATCTGGTTGATGCTGTGATCTCAGATTTATCTCATCTTCTGTGTGTGAAGATCACCCCATCTAAACTAATGGATAATACATGTTCACCCTCTGGCAAATTCGTTCTTTCATTTCTATGCAGACAACTTTATAGAAGTTTACCTTTGATTTTTTTTGCCCAATTTTCCTCATTCATTCGGTACTACTGAGAATATGGTGGCCTTACAAATCAAATCAAATCCAGCATGGCTCTTCTGAACAACTACAGGCCGATCTCAAATCTCCCATTTTTAAGTAAGATCATTGAAAAAGCCGTTTCTCAACGTTTCTCTTTATGAAGAGTTTTGCCATGAATGTTAAAAAATGCTTTGTTTTATATTTGTTCAGCTTCATAGCTTTCAGAGTCCCCCAGTCATTATCACAGCTTGGATGTCGTAAAATGTACGATACTAGTAATCAAAGTAAATGTAACATGAATGCAGCGTTAGTGATAGAGCGTGAGGAAGACTCCCTGCCTGAACTGACTGAACTTAGTTTCAGTGTACTTCAAAGCCAGTTGACCAAACTCTGTATTTTTGCACAAAATTGCAAAAATTGGATACATTAATTATCTTTTCAAATATTGAATGATCATCATGCTGAAGTAAAAAACAAACAAAAACCACTTGCATAGCTTTTTTGTTATTTAGGAACCACAAACAAGTATCTCAGTTTCTCATTTTTAAGTGGATTCAGATTCAATAAAATGTGTCTAAACCTTGAGATAATCCAGTAAAGAGACGACTTAGGTGTTGAACTCAACAACCCACTGAACCAATGAAGGCTTAATGTGAACGTCTTCTGATATGTGCTTTTAATCTAATTTGTCTACATTGTTAAGACTAGGTTGCTGTTAAGACTAGTCTCAAGTTTTCAAGCTTTTTAAAGAAAATATATTTGCCAGGCCTCCCCAACAATGTCTCTAAAATACCAAAAAGGAAGAAATAAAAGAAACCTGCTTATTTTGCTTCACAAGCACAGACTTCATTGCAGGGCTGTTGTACTGGATTGTATTAGATGTCTGCTTCACTCTCACAGTTTTTATTTCAAAGGGGAAAGAGGACACAATTTGACCACAGTCAGCATGATGAATATGATATGCTGTCACAAGATTTTAACTCAATTCAGCTTTGAATATACTGCAAAGAAATGCGGTTTTGCAAAGCCTGCGTGATATGAATGTTGAAAGTAGTTTTCTTTCTCTGGATTAAAGACTTTCTGACAGACTGCCTAAAGAGAATATGCAACAAGCTTGCGGTGTCTTACAAGATTGTTTTGTGTACAGGTGTCCCACAGGGCCGTTTTCTTTTTATGCTCTATCGTTTTCAAGCTACACAATAAGCTGGCAAAACAGTACCGCAATAACCATAACAGACTGCATGATAACTTTATGATTGTATGGCAGGGCAAACCTTTGCAGTCATTATATGACACATACTTTTAAAATTCAGATCCAGAGGTTTGGAGCATTATAATGGTCTAAATAGTGATGGTCTGAGCTGCACTTTAATGGTCCCAAATGCCTTCACACAGTTCCTATTTCCCACACGTTTACCTACATCCTGGGGAAAAAGGTCCCCATCGCTAAATACTTTAATATGCAGTTAATCCATGTTCACCATAGGAATCCACAACATCCACTACTAGACTTAAAAAGTCAATGGATTGTGTTTTTTGTGCTTTTAAAAGGATAATTCACTATTAAGATCAGTCTGTCAATCCAGTTAAGTACCTCATTTAGCAATACCCACAAGTTATTTTAGCATACAACCATGGCTCATTACATGCTGAGGCTTAAGAGCAATCACTCCGGCATATTTGTTACATCTTTACTATTTACAGCAATGCGACTTGGTGAGGATATGAAAATGCCACACAACGACAGCTCAACCTTTGTGCATCCTTCTTTTCACCAGTATGTTTGTGGAAATAGTGTCTGCGCTTTAATTCTTGATGACTTTTCCATAGCAGCACCAGCATACTCGGGATTATCTTCCTTTCTGAATCCAATAATTACCATATTTTACAAAACTAACTCCAGGAAAGTTTTTACTGTGATCACAGTGCACTTGGAGTTGTCATCACCTGCTTGTCATGAAAAGCAACACAGTTTTAAAGCGTTACTTTATCAGGTCTGCAGGATCTCTCCATGTCTATGGATTAGTTTAAGAAACTGGAAGCTCATCATTGATGGTGAATTTAGACCTGGTGGTAGGTACAGCCGTCTGAGCAGAGACACCCAGGCCTGTGAGAGAGAGCTTTTCCTACTGATAAAGACTTCTCACATGACCAATTATATTATACTAATATAGTTGTGATAGTTCTTCTTCTTCTTGTCCTTAGCGGGCGACCAGCGGCGGTGGTCTGCCGCGCAACCAGTACGCTGCTGTAGGTGCCGCAGGTTCTCTTGCTTGACCAACAATTATCTTCCACGCTTTTCGATCTAAGGCGATGGTTCTTGCCTGCTCGAGGTCAAGTCGAAGGCCCTTCAAATCATCCTGGATTTGTTTCATCCATGTCTTCTTTGGTGCATTTCGATGCACCCTCCAATCGGTGGGGCGGGTCAACTAGAGTAGGCCATGGGGGTAGCGGCTTGGGTCCATTCGACAAATGTGGCCAAACCAACAGAGTCGGCGGCGCTGGATTAGGTCGCTGATCGTCAGTTGGCTACCGCAGCTGGTGAGGATGGTGTCATTCAAATGACGGTCGCGAAGGGAAACGCCGAGAACGCATCTAAGGCAATGCATTTGGAAAACTTCGAGCTTGCTCAGGTCGTTTTTGAGCATTGTCCACGTCTCCGCGCCATAAAGTAGAATGGGCAGGATCAGGGTTCGGTAAAGGCGGATCTTTGTCGCCAATGAGATGTCCTCGGAGTTCACATCACGCAGGACCTGTCATGGTCCTGTCACATCAACACCGTGGTGAAAAAGGCCCGACAGCGTCTCTACCACCTCAGACGCTTGAGAGACTTCCAACTGCCCTCCAAGGTGCTCAGGAACTTTTACTCGTGCACCATAGAGAGCATCCTGGCGGGAAACATCTTAACCTGGTTCGGGAACAGCACCATGCAGGACAGACGAGCTCTACAGAGGGTTGTGCGGTCAGCTGAGCGCACCATCCGCTCCGAGCTCCCTGACCTGCACTCAATCTACAGCAGGCGGTGCTGGACCAAGGCCAGGAAGATCGTGAAGGACCTCAGCCATCCCAACAACAGACTGTTCTCTCTGTTGAGGTCAGGAAAGCGATTCCGCTCCCTGAAGACCAACACAGAGAGACTGAGGAGGAGCTTCTTCCCGCAGGCGATACGGTCTCTCAATCACACCACCACACAGTACTGACCCACACATATGGTTCTTACACACACACTGGACTTTCTGGACATTGTTTTTGCACAACACTGGTCACTATATTCTTCATTTCCAGTTAATACTTGTACAGCTGCTGTTATTGTGTATATATTTATTTATATTTAGATTTCTTCATACATTCTTATATAGTTCTATATTGTGTATTGTGTATTTTGTTGTACAGTTATTTTATTTTCAACTTTAATTTATATATTTTATCTTATTCTTCCCAGTTAAATTTACCCTTCATTCTAATTTGTGTTGTACAGTTATTTCATTTTTAACCTTAATTTATATTTTATTCCTTCCTAGTTAAATTTACCCTTTTTAATTTTGCATATTTATTTCCTATCTTATTCATAGCCTTTCCTTTTTTTGTTTTCTTTAGGTCACGAGTAGTTGTCCAAGCATTTCACTACATATCGTACTGTGTATGACTGTGTACGTAGGGTTGCCAACCGTCCCTTAAAAAACGGAATCGTCCCGTATTTAGAAACAAAAGTACACGTCCCGTATTGAGCTAATAAGGGACGCACTTTGTCCCGTAATACAGTGAGAATCAAAAGTAGTCTATAAATGTTAATGGAATTAACGCTTTGTTTGAAAACACAATTCCCAGCCCCTCTCCTGCTTTGTGACCAATGAGCTGACAGCACACTTATGACAATTCGAGTATGACAATTCAGATTATCTCATTGGTCGAGGAAAGGTCGCTTGCGGAGAAAATACCGGAAGACAACAGATGACCACAACAACAAGCATGGCCAACAGGGAAACAAACGCCGACACTGCGGTGCACGTCTCGGATGACAGTACACCTAAAGCTGGGCAGACACTGCGATTTTTTTCAGTCACGTTATTCAGCTCTTGCTCAAACTGCACGATTGACTCGCAGGGATTAGAAGTTTGCAGGTCACGATGCAGGGTCTCACACTATACGGCCCGATGCTCTGATGCGACCTGAGTGCTCACACTGTGCCAACATAACATGAAGGTTATAACAGAAAATCTGTCGCTCGCTCTCTCTGTCTTTCACTCACACAGACACACCACCATCAACTTTGCTAAATTGCTAATGAAAAACATGATCAGGCAGCTGTGATTGAGCAGCAGTGTAAATCCAACTATTTTCACGGTTGTTGTGGTCGTGATAATTTTGTGATGCCACATCGAAAAGGCTCGGATGAGCTTTCCAAAGTTCTACAAGTGCCTCCATCACTTGTGTCCAGATCACACGCTGCACAGCCGTGCTGCGCCGTCTTTTTCACCGATGTTTACGTGTTTGCGCATGAGCAGTGTGAGCGGCTGTGGTGACACCCTCACGACCGATTGATGATCGGGAGCTGGTCGTGAGGTGTTAATCGCTTCTCGTTACCCCACGTATACTACACGATGCGCGATGAAGGCCAAAATCGGGCCGATCACCAAATCGGTCGCACGACTCAAAAATCGGCTCAAAATGGGCCAAAAATCGCACAGTGTAAGCCCAGCGTTAGAGCAGCAATGTTTGTTCCCCTCAGAGAAAGAAAAGAAAAAAGGCTGCAAAAGTACAGGGAGGACTGGGAAAAGGAAAACACCTGGCTGGGAAAGTGCACGATAACACCTATAAAGCGCACTGCACTGTGTGCCGGCGCACTTTTTCCATAGGCATGCTTCTAGTGGTGGGCACAAGAAGAACATGAGGGGCGTGAAAGCTCGGGGAACCCTTAACCAATTTTTTGTCCACCAGGCCACGGTAGAAGCAGATATGGTATGTAAACACTGGTTTGTTGTTTAAACCCTCTGGTTAAGGTTAATATGGGCATGTGCGGTGAATATCAGCGCTATGTGGCCAGAAGTGTGATAATATCATTTATTTTGTGTAATAAACAACTGCAAGGATGGATGATTACAACAAATAGATGAATAATACATAAAAGTAATACATAGATGAATAATGATGATGAGTTAAGGTGCGTAATCATGGGAACAAGTGGGTTTACAAACAGGAGCAGCTGATTAGCATTAGAAAAGCTGAAATAATACCTCAACTGAAGCCAATTGTACTAAATGTACTATATGTGCACTGTTACAAGAATATTTTTCGTTCTATTGCTTTCTATTAATTTATATAATTTTAAGTTAAGCAGGGCAGAGTTCTTTTAAAGAAAGATTTACTTATATTCTCAAAAGTTAAGCATGACAGGCTTCTGTTTAAGAAAGAGACCTGTTTTACTGTGTTAATGTTGTCATTTTGAGCTAAAAATAAATGGCTAAATGATCATTTGTTTCCCATATGGTCATATCACAAAGAATATGCATCTGCTTAAATCAAATTCAAGTCAAATGGTTCAAAAATAATTTCACACACACAAAAAAAGAGCTACCACACTGGGAAGGGTGAAGACAACTGGGTTGCCCGGCCCTGGCCACGAGGTGTCCCTTATTTATTTTTCAGGGAGTTGGCAACCCTATGTGTACGTGACAAATAAAATTTGAATTTGAAAATTTGAATTTGAATTTGAATTTGATTTGTTCTTCTTCCAGATGCGCAGTTGTGATAGTTAAATTGTTAATGCTGGAAGAGTTCCTGTTTTTCACCATCTGATGGAGAAATTTGTATTTTTTACAATGATTACAGAGTAAGAGAAAAAGCGTTTTTTGTCAATTAACATTGTTGCAATGACATGCCAGAGCTGCTTCTGTAATTTTGCACATTTATTTCTTACAATTTAAGTTCAAAGAGTCATCCTGACAGATTTGTTACATTTATTACAACAACATTTCATCATCATGTATAAAAACTGGCACATTAAACAGTTTTAAATGTCTCACAGATTAAACGTGTAGTTAAGTTTCTTTAAATCGACAGACAGAGAAGTTTCACTGGTCTGGCTCCCTTCAGTTCAAAGTAGGCTGTATGCGGCTCCATAATGTAAAAGGAGCTTGACATACCTGCTGGTCTCCTCCCAGCTGGCCCTAAACACGTCACCTAGCTGATGCCCACCCCATTTTATTTTTAAGGGAGAGCTCAGCCAGCCTATGAAAAAAGCTAATTTCTGCTGCTTGCGTCTGCGGTCTCAACCAGTAAACCGACAGTTTAGCTTTTATACTCTGCTCTCTTGAACATGACAGACTGGCACAGCGTCCGTTACTGCAGATACTTCTCTGATCTGTCAATCTCCCTCTTCCTCCTCCATTCCTGAACAAGACCCTGAGATTCTTGAACTCCTCCACTTGGGGCAGATACTCATTCCTAACCTTGAGTGGGCACACACATTAGCAATGAGTAAGCGTCAGTTAGCATAATGTAAAAGGACCCTTAGTTTTATCTTGTGGCCATTAGCATTGGAAGCCTTTTTGTCTGTTCTAAATGGACTGTTGCTTGCATAGCTCCTTTTTTCTGAGCAGTCAACGCTCGCTGAGCAAATAAAACCAGCGGGTCGAGGTTGTGTCAGCTGTCAGAATGGATTTCAACTTTCAATGGTACACTGCAAGAAAGCTGCACGGTGCAAATTATTAGTGCTGAAGATGTCAGATAATACATTTACTACCTCTGCAGTTCACCAGTGCCATTTAAATTCTTTCTTCATGATGATTTTAATTTGGTAAACAGGTTGGAGTGATAAAAGGATAATTAAGCCTCAGCTAAAAATATTCAATTTCACTTCTGAGAAGCGCTGCAGTGCATTAACACATAATGTTGAGATGGTGATTAGCATACATTGATTGGGCAGCTGTTTCCTGATACCTGAACTCTGAAGCCTGTTGTGTTTCGATCCTGTATCTACAGCTGAAGCACAAGCACTCTCTGGCAGCTGTTTCTTAAATCGTGCATAGATAGACTTGTAAAAGAAAATTGATATTTGTCACATGAATGTGTTGTGAACCTTGTACACACAGCTGCATGTGTTCAGCTTTAAACTCCTTTATTTATTGTCCCTGAAGTTTCCACACAATTACACACTATGCCGAGTTCTGTTTGCTCAAACCGACGCTCTGATATATTGCAGATTTCGTCCCTGCTGACTGATATGATATTTGCCAACGGCACGGTCTGATGTAATCTGGTATGTTCAAAGATAGCTTGTTGAAGAGCTGACAGACTTAAAAACAGGAGATTTCTTTGTTTCAGAAACAAAATAAACCACCAGTAGGTGGGGAAAAACAAACTGTATTTTCATTGGTTGAAGGCCAAGTTTGTATTCATTGAAACTTCACAATCTTTGTGTTCTTGTTTTCCACTAAAGTGAACTCAGCTGCAGTCTTCTTTATTTGAGTGGCATGCATGCGTGCCTTTTATGAGTTATACTCACCTAAATGATCTCTGATTTGTGAACTCTACTTATTTTCTTAGCGCCTGTGTGGATGTCTCCACATTTATTGTGATTGCACTGAGAGTTCCTTTTGCACATCTCTGCAAGGGCCATCTGCCTACACTTGATCGTCGATGCTTCTAAATTTATGCAGGATATTATAAAGATAAATCACCTTCTGTGTGTGGAAACTGTGATGTGCACAGGCTCCGGGTTGTTCATCGTTATTGTTCTTGTCTGGCTATCACATGCATCGTATTAGCATGAAGTTGATCCTTTAACTTCCTTCTGTAGTGTAGCTTGGCTCTTTGCTCAGCGGCACACAGCTGCCATTCAAAATGAAGAGCGGCTATAGCCCCATTTAAAGTTTGGATTTTCATTTTGGAAACTTGTAAATCTTTTGATTTAACAGTTTGTGTTTTGCTATATTAAAGCGCAAAATAACTAGTTTTTCATCATTTCTGTAATGTCAGCAGCAAAATAAAAACTATATTAGACGTCTTTGTTCCTATGAGACTCAGCGCCCTCAGAACAATTATGTAAAGTTTATGGAGTTGAAATTGTTTATGTTTGAATGTCATGTGTGATCTGCAGTTGACAAGACCAAATGCATTTTTTCTGTCAGTTTATTATACAGTGTTATTATTTAGAGTTTTACAGTGCTGTCATTCAACAAGAAACAATAAGGGCTGCATAAAGGGAGCTGCCTGAGAGGGTGGGCAGTGACAGAGTAGAAAGAAGCAAGAGGTGAAGCTGGTTTCCTTTGTCATTTCAGCAGCGACGCCGGCTTTAAACGTTTAGACTGTTTTTGTGTCTTTTGAATGTAGCCGCTGCTCTCCTGCTGCAGTGGCCGTATATTCTCGCAAAGCCTTCATTTATATTCCGTCTTCCTTAGAGGCAACTGAGCTCGACCTTCATTCTCAAGTCTCCCAGCAGAGAATTGGTTGACCCCACTCACATTGTGATTGTGAGCTTTTTTTTACCCACTCTGATCACTTAAGAGTGCATCATCTATGAAAAGGTGAATGTTATGCTCTACAGGAATTTGGGCATCACAGCAAAACAATCCAGCAGCACAGTGTCTATTTTGAATTTAATTTGTGTCTCACTTTTTAATGGGTCAAAGTCAAAAAGGACATAAAAATGATATGGTGCTGATTTAAAGGCACTTTTCCCAGTTCTCTGCTTATGATCATCATTGATGTGGGAGCCAATTGAAGCCTTAAATGTGCCGTTTTTGATCGGAGACTCATTGTAGTACAGGGTGGGCCATTTATATGGATACACCGTAATAACATGGGAATGGTTGGTGATATTAAAGTCCTGTTTGTGGCACATTAGTATATGTGAGGGGGCAAACTCCTCAAGATGGCTGGTGACCGTGGTGGCCATTTAGAAGTCGGCCATCTTGGATACAACTTTTGTTTTTTTCAATAGGAAGAGGGCCATGTGACATCAAACGTATTGGTAATGTCACAATAAAAAAAACAATGGTGTGCTTGGTTTCAACGTAACTTTATTCGTTCATGAGTTATTTACAAGTTTCTTATAAAATGTGTTCAATGTACTGCCCATTGTGTTGGATTGTCAATGCAACCCTCTTCTCCCACTCCTCACACACTGATAGCAACGCCACAGGAGAAATGCCAGCACAGGCATCCAGTATCCGTAGTTTCAGGTGCTGCACATCTCGTATCTTCACACCATAGACAATTGCCTTCAGATGACCCCAAAGACAAAAGTCTAAGGGGGAGACCTTGGGGGCCATTCAATCGTGGGCCATTCAACTGGCCCACGATGACCAATCCACTTTCCAGGAAACTGTTCATCTAGGAATGCTCGGACCTGGCGCCCATAATGTGGTGGTGCACCATCTTGCTGGAAAAACTCAGGGAACGTGTCAGCTTTAATGCATAAAGAGGGAAACACATTATCATGTAGCAATTTCAAATATCCAGTGTCCTTGAGGTTTCCATTGATGAAGAATGGACCCACTATCGTTGTACCCCATATACCACACCAAACCATCACTTTTGTTGTTCCAACAGTCTTGGAGGGATCCATCCAATGTGGGTTAGTGTCAGACCAATAGCGGTGGTTTTGTTTGTTAACTTCACCATTTACATAAAAGTTTGCCTCATCACTGAACAAAATCTTCTGCGTGAACTGAGGGTCCTGTTCCAATTTTTTTTTTGCCCATTCTGCAAATTCTGTGCACCGATCTGGGTCATCCTTGTTGAGATGCTGCAGTAGCTGGAGCTTGTAAGGGTGCCATTTGTGAGTAGCTAATATCCGCCGAAGGGATGTTCGACTAATGCCACTCTCCAGTGACATACGGCGAGTGCTACGCTGTGGGCTCTTGCTGAATGAAGCTAGGACAGCCACTGATGTTTCTTCATTAGTGACAGTTTTCTTGCGTCCACATTTTGGCAAATCCAACACTGAACCATTTTCACGAAACTTAGCAAGCAGTTTGCTAACTGTAGCATGGGAGATGGGTGGTCTCGTAGGGTGTCTTGCATTGAAATCTGCTGCAATGACCCGGTTACTGCGTTCACCAGATATCAACACAATTTCGATCCGCTCCTCACGTGTTAACCTCTTCGAAATGTCAATGGCTGTGAACAAAGAGAAACTTATAAATAACTCATGAAAGAATAAAGTTACGTTGAAACCAAGCACACCATTGTTTTTCTTGTGACATTACCAATAAGTTTGATGTGTCACATGGCCCTCTTCCTATTGAAAAAAACAAAAGTTGTATCCAAGATGGCCGACTTCTAAATGGCCACCACGGTCACCAGCCATCTTGAGGAGTTTGCCCCCTCACATATACTAATGTGCCACAAACAGGACTTTAATATCACCAACCATTCCCATGTTATTACGGTGTATCCATATAAATGGCCCACCCTGTAGTTTGTGTTACTGCGTTTAGTCTTTGTGTGTAGAAAACTCTTACTTCACAGTCAGGTCACTTCAAAAACAGGCAATTGTTTTTCCATCAAATGTAGACCATTGTTTTTTCATTTGTTTATATGCCAGATCATCCATCAATCTTATTGACTCTCCTGGCTGAATTGTGATGAAGCTTTGGGAAGTAATGCCTTTCAAACAACCAATATGAGCGGGGAGGAGGTTTAGAGGGGGCATAATCGTTTGTCTATATGATGTCTTGCATCACAGATTATGAAATGTTATGACTAGACCTACAGGAACAATGTATTTCAGCCCTCTGTGGTACCATTTTCAAAATGATATAGATTGTTGGTGCTTTCATCAGAACGCAATGCTGTCTGGGCCCTTCTCTGGGGCATTTGCTAGGATTTTCTTGTTTCTCCAAATATGAAAAACATGTTGAGTTAATTCTTACACCATGACTGGCCGCCCATCCTAATACTTAGAATGTGTTTGGAATAAGAATTTTCCTGCACAGAGCTTCATTTTCCAAGAATTCGCTCAGTGTCACTGAAAGATGTAGAGGAGTTGAACTTATTTGAGAAGTAATGACGGTCACTGCAGGTAATGTGCACTTTATTCCAACGTTTACGGTGTTAGACCCAAAGCAATTCCCTAGTATCCCGTTTTCAGAACTGACTTGTATATGGACTGATGGGGCTGTTTTTATGGGTTTATAAAATGCTGTTGAAGCTTTAGTGTGTTTGAAGCTAAGCTTAGTTATAATTACTAACTTTAGTTTAAATGCACAGGTACCAAATTGCTTCTAGCTGAACTCTGGCATCGGCATGCAAACATGTTACCGCGCTGAAACACTGTCTTCCATTAGTCTCAGTAACTGCGTGTGGATGGATGCTTTTTGTTAAAGGGTTTGATTTTGGTTCAAAACTGAAATTACACCATCTACTGCCACAAAATGTTATTTCTGTATTTTCTGAATGCTTGCCAAGCAAACATTTTGAAGCTCAGTAACCCTGCTGTGATAGATTCTCAATATCTAGTTGTGGTTGAAAAAGAGTTCCAAAATGAAAGTTGTGAGGACGTCGATCCTCCCAGCAGCTCCTGATGTTTCCACCTTTCATGTCATTGCTGATGAAGATTCATATGTTGCTTCTTTGTGCTTGTCAATTTATTTTTCCCTTTGTGTCATTGTCTTGTGTTACATTTCCCAACAGGTTTCCTGTGGTCAGAGTTGCCAGGAGAGTTTCTCTTGATATTCACCTTTTTCTCTCGTTCCACTAGTTTGTTAGGGAGTTGAAGCGCAGGACTGTCACCTTTCTTTAGACAAAGTTTAAAGTTTGTTAGATGAAGGGGTTTTGTTTTGTGTTGGGGGTGCTGTTGTGTTGTCTTTGGCTCTCCCAGAAGCCAATTTATGCATAGTTTCTGACATTGTGGCAATAAATAATTTCCAAACGACCCAAACAGCCTCCTCAAGTTTCTCCATCTAGTATTCTGTTACTTTCCGTACCAACAGATCCATGTGGGGAATGTAACAATTTGCATCACAGGGTCAGTAATTCAGGTAAGTGAGGTCACTGTAACGGGCCAACGTGTAAAGTTCACCATGCAACAAATGAAACAGAATTTAGATGCACATAAATGTAACTAGTGTAACGGTGTTGTTTCCATTTAAAAATGCTAGTTTGTATACATGCAGACGTTGCAGGGCCGTCAGCTCACTTTGAATTTCCTGTTCTGTTCAATATTTCTGAATTTGTTAAGCAACACTTTATTCTACATCAAAATGTCGACACCTGCCTGTTGTTTGTTTTTTCCGTCCATGCCATGACCAGCTTTGACCTTTGAACATTTGATGGAAATCAACAGACTGCCTGAATTTTCTGAATGAATGGTGAACGATTGGTGCAGAATTAGACATGGCTTTTGTCAAACCCAGACAGCGAGCTGATGAATTTTACAGTTAGTTTCTTTTAATGGCAAAATGTTTCCAACTGTATACTAATTCCAGTTATTGACCCATTATTGGGTCAAAACCTCTGCTTGTTTCAAAAATACTTATTTAGGCTCCTCATCTGTATTTTGTTAGTATTAATTATAAGTTGTTAGCATAAACTAAACCAAAGTGGCCAAAATTATTTTTTAATATTTCCTGGCTGCTAGTATCTTGGTCTAAACGTAGTTTGTGTTTCGAGATATAAACATAGTTTTTTACCATTTTTCAATCTCGTCATATGAGCCGTATCGTTTGAAGTGTTACAGAAGGTATTGTCTGACAGTCTTTTGCTTAATCAAAAAGGTGAATAATTTGAGATGGCTGCTTCTTTTATTTCTGTTGATATTTGCAGATAATGATACTGAACAGAAAGAGCGTTAAATTTGAGCTGCACTGCATTCAGTTTTCAGATGCTTGAAGGTTCTTCATCTACAAAGAAACAGAAAAAGCGTGAACTGTAACGTCTGTGCTTCTTTGATCTGGCTGACTGTTGTCATTTCTGTCCTCAAAGTTAGACTTTCTGGCACAACTGCCTGAACTTTTGTGTATCTCTGGTTTCATAAGGTAGAAACACTGAACTGAAAGAAAAAATCCTTACACTAAGGTTTCACAATGTCAGGCAAAACCAATTAACCCAAAACTAGACTAGTAGAACGGGGTGCACAAATGGCACGTTGAGAAAAGAGGATTAAAATGTTCATTGTCTACGTAATTGCTCTGCTTGGCAAAATGTCAATGTTCTTCTCAACTCCAACAGACAAAATCTGGAATTGCTTTGCTGTACAATGAGGAGACCAACAATACCTATGATGTCTGCCTGAAATTGACCAAAGAGGTATTAACCATACAGAAGCTGGATGTGGTTTGCACGAGTGGAAGTGAATCCCAAGTAAATGTAAGTGCACCCGAGGCCTCCAGGCTCGCTTTTTGTAATTCATGCCGCATAACTCCAGCATACTTTTCAATGTTCACAATATCCTTTTGCCAATAAGAAACTCCCACTTTCTAAAGCACAGAACTGTTGTACTGCGAAGACAAGCGACCGGCGGTCTGGGCTTAAGCATCAAAGTAAGCAGATAAGTTTTGAGACTACAGTGGAAATGAAAGGCTTTGGGTGGCAGAGATGGCTGTTTGAAAAAGCTGTTTTGGCAGCAAATTTTACCACCCATACTCAGAAATGCACATCCTCATCTTTCTCTCCTGCTTTTCAGGGAGGTGCAGAGCACAACGTGCCAGTGGTTATTTCAAAGATTTTTAAAGATCAAGTAGGTAAGAAAGCATTTCATCTCACTACTTTAATGTGGCTTTGGAAATGGTTTTCAGTGCATCGTTGAGTTTCACGGTTCAAAGTGATTACAGACATAATAAATTATTATTATATTGGTACTTAAATTGACAAGATTTGTCTGTAAGATTTAAAAAAGTCTTATAGTTTGATAGCATCCTTATACTTGAGCTGTTTTTACACATGCAGTGCTTTTGATGAACTTTTTTGTTTTTAGGAATTCACCAAAAGAGCTGCATGGGAAGAATGCAAAGCCCTGAGTGTGTGTGATGTTGGGTTTTGCTTGTTCAGTTCAGATAATTCCCAGCCATAAACCACTCTGTAGATATTTCCCGTAGTGCAAAGTGCCCAAAGTGGATTATTTCCTGCTGTGTGATCCATGTGAGGCAGGATAGTTGCGGAAAATACCCCCATCTGATTCTTAAAAAATTAGCTGCACAGCATGAGTTTGTACTGAGTTTTAATTTATCAGGACGCACTGCAGTACGTATAAAGCCATTTTCACATGTGAACGTCAGAGAAGTAAAACACAGACGAGAATAATCAGTTTGAAATCTGACACACAGAAAGTCATCTACAACACATTTAGGAAACGTTACAGAACATGTATGAGACAACTGCACAGCTTTTTGATTGTATGCACAGTTTTTACATGGTGCATAGACTGTATATAAAAGATGGATGCATAACTTGTTCTTGAAGCTTCAAGCTGTTGTTTTGGCTGTTTTTGTTTTTTTGTTTGTTTTAAAAAAGATGACAAAAAAGGTCAAATGCATTTCATGCCCATACAGTAGCACTTTGTCAATCACAAGGCAGCCATGCCTCCATCACACTGTATTTTCTAAACTACTCTAAATGGGACCATAACTTTAAAAGTGAATGCAGTGTTGTATTGAAGATGACTTGATGAGATAATGAACTTATTATGAATATGTTCACTGAGAAGCATGATCATTCTCCCCACAGAGTATAAAATCTGGCTTCTGTTTGTAAACAACCTCTAAGGTCGTGCAGATCTGAGGCGCCTCAGAACCAGCTTTGCTTCATTAGGACACTGCATCCAACGTTTTTATACAGTCTATGATAGGAGTGCATTAAGCCGTTTCAAAGTTTCCTGCAACTTTTTCCTGAATCTAAAAGTCTATCGTAGCCTCTGTTGTCATGTCAGATGAACCACCCTCCATGTGTCTGTAAGCGAAATAACAAAAACAGCTAAATTACTGGCTGATATGGACACAACTATTTCTTAACTGATGTTCCAGAACTGTGGCCTGCCGGGCTGCGATGGTAAAACACAGATGAGATGGTCACAGTTGCTGCATGTGTTTTTGTCTGGCTATAATGGTGTGAAAATGGAAATGGGACTGAAAATTTTATTTAGAAAGAGGTGAGAGGCAGAGCTGCCGATGCTTGCCGCCTCACCGTGCCGAGAAAGCGATTAGCAAATGTAAATAAATATTGGATTTTTGTTTTTGTTGTCAAGATTGTGGATTTTCGTAATTATTTTTTCTCTGTGTATTCAGTGACTTTTTTCCCCTTTCCCCCCGTGATCAGAAAAAATGAAAGCTCTGCCGGAAACCCCGTTGTCCCCGTTTACTGCACCCAGCTGCACGAAACACCCCCTAAAAACCGCAAACATCTGCTCTTTGATTGCTTTAAAAGGTTGTTAAAGTAAACTTGACATGACGGGTTTTTTCCTTTCGTTTCAATCGAATTCTCAGCAACTCTCAGAAAGAAAACATTTTTTATTTATGTGCACCTGCTGCGAGGCACAAAGTAAAAGATGAACTGTTCTAATCTCTCACAACAGCTCATCAGTCCAATAGGGCAGTTAATTGATGATAAGTGAGCATGAAGTGCTGTGGAGAAGTAAACCATCGCCAGATTGGAAGAGTAATATGATCATGCTGTTAACTAGATGGAAAATACTTTAATCATGTCTGTCAGTTAAATTTTAAGAATTGATGACCTCCAAGTTTCCCTGCGTGAAGCCATATTAGAGCATCATGTGAGCGAATCATTTCCCGGTAATTTTTCTTTTTGCCCACGCGCTTCCTAATACTTTTTCTGATGCGAGAAAATCATGTCTTGATATCCCGAGGACGTTAAGAGCCCTTTTCACACAGCTTTACGAATCTTTTCACAACACAGCTCTCATTGTTTCCTCCTGTGCTGCTGCAAATGAGTTTATTTCCTGATTAGTTTCGAATTTCATGCCTTCCTGTGTTCTTTCTGTGAGCTGTAGGATGTTGTCTGAGATTAGACGGTTGGGGGGGACACTGATTGCCATTTCCACCACATTACCGTGTATGAAATGAGCAATTATTTCATAATGTTTTCATTAACCTCTGACACTCGACGATTGACGCTCTGCAGCCGATCAGACGGGGAAGCTGTTCGTCGGGGACGCAGTGTTGCAGGTCAGTATCAGTTTCTGACTTATTTGCTTGGATGCTGGTTGGGGTCACGACCCAGCGGGGCGGCTCTTTGCATCTCAATTTCGCTCACATTTTAACGGTTATTAATTTGAAGGAATGGTAGCTGAATCTTTTGAGCTATATGATGTTTTTCAAATGAATCATTCAGCATGTGATTTAAAAAACAAAACACATCATTGCTACAGGAATCACTCAATGTATGTGTTTCTATATTTAAAAAAATATCACCAATGAATAATAGCTGATGGTCCTTAGAGTGGTAGTCATTAGTGTCTAGTGTTTAGTAATGCTATTCATTTAATCTTTTTAATAAGTTAATTTGAATCCGTCTGGCAGCTTTATTGGATCTGCTGTTTATCTGGAATATCAAGTAGGTTCAACGGACAGCAAAGCAATATTCATATTGAAAATGATTACGAATAATAATATGAATAGAACTGCCACTGCTTCCATCTCTCACCGCTGTTTCATATGTATTTGCAGTGGCTTATTTGAAGTGTCACATTGTAGAATATTGCATCTGTTTGCCTGGATGGCAGGAGACGAACAAATTAGGGGCTGGTGCGTAAACTTTGGGAGTCATGGGGAGGCTCAGGCTGGACGACTGTTTTTAGGGGAGATAATCTGTGAAATGAGTTTAGCTTAGATTTAAAAATAAATAAATGGGGAAAAAAGCTGAATAAAAAGATATATATTTATATATAAAGGTTGTTTCTCCAAATTGCAGCAGATTATGACAGACTTTTATAAACTTTAACACTGTGTCTCTGTGTCTTTTCCCGTCTTGTTGCAGTTTTTTGTATTTGTACTTGCAGTTTTGCATTTTACGTTAAATATATTGATATTTGTAGGAATTCTGTTTGGTGATGATTGGTGTTTTTCTTTTTTTCCTGTCTTGGAGATAATTTCCATCTGCTTTTATTCTCTTTATAATGATTTAGCATCTTATTTGATCTTATTTTCACTTCATATTATTTTGCCTCTGTAGCTCAAGGCATTGTGTTTTGGGGTCAACTATACACTCACTGGCCACTTTGTTAGGTACACCTTTAGACGCTGAGAGAGAGAGAGAACACTCCTTGTTGAGGTCAGAGGAGAATGACAAGACTGCTTTAAGCTGATAGGAAGGTAACAGTAACTCAAACAAGCACTTGTTATAACCAAGCAGAAGATCACCTCAACATCAATGCTCAACATCTCCAGCCTTGAAGCAGATGGGCTACAGCAACAGAAGACCGCACTGGCAGTCCTCACTGGACTGGCTCACAAAAACTGGACAATAGATCTCTGGAAAAACATGAAAGCATGGATCCATCCTGCCTTGCATGTACGATTCAGGCTGATGCCAGTGAATGTACTCAAATGGACTCCAGTCACCAGATCTCAATCTAATAGAGCATCTGTGGATGTGCTGGTATGGGAGACTCGCATCATAAATACGGAGCTGTGTGAGAGCTGAAAGTCACCGTAACCTTGCAAAACATTTTTTGGTCATAACTCAAGAAACTCCCAAAACACATAATTAGTTTGGATTATGAAAATGTTCTTCATACATAAATATTAATCACTTTAGTGCAGGAGCTGTTATTCTGGACCTGGTAGGCCTGTCCAGAACTACACCGAGGTGACTAAACAGCACATCACCCTGCGAGTCATATTCTAGAGATGGAGGCCTGTGACACCTCTGACCCTGTTAGTGAGAATACAAGTCCTTAATAGTCTTATGTTAAACTAAATGTTTGTGTTTCATCTCTGTTTGTTTCTTTAGGTCAATGGCATTAATGTAGAGCACTGTACTCACGAGGAAGTTGTGAGTATTTTTGTATTTGACTCTTGCAAAAAGCCAATACCCTGCTCCATCTGCCCATTACTCTTCCATCCATCCTCCAGGTGTAACACCAAATCCCGCTGTTTATCAACAGGGAGGTGCGCCTCAACAATCTGAGTTGTCATCTTGGCAGGAGGCTGTTTTTCTTTTCGTTTACACTGTGACAAATTGAAAAGCCTGAAAAAGAGTCGATTATTATCAAAGCCTGCACAGGAAGTGAGGGTGCCAGTATGCGGTGTTCCCCCCCCCACCCCCTTTCTTCTACATTCACAATTTCTTTCTTTTCATTTTGATCAGTTTCCCTCTGAAACAGCATCTTCCTTTTGTTAAATATCCCCTCTGCTGTTTGCGACCATCCCTCCATCTCACCCACGCACACGCACGCTCTTCCTGTCTGCCATATCTTTTTCCTCGTGCAGCCTCATACAGCTGTTCTCTACATTCACCTCCAGAGCGTCAAAACATATAATGAGCAGTTTCTGTTCAGAACGAAATCCAGCACATTTAATAGCAGCCTGTCACACTGTCGGCGCTGACAGATGCTTGGGCTCAAGTAAAAGGGTTAGCATATAATGCAGGAGAGGATGGCAGATATGCATCGAGGGCATGCACAAGTGACCTTGCGCTTTTCGTTCATGCGTCTCATTTGCTCAAATTTTTCATTTATTTCATCAGCTGCATGGAAGAAACAGATTTCATCGCATTAAACATATGTTTGCTGTGACTGCATCTCTGAGAACATGTCACTTACACATCAGATAATGAGACATTCAGAGCGTAATTACTTTGTCGTGTCAGCTGTCACTTTGCCACCGCCTGTCACGAGCGAAAAGCCGGCCTTCCAAATCTGCCTTTTGATGATTCAAGTGGAACCACTTCAGCCAGGCTTTAACTTCTGATTTAATATTCCTCACTCATCTCCCGCTACATTTCATTTGCTCAGGCAGCATACAGCTTGACATGAATGTGGCTTGTTTCATTTATATGAGATTAAGTTTTATCTCGCTGTATCACTCGCAATCTCTCCCCCTCGCTATCTGTATCAATCTCTCTCGCTCCCGCCAGGTTCACCTCTTGCGTACTGCGGGAGATGAGGTCATCATCACTGTTCGCTACCTGCGAGAAGTTCCATCATTTCTAAAACTGCCTCTAGGTAAGCGCACGCTGATCGACGCCGTTTAAACCGGCTATAAACTTTATTGCACTGAGCATTCTTAGCAAATGAGAAGCGAACCGCTTTTATGGAAAATTGTCTTTTTGCTCAACTTGGTGCTTTAAACCTGTTCGATAGACGAGCGTTCATTTCAGAGTAATAAATTGTCATGCTCGGTGGCCCGAGGCGAGCAGTAATGTCAGAAACACCCAGAGCTGCACTTACCTTCAGCAGCTTGAAAAGATGAAAACGGAGACACTAAAATCATCCAGGTGGAGCCGATAAAAGGTGTGGAGCGAAGGATGTAGGTGAGAGCGGTGAGAAAATGATGGCAAGGAAGAAAGCAACACAAACCAAGCCTCAAAGTAAAGTGTAAATTTGGCAATTTATTGGAACACTGTGCAATACTTTATCATATACTTAACATCAGAGTGAAGGCGGGTGAGAAATGTCTGAAAACATGTTTGAGTTCTAACGTTTCATTTAAAAACAAAAACAAAAAAACAAAGCATTGCATAATAATAATAATAATAATAATACATTTTATTTAAATAGCGCCTTTCAAAGCACCCAAGGACACTGTACAACAGATAAAAACTGGAAATATACACAATGATAAAAATAGAAGATAAAAGTTAAAACATACAGCATAAATGTCATTTTAAATGTTTTCATGTTATTAATATGACAGGCAGCATTTTAGTTTCCCACCAAATTACAGTAAATCATTATCTTAACTGCCTCCCCTTTGCTTTCATTTCTGATACCAGTCAAAAAACATGTTTTTACACAGAAGTTTACATTTGTTTTTTAGTGTGTCATAAGAAAATAAAGTAACAATATAGTAATTATAAATAGATGTTTTTCACATGTGAGGCCCATGTAGATGGCTAATGAAGTGCTGGACAACAGAGCGAAGAAAAAATACAGGCCTGCAAAAGTTTGGTTATTTTAGAATTTGTTTACTTACTAACAGATTCACTGTGTAAAACAGGAGAAATATGTGCAAGCGTCAGAGCTCAACACTACAAAAGTAAGATTGTCTGTTGTATATCAGGACCGTGTAGCTGTGGTTTGATCTAATTTCAAGGTGGGGCTGTGGTGATGTCATTACTGAAATTCAGAAAAGGCAATAAACAAACAAACAAACAAACAAAAACAGAAGGGCTATTGGTGGTTGGATTTTGTAGCGCTGAAAACAGAGCCAGCAGGGATGGCAGGAGTCTGACACAAAAAGCATTTTTTCTTGACCTCAGCTTTAATTGATTAGTACACCAACTCAAATTTGATTGCTAGTTTCTCTGATCGTTTTTTTGCTTTGCAAAAATCCCCAAACTGTGATAATTGGAAACTTCAGATATAATTGGTTTGTTTTTTTGTTGGTTTCCTGTGCTAAAAATCGAAATAATCGAGTTTTGGATTGAATGGGGGAAACAAAGATCCCGTGACCTTCGTTTGGGTTCAAGTGACATTTGATGAGCACTTTGTCTGATGTTTTGTAGAGAAAGGATTTTTAAAATCGCCTGTCCCATTGACAGTTTCACTTCAGTTTTCACAACAAGTAAACAACCCACCAACTGCCATCACATTTAAAATTCAAATACTGCTGCTCATGTTTTTACTCTCACTTTCTTAAAAAAAAGGTAGTGATATTTTAGGGCATATGCTAATTCTCTTTCTTCCCCAGAATTGGATAAAAAGATTGATGCCACTCTGCAGGCTTTATACGCCAGACAAACAGCTGTTTCTGTTTGCTGTATATATTACGTGTTAAAGCACTTTATACCGTTGTTGCCGGTAGTTGGATTTTCTGATCTTTAGGCAAATTCAGGCTAGCTGTTTCAATCAGCTCTGCTGACTTATTGTTGGGGGTTTCAGGTGTGTTTACAAATGCAGATAATTTAAAAAAACTAATACAAATCAGATGGTCGTCGGTGGTTTTGAGATGCAGATCATCTAGTTGAAGGACTGATGAGCTCATGCCATCTGTTTACAGTTCACAGAAATCTCTACTCGTCCAATCTGTGCTCAAGGTTGAGGTCACATTTGTTGTTTTATGGTCAATAAAATTTAAACAAGGAGTCTCGAACTCCAAGCCTCGAGGGCCGCTGTCCTGCAGGTTTTAGATGCATCCTTGTTCCAACACAGCTGATTTAAATGGCTAAATTGCCTCCTCAACATGTCTTGAAGTTCTCCAGAGGCCTGGTAATGAACTAATGACTTGGTTCAGGTGTGTTGAATCAGGGTGATATCTAAAACCTGCAGGACAACGGCCCTCGAGGTCTGGAGTTCGAAACCCCTGATCTAAACTGTGATAGATCATGAGCCGGATGACCTACTACAGGTGTGCCCAACTCCAGTCCTCGAGAGCTACTGTCCTGCAGATTAATGGCTTGCTATCATGCCTTTGCCAGACTTGATGGCACGCTGAAGAGGTAATCCAACCATTTGATTCAGCTGTGTTGGTGTAGGGATACATGTAAAAGCTGCAGGACAGTAGCTCTCGAGGACTGGACACCCCTGACCTACTATATCCTTTGACGGTCAGATTTTTGTGATTTATCTTTTAATCCTAAATTAGGCTAAACCTACCTAAGCTCTTGGTCCGTTTTAAAGGAAGGATAAGAAACTGGTACTGATTTTATCTCCTAACTCTTACAAATAAAGTTCTTTAACTGTAGTAAACACAGCTAATGCATCAATGTCACAGTCTGTAACTTCCTGCATTACATCTGGGCCTTTAGATGTTGACAGTTTTGTGTTTGCAGCGAACACTCAGACTGCTGAGCCGCTAATAATTGTTCTGCTATGAATTAGCTGTAAGCAAAATGAATGAATGAACCCCATGCAATACAAATGATTTCAGTCCCCACAGTAAACACAACAATCACTTTGTACAATTTATCTAATTACGAAGAGCACACAGATGTAGAAAAATAATTAATACTAACAGGCACGCATGAATATTTATAGCTCGATAAATCGCCACATTCTCCGGAAATCAAAGTGTGAGCGCTTTGAGAAATCCAACCTTTGTATCGTGCGGGTGTGTTAACATTCATGGGAAGGCTGCAGTGCAGAGATGCTCAGGTTTTTAGCTGTAGGCTGTTTGGCCCCGTGAATTGTGGTTTTTGTTGTCTGAGAGTGAAAAGGTTCAAGTTGTATTCTCTCTAAGCCGGCCTTTGTTGTACCATGGCACAAATGACAGGCAGGAAAGGCCAGGAGCTGCTTGCCACACTTTACAGAGTGTGACCGAATCAGAAGGCAGTTCCTCCAACGCCAAGCTAATATCATATCAACGAGCAGCATTTGTCTTTTTGGATTCTGCCTGTGATCTATGCTGCATGGCTAAAGGCAGGGCAGCAGAATAACGTCAATAATAACCCTTATAATTTAAGACTACGAGCTAGAACATGCTGTTTGAGGTTTATGTGCAACTCATGACTCGCCTTTGTTTCCAGATGAATTCAAATATTGATAGAAAAGGTGAGAAGTTGGATTAAATCTTTAACAGTGATTCTTCAAAAGATTTTTGTAAACATGAATCATTCTGCTGTTTGTTTCAGGGTCTCCGGGGCCAGATCACAGTCGAGTATCCTCCCCGCTGTTCGACAGTGGTGTACATTTAAATGGAAATGGAAACAACACAGTAAGAAATACCTTTTTGATGTTGCACATGAAAATGTGATTGGTTTGGGTTTGATCTCTTTCCTGCTTAGTGCCAGGGTCTTACCAGCTTCTTACAGGTAACTGATTCTTTCAAGTAAAGCTACAGGTTTAAAACACTAAAGAAAGTGAATTATCTGAGAGTAGTCAGAATCAGAATCAGAATGGGTTTATTGCCAGATGTTGAGGTTTACAACATTAGGAAATTGCTGCGGTGCTTCAGTGCAGACAATAAGAATTAAAGTGCTATGTAGAAAGAAAGATATGTGCATGAGATATACATGAGATATATACATGAGAATAAGAATTATGAGTGCTACGTAGAAAGATATATACATGAGTGCAGGTGGTGATCAGTGCCAAACATGAAATGATGCAGTAACACAGCGTAGGGTCATGTGCAGTGCGGTGATTAACACTTGAAAGATGAGAGTGCTTTTGGATCTGTGCTTCTTTTGAGGTATCCCTTCAACTTTGGCTTACTTTAGACATGGGACGGTTATTGGTGTCAGACAAGCTGCCACACATGCCAGCTGAGAGCAGGAAACTGAGGCTCCATTTCACACGGGCTCAGCAAAATTGGGCAATAGAAGACTGGAAAAATGCTGCCTGGTCTGATGAGTCTCAATTTTTGCTGCGACATTCAGATGGTAGTGTCAGATTTTGGAGTAAGCAACATGAAAGGATGGACCCATCCTGCATTATCAGGCTGGTATTGGTGTAATGGTGTGGGGGGAAATTTCTTGCGGCACTTTGGGCTCCTTAGTACTATCTGGATATCATTTAAACGCCACAGCCCACTGAAGTAATATTGTTGACCATGCTGCTAACTATTCTCACAGTGTACCAGTCTTCTGATGGGTGATCCCAGCTGGATAACGCAACAGGTCATAAAGTTCACATCATCTGAAACTAGTTTCTTAAATATATCAGTGAGTTATCAAATGCACTCAAATGGCCTCCATAGTCACCAGATCTCCAATAGAGCGCCTTTCGGGTGTTACAGAACAGCGGCATGAAGAATTAAAGCTTTTCTGAAGTTAAAAAGGAGTCCGACCTGATATTCCCAGTGTAACTAATAAAGTGGCCAGTGAGTGTAGCTTGTAATTTTCTATACCGCTGAGGCATTATGGCCATTAGCATTAGTAGCAGTTGAGACTATTAGCACTGCTAATATTGACATCTCCTCCCTGCTTCCTTCTGTTTGTGTACATTAGGGAAATCTGCATTGTTAGACTATCAGACTCTTCATCTCATCGAGACGTTGCCGGGATCACACCCAGCGATGGAGAACAGATAAATGTGTGCCGGAGCCATCTTGTTATTCCAATTAGAAAAATGAACATCTTGTGGATGTAACATTTTCATTTGATGGAGAAACGGTTTCTCAATATGCGACAGTAATGGAACCTTGATAGAAATTACACCTGAGCTTGTTAATCCCACATGCAATAACAAAACCCCAGTACGCCCACACGCTGTGGCTGATTTAGACCAGTTACAAAGGTCTGGTCGTGGGATGCTGGGATTTATGTGAGATCACCCAAGTGCATGCACATAACAACAATGAGAAAGGTGTAGGTTGTTAGTAGCAGTGAGCAGCTATAGAGGTTATCTCAGCTTTGCAAGTGTTCGATACGCAATCATTTTTTAAAATTCATTCATGAAGCGCAGGAGAAACAGGAGTTTTAATGAATACGAAGCCTCATAAAAGACTTCTGTCCTTGTTTGCGGTTAGAGGAGCCTTCATTGATGTCTCTTTGGAGGCGTATAATGAAAACGCTTTTTAAGTCTTAGAATTTAAACCTCCACTACTCCTTTTTTCTTTTTTTTGTGGGCTTTTGCTGGTCAAGAAGGTAAAAAGATATCAACTAAATCATATCATGATGAATTCTTGGCGACTAATTACTTTAAAAATATTTTTGCAATAGAGGTTTTCAGAAATGTTGTTAAGCAGGGGGCAAATAACGCATCTAAATCTCAATATTTGTGCATTTCCCTGCCATCCTGTGAATATTGTGAGGTAAATCCAGGTTCTAAATTCTTGTTTCATTTTGTTAGAGTTACAGGTTTTGACAGTGAAGCTTTTGGATACGACTTCTTTATTTTTCCATGAATCGGAAGATTCAGTCAACAGACAGAGAAGTCAATTTCTGTTATGTTTCTGGAAATAAAATATTCCATCAGTCACTGAATGATATATGAACGAGTCCTCGGTGTAAAGCTTTAGATTACATAGAGGAATCCAAGTGGAAAGTTTGTAAGTGCTACTGAAGTGGAGATTTGTGGCTCAGAATATTAGAGGAAAGGGCATTTTGAAGAAAACAGCTGTTTGAAGAGGTGCTTGGGAAGAGTGTGCACGATATTGATATTTAAAAATCTAAGATAAATTAAATTTAAAGTAAATCTGAGGGTTTGCAAAATGTCTAACAAAGTGCAGACAAATCACACCAGAACGATTGTATTTGTTTGTGTTATTATTAATTCCTTGCTCTCTCCCACAGTGTCCTTTTTCCTTCCCCTCACCCCAAACTAGTTACATTAGATTGTGGCTCCGCCCTGAGCCTGGTTGTGCTGGAAGTTTCCTGTTAAAAGGGAGTTTTTCCTTCCCACATTCGCCAAGTGCTCGCTCATAGGGGCTCATCTGATTTTTGGGGTTTTCTTTGCATTATTGGACGGTCTTTATCTGACAATATAAAGTGCCTTAAAGTGACTGTTGTCGTGATTTGGAGTTATATAAATAAAATAGAATTAAAGTCTGAAAAAAATGCATTAGTATGGAAGTACAGTAGCGGCAGTGGAGTTACCATCCACTGGTAACTCCATCCAAGTTACCAGTGGATGGAGAAATGATCTTTTAATTTTCTTTCCTTTTGTCTCACTATTGGAGTACTCAACCCGTTACTTGATCTATTAACTGCCTCCGTTGAGCCTAGAATGGACAACTAGTAGGGGAAGAATGGCACTGATATTAGAAAACAGACACAGGAGGAGATTTTCTAAAACCATGAAGCTTCCTTCAATGAGGGCCCGACCGATATACTGCTGGGATGATGATATCAACCGATATAAGCAATTGGCCAGTTAAGTTGACACTTATGACTAATAAATGAAAATGAAATGAAAATTAATCAAACATATCCATTCAATCTGAGCAGAGTTGGACAGAGCAAACATGAGTAAATAACTACCTTTATAACTGTTAGGGGTCATTATTAGTCTGATGAACAACTCTATTGGAGTTGTTCTTTAGAAAGAAAAAATATATATACTGGTTGCTTTATTGGAGTATCAGATTTTTAAATCCCAGTTTAACCTGTGGTTGAAACTCAAAGTTATAAAATAACAGCTTTTTAGGAAGCTTTGTTTCAACAACAGCAACAGGAGGAAACTCTGCTTCATTCAGCGACTATGAATTTATCACTCTAGGTAGCTCAGCAGGGCTGACCACTAGCATGGCAGCTGTTGTTCATACAAATCTCCTTTGACTTTGATGTGTTATTAAATGTGAAGTAATCCATAACATCCTCTGCACACATATGCTAGGATGGTGTTTTTTATTTTTTCCAGACTGCAGGTCCCAGATCTGAGAGTTGGCCCCTGGCAGAGAGAGGAGAATTAATTACCTCAGCTAGAGTCTCGCTGTTGCTTCCAACATTCATGTCAAAACAAAGATTTACTGGCTTCACTGATCAAGATTGTTTTAGCCTAAGAGTAATACCTGCAAAATCACCAAAACCTATTTGTTTTCATATTTTTAGGGGCAAATGTTGTATTAGCAGTTTAAAATATTGTGAAATTATATCACGTTAGTTTTGGTCATTTTTTTTAACCCCTACATATTGTGCCCGTGTATATATTTTTATGCTTAATCATAGGCTATGTTAAATCAAAAGTGGCTCTATTTTAATAGCTCTGTGGCAAAATAACAAAGTGTAATTTTTATTTCACAGCTGCAGAATCAGAGTGTGACTCTGCCCACAATAGCAACAGAGCCTGTTTGAGTTCATGAAGCAGATGAATCAATCTGCCATCACAGGGTAGGAAGGGTCAAAAAGAAAACAGACCCAAGTCATTCATTTAGGTCTGTCATTCTACAAAGCTGTTATTCGCTCATTGAGCTTTCTTGGTCTTCAGTGGTAATGGCTGTGATTACAGTGTACTGCTGGGATGCCGGATTGGGAGACGTTTCAGTGTAGAAGCAGCTGACTTCACAGAGGGGATACTTCAGTCTTACCAGAGGACAGCGTGATGCAGTTTGCTCATTACCTTCACTGACAACACCGGCTACCAAAAACATGTGTGCATCAGTGCATCAAAGAGAAAGTGTTTTAGAGTTCTCCTGGATAAACAAAACTATTTACCTAAAGATAATATTTTGGTTTTAAGCTAAATCCTCAGATAATTCCATATTAATACATTCATTAATAATGGAAAGGGTCGCTTTAAAACAGTCTGGCTTGTCATTTCATATGCATTATTCAGAGTAATCATGAAGGACAGCAGGTGGTCATTTTAAGCTTTCATAGATTTAAAGTGTTTCCATTCAAAACTCTAGCAGGTGCTGGAGAAGCCCACGTCTCTGGACGGTCTGTGGACGATCTTACTATTTGCACAGAAAACCCTGACACATACCTGCCTATGCAAAAATAATTCTGGTACAAATCTGTAACAGATCAGCTGGCTCTGTATAAAGGGTCTTTACATAAAAATGTTTAGTTGTAAACCTGTCTGGCAACATGAGCAGTTTCCCGAGAACAGAAATAACATTTTTAAAAGCTGCAAAAATACAAAATGGAAAAAAGAGGGCCTCTGGAGTGTTTTTGGTCACGTCAACGGAGATTGTGCTTGCCTCACAGAGGACTGTTATGTGAGTGATTGTTTTTGTTCTTTGAGTAGGCCTAATTGTGTGTTGTGTTTCAGATTTTTTAGTGCAGTACAAGGCATGATTTCACTTTCATGTTCACAGAATAATGATAGGAAGCCTCAAGATAGAGATTTAAGGAAAAGTAGGGCAGCACATAACTTAATGGCATGCAATGTCATTTGATTTTCTTTTTGGGGGGAAAATTAATTAACTCAGTAGCATCATATGAAATGGTTTGTAAAGGAAATGTTCTTTAAGCATGAGGTCGGCCTCAGATGAACTACACTACAAAGCAAATGCACACTCTGTCATGTGGTTTACATGACATTTTAACCTCTCTCAGTTCTGCTTAGACTTTACAAAACAGACCACTGACTAAAGCTGCTAAAGGTTCAGGTATTTCTGTTTACAGGAGGTGGACAACAAAACTGAGCTGAAAGTGCATACTAGACTTATTTAGTCAAATCCCCATATAGATTTCATCGTTTTTTTCAGGGTGCCTCCGTCTCACCCTATTCCTAGCAACCTCTTTTGTCACACCACCCCATCTGCATGTCCTCCTTCGTTACATCCAGGAACTCTGTCATCTTCCTTTTTACCTCCTGACTCACGGCTCCATATTCCGCATCGTTTGTCCATTATATCCACTAGCCTTCTGCTGCACGTGTCCCAAACCCTCAACCTTGCCTAACTATGTCTTTGACTTGAGCCGACTCCCTCATATACTAATTTCTAATCTTGTTCTCCAAAATGAATTGGAGAAAAAAAGCAATCGAGGGGGCCTACAGAAGTTATAGAAAAGATGCATCAATTTCAGAGCAATGCTATTGTGGAAAAAAGTGTTCGTAGCATGGGCACAAAAACGGTCTAACCCACCACTGGGACATTAATTTTACATTCCACATCATGTTTCTGTCCAATGTCATGGCCAAGCTAAGAGTGTGTATTTTATTTTCCTTTATTATGACAACCTTGATGACATCCATCAACGAAAGAGCAGTCTTAGACCTTTCGATAGTAAGAAAAAGGTATGAGCACCGTCACCATATGTTGTTTCAAAAGGGGACAATTTTCCAACAAAATTGATATTTTGTCACATAAACATTCCAAAGCACTAACAGGAAATGCTTTTGAGTTCCCCAGTTGTGAGAGAGGACTTTTATCTAGACTCACATTTTTCATTAACACTCAACAATCACACAGGGAGAAATGGTGGCGAGAGTTAGAGACTGCAATTTCTTCACTGACAGCACCCCCAATAAACCCAAATCCTGTGCAGCCACCAGGGGCACGGTGGGGTGAGGAGCATGCTGCTCCTATTTTCTTGTCAGAAAAGACATTGCCTTTATTTGAGTTCATATTGCTCTTTACTCTTACATTAAATGGCTGCATTCTGCTGAATTCACTGTCAAAACTCAGCCTGGAAATGTGGGAAAAGTTAAAATCGTGAAGCCAAGTTGAGGGAAAGTTGGTACACAAACAAATTCCTTACAGAGGAATTGCAATAATACGTGGCAATGATGAACACCAGCTCATTCTCCTTGTGGAACGATGTCACGTACGAGTCCATTATTTGTTTTAACAACAAAAACTTACCTTTTAATTTTTTTTTAAAAAACTACATAATTTGGCTTCAGCTGAAACTGATTTACAAGACTTTTTTTCAGTGCCTTGCTTCCAGCATTGTGCAGCAGTGCTGAGTCACTGATGCACATAATAATAATACCTTAAGCTACATTTTCTAGGATTGCTCTGTTTTATGGTTGGTGGTTCAGCCAATTCTCCATCAGTCCATCAGACTGAGTAAAATCAGCTCTTAGATTATTTTGAGACTAATTTTACTTGCTTTATGAAATCCCACTCATCGTTTCTTTATTTATATATTACCCCTCAGCCGGCCAGCATGGACAACCAGTTTTGTCAGTTAATTGGATAACTTGAATGAGGTGATGTAGGATTATCAAATTGAGACTTTGTGCATCTACTCAGAGACTGAGGGGTAGCACTGGTGGCCACCAGTATTTTATTAAATGATCTTAAGCAATAGTTCTCCAGGATTTCTGAAGAACTGTCTTTGGTCATTGACTGCTTTTACACACATTTATAGTCCAGTCCTTGTACCTTACAATTTCCAGAGCAATGTGGTTTGTTAAGCAACTTACCACTGAACTATTAATCATTCAAGCTGAAAAAAGCCACCCAACTCAGGGGACAAATCAGTAGTTTGTCTCTGAATGATGGAGAACTTGGCAAAAAACCACCTTTAAATTTTATCTTCAGGCGCTGAGTTATTACCGACCTGTCAGTAAAACAGTTTGTTACCACTTCTTTAATTCAATCTATGAAAAGTGCTAAAGATAATGGCCTGAAAGGCATAAATTATTATTTCTGCACCAACAAGGTCAATCCCAAAAAGCTATTGGCCAAAAACTTGGCATTTCTAAGGATCGCGTGTGTCCTTGAGGACCTGAAGAAGTTTGTCCAGTAGATCTGCAGGAGTAGTAATATTTTGTGCTCATTAAAAATGTATTGTGCCATTCATTGTAGTTTTTAAGTCTGAGAAACTCACAAAAACCCATGTATCAAATATGATATGCTTGGCTTTAAAAGGTTAAGCCTGAAAGAATACAGAGGAAAGGCTGAGGTATCGCAGTTTACACAAGAACTGAAGTGAAAATCAGTGGCAAAAAGGATTTTTTAGGGACTGGTGAATCTGAGTTTTAAATTTATTCATTCAAATAGTCAGAGAGTTACAACAGATGGTGTCTACAAACATCTGTAAAACACAGTGGACACTCTGTCATTATTTTTAGCTACATGTCAGGTAGTGATTTTGGGGCTCTCGTCAAAATTGATGGACTTATGAACACAGAAAAATACAGTCTGAATATAGTTGGTCATACCAAATAATGCCATTCATCCTCATTAGAATTGCACAATTAGTGTTCTAAATTGCCCATAAGTGTTAGCATCTATGTGTTAGCGCTGCGATGGGCTGGTGAGCTCTCCAGGGTGTACCCCGCCTCTCATCCTATGGCAGCTGGGATATGTTGCAGAATAAGCCTAGAGAGCTACCAAAAAAATCATTACCAGTAAAACCTACTGGTTGGAAAAAGCCACACACAGGGAGAACATGCAAACTCCACACAGAAATCACTGCAGCACCCTTCTCCTTCCTCTTTTTTTTATTCATTGTTTTAGTAGAAGTATGGTTTAGACAGTCAAGACTCCTTCAGGATAATTTGCTGATTTTTGCGCCCTACATTGCTGTACATAAAATATTTTTCTGTACTAAAATGCTGATAATATATTTTAAGCTGAAAGGAGAGAGCTGTGCCTATATATTTTAGTAATGTCCTCTTAAATTTACTGAGCTTTGTCCTCACTAGCCTTTCCAATAATTATTCTCAGTTCATGACACTTCTCAAATATCAGTATCCGTGATGGAATGACTGGCTGTGGCTTTAGGTTCTGTTCCAGCTCCACAGAAGAGGCAGGTGCTTTGTCAGTGTAATCCATTCTGACAGCCTGATAGTTTTCCATTTCCTACCACCTCATCTACTCTCTGCAGAGCTCCACTTGAGAGTTAAGTAACATGTTGTTCGGGGTTGACATAATTGGAGCAGAGGATGATAATTTCTTTAGAAATGTTGCTATTACTGGTGGCGAGCTGACAGGGGTCTGCATGCGACATGTTGCAGTTCAGCAATGATGTGTCTCAATGTGCAAAGGTGGGCATTTTTTCCTCTGCCGTTCACTCTCGACTGCAGTCCACCTAGCGGCTATTTAAATGCTCCATCTTCAGCCATTTCAAAGTCAGAGGAAGGCAGGTAGGCGATTTGGTTTCTCGCATTGTGAACACAAGCCTTCCTTTACTGTGCATGCAATGATAAAGTGGGACTACATCAGATTATTTTTTGGAGTTTTGGGATTTTGTGCTGACGGATAATCTTTGGCTTCAGGAACGATTCACTGTTTGATGTTCACTCTGCTTCACTCAGTTGATCCTCAAGCTTGTAACTCTTTAGATAATGAAGAACAGATGGATTACACATTAAGTATAGTGTGATTTGCATTTAAATGTGGCATACTTCCAACTGTCAAAGCTTTTGTCAACATTTTTTGCTGCAGGACTATTTAGAATAAATGACTGTTGGTGCAGCAGATCAGTCAGAAGCTCCATTAGAACTTGAAATTCTGAAACAATTTGAGGCACCATCAGGCCGACCCTCCTGGGTGATAAGTTAGCAGCGATGCAGGTGGATGCTTCTCTGGTGTCCTGGATTGTTGATTACCTGACAGGAAGACCACAATATGTACGTCTCCCACAGTGTGTGTCTGACAAGGTGATTAGCAACACAGGGGCACCACAGGGGACTGTCCTCTCCCCCTTCCTCTTCACCCTCTACACCACAGACTTCAGCCACTGCACAGAGACCTGCCATCTTCAGAAGTTTTCTGATGACTCTGCGGTGGTTGGATGCATCAGCAGGGATGATGAGACAGAGTACCGGGCTGTGGTCGACTCCTTTGTCACGTGGTGTGAGCAGAATCATCTGCAGCTCAACGTGGCAAAGACCAAGGAACTGATCGTGGACTTCAGGAAGACCAGGAAACACTTGACCCCTGTTTCAATCCAGGGGGTCAGTGTTGACATTGTGGAGGACTATAAATACCTTGGAGTACACATTGACAATAAACTGGACTGGGCTAAAAACACCACAGCACTTTACAGGAAGGGCCAGAGTCGTCTCTATTTTTTGAGGCGACTGAGGTCCTTCAACATCTGCCAGAAAATGCTGAGGATTTTCTATGAGTCTGTTGTGGCCAGTGCGATCCTCTATGCTGTTGCATGCTGGGGGAGCAGGCTGAGGGTCGCAGATGCCAACAGACTTAATAAACTGATCCGTAAGGCCAGCAATGTTGTGGGGATGGAGCTGGACTCCCTCAAGGTGGTGTCGGAGAGGCGGATGCTGTCCAAGATAAAGACAATGTTGGATAACACCTCCCACCCACTCCATGACATGTTGGTCAGTCACAGGAGCTCGTTCAGTGAGAGACTGAGATTACCGAAAAGCACCACTGAACGACACAGGAAATCATTCCTGCCTGTGGCCATCTCCCTGTACAACGCATCCACTTAACACACTGTTTGCTGCTACAACTACACATGTTTCTTTTCCAACTATTTATTTATAAGTGACTTATGTATGTATGTATATATATGTATATATTGTACTATTCTTAGTTAGCGTATTGTCTGTCTTGTATTAATGTTGGTTTAAAATGGAGCACTGTAACAAAAAATAATTTCCCCCAGGGATCAATAAAGTATTCTGATTCTGATTCTGATTTTAATTATGTTACAGTCTGGTGGTTTTTTTGCTGCAAAAGCACGATTCTTACTTGGATACCAATAGTAATGATAGACCAAAATTAAAAACAGTAGGAAACATTTGCTTCAGCAATTTTGTCATAAGTGTTTGCATAAGATTAATATTCCTAAATTGTTACAAAATCTAGACTATACTTCAGACAACCCCAGAAGAACTGTTGAAAAGATGGCTTGAAACTGCACTGATCAGTATAGCCAATGAGTTCTTCAATGATCTAACGTCACACTGCACTGTGAATGGTGACATTGTTACCAAAAATTGAGACAAAGAACACAAAGAATTGTGTACGTTAATACTGATGTACCACAGGGATCTCTACTGAACCACTTTTGTTCTGGGAAATGCAGATCTCCATGCCAACAGCACACAAACAGTCTTCTCTTCTATTCCTCCTGACTCCTCCCATCTTATTGGCGAGTTGCTTGTCAGAATTTGTAACACTGCCCGCATTTAAAAATAAAGATCATATGTTTTATTTGACATAGTCACTATATATCAATGGTTCTATATTCATGACAGGAATTGGTGTTCAGTTGCTAGATTCCTTGCAAGCTTTTGTATGGACAAACTCCCACAAACATTGTTAGTTTCTTCCTCCAGTTAAGGGTTGTTTGGCTTTTTCATCTGTATTGATTTTTAACTGTTAATGGGAAATACATTTCCTTAAAACTCCCCAGACTTTATTAAGATTTTAAAATATGAAAGTTGGTGATCTTAAATTGCCCCTAAGTATGAATGTGCGTGCCCTGTGTTAGGCCTGTGACAGACTGGCCTAGGGTGTGGGTCTAGGGTGTACCCTGCCACTCAGCTATACTTAATACATAGACTTGATATCAGCCTCTTGGCTGGGATAGGCTCCAGCCGTTCTGAGAGAAAATGCCTTGTCAGAGGTCTGACGAGATGGGCAAGACTGCTTCAAGCTGAAAGGACATCACTTGTTACAACGCGTATGCAGAAGAGCTTCTCTAAAGAACCAGAACCTTTAACCTTGAAGCTCGTGGGCTACAGAAGATAACACCAGGCGCCACTGCTGTTAGCTAAGAACAAGAAACGGAGGCTAAAAATTGACATAATTCAACAGCATACTGGAAAAATGTTGTTTGGTCTGATGAGCCTTGATTTCTGTTACAAAATACAGATGGTGGGGTCAGAATTTTGAGTAAACTATATACACAATATGAAAGCATGGATCCATCCTGGCTTGTACGAACAGCTCAGGCTGCTGGTGGTGATGGTGAAACCGCACCACCCAGTAACATAGCTGAGGAGTGCATTTCGTTATAGGTATAATGCTTCAAAGGTATGCGGTATACAGCAATCAGCCATCATCGTTTTTCCTTAAACTTTCGTCATATAGAAAACTTAAGCACAACTATTTTGAATACACATTTCATGCTCGTTCCTCTTCTGAACAGACTAATTCAGAGCGAGCTGCACTGACCATTATGGTAATGCTGAATTGCTCTGGAGTCCATTATAAAGTAATTTGAAGACTCGCCTAATGCCACGTTAAATGCCACCATCAACACGTATCCATAACACACATTTCCTTTTCATATTAACACATTGTATTATTGTTATACACCAGGCAGTTTTTAAACAGCAATTTTAGTTTTATTTGCCTAATTTTGCCTATGAATATCTAAATGCACTTCTGTATTTGCCAGAGGCTTGTATCCAAAAAATCCATTAAAGAGAGCTGAGAGACTGAAACCTATCAATTTAAATGGCAAGTGTATTTCCCCTGAAATTACTCCCTAACACCTCAACATTTTTATAAGAACTAATTTCATTCTGTCATTAATCAATGTCAACAGGACGTTTTTCTTTGATATGTGACCATTTTCTGCAGATCCACTTGTGTTTTTGAGTATGTGTGAGTGAGGTGACGTTTTTGTAACTTCTCTCTCTTGTAAACGATGCTGCACATTTCCATTAACACAGCTGTAATCAGTATTTATCTGGGCACACTGGGAAGACTAACCGTTTCCCAGGTGAATGCTAATAAGATGATAATAGAAACATACTTAATCTACTCCAGCTTCTTTTTAGACACCAAAGAATGGCTGTTACCTGATTTATCTAAACTTTGTATGTAGCCTGATTGGTAGAATGTCTGTTTGTCCTGTTTGCTCTGTTCCTAAACGAAATGAAGCTTTAACTCTTCAGATTTTATACCTGGTTTGTTTAGTTTTATCAGACTGTGCCATGTTCCTTTGTTGTCTGGAGTCATGCTCTGCTGCAGACCAATACAATTGGACAAAGATTCTTTTCCAGGAACAGTTTTTGGTTTAGTTACAAACTTTTTTTAAAACCCAACTACAAGGCACTCTTTGTTAGTTTCCTGTAATGCTGTGGTCTCTCTGAATCAAGGTCTGAGTGCACAAAGTTTGTTGCTTTCCTTGTAACTGAAGAGAAACTTTTTTTTAACTTGTCATTTCCTCTCCAGGCACCGAAGAGACCAAACATGAGTATTTATACTCTCACCTGTGTGGCCTGTTAGAAAGTCCAGAATCCAGTCAGCAAGAACTTAACCAAGCCTGATTACATCATGTGGTTTAATCGTGCTAAATGCCAAAGAAAAGCAGCAAGTTAAAAATAGTTTGCCGTCTTCCACTTATCTGTTGGGCCTATACAAACACTGTGGAGGGTCCTGTTCTCTTTAAATTGATGCCAACACCTGCTTAGTATTCCACAAAATCATTGACCACAAACACAATTGCTATACTCATAACAAAACAATTTCAAAGTGAATATTTTGAAATAAATGAAAGGTTTTTCTAACTGATTTATTCAGTTTCAGAACTGAAGGGAAGGATTTATGATGCGTGCTGAAGTCAGAACGTGGTTTCATTACAGAAGTGAGAGTGCAATATTTACTCCATTAGCAAAATATGGACATTTTTAGGTTCTGCTGAGTGATTTTTTTAGTTTCAGTACAGTTATTCTAAACTTACTCACTGTGCACGTAGTTTACATGTAGAGTCTATACACAAGTTATTGATTATTTTCATCATGTTAACTGCAACAGGAGGTGATTTCCCTGATTACAGAGGAGATTTCTGTTAATATCTGGGGCACCAGATATACTTGCACCACTTACATTGAATAATTGGGTTTGATTTGGAAAGAAAAACTGTTGCTATTTGTATGTTTTTTAAGAAAACAGCTGGAGTCTGTAACTTCAGTATATCGAAGTTCAGACATGCTTGGCGTAAGCAGACAGTGAGAACTTCAGACAAAAATAGCTGATTAGCCCTGGTTGAGAAGGGAATTCTTTTGCATGTAAATGGTGCTTGTGTATCATCCATCAGTAATCAAAAGAATTTGGTCAACAGAAGCAGAAAGCTCACGCATCGTTCATGTATTCCACGCAGGCTCCATCACCCCCTTCGCCCTCAGCTAATGAACCAAAGTATGAGAAGCGCTGGCTGGATGCCGTCTCCCTGCCCTTGTTGATGGCCAGAGTCTCCAGATACAAAGCTGGCAAAGATAAATTAAGGTAAGGGTAATCCAGCATGATATAATTCACCTCCAAGGCGCACAGTTCACTGAGCGCAGTTGTTGGCTTAGCAAGCACTTTTCATTTAAGCGGGACGATGTTAATGCCAATATCTATGCACAGGCATAAACGGCTTAAAAGGTCACCGCAGCTACGAGGCTGTGGCTCAGAAGGTGCGACTGAGAGGACACTGGTCGAACTTGTAAAGGCTTTTGATTATTATACCCATCCTTTTTTGTATTGATTTTCTTGTGCAATGTAATTTCACAACAGCTTTTTTTCCCCACAGGCTTTTTCAATCAGGCTTTTCAGTCATTTCGAAACTGTAGTACAAAATAAACCTACGAGGCCTGTTGTTTGATATTGTTTCACATTTGACAGTCATAACCTATAGATCCCAAATGGCAGGCTTGTATAAACTGCTGAAATGCATTGATTTTTTTCCCCTTTGTGTAGCAACCATTTCTTTCAGTTCTCTTTGTGTTTCTGTGCGTTTTCTGTCATTTGAAGCACTGATTTATTTGGGTTTCTGTTTTTAGAGCCATCTCCTCTCATACAGTGGGGCAAAAAAGTATTTAGTCAGCCAGCGATTGTGCAAGTTCCCCCACTTAAAATGATGACAGAGGTCAGTAATTTGCACCAGAGGTACACTTCAACTATGAGAGACAGAATGTGAAAAAAAAATCCATGAATTCACATGGTAGGATTTGTAAAGAATTTATTCGTAAATTAGGGTGGAAAATAAGTATTTGGTCACCTCAAACAAGGAAAATCTCTGGCTCTCAAAGACCTGTAACGTCTTCTGTAAGAAGCTTTTCTGTCCCCCACTCGTTACCTGTATGAATGGCACCTGTTTGAACTCACCATCTGTATAAAAGACACCTGTCCACAGCCTCAAACAGTCAGACTCCAAACGCCGCCATGGCCAAGACCAAAGAGCTTTCGAAGGACACCAGGAAAAGTATTGTAGACCTGCACCAGACTGGGAAGAGTGAATCTACAATAGGCAAGCAGCTTGGTGTGAAAAAATCAACTGTGGGAGCAATCATCAGAAAATGGAAGACATACAAGACCACTGATAATCTCCCTCGATCTGGGGCTCCACGCAAGATCTCATCCCGTGGGGTCAAAAGGATCATGAGAACGGTGAGCAAAGATCCCAGAACCACACGGGGGGACCTGGTGAATGACCTGCAGAGAGCTGGGACCAAAGTAACAAAGGTCACCATCAGTAACACACTACAACGGCAGGGAATCAAATCCCGCAGTGCCAGACGTGTTCCGCTGCTGAAGCCAGTGCATGTCCAGGCCCGTCTGAAGTTTGCCAGAGAGCACATGGATGATACAGCAGAGGATTGGGAGAATGTCATGTGGTCAGATGAAACCAAAGTAGAACTTTTTGGTATAAACTCAACTCGTCGTGTTTGGAGGAAGAAGAATACTGAGTTGCATCCCAAGAACACCATACCTACTGTGTAGCATGGGGGTGGAAACATCATGCTATGGGGCTGTTTTTCTGCCAAGGGGACAGGACGACTGAACCGTGTTAAGGACAGAATGAATGGGGCCATGTATCGTGAGATTTTGAGCCAAAACCTCCTTCCATCAGTGAGAACTTTGAAGATGAAACGAGGCTGGGTCTTCCAACATGACAATGATCCAAAACACACCGCCCGGGCAACAAAGGAGTGGCTCCGTAAGAAGCATTTGAAAGTCCTGGAGTGGCCTAGCCAGTCCCCAGACCTCAACCCCATAGAAAATCTGTGGCGGGAGTTGAAAGTCCGTGTTGCTCGGCGACAGCCCCAAAACATCACTGCTCTCGAGAAGATCTGCATGGAGGAATGGGCCAAAATACCAGCTACTGTGTGTGCAAACCTGGTAAAGACCTATAGTAAACGTTTGACCTCTGTTATTGCCAACAAAGGTTATGTTACAAAGTATTGAGTTGTATTTTTGTTATGACTAAATACTTACAGTGGGGCAAAAAAGTATTTAGTCAGCCACCGATTGTGCAAGTTCCCCACCTAAAATGATGACAGAGGTCAGTAATTTGCACCAGAGGTACACTTCAACTGTGAGAGACAGAATGTGAAAAAAAAAAATCCATGAATCCACATGGTAGGATTTGTAAAGAATTTATTCGTAAATCAGGGTGGAAAATAAGTATTTGGTCAATAACAAAAATACAACTCAATACTTTGTAACATAACCTTTGTTGGCAATAACAGAGGTCAAACGTTTACTATAGGTCTTTACCAGGTTTGCACACACAGTAGCTGGTATTTTGGCCCATTCCTCCATGCAGATCTTCTCGAGAGCAGTGATGCTTTGGGGCTGTCGCCGAGCAACACGGACTTTCAACTCCCGCCACAGATTTTCTATGGGGTTGAGGTCTGGAGACTGGCTAGGCCACTCCAGGACTTTCAAATGCTTCTTAAGGAGCCACTCCTTTGTTGCCCGGGCGGTGTGTTTTGGATCATGTTGGAAGACCCAGCCTCGTTTCATCTTCAAAGTTCTCACTGATGGAAGGTGGTTTTGGCTCAAAATCTCACGATACATGGCCCCATTCATTCTGTCCTTAACACGGATCAGTCGTCCTGTCCCCTTGGCAGAAAAACAGCCCCATAGCATGATGTTTCCACCCCCATGCTTCACAGTAGGTATGGTGTTCTTGGGATGCAACTCAGTATTCTTCTTCCTCCAAACACGACGAGTTGAGTTTATACCAAAAAGTTCTACTTTGGTTTCATCTGACCACATGACATTCTCCCAATCCTCTGCTGTATCATCCATGTGCTCTCTGGCAAACTTCAGATGGGCCTGGACATGCACTGGCTTCAGCAGCGGAACACGTCTGGCACTGCGGGATTTGATTCCCTGCCGTTGTAGTGTGTTACTGATGGTGACCTTTGTTACTTTGGTCCCAGCTCTCTGCAGGTCATTCACCAGGTCCCCCCGTGTGGTTCTGGGATCTTTGCTCACCGTTCTCATGATCATTTTGACCCCACGGGATGAGATCTTGCGTGGAGCCCCAGATCGAGGGAGATTATCAGTGGTCTTGTATGTCTTCCATTATCTGATGATTGCTCCCACAGTTGATTTTTTCACACCAAGCTGCTTGCCTATTGTAGATTCACTCTTCCCAGTCTGGTGCAGGTCTACAATACTTTTCCTGGTGTCCTTCGAAAGCTCTTTGGTCTTGGCCATGGCGGAGTTTGGAGTCTGACTGTTTGAGGCTGTGGACAGGTGTCTTTTATACAGATGATGAGTTCAAACAGGTGCCATTCATACAGGTAACGAGTGGGGGACAGAAAAGCTTCTTACAGAAGACGTTACAGGTCTGTGAGAGCCAGAGATTTTCCTTGTTTGAGGTGACCAAATACTTATTTTCCACCCTAATTTACGAATAAATTCTTTACAAATCCTACCATGTGGATTCATGGATTTTTTTTTTCACATTCTGTCTCTCACAGTTGAAGTGTACCTCTGGTGCAAATTACTGACCTCTGTCATCATTTTAGGTGGGGGAACTTGCATAATCGGTGGCTGACTAAATACTTTTTTGCCCCACTGTATATGTAGAATATTTCTGCACTGGGGGAAAATTATCATTAGCATCTTCACAGTAATTAGGAAGTTGTATCGTGTTGAATTTTCAAGTATCTACCATAAATCCATTGTTAATATGAGAGACTTTTTTGGGAGTGTCCCCTATTTGTGTAAAGTGATGGGTGCAATTTGCATTTGCTGCTGCTCATCGCAGTCCCAGTCACGAGGACAGCAATCTAAGCAGAGATGCCAAACCTCCACCTCTCCAAGCCACCTACTCCAGCTATTCTTGTGGGACACCGAGATATTATTATGCCATCCGAGTGACACAATCTCTGGTGTGTCCTGTGTCCGCCCGGGGGCCTCCCCTCAGCAGGACATGTCTGAAGCACCTTACATAGAGGCATCCGGAAAGCATTCTGGTCAGATGCCCGAACCATCTTAACTGGATCCTTTCAGCATGCAGAAGTATCCCCTCGTCTGAGCCCCTCCTCTAGCATAGAGCTCAACACTCTGTGTCTAAAGAAAAGCCCAGACAGTCTTCGGACCAAGATCCTTTTTTCCTCTGCTTGTATCCATGATATAATTTTTTTCGGTCACTACCCAGAGCGTGTGGCTGTAGATGATGGAACATGGATGCACCGGTAAATCAGCAGCTTCGGTTTAATGCCGAATTCTCTTAACATTCAGGCCAGTACAACATCTGCATCGCTGCACCAATCCATCTGTCAGTCTCCCCCTCCCTCAGTCCCTCACTCATGAACAAGATACTTGAACTCGTCCACTTGGGGCAGAAACTTGGTCCCAGTCCAGGATGCATTTACCACCTTTTACTGCCTGAAAATCATGACCATAGATTTGGAGGTGCTAATTTGCATTTCACTCAAATGCAAACCTCCCCATTGCAAACTGGAGGTCATCATCCATGTAAGGTAATTAACTAGCTTTAGCCACAGCAAAGTCTGGATATTTACATGCATCATATGCAGATATCCATATTATTTGTAGCCTGTAAGCAACAAATAATGTGAAACTGCCCATACAAACTTCTATTTCAAATCAATATAGCATCTATATCAATTTATCAAGCAATATATCAATTAGTATATTAGTGTAACATAGTGTCAAATCACAAATAAAATATTCACAGCCCTTTTTTGTGTTAGGTAAAAACAGCAGAGTCTATAAGTTTGAACAAGACAGTTGTCTATTTAAAGAATAAAATAACTGTCTGTTAAAATGATTATTAGAGATATTGATAAGAAATGAGCTGCTGTAGAAAATGCAGATACAAAGTTAGTCTGGTACCATGAGTTTAGGTGCTTGAGCTTGTGCTCTAAACAACTATTAGTTACCTTTTTCATGAACAGGAAGCTTAATAAAACCTCTAATTTCTTCCATTTAAATGGCTTTTCTTTCAAATTGGAAATTATTTACCTTAGTCCATTTTCCTTATCATTTCCTCCACTTGTGCTGAGCACTAGTCCCCACAGGGTGTGTCAAACTGCAGAATTCAGAAATTGCAGGTACTTAACGATAAATAAATGATGGGACTCTGCTCTGCTCAGTTAATTAAAAATGTTTATTAAACTTGTTTATGGGACTCCACATTGGTTATTATGTCGTTTCAAGCCTTAGGCAGCAGCGAGTGATAAGAAAATTATATAAAAGTGCTACACTGTGGTTTTTCCCTCCCTCATGTTCTCCCGTGTTACAGGAAGTGGTCGGCACATAGTTTAACAAAACTTTAGCTGGGCTGATTCTCACATAATTTAAAAAGAAAAAAAAAATCCTGCACTGGAAAACAAAAGCATGCTAAAGTAGTAACGGAAGCACTCGAAATGGACAACCGTATATTGAAAAGTATTGAAAAGCTTGAATTAAGTGTTTAGCATCTTTCCTAAATTACTTATTGAACATTGACCTAAATAGTCTCTAATGTCCTGTCAAGTTACTAATTCAGTGATTTCCAACATCTTTGTTTTTTTTTTTACTCATCCTAACAGATATACTCAAGGTCGTCTCCATTAGCACCAAAAAGGTTCATATTTAAATGTGTAAACCTTATTTTATTACAGAAGTGAAATAATTTAGATGACTAACTACTGTGAGTCTAAACTGCAGCACATAATTAATTCTAACCAAATAAGATGTCATCCATGATCTATGTAGTAACGCTTATCTAATCCATCCTTTTATATTGTAAGTCAGTATGAAGCTCTAGAAAAGGTGCCGCTCCTCCTCGTGTTAGAGCCACACCAGCTATCATGCCGAGTACCCACAGACCTGTGGGGGCATTGTTAGGATCCGGAGTTGCTGCTGTTGGTCAAGTCCGAGTTCAGCAACACTAAAAAAATTGGGTCACCTGACTCCTGACTGAAGATCAGCAGTTTTTTTGCTTGCTGATGGCATAGATTCATGGCAGATTTCATCATCAGGCTCCAACTGTGACATTCAGGGAGACAAGTTTTTTTTTGTACACATGCCCACCACAGTCCAAACTGTAACCTCAGTGGCAATCTTTAGGATGTGCTGCTGAAGACTTTACTCAGTGGTTCATCTCTCCAATCATTATCAATACTTAAAAACTACTCGGCAAAAAAAAACTCAAACTGAAATAAATCTGACATTGGAGAGGCGAGTCAAGGAGGCCATTTATGTAAAAAGGAACAAGCCTCTCTAAGAGTACATCTTTCAGTGCAGTGATTGCAGCCATTTCCCAATTGTTTGTACTCATGGACATTGATTAATGGTCATGGCAGTTTGCATATCAACAACGATGAAATTTCAATGCTCATTGTTATGCAGCGGCGCTGGTTTGGATTGTTATGCATGTGTATTGTTTATAAGGCTGGGGAAACCTGCAGTCAGCTGGGACTGTATAAGTCACTTAGATGAGTGAGGAAATGTTTCCCCCCACTGAAAATGCTGCATCCAGATAAGCAGAATCAACTTTCTGGGATTGCATAAGCTTATTATAAACAATGCTACGGTGAATGCTCGCCTTTAGCTAAAGGCGGTCCACCAAAGTAGTCTTGTGTATGACTTTTTTTTTTTTTTGGCCGGGCACTGTATATTGAGATCAATGCATTACAGTATTAAAGGAGACAGATGTTTAAAAAAAAATCAATTCATCCATCTGCCCTGGTGGGAAGTCTCTGGGCTCCCTGTGAATGACCAAGCTCTTTTTCCTAAGGTGAGTTTAAACACTCCAGAGAAAGTTCATTTGTGGTATACACCAGAAATGGAGAATTATTTTGTCAAAGACATAACAAATATTATAATGAATTCATTTAAAGGAATGAGGACGCTTTCATATTTACACTGTAAATGTTGCATCTAAGATTTGTCTGTAAAAATCTTAAGGATGAAAGACAATTTGACATTTCAAAGTAAAAAATATTTTTGTAACTCTAAGATATCCTTATTAAATATATTCTTTATTGAAGTATCGCTTGATCAGTCCAAAGTACAGAATCTGCGGCACAGTTCGCAGCAGGAGGCGATGCGTCTGGAATTGCCCTTTACTCCTAAATTTTATATTTGGATGAAGCAACAGTCCTGCAATACTAAATCTGTCAAATGCTTAGTCCAATCAGCAGTCCAATGATTGGTAAGTAGGACCAAAGAAATGTATTGAGGAGATCTGGAGCTTGGTGACATTGAATGTAATAACCTGATGCTGAATCTGAAATACCAGAGTCCAGTCAATAGGGAACCCTGCAGGCAGTGAGCAGGTCAATATCAGAGTTTGCTCTGAAAAAAAATGTGGGTCTGTTAGAAAGCACAAATATAGATCGGATCAGTGTGGATGCGAGGGCCACAGCCATGCTTATATTATCCACCTCACATCTGACCTTATTGTTCATTTACACACATTTACAACAATAAACATGCATATTGCTGTTTTTTATGTTAATCATTTGTTCCTATCAGTAATTATCATGGCCATGGAATAAAACACATTCAACAGCAGAGAGCTGACAGGGGTTTGATTTGAGTTAGTTTAGCTTTGTGCTTAGTTGCGTTTGCATTTTATTTACACCGTTTGTTTTATTGGGGTTAGTATGCGAGGTCTCTCAGGTCATTTTGACTGGATAGTTTGTGCCTCGTTGCCAAACTCCAGTCGATGATAAATAATAAAAGACTGACTACCAGTCTGGATCAGGATGTTAAAGTCAGCAAGTTCTCACTGGCCTGGTGACCCATTATACAGGGAGTGCAGAATTATTAGGCAAGTTGTATTTTTGAGGAATAATTTTATTATTGAACAACAACCATGTTCTCAATGAACCCAAAAAACTCATTAATATCAAAGCTGAATGTTTTTGGAAGTAGTTTTTAGTTTTAGCTATTTTAGGGGGATACCTGTGTGTGCAGGTGACTATTACTGTGCATAATTATTAGGCAACTTAACAAAAAACAAATATATACCCATTTCAATTATTTATTTTTATCAGTGAAACCAATATAACATCTCCACATTCACAAATATACATTTCTGACATTCAAAAACAAAACAAAAACAAATCAGCGACCAATATAGCCACCTTTCTTTGCAAGGACACTCAAAAGCCTGCCATCCATGGTTTCTGTCAGTGTTTTGATCTGTTCACCATCAACATTGCGTGCAGCAGCAACCACAGCCTCCCAGACACTGTTCAGAGAGGTGTACTGTTTTCCCTCCTTGTAAATCTCACATTTGATGATGGACCACCGGTTCTCAATGGGGTTCAGATCAGGTGAACAAGGAGGCCATGTCATTAGTTTTTCTTCTTTTATACCCTTTCTTGCCAGCCACGCTGTGGAGTACTTGGACGTGTGTGATGGAGCATTGTCCTGCATGAAAATCATGTTTTTCTTGAAGGATGCAGACTTCTTCCTGTACCACTGCTTGAAGAAGGTGTCTTCCAGAAACTGGCAGTAGGACTGGGAGTTGAGCTTGACTCCATCCTCAACCCGAAAAGGCCTCACAAGTTCATCTTTGATGATACCAGCCCAAACCAGTACTCCACCTCCACCTTGCTGGCGTCTGAGTCGGACTGGAGCTCTCTGCCCTTTACCAATCCAGCCACGGGCCCATCCATCTGGCCCATCAAGACTCACTCTCATTTCATCAGTCCATAAAACCTTAGAAAAACCAGTCTTGAGATATTTCTTGGCCCAGTCTTGACGTTTCAGCTTGTGTGTCTTGTTCAGTGGTGGTCGTCTTTCAGCCTTTCTTACCTTGGCCATGTCTCTGAGTATTGCACACCTTGTGCTTTTGGGCACTCCAGTGATGTTGCAGCTCTGAAATAAGGCCAAACTGGTGGCAAGTGGCATCTTGGCAGCTGCACGCTTGACTTTTCTCAGTTCATGGGCAGTTATTTTGCGCCTTGGTTTTTCCACACGCTTCTTGCGACCCTGTTGACTATTTTGAATAAAACGCTTGATTGTTCGATGATCACGCTTCAGAAGCTTTGCAATTTTGAGACTGCTGCATCCCTCTGCAAGATATCTCACTATTTTTGACTTTTCTGAGCCTGTCAAGTCCTTCTTTTGACCCATTTTGCCAAAGGAAAGGACGTTGCCTAATAATTATGCACACCTGATATGGGGTGTTGATGTCATTAGACCACACCCCTTCTCATTACAGAGACGCACATCACCTAATATGCTTAATTGGTAGTAGGCTTTCGAGCCTATACAGCTTGGAGTAAGACAACATGCATGAAGAGGATGATGTGGACAAAATACTCATTTGCCTAATAATTCTGCACTCCCTGTATAATTTTTTAATGGTTACTTATTGTTTTTATTCCATCTAAGAGAACAGTGCCATCAGCTACGGATTGACTATTAAACATTCCTTGTATTATTATATTAAACGTTAACTGGCCAGGCTGCTAGTGTGGCCGTCTTCATTCAGCTGACAGATGCACACTGTAGCCCAGGATTAACACTTGCATATGAAAATGCACTGATAGGTCATTCATGTCTTTGAATCAAAAATCTGATTCAGGGTGAATTTCTAACTTGGTAAGTCGCTCTGATAACCAGTTTTTGAGTTTTACTGACGTCAGAAATCAGAATAAACTTTGCCCAAAAGTAAACTGTCAAACATCAGTAAAAACCTTTCAATGAGATTAAGAATGCTTTGTCCAGATCTCAGCTACCTCTTATTTCTGACTCTCTGAGCCCTCTACCACTCATAAATGTATTTTATTTTTAATTTAGCTGCACAAGTTTCACTGTGCAGAATGAAGTGCAGGTCATCCAAACAAGGTTGTTCTGTGCTTAACTAAAAGTTGTGTAACTACGAGCATAATGTGTTGGAGCCAATCATTGCTCAAAGGACATCTTGTAACCAACAGCTACAGTACACTGTGTACAGAGAGAGGTGTTCTGCACTTGCTAACATGAGTTCTTGCAGAAGAGCAAGACTTCCAATCAAAGCAGTTCTGTCCGGTTTTTCTTTTTGTTTTGGGGTTTTTTGTTAGGCTTTTTTTTTGCTAGGTGTATGAGGAGTCAATAAAAACAGCGAAAAAGCTGCCAAATTCACAACAGTGAAGCGTGGTAATCACTGCTGTAAGCGAGAGAAATGTCAGGTGTCCAAGCCTTAAAAAAACAAATATCTAAATCCCCAAATTAAAAGCTGAATTAATTATCAGAAAATTAACATTTGATTTGATTAAATGAATAATAAGGTGCAGCACTCATTTTTCAGTTTGGCTCACACAGACCTGGATGGGGATAGCATATTTAATATTATCCTTATTATATTTTTACTTTGTTACATGCATATATCCTGTAATGCAAGAGTAGGTCCTGAGATGATTTCTATAAAGCTTTTCTAATATCTCATTCCCACTTGGAGGATTTTCCATTAGTGTTGATGGAAAGGTGTTGACTCATGGTCTCATTTAAAGTTGATGTGGACTCTGCACACTGCGGTCGATTTGTATCTGAAAGTTTAAACAATGCTCTAGTGGTCCTTGTTAGTACATGCTGTATGCTTCCAGTTGGTATGCCAGATACTTTTTCAAAGTTTTACTCTCAAATGCTAAATTCTACTCTTAACAAAATGTTAAGAGCAAAGAAGAGCAAGCCTTGTTTCTTTCTTTTTGAAAACATTTTTTCAGTAATACCGAGGTGTCAGAGATGTCCCTCATCGTGACGTAATGGCGTATTATCAGCCTTTTGTTTAAGCTATCAAAATGGATACATTTGAAAGGGAGGAGACCTTGCAGATTAGCAGGGCTTTGTCAGCCACACTTGTGTTAACAGCTGGGCTTTTTAAACAATTCTAAAAGCAAGCAATTATGTACTCAAAGTGTTATGCATCAAAGTTTCATCCTTGGCCAGTGTGAGTAAGTGCACTTAATAGGTTTGCAAACAGTTTTTGAGAAGGTACTCAGAAACATCACAGAAATAAAGGCAGTAACAAATATTACAGTGTTTTATGATATCATTTAGAAAATTTGCATGAATTGTCCCTTTTAATTCCTTACATGACATAAGAAGTGTTTATTTTCCAAAGAAAAGATGCCAAGCAGTGTGCAAACCTACTTTAGGGGCTCAGAAGCTAAATACAGGTGCAATTGAGTGACACTGATGCAAAGATGTGTAGTTTGTGTGTAGAGAATTGTTTAAGATCCTGATGACACAGTACCATTTGACAAGGCAAAAGTACAGGTAATTACAGCTACAGTTGTTTCCCTTACACTTACATATAAAAGAGTCAGTCAGATAGAAAGTTAATGCAAGATTATCTGGCACAGCTTCCTGGTGTTGTGCAGCAGACAACCATAAGAACAGCACGAGCTTGTGCAAACAGTGCACTCATGGGTGCTGGTGCTCACTGCTACTTGCTAATCAATGCAGAAACAGGCAATCGTGTGTCTGTACGGGGAAAGCAAGACCTCGTGGTGGAGGCGCAACTGCTCACTGTTTGGCATTAAATTTTTTGGCTAAGATTCTTCTTAGTAGTTTCCAAAGGGGAATGAAAGGTCACTCAGGTGAACTGAAGCTTAATGATCATTTCTGTGAGAGGGATTTCCAGCAACCACGCTGGGACGGTGTCTTTTTGCACATTGGAAATAAAAGATATCACTACTGAATACCCAAAATATCTCCAAGGTTCAGAAGTTCATAATAAAAAGGATGCACTAGACCAGCGGTCCCCAACCTTTTTTGCGCCACGGACCGGTTTATGCCCGACAAAATTTTCACAGACCGGCCTTTAAGGTGTCGCGGATAAATACAACAAAATAAAACTAGTACTGGTACCGAAAAAAAGAAGACTTATTCATAACACACGTGAAAAGACCAAGTTAACGATAAAAACGATAACAAAATAACGCTGAAAACCGATAAAAACCCTGAAAACCATACATTTCACACCCGAGCCTCAACTCTCGCGGCCCGGTACCAAACGACTCACGGACCGGTACCGGTCTGAGGCCCGGGGGTTGGGGACTGCTACACTAGACCACCGTCTTACCCATGCAACACTGTAATGCACACGCCTGACACTGAGTACATAACCTTGTCTTTATCACATCACCAACATTAGTAGACTAAACATATTGCAAAACTACTATTAAACAAATGGATGGGCTCCAGTTGTTCAGTGAAAGTAAATCCAGCAGAAAATACATGCACCAAGTTAAAATTTTCATATATTTTTAAGCACCGTAGCTCAAGCTCAATTCCAAAGAGATGAATGTGTTCCCAGTATACTTTCAACTCTGTTATATGCTCACCGTTTGTGCAATTTACACTTTTAATATAGGGGCACACCAGCGAAAAGTAAGGCTACTGTTAATTAGATAAAATTGCCATGGATTTCATGCCTGCACGCTACCAAGAAAATGACTATGTAGCCAAATGACCACTAAACATATTGACTGGTAGTTGTGGGAATTAAACTGGGACAAAAATGAGGGGTTTAATTTCGTGAAAATCACAACTTTAATTAAAGGAATATTATATTGCACTTTAATGATTCAAGCTGGGTGTTTGATCAGTGTCATGGATTCAAAGTTGCACTCACATCTATGCATTTCTTGGTAAGAAATCAAAAGCAAACAAGTTTCTCTCATTCATTATGCCGAGAATGAAATGCCCCAAAGCCTGCTCATTTCCCTGCTTCACTAATCAGTAGCCATGGCACATTTCCCCTCTCTCTGCCACTTGTACTATATTGAAACTAATGGCTTGATTCCCCCAAAAACAGCTTCTTCCTGTATATTCTTCGTGTGTTATCCTGCGTGTTGACTGGGTGATATGTCCATGCTCTGTCTCAGTGGATTTATTACTGCCTAGTCAGCAGGCAAGACACAATAATTTGTGCCGCTGGGAATGGCGCAGATGTATGAAAAAACGCACTCTCCCTAGATCCCATCTCTCAGCAAGGATTTTTTTGTTCTGCTCAGTGAAGGTGGAAGGGCTTTAGCAGCTCCTCCTGACAGCGCTGTTCTCCCTACATTGAGCCGCCAGCTGTCCGTTCCTTTGATTAAGCTCTGCATTTTCAACTCCTCATTCACTGCCTTTTCTCTCTCGTATCTGCCCTTGTGCTGCATGGCCTCTAAAGTTTTACGTCATTTGAAAGAGATCTAATTGATATACCGTTTTATTTATTTATTTTTAAGGTGAGCTCATCAGCTGCTCATTTATCCATGCAGTACTCACTGAAATGCAACTAGATGCATTTGGCAATGCTTGCTCGAAAAACAAAGACTTTCTGAATATCCATTAGTGATGCTTCACAGTTACACAAACCACAACACAAGGCAAATTTGGGTCAGGCACTGGGACAGAAAGAATTTGCACCCTTGTTAAATCAAAAAAACCGACATTCCAGTCCAGCCAAAATCACCCCTGGAGAGTCACTGGGTCAGTACACAGGCAGCGGAACATACGATTTTAACAAGCCTGTTGCAGATACAGTATAACAGTCATGCTCAGAGGATTTGTTAGGAATGCTGACTTTGTATAATCTAACCTCGAGTAGCTGCTCTGTCTGTGCGTGAGGATGGAGTGTTTGGTTTAGGAGCTGCCTAAGAAGATTTCCCTCTTCACACTGTGCGTTGGAAGCATTTTATTGTTTCTGTGTTTATCAGCCTTCATCTCACGTACCTTAACAGCATCATACTGCTGCTGCTCAACACTTCTCAAAAATTCAGGGTTTTTTCCCCTTCTTTCTAATGTTGTAGATTCTCCACTGCAGTGCCTAAAATTGCTTAACCATCTCATATAACCGTTTTTCCATGGCAACCATCTCCGAAGCTAAAAGTATCAGCATCGTACGAATGCACTGAAATTAAGTGTCAAAGCTTTGCATTCTGCTGATGAGCGTGATTTGCCTCAGATGACCTCATCAGAACCCCATCAACAGAGAAACTTAATTGTATTTGTAAAAGAATGCCCTTGACTGCAAACCACTCCAAAGTAACAAAAGAGGTTTTAAATACAGGCCTAAATAAAGGAAAGGAAATGAAGGGACACGTGAAGCAAATTTTTACTGTTAATATTCTCACTTTACTCTGTAAATGGTTTATGATTGGTGGCTTTCTCAACCTTAACTGCAGTATGTTACATTTTCACATCTATTAGCTGGTTGGCCGTCATGCCGGGTGCTCTCTTCATCCTCTGGAGTATATTTGGGTTGGGTAGCTGGTAATCTGTCCAGTAGACCAATTCCACAGCGGTCATTTGACAGAAAACCTGAGCCCTAATAATAATAATAATTATGATTAGTATTATGACTATTATTACTGTCAACACTCTTATCTCGTAAGGGCTGCTGTGAATAAAGCACATAAATATGAATCTACAGCTAGCTTGACTGATTTGGCAGAAGCAATGGGAAAATGGCACAAAGTTACCACTCCTAGCTAAGAAATAGCTGGGAATAAAATTTCTAACAAAATGAGGAAAAAAGTATTTTAAAAAAGAAGTCCGTTTTAGCAAAGTTTACAATGAAAATGGGTGATGGTCCTGGTGTTTGAATTTTACCTATGGACAGAGCCAGATTGGTACTTTGTGCCCATCTCCAGAAGGTTGTTTGTCCTCTGGGCAGCTTTCTCTTAGCGGACCTCTCACCTTTTCATATTGTAGCAGCTAGTAGCAGTTTCTTTAAACATGTCCATAAAAAGATAGCTGCTGCTTGCGTCACTCATTGGTTTTGAAGCTTTAACCTGAACATTACAGTCATCAACATTTTATTAAAGTTGGGCGTTTTTACATAGGAGCCATCAGATGATAACCCTCCACTACATGTAATAATGCATCTATTAAGGCTTACAGACTATAAATTCACAGTTTGACGACTCAAGCTTCACTTGTTCAGTATCAGCATTGATCCTCTCGTCTCTGTCTTTACTCTACCAGGTTCAACTGTTTTGAAGTTTTTGCCTTGGATGGAGCCAGCACCAATATTCTTCAATTTTGCACTGCAGCAGAAAGCACAGACTGGCTCCAAGCAATATCCACAAATATCAATGACTTGACGCAGGAGAATGTAAGTGCATTTCTAAACATTAGAGGCTTGGTTGGATCTTCCTCTGAGTGTGTACTAAAAATGAAGGTGAAAAGAGTGATTCGAATGCTCTCGTGTTTCCATAAAGTTTAAAATGAATGATTTACACATGCACATTAATAGTTTCACAACGGGAGGAAGGAAGGAATCACAAAACTTGACAAAATTCAGGTTGTGAATTATTTTCCACTTTTGATCTGCTCAGTAATAAAAGAACCCTTGAAACTGTTTTGCCCACAGTTGTTCCCCCCATCACACATTAAAGTAGTTTTAATAGACCCTTCCTGGCAAGCACTCATTGACTCACAGTGGCACCTCTCCCCCTCTACTGACAAAAAAAAAAAAAAAAAAAAAAAAAAGATGCTCTTCGATACCTAATTAATGGCTGCTAAGTAGTCATTCGGCGCTGCTCTGCTCGCTCTCATTTCCTCCTATTTCACTTTGATTATCACGCTGATGAGGCGAATAGTTTTTGGTGAGGATGAAGACTTACTGTAAGCCCGTGCTCATCGATGGCACAGCTGCCTTTTTTAAAAAGTGTGATTAATTCATGCCTGCATTCACCTAATTACGGACGTGCAGCGTGATTGCTAAATGGCCAATCAGGATGTAATTGTGTTGCCACCTTGGGAGAGAGCGGAACTTTTGTTTTAATGACCTACAACCTTTAAATAGACTCTTTAACACTCTTGGGGTCCGTCGCAGACATGGTGGAAGACTATATGATGCTCTTTGATGTTCTTTTAGAGGAAATAGAGAAAAAAATATAAATATTTGGGCAGCAGCTTGCTGATATCTAATAATATGAAGATTTCAGGTGACGGTGAACTTTTCGAATGTAGCTCAGGTGGAACAAGCAAGTCGCGAGCCCCATGCTGATTGTGATATGCTGACACACCAGGTGTGCTTTCAGTGTGAAAATGCTTTGCTCTGGTTTGCAGCATTTTTCCTGCTGAGTGATAACCTCTGTGGCACATTTGGAAAATGCTTCTCTTTTTCTAGACCTATATTTTCTGAAGGTGGGCTTTAATTGACATGCACTGTCATCCAGTGACTTTAAAATGGGTCTGCTATTTTGTGGATTGGTGGGGAGCCAACATGTCACTCCAGAGAGGCGTTTTTTCATTTTCCTTTATTTCACTGATTTCATTTATTGTGTCCATGAATTTATTAGATTCATTTGCAGGAAAGCATGTTTCCCAGGCAGTGCTGCCAACTTCAGATGTTTTTATTACCTCATTAATACTTTATAATACATTTATATTTGCTACTTAATTTACATTTGGTTTTTTTTGCTTTCCTGAGCAGTTTGTGTGGTGGTGTTCACTGCCCCGCTAGAGAAGGCTACTGCCTTCATGTAGTTCCATGGGGCTACATGGACTTTAACAGTGTTTACGATGGCCATATGTGTCACAATAACATTTATATTAAAAGACTAAATGAGTCACTTAACCTGTGGTTTTAACAAACAAGCTGATTTGTTTATTTATAATAAGTTCTGTAGCATTTAAGTGGTTAGACCTTAGCTTCTCTTGACACGCAGAATGTAAATAGACATTTAAAACTGGTTAGAGTTTGTAAAAATGCACAAAAGCTTTTTAACTCTTTGATTCAAAGCTATTAAGGGTTCAGAATGTTTTTATGTAATCTGAAATGTAAATATGTTTTCTAACTGTATATCTGTTTAATTTCTGTTTCTTTTAATAGATAAAGATCATCAACAAGTACTGCTCTTCAGATGATCAAGTATGTCATTATTTGCCTAACTTGACACAAACACATCATTTTTGTATCTTTTTGGAGAACAGGTGCTTAATTGCCAGAAGACCAACAGGCCAATTAAATTCCTTCTGACAGCACACCTTCAGACCACAAAAGAGGCGAAAATCAAACTGAAAATGCCGTCCAACTGCTTGGACGACACTATCAATGCGTATCCCTGCTCTATGAGCAGAAACCTGCCATGTGTGAAATGGCCTGAAGTTAACTCAAATATTTTCCACTGACCATATTTTGGGTGTGAATATCTATTTTAGTCTCTAAAGCAGAGGTCTCAACTGCAGACTGCAATGTTTTAGAAACGGCACTTCTAGCCATTACATTCATCTCACTTAACACTCGTCCAAAGCTCCTTTTGAACGGCCATAACAGCGTTTCTAGTTATTGTCGTGGCCTTTTTTTTTTTATTGTTGTCAAGTTTTCAATTTAGTTACTACTGGTGAGCACATTCCTAGGAGTATACCAATGTATCCCATGTTGGCAGTAACTTTATACACATGTCTATTTAAGTTTTTTGTGAGAAATGTTATAAATGTGTTTAAAATGGCATCGTCTGCATACGACTGCAGCTCTGTGCAAAATCATCAGGGCAATATGAAAATTCAATTCAATTTGTCAGGGGAAAAAAAAAGTAGAACTTGCTCACTCAAAACTTTACTGCAGGATGCTTTAGATAGAACGTATTGCCAGCAAACAGTCAAGGCCCGAACTTAGAAATCACTGGACGTTGTTAACCACAGGATACGGGAGTGTAGCTGATAAGCAGTGCTTGGGATTTTCTCTGCTTTCCTCTGCTTAGATGAGACTTCCAAGTCAATCTGGAGTAGATAAAAGGAAATTGTTGCAGTGCAGCTGAGACTGCAGAACTGTATTGAAAAGTATCGTTTTAAATGGATGTTTTCTGAGCTGCGTCATTGGGTCCCCCCCCATTCACTTACTTTGTCAGTGCACTGTAGACCATTCTTTTCCATTTTCTTAGTAAGAACATATTTTTCATTGTGTGTGTCTTTTTGTGTATTATCCATTTATTTATTTCAAATCAAATAATGAAAATGTATCCTTCTGAATCTCTGCAGATTGTTCACATGGGCTGGGCATGCGAATGCCCCGAGGGTAGCGCTCCCGGTCGATCTTCAACATTTGAGTTCCTGGCACTCCGAGGACCATATTTTTATATCTTCAAAAGTCCGCCGGTAATTTGTTTTTTCAATTTTCCTATTCAATATGGAGAGGAAATTGGTACATTTCTGTGGTGGGTCAGAAACCTGACTAGAGTTGGGCAGGTTTATAAATCATTTCTTCTAAAGTGAATCATAAACAAAATACATTTCTACAGCTGGCTTTTAGAAAGGAGGGGTTGTGGTATGGTGCATATGTTTGGTGTGGTACTGGATACATGTAATTAGCAAAGGCAACAGATTAAAAAATAAGAACTCTCGGTCCTCATGTTCTCAGTAGATGAAAAGCCTGAAGTTTTGAAACATAAGAAAACAATTTGCCCACATTTTGTGTTTAATATTGTTGTGAGACCTCTGTGTCATCGTGTAATGTTGATACTTACAGAATCTTTTTTTTTTTTTTTTTACAATAAACATGTAATATCAGAATAACAGAAATGACAGTTGGCCATTATATTGTTTATAGTGCAATTCCTCTAGTAGTTTATATCGGAGGTACAGAATGGAGCATACGAGCTTTTATTCTGTCCTTCTCTGTACCAGAAGTTCTGTTCACTCGTTGGTATAAAAACCACTGGACACTAAAGTGTCTTTTGTCCTCCTTATATAATTTAGAAAGTGTTTCTGGTTAATCACAGTTATTCAGTGGTTTTTCTCCCGAGGTAGTGTGTGCACATTAATTGTGAGTTAAGTTTTCTTGGCCTTCCTGCTGGACTGTGTCTTTGTTACCCTTTACACAACTGTACACAGGAGAAGCTAATGTTCTCTTTGATGGTTCGTTAGTGTAGCAAACTTTGGTGTGCATGTATTTGCTCTGTTTAAATTCAGATTGTCAGAGACTTTTGATCTCTTCTTAGCTGCAGTTTGAGAACAGAATCCAAGCGTTTCCTGACCATTTTATGAGGAGGCACGAAATAATAATAATGACTATTGACGACAGTGGCTGTAGGTGAACAAATACAGTGCAGCATTTCTTCATAAATATTTTCATTTCAAATTGCTCATTATTGTGAAAGAGAAAAAATACTGTAAGAGGGGGGAAAATTTTTTGTAAAAAGCTTGTTTTAAGTCATAAAGAAAATTCTCTTGCTTGAACAAGTTGCAGCAAATTAAAGTTTTTCCAGGCTTGAAGTGTGCCAGGCAGGCACCTGTAAGTGCAAACGTCCCGAAAGGAACTCCAGATATTGCAAGCCTTAGGTCTGCTCACATCTACTTATTACAAATACTGGATAACATTTCAAACCCAGCAGACCAAAATAATATGAAGGGTCTTACAAGAGGGCGACCCCCATCACCAAGATCTGCAAAAGCAGATCTCGTATCTAATCTTGTGAAGCCATCTTACACTTCCTGAGAAAACAGCATGCGTGTTACCCAAAAGTGCAAAACCGCCCCCCCCCCCCCAAAAAAACATCTCATGCATGTTGAGTGCTGCTCTTTTATGATTGGTGAGGACCATTCCACATGTAAAATGCAGTGGTGAGTGAGAAAACAGTTATGATAAAAGCAGGTGGAGCAGCTTCAAGCTGAATAGCAAAGCAAATATAGAAAAATAATTATATTCAAGAGCAGATAAAACTGTAGATTCCTCAAATATCTTACATCTCGTAAAAGTGTGTTCTCAAAAACCAGTTTTAGACCGTTTTTCCTTGGTGGGTGTTCCACATTAATATTTAAAAATGAGTATAGCATTCAGCTGGGCTCCTAATAATATATATTAACAGTTTAAATGTTACAGCCATGAAGAAATTTGGATATGAATGGTGGGCTGAAGATTCTCTGGTGACTTTATTAATAGAATGCACCAGGTTTTATTTTAGTTTGGAGTTTAGTTTAATTAGAGATGTGTGAAATGTATCAAAAGCAGGCTGTAGATTTGCAAAGAAGATGTTAAGGAAAGAGGTAGTCGCATATAAAAGTAGCACCATCTGTGTTAACTTTAGTTTTTGGTGCCAGAGATAAATTTTATGGTGAATAAAAAAGGTCCAAGACTGGATTCCCTGCTGAACACCTGTGCAAACTACAAGGACATCTGGGCTGAAGTCTTTGGAGTACAAATTAAACATGGCCTGTTAATCTGCACTGACTGAGCAAAGCTTTTCTAGTAGTGTCACGATACTGAATTAAATGCTTTTGAGAAATCCACAGAATAAAACAAAGAACCTTTAAGATGGTTATTAGTCTTTATATACGCTTACCTACTGCAATTAACTTAAAAATGAGCTATAAGAAGAGCAGTTAGCCCAGCACAGAGGCAAAACAGGGAGAGGTCCAGTTTAAACTGACAACTTTACGACATATCTTATATCCGCTTATCAATCCAAAAAAAAGAAGAAAACATTAGAACATATAGAATTAAAGATTTTATTGTTTTAAAATATCTTCGAATAAAATTAAATGATAATTGAAAGAATGGAAATCAGATTTAGCTTTTCTAATAAGTACAAGACAGTTTTTTCTTAGTAGCTGAAACTTTGCAGATAGAAGATTGTTAGATATTCAAAATCAGTCTGTTCTGCAATGAGAGCATTGTGGAGGAGAACCAAGGATTATACACAGATATATTCTGAAAATTTTAAGGCGGCATGATTAAGTACATATTAAAATTTGTGACGTGATGAAAGGTAGGTCATGATTGGAAACGTTTTCAATTTAATTGAGGTCAGAGTGCTGCTGTTACTTAAAAAAATAAATCTTTTCATTAAGATATTTAAAATTCAGTTTATTTATAAAATGTAGCAGGTTGTTAGTCTGAAGGTCAAACATTTTTCTGTCACATGTAGTTGGGCACTGGTAGCTGATGTATCCAGAAGAAATTGCACCAGTGGGTTATTTAAGTGGGTTATTTGTTCAAATATGATCTATCATGGTTGATCTAAAAGGAATGCATTTATTTGGACATGTAAGGCTACAAATCAATTATTATATAATAATCTCTTGTAATGTTGTTGTAATGTAGCAGAACCTTTAGAGAGCAAATCTAAATTCAAGTCACACTCAATAACTTCCTCAGAACTAACATGTAATGGCAATACTTCGGCAGTCTCTGACAGGGCTGAACTGCTTGCAGCAGGGAGATGATGAACTCCAGTAACAGTAAAATGTGCACTACCTCCAGGGGAGTCAATAACAATATATTCAGTAGTCTGGTAGCGAAGCAACATTAACAAGGCAAGCCTCTGTGTAGAGCCTTTGACACAGTCATACTGCACCTTGTTGTTTTCCTGTCAATGCCAAAGACATGTAGTAATCCAAATTTATGTCCACATGATTGACCTGATTAGGCAAGTTTCAGTAAGGACAAAAATTCTCTTATGTCAACAAAATGCAATTTTTGGAATTGTAAGGGGCTTCTTATGTTTAGATGTAATATAGCTCACTGAACTGTACTGAGAGGTAATTTCAGTGGAGATGTGTTCTCTCTCTCGGGAGGCTGTGTATTGATCATTGAAAGATTATTTAATTTAACTATAGATAAGGTGGGTCAGAAGCTAGAGCGGATCAGGGTAGATGAGGATTCCTCCATTCTGCATGTCAAAGTATCCTTGAGTAAGGTCCTGGATCTATCAGAGTCGTGACTGGGTGAATGAGGCTTGTAGTAAAAAGTACTGTTAAACTAGGAAAAGTGCTAAACAAGTACCAGTCCACTCATCTGGATTAATAACTACCTAACAGCATTTCACTTCAGTAATTTTGCAGGAACACTCATATCAGTTGCCTTTCTTCTGATATGCAGCCTTCTTCAGTGGCCAGCTGTATGGACAGTATGAGTCCTGCTAGCTTCCTTTTATTCCCCTTTTCCCGCCAACTGGTACTCAGCTGTATGAGACACTTTTCATATTTACAGCTAAATCAACAAGTAGGTCTGAGAGACCATTACCTGACCATGAGATGAGAAGCTTCTTCCTCCCACACGCTGAAGACATGCATGTAAGGTTATTTGGTGACTCTAAATTGGCTACATATGTGAGGTTGATGGAGTGAAATGTATAGAATAAAAGTGCTATATGAATGTATGCTTAAAGTTCTCTGAGGGGTCAGTAAGATGACAAAAGCATCGTATATATGTGGATATTACATAGCTCAACAGCCAGTATTGCTGCCTCTCTGTACTCATTAGCACACTGACAGCATTTCCATGTACTGAATATCTTAAAGAGCTCTGCTAACCTTGCCCTTGCTACTTGACATCCCACTGTCCATTTGCATATGTGCAAGAAATTAAGCATTTCATCATCTATGCAGATGCTTTCTGCAACTCACGTAGGCACACTGTTGCATTCCTTTTGACTTCCATCCTCTGCTCGAGTCTCCAGACTGGCTCTGTTTCTGTGTCAGGTTACACGGCTGTCTGAACAGTGCATTTTTACAATTCCCTCTGCACACTGATGCTTTGTGTTAACATTAGTGATGGTCACCCCAGCTGTTTGTTGAAATGGCAGGAACAAGAGCCTGGCCTTGTTTAAACTACACTTGCTGATACCATCAAACGGGCCCTTTGTTGCAACCTGTGCATCATTGTGCTTGAGACATCACTACAGGAAAAAGAATCATAACCATCAGAGATTTTTAGTAACACTGGGTGAGAGGCCTCTGGTCTGGTATACTCAACCACATACATAAGCTACAACATTAAAACTTAATCTGGCACAACCCCCCCATTCCCAAGAAAACAGATTTAACCTGGTAGGGCATGGACAAAGGACCTATGGGGGTGTCCTGTGAAGTTCTAGGATATTGGTTTGTGGGTTCTGCAGCTGGGTCGTACTCTTAGCGTGGGGGATTTTGCTTGGTCTTTAGAAGATTTGATGTCCATTAAATGGCAGAACCTAAAGTTTACCAGGAGAAGGTTATAATGTAATGAGATCATTAGCATTATTAACTTCACCTGTCAGTGCTGATAATATTTTGGCCAGTATAATTTTTAAACTGTTCTTTAAAGTGCTGCAGGAAAGTCTTTTACAAAGAGTATGCCAGAGGCTAAAAAAAAAAATTGTGACACAGAAATGGTGTTTTTGAAGGTGAGCTTAGGAAGAAAAAACCCCAAACCTTTTTGTAGCTTTTCGTAGTTTTTAAATAAAGAGAAAAAGCTACAGGCTGGGAGCAGGCGAGAACTGCAGTACACTACACACAACGCAGATCAGTTACAAAAATGAAAAGGGTTTTTTTGGTTAAGATATAGGCCAGTCATAGGACCAACAAATCATGTTTACAGGATGAGAGCAAAAGAAGTGAGCAGCTGTACTTTTAATGAACAATACTAATGGATGTATTGTGAAGTCACTGAAGTTATGGTTCCTTGAGCTAAAGACATTATGCAGCTGGTGGGCTGTGAAATGCCAGACGTGTCCTCTAGCTTGTGTTGAAAAATGGTAGTAGCCAATATCCCAGAGGCCGAGAGGCCTTGAATATTCAGCAGTATGTTTTTATTAGTATCAATTATCATGTGTCAAAAAGAAGTCAACAGTAACAGCTCAGCAGAGTAAGAGAAAATTTACTTTAGTACTTCAACAATGTTAGCTGTTGGAAACCAAAAAAAGGCCTTATTTTTATTATTTTAAATCCAAAATTTTCCGCATATGGGATAAAACATGGCCGAATGAATATACCCAAACCAACAGTGTGTGATTTTGCACCACGACTGTCATTTCACCACCACGTCCATGACATGACGCCTGGCGCGAACAGTAAGGAGTCTTTAGGGATGTTTACGGCTGTCGCTACGTGTTATTCAGTCATTTAGATTTTTCATGCAAAGCTGATTTTGTATGGGATGTTTTGTTGTTTTGTTATTTATAGGACCAGTACAACACAACCTATCGTAAAGAAGACAAAGAGGCAGTAGACATTGTTCATTGTGATTAAATAAGTGGAAATACACTGAGGAACGATTTTAGAACAGTCCATCCATCCATCCATCCATTCGCTACCGCTTATCCTTTTCAGGGTCGCGGGGGGTGCTGGAGCCTATCCCAGCTGTCATAGGGCGAGAGGCGGGGTACACCCTGGACAGGTCGCCAGTCTGTCGCAAGGCTAACACACAAGGACAGACAACCATTCATACTCACATTCACTCACAGATTCACACCTAGTGGCAATTTGGATTATCCAATTAACCTATCCCCACAAACTGCATGTCTTTGGACGGTGGGAGGAAGCCGGAGTACCCGGAGGGAACCCACGCAGACACGGGGAGAACATGCAAACTCCACACAGAAAGACCCTGGCCTGATGGTGGAATTGAACTCAGGACCTTCTTGCTGTGTGGCAACAGTGCTAACCACCGTGCTGCCGTGCTGCCCATTTTAGAACAGTTTCACAACTAATTTTGTTTACCTGGGACATAATGGATCTTTCTTTGATCTTATTAGATGCTATCACACTGGAAAATTATTTTAAATACCTAAACAAAATCAATCAACAAATTAAGGATTTTCTTTATGCACAAGCAAACTGAATGTTGCAGAAGATGCAGCAGACATTTTCATGAATTCAGTAGTTTAGTTTATTAAGATCCCCGTTAGCTCCTGCAATAGCAGTACCTACTCTTCCTGGAGTGTGACGAAATTTAATAAAAAAAAAAAAATTCATACAAAAAAGACGTACTACATTAAAAGAAAAAAAAAAGGCTCAAAAACAAGAGAACACCACAATTAAAACCAATAGCTCCACATTAAATATCTGTAAGAATCACAACTCACTTTTGCTTTTTAAATGATCAACTGACCAACATGCTCATCACACAGATGTCTGAAACCTAACAAAAAATAACCAATTCTACTGACTATTCCCGTGTAATTGTAATTATATATATATATATATATATATATATATATATATATATATATATATATAGTTTCAATTTTTTGCAAAAAGTTGTGTTAATTCCTAAGATCAAGAATAGTCCTCAGAGTAGTCATTTGAGGATGACTATTCTATCCAGTCTGTACTTTGGAGTCAGACGTATAAATATGTTTAAAATTTAAATGATAAAAGCTCCTTCTAGGATAATGCTGATTGTTTGTTGTTGTGAAACTAAACCAAACCAAACAAGGAGCTAAACTTAAGTTACATAAGATTATTTACTCAATTGTACAGTAACTCCTAACATAACTCTTGCATATGTGTCTCTGATTTCTAGGAGTTGGTCAGTTAGCGTGATGCTAACACCTAATGAAAGTACAAATCTAAGACTAGTCATGAAATTTAGTTAATAATGTTAAATATTAAATCATCAAAAATACTTACTTCAGGTAATTCTAAAGCTAATGTTGAAATAGCATAAAGAAAAAAAAGGATGGATTTTTGCTTACCAAAGAGGATTATAAACATCAACTACACTACAGATATTTAATATTATTAGCATACGTGTAACCTTTTCAGATGACTGATCATCAGGCTTATAGTGTCCACTTGGCAAAAAAAATCAAATGACCGCACTTTGTGCATAACATTGTATCTCAGTTTAAGCACACCCCAAATAAAGCTCCCAGCCTTGCGTTGGACATGCAGTAAGCCTGTATGTCTACTAAATTCAGCCGTCACTTTCATTTTAAATTTTTCTTTCTGTGGCCATAAAAAAAATATTCTCAGTTGGATTTTTTACAAATCCCAATTTAAATCTGAGGGATTATTTAAAGTTGTTATTTGTGAAACAAAACCTGGAAGTCCTAGTTTTTAAAGGCTCTGGTTTATTTTGCTGTAGTCTTTGAAATCTACGCGTTACTTTCATGATTTAAATGTTCTCCCCGTGCCGAGTGCAGCAGGATCAATCCATTTTGCTCCCTGACACTGGCAGTCATCCAGGGCTTCACAGAAAGCAACAAAGTGACCTGCCTAACTTTCATTTGCATTTATTATGTGGATGAGGAAGTGCTGCTAACAAGTGCAAAAAAGCTTGTTTGTATACGCTTCCTCTTCATCTCATCCTCCTTGATGTTTATTTCTCAGATCAGTGCTGCTGACTGGGGACAAGCTGAAACAACATATAACCTCTATGAGGTTCTTTTCAAGGTTCACAAGGTAAGTTATGAGAAGGATGCTGTGATGTGCATCAGGGCTGTTCAAATTTTGATCACTTCTTTGCTCTCTTTAAAGATGTCAGTTTTCCTCTTTGAGCATGTCGTATAGTGATTCAGGGAGCTGTCTAACCAAGGCATGTACACAGAGAAGGTTCATCTGTTTAATCTGCGAATATAGAGAAATACTAGTGATTCCTTCTACTTACATCAGCTGTAGAAAGTGAAATAACAGCGTACCTTTCCCCCAGTATGTAGTAATTACAAGCTTGCATTACAGCTGTGGATGGCAGAGGACTGCTGGCTCCAGGCAAGGCTCTACTTGGGACTGGAGCATTCTCCTGAGCAGGACACGGAGTCTCTGTGCTTCAGTATTCTGGTCGGCCACGGCCAGAGCCACACCTTCAGGGTAGAGCTGGCCACTGACCTGGCTATCTGGGAGAAGTCCTTCCAAAGGGCGGTCTTCTTGGAAGTGCAGCGAATACAAGTGAGTACTTTCATATAAAATGATCTCGGACCCTTTTTGGGTATTTTCTGTTTGAATATTAGTTCGAATGGAGTGCCTCTAAAATAAAGCACCTTTTTCTCAACTCAAAGGAGGAACGCGAAGTATTGAATGTTTGTGGAAATTAAGACCACAGCACAACTCTGTGTTTCCGTTGGGCTTTAGAGCCAGAAGGAAGATAAATAGCATCAATAATCTTGGATGATGACTAAAATGTACTCTTCCAAATGCAAACATGACAGTCTGAAAATGGAGCTTTATAATCCTTTAATACCAGTATTATTGCATAGGAACATTACAGCACAATTGCATTTGTGTGTAATATTCCTGTACAATCGTGCACTGGTCCATTTAACATAACAGAACAGCACAAAAATGTTAACATAAAATTTGAAAGCCATTTAAATCCTTCTGTAACACCTATATGATATAGCTATGTGTGATATAGCTGTGCAGAGCTGTAGTAACTAGAAAGAGATGAGGCTGATTAGCCATGAAGAGTTGTTGAAGCTAGGTTAAGTGACACTCGGTGACATGCGTTAGGGCTTCATGCTGAGAATGAACACTACAGCTGTGATGTTTGCTTGATGTTTGATGATGGAGAAGAATAGAGACGATCAGACAGAGTTGCACTGTGCCTTTGTAGATCTAGAGAAAAGCTCTCTGAACCCCTTTTGTTTGCAGTGGTGATGGACAGGTTAACAGATGAGACGAGATAGCGGTCTCTGTGGACTTTTACAGATGACACTCATGAAATCTGTAGTGAGAGTAGGAATAGAATACATGTGTGTGAATGAGAGGTAGGCAGGTGGAAAGGTGAACATGCAAAGTTGGATGAATTTAAATACCTGTATTCAACCAGCTGAAACTATAGACAGTGCACAGGAGAGGTCAAGAAGAGAGTGCAGGCTGGGTGGAGCAGTTGGAGACAAGTCTCTGGGATGATTTGTGACAGAAGCCTAGCAGTGAGTCTAACAGCAGAAGGAGAAGGCCGAGTTGAAGATGTTAGGATTTTCATTGGATGTGACCAGAATGGACTGGATTAGAAATGAGTACATCAGAGGGACAGGTCAGGCCGAGCAGTTTAGAGGCTGAGATGGTTTGGACATATGCAGAGGAGGGATAGAGGATATACTGGACAAAGGATGCCAAAGATGGGCCTGCCAGGTACACCACAGAAGATTCATGGCTGTAATGAAGGAGGACACGGTAGAGGGTTGGTGTGACACAGGAGGGATAGGGGTAAGATGGAGGCAGATGATCCACTGTGGCAACCTCTAAAGGGAGCAGGCAGAAGAGAACATTTGGAAGACGTCTAAATCAGTAAAACAATCAGTACTTTTCTGTGATATAAAAATCTAACACATTATCTCCCCACTGGTGAATTACAGGCAATTACAGGCGTGTCTTTTCTTTTGACTAAGGAAACCTTTGTTAATTCCAGTTTTGTTATGAATAACCATTACTTGAAATCTGTCAAAAATGTCATATTTGTAAGTTTTGGGGTTTTTTTAGTTTCTGTTTAAATATACAAAGACATTTACAAACAGTTATTTTAATAATAGAATTTCACCAACATGATTTGGTGTGTCGGGTTTGACGCGGTGAGCAGTTAAGAGTTTTCGTGGCACAGATAGTGCAAATAAAATTAGAGATTGGATTTGGGTCTGAGGGAATCATTATTCAGTCGTATGGCTACACCAGGCTTAACATGCCACAACATTTTTGAATTCTCTGGTTACAGCTCAGAAAAATGCCAGAGGCCTTACCTGCTTCAGATGAATTTGTCTGGCTTGCAAATGGGGCTTAACTGGTCCCCTGACAGTTCCATCCAGCCCATTCCTCCTCTCAGTTTGACAAACATGCACTGAGTTTCGTATCTTTCCCTTGATTTAGGGTATCAAATAGACCGAAATCCCTCATGGAGGCTGGTTGTCATCAAAGTCTGAAAAAGTTGGTCTTTTAGTTTGTGTCCAACGAGCTACATGATCGTTACACATCGCAGGGCTTGGTGAACAAATGACAGCTGGGACAAAAAGCTTTAAAGGTTTTTGAACTGTGATTTCTTCTGATAATAATAAATAAATGTTTCCTTAATTCTTGCTAGGAGCAACGCTTGAATTTATTTTCTGACACGAGCAGTTTCTCTCGTATTTCAGGCCTGCTTATATTAATCACAGTGGTGTCTGCCTATGCAGCTACCCTTGGAAACTATTGTGATGATTGTCAAACCAGCGAATCACTTGTCTAGTTGACAGATGTGTAAAACACTTCTTAATTATAATAACAGATCAGTTCATTTTTTTGGCAACTTACAAGTATATGGATGTAGAGCTCATTGTAATTTGCTGTCTAGGCCAGCTGCCAATAGTTTGACTGCAACTTAAAATTAATAATTAAAATACATTCAGTTTAAATGTTTCATCCTTAACATACATAACAAAATGTTACAGCATACAGCAGGAAAACTCAAACCTTACTGTTTCAGACAAAGTGATATCACACAAAAGGGGAAAAAAAGGCTCAACCAGAAATACTTTGGGTGTAGGACCTGACAATGAGTCACACGAATTCTTTGTAGTGCATTTGAGCTGGCGCTATATAATGCTGCATCTTGGACACCTCCCAATGTTCAGACAAACCTCCCAGTGAAAGACACTTTATTTTCAGTCTTTTTTTGTTTTCGTAGATTTTATTGGCCTGCATGTTAATTTAACACTGATGTTTAGGAGTTTAAAGCCATCGCCAGGCCACAGAAGCTCTGTGTTTTTGTGCTCGTTCTGTAGTGAAATACTTCAGGGGCAACTTTTGATTTTTCAAACACCTGCTGGTGTTTTGTCGTTCTCTTTGTGGTCGGCTCTGCTTCATCAGAGGGCAGATGTTTGGAGGTTATTTCTTTGATGCTGGCTAACTAATGCCAACTGTGAGCCGCACTTCATATTTAAAGTGGATTCACTGAATACTAAACCCAGATCCAGAGAAAGCTGCAGCTACCTCAGGTGAGGGCTGAGCGCATTTGGTATTTGGGCTGATTTAGCAGGGAAATAATGTGTTTGTGTTGCCCTGAATGCATTTCCATGTGCCTACCAAAAATATATATATATACATTGCGTGTGTGGCAATGATGGAGAGAGGGAGCTCTTTGATATTAAAATTGTGCCGCTTTCATTATCTGACTGGATATAACCCAACCCAAACAAACTCTAGGCCCAACTGCTTTTTAATAAATCTTCTTACCGTACCCCTAAAATACTACTTCCATAATCAACACTGTGTGTTAAGTTACCTCAATATTTTCAGAGAAATGCATATTTCACCATGTGTTACAAAAAAAAGGGGGAAATTGGATAAAATCAGGGCAAAAGAAGAATCTGCAAACCTGAAAAAAGAAACTACCTGCTGTAGATGAATAGTATCTAAAAGTCATGTTTTTAAGAAATAGAAAAAAATAGAGATACAGCTGACCCTTCAGTTACTGTTAAATTATGTTGCTGTCATGAAGCCATTCCTATGAAAGGTATGCCAAACACAACAAGTGGACTGAAAAAACAGCCGTGAGGAATCCTGATTTGGAATTTTTGGTTCAAAATTGTCTTTCACAGTGAATTTCCAAAGGTTTCATTTCTCAGCTTAATACCAACACAGTGAAATCACGCCTGGGTAAAAAAAAAAAAAACAGAGTGGAAAGTCATGGATTGTCTCCCCCAGAGTCCAGACCTCAACATTACTGAAGCAGTGTGGGATCATTTTGAAGCAGAATGGAACAAAAGGCAGCCAGCATGTAACCAAAGAGAAGCTTTGAATGTCCTTTGAGAAGCCTAGAGAACTGTTCCTGAAGACTACTTCAAGATATGAACAATAAAGGTTTCGGGCTGTATTCTTCAACACAGTGTAAGGTATTGACTTTGAAAGGTTAGAACTGTACAAACTTTTTTCTCTCATTCTGTATTTCCACGCATCTTTCTACACCTATTTCACATTTTCCAAGCAAAATACAAAGAAATGAGAGGCGGTTCATGACTTTTGCACTTTGCACTTTTTTGTCAAGCTTGTTCCAAAAGTGAGTCAGTCCCCATTGTTAAAATGCCCTTTGAATAGTCACGATCTTTAACAATAAAAAGCATTAAACAGCTTCACAAAAAGGAGTGTTCCCAAAATGACGATCAGTTGAAGTATTGACATAAATTAGCAGATTAAATATTAAATAAATGTAGCTAACTAGTTATTACAATGCAGCTTCAAAAGAATCCTAATTTGCACGAGGGTGCAATTTAATGTTTGCTTCAGACTTTTGTACCTGAGATCAAAACAACACAGAAAAGCAGAGATGGGCTTTTAGCTTTTATGTGACACCGTTTATATGCACATATATTGTCTTTGTTTTTTGTTTTTTTTTGAAAAAAAAAAAAGCCTTTTAATGTTGGCTCCTTTTTCACATGAACAAAAGTTAGTTAATCAATGAAGGTCAAATGAATAAAAAGCAATTAAGCCTAATATTTGTTTCTTGTGATAAATGTGCTGAAGCCTAAAAACTCATTGATAAACCTGAAGTCTCAGTTCAGTATTGTTAGCGTGTTTCTCTTTTCCCTCAGTCTTTTCAGAAGCTAATGTGCTCAGTCGGGTTTTATCCGTTGATGGCCAGTTCAAGAACCTTCAGTTTTTATTTCTATTAAAAGCTTTGTGTTTAGGATTGTTGTTATGTAGGGAGAACAAGGGCCAGCCAATGAGACAGAGTTATTAACAGCCAGGGTAAACTAGAAGTGAATAGAGCCTGTTGCTGTCATTATGTGCTATGAATCAACACTGGGAAACAAACTAATCCATGTACCCGAGCAGCCGTAAGGGGCCATGATGGGACGTGATTTGCTAAACATTTCATGTTTCACACGTCTGCTTCTAAAGCAGAAAAGTGAAGCCAACCCAGTTCTTCATCAGTGTTACACTGATGTCAGTGACTCGGTCCCCACTGACCCCCATGTTAAAGCGCCCAAACTCATAAGACAGACAAACATGAATATTTTAACAGGATGAGCAAGTTATCAGTTTAGTTTTGTTTTTCCTATGAAGTAACTAAAGTTATGGTGTTATATGATTACCTGGCACTGAATCTACCAAGGAAGATCACTTTTTTAAAAATAAATAAAAATACTGAAATTAAGGTTCAACGTCCGATCCACAGGCCAGTCGGTGACACCCCATTGACTGAGAGTGACGTCCTTGACTGTCGTTTTGAAGTTCTTCTTCACAGCTCCAGGGATTTTTCTGTCATCAGCTGAAGTTGTTCGCTATGGGCAACCTGTCCTGTGTTTATTTCAAAGTCTAGCACTGGGTACCTTTTCCTTCAGATCTTCCCACACTGCTGTTCTTTATATATTGTTATGATTCTGTCTTTTTTGCTTTCAGACGAGCTGTGTTTCTGTCAGTCAGGTTTCTGGTCGTGTTGTATGCCTTTGGCTTTAGCTGCAAGAAACTCATCTGCTTGTTGTTTTTAACGAACTTTCACTATTTTGTGAAATAGTAAAATGCATGGAAATCAAAAGTTGATAGTTTCTCCTTTACTGTCATTTTTGTTTTGATTTTAAAATCAAAACAATAATAAACAGAGTATGAAATGCTTTTCACCTTTTGAGGGCACTTTAGTTTTGAAGTTAGATTTTTTTTTTTCTGATCAACACCCTGGTGTTAGTCAACCACATTATGTGTTAAAAAAAAAGTTAAAAAAAAAAATCAGCACTGCTCATTTCTGCCAATTTAATGCTTCAGCAGTGAGAAGTTATTTAAAAGTGATGAAGTTCAGTGTGATTTTCACTTAGTCTTATTAAGAAACTAATTGCTTCTAAAACAGAACGACTAGCCAGCACTCCGTTTTCCATAAATGTTATTGTTACTTTCAGCGCATTTATCACAAGGAACCTAAAGAATTAGTCTTCACATCAATGAGCCATTAAATTGCCTCTTAAGCAAAAATGTTTAAAGTGGAAAGCTCTTGTGGAGAGTGCTTTGTTAAGAAATCTGTGGTTGTAGCTGTTTCATGTCCATCAAGAGGTCTAAACATAAATACTCCACAGACAGCTTAAGAAGCCAGGAGTCACCCAGGACGCTCTTCCCCTGTTTTCTCAGTTATGTTAACTTTCATAATTTAGTTTAATTGGCTTCTAATTTTTTATCCAGTCAGCACGTGCGAGACCACATAGATCCCAAAAACATTTGACGCAGCACTTTGCCTTTCAATTTATTATGCCAGCATCTTATTTGTGTCCGCTCTCTCTAGTTTGTTTCACTGTAGGATCTTTACATTACAATATAAAGCACTTTGATGCAACTGTCCTTGTGATTTGATGCTATATAAATCAAATTCAGCTAAATTCAATTGCTGCATAGCTTTGTGTAATGTCCTATGTAGACTTTCTAATAGTTGTAAGTCAGATGGCTCAAATGTGGCATGCTAACAAAATGGGAACAGAGGACTTTGTAACTTTACAATATTACTTTTGAGAACAGGGCACCTTATTGGCACCAGTTCTCTGGTAAGTGTGGATTGAGCTGCACGCTGTTGGTCTGTGAGCAGATTTCCCACTAAAGGATGTCTGATATTTTAGTCAGAAACAGACTCCATGAGAAGCACGCTGGAGGTCATTCTGAATGACTTTGGCAGAGCTCGTCTTCACAGAAATGAGCCGATATGGGTCCTGCTGCTGGGTTGGTGCCCTACTATAGCTCTATCTAGCTTTTTCTGTGTAATGGGGCATTTCCTCCACATGCTTTAGACTGTGCTGGGAGACACAGCAGACACCCCTTACAACAGCATGTATGCATTTGCCATCCAGGAGGAGTGGGGCTACCTGTGCAACCTGAATGGGCAGGAGATACCATCTCATGCTACTAGTAGTGACAAGGACGCCAGCAAAGAGAGGAAAATCAGTCAGGAGGGATAAGCAGAGAGCAATGGTCTGTGGACACCACCTGCTAAACCCTTTCTGAAGGTTGTCTGGTTGTTGCCTCTCCAGTGCACACTGTCACTTTCTTTTGCAGCAAAGCCGGTGTAAAAGGAAGTGACAACAATAGCTCATACTTGCATTATACTCAACCGTATGTCGAATAATTGCACGGTGCCAAATTTTTGGGTTGCATAAAAATTCACCGTTTGTAATGAACAAATTGTCTGACACTAAATTTTCTGGCGAATAACAGATGCTTTGGGTGTAAATATTAACAAATGAATGTGTGAGGGATATAAGGATATTCCTCTGGGATTTATAGCGGCTGGAATTGTTTGGCCATTGGCGTCTTTGTGTTGGAGTATTTTAATTGTGTGAACTGTGGCAGGATTCAGTGTGATATCTGGCAGCAGCGCTGCGAGAAATTTCCATCTTTTGACACATAATTCATTTTAAAGTTTGAATTATTTAGCCAGTACCTATTCTCTTTCTTTTCTGTTCTCTGCTTTGATGTTCGAGCTGAAAATGAAAACGTGGCTTTTCCTTTTTTCCTGCATATTTGCGTAATTTTCTTTGTGTAAATGTCCGCTCCTTAAAAGTCAACAGCTGTCAGCTTCATCTTCAATCATGAATTCAGAAAGCTTCTAAAATGGGAGAATGTTGATTGAATATTAATGCGTTTGATGAGAATCAACTTTCTGATAAATAATAAAGAATCCAAAAAAGCATCTTATGAGATGACCTGCATCTATGGATTCTACTGTGGCCACTTGAAATGTTTACTTCTAGTGGGTTAGAAGCTGTGGATGAATTTAAATGGAGACCTTTTTTTATATATTTGGTCTCAGGAAAAAGACAGAATCAGCAAAACTAAACAAATTTAAAATCGTTATGTGGAACAACCATCAACAGCAACGTGAGCACAAAAAACGATAAATGGCTTCTTCCTTGAATCATACAACATTTATTAAATGTGAATTTCATTTCTGTAAATGTGGAACTTCAAATAAATCATGAAAAGCAGATAAAAGACCTGAACAGGGGAAATAACTTCAGTAATGGCACAGTGAAGATGATAGTCTCAGGCAACACAGAGAGGGAGAGAGGACCCAAAGAAATCTTGAGATGCTGCAAAAAGGTATGTGCAAAAAGGGTTTGATGGTGTTGATGAAAGTAAAATGCGAACAAAGTACAATAAAAACAGTCTTAGCCTATAATTTAAACCTTCACTAAAGCTTCTGCTTCACTAGAGAAATTGACAAAATATATAATAAAATCAGGAAAAAAAGGAAATGCTGAATTTTTATATTCTTTTTCACCATTCAAAGTTAGATTAATGGGTTTTTTTTCCCCACCGAGTCAGACATCACCTCCTTTCCAGTAGTTAAATGGGGCACAACTGGGAAGTTAGGGCCTCCAGGTGTTAGTACAGTAGTTTTTACTTAACAGTACTGGGTGAAAATGGGCGGGTTTTTTTTCCTTTTCTTTACATCTTTTATGATTCTGAATTTTGGCTTCGGGGCCCCATCGGCAGGGATTCTAACAGCACTGACTGAAGTCACACTGAACTGGACCTCCAGAACTTTTTGGAATATTTTTCATGGACTTGCCCGATAATACATACTAATAATACCTCTGATGACATTCTGTTTCTTAGTTTCTTACTTAGCATTAATTAGCAAATTTGTGTGCTTTGTAGCCACACAGTTTATGATTACAGCTTGCTTGCATCCTAAAAGTCACACTTGGCAACTACTGGCTTCAAAAACATAACATAGCACTGACCAAGCTTTAAAATATCGAGTCCTCTTGCTAGGCCATTGCAAAAAGACTGACATCAGACTCATGTATTTGTAATATAACTTGCACACCTCGGTGACATGTGCTTGATCAGGATTTAGTAAGGCAAATAAATCAAAGAATGTCACTGAAGTTTAACACGTTAAACCAGCCGTATGCTTCTGCTCATTATTGAAAAGGAAAACAGTATTAATATTTAATTCAAATCCATCCCCTCATCTGTACTTTTTAAGATGGAAATTGAGCTGCGGCTCTGAAAACATTCCTCACGTCGCAGAAAAGGAACGCAGGATGGAACGAGGCCACTTGTTCGTTTTCGTTTTCACCACAGTATAAAGCCCCTTCTGTGAATCCGTTTGTGCCGCATTAAATTCACAACTGAATTATCCGAGGACTCGCAGATTTTTCCCCATTTGAACATTATTACCACAGTAATTCCCAGTTTCTTTAATTCCAGCCTCAGATTGAGGAAGGGGGAAAGAACATTTGATTCACCTACTGCAATAAGCACAATCACAAGCACAGATGTCGAGTTCCTTGCTTAAAGCCAAAATGCAGTCGCCTCTGCCTGTATCATTTAGTTTCTCATGGAACTTTAAAATCTTCCACACAGCCATGTCCATTATACTCGAGAATTAAGAAAGTATGGCACATGTCAGGTCAGACTTTTCATGAAACGGCCAGCGGTGCCTTTAATTCTTCTACATTCCCACCCTTTCACCTCTGAAGTGCGCCCAGCCAAAGATAAAGGCTAAAAACACTATGAAGCCTTAGGGCTTTGGTGCGTGGGGCCCTTAAGTAGGGACATTTATAAATATTACAAAGCAGAGCACCTGTCAGAAGCCATTTAAATCACACAGTCATAATCTAAAATCCTTTCCGGGTCACCATGGGAACCAGGCATAATTAAATGGCATCTTATTTCACTTTTGAACAGCAAACCAAACGTGGGTATAATACCAGCAAGCAGCATCTTTGACTCGACAATCTGAAAGTCTTGGGAAGCATGTATAATCCTTTTATGTCCGGAGAGCTCATGTGGTCACTGAGAGTTTAGAGTCATAATTCCACAGGACTCAATTACATTCTCCAGTTAATTCGGCAGATGCTAATTCCTAAGTCCAAATCACTGTAGAAAACCGTCTTACATAGAGCAGCAGCATAACATTTTTATTCTGCACAAGGGAAGCTAAAATTACTAATGTCTCTAGCAGTTGTGCTGCTGTTTGCCAATATTCCCTTTTGGGAATGCGATGTGGTTTCTGTATCAAAGAACACCCTGGTAGCTAGGGCTGTAGTGTCGGGATCAGCTGGTCTGTAGGTTGATATGCTGCTATTTTTCCTTACAGAGAAAAAAGTAATACTATTACTAGTGCATCTCATCGAATTAGAATATTGTTCAAATTTCAGATAAATATATGTCCCAAGATCACAACTCAATACTTGTTTGTTGCTCCTTTACCATGGATTACTGCAGCATGCCATGGAGGTGATCGACTTGAGGCACTGCTGAGCTACAGCTCATCTGTCTTTTTGGGTCGGGGTTTCCTTGTTGATGATGGACAGCAAACCATTTGGTAGTAGTTTTGGTGCTGAGAGCAAGTCCTGCTGGAAAAGGAAATCAGCATCTCTTTAAGGATTGTTAGCAGATGGGAGCACGAGGTGGTCTAAAATCTGTTATCACTCTGCTGTGTTGGATTTGATAAAACACCAGGAGAGGACGTGGCACACTGGGTAAATTTTACCCTGGACTTCAAACACCTTGGATTCTGAGCCTCTCCCCTGTTTATCCGGTCCATCCGGCAAAATTTTCCCTGAAAAGGTGAAACTTTGGACCACTGAGTTCCTTTCCTCCTTAGCCCAGGTAAGACACCAATGAGGTCTGTGATTCAGGAGTGGTGAAGTTAGTAACAGTGTAGCACCTTTCCCGAAGGCATCTGTGTTATGATGGCTCCTGATTTACGGACACCTGTATCAGTTGTAAAACTCTTCCTTGTTCTTGAACTTTTCTCAACAATCCTCTTAAGGCTGCAGTCATCCTTTTGTTTTTTGTTTTTTTTAAAACCACACTTCTCTCTTCCATTAATATGCTTCGATACAGCGCTCTGAGCAAGCCAGCCTTTTCAGCAATGACCTTCTGTGGCTTACTCTCCTTGTGAAGGATGTCGATTGTCATCTGGACAACTGTCTAGTCAGCAAGCTTACCCAAGATTGTGGTTTCATGTATTGAACAAGAAGCACTCAGAGCACAAACCCTCAGCCAAGGCAGGTCAGTCTCTGGGCAGTATTTGCTTTTTAAGATTATAATGTTGTATTTTATATTCATTGTCCTTCTTTTGTTCTTTTTAAACACAGAAGTTTGTAGCGCAGTAAAAAGTGTAAGGTGACATTCAGTTCTTTCTCTTTTATTTTTTTGGACGCACTTTTGTGCTGTTGAGTGTAATCCATTATTTTTAGCACATCTTTAAATAGACTTTATGTCAAAGAAGCCAGTGGTGTACTTGTATTTTGTTAAAATGGGTGGCCAAGGAGTTGAGTGTAGCAGCTGCTTGAAAACAGAAATTCCTCTCATCAGTGAGATCTTAAGGGACATGGGCACAGTTTGATACACTGTGTCGCATTGTTGGTCCAAAGATAACGAGTTTGATGGCTCTGAGTGGATTTTTAAATAATAAGAGTGCAGATTTTGGCACTCAGTGTGATAATTTGTTTTTATTATTACAAACAGAAACAATCAGTTTTGTTTCATCATTTATTTAACAAAACAAGTTTTTATTATGCATATTTTTTCTTCAGAATAAAAAGGTCTCCTGAGGGTTGTAACAATCCCATTATGTAAGTATTGTGTAATCCATTTGCTTAGATACTGAATGTGAATGAGTGTTGAATGGGCAGGATCTAAACTACGTCTTTGATGGTTGTCAGAGGCAAAGGTAATTTCAGATTTCTTAAGACTTTGTTTCCTCGTATTTTCATAATGACTGATTTCCCTGCTTCTCTAGGTGAAAACGTCATGGGTTTAATTAAAATAAACCCTCTCACTGCGTTAACCATATGTTAGCAAAATGAAAAGGGAACCCTGAGTTCTCAGAATGACCAGTCCCACCCCTACAATTTGCCATGAAAATATAGCTAGCTCACACTTTAAGTGCCTTTGTAGTGAAGCTAAGTTTTCTCTGTGGACCAACATATTTTGCAGCGAGACAGGACTCTATACTTTTCACAAAGCCTTGAGGAGTTGAGGGAACTCTTCCCTTTAATTTATTTCAAGTCAAAAGGCTTTAACTTGGAACAGTGTAAAGAAATATACATTTTGGGTCAATAAGTTTTTGCCTTGCATTTCTACCTAGCTGAAATAACCTGAAATTTGACCCTAACAATGTTGATTCACAGCATAATGGACCGATGGCATTAACCACAGCAGCTTTGCAGGCTTATATGCTACTCTTTGTTCAGTGTCACCTCACACAAACCATACGCTCTGGGGTGTTACTTCTGAAACCGGTATTAGCTGTATAAACCACAAAGATGAGATTCATTTTTTTATCTATACAAGCATTTCGAAATGGGTTAGTTCAGTTTTACAACAGAATACTTTGAACAATATGAACAAAATTGGTGGTTTGGCAAATCTGTGAGCTCTGAGCTGCACATCATGTTGCACCCCTAAGCCTTTCAGAAGGCTGCATCTGGACCGGTCTTCAAAACACTGGATCAGACGCTTCCAAGTAGAAAAACCCAGTTCAATGCTCATGGCAGCCACCATAAATGTGCTATCAGTCACAAAGAAGGGAATAAATGTATGGCATCAGGCCTTCAGCATGTATGCTGGGGGGGTGGGGGCATAAAATCAACTGCTCCAACCCAACAATGTTTGTATTTAACACTTTTTTGCACTTTCCATGTTCACATGTGCACGATTGGAGAGAGCGCTGAGTTAAAGCACTCTTGTGACCCCAAACACGCTGTCATTGTAACAGGGAGAATCACTGAACAAAATATTTAATTCATGCGTTTGACTTTGCTGCTACAGTTAGAAGATCAGAGCACACGGAGCTCATGCGAGGCTCTGTGGGTGCTGCACTATCCAAACAGGCCAGACTGTAATGTCTTCAGGCACTGTGCATCGCACAAAAAATAAAAAGCCAACAATCGAACCGTGGGAGATACAGACTGGCTCGGTTAGAGGCGGTTCACTGTGCTTTATAGAATATCGCGCTTAAAATCAACTTTAAAAGATATTGTATTACGATAAAATAATATCGCACTCTGTGCTGTTTTAAAACAGGCATGTGTTGTTAAAATTTGTTAAAAATAAAATCAATGCAACTATTTATAAATATGTTTCTGATAAAAAATAAAAAAAAAACCCTTACAGTTGTTAGAATTATAGCTTTGCAGCAGTAGCTCATCCCTGGAGGCCAGTGTAAATCTTGCATTTCTCAGGCCACCTTGAGTCAACCTTTCTACAAACATAAAGGTCAGAGACGTTATAGAGGTTTAAGTAGAGGGAGATAAGAGATAACAAAACTTATCTTATCTCTTATGGTTTAAACAGCACATTTATTGGCCCCATGTGTACCTAAAGTGTTGATCTAGTGTTACGTTTAAGACTTTTCTGCCTACACCACTTTGTGAAAGCGAGCTATGGAAACTATCAGAGTTTAGGATTATTTCTGTGGCACTCTGGACTTGCAAAACAAAATTCTTTGGAAGCTTGGTTACTGCTTTGCGTCTGTGGTTAGTCGGTTATTTGACATGACTGTGCTGCAAAGCTATTCAACGATGAAGGTAACAGTTTGATTGGCTGTTTACTGTTAAATTGAACCAGAGGACTGTTGAAAATACCATTTCAGAGGATGAGTCCTCAATGTCGATGTTATTTGTTGTGTACTGCTCATGTAGAACAAACCATTAGCTCCAAATTTAAGACCTGTTTTACAGGGTTTCTGTGCTGTGTTATCTGGAAATATTGTCTAATCTTGCGCATTAATCTCGAACAGATTCTATCTATATCCACGAAGACTGGCAGCAGCAAAAGAAATTAAAGAATGATTTAGCCTGCTGATTTCATCTTTACATACAAATATTTCTCATAAAAATAGAACTTTGTGCTGTGTAACCTTGTGTTATGTTCAGTTCTCAAACCTGGAGAAAGGCATCAGGCCAACTCTGGCTCAGAAACGGGCACTGCAATGTTGAGAAAAAGATAATAGTCAGCCAGAGACAGTTTTCAACCAACTCATGCAGATGTTATCTTTGCATTTTAAAAGCTTAAAAAAAATCTACTTGTGAAAAGTATGTAATTACTGTCAAGAAATGTGAAGCTTGCGCTGTCTGCTTCTGTCTGAAATCAAGGATCCATTGTTTCAGAAGTAACTTGGACATAGAAATTGTAACTAAATAAGGAAGACGGTACTCACCAGGCAATTATTTGCATTGAAATAACGCATGCAGAGAACAGTGAATATTATATGCAGTAATCCAGAAGGGTCAATTACTGATCATTCATTCATGCATGTTAAAGATCCTGCTGTATGCAGCTGATAGTTGCCAAGTTTCAATAACATAATGGTCTAGTATATCATTATTATTATAAATAAGAATGTTAATGGCAGATGATTTGTGGGTGAAATGTGTCCTATTGAGTAGAGCCATACAAAGATTAAATTGTTAACTTGGCGGCGGGTGCTTAAGATGCAGGGCATTAATTTGATTGTCCAGGTTTCGTGTCCTCTATGCAGCCTGTGCTACATGATCGATGTGACCAGTACAGTAGGCTGACAAAGGGGTACACAAGCAAAGGGAAGACAGTCAGAAAGTTCTGTGAATGTTAATGTATTTTCTTGCATTCAACATCAAAAGGCATGGACACATTCGTACATTAACTGGCCGTGTTTTTCCAGCACAGAAGCAAACCCAAACTGCAGGACGGATGAAGAATAGACCTGATTTCATTCTCTCTTCTTTGCTTTAACAATATCCCATTCCTCTGCTGTGCCAGACATTAGCTTCAAAGGGGAGCGATAATATGCAGGGGTGTTTGATGCTGCAGTCACACAGTCAGCTCTTTGCCAGCTAATGATTGGCTGAATCCGCTCTTGATGTAACATCAGTGTCAATTGTCAAATTGTGAGTGACATTCAGGACAGCCTGAAATCCAGGCTAAACAACTAGACTGACACACATCTCTAACAATGCAATCTGATGTCAAACCGCTGATTGATGCCCAACATTTCTGCATGTATTTGAATGGCATTATGAATACAGGTAATCTCTCTTTGGCCGTTTGGACAGGGCATTGAAACACTTTATATACTCAATGCTTCTGACCAAGCTGAGGCTGCATGGGCAGTTTCCCTCCCTATTAGTATGAAACCAAACATAAATATGGTAATGTAGCATTTTTTCAGTCTTTAATGATGCAATTGTGGGACACTGTCCTTTGGGAAGCCAATGAAAGTGATGAAGGGTTTCAATTTGCCTGTGAATCTCTGTTCTCCAGCCAATTAGGCGAGCCTCCTGTGGTTTCTGAGGAGCACTCAGCAGAATCCAACGTATACTAACCTTCAAACTGACTGGATCAGGGCATTACATAAACACTGCTGATGGGTATGAGTACAGGGTATAACAGACAAAGCTGCCCAGCGTGTGTCCTCTAACACATTTTTAATCTTTTGGTTATTTGGAGGTGATGAAACCCATCATGGCACCAATGGGGGTCTTTTAACTCAGGATTAGCAGTAAAGTCATATTTCGGGCGATTGTGGCTCAAGTTGGGAGTTCGCCTTGTAATCGGAAGGTTGCCGGTTCGAGCCCCGGCTTGCACAGTCTCGGTCGTTGTGTCCTTCGGCAAGACACTTCACCCGTTGCCTACTGGTGGTGGTCAGAGGGCCCGCTGGCGCCAGTGTCCGGCAGCCTCGCCTCTGTCAGTGCGCCCCAGGGTGGCTGTGGCTACAATGTAGCTTTCCATCACCAGTGTGTGAATGGCTGGATGACTGGATATGTAAAGCACTTTGGGATCCTTAGGGACTAGTAAAGCGCTATATAAATACAGGCCATTTACCATTTACTATTTCACTTGTGCTGTATGGTATAAGCTGAAATATCACCAAGCATGTTAGAGTCATGGGTTATGCAGAACCTGTCTTGCTTTGGCCTGTCCACAAATACATGACTGTTTTGGTAAATATGGTGTTGAACAGGGTTTTTCAAAGGTTTTCTTTGGACATTGGCTGTTTGTTCCCTCATTTTCAGTCCACCTCTTGTACTTGACCATTTTTTGAGAAAAGTTTGTTTGTTTGTTTACTTGCCTGAGCTACTGAACCTCAAGCATAAAAAAGCAAAAACACAGTATTTTTCTCATTTCTTTACTTGACTATGCAAAAAAATGCCAACGATAACAGTTTGACAGGCACAAAATAGTAATTTTGCACCATCAGTGTTACTCCTAAAGCTCTATTAGCCGGAAACATGGCATATCTTGACATGATGTGAAGCGTTTCCTTAAAGAATGGCAGAAACTGGAAAAGTGGTCAGGCCTAAAAGAAACAAAACAAAAGAAACCCCAAAACATATGAACGACAGCAGATGAAGTTACGTCCCTAGGAAAAAATAAATAAATGGGAAAAGATAAAGCAAAGACCTGACACAGAATCTGTGAAATGCATCTGACCATTTACTTTTCACTGAAACTCATCAGAAATGCTTTAGTGTCGCTGTCAAGAAGGCTTTCTTAAGGAAAGGGAACAGGAAGAAAAAGGCGATGTATCCCAAATTACACAAGAAGTGGACTGAAAATCAGTGGGAGTGATGCATCTAAATTTGAAATTTCGTGATTCAAACATCAGCATGTCTGAGGTCAAGAGAACAATACAACTCATTGTCTAGAAGGGGTAAAAAACAAAAAACAAAAACAAACTTAAAGTTAAGTTTCCTTGCAGGTGATGAATATTGCAAACTGTGTTTCCCTGTAGGTGGTGCACTTGTCTTCTTTAAGTGCATTGTCTTTCATATTTTTTGTCTACCTGCTTCAAGAACTTTTCATCTGATCATAATTTCCACAATAATAACGGTAAAATTTTGGGGGACATTTTCTGTTGCCTGATATTAACCGATATCGGCCTGTTGACATAAACGATGTACAGCGGGGAGTGGACGACGTTTCTATATGGTCTCACGGCACTTTTATGTTGGCTGAATATTTAAAACATAAAGAGAGTTTGAAAGCAATAATTAAAAAACCCAGAACAGCTGCACTGTATCAGCTGTTCAAATTTTACATTTGGGTAATGACCCAGGATTTGGCATTTCTGAATATTTTTATATTAAGCTATCAAAATAATCAAGTGTTACTTTAGGCACCTGATGTTGATGATAACTGATTTATACATTTTCTTTCTTAAAATCTTGTCAACTTGAGAAACATGTCACCGAGGATTTTCAAATTAACACTTTATGTGCAGCTACGACATTCAATACAGTCAAAGTGTTGGTGAATGTTACGAGTTACTTTCCTCAGTGTGGGGTTAAAAAAAAATGCTGCAGGTCACTGAAAAGTCTTTTTTAATGAGCATGAATTCTTAGAAAAATTTGTATTTTTGTTCTTAAAATATTTTTTGTTTACTTTCTGTTTGCAATTGCAGTGAAGTTTTACATGTTTATCTTCAGTTTGTGTATTTGCATGTTAACATTTGCTAATAAGCATCAAATAAAGCTAAGGCTTAATATCATTGAGTATATAGCCATAACCAATTAGTCATGAAAATCCACCCTGAACAGCCTTTATTGCAAATCCACTCATTGTTTAGATATGTTGTTCTAAAAGCCAACTAACCCAACCCGTTTCCCTTTTAAACAGTGGAAGTCTTTGAGAAGCAATAGGCAGTGACACATCACATAAGCAGCTTGACACCAGCCCATGTGCCTGGCTGTCGTCCAGCACGTGAAGTTCTTCTAGTCACTGATGTGTAGAGGGTGGGGTCAGTTCAGGGTGGATTCCATTTGTTTTGGTTACAATAGAAAACACCTGTCACCACCGCCTTAGCTCGGTAATTTCTTTATTTAACAGCTTCCTGTTAGAAGGCATGCAGCCATTGAATAAACAACTTCGTGTTCAGTTTCATATAATGTTAGAAAAGTTCATCTTGATTTAGTGTAAGTAGCAAATACATTTCATGCTCGTCAGCAAACATGGCAGTTTGTCCTGATGGTGTTCCAAATTCTCACAAGCTCAGACATTTTTAACATATCTGCTTGTGAGAACAGCTTGCGTCAACACAACCTGTTCTCCTCGATCTCTGTGTTGTACATTGTGTGAGGGCAGTACACTGTGACATCTCTGTTAGGTGTGGTCACTTAAGTACACTTACCCTCACAGTGACACAGGGTGTGGTCAGATGTGAGCTAAACGTTGCCTCAGGCTGGAGCTGTTTGTGGTACGTATTTAGCACCTTTTCAGTGGTTAAGAAAGTGCATCTGCGTCCTTCACAGTCTTCGTTACCACCCTTCTTTTTCATCTCCTCGACACCCTTTATGATCAATTATGACAGACACAGCAGATCTTCACACTTGTGAGCGTTCCCTGTGTCCTGTGTTTTCTTTCCCTTCTACACACATGCTCCTACTTCTGTCAGACTTAAGGAGATTTTCTTTAAAAATATTTCATGTTGCTAATTCCCTCAGAAAAATCCTTTCCAATTAGTGAAGTGTAGTCACTGCTCACCGTGTCACAACAGAGTCTTACATTTGGTGACAGAAAGAACTTAGCAGCTGGCCTGCTACTGTGGGTTTCCTTTTTTCTTCATTTTTTCACCCCATTCCTTTCACAGCTGAATTCACGACACCACTAAAGACAGGGCGGTTGAGGTCTGTGAGCACAAAACACTTTCAGTAAAAGGACTGTACAGTCCCTTGCCACATTCTCTGCACACTGCACTGTATAATTAAAAACCACCATGCCCCTGCTGTCTGTGGACATAAAACGAAAATATAGCACAAATACAAAAATCAGAATACACTTCTTGCCATTCCAACTGAGTGGACCGCACAATCGAAAAATGAAGTCGTGAGGCAAGAGAAGCCTTTTGAGGCATAATGCTCCGCAGAGGCTGAAAAGCTTACACATCAGTGCTTTCAAAAGATTTGCGTGAAAAGAATTGGAAAACACATGCTTGTTTGTGTTCCAGCAGGAAAATGAATGTTAAAAATTTATACCTTTTAAAATAGATTTCCCGTGTCATGTGTCTTGACATTATCAGAACGCCGCACAGGATGCTGGGTGTGCCAACAGCTCAAGACCAAAATTAATAAATAAATACATTTCAAAAACAGATTTGCTCTTCTTATCAGATATTGCCAGCCTAACATGTCAGACTTTCACAAGAGCTCTACACATGGGAAATGCCTATGATGTATGACTGATGAAATATATAACCGTTTTATACTCACAATGAGTCCATCATACAATTAGAACATGCTGTTTGTATGAGGATCCAAATAACAGCAATGTTTCATTGGCGTACATCTGCTTGTTTTAACATTGTGAGTTTGAAAAAAGTCGATTAAATTACACTAAATGTATTTTTTCTCATACCCACATAATTCAAGGATCAAGAAAACCTTGCTTATAGTTCACTTTACTGCTGTAGACTCTTCACCTTACAGTATATACATTCAACGGCATAAATGTTTGTTAGGCATAACTGTTCAAATGCTTGTTACACAAATGAGCCAATCCATTGGCAGCAACTTGGTGTGTTTCTTTCAGAAACAGCTCATTTTCTGGGACTTTTCCCTACACAGCCATTCCTGTGTTTACAGAGAATGGTCCAAACAAACAAAAAGAGAAAAAAAGTCCCCCAAAAAGGAAATATCCAACAACCACTTGCTGCAACCCAGCCATGGTATGCAGAAGACCATCTAGGAATGAATAACACATCAAACTTTGAAGCAGATTGGCTGCAGCAGCAGAGGACCACACAAGGTGCCACTGCTGTTAGCTAAGAACAGGAAACCGAAGCTTCGATTCACACTGGCTCACCACAATTAGACAATAGAAGACTAGAAAAAGTAGTATAGTTAGTCAGTCATATAACTATAATCATATAGTTAGGGCTGGATCAGGTGTCCCTGAATCCTCCCTAATGTTGGGCATACACTGTGCAATTTTTGGATAATTTTTAGCCGATTTTTGAGTCGTGAGCCGTTTTGGTGATCGGCCCGAGTTTCGCCTTCATCGTGTATCGTGCATGGTGTAGTAAACGTGGGGTAACGAGAAGCGATTAACACCTCACGACCAGCTCCCGATCATCAATCTTGGTCGTAAGAAAATCAAACCTGTTTGAAATCCTGTCGGCCGTCTTGAGGGTGTCACCGCAGCCTCTCACTCTGCGCACACGCAAACACAGAAATGAAAGTGAAGAGACGGAGCAGCACGGCAGTGCAGCATGTGATCTGGACACAAGTGATGGCGGCACAACTTTGGCAAGCTCATCTGAGCCTTTTCGATGTGGCCTCACAAAATTATCACGACCACAACAACCGTGAAAATAATTGGATGGACATTGCTACTCAATCACAGCTGCCTGATCAATGTTTTTCATTAGCAATTTTGCAAAGTTGATGGTGGTGGTGTGTCTGTGTGAGTGAAAGACAGAGGGAGAGCGAGCGACAGATTTTCTGTGTCCATAACATGAAGGTTACATGCACAGTGTGAGCACTCAGGTCGCATCAGAGCATCGGGCTGTATAGTGTGAGACCCTGCATCATGACCTACAAACGTCTAACCCCTGCGAGTCAATCGTGCAGTTTGAGTTTTGCTGAATGGAAAAAACCCCAAATTGCACAGTGTTTGCCCATCTTTAGTTATGATGCAATAGTTGTAGCCTTTTTGGGGATTCCCATGATGCATTGTGTATTTCTGCTTTAGTCACCTTTCTCACTCACTATGTGTTAATAGACCTCTCTGCATTGAATCATGCTTGTTATAAATCTCTGGCTCTCTTACACAGCATGTCTTTATCCTAGCCGCCCTTCCCTGAGCCTGGTTCTGCTGGAGGTTTCTTCCTGTTAAAAGGGAGTTTTTCCTTCCCACTGTTGCCAAAGTGCTTGCTCATAGGGCGTCATATGATTGCTGGGTTTTTCTCTGTCTGTATTATAGGGGTCTACCATATAAAGTGCCATGAGGCGACTGTTGTTGCGATTTGGCGCTGTAGAAGAAAAATGTTGAATGTTCCGATGAGTCTCGATTTCTGTTGCGGCAGGGTCAGAATTTGGATGCGGCCCATATCACAGGCACCAGATCTCAATCCAGTTGCACACATTGAGGTGTGGTGGAGCAGATTTGCTTCATGGAACATAAAAGTAAAAATTGTACTGACGTGATTGCTGTTGTCAGCTGACATCGAGAAAATAAAATTAAACTGAATCCATACTCTGAACTTTTATCAAATACTCTAACATGCTTGTACACATTTCTTACAGTGGACATTTTGGCATGTGACACTTGGGTGTAGTGAATGTCAGTGAATGCAACATTAACCTTGAACATGATCATTCTGGCACAGCTAAATGGAACACAGCCATTGCTAATTGGATTAGTTACACCTGTGCTTTTCAAAGCATAACAAATCAAAACAGCTGCTGGAAAGTAACATACTTTGTGTTGTCATAAAAACAGTATAATGGAGGGTTTACACAGATGTATGGTGAATGCTAAGCAGGTTATTTATTTATCTATACTACAAATGTATTCAGGGTACTGCTGTGAATGCATGCAAGACTACCATTCCTCTCTGGGTTTGATGCAAGGCTGTGGATGCTAATGCAGAGCGGTACTAAGTACCTTTGTACAGCAATGTAATGCACAAAATGTGTCAGCCAGTTTGTTAATGGATGTCAATTCTCTCTCACCAGTCCAAAAGCTACATGTGCAGCAGCCAGGGGAATGTGCTGTGCTTCACCATAGATTTTGCATCAGGCTTCACCTGCTCTGAAAGCACTTCAAAGGTGACATTTTACCGAGTTCACAATTCTTGTTGGCATACTGCTTCAACTGTTCTTAGTTTTGAGATGACAGTTCAAAATCTCCTTACTGATGTTTGCTTAGGCTCTAATTGTACCTATTTGAGGGGAAAAAAATGCTAAATTTAACATTTTGCACAAATTAATTTCTTCCATTAAGACCTTTATTTCTTCAAGAATAGTATGCTCTTATTAAAATGACAGTTTGAGTTTAATTTAGCAGCTCTGCACTGGTTAAAATCCATCATAAAATAACTTTAAAGATGGTCCGCTGTGTTTCCTCAACTGCACATTAAAATGACATTTCCTGATCATGCAGCCTGTTGTGCTCATTATTGAAACCCCTCTGCTGTGTTTTTTATCCTTCCCTTGTAGACAATACTGTGGCGATACAAGTTCTCTCAACTTAAAGGCTCCTCTGACGACGGGAAAACCAGGGTAAAGCTCCTTTTTAAGAATCCCGAAAGCAAGCAGATAGAAATGAAGGTAATAAAACATTTCTTGCCCCAATTTAATAAAATTAAATGTACTTGTTTAATTCTAGTTGGATTCTTTTACACTAGTTGTGACTCGAAGTGCGGGATTTCTAATTAGTCTCTGCCTCTGTAGCACCGTGCATAAATCAAATAGTCAAGATGTGATTAAACTGCAGACTTTTAGCTTTATTTAAGTGGTTTAACTCAAATATTTTATTAACTGTTTAGGAGTTACGGCCATTTTTATACATGTGAAACTCTGAAAATGGGAGCCTAAGTAATTGGACAGACTTGTAAGGACTCAAGGATCCTTCTTCAATACTTGGATGAAAACTCTCTGAAGCCAGTGTCAGAAGTCTAGAACCCGTGAGCACAAACTGCTGTGTTTCCTGCAGCCACTTTTCGTCCGTCTAAAGGTTTTTTTTTTTCAGAACCTTGCAGGTTCTTTTAGATGTTTTCTGACAAACTGTAATCTGGCCTTCTTGGTCTTGATTGTAGCCGGTGGTTTACACCTCTGTATTTACCTGAAAGTGTCTCTTGATTGCAGACTTTGACAAGAGTGAGAGCGCTCTTGTCATTCAGGTATTTCAGTGTTGCCAGTTGATTCCTTCGTTTTAACAGTGAACCAGATTGTTGATTTTTTTTTAAATGCATTATTGCCTTACATTTGTTAGACCTCTTGAATTTAAGCTGAATGACTGAACTTTAATCACATCAATCCACTCTAGTGAATTACCAGAAAAAAAAGTCATTGTCTAAATATGACCTGGCTGCATATAAATCATGCTGGAAGAAGCTAGTTACCCTGACATACACTGTTATCATTCTCTTGTGCAACTCCTAGTATTGTGACAGATGTGGCGAGTGCAGATAGCATCAGCCACAACTGCCAAATTAATTAATAAACCACAATTACCTGTTAACTTTTTTAAATACTGTGATTTGGATTGTGAACATAACGGACTAATCAGTGCGTCTCTTGTCCTTGACGTGTGCTTTTCAGGAGCTGGAGTTTGCTAATCTGACAGCCGTCCTCCACTGTATACATTCTTTTATCGCTGCCAAAGTGGCCTCCATGGACCCTCTCTTTATGTGCAGTCAAAGCTTCCTTGGAAATTACACGAACAGTTAAGAAGACACGTCCTCATCGTGATGTGCACCTGAGGCAAATCAGCAGTATTTTATGCACAGAGCCCATTGATATGTATATCTTGTTCTTGCTATTTTTGTATGGACTTCTGAAAAAGACATCTTTGTAAAAGACTCTTGAGGTGGGTAATGTCAGATCTACTGAAGGAAAGATGAGGTTTCACTTTTAGACAACTAGAGATATCCAGTGGGAAAAGATATACAGTCCTTCCATTCTTCTGTTTGCCCCCCCCATTTGATAATTATTCAGAGTGAAACTTAACACCTATGATAAAAAAATAAAAAAAATGTAGCTGCCGCTGTGTTTAACAGAAAACCTAAAAATGAATTAAAAATAAAAGAAATTTCAGCTGGGTAAATGAAGCGGATATCGTCACAGGGGGATACAGGATTAAAACAGGCCTTTGACAGGGATATTTCCAACAATGATGAGAAAGCGTATTCTTTTTTTCTTGTTTTTTTTTTTTTAAATCCCCCCAAACTTCCTGTGGTTTACCTAGTAATGTCATGTCTGAAAAGGTACCGCAAGCACCTTACAATAAAAAGCAAAAATAATAGCCTCCAAATAACCACCGAGTTGACTCGACAGCACTCTGATACGGGCCCAGACTAAAATTAAAGAAACTTCCCAAAGGCAGCGCTGGTGCCAGGCTTCAGTACTTCACTGGTTTGGAATAAATTGCAAGTTGTTTGTGTTACTGTTTCCATCTTTTGTATCAAATAAAAAGGCAAACGTCCAGAGTGTTGCATTTCTCTGGCAAACAACATTTTAAGCTTCACAGTATTGTTAGAGTCCTTTTTTTTTTTTTTAATTCTTTTTCTGAATCTCATCCTGATATGGTGAAAATACTGTGCATCTTCAACTTTCTGTAATGGTTTTAGTGTTAAATAACATGTTTGCTGTAGTTTCAATAAATCGCTTACAGAGTTCAACTTTGTCATCCAAGGCATGTTAAAGCTCCCTGTGGGTCTACATGTGTCTACTTTCACACTTTAGAATCTGCTAGCCCAGCTGCTGATTTCTGTCTTAATACTGCATTTGTGCGCCAAAAATACTTTTTCTGTCTTTTCCAAAAACAAAAAGAAAACGCTGCACAGGTAGCTGCGTTTTATTGGAAGAGCCTGTTCCACTACTTGTTTTCAACTGAACTGGGCTGCAGCACAGTCTCATTAAACTGAGTAGTTTAATTCTGTGAGTTAGTAACTTGGGTCTTTTCACCAAGAGGTCACTGATCAGAGAATACCAACAAGTACAAGGTCAACAGACAGCTGTTTACAAACTGTTCCTTTAGCCTGTGTCTCCTGGTCCTTGAACTTTAACTCGGTACAGTTGTCTTTGCTACCCACAATAAACCAGGGAATAGTAACCCAGACGTTTTTGTTTTGTTGGTTTTTCTTTCTTTTCTTGTTTATGTGAAGTTATCTGGAGTTCTCCAGCCAGCATATTAATTCATTAACGGGTTAATTGAATGATTTTTGTCATCTATGGGGCAGAGTTAATTATTCCCATTGTCCTTTTTGCTGTTCTGCTTCCACTGCTCAAACTGTCACACCACATCTCCAACTCCATACACATTGGTCGAAAGGTCACAAGCAGTTTGAACCCAACAGGATATGTTACTTGTGTGCCATTGAAGAGAAAAGCTTGCACTGGCTTCTCACAGGTGAGTGATGACAGCACATGTACTTTTTTTTCCCCTTTCTTTGAAAAGAAAGAAAGAAAAAAAGAACAGGTGGGGCCTGTCCTGGAGGCAATGCTGCGAGAGACTAAACCTTTCTATGTAGGTGTTCTTAGTCTAAAGTGGTTGAATTGAAGGCAGTTGGGCTTCTTTTAGTCTCTTAGTGAAAAGTTTGGGCTTAAACAGCTTGAAAGATAAAAGCAGCCACCGTGTTTAAAAAAAAAAAAAAAAAAAAAAGAAGAGGTGAGATGATCTCCAGCTCACTGCTGAAGTCACTAAACACACAAACGGCATCACGGAGTTACATCAGCAACATGTCAAGCATGAATTTCTAGCACTGAGCTCAACTTTCAATGGGCCGTGACTCTCACAGTTGGCTCCACTTGCAGCATTGGAAACCGTGTGCTAACTGGAGTATTTGTGATGGAAAATTTTCTGGGAAATTTTGGAACTGCTGTCGTGACCTTTCTGTGTCACTGTTCCCTGCAGACGGAATATAAAACTGAAAATATACTCAGCAGGACGGAAGGAAAAAAGGAAGCAGGGCCGTATATCTGCCAAAAATGACTGCAGCTATTATTGTGTACTTTTTATTACAACAATAATGTTTCAGAAGAAAAAAAATAAATAAAAAGGTACTGACAAGCCCTCACATGTACGTAGATGACCTTAATATTGCGTTTCTGGAAGTCTGCTAGGTTGAATGTTGTTTAAGCAGCCAACACATTCAGCACAACAGCTTTGCATGGTATTTTAAAATATGGATTAAATGAATAGCATCATTGTAAAAATGTTTATGATATTAACAGCTCGGATCTCTACTAAACTGCTAATTTTGGAAATTGAAACTCATTTTAGAGATCTTATTTAAATAAGTGGTTGTTATTGGGGTTCATATAGCCGAGTTTCACTTGCTTTTCTGTTTAAAGGTGCCCTGTGGAGCTGGCTTCATGAAAAAAGAGATGTGGATACATCCATTTATAATGGTTTAAACTATTTATCTTATATCTATATCCTCTTTCATGTTTAATTGGTGAGTTTATTAGTATATTAGGTTAGTAAATTAGTATAAGAAATAAATGATACAGAGTGCTCTACATTTTTAAAGTAAGTTGCAAACAGTTATTGGGCATTTTATCCATTGACTAATATAATCATATCTTTCTGCAAAAAGTGTAGTCACCCTCCAAAGTTTTTTAATTCAAAAATGTGCACTTCTTCATTTTTCACACCAAGAATGTAGAGACTGCCTCTGTGCACCACCACAATTGATTTTAAATCAAACAAAGATGTGGTTGAATTTTATTAATAAAAATTGAAAGAGGCTAAAAAGAAATCAGAAATTTGACTGACAAGGGGTTTCATGACAAGGCCTGTCACCCATTTCATGCCAAATAAAGTAGACTCTGTATCTGAAGTTGACTCGAGGTGTTGGATTTGCATTTGTACTTTTCAATTTAATTTTGAATATGAAGTCCAAAAAGAGGTCAGTACAAGGAAAGGAGGCTATCATTATCCCGAATAAAACAAAATAACCAGAGAGGGAGAGCAAAATCTTTATTAGTGGCCAAATCAAAAATCTTGTCTTCAAGAAAGAACGCAGTAAAAGGCCTGAAACATCACGGAAGTTAAGAAACAACTTCACAACATCTGGCCAAGCCAAGAAAAGAACACTCTCGGATATTATTGACAAGGTTTACAATGAAGAGATGCCTTCAAGAATGGAAATATAGAGAGTTTATAACAAGGTGCAAACCATTGCTTCCACTCAAGAACAGGAAGGCCAGAAAGATTTGTCATTAAACCTCTAAAAGAGTCTGCACAGTCCTGGAAAAATGCTGTAGACAAATAAAACCGCGGTTATCTTGTAGCAGAATGATGGGAGAGCAAGGAGCAAACCTGATTATGATCCACAGCATACCACCACATTATCTCTCAAACACAGTGTAGATACCGTTATGGCATGTGTATGCATGGCTATCAGTGGAAGCTGGTCACTGGTGTTTACTGATGATGTGACTACTGAAGCAGTGCAGGTGTATCCTCTCTGCTGAGATTCAACCAAACCATGCAAACCTGATTAGGAAGGCACTTCATGGTGCATGACCCAAAACAAACCCGAGTCTCTTGAGAAATGGGATACTGTTCAGCACCCAAGTCAGTGACCTGATCTCAACAAAATAGAACAACTTTTCAGTTATTATATACAAAACTGGTGGCAGGGAGACCCACAAAAAAGCAGCAACTGAAGGTCACTGCAGTAAAGGCCTGGCAGAGCATCTCAAGGGAGGAAACGTCAAACAGTCCCAGACTGCAAAAGATTTTCATAAATAATTAAAAATAATCCTTGTATTTAAAGTTCTATTAGTCAATTACTTTTGAGCAACGTCTCTAGCAGGAGAGTTTATCTTCACTTAAAATGAACACAAATCACTGAATTTTCAAGCCGTTTGTTACAAAAGATGTAAAAACAGAAAGAAAAGAAGAAAGGAGAAAAAAAAATGTAAAAACACTTCAAGTGAGAACAAGAGAAACACCAAGTCTCTGAGTTACTCAAGTGTGAGCTGGTTTACTTAACCATGGCATTGGGCTCCCAGGTTTCTCAGTATACAAGTGCACGCTGCACCACAAACACAGCTCTCAGATCTTGGATTGTTGGTGACAGTAAGAATGGCATACTTTCATTGCCTTTGTCTTGTAATGATTTCCTGCATTTCTCTTCCAAGTTTTACAGCAGATGATGTCAAAACACTGACCGGTAAGTATATTTTTATTTGTGCATTTTATGTATTTGCTGAAGCTGTCATGAAAAATATTGGATCATTTATAAATATTAGATAAAATTCATGAATTGAACTGGAAGAACTGAAACGACTGATGTTCTTTTTGGGCACGGCTATAATGTACGTAATGGAATAAGAAAGCACATTTTATGCAGCTTTCAACTTCTTCAGCCTTACAATTAGAGTGAAACCTATAATCAACCAAGTATGATTTCAGGATAATTTCAGGATTTGGGGTATATGAAACCAGCTTCTTCTCACCCAGAAAATAGATTTCAGAATATAATTCATACTGCTCACTGGTGCAATACATTTATTATGAACCAGCCTGTGCAGAGATATTTTAGGCAGTGTCTCTAGTTATTACTGAGAACGAGGGTTAAATGATATCAGTATCAGGACATATTGTTACTTGGTACTGAAGTATAGTTCTTCAGATAAGAACACAGTGAACACTATCACTGGGTGGATAAATAGTCCTTGAGGGCTTCAGTGGATGCAAAGTAAATGGTGCTAAATTGTCAGGTCATTGTGCCCCAAAAGGCACCGCTAAGCCTGACCATGACTTGAGCTACATGGACTCTTTGGAATAACACAAGTTACTCAGAAATAGGTTCTTTGGTCTTTTAAGTGCCCTTAAATGAATTCTAAGGTCAGTGACTATGCAACAACATCAAAACATAGCTCTCAAGGATGGGATGCTACTTGGCCAGCATGGAGCTGGTTCAGTCCACGTTTCTATTATTTCCCCAGTCATCTCATTAAAAACCTCCATCCATACGTCTTTGTAACCTCTTATCTAATTCATTCGCTCAATGGACGAGAGGATTGACACCATCACAAGGCTAACCCAGAGATCCTTGAGAGGGAGCGTTCACACATCATCCCAAGAGTTTCATCTTGTTTTTACTTCTGAGAAATCATTTAAAGATTACTCCTCCCTTGGGGTCACTATCAGCTTTCTTTCACCAGAACTTTGTCTTCATGTAGCAAATTCTTTGTTGGTGCTGAAGTTGCTTTTCTCCCTCAGAGAAAAGAGCTGGATGTGTTGGATACAGTTGATCTGGTTAAATCAAAACTTTAGTAATGTGCCATGCACTGTCCTCTTAGAAGTTTCTATTCAAGCAATATCACAGTGCATGGCACGTTACTAAAGTTTTGATTTAACCAGATCTACTGTATCCAACACATTTTTCTTAAGAGAAAATTATTTTATTGTATTTTTTTCTTCAATTTTTTTCATGCACTGCTTAAATAAGTTGACTGGATATAGAAATATTTAGGATTCTGCACAGAGTCATTTACATTGTGGGCGACCGTGGCTCAGGGGGTTGGGAATCGCATCTGTAACCGGAAGGTCGCCGGTTCGATCCCTGGGCTCTCTGTCCTGGTCGTTGTGTCCTTGGGCAAGACACTTTACCCTACTTGCCTACTGGTGTTGGCCAGAGGGGCCGATGGCGCGATATGGCAGCCTCGCTTCTGTCAGTCTGCCCCAGGGCAGCTGTGGCTACAACTGTAGCTGCCTCCACCAGTGTGTGAATGTGAGAGTGAATGAATAGTGGTATTGTAAAGCGCTTTGGGTGCCTAGAAAAGCGCTATATAAATGCAATCCATTATTACATTAAAACAAACAATGTTTGTTCACAGTAAAGTTCAAGTGAACACTTTCACCTTTTGTTGCCTTATTTTAATCATTTAAAATCAAATGATTTAATGTGTATTTTAATATTTTGTTAATACCAACATTTTGAATGCTACGTTAATAATAAAAACTGCAAATACTGGACAAATTACTTGATTTAATATCCATCCATCCAGCTTCTGTTTGTCCTTTTAAGGGGCGCTGGAGCCTATCCCAGCTGTCTTAGGGCGAGAGGCAGGGTACACCCTGGACAGGTCGCCAGTCTGTCGCAGGGCTAACACTCACATTCCCACCTATGGGCAATTTAGTGTTTCCAATTAACCTATCCCCACTAACTGTCTTTGGGCTGTGGGAGGAGAGTACTGGGGGAGAACCCACGCAAACCACCAAATACCAGACAAATTACTTAATTTAATGTTCCAAAATGGCATCTATTTATTTTAAAGTAAGTTAGTTAAGTAAGTTAAGTATGTGAAAAGCAGTGAAAATTCACTTGTAACAACTAGAAATATCAACCTTTTTAAAAACACATGTGGATAGTTCTCAAGTTATCAATATTAAAATTTTGAAATATTAAAGTAAAGTACAGACTCAAATACCACATAATATTTAAAAAGTACTGTACATTAGTACAAAGCAGTGTGGCAGAAGTGAACAAAACAATCTGCTGTACTTTGTGGCTTGTGCTTTTATTATGTTTTTATTCTAATATGCATTTTATATTACCCCTGTGTATTAGTGGCATTGACCTGTGAGTATATTTGATACTTTGCTAAGGCCTTATAATACTCGTGTTACTTCTCTGTCTCTTATGTTAAGCACTTTGGTATAACGCTGGTTTTTAAATGTGCTCTTTAAATAAAGATTGTTGTTATTGTTGTTTAACTATATTTTGAAGACTGGCTGTAGCTTAACTACCTTCATATGTTGTTAGTGAGTCAAACAGTTTAGTTACTTTTTACTTGTGGTTGTTACTCAGATTACTATCGGTTTTGCACTGTAATAAGAAACTACAGATTTTCACTTGTACTTTACATTCCCCATCCTTGAAACCCCTTTGACCATTCCCCTTCCATTTTTTCTTTAATCCTGACCACTGTGCAGGAACGCCCCGGTCATGCATTCGTCACTGAGCCACTTGAACTTTGTGCAGTGGAAAAGGACAAGTGTTGCTCGGTGCTTACGCAGCATTAACGTCATCGTGTTTTAATGCCCCAGATCTCTCCCTGAGATCTCCGTGTCTTTAGTCTGCTCACATAAATACATGATGCTTGAACAGTTTCACTGATAAACTGAAAATGAAACGTCACATGTGAATTGTCAATTTAATTATTGTTTTTGTTATTCCTTTTTCTAGTTTTAGTTCAAACGGTATATCTCCTTAGTCATGTTTTGGTGTTCAACTACTCCCAGTGTGAACTACTTTGTAGCATCTCAGAAACAAGTTACTTTGATCCATGTATATTTAATATCATCATTACAGAATAAGAACATGATAGATGAAATGATATTTTTAAAATGTCTCATGCTGATCAAAAAATACATTTTCCAGCTTCATCCATCAAAGAATTACTTATTTCATCACATCAAGAAAGCCTTTATGATGTAGATGAAGACTTACTCGACGTCAGGCAACGGTAATACGCCTCAGTTTTACCTCAAATAATCTGTGCAGAAAAGGATCAAAGGAACTCTAACTGCCCTTTTATCTGTTTTTCTCGCTAGGTGGACCAAACCCTCAGCTTCCCAACACATGCTTAAATTTTTTCGGCAAGCCAACCCTGAGACGAAGCACATTTCTAGGGCTGCAGAGGTTTTCCAAAAGACTCTTCGTGTCCTAAAGAAGAAAGTGAAACAGAGATATAATCAGGAGCTCACAACACCCGGTAGAATTACTTTCTTTTAGGAAACTCGGTTTCACCTTGGATGGAACATTTAGAAAAGTTTTCATTACATTTTTAGTCAGACCACCTTTACTAGTTCTGTCATTGTAAAACAGTTTAACCGGCCACACATGATCAGCAACAGAATTTCAATAATGTTTGCTCAGATTTAAAAGTTTCATATCAATCAGTCCAACTCTGCCTGCTTTGTTACTCTAGCTCAAGAACAACTGTTGTCATGGAAACATTTGAAGCTGATTGCAGAGCTGTCAAAATGTCCTCCTACAAGTCCAGCCACCTGTCGGTACACCCATCTCTACAAGTATCGACTGATATCAGGACTCTGCAACAACAGGTAGTTAAAATGACATCTGAACAACCGTTTCCCCTAAATGAAAACTTCATTTCATATCCAATGTAAATTTTGTCTTAGCAAGCACATAATTAGGCCTCCAGGCAAAACTACAGTATGTCAGGATTAGAAAAGCCATTATCTGTTTTGATAGTTTCGATGCATACAGGTAGCAAATGTATTAATAATCATCAGCATCATCTTAAACTTAATGAAATATATTTAGTTATGTTCACTTCACTGCATGCTGTTTTTAGTAAAGCATTTCTCAAACAATTAAAAATAAAAACTTCCTGAACTAGTCAACATTCTTGAATATTCAAGTACCTGTCAAGTTTCAAATGTTGATTCATCAATAATTTGTATATTCATAATTTCTCATTATTTTTAATTACTGAAATGCAACACGAGCCACGATCTCTTCCTCGCAGGGGAACAGGTGAACCTGCTTCCTAAGCTAAGCCCCTTCAAAAACTTCCACTCCTCCACTGCCCACTTGAGTCCGACTTCAAAAGCATGTGAAAGCCTATAGTTTGCCCATTTTAAAGACCCCACTTTACAGCTTTAAAGAGTATATTTTCTGCCTGGTGCAAGGCAGTCTTGCCCTCTGTGGGTAAACTCACCCTTTAGAACCCTTGCACAGGGGTTATTAAAAAAATAAAAAATATATATATATTTTTTTATAATGGCCAAAAAAAAAAAGGGGGGGGGGGGGGGGGGGGTGACTCCTTGTTACTTTACTTTCCTAAAGAGATTGGTGTCAAATGCTAGTTTTCAGCCTTAATGTTGTCATAATGTTAAGTTTGTAAATTATGGTGATAAAGGAGGGCATGTTTTGCCTATGAGCATTTATTATCATTTGGTTTCTTCCCTCGCTTGTGATGTCTAATTAAAAGGAAAGTAGAAAATTCTCAAATCAAGAAGCTGGAACTATGAAATGTTTGTCAGCCGCCAGCTGATAAGTTATCTTGTGTGTGTGTGTGCCAGCTGTTGACGAGGAGGCAAAAGGCAACAAAAAAATAAATACATGACAGGTTCTTGCAATCCTTTTTGGTTTTAAACAGTCATTTAAGAGCATAAAAATGATGCTGTTGCAATGATCCTAAGTCAATGTGCAGCAACGATGATGTTTCTCACAGGATCATAACCACAAACTAACCGTCAAAACAGATACTGTCATTTCTGTACATTTAATTTATATGAATGTACTGAATGCACCATTTTAAACCTTAATAATCCAGTAAACTGGATGATGCTTTCAGTAAGGGGTTATACAGTTTTGCATGGCAGTATTTTTGGACACACTTCATGTTTCTCTTTGTCAGGCAAAATCCTCGCTGGGGAGCAGCCAACACTGCCTTGGTCAGATGGCTACCAGCTGAATACGAAGACGGGGAGAGCGAACCAAAAGGCTGGAACCCAGAACGGCTCCATAATGGATTCCAACTTCCCCCGGTAATCTACAAAATACCGGTCCAACAGACACAAAAGTCTTGGTGGATAAATTACAGAAATGTAGAAATGAAGCCGGCTCGCCCTGCAAAACCCTGAGTTAATGTAGCATTTCATTTATTTTTCCTCACCTGTTTCACAGCAGATAACGTCCACAGCAATTTAGGAAGAGCACAGGAGAGTGTGAGATGACATAGATTAGAACCGCATTTATATATTGCATCTAGCGTATACACTACATCCATAACCTAAAAACAGTTGGTTTCTTATCATGTGGATAAACATATTTTCTTCCAAAAAAGCAGATGAAACCGTTTTGCTCACACTTGAATTCAATTTTAGTCCTAATTTATGCATTCATTACACAGAGTGAGGGCCTTTAGTTGGAGAACTCATCAAATATGCATCACTTGTATCCAGCCAACAGTTTACCACCATATCCGACTGCTGAAATTTACTACAGTGTTTCAGATAATAAATCAGAGTCCTAATATTCCATTTCTTATTGACTCACAGTGAGTGAACAACATCTTGATACTTCATGTGTTGCATTACTTGAGCACTACAAAATAAAAATCCTGCTTTGTCTATAGGCCCGGACAGTCAGCAGGGAAATAATGACGAGTGCGTCTAAATGGAAAGATGATTCCTACTCTCAGCTGCTGGCGGACTGGGGCCAGTATATATCCCATGACATAACCCTGACGCCTCAAAGCACCAGCACCGATGGGTCAGATGTGGACTGTTTAAAAACGTGTGAAAATGTGCATCCGTGCTTTCCCATTAAGGTAAACAGAGAATCCATCATTTTCTTTATTTTTGTTGCTTGCACTTGTTTGTGTAAAAAATAAAAAAAAATAAAAAAATCCCTTTTTTCCTGGACTTTTGCACAATAGCAGCCCAGTGAAGCTCACCCAGTTTGATCCTGAGATAATCACATATTTAAATACATAAAATAACACAGTAATAGGTTCATTGTAGTACTTCCCAAAAAAACCCATTTACATTAAAAACAAACAAACTTTAAAATCTCTGTTGCTATGAACTCCCTGGTGGTGGTGATGGACAGAGCTGTGCATCCTTGTTTGAAAAGTTCAAGAGCATGGTGTTAATGTTTTTGTCACCAGGCCTGTTTGTACTATAGGACCCTCTGTACTTGTATGACAGCTAGCTTTAAACTATGGAAAAAATGGAAGCCATGGTAATCTGGAGACCGAGTGCATGAGAAAAATCTCACACCATGCATAGATGTTACAGCTAGCTAGATGACAAGCGGTCACCTGCCCAGAGTTATAAACTTCTCCAACTGCCTTTAGTTATTAGCAGGAGCCCAGTCAGTCCTTTTTAATGCCATCCTACTTTGCAGGTGACATCTGACAAAATGACACCTTTCACTCTGGGATAAGGCATTGCTTTATATTACATACGTTTACTTTTCCAAATGTGAATTGGGCCTTCAAAATTCCATGACAAAGACGACAACAAATACATGTGGTAGATCAGCAGTAGTTTAAAGTTTACCGGAAGCACTAAATGATCAGTAAATGATTCTATCCTCTCTGCAGATGAATGATGGTCTACAAAGCTGTATGCCATTTTTTCGCTCCACATCAGACTGCTTTGTCAATTTTCAGTCTGGTATAAGACAAGCCCTGCAGCGACAACAGCTCAATGCCATGACTTCATTCATTGATGCTTCTGCTGTCTACGGCCACAATCAAAAGCTGGAGAGCTTCCTTCGTGACCTTCCTGGCCGTAATGGAAAACTTGCTGTCAATGCCCGATTCAAAGATCCAAAAGGAAGGCCTTATCTCCCATTTGTAACCAAGCTGCCATCAGCCTGCCACCAAGATCTGCAAGGGGAAAGAGTTGAATGCTTCAGTGCAGGAGACAACCGGGTCAGCGAAGGTCTGCCTCTGACTTCTTTGCACACGCTGTGGCTCAGAGAACACAATCGAATTGCAGAGGCACTGAAACACATCAACGGTCACTGGAGCCCAGAGATGATATACCAAGAGACTCGTAAGATCATAGGTGCACTGCACCAGGTAAGTGACAACCAAACCCAACTGAATCAGATGTAAAAAGTGACACAAAAAATTCAGTTTCAGTTGACATTTCATGTGATTCATGGAACAAACTACTGAATTTAAAAGAAAGTATCCAAAATGTTAATTTACTAGCACTCAAGTAGGCACACAAAGGTAATTAGACTGATTAATTTGATGAATTCATTAGGCTAATATTTTGGATTCTGCTCAGATTCATTTATGCAAAGTCTGCAATCTGTCATTTCAGAATAAAAGTTGCACATTTTGAAATGTAGCAGCAATCTGCAGCAGAAAGGCAAAAAAGCTTTCAGCACTGTAAACTCTGTATTTCCAGGTTGCATCACACTTTTTCTCTTTCAAGTTTTCGCACTCTCAAGGCTACTTTGCAAGTACTTGCGATGAGTCAGCATCTCCCATGCAAACTGCAGTACTGTGCAAGTAACCAAAGCAGTCACAGGAAAGTTTGTGTCACAGCACCTTCTCTGTGACCAGATTCACCTGCCTTCACATGAGGTTGATAGTCAGCAGTTTCCAGCAGCCACTCGCCAACCGGTCAAGAAATACATTTTTCCTAGTTGACCAGTGGTTGCCAACCGTCTCCAGGCCTGTGTGACTTTTTATATTGCCAATTTTGTTTTTATTATAAACATCTCAAGTAGGCTAATAGTGATTTTAGTCATTTAAAACTAAATCTAAAATTTGTCAAACCCCTGTCCAATTCAATTTCAATTCAATTCAATTTCTTTATTGTCCCACAAGGGGAAATTAGTTTAGCAGCAGGAGGATAAGAACAAACACCCACCCTAAAGCTACTTTCAGTTTTGCATGCTTGGCCGCTCAAGGAAAACAAACATAATTCAATTTCTGCTATTTAATGTTTAACATTAACTGCCTAGTATTACCACAGAAGAAGCACCGTTTGCATTCACAGGCACGCTAACCTTTGAAAAAGCTTCAAAAGGGTACTAGATCAAATTTGAGAGGGATGGTTTAGAAATGAAACGAAATGCAGGTTGTGCTCTAATCTATGTGAAGGCAAGACCACTAAAGTTCTAATGGATTCACACGTAGTGGGGCGTTTTAGACTTTAAAATCTGGACATACCATCCTCTATCACCAGCGCTGTTAAATAAGCGTAGCTACGACACTAGACGCAGAATATGATGAAAATAAAAGCTACTGTGATTCGCAGCTATAAAGCTTCTGCCGAGTAACACAAATGATGCCTGAGGGGGAACAAACTAATCTAGCATTTATGAGCACAGTGATTTCAGAGTCTGCAGATGCGAGTGTGTCACAATTACGTGGGAGAGCTGATATGAATGAGATGTATAAAAGAAAAGAAGCGATTCTTTTCATTTGAAGTTACTCGAGGTTATAACAGCATTGACTGTATTGTGTCTGAAGCTGCTGTGCACATGGAAAACAAACTCTGGTATTTCTGTGATGCACAGAAATTGCAGGCATACAATAAAACAACACACAACATGTACGCTCTTGTGACAATCTACAAGTATAGAAACTTATATCCTATACACTTTTTAAAAATAAAAATCTTGTATCCCTAAAGCTGAGGCAGAAAAAGTGTCTTAGACAACATTGTCTCCATTTACTGTGTTTTTCACTTTATCATGTCATTTCATCTGACATTAAAAAGTGACACTGTAGGTACAATAGCAGTATGGGTCTGTAGCAGTGAGACTAAAGGATGGTTCAGGGTCGCCTGATACAGCCTCAACTATATGCTTCATCAAAAACGAAACCTTAAAAATAGAGAGGGTGTGTGTCTCCTGAAACCAAACTGGGAGCTGGTTCCACAGGAGAGAGGTCTGAAAGCTGAAGGCTCTGCCTCCCAGTCTGCATTTAGTGAACCACAGTCTAATTCAGGGGTCCCCAATCCCAGTCCACGAGGGCCGGTGTCCCTGCAGGTTTTAGATCTCACCCTGGGTCAACACACCTGAATCACATGATTAGTTCATTACCAGGCCTCTGGAGAACTGCAAGACATGTTGAGAAGGTAATTTATCCATTTAAATCAGCTGTGATGGATCAAGGACATCTAAAACCTGCAGGGACACCGGCCCTCCTGGACTGGGATTGGGGACCCCTGGTCTAATTATTCAAGACCTTACTGAAGAAGTAACAAAAGCACAAACTAGATTTTCAACATCACTTAGAGGATTTTCTCTTTTTCACTGATCAGATAAAAGAAAGCAGTCCTGCATTGTTTTCAAGATGAATGTTTTAGCACCATGTATAAGAATGACAGTTCCCTCTGCGAGCTGAGCGAGACATTATGAAGATAAACAGTGAAAAGCCTTCTCTATGGGGAAAGCTCTGCTGATTTAATGAATTCAGAAGTTGTCCGACCCTGACAGCTGCTGTTTTAAGTCTGATGACTGTGAGGATCAACCAGCCATGGAATTCCCTGCTTTGCTGTCATTGCTGGTGATGCTGCAGTTTTCATATCTGAAAACTGCAACTCCTAAGCCCATAAATTGGTATAAATTGGCTGCAGGGAACCATTTTATCTTAAACACTGTTCACATTAATATTATACATATTTGCAAGTCTCTGCTTGTAGTCGCTAGAGACAGAACAACAGAAAATTATCATGTGAATCACCTTATTTTTTTTCCAGTCAACACCTTTACCCAGCAGTTGTTTTAAAGCTTCCTCTAAGAATCTTGCCCAGCACCAAACAGCTAAGAAACCTAGCTACCATTAATTTGTGCAGAAACATGTCCCCAAATAATTACTGTTAATTATCTGCCTGATTTCAAATTGGAAACTGACGTATCCACTGAACTGGTCAGTGTATTTGTAGCACTGTGTCCCTCCAGTCCACAGAAACAGCCAGTAAATGCAAGCAGCTACATTTCCTCAGTTTTGCTCCAAACAAAACACGAGTCTGTTCTTTCTTTGTAGGTTCTTGATAATGAAGTAACAGATGGCATCACAGCTATGATGGCTCTCTCATTTTATTTATTTTTACGTGTCTTTATTATCCAATAGATACGCTTTTTACTACTGCTAAAGATGAGATCACACATTTTGTGGCAGGCCAGGCTTCAGAGCTTAGCAGAAACTGTTACCATCTCAGTGGTGTTGGGTGCAGGCACGTTGTGCACTACAATGACTGATTGGACTATTCCTTTCAGCTTCAGGCAGAGGGCGATTAATGATGAAGGAAGCGTGTGTACATTCTTCATGAAAAGTAACGAAGAAAATGTTTTATGATTGAATGCAAAGGATTTGTTGCTTATACCGAAGGGGAGCGGTGACCCTGGCGCTATCTTAAAGTTTCCCCAAACATTTTATTAGCAAGGGGAAAATAAGTCAGATTTTGTGTGCTGACATTTGACAACAGCAGTGGATTAGAAACTAGTATTTTCAGGTGACTCAGGGACAATGCTAGGGGAAAGAGATTTACAATATTAAAAAGAGATGGCCTAAGGTGGAAGGGCTCTTTAAATAATTTGGGAGGGTGAAGCATAAAAGGCAGGTAAAGGATTTACATACTGAAGCTATGACCAGCTTGGAAAATCCCTGTATTGGAAGCAGAGTGAAAAGTGAGGGACTATCTAGTCTGACCAGCCTGCAAACCAGCAGAATGTAACGTTATCTATTTTAACAAAAGGGGGAGGAAAAAAAAGAATTAAAGTAGTACAGAAGGGGGGGGGGGGGAGTAAGAGAATTCAAAACTAAACTACAAGCACTTTTTAATACATGACAGATTTGTTGACTGTTTTTAGCAAGGCCTGCAGACTAGGAGATCTGTTTTTTCAGATGTAGAAAATGTAATCCCACAAGCATTTGGAAAGTATGAGGCTTGACAGCAACAGCTTGATACTGATGGAGTAACTTTGAAGTAATTAAGGGCGACTGAGTAAATACCTGGTATGATGGTTTACTACTTGATGTAAACTGATGTTGGAGCAACCAGTGATGACTTAATGTTTGATTAATGTTCTCAGTGTTTGAATCAGAGAACGTACTTGTGAAGAAAGGTAGGATGAGATCATTATGAATTAATCATTGTCCAAATGAGTCACCATTACAGTATCTCCCAGCTCTAGTAAATATCATCATCCACCATCTAGTCCCGGATTAGGAGTCGCTAAGTTGTGATCGAATAATTATTTAAAGTGAAAGGAAACATGTAAAGGAAAATTCATACAGACTTCAGGGGATCGGGCTGCTTTTACACTCGACTGTATAATGCATGTATGAAACGCATGAAAGCCCAAAGTTCAGAAGATGGACTACAACATATGCATTTTTCCTTACAGCAACAGTTTTACCTGTTGTCCTCAAATATCACTTCATTCCAGAGATTGGACTAAAAAAATGCAACATATGCCAGAAATAATAAACTAAAAACAATATGCTTATTTTTCATGATCTAATGCAACTCCATTCTCCTTTCCTTGTTTAAGATTTCTACAAACAATGTAAAATTATTTAGATCAATCACCTACCTCAGCTGATCTGAAGGGACATCAGAAGTGCAGAGGGAAGGTGAACTGACACTCTGAGAAGGGAGACTGAGACGTTGTACACACAGGAGGGTGACTGTGGTAGTGGACATGTGTGGGGGAAAATCACACAGCTGAACTGAATCTAACTGATGAGACAAGGGAAGCAAAACTGAACATAACAGAAGGGAGACTATCAAAATAAAACAGGAAGTAACAGAATGCAGGAATGCATACTTGAAAAAAAGATAGTGAGTGAAACGAACATAGTGACAAGAAAGACTTTATACAGAAGACAGAGCACAAAGATGAGACTAGAACAGACAGGATACGAAGGGAACGAAAGTCGTCAAATAAGGAACTGAAGAAAAGTTGAAGTCAGAATCACCAGGAGAAAATATTCTCAAAGGACTAAATAGAGAACTGCAAGAGATAAGACTCAGGACCGTGAAATAGATGAACTTCGATCAGTTAGTACGCTGTATATTCTGGATTTAGAGAACTTATTAACCACTACTTTCTTCATGCAAGGCAGCAACTGGACAAGTAGCAGATTTTATTACAGCAGCATCACGTTGGGTTTAACAGGATATTTTTGAAAATGGAAAACATATCAGCAGGTTATGGCATGAAACAGAAAACATGCTTATATTTAAGATTGACATGATCTGCACCACTTCATTTTGTTTACTGTTTTCATGAATTAGAGCAGTAATTATCTGCTTTCATTTCATAGGAAGGATAGTCCAGTGAATCTTTTGGTAAAAGATGTAATAAAGACCCACCTTTCCTTATTATTTAGAAATTTTGACCAGCTTTTAATTGTGAAACTTTCCTAAGCAAATCTGACTATTCATAGACATTCTCAGTTTTCAGGAACTGGTGTAGTTTTTGTGCCTTTTTCTGGTAAAAATGTTGACGGTTAATCAGGTTTTCAGTCTAATGAGTTGTTAATTAGAGAAAAAAAACAAACATGTTTGCTTTTTTTCCACAGTAGACATTTTCTGTGGAGCCAACAGAGAAAAAACACAGATGAAACTAATTTTGTTAACAGTGACTCATTTCCATTAAGCGTGAGCTCTTGTATGCAAAATAAAAATACTGGAACTTGATGTAGGCGTCGTTAACGTTGTCAATCACTGATCAGGTGAGAAAGAAACCAACCAAAATAAACAGATAGGAACTAAACAGGGTCACTCGAGATGCAAGAGTGTTCGAGAAACCATTCAGTAACACTTGTCTAAACAACTTACCTGCCACAGCTATTAACTTCTAATTCTTAATAATAATTGAGGCATACATAGCAGCGCCACTGAGAAGGATCTTTAATATCAGGACTGAAATGTCTTCCTGTAATGTGGAAGTTTGCTGTAATTGTGTCCCTCTGGGGGGAAAAGCATCTAACTGCAGTCCTTTCAGCAGCTATCAGCTCCTTGTTGTGCTTTTCGGTCCATATGGTTGAATCCCAACAGCTCTCACGAAGCCCTCCACCCCCTCCACCCCACTTTAAAATCCTCCTGCAGCTGTTCCCGACAAACAAGCTCACACGGGGTGAGTGTTTTTTAGAATGCTGTTTTCATTTTGCATTATTCTTGACAAGCTACTGTAAAAGCACAACTTTAATGCTTTAAATTATGCACTACATCATTAATTGCTAACAGAAAAACCCACTTTCAGGCCAAAGGTACTGTAGGTAGCAATTAGGCTGGGAAGTGTTTTAAGGCGGATGCCAGTTGATGCATACCTGCAGACGTAGTATGTTTCTGTGGCTACACTGTTTATGTCAGAGTTATCAATCCAAAAATATTGGTCAGTTGCCCCCTCCATTCTAACTGTACTGGAATACTAATTATAAAAATCTAATTTAACTGATTGGCATAGAAATGGAGATTTGTTTTCTTCTGGTTGGACATCAACAGGAATGCGAGCAAATATGTTATCGAGCAAATAACAATGTTTACATTGTTTGACCGTGTGGCTGTCGTACTGCATTACTCCTCCTACACCGGGTATGCTACAACACTAACAGAGACTGGGTGTGTTTAAAGTATATACAGAAAACATTTCTTTGAAGATTACACATTTTAGCATGGAGATAAAAATCAAAGCCAGAAATGCACACACTCACAACGTACTCTAATTAGAAGAAAACACTTAAATAGGTCACCATATGGAAACAACTTAATGAAAAGCTTTACACCCGAGTCAGCAAAAGGTTTGTGTTATTATTTTGTATCATTAAATATTCCCATGTACTAAAAAAGTAACATAAAATCTGCAGCTCAGGCTGTGAGTGAAAACAGTGGGGAGCAGGCAGGTGAAACTATCCGTACTTTGTTTCCAGTAGACTGTTTGTGGGCAGCCACTTCAAAACATCACTCTACAAGACTTGCAGAAGAAACAGACTGAAAGGTCAGAAGCCATTTCAATACAGAGAGAAAGTCTATTATTTGCAGGAAACAAGAAATGATCAGCTAACAACATCTGGTTTCATTCTGACTTCAATTACAGTGCACAGTTGTGAAGGGCTTTTGCTTTTCCAGAAGTGTAGAGGCAATATCATTATGTTCTATTTAGTTGTAAAATGGGAGAGACATAGCGGGAGAATTATTGTTAAAAAGAAAGGAGAAAAAAAACGATACAGTTTGAAGGGCCAGACCTGCTTTGCCTAAAGTGCTTCAGTCCATTAAGTAAGAGCCTCAGCTGTTGAACAGCATCACATTTATGAGCTTCATTATCTGAAAAATGCAATTCAACTGCAAATCATACAGCGTGCAATAACAATTAGAAAATAATTCTGTGAATTTACTTGTTATTTTATTAAAGGAGCTCTTTTAAAATTCCGTACTGCACTTTTATTAAGGTTTGGGGCTTTCTCCAAGCCAGAAAAATCAAAGGCCATCCCACGACAGCCTGGCTTTTAACCCCTAGTACAGTATGGATTACATTTCCAGGAGCCTTCTTCTTATAATGCAGCTGGGTGAATTAGAAGGTGAGGAATAAATTTCAAGCAAAAAAAAAAAAGCCTGGCATGTTGTAAAGGAGATAAAATAAAGTGTGTGAAAGGTTGAACACAAGCACAAGCTCATTAAATGGAATACTAAACCCAACACTCATCAGCCACAACATGAAAACCACCTGCATAAGATTGTATACGTGGCCTTCACGCTGCTAAAACAGCTTTGACCCACTGAGGCCTGGAAATGAGATCCATTAAGGTGTTTGACAGTTGGTCCTTTGCAACCTGTGAATTGTAAAGTGGGCCCTCTGTGGATTGAGGGTTCAAACCTTGGGATATTTCCTGTTTTTAAGTAATTATTTTGCAGTTTTGTGATGTATCTGCATGTGTCTGCAATGGAAGGCTGCCTGAGTCACCATGGAATGAGTAAACGGTTTGCATCAGTGTTACCAGCAGCACATTCCAGTTTAATATGATGATGAATTTTATTAACTTCACTTGTTGATAGTTTTAATGTAATGTCTGATCAGCCTGTCTGATCTGTAATTGGTGGACTACAATAGTCTAATATATGGTTTTGGTTACTATCCTGTAATATATGACTCACTGGGCTCCTGTACTTGGTAGATACTTCAGTTTCTTGTCTTGAACCTGAGGAAAGTTTTTTTTCTCACTTTTCGGTCATGCTCAAAACCTCTTTGAATTGTTTTTCCAGGAGCCAAATTCCAGATGTGATGTGGCCTGAGTTCATAAAAAATCTTATATGAATTTGAGCTGATTTTCTGTCAGTTGTCACTGTGACTTTTCTCTGACTTTTCTTTTTTCCTCCTGTTTTTTTCTGTTTAGGCAGTACAGAGTTTAGACCTGCTAAACTCTGTATTGGTGAAGGTTGTGTGGGCCACATAAACCCTGAGGGGAATACCTGGTTTTTCCATCTTTCCCATTGTGCTCTAATCATTTCATCTAAAAAATGTGCATAAAATCCAAATTGGTTATTTTACTGTGTGTGGTTCCAGTGCTTCCTTTGCAATAAATAACTAACTGATGTAAAAATGATGGACGATATCTCACTAATGTATGTGTTGGCTTCCGTGCATTTTTGTGTGTGTGGGGTTGCACCCTTGTGACATGAGTCGAGATTCGGGTGCTGAAGTGAGGCATTTATAAATAGTGATGAGGACAGATGAAATTCTCTGCAGTAAACCGTGAGGAAACAAGCGTGCAATCACAGCCAGGGTTATTATACAAGTAGACATTTCACTGGTAATCCTACAGGGATTCCTTTAGCTGTATGTATATACACATTCACAGATATCATTTCAGGTATTCAAAGAGGATATTTTGTATTTATTTGTAAAGTATGCTTCTATTCAAACTCAGTATAGACTTTAGAATTTGGTGATAGACACATAAAATCTTTTGCGCTTTTTCCCTTTTTCTGATGTCCATCCGTTTTCTTTTTTGATTCCCAGATCATAACCCTAAGAGACTATGCTCCAAAAATCATTGGCCCAGAGTCCTTCAAACATTACATTGGTCCCTACAGGGGATACGATCCATCTGTGGACCCCTCTATCGCCAACGTGTTCGCCGCAGCCGCATTCAGGTTCGGCCATGCTACCATCTCCCCAATCCTCTGCAGACTGAATGAGAGCTTCCAGGAGGATGAGCGCTTCCCCCACTTGAGACTGCACAATACTTTATTCAGTCCATGGAGAATAGTCAAAGAAGGTCAGTGCACTCGTATGAGAATGGAAACCAATAACACATCCTGCAAGCACAGTAAACACACCGAAAGAAAGGAGGAAGAAGAAAAATACTCTTTTTAGGTCAGCTCCAGAATCAGCTGCATACATGCAGTTTAAAAAAATTTACACAAGCAGGATCAGAATTTTTGTTTTCTATAAAAAACCCAGAAAATGAGCGATACAGAGTGCACCCATTCACAGGAAGAATAATCGATCGTACAGGCTGTAGGGACCTTTTTTTTATTCATTGCCACTTCATGTTTTAACCTATTCTTTAATTTGACCAGAACATTAAGGTTATACATTTTTCAGCAGAACATTTTGGTATTGTGACCATTATGATCAAACTAACTGAAAACCCAAACAGCAGCAAAGGGACACATGTATTAGTGAGTAGTGTCAAGTTTCCACTTGGACGTTTGGTCCAGCCGTGTAGCTTAGCTTTCCGACGTTTGCATATATTTTGTTTTGCCACATTTCTTTTATTCACTGTTTTCCTCAATATTAAATAACAGCAAGAAGACTGTAAATCATTCTGATGATTGTGATGGGTTATATGAGAGAGCAATTGTATGTTTGTTAAGTCTTTAAATCTGAAAAAGAATAATATGCTTTGTCTAAATTATTAAGTAAAATGTTGCAACCAGCTTCTTTTCTAAGCCTACAACAATTATATTCATTCCCACCTGTATTCATGACCACTGGGGAATGTGGGTTCAGTGTTCATACTTGGATTAGAGCTCTCAAATTCTTCAGAAAATATGTTGTTTTCTAGCCACTAAATACTTCAGTGGTCAGCTTATTCAGTGGTCTGTGTATACTTGTTTTTTTTTAGAGTTTTTTGCCTGCTGGGAATGAAAATGATACATTGAGTCTCAACAAAATCAGAAATGCCACACACAGTCTTTCTGCTGTTCTCTTCATGTCTGCATGCTACTCTGGCTTTCTCCAGTATCCCCCCCCCCAAATGCATAAGGTTAGGTTAACGACTGATTCTACATTGGTTGTAGATATGAGTCAGCGCATGACTCTCTGTGTTGATGCTGCAACAGACTGGCACCCCACCTCTTGCCCCCTTGATAGCTGGAATAGGCTCGACATGTAGCTCCCTTGTGATGTTGAAGTGGATAACCTGAAGTGGATGGATGGATCGATGAACAACTGTGACACACTCACCTTTTATCATATCCTAAAGATCAGAATTTCTGGTCTGCTTACAAAAGTTTGAGGTGTTTTCATTTTTACTTTAAAATGCTTTTCACTGTATTTCCATACAGTGAAAAGTATTTTAAGGTCATAGCTGTGTGCAAAGTGTGAAAAACAGATCCATAATAATTAGAACACTTACTTGGCTGAAATTCACATTGAAGATCATGTTCTCTGGCATGTGCAGACAGCCTCCAGCATTCCTGTACCATGCTTTTGGAAATACTGTTACAACCACATATGCTATATGGTGTGCAATTTTATCCTGGAAGTCAAACATTCTGTTCTGTTTCAAACTAGCTCAAATTTTGTGTGAAGGATCAATTTCCAAACCTAGATTGAGCACATCAGGTGAGTAGTGAGATCAAGAGTATGCTTGTTTATTTTCTTTCTTTCCCTTAGTCTTCATCAGGCTGTGCACCATAAATTCATCCCCCAGGGTGGGAATGCCGGTATCAAATTTGACTGTTATGTCCTGAGGGAGAGCATTCAGAAGAAACGATCTGAACTGCAGTGCTTGCCAGAAGGACATCTCATGCTGGCTCAGAGCTAACTGAAAACACAGGATGTTTTTTTTTTTTTTTTGCCCACACCAACAGAATCTTCGCTCACCACCTGGACCACTCGTCGGATTTGGCTCTCTGCAACTTAGTCCACTTCTTGAAAATGAAAAACAAGTTGATGGGTCACTGTTTGGACACACTGGAGGAGATCCAGCGTGTATCACGGATGGAGCTTGATGCACTGACAGAATGCGACTGTGAAAAGTGTCATTTTTCCCCACAGTGGCTCTGCGATCGACCTCCACTTGCCATCGCCATTCCATACGTCATCATTCATCGTCTTTTGAAGCAGTTAAAACGATCTTTTAGGTTGTCAGAACGTTGCAATTGGTTCTCATGAATCTCATTTGATATTTTGTAATATAAAAATAATGAGAGATATTTAATCCACTTTAAAACTTCAACATCCATTTTTGAAATAAAAAACAAACACAAAACAAATAGTTATATATTATAATATTCATACTATATTATATTATGGCCAATTCACAATAATATTTATAGTACATTAAAACCATACTGCACAAAAACCTATTAACAGCAATTCACTGACCCAGAAAACCTTGTGTTGCTTTTTCTTACTGGGACCCATAGTGAGCATCTCCACTGTGATGCTCACTATGGGTGCGTCACAGCAGAAAGACTGAGATGACATTTCTCAGCCTTTCTGCTGAGAAATGTCATCTGGGTAGATTGACTTTGTGGATCCTATTATTTCTACTGCCCTGACCCCATGACATTGTACAATAAAATGTGGTCTACTTAGCTCTTCACCAGCTGGTCTCACATTTAAATGGATTATGCTACCTTAAATATTATCTTGACACCAGTTGGGATGTTTTGCTGACCTCCAGTGGCTGAAGCTGTTACCTTGCTGCTTCCTTGCTGTGTTCAGTTGCCTTACAACTGAAAACCATGTTTATTACTTTTATAAAACTATAAAAATGTATTGTCATGATAACCAGCATGTTCATCCTCAACAGTCCATTCATTCTATTTGCTGAAAAGAAATGTTTGGACAATGGAGGGCCCCTGGGAAGTACCAAATCCAAGCCCGGGAGTGATTTCTGAGCAGCAACAATGAAAGCATCCAGTCCAGAGAAAACAGTACCTTCCCAACCATATGTTGTTTTTCTTGTCATTGTGGTCAACCCCTGGATTATAGTCGGGCTGTATTCCAAAAAAATCAATGAAGTTTTCACAGTTTAATAACATTGCAATATATTATCTTTTTAATAGAGAAAACAACAAAAAAGAAATACAAAGTCACAGTCTTAACAGCAACCCACAACAACACATGAACTATAAATAATAATTAATACTAATGACTCTGGAAAAATAAGTAATAGGCTTTTGTTTCTAGGGGGGATTGAACCAGTCCTGAGAGGCGTAATTGGATCTGCAGCGTCAGCTGTTAGCGCAGACATGCTGTTGGTTGATGAAGTAACAGAGAGGCTAGTGGTCCTTGATACACTGAAGCAGATGGACCTGGCTGCGCTGAACCTGCAGAGAGGACGAGATCACGGCCTCCCAGGTAAGATCTTGGCTGAGAGTCAGATCTGTCATTCAAATGCCATTAGATTATCCTCGTCAAATCAAAGCGACAGTAACCACTCCACACCCTGTTTAAAAAACAAACAAAAAAAAACCACATCATTTGTCCTTCCCTTTGTCAACAAACTGTGTTTCTTAGTGACCATTGACAAACCATTGACATATTTAATGGGTGGTCATTAATATGAGTACTCTGTTGTTGCTTCCTGGTTCCTTACAGTGTGGACAATAAGGAATGAGCAGTGCTGTAATAAATTACTTTTTAGCTTGGAGCTATGTAGGCCCACAAGGACGAAGTAGATATAGAAGTGAAATTTTAAAACTAACAATACAAGAACAACATGAATTTTGGTATTTGTTTAAAAAGAAAAAGAAAAGAAGTGATCTGGCAAACAATCCTGCTTTTCTTGATTTGTTATTATAAAGCTGACAGATGAGTCATAAAGCCTGATAAGCACAAAAACATTATCTACGCTGATCCAAATCAAACACATCACTCCCCTGAGCATCCCAGAGCATTTCACACTGATTCTGGGACGCTATTTGTGTTCATTTAAAGGAATAATAACACAGTATGGGAATTAAATTTATTTAATCTCTCACCAAGCATGCAAACAACATGATCAGTGACTGATGTTGTCCTTTCTCCTCATTTCTGCGTTTTCTCTTCTTACCGTCTCTCCTGACACCAGGAGAATAAAAACCAAGGCAATCATAAAGCTCTATATCACCGGAAACACCTGTGCATTATTTACCCAAGCTTTCATGCCCAAGCCAGCTCTGCCTTCTGCTCCTGTCAATGATCTTGTTTCAGTTCTAAAGTTTTGACTGTATTAATGCCATTGCTCCCACAAAGATCAAAGTTATCCCTGAAAAGAAAAAAAGGCACCATGGAGGAACGCCAAGCTGGTAAAAGCTCAAAAAAGAGAGCAGACAGGCAGAACGCAGGTGGTGGAAAACAAAACTTCACGTTCATTATGACATGTATAAAAAAAGACTGCAGCTATAGCTTGAAAGTTAAGTCCCTTTTTTTCTGAGATTGGTAATCAATATAACACACACACACCTCAATGCATGAAATAGCTGTGCATCTTTTTTAAAGTTGACAGTCTGTGAGGATAAAGTTTGTATTCATATACACTGGTGAAAATAACTATTTGAATTTGTAAGTTTGCCCACTTAGAAAAGAAAGAAATGAACTGTCTCTAATTTTATGGTAGTTCTATTTTAATGGAGAGAGTCATTGAATGAAATAAGCATTTAATCCCCAAACAAAACATACCTTACTCTACTACTTTGTGGGGAAACCCTTGTTGGCAAGCACTGCAGTGAACCCTTTGTTGTACTTTGCCACCATTTTTTTTTACACAACTCGAAAGACACTCTGTAAAACTTTTAGGTTTCTTTGCTTCTGTTTGGCAACTCAAAGCTTCAGCTTCTTCCATAGGATCGTGTTCTAATAAAGTAAAGGAGGTTCTTGTCGATAATTATATGGTACATGGACCTGTCCACTGAAGCAGCAGAAAAACAACCCCAAAGCATAATGTTCCCGACTTTGTGCTTGATTGTGTGGGTGGTGCTCTTTGAGTCATACTCTCTTATGTCAAACGGGTCGAATTGATTGCAAAGAGCTCAATTTTAATTTATCTGACCAAAGCACTTTTCCCCAAGACTTCTCTGTTCACTGGCAAACAGACAAACTTAAGATGGGCGTGTAGATATGGCTTCTTTAGCCAGGGGAACTTGTCGGCAGTGCCTTATCAGTGGTGTTCTTGGTGGTGACGGTGGTCCCAACTGCTTTCAGATTATGAACAAGCTCCTCCTGTGTAGTTTTGGGTTGATCCACCACCATCCTCAAAATTATGAAACAAGACCTTGCACGGAGTTCCAGATTAAGGTCTGTCGATGGCTGTTTTATATTTCTTCCATTTCCAAACAACTCCACCAACAGTTGTCATCTTCCCAACAAGCTTTTTGATGGTCTTGTTGCTTTGTGAGCATTTCTCTAAGTGAGCAAACTTGCAGATTCAAATAATCCCCTCACAAGAGGAGTCATGAGAAAGAAAGAAAAAAAACCCCCAGAATATCACAAGAAAACGGCAATATAGAAAGTAGCACTGTGAAAGAATCCTATACAGCCAGGTGCGTTTGAAGCATTAGTGCAGAATGATAGATGAGTTCAATAGTGTCATAGCAGCTAGAGTCAGATTTAGGTTATTGTGTGCAGTTCTGTTCAGATCCCTTCATGTCTTAAGGGAAGTAAATGAGAGTATAGTGAGTCGGGTTAAGGTGGAAAGACTGGATTTGATCTCCTGATTTTTTTATTCTTAATGTCATGCCAGATTTCCACAGCCATTGCTAAATATGAAGAATGGTCACCTCTACTCAACAGGGGACACATCCATTATAATCACATGGGTGCCAGAAAAAACAAAAAAAAAGCAAAAAGTGTGGCATCCAGGCTATGGTTGCACAGTTTGTTTATGGGGAAGAACTGTACCAAAGGGTGAGCTGTAATCAGCAAAAATGATCTTTTGATTCATTTTCCAGGTGAGAGAGCACTATCTGCATAGCTGTAGAGATCTGTTAGGGCTGCATATATACTGTATGGAAGAACTCGCATGAGTTTTTAGCCTTCTTTTATGCTGCTTGTTTTACAGCAATTTGATGTTCCAATTTAAAGTCACTGTCCACAGCAGCCCAGCAGTGGTTGATTGTGATAAGCACACGTTAACCAGGATCCACCCATCCATGAATGAACCAATCTACATAGCATATATAGCTGTCATAGGGAGAGAGGCGGGGTGCATCCTGGATAGGTTGCCAGTCACTGGCTTCCTGCATCTTGAGTTAATAAATAATTAAATCAGATAGGCAGTTTAATAATCATATCAATCAGGTGGATTTTACTTGCCCTGCAGTCTGGCATTTCTTCCAGCTTCCATGATGACACGAACTCAGGAAATCAGAAAGTAATATCACCTGATTCTCTCACCTGCACTCTACATGCTTCCCTTTTTTCTTTTCATTCGTTTTTGTCACAGTACTTTTCTTTAACATTTAGCAATGATGTTAAAGCTATAGAATGGGAAGCTAGCATCAACTTAGTTACGTTTTTACATGACAGGAAATCTCAAAGGGAAAATGACTGAAAATATGCACAGACTGAGTCTCCTGGAACACAATCTGTTATTCACTTAAAATACAACGTCTGTACTTGAGGGGAAAAAGTGCTTTGCGATAACTTGAAAAGGGACTAAGATGAAAGTGAGAACAAATAATTTAAAAGGTATTAATTGCTTCACAAGTAATGCTTGACAAAATGGAAATTGAGCTATTCTTTTCAACATTTTCAACAGTTGATCTGTATATGACGTGTTCTCAAAGTTATCTGGTTATTTCATATTTCATGCCTTTGAAAAGAAACTGAATGCTAATTTTGTGATATAATGCTGCATGAGAATATATTTAAAGCTGTAAAAAGTGCTGGTTTAGATTCACAGAGCACCTATGCCTGTAGCAGGAAAGCCTGTGGCATTCGTGCTCACTCATAGGTCAACGTTTTTCTATTTTTTTGCAATGCATTCTATTGACTTTCCATGCAAGTTTAATCTTTTTTTACTGTACTTAAATCTTTTGAAGCATTTTGAATTGCCTTGTGTCTGAAAGGTGCCAAAATCTTGCATTGCCTAGTTTAACTCCACTGACTTTACACATCAGACTCTTGGGAATAGTTATTACCAATGTGAAAAAAGCTTTTTGCAGTTCCAGTGCAGCTGTGCTAAATCTCATATCCAAGGACCATGCCTTTTCCCTGGAACTTTTAGTAAAACGGTTATCAAGACTATCTTTTTCACTCTCTTTATTTATATCTTTATATGTCTTTAACTTCTAGTCAATGACAGCATTAATTTAAGCAAAAGCTTTTTTTAAAAATATAAAAAAAATACAACATAAGAAAGACAACTTTGTGCACAACTAAAAACAAGACAGACCATCTTAGACTTTAGTTTTAAATCAATGGGTTGTTTTCATTTGGTCAAGCTCATATTTTTGTGTCAGAGAAATCAGAGAAACGATGCTGCAGTGAGCTCTAGCAGTTCTGCTGAATGGGTTTTATTTGGACAGCTGGCGTCCCATTTCTTCCTGTTTCTACACTGTAAAACCTGACAAGTTAAGTTAACTCAAATGATTTGGGGAAACCGATTGCACCAATTGATTCAAGTTTTATAACTTAAACAGTTTGGGGTTATTTAAGTACTTTATTAGAGTCCCAAGAACCCAAAGCAAATATGATAATGTAACTCAAATGCATTATGTTTATTTACTCATTGTATTTAGTATGTTTCAACTTAAACCATTAAATTTCTTGTACTAAGATGCTGTATTTATTCAAACTTATTTAAAGTGTTACATGCTCATATTCAAATTAAGTTAAATTAACTTAAATGGTTGTATTTAAACAACTTAATCCAATTGGGGAAACCGATTGCACCAAATGGTTCAAGTACTATTAACACAAAACCAAGCTATTATTCTTTCCATTCAGTTTTTATTAACTTTAACTGCAGAGAAAATACAGAATGAATACAACCATACTTTCAGTCATAACCTATGACTGCTAAAGCCATTATCAAATAACAAATAATTAGGCATTTTAAAACTTGCACTTTTAGGGAATTTTGAATGTTTTTTGTAGCATTTTGAAAATCGATTAAATGTACAAAACACAAATTTAGTCATGTAGACCTGATACATAGGTGTACATCATAAAAAAACAATAGTCTAGAGGCAATTAGAGCCATAACAATCACAATTTTAAGTAACATTTAGTATAATAATGAAATCACATGCACTACAGCAATGCAACTATAGAAAACAGCTGAACTAAGGATGTCACTAACAAAAAGTATTCTCAAAGGTATTTGTGGCTTCGCAACAGTTTTGCCCAGACCTCGAGTGAACTGGCACTCATCACACAATTAAAAAATAAAGCATGAAAGTATACTGTACATATTGACTAATTATCAGTTATCTCGCAAAAGATTTCCATGTAACTAAAATATGTTTTTAGAAATAAGCTTAAGATTACACACTATGTGAAGATTTTTTTCAATCACAAACAAAACGTCAAATATGGATTTTCTCCTTATTCTTAGCTTTCTCCACATTGCCTTTTAGAAAGCTAATTACCCAGAACAAATAAAACTATTGAAGCCATTCACAGATAACTGAAAAAGCACGAATATAGTGACCAGTGAAAAACAAACATCATCTGCACAAGCTCATTTTTTAGTGTCTGCAATTTTGGTTTTAGTTGCTTTCTCTCATCGTCTAGCTTCAGCAACACTACTTGAATGAACTCAAAAAAGCCAGTATACTTCATAGGATAGCTCAGATGCAGAGCATAGATTAGCCCAAACAAAGACACCAGGGCATCAGTCCATGAGTGATGAGTCATAACAAACTGATCTTCAAGTTCTATGAACACTTGGCGTGGTGAGAAAGGAACTCCTCCAGGCACCTCCTCTTCATCGACATCAGCAACCAGAGCAATTCTATGGCTTCATAGAACTCAATTTCACCCTAAGATATAATACAGAGTGCACAATTATTCATCTGTAATATCTCTGTTAAAAGCATAAATACAAATGTTCAGGCACCTTTCTTCAGTTTTTCAAATTCTATATATCATAACATGTTTTAAGTTGACAGTGAAGGTTCATTTTTCATTCATCCAGGTAGTCAAATCAAGGATGAAAGAAGTTTATAAGTCATTCAACTTCACGTCTTCAACTTTCAACCCAAGTCCAGATGACTTATAAACTCCTTTCAACCTTTTTTAAATTCAAATGTGCAAATTATTGTAATACCAAAGTACCTTGCATGTTTTGAAAATCTCTGAGGTACATTGGTAGGCCGGCCAGAACTGCTGTTCTAGTTGCATAGATGTCGTTTGTGTCCTTATACATATATATATATATATATATAGGTTCGGTTCGGTTCGATACTTTGGTGTCACGGTTCGATATTTTTTCGTTACAAAAAAATGTTCATGCCTTTTTAATTTGTCATTTATTAAAATTATAAATATATATTTTAACTCAAAGGTACAGTTTTTAAATTTAACCCTAACCCTTGTGCGTGTTTTTTATTTTGACAGTGAATGCGCACCTGCGGACCACTTATGTGCAGCCCTGGTTATTTAGCTCATCATATTGCAGCCACAGAAATTCTTTTGTCCATGAAACCATAAAGCTGCACTTTCTTTTTGCCTTATAGTCTGATTTGTCATAACTTCTCCGTTTTGTGGTAAGCTTTTCTTTGGCTGTCACTTCTTCACCCTGACCTGTCTTATTTGGCTCAGCAGAACTGAAATGCTTTTACACACTCACTCACATAAGCTCAGCGATTCTCTGCGCGATCAACCTCTCACATGTTTAAGCTTGCTGCGGGAGATTTCACTTGTCATGTTTGCATAGTAAGCTAACGATTAATAAGACGATGTCAGAGGAATTGGTGCACAAATTATCATCACTCACAGATCAGTGCTGTCGCTCTCTATACACAGTTCGCGCGATTGCAAAGCGAAAGCAAAAAAACAAGCGCAAATTCAAACGCGACTTCAATATGTCACATATTGACAGTGGCTCACCGATGCCAATGACATAATTACCCAGCTACATTTCTGAAAGAATGCAGAAGCATTGACATATATTTTTCCTACAATAGCCCGACGGGCAGGGAAGAGATAGATTTTGGTAGCCCGACTGAAAAAAATCGCTAGCCCCAGGACGTCGGGCTAGCGATATTGCAAGCCCTGTATCTGATTGAGGAATCACTCATCTTTGGAAAAGAGAGTTTATTACAGAGAAATGTCTCTTTCCAAAATAAAAGCTATACTATCCGCTTCTTCTGGGCTATATTCTCAGCAGCATAAGGAGAATCATGTGCTAACAGCGGTCTAAATGACTCGGCTAAAGTTAGTAGCATGCTTGCTTTTTTTTGTCTGCTTCCACTTGTCTTTGCACTAGGATGATGTCGGCGTAAATGTGCAGTCATATTCGTTGTGTTCCCGCTAGTACTTTCAGGTTAATCTCGTTGAAATGACCTTAACGCCACAACACGGCAAATCTCCGTTAACGAGCTACCGCCGATCGCTCCGTGCATGGGGCTAGACGGCCAACACGTTAACGAGCTAACTGCGCTAACACACTAGTTCACACCAATGTAATTGAGCATTGCATGGCACATCCAACATACTGTTTTACTTTAGTCCATGACTCGCTTACCTTCAGGGTCATACGTCACATGAAAACCAAAATAATTCCAAACGCCAGATCTGAATGACGTTCAATTTGCCTGTTGCAAGTAGAGCTTAACTTCTGTCTCGCTAGCTTGCCCTGCGCTCTTCCTTCTGACTATGCTGTCTGTGTTGAGCGCTCAGTGGATCTGCGCTCGACAGTGCAGCCTAGGCGGAGTAGTCGAACACAGATTCACTGAGCGCTCCACACAGACAGCATCGTCAGAAGGAAAATTGATAAAATAAATTACAAATGCTGTATTGTTCGATACATATGCGTACCGAACCGAAAGCACTGTATCGAACGGTTCAATATCGATACGAATATCGTTGCACCCCTAATAAATATATATATATATATATATATATATATATATATATATAAATAAACAAACACATAACAATGGCAACTGCCAAGCAAGCAGAATAATAATTAGTATCTTTTAAATACCTGTTTTCCATATGCCGACAAAAGCTGCTCCATCCTTTCACCGACCCGTCCAGTTTTCCTCTTTTTGTAAAGTCCAGTCAGCTGAGGAGCATAATCATCCAGCGCAGCATAAAACACATGTGGCAGATTCTGATTGGTGATCCGATGAAATTCAAAGTAGAGCTGAAGAGAATTCCAAAAATATTATAAGCAAAACACAGCATACTATATGAGCAGCAAATGTTATATACGTAGTTGTACTTACCTGTGTCTCATGAAAGAGTGCTGGCCATGGTCCCTCACCTGGCAAAATTTGAGGTTATTGGATGAGGGCGATTAACTTTGTCAGAATGTTGGTATGGAAAGTGCAGAATTGCTCTGTTTAAGTCTTCTAAGTTAAAATATCTCTTAGAAATCAAACCTTTAAACAATGTGCCAACTCCACTGAAATGACACCTTCAAACAGGTCGTGTAGGAAGTCAGGTGGGAAGCCTGTGACAGGATGAAAGAAAGAGAGATGGTCAGAAGGAACACAGGTGTTTTTAACACCATAGTTTTCCTTAATGTCATCATTCTGAAGCTCTTGCACAATAATTATCATGAGCATCTTTTGTTCTCATTACATAATTCCCTGTAACAGCATTTTCTGTTTGCATTTCTGTTGGGTGGCATGACAAAACCTACAGAAATATGTAGACCTGAAACTCTCATTGAAACCAGCAAGTCCATGGGCAGAAGGTTGTCTGCCACAACAGAGTAGACAGTGCCTTTAAGACATTCACCAAGAGTCTCAATGTAGGCACCTACTTCTTCAAGAGTTTTCAGATCATTTAAGAGTGGTGACAGCATTTCCTTACACCCAAACTGGCGTACATCATTGGAATTGCACAGCAGAGCAAGCTGGGTGCAGTGTAGAGCAGAACAAGATTTAACTGGAAAGTTTTCCAGTGTCCAATAAACTGCAAAGACTTTATGTATTTTCTTTGAGGTACCAAGTGGGTTTGTGATCAAAATCATCCACATAAAGTATCATTGACAATTTCTGTCCCTCTTGTGACAGTAGAACATTTTCCTGGTAGTAGGATCCATCACAAAATGACATGAAATGTCCAGGAATCTGTGTGGGTGCTTGTTTAATTTCTTCAAGCACATCATTTTTTTTCAACAACAATTGCAAAGATGTGAGAATAGGCACATACATATAAGTGTGCTTTGACGATTCAATTAAATACTCCACAGGTTTGACATATGGAAAATTTTCTTCATAATATGATTTCCTCCTCTTTGCTGTAGATAGTGGTCCTTCAGATGTGACACATTTATGTAAAACATTACTATCAGAAACTGCCTGACAAATCTCATCCACCAGTTTGTCCGTATATGTACAGTTGTGCTTTTTCAGTATATCTACAACTGATTTTCTAACCAAAGGTTGTGATAACAAAAACAACTGATCAATATGCTCAATAATCTCCTGTGTTGCTCTCTGGGACACATGGAGAAGGGTCTGCATTTTCAAGAAAAATCCAGCCAGATTGTATTGCAACTGCTCTTCTAAACCCTCAATTCCACTGATTTCACTGGTGGATGCCACTTGATTGTCATCTGATGACTCTATTGAATCAAGCTGCATGTCATCTTTTTGTTCTACATTTATAACACTTTGCACAATGCCTTCATTGTAACTTGTTGAATTTTGGTGGTCTCTGCATTTGTGGGCATTGAAGGTTGAGTAGACATTGGTTTTAAAATTGCAGTTCTTGAAAGGACATGGAACAGTTTCTTTTCGTTTTAAATGCCCCCTCAGATGGATAAACATTTGGCTTTCAATAAATGGCTGCTTAAAATTACACATAGAGCAACAAAATCCATAATTATTCAAATCTGGATAAGAACCGTCTTTTCTTTGCGTGGGAGTGTGCATTGTTGACATGTGTATCTTTAATGAATTAAATGTATTAAATGTACACATGCATGTGTTGTAGAGACAGGGTAAGGGTGAAATTGTGGAGTACTGACCATGGTTGAGCCGATAATGCTTCAACAACATGACTTTTATGGCAGTAGAAAAACTAGACAAACTACACAACTTGCAATTCCACATTTTGATACCAAATCGTTTTAAAATCACCTTTACTGGTTGTCTTTAGTGCAGTGCTGGATGATCTCTCGGCATGCTACTGCTCCTTCAATCGTCAGACTGTAATAACACAAAAGCCATGAGGACAGAAAGCTAGCAGAACAGTTTTTACTTTTACTTCACTTAAAAACAGTCAATCTGAATAACACAAGCTTGGAAAACAGTAAGATTTATTCTTGCACTACAGTTCATTTTCAATTCAGGTTGGTCAACTACTCTATACGTTATAAAATAATAAAGCAATTTTACACAAGTACACAATAGGCTAACCCTTGGAAAGTACAGAGTCAGAAACGTTTAGGTTTGGTGCAGTGCAGCTTTGAAAAGGTAAATTATTTCGCGACTAAAATGCCACTAACCATCATATTCAAAATTTGTGAAGGCGAACTTGTCCGTTAAACTCTTAAAATTAACACTAAATAAATTTTCTACTATTTTCACTGTGTCAAAAGTAGGCTACATTTGAACTTGATAAAGGTCAGAGTCAGAAAAGTGTAAACACTGATTTTACCAAAGGTTTTGTGGCATGCAGTTTGCAAAAATCAGACTACTTACCAACTATTGATTGAAACAAGCCACCAACCGTTAATTTTTTAAATTGTGAAGGCAGACTCCATACAGCGCTAGGCGGGAATTGTGTGCTGGCAAGCTAAGTTACGAGCTACTACAACAAAGTAGTCTGATAAATTACAACGAAGTACAACTAAAACAAAGCAGTCTGATAAATGTACGTTTTGTATGCTAGAAGTAAGCATTAACAAAAAAACATAAAAATAACTTTATCTTGTACTTTCCACTCTCTTGACGAGGCTCCTGTCTCATGGCCGACAAGTCCAGGCAAAACACTGGGGGCGGGGCTGTGGATGATGACTAATACAAATGAATTAGCACAACTTAAACAGTTTAAAGCAACAGTACTTAAAACGTTACAAAAACATAATGTGTACTTATTACAATAAAGTTATTATATCATATGTATACTTTTGGGTCTACCTAACACACTTCATGAAAGTTACTTTAACTATTTTTCAGAACTGAGTAAGAACAACTTACTTCTTTTAGTAAGATGCACTGTTGGGTTTTACAGTGTAGCTAAGCTTTAATAGCTTCCTGTACGTAGTCTTCATAAAGAGAACTCTTGACAAGACATCCAAATTTAAATGAATATATTCACTTTTAAATGACACTGTGCTAAAATTCCTTTTCAGGATACAATGATTGGAGGGAATTCTGTGGATTGCAGCGCATTAAGACATTGGATGATTTGTCACTGGCCGCGGGAGACTCCAGGGTTGCTAAGAGAATACTTGACATATACAAACATCCCGACAACATCGATGTATATCCAGGAGGACTTGTTGAAAGGCTTTTGCCTGGCTCAAGAACTGGTCCTCTCTTTGCTTGCCTGATTGGAAGGCAGATGAAAGTGCTCCGTGATGGTGACAGGTACGTAAGATTTGTCTAGGTTGAACATTCAAATGAAATCAAGGCTTCAGTGAAACTTGTGTATTTTTCATTTTCAGGTTTTGGTGGGAAGCTGATGGTGTGTTTACCCAGCAACAGAAGGAGGAACTTTTAAAATTTTCTCTATCCCATCTGATCTGTGATAATAGCGACATAGGAGAAGTTCCTCTTGATCCTTTCAGATTGGGGAAGTATCCATCTCATTATGTCTCCTGTGATCAGGTACCCTCAATAAATTTGGAAGCTTGGAAAGACGAAATGGGCGAAGGTCAGCCTGTGAAATTTTTGGCAAATCTTTCGCCTATTATTTAAAAAATCATTGCCTTAAATTGGTTTCCTTTTTTCTGCCACATATTAACGAGAAACATTTACCCAATTCCAGACTTAAAACGGTGTGGCCTTCCTAAACAGATCAACAATGGAGATTATATCTTGTCCTCTACATCTCGAAAACTGGTTGCTCTATACTCTTGTTACCATGGTTTCACATTAAAGGGTGCCGCTGTCATAGTTTGCATGGGCAATCGATGGTGTAATCAACCTCCACAATGTAACAGGTATGTAAACTATTTATGAACTATCTACTTGATGTTTACCTGCAGTACTTTATGTGAGGGATTCACATTGAAATATACTTTATAATGCAGATCCACCTTTGTAGGATTTGGTTGAGCACCACAGACATTCCCCATTTTGCAGGGTGTATATGCTTGTGCAGAACTACTGTCTGAGTGGTGCTTTACTGCTATCTGCTGGTACTAAAGGAGAGTGAAGTGTTTTAGCAGGGTTTCTTCATAGTTTGAGCCATTTGCTAAAGATCACTGACTCAATACGCTTGTAAGCCTATACACACTTATGTTAAAAGTTTAATCAGGTAATTACAAATAACAGGTGTTTAAAAATGATCTTGCAAACACTGCCTCTTTCAGGCTGTTACGGTAAACAAAATGTTTTCTCATTTTTTGTAAATCCGGTCATTGTTTTGGTTTGTCTGTTTTTTAAAAAAGAAACAAACAAAAAAAAACTTCCTTCATGTTTTCAGGTATTTGTGGGAACACGATAAGAGAATTACTCACCACTATGTTACACCCCGGCCTAGGCAACCGGGGTGCAACGTAGAAAAACAAAGATAAGGAAAATAAAACCACGAAGGCTCTCCACCAAAATCCCAAAACGAAAATATCCCATGACGAAAGTATTGGCAAACCCATTCACAACTATTTACAACAGACTATTTATTTACAACAAACCACCAAACTATTTACGACACGGGGGAGATCGCGACCATGACACACTGAAACACAGGGTTTAAATACATAGAGGGAGCAATCAGGAAATGGACCACAGGAGGGAAACACAGCTGGGGCAAATTAGAACTGACGAGACAGGGAAAATGTAAACTGAACACACTAAGATAACACAGACTTTCAAAGTAAAGCAGGAAATACATAAGTCATGCAAAAACAAAACACTGACACACCGAAACGTAACATTTCCCCCTACCCAAAAATCAAACATGTAACCCCAAGTGAAAAGTTTGATTCAGACCAACGAAGGCTGAAGACGAAGGCAGACGAAGCTGATGGAGGCTGGAGCGGTCCCACTGACCCTCCAGCAGACGACGAAGGCTGGAGCGGTCCCTCGGACCCTCCAGCGAAGGCGGATGAAGGCTGGAGCGGTCCCACGGACCCTCCAGCGACGACAAAGGCTGGGGCGGTCCCACGGACCCTCCCCCCCCAGCGAAGGCGGATGAAGGCAGACGAAGCTGATGGAGGCTGGAGCGGTCCCACGGACCCTCCAGCAGACGACGAAGGCTGGTGCGGTCCCCCGGACCCTCCAGCAGAGGCGGATGAAGGCTGGAGCGGTCCCTCGGACGCTCCAGCGAAGGCGGATGAGCAGCCCACCAGCTGCACACACGGACACGCAGCCCACCAGCTGCACACACGGACACGCAGCCCACCAGCTGCAGAAGGCTGGAGCGGTCCCTCGGATCCTCCAGCGAAGGCGGATGAAGGCTGGAGCGGTCCCCGGGCCCTCCAGCGAAGACAGACGGAGGCTGAAGCGGTCCTCGGACCCTCCAGCGAAGACAGAAGGCCGAAGCTGTCCCTCCTTCGGACCCTCCAGCGATCCCGGACGAGCCCCCATATGTTACACCCCGGCCTAGGCAACCGGGGTGCAACGTAGAAAAACAAAGATAAGGAAAATAAAACCACGAAGGCTCTCCACCAAAATCCCAAAACGAAAATATCCCATGACGAAAGTATTGACAAACCCATTCACAACTATTTACAACAGACTATTTATTTACAACAAACCACCAAACTATTTACAACACGGGGGAGATCGCGACCATGACACACTGAAACACAGGGTTTAAATACATAGCGGGAGCAATCAGGAAATGGACCACAGGAGGGAAACACAGCTGGGGCAAATTAGAACTGACGAGACAGGGAAAATGTAAACTGAACACACTAAGATAACACAGACTTTCAAAGTAAAGCAGGAAATACATAAGTCATGCAAAAACAAAACACTGACACACCGAAACGTAACAACTAATAAAAACTTGGCAAGCACGTTGCACTCATTAAAGCATTTTTCTGTTCTGAAATCTTGTCTGTGCAGTTCGTAATTCTAGGAAGACAATTAAAATATTTGTATGTTTTTTTCTATGAACACATTCGTTTAATGCTGGGAAAATGTTTGTGTTTCTCAGAAGATGTTCTTACTATAAAATACGCAATAAGATACCATTATGAGAACTGCGTCAACATTAAACCTCAATGATCAAAAGGATTAATTTGATTGGAGGTTTACACTGATAGATTGTCAGTGTCAAAATGTAGGTGGGTCTCTCACTGTTATGTCAGCAATCTTGTTCTCGCTTAGCTCATTTTTATTAAGCTGTTCTATAAGTGTATTCATGCATTGTTGACATAAAAAATGATGAATGGTTTCAGGTTGGTTTCCTCTTAAGTTGGCAACAGCTGATATCAAATAAACCTGGCTCCAATGACTCTTTCAGATAAAACCAACCTGTGAACAGATGTATAATAGTAGAATTTTGCTTGATCCCTTATAAGTATATCAATATAGACCATTTAAAAATATACACACTTATTATTATGCATGTAAACAGCATAAAACATTCTCATTTACATGAAGTCAGACTTATTAGGAAAATCTGAGTTACAGGAAAACTGTAGGATAAGTGACAGAACCCAAAACGCAGGGTTTTTGTGATTTAAACTTATACTTCTCCTTTTTCTATTTAGTGAATTCGAGGTCAGCAGCTCATTAATGTAGCCCAACAATTTTTTTCACAATATGTTGGGCTACATTTCTGCCCTCTAATTCAAATAAGGTGACTTCAGATTACAAACAAAACCAAACTAAACTGGTGGCTAAAATGACATAATGCTAAACTTGAACCTTTAAAACAGGACTTCACAAAGTAATGGAGAACATCCCAATGGCTGTGTCAATCATTATTTGATTGGCTGTTTCAATGTCATACTGTGAACCCTGTACTTGTGTTAAGATAACCAGTTGCCATCTGCTAATTTTTATAAGACTATGTTTTAGGCGTACAGTTTCTCCCCTAATGCTAAATAAAAGTACTTTTCCTGTTTCTCATTTATTAGTTTTCTTTTGTATACGTCTCATTTAAATATTTCAGATCATCAAACAAATTTTTATATCAGACAATGCCAAAGTGAGTAAATACAAAATGATTTAAATGTTGACTTCATTGATTAGGAGAAAAAAGGCTGTCCAAACCTACCAGGCACCGTGTGAAAAAGTAAATGACCAGCTAGTTAAATCACGAATCAACTGTGATCAACAATGTTTTTTAGAAAGCTGCATTAAGTTTCACTTGCCAGACCTACACCTGACAACTGCCAGACCTGGTAAACCAAGAAATCTTTTAAATAGAACAAAATGCAATATATCATTCCACGATCTGAAGAAGCTTAAAAACAGGTGAGAAATAAAATCACTGACATCTATCAGTCTGGAAAGGGTTACAAGAGTGCATTGATAACTTATCCATAAGGTCGCAAAAGAACCCAGAAAAACTAAAGAACTGCAGGCTCACGTCAAGTTCAGTGTTCCTGATACAACAAAATAAAAAAGAGACTCAAAAATGGCATCCATGAGCAGAACCAGGTAATAAGTTTAGGGGGCAATTACTTTTTCACATATAGCCAGGTACGTTTGGAAACATTTTTCACTTAATAAATTACATCTTCACTTAAAAGCTGCATTTTATTTTTATTTGAGTTACTTTTATCTAATATTAAAAACTTCCAAACAAATATAAAGTAAGAAATCAGTACAGAAGGATACTGTGTCACTGCGCTGTGTTGCCTTTCATGTTAAGCAAATGCTTTAACTAAAGTGGTTACGGGTGGGCTTAGGTCAAGTACAATAAACATCATCTCAATTTAATCTTAAGATAGCTTTACTCTAATCAAGGCAATGTGAATTTGATTTGATATGATTAAATTGATTAACATGACGAGATTTAAAACACAAGATAAAAATAAAATAATAATAAAGTACAGAACTTCTCCAAAGCAGTAATAGTGAGCGTCTTAATGCACGAGTTCCTGGACAAAATTTCATATTGTGTTTGTCGGTACTTGAGACTCTGTCGATCAACTGAAAGAAATATTGCCTGTCACATTTTTCATAACTGTCAAGAAAGCGAACAATGCCATATGAGTTTCAGTTTACTCTGGTAAGTTGGGTGTGCACAGTAAAACAACACTTGTCTGTCTTAAAGTTATGCTAGCAGGGGTGTTTGCGTTTTGATTGACTGCAGTGATTTGGTTTCAGTATTATTCTGTGAGACAATAAAAATAACACCATGTTTTTGTTTTCCTTTACAGGGAATCACCCCTAAGATGTTAGCGATGCAACAGAATGGGAAATGCTACATGAGTTTATAATCAAGTTCACATGATTTTTCTTTGATTTTATTATCTGCAACATTTAACTTTGGAAAAAAATACTAATATTTATGTACTTATATATGTAAACATTTCTCTTCACGCATGTGATTTTTAATTTTTATTTCACAAAAGGTAAGAAAAAAAGTAAATTCTTGTATAGCTCTGTGATAATAAACGTCCACGCACACAGCGTTACACCTGTGGTGTTTTTTTCAATTTGCAGTCTATTTCTGCAGCAGATTTTCAGTTGCCCTCATACCACACACAGATCTCTATTCAGGTCCCGGTGGCATACTTGAAAGGGAAGAATTCAGATATGTGTGAGTCAGCCTCCCTCTCCTGACACCACACCCTGAACACACTCTCCCAAGCACCTTTCAAGAAACATTACAAAGTGCTTCAAAACAAACTGCTAGAATGTAAAAACTAAAGCAAGTTCATAAAGATGAGTTTTTCGCTCAGAGGGAGAGAGTGCCAGTGTTGCAAAAGCTTTGTCTCCTTCGGTGTGATGCATAGCCAGTAGGGCCCTGATGACCATGCAGCACTCTAAAGGCCAAAATCCAATTCCAAAAGTGGAGTCTGAATTTAAAGAAGACCCAGTGCAGCTGGAGTGTGACATGTGAGTATTTAAAAGAAGTCTCGCAGCAGAATTCTGAGCAACACTGCTAACACAGTGGATGCAAAACAGCCTTTTCCCGTAATGGGGAATAAAATACGATCCTTTTTTGAAATCTGTCCAAATGACTCATACAAGCCACCTGTTTCACGTACTGAGTGCCAAAAACGTGTTGGTTGCGCCGGTCTGCCTTATTGTGTGATGCCACTCAACACAGAAAACCCTTTGCATGCTACCTAGAAGTGCAAGAAACAAAGCTGTGAAAAGTTTTATTATTCTTTCTGTAACTCTCTTCATCGCGACCTCATCCAACATGCACAGAAAAGTCTTCTACATTTATAGAAAGTAACCAATATTGGAATTTTGACTGATATCTGGTTAAAATGTAGTAAGTTCAACTAAATATGTTGCACCAGAAAAACACCCACAGTTTAAGCAAAAGACAAAGACGTCCTGTATAATATAAACATTTACTATATATTTTATTTTTTTCTTTTATGTAACAAAAAGCCTGCTGAGCACAGCATAGTGCAGACATCTGCACTATGAAGAACATGCCAGGAATTATCTGAGTGGCATTTTACTTTAATGACAGTTTATCCTTCACATGATCAAGAATCATTAACTATGACTTCAGACATATGTATTTAAGTTTTGTTTTGTTTTAATCAAGTATTTCTTACAGTTATTTTTAAAAAAGAGTTGGCCCATTCACATGGCAAGAACAAAGGCGCTGATGTTTTTGTTTTTTATAATATTACTAGTATTAAACTACATTTAAGTCCCCAACAGATAAGGATTGTATGAATGAATGTTCAAATGTTAAAATTAATGACAGCACAAGAAGGAAAAACACTGAACAAGCACAGCTCGGTTGGGAGGGTTGTCATGAGAAAGCTTCTCTGATACAATAAACATGGCAGCACTGCTTAGGTTTGTAAAGCAACATTTGATAAAACCACAAGACTTGAAGAGTAATCTTTTTTTACAGATGACACCAAATTGAGGATGTTTGGTCATAATACACAGCACCACATTTGGAGAAAGCCAAACACCATGCCTACTGTCAGCACAGTGCGTGGAGAAGTAATGATTTGGACCTGGGCATCACCTCGCAGTCATTGAGTTGACCAAAATCCCTCTGTATGTAAAAGTAGCACAAGGTGACACTTTTGTGCCATTAGCTTAGCTAGTTTCAACAATGTATAATTCACAGCGATTTTCTTGGCACTTAACACCAACACTGCATTTTCTCTTCCATGGCTGCTGTGTCTGTTGGGATGGTGTTAGTTCTGTGTGGCAATGTCCTGATAACACAATGAGCTTGCATCAAGACGTTAGGCTAACTGCCCTTTCTAAATTGCCCATATGTGCAGATTCGAGTGTGCATCTCTGTCTCTCTATTATGGCCTTGTGACTAACTGGCAACCTGCCCAGTGTGTACTCCACCAATCACATTGCGTTACATGTGATACCTTTCAGACTCTGCCACAACTTCAAGAATAAGTGGTCACGAAAGTGGGAATAAAATAATTGGCACATAATTTGCCCTTTTCAGGTAATGAAGTTACAGGCAAGTCTTACTGATAACAATACAGGAGCTGTCTATATTCAGTTACCTTGCAGCCTCTATGAAATATTCTTAGCTTCGTCTACACCTCACACCTGATATCTGAGGGATCTCATGGTCAGTGAACAGTTATATTATTTCAATATTTGTTGCTGTTATAACCATTGTATCCTTCTTGGAGCTCTATTTTATTATTCTGTAAGCAACTTTGTAACTATATTTTGAAAAGCTTTACACAAAGCTTTTTAGTATATTAAGTTGTAGATCTCAAAGCCCACTAGGCCATAACTGTCTTCACAAATTATTAATCTCAGTGAGACCTACCTGAATAAATAAAGGATATAGATATTAATACTTTGACATTACTAGTGGTAACACTGATAGACTTTTTCACAACAGTTCATCAGGCAAAATCCCTTCTCTCAGATAAGGTATTTTGGACACTTTTGCCTACTGCTCTGCTTTCTGACTTTCATGGCTGCAGACACATAGTATAGACAGATGCCAGAGAAATACTTCAAGACCACCAATCAAATCTATTGATTGTGTTAGACAGCAGAGTTTCAGAGATTACTCTTTTGGGGAATATGCAATAAAAAATGAGAGACCTTGTGAAACAATCCTTATCATTTCTAAAGAGGTGGCGAACTTTTGTGGACTCCTCCTGTCTTATGTGACCATTTTTGTTTGTGTTATAAGTTCTGGTGTACTCCTAATGTAGGTATTTAAAACTTTCCTGAGGCTGCTATATGAGTCATCTTGTTGAGCCCCATCAAGGCAGGGTTTCAATTTAGAATTCCTAACAGCATCTGGTTCCAAGGATTTACCTCAGTAAGTAAAGACACAACACAACTTCCTTCAACTTCATTCGCTGACTTCATTAAACAATCAGAGTAAAAAAATGTGCTGGGTGTGTGTGGGAACTAAAACACTGGTCTAAAAATAAACACTTAAACACTGGTGGAATTATTCTGCGAAATTATAACTACAAACAGGTCAAATGTGCAGTAGGAAACCTCCGTGGTACATCTTTCTTACTGATTTATATAAGTCTTATTTTCTGACACCAAGTGTGAAATATAGTGCCTTTGTCTAAATAGCTATGTTGCTGTAAGAATATCTACATTCCTCTGGTATTTTCTAAAAAAGTAAATTCTAAAGTAAAATGAGTGATTTTTTTTTCTGTTGTTGCTGTCATGTTAAAAAGAAAGTACAGCGCAACCAAAAAACATTCAAGAACATTCAATCCTCCTAGAAGTTTTTATCTCAGCAAATTCTTCCCAAGGTCAGACCATGCAGAGTGCAGATAATACGTAAGTTCAAGACTGTACTTTCCTCAGTTAGCATGATAAATGTTTGAGTTCATGACAGTACAATCAGAAAAAAGCCTGAGCAAGTATCGGAAGGCTCGCCAGGAGAAAGGAGGATTTAAGTTTCTAAAGTTGATAAACCACAAGACCTCTGTAAAAATTTTGTCTGGATAGCTGAGATGTTTGGAGAAAAACAAACATCCCATACTGTCTGTAAAACATGGTGGTGGAATGTCTGTTTTGTAGTCACAGGACCTGTACAGTCATAAAGTAGACCAAGAACTCCTATGTATACTGTACCAAAGTGATCTAGAGTCAAATTTGAGGCCATCTAAAGCTTGGCTGAAATTCTATCATGCAATAGCAAAATGATCCCAAGGTGTCGTAATTATCCAGAAACTGTCCAGACCTCAACCGGATTCACATGCTGTAGGAGGGTCTTAGGAGAGATGTGGATAAACAAATGCCTTCAAACTTTAATGAACAGCATTTTAAAGAAGAGTGACCCAAAAGTCTTCTACAAGAACATGAGGAACTAACAAAGTTATTTTGCTGCTGAAGGCCATAAAACACACTGTTGAGTGATGGGAAGTACCTTCTTTTGCTCCTTCATTTTGAGACATTTTTTGTTAAGTAAATGATACAGTGTAACACTGATAAGTGTAGAAATATGTATCCTCTATGGAAAATGTGGCATTTTAGGTAATGGATCTTACATAGAATTACCATGAATGATGCTTCCACAATACAAATCTAACCACTAACCAATAGAAATGTGGCATGAAATGACATGCTAATATATTCAACACTGGCCCAATGCACAAAAAAGCTTAACAAACCTAAATGAGCTAGATAAGAGGAAAACATATAAATATTTGTTTAGGATGTCAAAAAGAAGATACTCTAGTCACTTGTAGCAATGAGTGGTTGGGTGGGAAAAATATTTATTCCACAGCTGGTTGCAGCTGGTTGTTTGACAGTCACTGTGAAATCGATTGCTAAAATAGTAACTAAGTCTCAAGACAGGTCAATGACTCCCAGGTAACCACCTGTTGTGCTAACGTGTTTGTTTATCCACCTTGAGGAATCACCAGTTGAAACACTTTATTATGATTATTATTTATTAAAGCACTGAACAATTAAAAATTATCATGTACATGGATCTCTTCTGTTTAGAAATTTGTTAGGCTGTAAAAGAGTTAGCTGGAGTCAATCTTTCCAGAAGAGAATAACCTCAATTCACAGATTTTTATATGAGAATTTGCATCTATCTGATCAGTTAAAACCGATGAGGAGAAGCTACTTGCTTTGCAGGCACTGAGCTATGGGAGGTGGCCGTGACCGGTACCAGGCGCCAGTTATCGTGCCTTCAGCTGCCCCCGCACATTCTTTTATAGTAATATGTCTGCAGGTTTCTAAGTAATTATTCAATCAGTAAAAACTTATAGATTCTACTAATCCTAAATAAAGATCAAACCCATCAGCTGCTAGAAAATATTCATACTCTTTGGTCCAGTCATGGCAGGCCTCAGTTACACAGACCTAGAGACCAGTCAGCGACCCTCTATCCTTTATTAGTCTAAAGAATATAAAGTATGAATTTCCTTACTGGTTGGCAAATGGTTGCAGGAGGTTGCTGGCATTCACAGGTGGGAAACTGTTCACAAAGATGCATGGGCTGTTTCTCTGAAAACCAAAAACTTTAACAGGAAGTTGTTGACTATTCTCTAGAATTGTGTGACTGATATGATGTAAGAGTGGACTAAGCCAGCGGTCCCCAACCTTTTTTGCGCCACGGACCGGTTTATGCCCGACAATATTTTCACGGACCGGCCTTTAAGGTGTCGCGGATAAATACAACAAAATAAAACTAGTACCGGTACCGAAAAAAAGAAGATTTATTCATAACACACGTGAAAAGACCCAGGAAAACCGAGTTAACGATAAAAACGATAACAAACTAATGCTGAAAACCGATAAAAACCCTGAAAACCATACATTTCACACCTGAGCCTCAACTCTCGCGGCCCGGTACCAAACGACTCACGGACTGGTACCGGTCCGAGGCCCGGGAGTTGGGGACCGCTGGACTAAGCTATCCTACAACTGTCTATTTGTAGATGGTAGACAGTTGCAGGATAGCTTAGTCAAATCTTATATCACTTTGATGAAATTATTCTTGTTGGGTTATATATATATAAGTATTTCAAAGAAAAACAAGCTTTTACTTGTACAGGTATGTTGGGAAAGTCAATGATATCCATTCAATTTATTCATATGACTGTAGCTAGAGTATAACACTGCTCCAGTAGGCAGTATTACAAAAACTCCTTGCAGCCGTCTCACTTTTCTGCATGGCACAACTGGTTTTGTCACATTACCCACAATGCATCATTGTTGCTTAACACTGAATACAGAACAGTGTGCAGTGGCCAATGCAATCTCTAGCCTTAATAAAGCTGTAGTTCTGCTTTAATCAGTTCATGACTTTCTTAAGTTTTAGCATCAAACCTCATTCCCTCACCCAGCATTAAAGTCAATGATTAGTTTCATGGACCTGCTTTGTTTTCCCAAACTAATGAATCAGTGATGAAAAAAATATCTCACATATGTAGCAAATACTCACATCAGTCAGTCATATGAGCATGCACATAATCCCATTTGGAGTTTATATGACATGCTTTCAAGAAAGCAAAAGATGGAAGATGTTTCCACCTTCATGCTGTAAGTATGAATAGGTGTCAGTTATTATCCATCGAGAGTTTACTGACTAAAACAGTCCACTGCAGATTGCAACTAACTGGTAAAGACGTACCTTTTTCTAGAACTTATAGAAGTTATTATATGAAATCTAGGTAGAGTTCACGCAGGATATTATTTAGATATCTATAGTGAAAGGCTTGCTCTCATTTTAAATAGATTGTTTTAAATAGATGTTTTTTTTTTTAATTTTCCTTTCCAGTCACCTTTCTCACTCACTATGTGTTAAAATACCTCTCTGCATTGAATCATATCTGTTATTAATCACTGGACGCCCCTCCCTGAGCCTGGTTCTGTCGGAGGTTTCTTCCTGTTAAAAGGGAGTTTTTCCTTCCCACTGTCGCCAAAGTGCTTGCTCATAGGGGGTCATATGATTGTTGGGTTTTTCTCTGTATCTACTGTACAATATAAAGCGCCTTGAGGCAACTTTTGTTGTGATTTGGCGCTATATAAATAAAATAAAATTGAATTGAATTGAATTGAATTGAAAATTCATCTAAATCCTTTACCTACTCTGATGCATGCTCATGTAGCTGAGCACTTGAACACAGTTGAGTGCCACTGCCAGAAAGATGGAAAAATACAGGAAATCTTTAACCTCTCATAGCACCAGCAGTAACTTTAGATTTAAGCTCCTTATTGTATCATATTTTATTGTATCATAATGTTCCATACAATATTGTATTTCATTTACTGAGCAATTTTGTTTTTCATATTTTTCACAACACAATATATACACAACACACAAAACAGTAATTTCCCAACATTGGCCATACAGGGAGTGCAGAATTATTAGGCAAATGAGTATTTTGTCCACATCATCCTCTTCATGCATGTTGTCTTACTCCAAGCTGTATAGGCTCGAAAGCCTACTACCAATTAAGCATGTTAGGTGATGTGCGTCTCTGTAATGAGAAGGGGTGTGGTCTAATGACATCAACACCCTATATCAGGTGTGCATAATTATTAGGCAACGTCCTTTCCTTTGGCAAAATGGGTCAAAAGAAGGACTTGACAGGCTCAGAAAAGTCAAAAATAGTGAGATATCTTGCAGAGGGATGCAGCAGTCTCAAAATTGCAAAGCTTCTGAAGCGTGATCATCGAACAATCAAGCGTTTCATTCAAAATAGTCAACAGGGTCGCAAGAAGCGTGTGGAAAAACCAAGGTGCAAAATAACTGCCCATGAACTGAGAAAAGTCAGCTGCCAAGATGCCACTTGCCACCAGTTTGGCCATATTTCAGAGCTGCAACATCACTGGAGTGCCCAAAAGCACAAGGTGTGCAATACTCAGAGACATGGCCAAGGTAAGAAAGGCTGAAAGACGACCACCACTGAACAAGACACACAAGCTGAAACGTCAAGACTGGGCCAAGAAATATCTCAAGACTGATTTCTCTAAGGTTTTATGGACTGATGAAATGAGAGTGAGTCTTGATGGGCCAGATGGATGGGCCCGTGGCTGGATTGGTAAAGGGCAGAGAGCTCCAGTCCGACTCAGACGCCAGCAAGGTGGAGGTGGAGTACTGGTTTGGGCTGGTATCATCAAAGATGAGCTTGTGGGGCCTTTTCGGGTTGAGGATGGAGTCAAGCTCAACTCCCAGTCCTACTGCCAGTTTCTGGAAGACACCTTCTTCAAGCAGTGGTACAGGAAGAAGTCTGCATCCTTCAAGAAAAACATGATTTTCATGCAGGACAATGCTCCATCACACACGTCCAAGTACTCCACAGCGTGGCTGGCAAGAAAGGGTATAAAAGAAGAAAAACTAATGACATGGCCTCCTTGTTCACCTGATCTGAACCCCACTGAGAACCTGTGGTCCATCATCAAATGTGAGATTTACAAGGAGGGAAAACAGTACACCTCTCTGAACAGTGTCTGGGAGGCTGTGGTTGCTGCTGCACGCAATGTTGATGGTGAACAGATCAAAACACTGACAGAATCCATGGATGGCAGGCTTTTGAGTGTCCTTGCAAAGAAAGGTGGCTATATTGGTCGCTGATTTGTTTTTGTTTTGTTTTTGAATGTCAGAAATGTATATTTGTGAATGTGGAGATGTTATATTGGTGTCACTGGTAAAAATAAATAATTGAAATGGGTATATATTTGTTTTTTGTTAAGTTGCCTAATAATTATGCACAGTAATAGTCACCTGCACACACAGATATCCCCCTAAAATAGCTAAAACTAAAAACAAACTAAAAACTACTTCCAAAAACATTCAGCTTTGATATTAATAAGTTTTTTGGGTTCATTGAGAACATGGTTGTTGTTCAATAATAAAATTATTCCTCAAAAATACAACTTGCCTAATAATTCTGCACTCCCTGTAGATATTATCTTATCTTACCTTACCAATGACCGGCTTGTGCTTTGAAGATTGTGATAGCTTCTCCTTAGCTTTGTGCAGTCTTTCAGTGTGCATTTCAGTGAGCATTTGAAAAATGTAGTCTTTTGTAACGCTATTCCTGAAGGTTCTGCACAATAGATATAACATAAACATCAAAACCCTCTCAAAATTTTCACAACTCTTTGCATCTCCTGGGCAACAAACGTTATCACTGAACATCTGATAACTATACGATATTAATAAGCGATGGCAATGCAAAATTTGTTTTTCTAGAATGTACCAAATTTTCAATGTCTTGATGCATGCTCAATCATCCAGGTGAGGAAATCCCAAAAACATTAATTCTGTTCATCTAGACGTAACGTTTTCAGCGGGAGAAACGTTTCTTCACTCCTCCAAGTTACTTCTTGAGTCTTAGCTCACTCGAGGTTTCCCCAACCTTATAAACAGTACCTTTGCAAAATGACTGAAACTAGCACCACTGAATGAAACATGGGCAGTGAGGTCAGATTCTTGATCATTAATATGCAAATTGTCATAACCATTGATCAACAATAACGTCACAATATGACGTTTACAATTCTGGGTTCCAAAGATTATACTACCCCTTTTCCCTACTTCTTTTTAGACAATATGTGAAAATGTGTCACGGGGGTGAAGAACAGTAACACTTTCAATAATTTAGCAATGACACAACAGTAATTGCACCTGAAAAAACAAGTTTAACTGTGGTTTTGCTTTTTAGGCGTGTCCTATTTTAACACATTACAGTTACTGGCATCAAAGAATAAGTGCTACGTTGGAATGTTAATAGGTGAATATATCTGAAATGGTGTCACATTTTGTCACCACATAATACAACGCTGCATTTTCTGTACATGCTCTGGTCACGTGTCAGATTGATTATTACAATTCTATCCTTCCAAACGTCTCTATAGACATCAACTGGTGTAAAATGCAGGTGCTCATCGTATTACCAGACCTTTCTATAGAAAATATTAATACTGTCTTTCAACAGGTTCACAGGCTTCCTGTAAAAATACTGCATAAATGTTAAGATTCTGTTTCTTACTTTCAAATCTCTCCATGATCTCGCACCTCCATATATCTCTGATCTTCTGCACATGGCCACTCGTTCTTGTACTCTGAGATTTTCCTTTTCGGTTGCTCTTGTTATATTCCCTGCTCGCCTGACTATCTGAACTATGAGCTTTCAGCCAAGGGGTGCCTCATATCTGGAACTCTTTCACACCACATTTGCATTATTGACCCCCTATCTCCAAAGCCAGTGTTAAAACACATCTTATGAAGCGTTCCTATTCTCTTTCATTCTGTATTGCTGACTTTTTAATTATATGATGTTTTCCAACTGTTGGAGCCTCTGGAATATTGTGATTTTTGTATTTATTTCCCCAAAAGTTGATTCTGTTCATCTGGAAGTAGTGTTTTTGTCATAGTTCGGCTGTGTGCCGGCAGGAATTGGACCCAAACGCAAACTCAATGGAGACAGGACTGAACTCAAAATGACAGCTTTTATTGCTGAACACAAAAACTCTACAAAATCTAAACTGGAAAAACTCTAACAAAACACACAGGGAGCTACAGGTAGAAACACACAGCATGAGGGATGACACGACACGACACTGACTCAGAGAAACACAGGGTTTAAATACACTGGGGAGTAACGAGGGGAATGAGACACAGAAGGAGGGCACAGCTGGGAGAAATCAGGACTGATGAGACAAGCAAAGCAGGACACATTCACATAAGACACGGACCTTCAAAGTAAAACAGGAAGGATCACACAGAGACGCGAACTTGACACAGTGGAGACAGCAATTAAGAAACACAGAGACATAAACCATAAGGCAGAGGACTCTAAGAACCGAAAGACACAGAGGGGAAATCAAACATGCAGACACAGACTTACACAGAACAGAGGGGACACAGAGAAACATGAAGGGCAAGGGATCGAAACTAGAAACCATAGAATAACTCACACAAGTACAATAATACAAACATCACAAAGAACTAAAAACGCTGGGTCAGGAGACCCAGGACCGTGACAGTTTTCAGTGGGATAAACATTTCATTACTCATCGCAGTGACTTCTTTAGGTATTTAATTGCTTGTAAGGTGTCTTTGAGTGTCTTGAAAAGCACTTTGGTCTCAGAATCTCATCTCTGCTTTTCTGGTTCTGTTGGCTTCATGATGGCCTCCAGCTCGCACTGGAACGGTTTGCAGCCGAGTGTAAAGCAGTGGGAATGAGACTCAGCACCTCCAAATCTGAGGCCATGGTCCTCAGACGGAAAAGGGTGGAGTGCCCACTCCAGGTCCAGGACAAGTTCCTGCCCCAAGTGGAGGAGTTTAAGTATCTCCGGGTCTTGTTCGCGAGTGACGGGAGAAGGGAGCAGGAGATCGACAGACGGATTGGTGCTGCAGCCGCAGTGGACACTGCACCGGTCTGTTGTGGTGAAGAGGGAGCTCAGTGTAAAAGCGAAGCTCTCAATTTACCAGTCAATCTATGACACTACCCTCACCTATGGTCACGAGCTGTGGGTACTAACCGAAAAAAAGAGATCGCGGATGCAAGCAGCGGAAATGGGCTTTCTCCAAAGGGTGGCTGGCCTCTCCCTTAGAGATAAGGTGAGAAGTTCAGTCATCCAAGAGGGGCTCAGAGTAAAGCTGCTGCTTCCTCCACATCGAAAGGAGTAACAGTTTTAATAATTTAGTAATGACACAACAGTAATTGCACAGCTTCACTTTACTTTCGGTTGTAAAACCAAAACTTGACGATGTTACTGTTTTATTGTAAATTTTGTGAATGGTTTTGTTGGGATGTATCAGTATAACTTTCTGACCAGTTTTATAGTCAAAAATATAACAATGTCAACAACAGGTCCAAACGACACTGATGTAACCTACGTAGATTTTGCATAACATTGAAACTCACAGAGGTGGGACCAAGTCATTGTTTTGCAAGTCTCAAGTAAGTCTCAAGTCTTTATCCTCAAGTCTCAAGTCAAGTCTCAAGTAATGTCAGGCAAGTCAGAGTCGAGTCTCAAGTCACTGGTGTAAAAGTCCGAGTCAAGTCACAAGTCTGAAACTTTGAATTTCAAGTCCTTTCGAGTCTTTAAAAAAAAACAACGAAAAAATAATGTTGCAGTTATGCTAAATGTAAATATTAGACCATGTAATTTTAAAATCTGTGTTTTTCTCAACACATGACAAAATAGTGAACTTAGAAAATATACACAAATTGTGAAATTGCACCTCTTTAAAATGCAGCTCAATTAAACCTAGCTCCAAGAATAATTTTCACCGACAGTTCTGAGATAAGCTGCATGTTATTCTTGGATGCGGTTGTAGGACCGGCTTTAAAATCGCATGACAAAAATATCATACATATTAAAAAAAACTGCATCACCAACGTAGCCTGGACAACATTTGCTAGTTAGATGAAGTCAGCTATCTCATCTTAGCATATTTATATGCATATTTATAATCATACGGTTCTTGGAGTGAGTGCATACACTCATGAAGTTTAGTAACTTCAGGTCACTGCAACAAGCCCAGGTACAGTTTACCGACGGATGGGTGCAGGACCTTGAAATGCACCGTGTAGAACGAAAGACCATCGTACGTATCATAAGTTTACCAGTCTCACAAACTGTCGTCATAAATACACATTCCTTAACCGTTTATTAATAGGATCTTTGAGCTCAACGGTAATTAATTAGTAGTGGAAATAATTTCTGGTACGCGTTACAGAAATGTAGCAGTGACAATAATACTGTATGCTGTAATCGTACTGGGCAATTGGTGATACAAAACAACTGTTTTATCCTGTGAATAAAAGTATATGTTTTTGTCAATGTACCATAATAACAGAAGCGAAACGCAATATTGTGTCAGGACAATTCACTATTTATGCACAATAAATAAAGGAGCATAGCGCGACAATTTCTGTTCAGCGTCAGACTTGCTTGTAACCTATATCACCAATTATGTTAAGAAAAATGACGTATTAACTACTAAAAAACACTGACCTTCGTGTAAATGCTTGGAGCAGACTAACCTGTGAGCTGGAGTGTTCTGGGACGTTATATTTGATCTTTGAATGGCTGCAATCCAGGCCATCCGTCGCGTCTTTGTTACTTCGGAAACATGGCTCGAACAATTTCTCTTCAACGACGTAATCCGATAACAACCGATCTCTTTACCCGTCGGCTTCCGGTGGCTGTCATGCGACCGGCTATTGCAGTTAATAATACAACGGCTTCTTGACATTTTTGTGTTTCTTTTTATCGCTGTATAACTGATTTTAATTGAAAGCCTGCGTGCGCTAGTACCGCTTGCCACGAGTTCCCAGAATCCTTTGCGGTTCTACCCGTGAATGACGTCACATTTTCAATCTCTATATAATATGCATGTTAAATTTTATATTTGGGGTAAAATATCAAGTCTTTTCAAGTAAACCGGTTCAAGTCCAATTCAAGTCCCAAGTCATTGGTGTAAAAGTCCAAGTCAAGTCACAAGTCTTAGAACATTTTTTCAAGTCAAGTCTAAAGTCATAAAATTAATGACTCGAGTCTGACTCAAGTCCAAGTCATGTGACTCGAGTCCACACCTCTGGAAACTCATCAACCCGGTTGTACTAGTGTTTGTTGAGCCCAGAAGCAAATTCTTTATGATCTTCCAACTACTACTAAACAACTACAGTGACTGGGCAGAAACAGTGATGTGTTTCAGCTTTTAAGGAGTATGTTTGGTCTCAAGAAAAGTAAAGCCAAAATTAAGGAAGGTGTTTTTGAAATCTTCTCCTAAAGTCCATGAACTAATGCTTAATGAAGAGTTCAAAAGAAAAAGCCAGCTGAATTAAAAGCTTAGGAAGCATTCAAGCAGATAGTCCAGAATTTTCATGCCAATTACAGAACAGAGATTTATGCTAGACTAAAAGCATATAAGGTACCAAATCTGGGAAATGTCAGTGATAAGGACACAGAAATGAGGATGTTTTCAGGTAACGAGATTATTATTTGAGATGCATGAGATTTGCCTAGGTGCCTAGGTGAAGGAAGTGAAAAGCAATGGAGGCTAGATTGTATTCCCTGATTTGGTCTTCAAAGTTCATGCTTGCATCCAAATTATTGCCAGTACCACTACAGTATATGTAAACTCTAAAAGGTAACGATGGACTGCCTTCATAAGGGGTAACAATTTTATTACTCAGCAGTTGCTGAGTAATGTGAGACTGAGGTGGAAAAAAGGAGGTCTAGGTAACCCAAAATCATATCCTCTTTGTTTTCTTTTTAGCCATAAACATTGATTTTGCCAAACTTTATCCAAAATCATAACATTTCCTTTAACCCCGTTGTAGGTAGTTATAACCAAAGCATTTACATATCAACAGTCCTTAATCATATTTCGCAAATTCCATGTTCTGTTGACTGAATAATGATCATCTATCCAAAGTGTAGTCCATACTGTTTGTGCACAGTGTTTGGCAATGTGTTTACCCAATGGAATCTTTTAGAACATTCTCAGCATGTTTTGCTTCATCTGCTCTAATTTTCTTTTACTCCACCCAGTGTATACCTGCTTCACCACTAACAGCGATCTTCAGTCTTCTCTCACAGAGTGAAGGAGTTCGAGAGGTGAGTTCAACCAGTTAAACATCTTTCTATGGCTTATCTCGCTTTCTGATATACTCTGTTATTAATTTATAATCACTGTACAGAAGTAAGAAATAATCCATACTATTTAATCTTGCTTTTAGCTTTGGAGGGATTAAAAAGAAAATGTATGCATTGTGTATGTATAACATGTCATTCAAACGTCATACTTTTATGTTCTTTACTATTGAGTTACTGTATCAAAAATTCTTAGATCTAATGCAGTGCAATAATTAAAATGCCCTTTTATCACTTCATTTTTCTTTTCCAGTATCACTTTACATCTTTATCTAAAATAAAAATTAAATAATCTGAAAATCAACTGAGGGGCAAAAAAAAAAGAAGTGAGAACTGAGTTCTCACGATGGGTGGCATAAGAATGTCAGTGCAAGTTCTGCTACTGTCATCTATTGGCATTGGTAAGTATCTCTGAACATTCAATTAGTCATTTAATAGAATATATATCCTTATCTAACACTTTTCTTTTTTATAAAAAAAAAAATCTATAGTATGTATGTCAGGACTGGTCTCTGCAACTGTAAGTGTTTTTTTTTCAAGATTAAATAATTAAATCAAAAACAATGAAATACAATGAAATACATGAATTAACATGTTCTTTTATAAATTTACATTACAGTCCAACACAACACAAGGTAAGTTTTTTTATACATATAAACCATATGCAATTTTATATGAATATAAAATAAAATGTCACCTTTTTCTTCTTTTAAAAGTTAATCCATTAACATAATTCTTATCCATGTTCCATTAATTATTAATTTGAAAATGTTAATACATGTGTTCATTCATTTTCTTTTTTGCATTTTATAGGACCAGGTTTATCTGAAAACAGGTAGGCATGCAAACTCAAATAACAGTTTGTAGACCTAATACATTCCAGGGATGTTATTTTAGTTAAAGATGACTTTATTATTCATTTCTGTTACCGTGTTTTTTCTTATTTAAGCAAAGCCACCACTCATACCAACGGTTTCCAGGAAACTTGCCATGCAGCAAATCTACAAGATGCCACTCAAAGAGTAAGCCTTTTGGAATTAATTTGAGTAAAAAATGATCAATTCATCGTTAAACCTTAAATTGTTAAATGTCCCCACAAAGCATTGTTGATAAATGACTCCCCCTTGTGCTAAGTTACTGACAGTAACCCAGTGCTTTCACCTGCTCTATGTGTTCTTAGAGCTCTGCTGCAGTGGACAAACTGACAGGCGAGTTATCCTGTAAAAGGGGTAAAAATGCAAGCTTAACAGATGAAAAGTCGAGGATGGTGGAACAAAATCTCAGGCAGATTGTAGAGTCGACTTTACAAGTGTTCTTTGACCTGGTAAATGAGCTAATGCTTTACTTCAGTATAGTGTAGGTGTAAAACATGTAACAGCTTTTAAGAATGGTAAATGGCAAATTTGTCTTGTAACAGAACAACAATGTCCCTGGATTTGATGTTCTGGATGTATTTGGAGTCATGGACAGCCTTCGTTTGGGTAATGACAGTGACCCCGAATTCATCAGGCTGTGGTTCTCTGTGAAGATGATTCCTCTTTTGCCTTATGTCAATGGAAACTTCCTAAACCAGCTCAGCAAGTGGAACTTCAGCTGCACCTCTTTCCAAGAGATGTAAGTGAATAAATTCCATTTTACCAATTATTGCTGGTGACTGCTGTTAACTGCTTATGGAAATCATTAAAGACATAAACAATTTTAATTGAATATTCTAACATGGAACACATTTCTCACTGTGTATTGCATTGAATGTTGATGTCAGGGTCCCAAAGTCCACTGAAATCACTAAAAAAAGGGAAGAAAGAAAAATGCGTATCACATAATTGTTAAATTACAAGTCAGACCAAACAAGTTATGACTGTGTGACCCAGCTGTTGTAAAAGAGGCATACACCTTAATATAAGGTGGTCGTTTGTGAAGGTGTTTCTTTAAAATAAGAATGTTATATAATGATTCAGAAATTATGTAATTGAAAATAAGTCAAAAGGAGAATTTCAACTGAAAATTGCTACCCACGATGTAAAACGCGGTTGGAAACTTTTCCAGACATGAAAAGACTGAGGTTAAAAGAGTTCACTATCCCATATTAGAATACCATATGAAATGATCAAATTATGAAAGGAAATGAAAATGTGGATGAATAAACGAAAGAAATATAGGTCTTATTCTGTGTAGAAGAGGTTGTGACAAAATGTACCAATTCGTTGATTACAATGTTTTAAAATATCAATGGGATTTAAGTTTGAAATGGTTGTGATTGAATTATGTTGAATTATGTTGAATTTTGAATATGTTATTTATTGAAAGCTTTCTCTCAAATGTAGCATTCAGGCATTTGGAAGGCAAAAGGCATCCATGAACAGAGACACACAGCAAGCAGTCTTCACTCACTTCATCAAACCATTCTTGTCAAGAAATGACTCAACAGGTAAAAGGAGAAACTCAAGCTCACTTTGGTTTTTCCATGACAACATGTGGTATATTACCCTGTCAATAACTTTCTTGCTTTTTCTGCAGATCCTGGCTGTGTCTCATCTATCACGGGGAGCCAAGCGTGGCTAAAGGCAAACCTTGGCGACTTCTCTGATTTTGCAACTGTGCAGGACTTGGAAGCCTTCAATCCTAATTTGTCCACTGTGAGTGCCAACTGCAGATGTACATCTTCCTGTAAACGGAATTCTTTTACCCAGATCATTTCCATGACTGCTGTCTGATATTATGCTGGTTCTCTTTTGTAGGCTGAATTGTTGTCAGTCCTCAGTCCTTCTCAGGTGGCACAGCTGGTACTGAGTTTGGGAGCCTCCAATAACACAGATTTGATTGATCGTGTGTTTGAGCGACTGCAAGAGGGCAACGCTCTAAAAAATGTGGATGGATTCCTCACACAACTGACAGCCAATGGACAGGTATGCTAGGCTTCTAAAAGGGTGAAGGAGGACAATCCTGGTGTTTTATTCCAGCAGGATAAGACAGAATAAGACATTTGCTAAACCGCTACACAAGTCTTCAAGGAGTCTATCATAGAAAAGAATTGCTTGCAGCGTTTGTACCATCTGTCAGTGCGCCCCAGAGTGGCTGTGGCTACAATGTAGCTTACCATCACCAGTGTGTGAATGTGTGCGTGAATGGGTGGATGACTGGATATGTAAAGCGCTTTGAGGTCCTTAGGGACTAGTAAAGCGCTATATAAATACAGGCCATTTACCATTTACCATGTTGTATGAGTACATTTACAACATGCAGTATCTGTATTGCTTAGCTTCTTTTCCACTTCAATTTCACAGATGACAATTTTCCAGCCTGTTGTGAGAGATCGGATCATGAATACGACCTTCATTATCATCAGTCCACATTTCTCCACTTTCACGACAAACAACTATGAACTTTGGTTCCATGTGAAACTGATTCCTATCCTTGCCAGTTTTACTCCAGAAATGCTCATAAACACAATCACAAACATCAGCTGCACAAACTACCAAGTCATGTGAGTAGTTTTCTTGGAGCAATCAAGATTTTGTTGCAAATGAAAATGACAATACTGACAAAGAACAGCATGAGAACGTTTTCTTTCAACTGTTGCAGTGTGAGTGGGTTGGCTTTAGTTATCCAGGAGATGCCACTGTACAGACGGCAAGAGATCACACATGGTCTGCTGGGCTATCTAAGAAATGCTGAAAATGCCATCAATGAGCCAGGTAGGGCAGACATAGGGTGCGTTATGTGTTTTCCAGTGTGAAATGTCTTGAAAAGCACTCAGACAAAAAACTTGCCCACATATTCTTTCATGTCTACCTGTCAAAAACCTTCCTAAATTTGGCACATCCTAACTTTTGTTTGTATGCCTTAGCTTGCAGGCAACAAAATGAGAGTGATGCCCAATGGGTTAAAGCAAATCTGGGTCAATTCGTCCAATATACATCATACTCTGACCTCAAAGACTTCAACATCTCTACGGTAAGCCCTACATTGCACTTCTAGTCCTCCCTTAAGAACAGGAAAACAAAATTGTAGACTTAAGAAGACAAACACAGGAGTTTATTTTGCCATATCAAAAATACAAGCAAATCATAGAGCACACTTTCTTTGGTTGCAAACTCTAATCCTTTACCCACAGCATTGGTCATTACTGTTGTCTGATATTATGTTGATTCCCTGTTGTAGGCTGGATTGTTGTCAACGCTCAATCCCTCTGAGGTGGCACAGCTGCTACTGAGCTCTGGAGCCTCAAATAACACAGATTTTATTGATCTTGTGTTTGAAAAGCTTGAAGAGGGCAATGTTCTAAAAAATGTGGATGAATTCCTGACACAGCTGACAGCCAATGGACAGGTAGGCTAGCCTCCTAAAAGGGTGAAGGAGGACAATGCAGATATTTGATTCCAGAAGTAAACACAGAATAAAACATAGGTCTCAACCGCTACATCCATTGTTGGCTATTGTATCTTAGAAAACAAATGGTTACAGCTTTTGTACCATGTTGTATGGGTGTACTTCCAACATGCAATCTCACCTTTGCTTATGTCTTTTTCCACTTTAATATGACAGAGCCCACATTTCCAGCCTGTTGTGAGAGATCGGATCATGAATACGACCTTCATCATCATCAGTCCACATTTCTCCACTTTCACGACAAACGACTATGAACTTTGGTTCCATGTGAAACTGATTCCTATCCTTGCCAGTTTTACTCCAGAAATGCTGATAAACACAACCACAAACATCAGCTGCATGAACTACCAAGTCATGTGAGTAGTTTTCTTGGAGCAATCAACATTTTGTTGCAAATGAAAATGACAATACTGACAAAGAACAGCATGAGAACGTTTTCTTTCAACTGTTGCAGTGTGAGTGGGTTGGCTTCAGTTATCCAGGAGATGCCACTGTACAGACGGCAAGAGATCACACATGGTCTGCTGGGCTACCTAAGAAATGCTGAAAATGCCATCAATGAGCCAGGTAGGGCAGACATAGGGTGCGTTATGTGTTTTCAAGTGTGAAATGTCTTGAAAAGCACTCAGACAAAAAACTTAAATTCTTTCATGTCTACCAGTCACAAACCTTGCTAAATTGAGCACATCCTAACTTTTGTCTGCATGCCTTAGCTTGCAGGCAACAAAATGAGAGTGATGCCCAATGGGTTAAAGCAAATCTGGGTCCATTCGTCCAATATACATCATACTCTGACCTCAAAGACTTCAACATCTCTACGGTAAGCTTTACTCTTATTACTCTTCCTGTCTTTCTTGAGAATAGCAAAGCAAAATTCTGGAAATTATACAAAAGACATGCATTTCATGAATTCTACTTTTTTGTATCCATAGCTGGCAGTTCTGGACGTTCTTTCACCATCGCAGAAGGCTGATCTAATCCTTGATCCAAACAGTGGTGCTTTAAACGATGCACATGTTGTAAGGGAGGTGTTGACAAGCTTGACAGAGACCAGTGATTATGAGCAGCTCAACCAATTCTTCCAGGCTTTTGCAAACATCAACAAGCAGGTGAATTCTCATTGGTAACCTTACCTCAGCGCAAACATCAACAAATGTTAACAGTGTTCTTTCATAAACCTGCTCAAGTGTTTAACTGAAAATGATCCATTTCTGATATGCTTCATGCCTTGAGGCATCCCTGCTGTACAGAAGTACAAAGATTTAGTTTAGATAAGCTCCCCCTCATCTCCGCATTTCCACAAAGACTTCAGAACTTCCTCTCTGACCTTATTATGATCCCCTTCTCTTTTCAGAGAAATGTCACCCTCATCCAAAATCTAGATGTGCGAGACACCATTTTGAGCCTGACCTTGACAGCCCTTGCTCCTCAGCTTAAAGACTTTCAGCCAGAAGACTATCAACAGTGGTTCCAGGTTTATTTGGTTCCTGTGATGGCGAGCATCCTTCCTAGCAGCTTGCGGGTGATCCCCAGTAACATCACCTGTGAATCCTACCAGGCTGTGTAAGATATTTCTGATATCCACAGTTAGACATTTGGGTGTGCACAATGCCAAGCTGAGGCTCCTGACAAGTCACAATGAATTCTTTTCTTCCTTTAGATACGATGGTCTTGCGCAGAGTTTGGCAGCATTGCCACTGGACCTTTCACAGGGCGTGAGATCAAGCAAGCAGTACCTCCAGGACACATTCCCACGTATGTGGCAAATGGGCTTTCCTGACTAAACTTTTCCCAAAAGCCCAGTACCAGCACTGTAATGACTACTCCATTGATTTGTTTCCTTTCTTTTTCTTCTCAAACAGGCTGCTCAGTTCCAGCTTCCTTTGTGGTAAGATTAGTTTTTTGGGGGGTGGGTGGGTGGGTGTGGGGGGTGTCTTACATGGGTTATCCAATATTTGATCCAGGTTTGGCACACTAATTGGGCCAACTGTGACAAAGTCAAGGTATTTACACTTGAAGAAGATGTTTCCACTATACTAACACTCATATTCTCTTTGTCTTCAGTGCAAGGTGACCCCAGTTCATGGTAAGTCTGTCTAGAAGTACACATTTCAACTCTAAGGATATAAATGCATTCTGAAGGACTATTATCTGACACACAACCATTCTCTTTTCACAGTGAATCTCATTTGTAATGGAGTTGATGGGTGGGTGAAATGCCGTTTTGTTCAATGTTGATTCTGTCTAGGTAAAATTTGTTAACACAGTGTAATTAAGGGGACATTGGATTTCAATTTATTGTGTTTTTTCCACAGTTCAAAACTTGAGCAAATCCTGTCAGCTGGCAATTCCTCGGCAGCCCTGTGCAATTTCACCATCACAGAACATGCCTGTTCCTCTGTAAGATTCCTTTTTAAACTCCAAAAACAGAACATGGATTTTGCCCCATTATGGTCCTGAGACAAATCTCCATGAGCTCTGACAAAATGGCTGTATTCTTTGTCAATTTTCTTTTCAAGGCTCCCTATCTCACATCCAGCAACTTGGTCACACTGCTGAACTGCACACTGAAAAGCCAAAACATATACCCAGTAGAAGTCTGGAAGCTTTCTTCCAAAAAGCCTCTGCTGTACTGGACCAGGCCCTTGAGACATTTGCTAACATGGTAAGTACAAAATCACATTTTCACAATATTGCCATTTCCCTGCGTGAAGTTTGGGTCCAGCTACAATTATTTTTCTGCCAATTCAAGGCCGTCAACAACACCTACCCGACCTCGTCAAATGTGCTCGAGGCTCTTGGAGAAGTGAGAACTGACAACTTCAGCCAGGCACAACTACAGAGTGAGGAGTTCATTACCAGCTGGTTCAAGACAAAGATCCGTCCGTTTCTGGCCGTTCCATCTTTCAACTTCCTATTTTGCCTTAGCTCCAAAAACTTCAGCTGCCAGACATACCAGACTGTGTAAGTAAATATGAGACATATAGCTCTGTTCTGCAAATGTGCAGTTGACTAGAAGTTTAGATGTTGAAAGCTTTCTCTCAAATGTAGCATTCAGGCATTTGGAAGCCAAAAGGCATCCATGGACAGAGACACACAGCAAGCAGTCTTCACTCACTTCATCAAACCGTTCTTGTCAAGAAATGACTCAACAGGTAAAAGGAGAAACTCAAGCTCACTTTGGTTTTTCCATGACAACATGTGGTATATTACCCTGTCAATAACTTTCTTGCTTTTTCTGCAGATCCTGGCTGTGTCTCATCTATCACGGGGAGCCAAGCGTGGCTAAAGGCACGACTTCTCTGATTTTGCAACTGTGCAGGACTTGGAAGCCTTCAATCCTAATTTGTCCGCTGTGAGTGCCAACTGCAGATGTACATCTTCCTGTAAACGGAATTCTTTTACCCAGAACATTTCCATGACTGCTGTCTGATATTATGCTGGTTCTCTTTTGTAGGCTGAATTGTTGTCAGTCCTCAGTCCTTCTCAGGTGGCACAGCTGGTACTGAGTTTGGGAGCCTCCAATAACACAGATTTGATTGATCGTGTGTTTGAGCGACTGCAAGAGGGCAACGCTCTAGAAAATGTGGATGGATTCCTCACACAACTGACAGCCAATGGACAGGTATGCTAGGCTTCTAAAAGGGTGAAGGAGGACAATCCTGGTGTTTTATTCCAGCAGGATAAGACAGAATAAGACATTTGCTAAACCGCTACACAACTCTTCAAGGAGTCTATCATAGAGAAGACTTGTTTGCAACCTTTGTGACATGTTGTATGAGTACATTTACAACATGCAGTCTCTGTATTGCTTAGCTTCTTTTCCACCTCAATTTCACAGATGCCAATTTTCCAGCCTGTTGTGAGAGATCGGATCATGAATGCGACCTTCATCGTCATCAGTCCGCATTTCTCCACTTTCACGACAAACGACTATGAACTTTGGTTCCATGTGAAACTGATTCCTATCCTTGCCAGTTTTACTCCAGAAATGCTCATAAACACAACCACAAACATCAGCTGCATGAACTACCAAGTCATGTGAGTAGTTTTCTTGGAGCAATCAAGATTTTGTTGCAAATGAAAATGACAATAGAGACAAAGAACAGCATGAGAATGTTTTCTTTCAACTGTTGCAGTGTGAGTGGATTGGTTTCAGTTATCCAGGAGATGCCACTGTACAGACGGCAAGAGATCACACATGGTCTGCTGGGCTACCTAAGAAATGCTGAAAATGCCATCAATGAGCCAGGTAGAGCAGACATAGGGTGCATTACGTGTTTTCCAGTGTGAAATGTCTTGAAAAGCACTCAGACAAAAAACTTAAATTCTTTCATGTCTACCAGTCACAAACCTTCCTAAATTGAGCACATCCTAACTTTTGTCTGCATGTCTTAGCTTGCAGGCAACAAAATGAGAGTGATGCCCAATGGGTTAAAGCAAATCTGGGTCCATTCTTTAGACTCCCAATATACATCATACTCTGACCTCAAAGACTTCAACATCTCTACGGTAAGCCCTACATTGCACTTCTAGTCCTCCCTTAAGAACAGGAAAACAAAATTGTAGACTTAAGAAAACAAACACAGGAGTTTATTTTGCCATATCAAAAATACAAGCAAATCATAGAGCACACTTTCTTTGGTTGCAAACTCTATTCATTTACCCATAGCATTGGTCATTACTGTTGTCTGATATTATGTTGATTCCCTGTTGTAGGCTGGATTGTTGTCAACGCTCAATCCCTCTGAGGTGGCACAGCTGCTACTGAGCTCTGGAGCCTCAAATAACACAGATTTTATTGATCTTGTGTTTGAAAAACTTGAAGAGGGCAATGTTCTAAAAAATGTGGATGAATTCCTGACACAGCTGACAGCCAATGGACAGGTAGGCTAGCCTCCTAAAAGGGTGAAGGAGGACAATGTGGATATTTGATTCTAAAAGTAAACACAGAATAAGACATCGGTCTCAACCGCTACATCCATTGTTGGCTATTGTATCTTAGAAAACAAATGGTTACAGCCTTTGTACCATGTTGTATGGGTGTACTTCCAACATGCAATCTCACCTTTGCTTATGTCTTTTTCCACTTTAATATGACAGACCCCACATTTCCAGCCTGTTGTGAGAGATCGGATCATGAATACGACCTTCATCGTCATCAGTCCACATTTCTCCACTTTCACGACAAACGACTATGAACTTTGGTTCCATGTGAAACTGATTCCTATCCTTGCCAGTTTTACTCCAGAAATGCTCATAAACACAACCACAAACATCAGCTGCATGAATTACCAAGTCATGTGAGTAGTTTTCTTGGAGCAATCAAGATTTTGTTGCAAATGAAAATGACAATACTGACAAAGAACAGCATGAGAACGTTTTCTTTCAACTGTTGCAGTGTGAGTGGGTTGGCTTCAGTTATCCAGGAGATGCCACTGTACAGACGGCAAGAGATCACACATGGTCTGCTGGGCTATCTAAGAAATGCTGAAAATGCCAACAATGAGCCAGGTAGGGCAGACATAGGGTGCGTTATGTGCTTTCCAGTGTGAAATGTCTTGAAAAGCACTCAGACAAAAAACTTGCCCACATATTCTTTCATGTCTACCTGTCAAAAACCTTCCTAAATTTGGCACATCCTAACTTTTGTTTGTATGCCTTAGCTTGCAGGCAACAAAATGAGAGTGATGCCCAATGGGTTAAAGCAAATCTGGGTCCATTCATCCAATATACATCATACTCTGACCTCAAAGACTTCAACATCTCTACGGTAAGCCCTACATTGCACTTCTAGTCCTCCCTTAAGAACAGGAAAACAAAATTGTAGACTTAAGAAAACAAACACAGGAGTTTATTTTGCCATATCAAAAATACAAGCAAATCATAGAGCACACTTTCTTTGGTTGCAAACTCTAATCCTTTACCCACAGCATTGGTCATTACTGTTGTCTGATATTATGTTGATTCCCTGTTGTAGGCTGGATTGTTGTCAACGCTCAATCCCTCTGAGGTGGCACAGCTGCTACTGAGCTCTGGAGCCTCAAATAACACAGATTTTATTGATCTTGTGTTTGAAAAGCTTGAAGAGGGCAATGTTCTAAAAAATGTGGATGAATTCCTGACACAGCTGACAGCCAATGGACAGGTAGGCTAGCCTCCTAAAAGGGTGAAGGAGGACAATGCAGATATTTGATTCCAGAAGTAAACACAGAATAAGACATCGGTCTCAACCGCTACATCCATTGTTGGCTATTGTATCTTAGAAAACAAATGGTTACAGCTTTTGTACCATGTTGTATGGATGTACTTCCAACATGCAATCTCACCTTTGCTTATGTCTTTTTCCACTTTAATATGACAGACCCCACATTTCCAGCCTGTTGTGAGAGATCGGATCATGAATACGACCTTCATCATCATCAGTCCACATTTCTCCACTTTCACGACAAACGACTATGAACTTTGGTTCCATGTGAAACTGATTCCTATCCTTGCCAGTTTTACTCCAGAAATGCTCATAAACACAACCACAAACATCAGCTGCATGAATTACCAAGTCATGTGAGTAGTTTTCTTGGAGCAATCAAGATTTTGTTGCAAATGAAAATGACAATACTGACAAAGAACAGCATGAGAACGTTTTCTTTCAACTGTTGCAGTGTGAGTGGGTTGGCTTCAGTTATCCAGGAGATGCCACTGTACAGACGGCAAGAGATCACACATGGTCTGCTGGGCTACCTAAGAAATGCTGAAAATGCCATCAATGAGCCAGGTAGGGCAGACATAGGGTGCGTTATGTGTTTTCAAGTGTGAAATGTCTTGAAAAGCACTCAGACAAAAAACTTAAATTCTTTCATGTCTACCAGTCACAAACCTTGCTAAATTGAGCACATCCTAACTTTTGTCTGCATGCCTTAGCTTGCAGGCAACAAAATGAGAGTGATGCCCAATGGGTTAAAGCAAATCTGGGTCCATTCGTCCAATATACATCATACTCTGACCTCAAAGACTTCAACATCTCTACGGTAAGCTTTACTCTTATTACTCTTCCTGTCTTTCTTGAGAATAGCAAAGCAAAATTCTGGAAATTATACAAAAGACATGCATTTCATGAATTCTACTTTTTTGTATCCATAGCTGGCAGTTCTGGACGTTCTTTCACCATCGCAGAAGGCTGATCTAATCCTTGATCCAAACAGTGGTGCTTTAAACGATGCACATGTTGTAAGGGAGGTGTTGACAAGCTTGACAGAGACCAGTGATTATGAGCAGCTCAACCAATTCTTCCAGGCTTTTGCAAACATCAACAAGCAGGTGAATTCTCATTGGTAACCTTACCTCAGTGCAAACATCAACAAATGTTAACAGTGTTCTTTCATAAACCTGCTCAAGTGTTTAACTGAAAATGATCCATTTCTGATATGCTTCATGCCTTGAGGCATCCCTGCTGTACAGAAGTACAAAGATTTAGTTTAGATAAGCTCCCCCTCATCTCCGCATTTCCACAAAGACTTCAGAACTTCCTCTCTGACCTTATTATGATCCCCTTCTCTTTTCAGAGAAATGTCACCCTCATCCAAAATCTAGATGTGCGAGACACCATTTTGAGCCTGACCTTGACAGCCCTTGCTCCTCAGCTTAAAGACTTTCAGCCAGAAGACTATCAACAGTGGTTCCAGGTTTATTTGGTTCCTGTGATGGCGAGCATCCTTCCTAGCAGCTTGCGGGTGATCCCCAGTAACATCACCTGTGAATCCTACCAGGCTGTGTAAGATATTTCTGATATCCACAGTTAGACATTTGGGTGTGCACAATGCCAAGCTGAGGCTCCTGACAAGTCACAATGAATTCTTTTCTTCCTTTAGATACGATGGTCTTGCGCAGAGTTTGGCAGCATTGCCACTGGACCTTTCACAGGGCGTGAGATCAAGCAAGCAGTACCTCCAGGACACATTCCCACGTATGTGGCAAATGGGCTTTCCTGACTAAACTTTTCCCAAAAGCCCAGTACCAGCACTGTAATGACTACTCCATTGATTTGTTTCCTTTCTTTTTCTTCTCAAACAGGCTGCTCAGTTCCAGCTTCCTTTGTGGTAAGATTAGTTTTTTGGGGGGTGGGTGGGTGGGTGTGGGGGGTGTCTTACATGGGTTATCCAATATTTGATCCAGGTTTGGCACACTAATTGGGCCAACTGTGACAAAGTCAAGGTATTTACACTTGAAGAAGATGTTTCCACTATACTAACACTCATATTCTCTTTGTCTTCAGTGCAAGGTGACCCCAGTTCATGGTAAGTCTGTCTAGAAGTACACATTTCAACTCTAAGGATATAAATGCATTCTGAAGGACTATTATCTGACACACAACCATTCTCTTTTCACAGTGAATCTCATTTGTAATGGAGTTGATGGGTGGGTGAAATGCCGTTTTGTTCAATGTTGATTCTGTCTAGGTAAAATTTGTTAACACAGTGTAATTAAGGGGACATTGGATTTCAATTTATTGTGTTTTTTCCACAGTTCAAAACTTGAGCAAATCCTGTCAGCTGGCAATTCCTCGGCAGCCCTGTGCAATTTCACCATCACAGAACATGCCTGTTCCTCTGTAAGATTCCTTTTTAAACTCCAAAAACAGAACATGGATTTTGCCCCATTATGGTCCTGAGACAAATCTCCATGAGCTCTGACAAAATGGCTGTATTCTTTGTCAATTTTCTTTTTCAAGTCTCCCTATCTCACATCCAGCAACTTGGTCACACTGCTGAACTGCACACTGAAAAGCCAAAACATATACCCAGTAGAAGTCTGGAAGCTTTTCTTCCAAAAAGCCTCTGCTGTACTGGACCAGGCCCTTGAGACATTTGCTAACATGGTAAGTACAAAATCACATTTTCACAATATTGCCATTTCCCTGCGTGAAGTTTGGGTCCAGCTACAATTATTTTTCTGCCAATTCAAGGCCGTCAACAACACCTACCCGACCTCGTCAAATGTGCTCGAGGCTCTTGGAGAAGTGAGAACTGACAACTTCAGCCAGGCACAACTACAGAGTGAGGAGTTCATTACCAGCTGGTTCAAGACAAAGATCCGTCCGTTTCTGGCCGTTCCATCTTTCAACTTCCTATTTTGCCTTAGCTCCAAAAACTTCAGCTGCCAGACATACCAGACTGTGTAAGTAAATATGAGACATATAGCTCTGTTCTGCAAATGTGCAGTTGACTAGAAGTTTAGATGTTGAAAGCTTTCTCTCAAATGTAGCATTCAGGCATTTGGAAGCCAAAAGGCATCCATGGACAGAGACACACAGCAAGCAGTCTTCACTCACTTCATCAAACCGTTCTTGTCAAGAAATGACTCAACAGGTAAAAGGAGAAACTCAAGCTCACTTTGGTTTTTCCATGACAACATGTGGTATATTACCCTGTCAATAACTTTCTTGCTTTTTCTGCAGATCCTGGCTGTGTCTCATCTATCACGGGGAGCCAAGCGTGGCTAAAGGCAAACCTTGGCGACTTCTCTGATTTTGCAACTGTGCAGGACTTGGAAGCCTTCAATCCTAATTTGTCCGCTGTGAGTGCCAACTGCAGATGTACATCTTCCTGTAAACGGAATTCTTTTACCCAGAACATTTCCATGACTGCTGTCTGATATTATGCTGGTTCTCTTTTGTAGGCTGAATTGTTGTCAGTCCTCAGTCCTTCTCAGGTGGCACAGCTGGTACTGAGTTTGGGAGCCTCCAATAACACAGATTTGATTGATCGTGTGTTTGAGCGACTGCAAGAGGGCAACGCTCTAGAAAATGTGGATGGATTCCTCACACAACTGACAGCCAATGGACAGGTATGCTAGGCTTCTAAAAGGGTGAAGGAGGACAATCCTGGTGTTTTATTCCAGCAGGATAAGACAGAATAAGACATTTGCTAAACCGCTACACAACTCTTCAAGGAGTCTATCATAGAGAAGACTTGTTTGCAACCTTTGTGACATGTTGTATGAGTACATTTACAACATGCAGTCTCTGTATTGCTTAGCTTCTTTTCCACCTCAATTTCACAGATGCCAATTTTCCAGCCTGTTGTGAGAGATCGGATCATGAATGCGACCTTCATCGTCATCAGTCCGCATTTCTCCTCTTTCACGACAAACGACTATGAACTTTGGTTCCATGTGAAACTGATTCCTATCCTTGCCAGTTTTACTCCAGAAATGCTCATAAACACAATCACAAACATCAGCTGCATGAACTACCAAGTCATGTGAGTAGTTTTCTTGGAGCAATCAACATTTTGTTGCAAATGAAAATGACAATAGAGACAAAGAACAGCATGAGAATGTTTTCTTTCAACTGTTGCAGTGTGAGTGGGTTGGTTTCAGTTATCCAGGAGATGCCACTGTACAGACGGCAAGAGATCACACATGGTCTGCTGGGCTACCTAAGAAATGCTGAAAATGCCATCAATGAGCCAGGTAGAGCAGACATAGGGTGCATTACGTGTTTTCCAGTGTGAAATGTCTTGAAAAGCACTCAGACAAAAAACTTAAATTCTTTCATGTCTACCAGTCACAAACCTTCCTAAATTGAGCACATCCTAACTTTTGTCTGCATGTCTTAGCTTGCAGGCAACAAAATGAGAGTGATGCCCAATGGGTTAAAGCAAATCTGGGTCCATTCATCCAATATACATCATACTCTGACCTCAAAGACTTCAACATCTCTACGGTAAGCCCTACATTGCACTTCTAGTCCTCCCTTAAGAACAGGAAAACAAAATTGTAGACTTAAGAAAACAAACACAGGAGTTTATTTTGCCATATCAAAAATACAAGCAAATCATAGAGCACACTTTCTTTGGTTGCAAACTCTATTCATTTACCCATAGCATTGGTCATTACTGTTGTCTGATATTATGTTGATTCCCTGTTGTAGGCTGGATTGTTGTCAACGCTCAATCCCTCTGAGGTGGCACAGCTGCTACTGAGCTCTGGAGCCTCAAATAACACAGATTTTATTGATCTTGTGTTTGAAAAACTTGAAGAGGGCAATGTTCTAAAAAATGTGGATGAATTCCTGACACAGCTGACAGCCAATGGACAGGTAGGCTAGCCTCCTAAAAGGGTGAAGGAGGACAATGTGGATATTTGATTCTAGAAGTAAACACAGAATAAGACATCGGTCTCAACCGCTACATCCATTGTTGGCTATTGTATCTTAGAAAACAAATGGTTACAGCCTTTGTACCATGTTGTATGGGTGTACTTCCAACATGCAATCTCACCTTTGCTTATGTCTTTTTCCACTTTAATATGACAGAGCCCACATTTCCAGCCTGTTGTGAGAGATCGGATCATGAATACGACCTTCATCGTCATCAGTCCACATTTCTCCACTTTCACGACAAACGACTATGAACTTTGGTTCCATGTGAAACTGATTCCTATCCTTGCCAGTTTTACTCCAGAAATGCTCATAAACACAACCACAAACATCAGCTGCATGAATTACCAAGTCATGTGAGTAGTTTTCGTGGAGCAATCAAGATTTTGTTGCAAATGAAAATGACAATACTGACAAAGAACAGCATGAGAACGTTTTCTTTCAACTGTTGCAGTGTGAGTGGGTTGGCTTCAGTTATCCAGGAGATGCCACTGTACAGACGGCAAGAGATCACACATGGTCTGCTGGGCTACCTAAGAAATGCTGAAAATGCCATCAATGAGCCAGGTAGGGCAGACATAGGGTGCGTTATGTGCTTTCCAGTGTGAAATGTCTTGAAAAGCACTCAGACAAAAAACTTGCCCACATATTCTTTCATGTCTACCTGTCAAAAACCTTCCTAAATTTGGCACATCCTAACTTTTGTTTGTATGCCTTAGCTTGCAGGCAACAAAATGAGAGTGATGCCCAATGGGTTAAAGCAAATCTGGGTCCATTCGTCCAATATACATCATACTCTGACCTCAAAGACTTCAACATCTCTACGGTAAGCCCTACATTGCACTTCTAGTCCTCCCTTAAGAACAGGAAAACAAAATTGTAGACTTAAGAAAACAAACACAGGAGTTTATTTTGCCATATCAAAAATACAAGCAAATCATAGAGCACACTTTCTTTGGTTGCAAACTCTAATCCTTTACCCACAGCATTGGTCATTACTGTTGTCTGATATTATGTTGATTCCCTGTTGTAGGCTGGATTGTTGTCAACGCTCAATCCCTCTGAGGTGGCACAGCTGCTACTGAGCTCTGGAGCCTCAAATAACACAGATTTTATTGATCTTGTGTTTGAAAAGCTTGAAGAGGGCAATGTTCTAAAAAATGTGGATGAATTCCTGACACAGCTGACAGCCAATGGACAGGTAGGCTAGCCTCCTAAAAGGGTGAAGGAGGACAATGCAGATATTTGATTCCAGAAGTAAACACAGAATAAAACATAGGTCTCAACCGCTACATCCATTGTTGGCTATTGTATCTTAGAAAACAAATGGTTACAGCTTTTGTACCATGTTGTATGGGTGTACTTCCAACATGCAATCTCACCTTTGCTTATGTCTTTTTCCACTTTAATATGACAGACCCCACATTTCCAGCCTGTTGTGAGAGATCGGATCATGAATACGACCTTCATCATCATCAGTCCACATTTCTCCACTTTCACGACAAACGACTATGAACTTTGGTTCCATGTGAAACTGATTCCTATCCTTGCCAGTTTTACTCCAGAAATGCTCATAAACACAACCACAAACATCAGCTGCATGAATTACCAAGTCATGTGAGTAGTTTTCTTGGAGCAATCAAGATTTTGTTGCAAATGAAAATGACAATACTGACAAAGAACAGCATGAGAACGTTTTCTTTCAACTGTTGCAGTGTGAGTGGGTTGGCTTCAGTTATCCAGGAGATGCCACTGTACAGACGGCAAGAGATCACACATGGTCTGCTGGGCTACCTAAGAAATGCTGAAAATGCCATCAATGAGCCAGGTAGGGCAGACATAGGGTGCGTTATGTGTTTTCAAGTGTGAAATGTGTTGAAAAGCACTCAGACAAAAAACTTAAATTCTTTCATGTCTACCAGTCACAAACCTTGCTAAATTGAGCACATCCTAACTTTTGTCTGCATGCCTTAGCTTGCAGGCAACAAAATGAGAGTGATGCCCAATGGGTTAAAGCAAATCTGGGTCCATTCGTCCAATATACATCATACTCTGACCTCAAAGACTTCAACATCTCTACGGTAAGCTTTACTCTTATTACTCTTCCTGTCTTTCTTGAGAATAGCAAAGCAAAATTCTGGAAATTATACAAAAGACATGCATTTCATGAATTCTACTTTTTTGTATCCATAGCTGGCAGTTCTGGACGTTCTTTCACCATCGCAGAAGGCTGATCTAATCCTTGATCCAAACAGTGGTGCTTTAAACGATGCACATGTTGTAAGGGAGGTGTTGACAAGCTTGACAGAGACCAGTGATTATGAGCAGCTCAACCAATTCTTCCAGGCTTTTGCAAACATCAACAAGCAGGTGAATTCTCATTGGTAACCTTACCTCAGCGCAAACATCAACAAATGTTAACAGTGTTCTTTCATAAACCTGCTCAAGTGTTTAACTGAAAATGATCCATTTCTGATATGCTTCATGCCTTGAGGCATCCCTGCTGTACAGAAGTACAAAGATTTAGTTTAGATAAGCTCCCCCTCATCTCCGCATTTCCACAAAGACTTCAGAACTTCCTCTCTGACCTTATTATGATCCCCTTCTCTTTTCAGAGAAATGTCACCCTCATCCAAAATCCAGATGTGCGAGACACCATTTTGAGCCTGACCTTGACAGCCCTTGCTCCTCAGCTTAAAGACTTTCAGCCAGAAGACTATCAACAGTGGTTCCAGGTTTATTTGGTTCCTGTGATGGCGAGCATCCTTCCTAGCAGCTTGCGGGTGATCCCCAGTAACATCACCTGTGAATCCTACCAGGCTGTGTAAGATATTTCTGATATCCACAGTTAGACATTTGGGTGTGCACAATGCCAAGCTGAGGCTCCTGACAAGTCACAATGAATTCTTTTCTTCCTTTAGATACGATGGTCTTGCGCAGAGTTTGGCAGCATTGCCACTGGACCTTTCACAGGGCGTGAGATCAAGCAAGCAGTACCTCCAGGACACATTCCCACGTATGTGGCAAATGGGCTTTCCTGACTAAACTTTTCTCAAAAGCCCAGTACCAGCACTGTAATGACTACTCCATTGATTTGTTTCCTTTCTTTTTCTTCTCAAACAGGCTGCTCAGTTCCAGCTTCCTTTGTGGTAAGATTAGTTTTTTGGGGGGTGGGTGGGTGGGTGTGGGGGGTGTCTTACATGGGTTATCCAATATTTGATCCAGGTTTGGCACACTAATTGGGCCAACTGTGACAAAGTCAAGGTATTTACACTTGAAGAAGATGTTTCCACTATACTAACACTCATATTCTCTTTGTCTTCAGTGCAAGGTGACCCCAGTTCATGGTAAGTCTGTCTAGAAGTACACATTTCAACTCTAAGGATATAAATGCATTCTGAAGGACTATTATCTGACACACAACCATTCTCTTTTCACAGTGAATCTCATTTGTAATGGAGTTGATGGGTGGGTGAAATGCCGTTTTGTTCAATGTTGATTCTGTCTAGGTAAAATTTGTTAACACAGTGTAATTAAGGGGACATTGGATTTCAATTTATTGTGTTTTTTCCACAGTTCAAAACTTGAGCAAATCCTGTCAGCTGGCAATTCCTCGGCAGCCCTGTGCAATTTCACCATCACAGAACATGCCTGTTCCTCTGTAAGATTCCTTTTTAAACTCCAAAAACAGAACATGGATTTTGCCCCATTATGGTCCTGAGACAAATCTCCATGAGCTCTGACAAAATGGCTGTATTCTTTGTCAATTTTCTTTTTCAAGGCTCCCTATCTCACATCCAGCAACTTGGTCACACTGCTGAACTGCACACTGAAAAGCCAAAACATATACCCAGTAGAAGTCTGGAAGCTTTTCTTCCAAAAAGCCTCTGCTGTACTGGACCAGGCCCTTGAGACATTTGCTAACATGGTAAGTACAAAATCACATTTTCACAATATTGCCATTTCCCTGCGTGAAGTTTGGGTCCAGCTACAATTATTTTTCTGCCAATTCAAGGCCGTCAACAACACCTACCCGACCTCGTCAAATGTGCTCGAGGCTCTTGGAGAAGTGAGAACTGACAACTTCAGCCAGGCACAACTACAGAGTGAGGAGTTCATTACCAGCTGGTTCAAGACAAAGATCCGTCCGTTTCTGGCCGTTCCATCTTTCAACTTCCTATTTTGCCTTAGCTCCAAAAACTTCAGCTGCCAGACATACCAGACTGTGTAAGTAAATATGAGACATATAGCTCTGTTCTGCAAATGTGCAGTTGACTAGAAGTTTAGATGTTGAAAGCTTTCTCTCAAATGTAGCATTCAGGCATTTGGAAGCCAAAAGGCATCCATGGACAGAGACACACAGCAAGCAGTCTTCACTCACTTCATCAAACCGTTCTTGTCAAGAAATGACTCAACAGGTAAAAGGAGAAACTCAAGCTCACTTTGGTTTTTCCATGACAACATGTGGTATATTACCCTGTCAATAACTTTCTTGCTTTTTCTGCAGATCCTGGCTGTGTCTCATCTATCACGGGGAGCCAAGCGTGGCTAAAGGCAAACCTTGGCGACTTCTCTGATTTTGCAACTGTGCAGGACTTGGAAGCCTTCAATCCTAATTTGTCCGCTGTGAGTGCCAACTGCAGATGTACATCTTCCTGTAAACGGAATTCTTTTACCCAGAACATTTCCATGACTGCTGTCTGATATTATGCTGGTTCTCTTTTGTAGGCTGAATTGTTGTCAGTCCTCAGTCCTTCTCAGGTGGCACAGCTGGTACTGAGTTTGGGAGCCTCCAATAACACAGATTTGATTGATCGTGTGTTTGAGCGACTGCAAGAGGGCAACGCTCTAGAAAATGTGGATGGATTCCTCACACAACTGACAGCCAATGGACAGGTATGCTAGGCTTCTAAAAGGGTGAAGGAGGACAATCCTGGTGTTTTATTCCAGCAGGATAAGACAGAATAAGACATTTGCTAAACCGCTACACAACTCTTCAAGGAGTCTATCATAGAGAAGACTTGTTTGCAACCTTTGTGACATGTTGTATGAGTACATTTACAACATGCAGTCTCTGTATTGCTTAGCTTCTTTTCCACCTCAATTTCACAGATGCCAATTTTCCAGCCTGTTGTGAGAGATCGGATCATGAATGCGACCTTCATCGTCATCAGTCCACATTTCTCCACTTTCACGACAAACGACTATGAACTTTGGTTCCATGTGAAACTGATTCCTATCCTTGCCAGTTTTACTCCAGAAATGCTCATAAACACAACCACAAACATCAGCTGCATGAACTACCAAGTCATGTGAGTAGTTTTCTTGGAGCAATCAAGATTTTGTTGCAAATGAAAATGACAATAGAGACAAAGAAGAGCATGAGAATGTTTTCTTTCAACTGTTGCAGTGTGAGTGGGTTGGCTTCAGTTATCCAGGAGATGCCACTGTACAGACGGCAAGAGATCACACATGGTCTGCTGGGCTACCTAAGAAATGCTGAAAATGCCATCAATGAGCCAGGTAGAGCAGACATAGGGTGCATTATGTGCTTTCCAGTGTGAAATGTCTTGAAAAGCACTCACACAAAAAACTTAAATTCTTTCATGTCTACCAGTCACAAACCTTGCTAAATTGAGCACATCCTAACTTTTGTCTGCATGCCTTAGCTTGCAGGCAACAAAATGAGAGTGATGCCCAATGGGTTAAAGCAAATCTGGGTCCATTCGTCCAATATACATCATACTCTGACCTCAAAGACTTCAACATCTCTACGGTAAGCCCTACATTGCACTTCTAGTCCTCCCTTAAGAACAGGAAAACAAAATTGTAGACTTAAGAAAACAAACACAGGAGTTTATTTTGCCATATCAAAAATACAAGCAAATCATAGAGCACACTTTCTTTGGTTGCAAACTCTAATCCTTTACCCACAGCATTGGTCATTACTGCTGTCTGATATTATGTTGATTCCCTGTTGTAGGCTGGATTGTTGTCAACGCTCAATCCCTCTGAGGTGGCACAGCTGCTACTGAGCTCTGGAGCCTCAAATAACACAGATTTTATTGATCTTGTGTTTAAACAACTTGAACAGGGCAACGCTCTAAAAAATGTGGATGAATTCCTGACACAGCTGACAGCCAATGGACAGGTAGGCTAGCCTCCTAAAAGGGTGAAGGAGGACAATGCGGATATTTGATTCTAGAAGTAAACACAGAATAAGACATCGGTCTCAACCGCTACATCCATTGTTGGCTATTGTATCTTAGAAAACAAATGGTTACAGCCTTTGTACCATGTTGTATGGGTGTACTTCCAACATGCAATCTCACCTTTGCTTATGTCTTTTTCCACTTTAATATGACAGACCCCACACTTCCAGCCTGTTGTGAGAGATCGGATCATGAATGCGACCTTCATCGTCATCAGTCCACATTTCTCCACTTTCACGACAAACGACTATGAACTTTGGTTCCATGTGAAACTGATTCCTATCCTTGCCAGTTTTACTCCAGAAATGCTCATAAACACAACCACAAACATCAGCTGCATGAACTACCAAGTCATGTGAGTAGTTTTCTTGGAGCAATCAAGATTTTGTTGCAAATGAAAATGACAATAGAGACAAAGAAGAGCATGAGAATGTTTTCTTTCAACTGTTGCAGTGTGAGTGGGTTGGCTTCAGTTATCCAGGAGATGCCACTGTACAGACGGCAAGAGATCACACATGGTCTGCTGGGCTACCTAAGAAATGCTGAAAATGCCATCAATGAGCCAGGTAGGGCAGACATAGGGTGCATTATGTGCTTTCCAGTGTGAAATGTCTTGAAAAGCACTCACACAAAAAACTTGCCCACGAATTCTTTCATGTCTACCTGTCAAAAACCTTCCTAAATTTGGCACATCCTAACTTTTGTCTGCATGCCTTAGCTTGCAGGCAACAAAATGAGAGTGATGCCCAATGGGTTAAAGCAAATCTGGGTCCATTCGTCCAATATACATCATACTCTGACCTCAAAGACTTCAACATCTCTACGGTAAGCCCTACATTGCACTTCTAGTCCTCCCTTAAGAACAGGAAAACAAAATTGTAGACTTAAGAAGACAAACACAGGAGTTTATTTTGCCATATCAAAAATACAAGAAAATCATAGAGCACACTTTCTTTGGTTGCAAACTCTAATCCTTTACCCACAGCATTGGTCATTACTGTTGTCTGATAATATGTTGATTCCCTGTTGTAGGCTGGATTGTTGTCAACGCTCAATCCCTCTGAGGTGGCACAGCTGCTACTGAGCTCTGGAGCCTCAAATAACACAGATTTTATTGATCTTGTGTTTGAAAAACTTGAAGAGGGCAATGTTCTAAAAAATGTGGATGAATTCCTGACACAGCTGACAGCCAATGGACAGGTAGGCTAGCCTCCTAAAAGGGTGAAGGAGGACAATGCGGATATTTGATTCTAGAAGTAAACACAGAATAAGACATCGGTCTCAACCGCTACATCCATTGTTGGCTATTGTATCTTAGAAAACAAATGGTTACAGCCTTTGTACCATGTTGTATGGGTGTACTTCCAACATGCAATCTCACCTTTGCTTATGTCTTTTTCCACTTTAATATGACAGACCCCACACTTCCAGCCTGTTGTGAGAGATCGGATCATGAATGCGACCTTCATCGTCATCAGTCCACATTTCTCCACTTTCACGACAAACGACTATGAACTTTGGTTCCATGTGAAACTGATTCCTATCCTTGCCAGTTTTACTCCAGAAATGCTCATAAACACAACCACAAACATCAGCTGCATGAATTACCAAGTCATGTGAGTAGTTTTCGTGGAGCAATCAAGATTTTGTTGCAAATGAAAATGACAATACTGACAAAGAACAACATGAGAACGTTTTCTTTCAACTGTTGCAGTGTGAGTGGGTTGGCTTCAGTTATCCAGGAGATGCCACTGTACAGACGGCAAGAGATCACACATGGTCTGCTGGGCTACCTAAGAAATGCTGAAAATGCCATCAATGAGCCAGGTAGGGCAGACATAGGGTGCGTTATGTGCTTTCCAGTGTGAAATGTCTTGAAAAGCACTCAGACAAAAAACTTGCCCACATATTCTTTCATGTCTAAATGTCAAAAACCTTCCTAAATTTGGCACATCCTAACTTTTGTTTGTATGCCTTAGCTTGCAGGCAACAAAATGAGAGTGATGCCCAATGGGTTAAAGCAAATCTGGGTCCATTCGTCCAATATACATCATACTCTGACCTCAAAGACTTCAACATCTCTACGGTAAGCTTTACTCTTATTACTCTTCCTGTCTTTCTTGAGAATAGCAAAGCAAAATTCTGGAAATTATACAAAAGACATGCATTTCATGAATTCTACTTTTTTGTATCCATAGCTGGCAGTTCTGGACGTTCTTTCACCATCGCAAAAGGCTGATCTAATCCTAGATCCAAACAGTGGTGCTTTAAACGATGCACATGTTGTAAGGGAGGTGTTGACAAGCTTGACAGAGACCAGTGATTATGAGCAGCTCAACCAATTCTTCCAGGCTTTTGCAAACATCAACAAGCAGGTGAATTCTCATTGGTAACCTTACCTCAGCGCAAACATCAACAAATGTTAACAGTGTTCTTTCATAAACCTGCTCAAGTGTTTAACTGAAAATGATCCATTTCTGATATGCTTCATGCCTTGAGGCATCCCTGCTGTACAGAAGTACAAAGATTTAGTTTAGATAAGCTCCCCCTCATCTCCGCATTTCCACAAAGACTTCAGAACTTCCTCTCTGACCTTATTATGATCCCCTTCTCTTTTCAGAGAAATGTCACCCTCATCCAAAATCCAGATGTGCGAGACACCATTTTGAGCCTGACCTTGACAGCCCTTGCTCCTCAGCTTAAAGACTTTCAGCCAGAAGACTATCAACAGTGGTTCCAGGTTTATTTGGTTCCTGTGATGGCGAGCATCCTTCCTAGCAGCTTGCGGGTGATCCCCAGTAACATCACCTGTGAATCCTACCAGGCTGTGTAAGATATTTCTGATATCCACAGTTAGACATTTGGGTGTGCACAATGCCAAGCTGAGGCTCCTGACAAGTCACAATGAATTCTTTTCTTCCTTTAGATACGATGGTCTTGCGCAGAGTTTGGCAGCATTGCCACTGGACCTTTCACAGGGCGTGAGATCAAGCAAGCAGTACCTCCAGGACACATTCCCACGTATGTGGCAAATGGGCTTTCCTGACTAAACTTTTCCCAAAAGCCCAGTACCAGCACTGTAATGACTACTCCATTGATTTGTTTCCTTTCTTTTTCTTCTCAAACAGGCTGCTCAGTTCCAGCTTCCTTTGTGGTAAGATTAGTTTTTTGGGGGGTGGGTGGGTGGGTGTGGGGGGTGTCTTACATGGGTTATCCAATATTTGATCCAGGTTTGGCACACTAATTGGGCCAACTGTGACAAAGTCAAGGTATTTACACTTGAAGAAGATGTTTCCACTATACTAACACTCATATTTTCTTTGTCTTCAGTGCAAGGTGACCCCAGTTCATGGTAAGTCTGTCTAGAAGTACACATTTCAACTCTAAGGATATAAATGCATTCTGAAGGACTATTATCTGACACACAACCATTCTCTTTTCACAGTGAATCTCATTTGTAATGGAGTTGATGGGTGGGTGAAATGCCGTTTTGTTCAATGTTGATTCTGTCTAGGTAAAATTTGTTAACACAGTGTAATTAAGGGGACATTGGATTTCAATTTATTGTGTTTTTTCCACAGTTCAAAACTTGAGCAAATCCTGTCAGCTGGCAATTCCTCGGCAGCCCTGTGCAATTTCACCATCACAGAACATGCCTGTTCCTCTGTAAGATTCCTTTTTAAACTCCAAAAACAGAACATGGATTTTGCCTCATTATGGTCCTGAGACAAATCTCCATGAGCTCTGACAAAATGGCTGTATTCTTTGTCAATTTTCTTTTTCAAGGCTCCCTATCTCACATCCAGCAACTTGGTCACACTGCTGAACTGCACACTGAAAAGCCAAAACATATACCCAGTAGAAGTCTGGAAGCTTTTCTTCCAAAAAGCCTCTGCTGTACTGGACCAGGCCCTTGAGACATTTGCTAACATGGTAAGTACAAAATCACATTTTCACAATATTACCATTTCCCTGCGTGAAGTTTGGGTCCAGCTACAATTATTTTTCTGCCAATTCAAGGCCGTCAACAACACCTACCCGACCTCGTCAAATGTGCTCGAGGCTCTTGGAGAAGTGAGAATTGACAACTTCAGCCAGGCACAACTACAGAGTGAGGAGTTCATTACCAGCTGGTTCAAGACAAAGATCCGTCCGTTTCTGGCCGTTCCATCTTTCAACTTCCTATTTTGCCTTAGCTCCAAAAACTTCAGCTGCCAGACATACCAGACTGTGTAAGTAAATATGAGACATATAGCTCTGTTCTGCAAATGTGCAGTTGACTAGAAGTTTAGATGTTGAAAGCTTTCTCTCAAATGTAGCATTCAGGCATTTGGAAGCCAAAAGGCATCCATGGACAGAGACACACAGCAAGCAGTCTTCACTCACTTCATCAAACCGTTCTTGTCAAGAAATGACTCAACAGGTAAAAGGAGAAACTCAAGCTCACTTTGGTTTTTCCATGACAACATGTGGTATATTACCCTGTCAATAACTTTCTTGCTTTTTCTGCAGATCCTGGCTGTGTCTCATCTATCACGGGGAGCCAAGCGTGGCTAAAGGCAAACCTTGGCGACTTCTCTGATTTTGCAACTGTGCAGGACTTGGAAGCCTTCAATCCTAATTTGTCCGCTGTGAGTGCCAACTGCAGATGTACATCTTCCTGTAAACGGAATTCTTTTACCCAGAACATTTCCATGACTGCTGTCTGATATTATGCTGGTTCTCTTTTGTAGGCTGAATTGTTGTCAGTCCTCAGTCCTTCTCAGGTGGCACAGCTGGTACTGAGTTTGGGAGCCTCCAATAACACAGATTTGATTGATCGTGTGTTTGAGCGACTGCAAGAGGGCAACGCTCTAGAAAATGTGGATGGATTCCTCACACAACTGACAGCCAATGGACAGGTATGCTAGGCTTCTAAAAGGGTGAAGGAGGACAATCCTGGTGTTTTATTCCAGCAGGATAAGACAGAATAAGACATTTGCTAAACCGCTACACAACTCTTCAAGGAGTCTATCATAGAGAAGACTTGTTTGCAACCTTTGTGACATGTTGTATGAGTACATTTACAACATGCAGTCTCTGTATTGCTTAGCTTCTTTTCCACCTCAATTTCACAGATGCCAATTTTCCAGCCTGTTGTGAGAGATCGGATCATGAATGCGACCTTCATCGTCATCAGTCCACATTTCTCCACTTTCACGACAAACGACTATGAACTTTGGTTCCATGTGAAACTGATTCCTATCCTTGCCAGTTTTACTCCAGAAATGCTCATAAACACAACCACAAACATCAGCTGCATGAACTACCAAGTCATGTGAGTAGTTTTCTTGGAGCAATCAAGATTTTGTTGCAAATGAAAATGACAATAGAGACAAAGAAGAGCATGAGAATGTTTTCTTTCAACTGTTGCAGTGTGAGTGGGTTGGCTTCAGTTATCCAGGAGATGCCACTGTACAGACGGCAAGAGATCACACATGGTCTGCTGGGCTACCTAAGAAATGCTGAAAATGCCATCAATGAGCCAGGTAGAGCAGACATAGGGTGCATTATGTGCTTTCCAGTGTGAAATGTCTTGAAAAGCACTCACACAAAAAACTTAAATTCTTTCATGTCTACCAGTCACAAACCTTGCTAAATTGAGCACATCCTAACTTTTGTCTGCATGCCTTAGCTTGCAGGCAACAAAATGAGAGTGATGCCCAATGGGTTAAAGCAAATCTGGGTCCATTTGTCCAATATACATCATACTCTGACCTCAAAGACTTCAACATCTCTACGGTAAGCCCTACATTGCACTTCTAGTCCTCCCTTAAGAACAGGAAAACAAAATTGTAGACTTAAGAAAACAAACACAGGAGTTTATTTTGCCATATCAAAAATACAAGCAAATCATAGAGCACACTTTCTTTGGTTGCAAACTCTATTCATTTACCCATAGCATTGGTCATTACTGCTGTCTGATATTATGTTGATTCCCTGTTGTAGGCTGGATTGTTGTCAACGCTCAATCCCTCTGAGGTGGCACAGCTGCTACTGAGCTCTGGAGCCTCAAATAACACAGATTTTATTGATCTTGTGTTTAAACAACTTGAACAGGGCAACGCTCTAAAAAATGTGGATGAATTCCTGACACAGCTGACAGCCAATGGACAGGTAGGCTAGCCTCCTAAAAGGGTGAAGGAGGACAATGCGGATATTTGATTCTAGAAGTAAACACAGAATAAGACATCGGTCTCAACCGCTACATCCATTGTTAGCTATTGTATCTTAGAAAACAAATGGTTACAGCCTTTGTACCATGTTGTATGGGTGTACTTCCAACATGCAATCTCACCTTTGCTTATGTCTTTTTCCACTTTAATATGACAGACCCCACACTTCCAGCCTGTTGTGAGAGATCGGATCATGAATGCGACCTTCATCGTCATCAGTCCACATTTCTCCACTTTCACGACAAACGACTATGAACTTTGGTTCCATGTGAAACTGATTCCTATCCTTGCCAGTTTTACTCCAGAAATGCTCATAAACACAACCACAAACATCAGCTGCATGAACTACCAAGTCATGTGAGTAGTTTTCTTGGAGCAATCAAGATTTTGTTGCAAATGAAAATGACAATAGAGACAAAGAACAGCATGAGAATGTTTTCTTTCAACTGTTGCAGTGTGAGTGGGTTGGCTTCAGTTATCCAGGAGATGCCACTGTACAGACGGCAAGAGATCACACATGGTCTGCTGGGCTACCTAAGAAATGCTGAAAATGCCATCAATGAGCCAGGTAGGGCAGACATAGGGTGCATTATGTGCTTTCCAGTGTGAAATGTCTTGAAAAGCACTCAGACAAAAAACTTGCCCACGAATTCTTTCATGTCTACCTGTCAAAAACCTTCCTAAATTTGGCACATCCTAACTTTTGTCTGCATGCCTTAGCTTGCAGGCAACAAAATGAGAGTGATGCCCAATGGGTTAAAGCAAATCTGGGTCCATTCGTCCAATATACATCATACTCTGACCTCAAAGACTTCAACATCTCTACGGTAAGCCCTACATTGCACTTCTAGTCCTCCCTTAAGAACAGGAAAACAAAATTGTAGACTTAAGAAGACAAACACAGGAGTTTATTTTGCCATATCAAAAATACAAGAAAATCATAGAGCACACTTTCTTTGGTTGCAAACTCTAATCCTTTACCCACAGCATTGGTCATTACTGTTGTCTGATAATATGTTGATTCCCTGTTGTAGGCTGGATTGTTGTCAACGCTCAATCCCTCTGAGGTGGCACAGCTGCTACTGAGCTCTGGAGCCTCAAATAACACAGATTTTATTGATCTTGTGTTTGAAAAACTTGAAGAGGGCAATGTTCTAAAAAATGTGGATGAATTCCTGACACAGCTGACAGCCAATGGACAGGTAGGCTAGCCTCCTAAAAGGGTGAAGGAGGACAATGCGGATATTTGATTCTAGAAGTAAACACAGAATAAGACATCGGTCTCAACCGCTACATCCATTGTTGGCTATTGTATCTTAGAAAACAAATGGTTACAGCCTTTGTACCATGTTGTATGGGTGTACTTCCAACATGCAATCTCACCTTTGCTTATGTCTTTTTCCACTTTAATATGACAGACCCCACACTTCCAGCCTGTTGTGAGAGATCGGATCATGAATGCGACCTTCATCGTCATCAGTCCACATTTCTCCACTTTCACGACAAACGACTATGAACTTTGGTTCCATGTGAAACTGATTCCTATCCTTGCCAGTTTTACTCCAGAAATGCTCATAAACACAACCACAAACATCAGCTGCATGAATTACCAAGTCATGTGAGTAGTTTTCGTGGAGCAATCAAGATTTTGTTGCAAATGAAAATGACAATACTGACAAAGAACAACATGAGAACGTTTTCTTTCAACTGTTGCAGTGTGAGTGGGTTGGCTTCAGTTATCCAGGAGATGCCACTGTACAGACGGCAAGAGATCACACATGGTCTGCTGGGCTACCTAAGAAATGCTGAAAATGCCATCAATGAGCCAGGTAGGGCAGACATAGGGTGCATTATGTGCTTTCCAGTGTGAAATGTCTTGAAAAGCACTCAGACAAAAAACTTGCCCACATATTCTTTCATGTCTACCTGTCAAAAACCTTCCTAAATTTGGCACATCCTAACTTTTGTTTGTATGCCTTAGCTTGCAGGCAACAAAATGAGAGTGATGCCCAATGGGTTAAAGCAAATCTGGGTCCATTCGTCCAATATACATCATACTCTGACCTCAAAGACTTCAACATCTCTACGGTAAGCTTTACTCTTATTACTCTTCCTGTCTTTCTTGAGAATAGCAAAGCAAAATTCTGGAAATTATACAAAAGACATGCATTTCATGAATTCTACTTTTTTGTATCCATAGCTGGCAGTTCTGGACGTTCTTTCACCATCGCAAAAGGCTGATCTAATCCTAGATCCAAACAGTGGTGCTTTAAACGATGCACATGTTGTAAGGGAGGTGTTGACAAGCTTGACAGAGACCAGTGATTATGAGCAGCTCAACCAATTCTTCCAGGCTTTTGCAAACATCAACAAGCAGGTGAATTCTCATTGGTAACCTTACCTCAGCGCAAACATCAACAAATGTTAACAGTGTTCTTTCATAAACCTGCTCAAGTGTTTAACTGAAAATGATCCATTTCTGATATGCTTCATGCCTTGAGGCATCCCTGCTGTACAGAAGTACAAAGATTTAGTTTAGATAAGCTCCCCCTCATCTCCGCATTTCCACAAAGACTTCAGAACTTCCTCTCTGACCTTATTATGATCCCCTTCTCTTTTCAGAGAAATGTCACCCTCATCCAAAATCCAGATGTGCGAGACACCATTTTGAGCCTGACCTTGACAGCCCTTGCTCCTCAGCTTAAAGACTTTCAGCCAGAAGACTATCAACAGTGGTTCCAGGTTTATTTGGTTCCTGTGATGGCGAGCATCCTTCCTAGCAGCTTGCGGGTGATCCCCAGTAACATCACCTGTGAATCCTACCAGGCTGTGTAAGATATTTCTGATATCCACAGTTAGACATTTGGGTGTGCACAATGCCAAGCTGAGGCTCCTGACAAGTCACAATGAATTCTTTTCTTCCTTTAGATACGATGGTCTTGCGCAGAGTTTGGCAGCATTGCCACTGGACCTTTCACAGGGCGTGAGATCAAGCAAGCAGTACCTCCAGGACACATTCCCACGTATGTGGCAAATGGGCTTTCCTGACTAAACTTTTCCCAAAAGCCCAGTACCAGCACTGTAATGACTACTCCATTGATTTGTTTCCTTTCTTTTTCTTCTCAAACAGGCTGCTCAGTTCCAGCTTCCTTTGTGGTAAGATTAGTTTTTTGGGGGGTGGGTGGGTGGGTGTGGGGGGTGTCTTACATGGGTTATCCAATATTTGATCCAGGTTTGGCACACTAATTGGGCCAACTGTGACAAAGTCAAGGTATTTACACTTGAAGAAGATGTTTCCACTATACTAACACTCATATTTTCTTTGTCTTCAGTGCAAGGTGACCCCAGTTCATGGTAAGTCTGTCTAGAAGTACACATTTCAACTCTAAGGATATAAATGCATTCTGAAGGACTATTATCTGACACACAACCATTCTCTTTTCACAGTGAATCTCATTTGTAATGGAGTTGATGGGTGGGTGAAATGCCGTTTTGTTCAATGTTGATTCTGTCTAGGTAAAATTTGTTAACACAGTGTAATTAAGGGGACATTGGATTTCAATTTATTGTGTTTTTTCCACAGTTCAAAACTTGAGCAAATCCTGTCAGCTGGCAATTCCTCGGCAGCCCTGTGCAATTTCACCATCACAGAACATGCCTGTTCCTCTGTAAGATTCCTTTTTAAACTCCAAAAACAGAACATGGATTTTGCCTCATTATGGTCCTGAGACAAATCTCCATGAGCTCTGACAAAATGGCTGTATTCTTTGTCAATTTTCTTTTTCAAGGCTCCCTATCTCACATCCAGCAACTTGGTCACACTGCTGAACTGCACACTGAAAAGCCAAAACATATACCCAGTAGAAGTCTGGAAGCTTTTCTTCCAAAAAGCCTCTGCTGTACTGGACCAGGCCCTTGAGACATTTGCTAACATGGTAAGTACAAAATCACATTTTCACAATATTACCATTTCCCTGCGTGAAGTTTGGGTCCAGCTACAATTATTTTTCTGCCAATTCAAGGCCGTCAACAACACCTACCCGACCTCGTCAAATGTGCTCGAGGCTCTTGGAGAAGTGAGAATTGACAACTTCAGCCAGGCACAACTACAGAGTGAGGAGTTCATTACCAGCTGGTTCAAGACAAAGATCCGTCCGTTTCTGGCCGTTCCATCTTTCAACTTCCTATTTTGCCTTAGCTCCAAAAACTTCAGCTGCCAGACATACCAGACTGTGTAAGTAAATATGAGACATATAGCTCTGTTCTGCAAATGTGCAGTTGACTAGAAGTTTAGATGTTGAAAGCTTTCTCTCAAATGTAGCATTCAGGCATTTGGAAGCCAAAAGGCATCCATGGACAGAGACACACAGCAAGCAGTCTTCACTCACTTCATCAAACCGTTCTTGTCAAGAAATGACTCAACAGGTAAAAGGAGAAACTCAAGCTCACTTTGGTTTTTCCATGACAACATGTGGTATATTACCCTGTCAATAACTTTCTTGCTTTTTCTGCAGATCCTGGCTGTGTCTCATCTATCACGGGGAGCCAAGCGTGGCTAAAGGCAAACCTTGGCGACTTCTCTGATTTTGCAACTGTGCAGGACTTGGAAGCCTTCAATCCTAATTTGTCCGCTGTGAGTGCCAACTGCAGATGTACATCTTCCTGTAAACGGAATTCTTTTACCCAGAACATTTCCATGACTGCTGTCTGATATTATGCTGGTTCTCTTTTGTAGGCTGAATTGTTGTCAGTCCTCAGTCCTTCTCAGGTGGCACAGCTGGTACTGAGTTTGGGAGCCTCCAATAACACAGATTTGATTGATCGTGTGTTTGAGCGACTGCAAGAGGGCAACGCTCTAGAAAATGTGGATGGATTCCTCACACAACTGACAGCCAATGGACAGGTATGCTAGGCTTCTAAAAGGGTGAAGGAGGACAATCCTGGTGTTTTATTCCAGCAGGATAAGACAGAATAAGACATTTGCTAAACCGCTACACAACTCTTCAAGGAGTCTATCATAGAGAAGACTTGTTTGCAACCTTTGTGACATGTTGTATGAGTACATTTACAACATGCAGTCTCTGTATTGCTTAGCTTCTTTTCCACCTCAATTTCACAGATGCCAATTTTCCAGCCTGTTGTGAGAGATCGGATCATGAATGCGACCTTCATCGTCATCAGTCCACATTTCTCCACTTTCACGACAAACGACTATGAACTTTGGTTCCATGTGAAACTGATTCCTATCCTTGCCAGTTTTACTCCAGAAATGCTCATAAACACAACCACAAACATCAGCTGCATGAACTACCAAGTCATGTGAGTAGTTTTCTTGGAGCAATCAAGATTTTGTTGCAAATGAAAATGACAATAGAGACAAAGAAGAGCATGAGAATGTTTTCTTTCAACTGTTGCAGTGTGAGTGGGTTGGCTTCAGTTATCCAGGAGATGCCACTGTACAGACGGCAAGAGATCACACATGGTCTGCTGGGCTACCTAAGAAATGCTGAAAATGCCATCAATGAGCCAGGTAGAGCAGACATAGGGTGCATTATGTGCTTTCCAGTGTGAAATGTCTTGAAAAGCACTCACACAAAAAACTTAAATTCTTTCATGTCTACCAGTCACAAACCTTGCTAAATTGAGCACATCCTAACTTTTGTCTGCATGCCTTAGCTTGCAGGCAACAAAATGAGAGTGATGCCCAATGGGTTAAAGCAAATCTGGGTCCATTCGTCCAATATACATCATACTCTGACCTCAAAGACTTCAACATCTCTACGGTAAGCCCTACATTGCACTTCTAGTCCTCCCTTAAGAACAGGAAAACAAAATTGTAGACTTAAGAAAACAAACACAGGAGTTTATTTTGCCATATCAAAAATACAAGCAAATCATAGAGCACACTTTCTTTGGTTGCAAACTCTATTCATTTACCCATAGCATTGGTCATTACTGCTGTCTGATATTATGTTGATTCCCTGTTGTAGGCTGGATTGTTGTCAACGCTCAATCCCTCTGAGGTGGCACAGCTGCTACTGAGCTCTGGAGCCTCAAATAACACAGATTTTATTGATCTTGTGTTTAAACAACTTGAACAGGGCAACGCTCTAAAAAATGTGGATGAATTCCTGACACAGCTGACAGCCAATGGACAGGTAGGCTAGCCTCCTAAAAGGGTGAAGGAGGACAATGCGGATATTTGATTCTAGAAGTAAACACAGAATAAGACATCGGTCTCAACCGCTACATCCATTGTTGGCTATTGTATCTTAGAAAACAAATGGTTACAGCCTTTGTACCATGTTGTATGGGTGTACTTCCAACATGCAATCTCACCTTTGCTTATGTCTTTTTCCACTTTAATATGACAGACCCCACACTTCCAGCCTGTTGTGAGAGATCGGATCATGAATGCGACCTTCATCGTCATCAGTCCACATTTCTCCACTTTCACGACAAACGACTATGAACTTTGGTTCCATGTGAAACTGATTCCTATCCTTGCCAGTTTTACTCCAGAAATGCTCATAAACACAACCACAAACATCAGCTGCATGAACTACCAAGTCATGTGAGTAGTTTTCTTGGAGCAATCAAGATTTTGTTGCAAATGAAAATGACAATAGAGACAAAGAAGAGCATGAGAATGTTTTCTTTCAACTGTTGCAGTGTGAGTGGGTTGGCTTCAGTTATCCAGGAGATGCCACTGTACAGACGGCAAGAGATCACACATGGTCTGCTGGGCTACCTAAGAAATGCTGAAAATGCCATCAATGAGCCAGGTAGGGCAGACATAGGGTGCATTATGTGCTTTCCAGTGTGAAATGTCTTGAAAAGCACTCAGACAAAAAACTTGCCCACGAATTCTTTCATGTCTACCTGTCAAAAACCTTCCTAAATTTGGCACATCCTAACTTTTGTCTGCATGCCTTAGCTTGCAGGCAACAAAATGAGAGTGATGCCCAATGGGTTAAAGCAAATCTGGGTCCATTCGTCCAATATACATCATACTCTGACCTCAAAGACTTCAACATCTCTACGGTAAGCCCTACATTGCACTTCTAGTCCTCCCTTAAGAACAGGAAAACAAAATTGTAGACTTAAGAAGACAAACACAGGAGTTTATTTTGCCATATCAAAAATACAAGAAAATCATAGAGCACACTTTCTTTGGTTGCAAACTCTAATCCTTTACCCACAGCATTGGTCATTACTGTTGTCTGATAATATGTTGATTCCCTGTTGTAGGCTGGATTGTTGTCAACGCTCAATCCCTCTGAGGTGGCACAGCTGCTACTGAGCTCTGGAGCCTCAAATAACACAGATTTTATTGATCTTGTGTTTGAAAAACTTGAAGAGGGCAATGTTCTAAAAAATGTGGATGAATTCCTGACACAGCTGACAGCCAATGGACAGGTAGGCTAGCCTCCTAAAAGGGTGAAGGAGGACAATGCGGATATTTGATTCTAGAAGTAAACACAGAATAAGACATCGGTCTCAACCGCTACATCCATTGTTGGCTATTGTATCTTAGAAAACAAATGGTTACAGCCTTTGTACCATGTTGTATGGGTGTACTTCCAACATGCAATCTCACCTTTGCTTATGTCTTTTTCCACTTTAATATGACAGACCCCACACTTCCAGCCTGTTGTGAGAGATCGGATCATGAATGCGACCTTCATCGTCATCAGTCCACATTTCTCCACTTTCACGACAAACGACTATGAACTTTGGTTCCATGTGAAACTGATTCCTATCCTTGCCAGTTTTACTCCAGAAATGCTCATAAACACAACCACAAACATCAGCTGCATGAATTACCAAGTCATGTGAGTAGTTTTCGTGGAGCAATCAAGATTTTGTTGCAAATGAAAATGACAATACTGACAAAGAACAACATGAGAACGTTTTCTTTCAACTGTTGCAGTGTGAGTGGGTTGGCTTCAGTTATCCAGGAGATGCCACTGTACAGACGGCAAGAGATCACACATGGTCTGCTGGGCTACCTAAGAAATGCTGAAAATGCCATCAATGAGCCAGGTAGGGCAGACATAGGGTGCGTTATGTGCTTTCCAGTGTGAAATGTCTTGAAAAGCACTCAGACAAAAAACTTGCCCACATATTCTTTCATGTCTAAATGTCAAAAACCTTCCTAAATTTGGCACATCCTAACTTTTGTTTGTATGCCTTAGCTTGCAGGCAACAAAATGAGAGTGATGCCCAATGGGTTAAAGCAAATCTGGGTCCATTCGTCCAATATACATCATACTCTGACCTCAAAGACTTCAACATCTCTACGGTAAGCTTTACTCTTATTACTCTTCCTGTCTTTCTTGAGAATAGCAAAGCAAAATTCTGGAAATTATACAAAAGACATGCATTTCATGAATTCTACTTTTTTGTATCCATAGCTGGCAGTTCTGGACGTTCTTTCACCATCGCAAAAGGCTGATCTAATCCTAGATCCAAACAGTGGTGCTTTAAACGATGCACATGTTGTAAGGGAGGTGTTGACAAGCTTGACAGAGACCAGTGATTATGAGCAGCTCAACCAATTCTTCCAGGCTTTTGCAAACATCAACAAGCAGGTGAATTCTCATTGGTAACCTTACCTCAGCGCAAACATCAACAAATGTTAACAGTGTTCTTTCATAAACCTGCTCAAGTGTTTAACTGAAAATGATCCATTTCTGATATGCTTCATGCCTTGAGGCATCCCTGCTGTACAGAAGTACAAAGATTTAGTTTAGATAAGCTCCCCCTCATCTCCGCATTTCCACAAAGACTTCAGAACTTCCTCTCTGACCTTATTATGATCCCCTTCTCTTTTCAGAGAAATGTCACCCTCATCCAAAATCCAGATGTGCGAGACACCATTTTGAGCCTGACCTTGACAGCCCTTGCTCCTCAGCTTAAAGACTTTCAGCCAGAAGACTATCAACAGTGGTTCCAGGTTTATTTGGTTCCTGTGATGGCGAGCATCCTTCCTAGCAGCTTGCGGGTGATCCCCAGTAACATCACCTGTGAATCCTACCAGGCTGTGTAAGATATTTCTGATATCCACAGTTAGACATTTGGGTGTGCACAATGCCAAGCTGAGGCTCCTGACAAGTCACAATGAATTCTTTTCTTCCTTTAGATACGATGGTCTTGCGCAGAGTTTGGCAGCATTGCCACTGGACCTTTCACAGGGCGTGAGATCAAGCAAGCAGTACCTCCAGGACACATTCCCACGTATGTGGCAAATGGGCTTTCCTGACTAAACTTTTCCCAAAAGCCCAGTACCAGCACTGTAATGACTACTCCATTGATTTGTTTCCTTTCTTTTTCTTCTCAAACAGGCTGCTCAGTTCCAGCTTCCTTTGTGGTAAGATTAGTTTTTTGGGGGGTGGGTGGGTGGGTGTGGGGGGTGTCTTACATGGGTTATCCAATATTTGATCCAGGTTTGGCACACTAATTGGGCCAACTGTGACAAAGTCAAGGTATTTACACTTGAAGAAGATGTTTCCACTATACTAACACTCATATTTTCTTTGTCTTCAGTGCAAGGTGACCCCAGTTCATGGTAAGTCTGTCTAGAAGTACACATTTCAACTCTAAGGATATAAATGCATTCTGAAGGACTATTATCTGACACACAACCATTCTCTTTTCACAGTGAATCTCATTTGTAATGGAGTTGATGGGTGGGTGAAATGCCGTTTTGTTCAATGTTGATTCTGTCTAGGTAAAATTTGTTAACACAGTGTAATTAAGGGGACATTGGATTTCAATTTATTGTGTTTTTTCCACAGTTCAAAACTTGAGCAAATCCTGTCAGCTGGCAATTCCTCGGCAGCCCTGTGCAATTTCACCATCACAGAACATGCCTGTTCCTCTGTAAGATTCCTTTTTAAACTCCAAAAACAGAACATGGATTTTGCCTCATTATGGTCCTGAGACAAATCTCCATGAGCTCTGACAAAATGGCTGTATTCTTTGTCAATTTTCTTTTTCAAGGCTCCCTATCTCACATCCAGCAACTTGGTCACACTGCTGAACTGCACACTGAAAAGCCAAAACATATACCCAGTAGAAGTCTGGAAGCTTTTCTTCCAAAAAGCCTCTGCTGTACTGGACCAGGCCCTTGAGACATTTGCTAACATGGTAAGTACAAAATCACATTTTCACAATATTACCATTTCCCTGCGTGAAGTTTGGGTCCAGCTACAATTATTTTTCTGCCAATTCAAGGCCGTCAACAACACCTACCCGACCTCGTCAAATGTGCTCGAGGCTCTTGGAGAAGTGAGAATTGACAACTTCAGCCAGGCACAACTACAGAGTGAGGAGTTCATTACCAGCTGGTTCAAGACAAAGATCCGTCCGTTTCTGGCCGTTCCATCTTTCAACTTCCTATTTTGCCTTAGCTCCAAAAACTTCAGCTGCCAGACATACCAGACTGTGTAAGTAAATATGAGACATATAGCTCTGTTCTGCAAATGTGCAGTTGACTAGAAGTTTAGATGTTGAAAGCTTTCTCTCAAATGTAGCATTCAGGCATTTGGAAGCCAAAAGGCATCCATGGACAGAGACACACAGCAAGCAGTCTTCACTCACTTCATCAAACCGTTCTTGTCAAGAAATGACTCAACAGGTAAAAGGAGAAACTCAAGCTCACTTTGGTTTTTCCATGACAACATGTGGTATATTACCCTGTCAATAACTTTCTTGCTTTTTCTGCAGATCCTGGCTGTGTCTCATCTATCACGGGGAGCCAAGCGTGGCTAAAGGCAAACCTTGGCGACTTCTCTGATTTTGCAACTGTGCAGGACTTGGAAGCCTTCAATCCTAATTTGTCCGCTGTGAGTGCCAACTGCAGATGTACATCTTCCTGTAAACGGAATTCTTTTACCCAGAACATTTCCATGACTGCTGTCTGATATTATGCTGGTTCTCTTTTGTAGGCTGAATTGTTGTCAGTCCTCAGTCCTTCTCAGGTGGCACAGCTGGTACTGAGTTTGGGAGCCTCCAATAACACAGATTTGATTGATCGTGTGTTTGAGCGACTGCAAGAGGGCAACGCTCTAGAAAATGTGGATGGATTCCTCACACAACTGACAGCCAATGGACAGGTATGCTAGGCTTCTAAAAGGGTGAAGGAGGACAATCCTGGTGTTTTATTCCAGCAGGATAAGACAGAATAAGACATTTGCTAAACCGCTACACAACTCTTCAAGGAGTCTATCATAGAGAAGACTTGTTTGCAACCTTTGTGACATGTTGTATGAGTACATTTACAACATGCAGTCTCTGTATTGCTTAGCTTCTTTTCCACCTCAATTTCACAGATGCCAATTTTCCAGCCTGTTGTGAGAGATCGGATCATGAATGCGACCTTCATCGTCATCAGTCCACATTTCTCCACTTTCACGACAAACGACTATGAACTTTGGTTCCATGTGAAACTGATTCCTATCCTTGCCAGTTTTACTCCAGAAATGCTCATAAACACAACCACAAACATCAGCTGCATGAACTACCAAGTCATGTGAGTAGTTTTCTTGGAGCAATCAAGATTTTGTTGCAAATGAAAATGACAATAGAGACAAAGAAGAGCATGAGAATGTTTTCTTTCAACTGTTGCAGTGTGAGTGGGTTGGCTTCAGTTATCCAGGAGATGCCACTGTACAGACGGCAAGAGATCACACATGGTCTGCTGGGCTACCTAAGAAATGCTGAAAATGCCATCAATGAGCCAGGTAGAGCAGACATAGGGTGCATTATGTGCTTTCCAGTGTGAAATGTCTTGAAAAGCACTCACACAAAAAACTTAAATTCTTTCATGTCTACCAGTCACAAACCTTGCTAAATTGAGCACATCCTAACTTTTGTCTGCATGCCTTAGCTTGCAGGCAACAAAATGAGAGTGATGCCCAATGGGTTAAAGCAAATCTGGGTCCATTCGTCCAATATACATCATACTCTGACCTCAAAGACTTCAACATCTCTACGGTAAGCCCTACATTGCACTTCTAGTCCTCCCTTAAGAACAGGAAAACAAAATTGTAGACTTAAGAAAACAAACACAGGAGTTTATTTTGCCATATCAAAAATACAAGCAAATCATAGAGCACACTTTCTTTGGTTGCAAACTCTATTCATTTACCCATAGCATTGGTCATTACTGCTGTCTGATATTATGTTGATTCCCTGTTGTAGGCTGGATTGTTGTCAACGCTCAATCCCTCTGAGGTGGCACAGCTGCTACTGAGCTCTGGAGCCTCAAATAACACAGATTTTATTGATCTTGTGTTTAAACAACTTGAACAGGGCAACGCTCTAAAAAATGTGGATGAATTCCTGACACAGCTGACAGCCAATGGACAGGTAGGCTAGCCTCCTAAAAGGGTGAAGGAGGACAATGCGGATATTTGATTCTAGAAGTAAACACAGAATAAGACATCGGTCTCAACCGCTACATCCATTGTTAGCTATTGTATCTTAGAAAACAAATGGTTACAGCCTTTGTACCATGTTGTATGGGTGTACTTCCAACATGCAATCTCACCTTTGCTTATGTCTTTTTCCACTTTAATATGACAGACCCCACACTTCCAGCCTGTTGTGAGAGATCGGATCATGAATGCGACCTTCATCGTCATCAGTCCACATTTCTCCACTTTCACGACAAACGACTATGAACTTTGGTTCCATGTGAAACTGATTCCTATCCTTGCCAGTTTTACTCCAGAAATGCTCATAAACACAACCACAAACATCAGCTGCATGAACTACCAAGTCATGTGAGTAGTTTTCTTGGAGCAATCAAGATTTTGTTGCAAATGAAAATGACAATAGAGACAAAGAACAGCATGAGAATGTTTTCTTTCAACTGTTGCAGTGTGAGTGGGTTGGCTTCAGTTATCCAGGAGATGCCACTGTACAGACGGCAAGAGATCACACATGGTCTGCTGGGCTACCTAAGAAATGCTGAAAATGCCATCAATGAGCCAGGTAGGGCAGACATAGGGTGCATTATGTGCTTTCCAGTGTGAAATGTCTTGAAAAGCACTCAGACAAAAAACTTGCCCACGAATTCTTTCATGTCTACCTGTCAAAAACCTTCCTAAATTTGGCACATCCTAACTTTTGTCTGCATGCCTTAGCTTGCAGGCAACAAAATGAGAGTGATGCCCAATGGGTTAAAGCAAATCTGGGTCCATTCGTCCAATATACATCATACTCTGACCTCAAAGACTTCAACATCTCTACGGTAAGCCCTACATTGCACTTCTAGTCCTCCCTTAAGAACAGGAAAACAAAATTGTAGACTTAAGAAGACAAACACAGGAGTTTATTTTGCCATATCAAAAATACAAGAAAATCATAGAGCACACTTTCTTTGGTTGCAAACTCTAATCCTTTACCCACAGCATTGGTCATTACTGTTGTCTGATAATATGTTGATTCCCTGTTGTAGGCTGGATTGTTGTCAACGCTCAATCCCTCTGAGGTGGCACAGCTGCTACTGAGCTCTGGAGCCTCAAATAACACAGATTTTATTGATCTTGTGTTTGAAAAACTTGAAGAGGGCAATGTTCTAAAAAATGTGGATGAATTCCTGACACAGCTGACAGCCAATGGACAGGTAGGCTAGCCTCCTAAAAGGGTGAAGGAGGACAATGCGGATATTTGATTCTAGAAGTAAACACAGAATAAGACATCGGTCTCAACCGCTACATCCATTGTTGGCTATTGTATCTTAGAAAACAAATGGTTACAGCCTTTGTACCATGTTGTATGGGTGTACTTCCAACATGCAATCTCACCTTTGCTTATGTCTTTTTCCACTTTAATATGACAGACCCCACACTTCCAGCCTGTTGTGAGAGATCGGATCATGAATGCGACCTTCATCGTCATCAGTCCACATTTCTCCACTTTCACGACAAACGACTATGAACTTTGGTTCCATGTGAAACTGATTCCTATCCTTGCCAGTTTTACTCCAGAAATGCTCATAAACACAACCACAAACATCAGCTGCATGAATTACCAAGTCATGTGAGTAGTTTTCGTGGAGCAATCAAGATTTTGTTGCAAATGAAAATGACAATACTGACAAAGAACAACATGAGAACGTTTTCTTTCAACTGTTGCAGTGTGAGTGGGTTGGCTTCAGTTATCCAGGAGATGCCACTGTACAGACGGCAAGAGATCACACATGGTCTGCTGGGCTACCTAAGAAATGCTGAAAATGCCATCAATGAGCCAGGTAGGGCAGACATAGGGTGCATTATGTGCTTTCCAGTGTGAAATGTCTTGAAAAGCACTCAGACAAAAAACTTGCCCACATATTCTTTCATGTCTACCTGTCAAAAACCTTCCTAAATTTGGCACATCCTAACTTTTGTTTGTATGCCTTAGCTTGCAGGCAACAAAATGAGAGTGATGCCCAATGGGTTAAAGCAAATCTGGGTCCATTCGTCCAATATACATCATACTCTGACCTCAAAGACTTCAACATCTCTACGGTAAGCTTTACTCTTATTACTCTTCCTGTCTTTCTTGAGAATAGCAAAGCAAAATTCTGGAAATTATACAAAAGACATGCATTTCATGAATTCTACTTTTTTGTATCCATAGCTGGCAGTTCTGGACGTTCTTTCACCATCGCAAAAGGCTGATCTAATCCTAGATCCAAACAGTGGTGCTTTAAACGATGCACATGTTGTAAGGGAGGTGTTGACAAGCTTGACAGAGACCAGTGATTATGAGCAGCTCAACCAATTCTTCCAGGCTTTTGCAAACATCAACAAGCAGGTGAATTCTCATTGGTAACCTTACCTCAGCGCAAACATCAACAAATGTTAACAGTGTTCTTTCATAAACCTGCTCAAGTGTTTAACTGAAAATGATCCATTTCTGATATGCTTCATGCCTTGAGGCATCCCTGCTGTACAGAAGTACAAAGATTTAGTTTAGATAAGCTCCCCCTCATCTCCGCATTTCCACAAAGACTTCAGAACTTCCTCTCTGACCTTATTATGATCCCCTTCTCTTTTCAGAGAAATGTCACCCTCATCCAAAATCCAGATGTGCGAGACACCATTTTGAGCCTGACCTTGACAGCCCTTGCTCCTCAGCTTAAAGACTTTCAGCCAGAAGACTATCAACAGTGGTTCCAGGTTTATTTGGTTCCTGTGATGGCGAGCATCCTTCCTAGCAGCTTGCGGGTGATCCCCAGTAACATCACCTGTGAATCCTACCAGGCTGTGTAAGATATTTCTGATATCCACAGTTAGACATTTGGGTGTGCACAATGCCAAGCTGAGGCTCCTGACAAGTCACAATGAATTCTTTTCTTCCTTTAGATACGATGGTCTTGCGCAGAGTTTGGCAGCATTGCCACTGGACCTTTCACAGGGCGTGAGATCAAGCAAGCAGTACCTCCAGGACACATTCCCACGTATGTGGCAAATGGGCTTTCCTGACTAAACTTTTCCCAAAAGCCCAGTACCAGCACTGTAATGACTACTCCATTGATTTGTTTCCTTTCTTTTTCTTCTCAAACAGGCTGCTCAGTTCCAGCTTCCTTTGTGGTAAGATTAGTTTTTTGGGGGGTGGGTGGGTGGGTGTGGGGGGTGTCTTACATGGGTTATCCAATATTTGATCCAGGTTTGGCACACTAATTGGGCCAACTGTGACAAAGTCAAGGTATTTACACTTGAAGAAGATGTTTCCACTATACTAACACTCATATTTTCTTTGTCTTCAGTGCAAGGTGACCCCAGTTCATGGTAAGTCTGTCTAGAAGTACACATTTCAACTCTAAGGATATAAATGCATTCTGAAGGACTATTATCTGACACACAACCATTCTCTTTTCACAGTGAATCTCATTTGTAATGGAGTTGATGGGTGGGTGAAATGCCGTTTTGTTCAATGTTGATTCTGTCTAGGTAAAATTTGTTAACACAGTGTAATTAAGGGGACATTGGATTTCAATTTATTGTGTTTTTTCCACAGTTCAAAACTTGAGCAAATCCTGTCAGCTGGCAATTCCTCGGCAGCCCTGTGCAATTTCACCATCACAGAACATGCCTGTTCCTCTGTAAGATTCCTTTTTAAACTCCAAAAACAGAACATGGATTTTGCCTCATTATGGTCCTGAGACAAATCTCCATGAGCTCTGACAAAATGGCTGTATTCTTTGTCAATTTTCTTTTTCAAGGCTCCCTATCTCACATCCAGCAACTTGGTCACACTGCTGAACTGCACACTGAAAAGCCAAAACATATACCCAGTAGAAGTCTGGAAGCTTTTCTTCCAAAAAGCCTCTGCTGTACTGGACCAGGCCCTTGAGACATTTGCTAACATGGTAAGTACAAAATCACATTTTCACAATATTACCATTTCCCTGCGTGAAGTTTGGGTCCAGCTACAATTATTTTTCTGCCAATTCAAGGCCGTCAACAACACCTACCCGACCTCGTCAAATGTGCTCGAGGCTCTTGGAGAAGTGAGAATTGACAACTTCAGCCAGGCACAACTACAGAGTGAGGAGTTCATTACCAGCTGGTTCAAGACAAAGATCCGTCCGTTTCTGGCCGTTCCATCTTTCAACTTCCTATTTTGCCTTAGCTCCAAAAACTTCAGCTGCCAGACATACCAGACTGTGTAAGTAAATATGAGACATATAGCTCTGTTCTGCAAATGTGCAGTTGACTAGAAGTTTAGATGTTGAAAGCTTTCTCTCAAATGTAGCATTCAGGCATTTGGAAGCCAAAAGGCATCCATGGACAGAGACACACAGCAAGCAGTCTTCACTCACTTCATCAAACCGTTCTTGTCAAGAAATGACTCAACAGGTAAAAGGAGAAACTCAAGCTCACTTTGGTTTTTCCATGACAACATGTGGTATATTACCCTGTCAATAACTTTCTTGCTTTTTCTGCAGATCCTGGCTGTGTCTCATCTATCACGGGGAGCCAAGCGTGGCTAAAGGCAAACCTTGGCGACTTCTCTGATTTTGCAACTGTGCAGGACTTGGAAGCCTTCAATCCTAATTTGTCCGCTGTGAGTGCCAACTGCAGATGTACATCTTCCTGTAAACGGAATTCTTTTACCCAGAACATTTCCATGACTGCTGTCTGATATTATGCTGGTTCTCTTTTGTAGGCTGAATTGTTGTCAGTCCTCAGTCCTTCTCAGGTGGCACAGCTGGTACTGAGTTTGGGAGCCTCCAATAACACAGATTTGATTGATCGTGTGTTTGAGCGACTGCAAGAGGGCAACGCTCTAGAAAATGTGGATGGATTCCTCACACAACTGACAGCCAATGGACAGGTATGCTAGGCTTCTAAAAGGGTGAAGGAGGACAATCCTGGTGTTTTATTCCAGCAGGATAAGACAGAATAAGACATTTGCTAAACCGCTACACAACTCTTCAAGGAGTCTATCATAGAGAAGACTTGTTTGCAACCTTTGTGACATGTTGTATGAGTACATTTACAACATGCAGTCTCTGTATTGCTTAGCTTCTTTTCCACCTCAATTTCACAGATGCCAATTTTCCAGCCTGTTGTGAGAGATCGGATCATGAATGCGACCTTCATCGTCATCAGTCCACATTTCTCCACTTTCACGACAAACGACTATGAACTTTGGTTCCATGTGAAACTGATTCCTATCCTTGCCAGTTTTACTCCAGAAATGCTCATAAACACAACCACAAACATCAGCTGCATGAACTACCAAGTCATGTGAGTAGTTTTCTTGGAGCAATCAAGATTTTGTTGCAAATGAAAATGACAATAGAGACAAAGAAGAGCATGAGAATGTTTTCTTTCAACTGTTGCAGTGTGAGTGGGTTGGCTTCAGTTATCCAGGAGATGCCACTGTACAGACGGCAAGAGATCACACATGGTCTGCTGGGCTACCTAAGAAATGCTGAAAATGCCATCAATGAGCCAGGTAGAGCAGACATAGGGTGCATTATGTGCTTTCCAGTGTGAAATGTCTTGAAAAGCACTCACACAAAAAACTTAAATTCTTTCATGTCTACCAGTCACAAACCTTGCTAAATTGAGCACATCCTAACTTTTGTCTGCATGCCTTAGCTTGCAGGCAACAAAATGAGAGTGATGCCCAATGGGTTAAAGCAAATCTGGGTCCATTCGTCCAATATACATCATACTCTGACCTCAAAGACTTCAACATCTCTACGGTAAGCCCTACATTGCACTTCTAGTCCTCCCTTAAGAACAGGAAAACAAAATTGTAGACTTAAGAAAACAAACACAGGAGTTTATTTTGCCATATCAAAAATACAAGCAAATCATAGAGCACACTTTCTTTGGTTGCAAACTCTATTCATTTACCCATAGCATTGGTCATTACTGCTGTCTGATATTATGTTGATTCCCTGTTGTAGGCTGGATTGTTGTCAACGCTCAATCCCTCTGAGGTGGCACAGCTGCTACTGAGCTCTGGAGCCTCAAATAACACAGATTTTATTGATCTTGTGTTTAAACAACTTGAACAGGGCAACGCTCTAAAAAATGTGGATGAATTCCTGACACAGCTGACAGCCAATGGACAGGTAGGCTAGCCTCCTAAAAGGGTGAAGGAGGACAATGCGGATATTTGATTCTAGAAGTAAACACAGAATAAGACATCGGTCTCAACCGCTACATCCATTGTTAGCTATTGTATCTTAGAAAACAAATGGTTACAGCCTTTGTACCATGTTGTATGGGTGTACTTCCAACATGCAATCTCACCTTTGCTTATGTCTTTTTCCACTTTAATATGACAGACCCCACACTTCCAGCCTGTTGTGAGAGATCGGATCATGAATGCGACCTTCATCGTCATCAGTCCACATTTCTCCACTTTCACGACAAACGACTATGAACTTTGGTTCCATGTGAAACTGATTCCTATCCTTGCCAGTTTTACTCCAGAAATGCTCATAAACACAACCACAAACATCAGCTGCATGAACTACCAAGTCATGTGAGTAGTTTTCTTGGAGCAATCAAGATTTTGTTGCAAATGAAAATGACAATAGAGACAAAGAAGAGCATGAGAATGTTTTCTTTCAACTGTTGCAGTGTGAGTGGGTTGGCTTCAGTTATCCAGGAGATGCCACTGTACAGACGGCAAGAGATCACACATGGTCTGCTGGGCTACCTAAGAAATGCTGAAAATGCCATCAATGAGCCAGGTAGGGCAGACATAGGGTGCATTATGTGCTTTCCAGTGTGAAATGTCTTGAAAAGCACTCAGACAAAAAACTTGCCCACGAATTCTTTCATGTCTACCTGTCAAAAACCTTCCTAAATTTGGCACATCCTAACTTTTGTCTGCATGCCTTAGCTTGCAGGCAACAAAATGAGAGTGATGCCCAATGGGTTAAAGCAAATCTGGGTCCATTCGTCCAATATACATCATACTCTGACCTCAAAGACTTCAACATCTCTACGGTAAGCCCTACATTGCACTTCTAGTCCTCCCTTAAGAACAGGAAAACAAAATTGTAGACTTAAGAAGACAAACACAGGAGTTTATTTTGCCATATCAAAAATACAAGAAAATCATAGAGCACACTTTCTTTGGTTGCAAACTCTAATCCTTTACCCACAGCATTGGTCATTACTGTTGTCTGATAATATGTTGATTCCCTGTTGTAGGCTGGATTGTTGTCAACGCTCAATCCCTCTGAGGTGGCACAGCTGCTACTGAGCTCTGGAGCCTCAAATAACACAGATTTTATTGATCTTGTGTTTGAAAAACTTGAAGAGGGCAATGTTCTAAAAAATGTGGATGAATTCCTGACACAGCTGACAGCCAATGGACAGGTAGGCTAGCCTCCTAAAAGGGTGAAGGAGGACAATGCGGATATTTGATTCTAGAAGTAAACACAGAATAAGACATCGGTCTCAACCGCTACATCCATTGTTGGCTATTGTATCTTAGAAAACAAATGGTTACAGCCTTTGTACCATGTTGTATGGGTGTACTTCCAACATGCAATCTCACCTTTGCTTATGTCTTTTTCCACTTTAATATGACAGACCCCACACTTCCAGCCTGTTGTGAGAGATCGGATCATGAATGCGACCTTCATCGTCATCAGTCCACATTTCTCCACTTTCACGACAAACGACTATGAACTTTGGTTCCATGTGAAACTGATTCCTATCCTTGCCAGTTTTACTCCAGAAATGCTCATAAACACAACCACAAACATCAGCTGCATGAATTACCAAGTCATGTGAGTAGTTTTCGTGGAGCAATCAAGATTTTGTTGCAAATGAAAATGACAATACTGACAAAGAACAACATGAGAACGTTTTCTTTCAACTGTTGCAGTGTGAGTGGGTTGGCTTCAGTTATCCAGGAGATGCCACTGTACAGACGGCAAGAGATCACACATGGTCTGCTGGGCTACCTAAGAAATGCTGAAAATGCCATCAATGAGCCAGGTAGGGCAGACATAGGGTGCGTTATGTGCTTTCCAGTGTGAAATGTCTTGAAAAGCACTCAGACAAAAAACTTGCCCACATATTCTTTCATGTCTAAATGTCAAAAACCTTCCTAAATTTGGCACATCCTAACTTTTGTTTGTATGCCTTAGCTTGCAGGCAACAAAATGAGAGTGATGCCCAATGGGTTAAAGCAAATCTGGGTCCATTCGTCCAATATACATCATACTCTGACCTCAAAGACTTCAACATCTCTACGGTAAGCTTTACTCTTATTACTCTTCCTGTCTTTCTTGAGAATAGCAAAGCAAAATTCTGGAAATTATACAAAAGACATGCATTTCATGAATTCTACTTTTTTGTATCCATAGCTGGCAGTTCTGGACGTTCTTTCACCATCGCAAAAGGCTGATCTAATCCTAGATCCAAACAGTGGTGCTTTAAACGATGCACATGTTGTAAGGGAGGTGTTGACAAGCTTGACAGAGACCAGTGATTATGAGCAGCTCAACCAATTCTTCCAGGCTTTTGCAAACATCAACAAGCAGGTGAATTCTCATTGGTAACCTTACCTCAGCGCAAACATCAACAAATGTTAACAGTGTTCTTTCATAAACCTGCTCAAGTGTTTAACTGAAAATGATCCATTTCTGATATGCTTCATGCCTTGAGGCATCCCTGCTGTACAGAAGTACAAAGATTTAGTTTAGATAAGCTCCCCCTCATCTCCGCATTTCCACAAAGACTTCAGAACTTCCTCTCTGACCTTATTATGATCCCCTTCTCTTTTCAGAGAAATGTCACCCTCATCCAAAATCCAGATGTGCGAGACACCATTTTGAGCCTGACCTTGACAGCCCTTGCTCCTCAGCTTAAAGACTTTCAGCCAGAAGACTATCAACAGTGGTTCCAGGTTTATTTGGTTCCTGTGATGGCGAGCATCCTTCCTAGCAGCTTGCGGGTGATCCCCAGTAACATCACCTGTGAATCCTACCAGGCTGTGTAAGATATTTCTGATATCCACAGTTAGACATTTGGGTGTGCACAATGCCAAGCTGAGGCTCCTGACAAGTCACAATGAATTCTTTTCTTCCTTTAGATACGATGGTCTTGCGCAGAGTTTGGCAGCATTGCCACTGGACCTTTCACAGGGCGTGAGATCAAGCAAGCAGTACCTCCAGGACACATTCCCACGTATGTGGCAAATGGGCTTTCCTGACTAAACTTTTCCCAAAAGCCCAGTACCAGCACTGTAATGACTACTCCATTGATTTGTTTCCTTTCTTTTTCTTCTCAAACAGGCTGCTCAGTTCCAGCTTCCTTTGTGGTAAGATTAGTTTTTTGGGGGGTGGGTGGGTGGGTGTGGGGGGTGTCTTACATGGGTTATCCAATATTTGATCCAGGTTTGGCACACTAATTGGGCCAACTGTGACAAAGTCAAGGTATTTACACTTGAAGAAGATGTTTCCACTATACTAACACTCATATTTTCTTTGTCTTCAGTGCAAGGTGACCCCAGTTCATGGTAAGTCTGTCTAGAAGTACACATTTCAACTCTAAGGATATAAATGCATTCTGAAGGACTATTATCTGACACACAACCATTCTCTTTTCACAGTGAATCTCATTTGTAATGGAGTTGATGGGTGGGTGAAATGCCGTTTTGTTCAATGTTGATTCTGTCTAGGTAAAATTTGTTAACACAGTGTAATTAAGGGGACATTGGATTTCAATTTATTGTGTTTTTTCCACAGTTCAAAACTTGAGCAAATCCTGTCAGCTGGCAATTCCTCGGCAGCCCTGTGCAATTTCACCATCACAGAACATGCCTGTTCCTCTGTAAGATTCCTTTTTAAACTCCAAAAACAGAACATGGATTTTGCCTCATTATGGTCCTGAGACAAATCTCCATGAGCTCTGACAAAATGGCTGTATTCTTTGTCAATTTTCTTTTTCAAGGCTCCCTATCTCACATCCAGCAACTTGGTCACACTGCTGAACTGCACACTGAAAAGCCAAAACATATACCCAGTAGAAGTCTGGAAGCTTTTCTTCCAAAAAGCCTCTGCTGTACTGGACCAGGCCCTTGAGACATTTGCTAACATGGTAAGTACAAAATCACATTTTCACAATATTACCATTTCCCTGCGTGAAGTTTGGGTCCAGCTACAATTATTTTTCTGCCAATTCAAGGCCGTCAACAACACCTACCCGACCTCGTCAAATGTGCTCGAGGCTCTTGGAGAAGTGAGAATTGACAACTTCAGCCAGGCACAACTACAGAGTGAGGAGTTCATTACCAGCTGGTTCAAGACAAAGATCCGTCCGTTTCTGGCCGTTCCATCTTTCAACTTCCTATTTTGCCTTAGCTCCAAAAACTTCAGCTGCCAGACATACCAGACTGTGTAAGTAAATATGAGACATATAGCTCTGTTCTGCAAATGTGCAGTTGACTAGAAGTTTAGATGTTGAAAGCTTTCTCTCAAATGTAGCATTCAGGCATTTGGAAGCCAAAAGGCATCCATGGACAGAGACACACAGCAAGCAGTCTTCACTCACTTCATCAAACCGTTCTTGTCAAGAAATGACTCAACAGGTAAAAGGAGAAACTCAAGCTCACTTTGGTTTTTCCATGACAACATGTGGTATATTACCCTGTCAATAACTTTCTTGCTTTTTCTGCAGATCCTGGCTGTGTCTCATCTATCACGGGGAGCCAAGCGTGGCTAAAGGCAAACCTTGGCGACTTCTCTGATTTTGCAACTGTGCAGGACTTGGAAGCCTTCAATCCTAATTTGTCCGCTGTGAGTGCCAACTGCAGATGTACATCTTCCTGTAAACGGAATTCTTTTACCCAGAACATTTCCATGACTGCTGTCTGATATTATGCTGGTTCTCTTTTGTAGGCTGAATTGTTGTCAGTCCTCAGTCCTTCTCAGGTGGCACAGCTGGTACTGAGTTTGGGAGCCTCCAATAACACAGATTTGATTGATCGTGTGTTTGAGCGACTGCAAGAGGGCAACGCTCTAGAAAATGTGGATGGATTCCTCACACAACTGACAGCCAATGGACAGGTATGCTAGGCTTCTAAAAGGGTGAAGGAGGACAATCCTGGTGTTTTATTCCAGCAGGATAAGACAGAATAAGACATTTGCTAAACCGCTACACAACTCTTCAAGGAGTCTATCATAGAGAAGACTTGTTTGCAACCTTTGTGACATGTTGTATGAGTACATTTACAACATGCAGTCTCTGTATTGCTTAGCTTCTTTTCCACCTCAATTTCACAGATGCCAATTTTCCAGCCTGTTGTGAGAGATCGGATCATGAATGCGACCTTCATCGTCATCAGTCCACATTTCTCCACTTTCACGACAAACGACTATGAACTTTGGTTCCATGTGAAACTGATTCCTATCCTTGCCAGTTTTACTCCAGAAATGCTCATAAACACAACCACAAACATCAGCTGCATGAACTACCAAGTCATGTGAGTAGTTTTCTTGGAGCAATCAAGATTTTGTTGCAAATGAAAATGACAATAGAGACAAAGAAGAGCATGAGAATGTTTTCTTTCAACTGTTGCAGTGTGAGTGGGTTGGCTTCAGTTATCCAGGAGATGCCACTGTACAGACGGCAAGAGATCACACATGGTCTGCTGGGCTACCTAAGAAATGCTGAAAATGCCATCAATGAGCCAGGTAGAGCAGACATAGGGTGCATTATGTGCTTTCCAGTGTGAAATGTCTTGAAAAGCACTCACACAAAAAACTTAAATTCTTTCATGTCTACCAGTCACAAACCTTGCTAAATTGAGCACATCCTAACTTTTGTCTGCATGCCTTAGCTTGCAGGCAACAAAATGAGAGTGATGCCCAATGGGTTAAAGCAAATCTGGGTCCATTCGTCCAATATACATCATACTCTGACCTCAAAGACTTCAACATCTCTACGGTAAGCCCTACATTGCACTTCTAGTCCTCCCTTAAGAACAGGAAAACAAAATTGTAGACTTAAGAAAACAAACACAGGAGTTTATTTTGCCATATCAAAAATACAAGCAAATCATAGAGCACACTTTCTTTGGTTGCAAACTATTCATTTACCCATAGCATTGGTCATTACTGCTGTCTGATATTATGTTGATTCCCTGTTGTAGGCTGGATTGTTGTCAACGCTCAATCCCTCTGAGGTGGCACAGCTGCTACTGAGCTCTGGAGCCTCAAATAACACAGATTTTATTGATCTTGTGTTTAAACAACTTGAACAGGGCAACGCTCTAAAAAATGTGGATGAATTCCTGACACAGCTGACAGCCAATGGACAGGTAGGCTAGCCTCCTAAAAGGGTGAAGGAGGACAATGCGGATATTTGATTCTAGAAGTAAACACAGAATAAGACATCGGTCTCAACCGCTACATCCATTGTTAGCTATTGTATCTTAGAAAACAAATGGTTACAGCCTTTGTACCATGTTGTATGGGTGTACTTCCAACATGCAATCTCACCTTTGCTTATGTCTTTTTCCACTTTAATATGACAGACCCCACACTTCCAGCCTGTTGTGAGAGATCGGATCATGAATGCGACCTTCATCGTCATCAGTCCACATTTCTCCACTTTCACGACAAACGACTATGAACTTTGGTTCCATGTGAAACTGATTCCTATCCTTGCCAGTTTTACTCCAGAAATGCTCATAAACACAACCACAAACATCAGCTGCATGAACTACCAAGTCATGTGAGTAGTTTTCTTGGAGCAATCAAGATTTTGTTGCAAATGAAAATGACAATAGAGACAAAGAAGAGCATGAGAATGTTTTCTTTCAACTGTTGCAGTGTGAGTGGGTTGGCTTCAGTTATCCAGGAGATGCCACTGTACAGACGGCAAGAGATCACACATGGTCTGCTGGGCTACCTAAGAAATGCTGAAAATGCCATCAATGAGCCAGGTAGGGCAGACATAGGGTGCATTATGTGCTTTCCAGTGTGAAATGTCTTGAAAAGCACTCAGACAAAAAACTTGCCCACGAATTCTTTCATGTCTACCTGTCAAAAACCTTCCTAAATTTGGCACATCCTAACTTTTGTCTGCATGCCTTAGCTTGCAGGCAACAAAATGAGAGTGATGCCCAATGGGTTAAAGCAAATCTGGGTCCATTCGTCCAATATACATCATACTCTGACCTCAAAGACTTCAACATCTCTACGGTAAGCCCTACATTGCACTTCTAGTCCTCCCTTAAGAACAGGAAAACAAAATTGTAGACTTAAGAAGACAAACACAGGAGTTTATTTTGCCATATCAAAAATACAAGAAAATCATAGAGCACACTTTCTTTGGTTGCAAACTCTAATCCTTTACCCACAGCATTGGTCATTACTGTTGTCTGATAATATGTTGATTCCCTGTTGTAGGCTGGATTGTTGTCAACGCTCAATCCCTCTGAGGTGGCACAGCTGCTACTGAGCTCTGGAGCCTCAAATAACACAGATTTTATTGATCTTGTGTTTGAAAAACTTGAAGAGGGCAATGTTCTAAAAAATGTGGATGAATTCCTGACACAGCTGACAGCCAATGGACAGGTAGGCTAGCCTCCTAAAAGGGTGAAGGAGGACAATGCGGATATTTGATTCTAGAAGTAAACACAGAATAAGACATCGGTCTCAACCGCTACATCCATTGTTGGCTATTGTATCTTAGAAAACAAATGGTTACAGCCTTTGTACCATGTTGTATGGGTGTACTTCCAACATGCAATCTCACCTTTGCTTATGTCTTTTTCCACTTTAATATGACAGACCCCACACTTCCAGCCTGTTGTGAGAGATCGGATCATGAATGCGACCTTCATCGTCATCAGTCCACATTTCTCCACTTTCACGACAAACGACTATGAACTTTGGTTCCATGTGAAACTGATTCCTATCCTTGCCAGTTTTACTCCAGAAATGCTCATAAACACAACCACAAACATCAGCTGCATGAATTACCAAGTCATGTGAGTAGTTTTCGTGGAGCAATCAAGATTTTGTTGCAAATGAAAATGACAATACTGACAAAGAACAACATGAGAACGTTTTCTTTCAACTGTTGCAGTGTGAGTGGGTTGGCTTCAGTTATCCAGGAGATGCCACTGTACAGACGGCAAGAGATCACACATGGTCTGCTGGGCTACCTAAGAAATGCTGAAAATGCCATCAATGAGCCAGGTAGGGCAGACATAGGGTGCATTATGTGCTTTCCAGTGTGAAATGTCTTGAAAAGCACTCAGACAAAAAACTTGCCCACATATTCTTTCATGTCTACCTGTCAAAAACCTTCCTAAATTTGGCACATCCTAACTTTTGTTTGTATGCCTTAGCTTGCAGGCAACAAAATGAGAGTGATGCCCAATGGGTTAAAGCAAATCTGGGTCCATTCGTCCAATATACATCATACTCTGACCTCAAAGACTTCAACATCTCTACGGTAAGCTTTACTCTTATTACTCTTCCTGTCTTTCTTGAGAATAGCAAAGCAAAATTCTGGAAATTATACAAAAGACATGCATTTCATGAATTCTACTTTTTTGTATCCATAGCTGGCAGTTCTGGACGTTCTTTCACCATCGCAAAAGGCTGATCTAATCCTAGATCCAAACAGTGGTGCTTTAAACGATGCACATGTTGTAAGGGAGGTGTTGACAAGCTTGACAGAGACCAGTGATTATGAGCAGCTCAACCAATTCTTCCAGGCTTTTGCAAACATCAACAAGCAGGTGAATTCTCATTGGTAACCTTACCTCAGCGCAAACATCAACAAATGTTAACAGTGTTCTTTCATAAACCTGCTCAAGTGTTTAACTGAAAATGATCCATTTCTGATATGCTTCATGCCTTGAGGCATCCCTGCTGTACAGAAGTACAAAGATTTAGTTTAGATAAGCTCCCCCTCATCTCCGCATTTCCACAAAGACTTCAGAACTTCCTCTCTGACCTTATTATGATCCCCTTCTCTTTTCAGAGAAATGTCACCCTCATCCAAAATCCAGATGTGCGAGACACCATTTTGAGCCTGACCTTGACAGCCCTTGCTCCTCAGCTTAAAGACTTTCAGCCAGAAGACTATCAACAGTGGTTCCAGGTTTATTTGGTTCCTGTGATGGCGAGCATCCTTCCTAGCAGCTTGCGGGTGATCCCCAGTAACATCACCTGTGAATCCTACCAGGCTGTGTAAGATATTTCTGATATCCACAGTTAGACATTTGGGTGTGCACAATGCCAAGCTGAGGCTCCTGACAAGTCACAATGAATTCTTTTCTTCCTTTAGATACGATGGTCTTGCGCAGAGTTTGGCAGCATTGCCACTGGACCTTTCACAGGGCGTGAGATCAAGCAAGCAGTACCTCCAGGACACATTCCCACGTATGTGGCAAATGGGCTTTCCTGACTAAACTTTTCCCAAAAGCCCAGTACCAGCACTGTAATGACTACTCCATTGATTTGTTTCCTTTCTTTTTCTTCTCAAACAGGCTGCTCAGTTCCAGCTTCCTTTGTGGTAAGATTAGTTTTTTGGGGGGTGGGTGGGTGGGTGTGGGGGGTGTCTTACATGGGTTATCCAATATTTGATCCAGGTTTGGCACACTAATTGGGCCAACTGTGACAAAGTCAAGGTATTTACACTTGAAGAAGATGTTTCCACTATACTAACACTCATATTTTCTTTGTCTTCAGTGCAAGGTGACCCCAGTTCATGGTAAGTCTGTCTAGAAGTACACATTTCAACTCTAAGGATATAAATGCATTCTGAAGGACTATTATCTGACACACAACCATTCTCTTTTCACAGTGAATCTCATTTGTAATGGAGTTGATGGGTGGGTGAAATGCCGTTTTGTTCAATGTTGATTCTGTCTAGGTAAAATTTGTTAACACAGTGTAATTAAGGGGACATTGGATTTCAATTTATTGTGTTTTTTCCACAGTTCAAAACTTGAGCAAATCCTGTCAGCTGGCAATTCCTCGGCAGCCCTGTGCAATTTCACCATCACAGAACATGCCTGTTCCTCTGTAAGATTCCTTTTTAAACTCCAAAAACAGAACATGGATTTTGCCTCATTATGGTCCTGAGACAAATCTCCATGAGCTCTGACAAAATGGCTGTATTCTTTGTCAATTTTCTTTTTCAAGGCTCCCTATCTCACATCCAGCAACTTGGTCACACTGCTGAACTGCACACTGAAAAGCCAAAACATATACCCAGTAGAAGTCTGGAAGCTTTTCTTCCAAAAAGCCTCTGCTGTACTGGACCAGGCCCTTGAGACATTTGCTAACATGGTAAGTACAAAATCACATTTTCACAATATTACCATTTCCCTGCGTGAAGTTTGGGTCCAGCTACAATTATTTTTCTGCCAATTCAAGGCCGTCAACAACACCTACCCGACCTCGTCAAATGTGCTCGAGGCTCTTGGAGAAGTGAGAATTGACAACTTCAGCCAGGCACAACTACAGAGTGAGGAGTTCATTACCAGCTGGTTCAAGACAAAGATCCGTCCGTTTCTGGCCGTTCCATCTTTCAACTTCCTATTTTGCCTTAGCTCCAAAAACTTCAGCTGCCAGACATACCAGACTGTGTAAGTAAATATGAGACATATAGCTCTGTTCTGCAAATGTGCAGTTGACTAGAAGTTTAGATGTTGAAAGCTTTCTCTCAAATGTAGCATTCAGGCATTTGGAAGCCAAAAGGCATCCATGGACAGAGACACACAGCAAGCAGTCTTCACTCACTTCATCAAACCGTTCTTGTCAAGAAATGACTCAACAGGTAAAAGGAGAAACTCAAGCTCACTTTGGTTTTTCCATGACAACATGTGGTATATTACCCTGTCAATAACTTTCTTGCTTTTTCTGCAGATCCTGGCTGTGTCTCATCTATCACGGGGAGCCAAGCGTGGCTAAAGGCAAACCTTGGCGACTTCTCTGATTTTGCAACTGTGCAGGACTTGGAAGCCTTCAATCCTAATTTGTCCGCTGTGAGTGCCAACTGCAGATGTACATCTTCCTGTAAACGGAATTCTTTTACCCAGAACATTTCCATGACTGCTGTCTGATATTATGCTGGTTCTCTTTTGTAGGCTGAATTGTTGTCAGTCCTCAGTCCTTCTCAGGTGGCACAGCTGGTACTGAGTTTGGGAGCCTCCAATAACACAGATTTGATTGATCGTGTGTTTGAGCGACTGCAAGAGGGCAACGCTCTAGAAAATGTGGATGGATTCCTCACACAACTGACAGCCAATGGACAGGTATGCTAGGCTTCTAAAAGGGTGAAGGAGGACAATCCTGGTGTTTTATTCCAGCAGGATAAGACAGAATAAGACATTTGCTAAACCGCTACACAACTCTTCAAGGAGTCTATCATAGAGAAGACTTGTTTGCAACCTTTGTGACATGTTGTATGAGTACATTTACAACATGCAGTCTCTGTATTGCTTAGCTTCTTTTCCACCTCAATTTCACAGATGCCAATTTTCCAGCCTGTTGTGAGAGATCGGATCATGAATGCGACCTTCATCGTCATCAGTCCACATTTCTCCACTTTCACGACAAACGACTATGAACTTTGGTTCCATGTGAAACTGATTCCTATCCTTGCCAGTTTTACTCCAGAAATGCTCATAAACACAACCACAAACATCAGCTGCATGAACTACCAAGTCATGTGAGTAGTTTTCTTGGAGCAATCAAGATTTTGTTGCAAATGAAAATGACAATAGAGACAAAGAAGAGCATGAGAATGTTTTCTTTCAACTGTTGCAGTGTGAGTGGGTTGGCTTCAGTTATCCAGGAGATGCCACTGTACAGACGGCAAGAGATCACACATGGTCTGCTGGGCTACCTAAGAAATGCTGAAAATGCCATCAATGAGCCAGGTAGAGCAGACATAGGGTGCATTATGTGCTTTCCAGTGTGAAATGTCTTGAAAAGCACTCACACAAAAAACTTAAATTCTTTCATGTCTACCAGTCACAAACCTTGCTAAATTGAGCACATCCTAACTTTTGTCTGCATGCCTTAGCTTGCAGGCAACAAAATGAGAGTGATGCCCAATGGGTTAAAGCAAATCTGGGTCCATTCGTCCAATATACATCATACTCTGACCTCAAAGACTTCAACATCTCTACGGTAAGCCCTACATTGCACTTCTAGTCCTCCCTTAAGAACAGGAAAACAAAATTGTAGACTTAAGAAAACAAACACAGGAGTTTATTTTGCCATATCAAAAATACAAGCAAATCATAGAGCACACTTTCTTTGGTTGCAAACTCTATTCATTTACCCATAGCATTGGTCATTACTGCTGTCTGATATTATGTTGATTCCCTGTTGTAGGCTGGATTGTTGTCAACGCTCAATCCCTCTGAGGTGGCACAGCTGCTACTGAGCTCTGGAGCCTCAAATAACACAGATTTTATTGATCTTGTGTTTAAACAACTTGAACAGGGCAACGCTCTAAAAAATGTGGATGAATTCCTGACACAGCTGACAGCCAATGGACAGGTAGGCTAGCCTCCTAAAAGGGTGAAGGAGGACAATGCGGATATTTGATTCTAGAAGTAAACACAGAATAAGACATCGGTCTCAACCGCTACATCCATTGTTAGCTATTGTATCTTAGAAAACAAATGGTTACAGCCTTTGTACCATGTTGTATGGGTGTACTTCCAACATGCAATCTCACCTTTGCTTATGTCTTTTTCCACTTTAATATGACAGACCCCACACTTCCAGCCTGTTGTGAGAGATCGGATCATGAATGCGACCTTCATCGTCATCAGTCCACATTTCTCCACTTTCACGACAAACGACTATGAACTTTGGTTCCATGTGAAACTGATTCCTATCCTTGCCAGTTTTACTCCAGAAATGCTCATAAACACAACCACAAACATCAGCTGCATGAACTACCAAGTCATGTGAGTAGTTTTCTTGGAGCAATCAAGATTTTGTTGCAAATGAAAATGACAATAGAGACAAAGAACAGCATGAGAATGTTTTCTTTCAACTGTTGCAGTGTGAGTGGGTTGGCTTCAGTTATCCAGGAGATGCCACTGTACAGACGGCAAGAGATCACACATGGTCTGCTGGGCTACCTAAGAAATGCTGAAAATGCCATCAATGAGCCAGGTAGGGCAGACATAGGGTGCATTATGTGCTTTCCAGTGTGAAATGTCTTGAAAAGCACTCAGACAAAAAACTTGCCCACGAATTCTTTCATGTCTACCTGTCAAAAACCTTCCTAAATTTGGCACATCCTAACTTTTGTCTGCATGCCTTAGCTTGCAGGCAACAAAATGAGAGTGATGCCCAATGGGTTAAAGCAAATCTGGGTCCATTCGTCCAATATACATCATACTCTGACCTCAAAGACTTCAACATCTCTACGGTAAGCCCTACATTGCACTTCTAGTCCTCCCTTAAGAACAGGAAAACAAAATTGTAGACTTAAGAAGACAAACACAGGAGTTTATTTTGCCATATCAAAAATACAAGAAAATCATAGAGCACACTTTCTTTGGTTGCAAACTCTAATCCTTTACCCACAGCATTGGTCATTACTGTTGTCTGATAATATGTTGATTCCCTGTTGTAGGCTGGATTGTTGTCAACGCTCAATCCCTCTGAGGTGGCACAGCTGCTACTGAGCTCTGGAGCCTCAAATAACACAGATTTTATTGATCTTGTGTTTGAAAAACTTGAAGAGGGCAATGTTCTAAAAAATGTGGATGAATTCCTGACACAGCTGACAGCCAATGGACAGGTAGGCTAGCCTCCTAAAAGGGTGAAGGAGGACAATGCGGATATTTGATTCTAGAAGTAAACACAGAATAAGACATCGGTCTCAACCGCTACATCCATTGTTGGCTATTGTATCTTAGAAAACAAATGGTTACAGCCTTTGTACCATGTTGTATGGGTGTACTTCCAACATGCAATCTCACCTTTGCTTATGTCTTTTTCCACTTTAATATGACAGACCCCACACTTCCAGCCTGTTGTGAGAGATCGGATCATGAATGCGACCTTCATCGTCATCAGTCCACATTTCTCCACTTTCACGACAAACGACTATGAACTTTGGTTCCATGTGAAACTGATTCCTATCCTTGCCAGTTTTACTCCAGAAATGCTCATAAACACAACCACAAACATCAGCTGCATGAATTACCAAGTCATGTGAGTAGTTTTCGTGGAGCAATCAAGATTTTGTTGCAAATGAAAATGACAATACTGACAAAGAACAACATGAGAACGTTTTCTTTCAACTGTTGCAGTGTGAGTGGGTTGGCTTCAGTTATCCAGGAGATGCCACTGTACAGACGGCAAGAGATCACACATGGTCTGCTGGGCTACCTAAGAAATGCTGAAAATGCCATCAATGAGCCAGGTAGGGCAGACATAGGGTGCGTTATGTGCTTTCCAGTGTGAAATGTCTTGAAAAGCACTCAGACAAAAAACTTGCCCACATATTCTTTCATGTCTAAATGTCAAAAACCTTCCTAAATTTGGCACATCCTAACTTTTGTTTGTATGCCTTAGCTTGCAGGCAACAAAATGAGAGTGATGCCCAATGGGTTAAAGCAAATCTGGGTCCATTCGTCCAATATACATCATACTCTGACCTCAAAGACTTCAACATCTCTACGGTAAGCTTTACTCTTATTACTCTTCCTGTCTTTCTTGAGAATAGCAAAGCAAAATTCTGGAAATTATACAAAAGACATGCATTTCATGAATTCTACTTTTTTGTATCCATAGCTGGCAGTTCTGGACGTTCTTTCACCATCGCAAAAGGCTGATCTAATCCTAGATCCAAACAGTGGTGCTTTAAACGATGCACATGTTGTAAGGGAGGTGTTGACAAGCTTGACAGAGACCAGTGATTATGAGCAGCTCAACCAATTCTTCCAGGCTTTTGCAAACATCAACAAGCAGGTGAATTCTCATTGGTAACCTTACCTCAGCGCAAACATCAACAAATGTTAACAGTGTTCTTTCATAAACCTGCTCAAGTGTTTAACTGAAAATGATCCATTTCTGATATGCTTCATGCCTTGAGGCATCCCTGCTGTACAGAAGTACAAAGATTTAGTTTAGATAAGCTCCCCCTCATCTCCGCATTTCCACAAAGACTTCAGAACTTCCTCTCTGACCTTATTATGATCCCCTTCTCTTTTCAGAGAAATGTCACCCTCATCCAAAATCCAGATGTGCGAGACACCATTTTGAGCCTGACCTTGACAGCCCTTGCTCCTCAGCTTAAAGACTTTCAGCCAGAAGACTATCAACAGTGGTTCCAGGTTTATTTGGTTCCTGTGATGGCGAGCATCCTTCCTAGCAGCTTGCGGGTGATCCCCAGTAACATCACCTGTGAATCCTACCAGGCTGTGTAAGATATTTCTGATATCCACAGTTAGACATTTGGGTGTGCACAATGCCAAGCTGAGGCTCCTGACAAGTCACAATGAATTCTTTTCTTCCTTTAGATACGATGGTCTTGCGCAGAGTTTGGCAGCATTGCCACTGGACCTTTCACAGGGCGTGAGATCAAGCAAGCAGTACCTCCAGGACACATTCCCACGTATGTGGCAAATGGGCTTTCCTGACTAAACTTTTCCCAAAAGCCCAGTACCAGCACTGTAATGACTACTCCATTGATTTGTTTCCTTTCTTTTTCTTCTCAAACAGGCTGCTCAGTTCCAGCTTCCTTTGTGGTAAGATTAGTTTTTTGGGGGGTGGGTGGGTGGGTGTGGGGGGTGTCTTACATGGGTTATCCAATATTTGATCCAGGTTTGGCACACTAATTGGGCCAACTGTGACAAAGTCAAGGTATTTACACTTGAAGAAGATGTTTCCACTATACTAACACTCATATTTTCTTTGTCTTCAGTGCAAGGTGACCCCAGTTCATGGTAAGTCTGTCTAGAAGTACACATTTCAACTCTAAGGATATAAATGCATTCTGAAGGACTATTATCTGACACACAACCATTCTCTTTTCACAGTGAATCTCATTTGTAATGGAGTTGATGGGTGGGTGAAATGCCGTTTTGTTCAATGTTGATTCTGTCTAGGTAAAATTTGTTAACACAGTGTAATTAAGGGGACATTGGATTTCAATTTATTGTGTTTTTTCCACAGTTCAAAACTTGAGCAAATCCTGTCAGCTGGCAATTCCTCGGCAGCCCTGTGCAATTTCACCATCACAGAACATGCCTGTTCCTCTGTAAGATTCCTTTTTAAACTCCAAAAACAGAACATGGATTTTGCCTCATTATGGTCCTGAGACAAATCTCCATGAGCTCTGACAAAATGGCTGTATTCTTTGTCAATTTTCTTTTTCAAGGCTCCCTATCTCACATCCAGCAACTTGGTCACACTGCTGAACTGCACACTGAAAAGCCAAAACATATACCCAGTAGAAGTCTGGAAGCTTTTCTTCCAAAAAGCCTCTGCTGTACTGGACCAGGCCCTTGAGACATTTGCTAACATGGTAAGTACAAAATCACATTTTCACAATATTACCATTTCCCTGCGTGAAGTTTGGGTCCAGCTACAATTATTTTTCTGCCAATTCAAGGCCGTCAACAACACCTACCCGACCTCGTCAAATGTGCTCGAGGCTCTTGGAGAAGTGAGAATTGACAACTTCAGCCAGGCACAACTACAGAGTGAGGAGTTCATTACCAGCTGGTTCAAGACAAAGATCCGTCCGTTTCTGGCCGTTCCATCTTTCAACTTCCTATTTTGCCTTAGCTCCAAAAACTTCAGCTGCCAGACATACCAGACTGTGTAAGTAAATATGAGACATATAGCTCTGTTCTGCAAATGTGCAGTTGACTAGAAGTTTAGATGTTGAAAGCTTTCTCTCAAATGTAGCATTCAGGCATTTGGAAGCCAAAAGGCATCCATGGACAGAGACACACAGCAAGCAGTCTTCACTCACTTCATCAAACCGTTCTTGTCAAGAAATGACTCAACAGGTAAAAGGAGAAACTCAAGCTCACTTTGGTTTTTCCATGACAACATGTGGTATATTACCCTGTCAATAACTTTCTTGCTTTTTCTGCAGATCCTGGCTGTGTCTCATCTATCACGGGGAGCCAAGCGTGGCTAAAGGCAAACCTTGGCGACTTCTCTGATTTTGCAACTGTGCAGGACTTGGAAGCCTTCAATCCTAATTTGTCCGCTGTGAGTGCCAACTGCAGATGTACATCTTCCTGTAAACGGAATTCTTTTACCCAGAACATTTCCATGACTGCTGTCTGATATTATGCTGGTTCTCTTTTGTAGGCTGAATTGTTGTCAGTCCTCAGTCCTTCTCAGGTGGCACAGCTGGTACTGAGTTTGGGAGCCTCCAATAACACAGATTTGATTGATCGTGTGTTTGAGCGACTGCAAGAGGGCAACGCTCTAGAAAATGTGGATGGATTCCTCACACAACTGACAGCCAATGGACAGGTATGCTAGGCTTCTAAAAGGGTGAAGGAGGACAATCCTGGTGTTTTATTCCAGCAGGATAAGACAGAATAAGACATTTGCTAAACCGCTACACAACTCTTCAAGGAGTCTATCATAGAGAAGACTTGTTTGCAACCTTTGTGACATGTTGTATGAGTACATTTACAACATGCAGTCTCTGTATTGCTTAGCTTCTTTTCCACCTCAATTTCACAGATGCCAATTTTCCAGCCTGTTGTGAGAGATCGGATCATGAATGCGACCTTCATCGTCATCAGTCCACATTTCTCCACTTTCACGACAAACGACTATGAACTTTGGTTCCATGTGAAACTGATTCCTATCCTTGCCAGTTTTACTCCAGAAATGCTCATAAACACAACCACAAACATCAGCTGCATGAACTACCAAGTCATGTGAGTAGTTTTCTTGGAGCAATCAAGATTTTGTTGCAAATGAAAATGACAATAGAGACAAAGAAGAGCATGAGAATGTTTTCTTTCAACTGTTGCAGTGTGAGTGGGTTGGCTTCAGTTATCCAGGAGATGCCACTGTACAGACGGCAAGAGATCACACATGGTCTGCTGGGCTACCTAAGAAATGCTGAAAATGCCATCAATGAGCCAGGTAGAGCAGACATAGGGTGCATTATGTGCTTTCCAGTGTGAAATGTCTTGAAAAGCACTCACACAAAAAACTTAAATTCTTTCATGTCTACCAGTCACAAACCTTGCTAAATTGAGCACATCCTAACTTTTGTCTGCATGCCTTAGCTTGCAGGCAACAAAATGAGAGTGATGCCCAATGGGTTAAAGCAAATCTGGGTCCATTCGTCCAATATACATCATACTCTGACCTCAAAGACTTCAACATCTCTACGGTAAGCCCTACATTGCACTTCTAGTCCTCCCTTAAGAACAGGAAAACAAAATTGTAGACTTAAGAAAACAAACACAGGAGTTTATTTTGCCATATCAAAAATACAAGCAAATCATAGAGCACACTTTCTTTGGTTGCAAACTCTATTCATTTACCCATAGCATTGGTCATTACTGCTGTCTGATATTATGTTGATTCCCTGTTGTAGGCTGGATTGTTGTCAACGCTCAATCCCTCTGAGGTGGCACAGCTGCTACTGAGCTCTGGAGCCTCAAATAACACAGATTTTATTGATCTTGTGTTTAAACAACTTGAACAGGGCAACGCTCTAAAAAATGTGGATGAATTCCTGACACAGCTGACAGCCAATGGACAGGTAGGCTAGCCTCCTAAAAGGGTGAAGGAGGACAATGCGGATATTTGATTCTAGAAGTAAACACAGAATAAGACATCGGTCTCAACCGCTACATCCATTGTTAGCTATTGTATCTTAGAAAACAAATGGTTACAGCCTTTGTACCATGTTGTATGGGTGTACTTCCAACATGCAATCTCACCTTTGCTTATGTCTTTTTCCACTTTAATATGACAGACCCCACACTTCCAGCCTGTTGTGAGAGATCGGATCATGAATGCGACCTTCATCGTCATCAGTCCACATTTCTCCACTTTCACGACAAACGACTATGAACTTTGGTTCCATGTGAAACTGATTCCTATCCTTGCCAGTTTTACTCCAGAAATGCTCATAAACACAACCACAAACATCAGCTGCATGAACTACCAAGTCATGTGAGTAGTTTTCTTGGAGCAATCAAGATTTTGTTGCAAATGAAAATGACAATAGAGACAAAGAACAGCATGAGAATGTTTTCTTTCAACTGTTGCAGTGTGAGTGGGTTGGCTTCAGTTATCCAGGAGATGCCACTGTACAGACGGCAAGAGATCACACATGGTCTGCTGGGCTACCTAAGAAATGCTGAAAATGCCATCAATGAGCCAGGTAGGGCAGACATAGGGTGCATTATGTGCTTTCCAGTGTGAAATGTCTTGAAAAGCACTCAGACAAAAAACTTGCCCACGAATTCTTTCATGTCTACCTGTCAAAAACCTTCCTAAATTTGGCACATCCTAACTTTTGTCTGCATGCCTTAGCTTGCAGGCAACAAAATGAGAGTGATGCCCAATGGGTTAAAGCAAATCTGGGTCCATTCGTCCAATATACATCATACTCTGACCTCAAAGACTTCAACATCTCTACGGTAAGCCCTACATTGCACTTCTAGTCCTCCCTTAAGAACAGGAAAACAAAATTGTAGACTTAAGAAGACAAACACAGGAGTTTATTTTGCCATATCAAAAATACAAGAAAATCATAGAGCACACTTTCTTTGGTTGCAAACTCTAATCCTTTACCCACAGCATTGGTCATTACTGTTGTCTGATAATATGTTGATTCCCTGTTGTAGGCTGGATTGTTGTCAACGCTCAATCCCTCTGAGGTGGCACAGCTGCTACTGAGCTCTGGAGCCTCAAATAACACAGATTTTATTGATCTTGTGTTTGAAAAACTTGAAGAGGGCAATGTTCTAAAAAATGTGGATGAATTCCTGACACAGCTGACAGCCAATGGACAGGTAGGCTAGCCTCCTAAAAGGGTGAAGGAGGACAATGCGGATATTTGATTCTAGAAGTAAACACAGAATAAGACATCGGTCTCAACCGCTACATCCATTGTTGGCTATTGTATCTTAGAAAACAAATGGTTACAGCCTTTGTACCATGTTGTATGGGTGTACTTCCAACATGCAATCTCACCTTTGCTTATGTCTTTTTCCACTTTAATATGACAGACCCCACACTTCCAGCCTGTTGTGAGAGATCGGATCATGAATGCGACCTTCATCGTCATCAGTCCACATTTCTCCACTTTCACGACAAACGACTATGAACTTTGGTTCCATGTGAAACTGATTCCTATCCTTGCCAGTTTTACTCCAGAAATGCTCATAAACACAACCACAAACATCAGCTGCATGAATTACCAAGTCATGTGAGTAGTTTTCGTGGAGCAATCAAGATTTTGTTGCAAATGAAAATGACAATACTGACAAAGAACAACATGAGAACGTTTTCTTTCAACTGTTGCAGTGTGAGTGGGTTGGCTTCAGTTATCCAGGAGATGCCACTGTACAGACGGCAAGAGATCACACATGGTCTGCTGGGCTACCTAAGAAATGCTGAAAATGCCATCAATGAGCCAGGTAGGGCAGACATAGGGTGCGTTATGTGCTTTCCAGTGTGAAATGTCTTGAAAAGCACTCAGACAAAAAACTTGCCCACATATTCTTTCATGTCTAAATGTCAAAAACCTTCCTAAATTTGGCACATCCTAACTTTTGTTTGTATGCCTTAGCTTGCAGGCAACAAAATGAGAGTGATGCCCAATGGGTTAAAGCAAATCTGGGTCCATTCGTCCAATATACATCATACTCTGACCTCAAAGACTTCAACATCTCTACGGTAAGCTTTACTCTTATTACTCTTCCTGTCTTTCTTGAGAATAGCAAAGCAAAATTCTGGAAATTATACAAAAGACATGCATTTCATGAATTCTACTTTTTTGTATCCATAGCTGGCAGTTCTGGACGTTCTTTCACCATCGCAAAAGGCTGATCTAATCCTAGATCCAAACAGTGGTGCTTTAAACGATGCACATGTTGTAAGGGAGGTGTTGACAAGCTTGACAGAGACCAGTGATTATGAGCAGCTCAACCAATTCTTCCAGGCTTTTGCAAACATCAACAAGCAGGTGAATTCTCATTGGTAACCTTACCTCAGCGCAAACATCAACAAATGTTAACAGTGTTCTTTCATAAACCTGCTCAAGTGTTTAACTGAAAATGATCCATTTCTGATATGCTTCATGCCTTGAGGCATCCCTGCTGTACAGAAGTACAAAGATTTAGTTTAGATAAGCTCCCCCTCATCTCCGCATTTCCACAAAGACTTCAGAACTTCCTCTCTGACCTTATTATGATCCCCTTCTCTTTTCAGAGAAATGTCACCCTCATCCAAAATCCAGATGTGCGAGACACCATTTTGAGCCTGACCTTGACAGCCCTTGCTCCTCAGCTTAAAGACTTTCAGCCAGAAGACTATCAACAGTGGTTCCAGGTTTATTTGGTTCCTGTGATGGCGAGCATCCTTCCTAGCAGCTTGCGGGTGATCCCCAGTAACATCACCTGTGAATCCTACCAGGCTGTGTAAGATATTTCTGATATCCACAGTTAGACATTTGGGTGTGCACAATGCCAAGCTGAGGCTCCTGACAAGTCACAATGAATTCTTTTCTTCCTTTAGATACGATGGTCTTGCGCAGAGTTTGGCAGCATTGCCACTGGACCTTTCACAGGGCGTGAGATCAAGCAAGCAGTACCTCCAGGACACATTCCCACGTATGTGGCAAATGGGCTTTCCTGACTAAACTTTTCCCAAAAGCCCAGTACCAGCACTGTAATGACTACTCCATTGATTTGTTTCCTTTCTTTTTCTTCTCAAACAGGCTGCTCAGTTCCAGCTTCCTTTGTGGTAAGATTAGTTTTTTGGGGGGTGGGTGGGTGGGTGTGGGGGGTGTCTTACATGGGTTATCCAATATTTGATCCAGGTTTGGCACACTAATTGGGCCAACTGTGACAAAGTCAAGGTATTTACACTTGAAGAAGATGTTTCCACTATACTAACACTCATATTTTCTTTGTCTTCAGTGCAAGGTGACCCCAGTTCATGGTAAGTCTGTCTAGAAGTACACATTTCAACTCTAAGGATATAAATGCATTCTGAAGGACTATTATCTGACACACAACCATTCTCTTTTCACAGTGAATCTCATTTGTAATGGAGTTGATGGGTGGGTGAAATGCCGTTTTGTTCAATGTTGATTCTGTCTAGGTAAAATTTGTTAACACAGTGTAATTAAGGGGACATTGGATTTCAATTTATTGTGTTTTTTCCACAGTTCAAAACTTGAGCAAATCCTGTCAGCTGGCAATTCCTCGGCAGCCCTGTGCAATTTCACCATCACAGAACATGCCTGTTCCTCTGTAAGATTCCTTTTTAAACTCCAAAAACAGAACATGGATTTTGCCTCATTATGGTCCTGAGACAAATCTCCATGAGCTCTGACAAAATGGCTGTATTCTTTGTCAATTTTCTTTTTCAAGGCTCCCTATCTCACATCCAGCAACTTGGTCACACTGCTGAACTGCACACTGAAAAGCCAAAACATATACCCAGTAGAAGTCTGGAAGCTTTTCTTCCAAAAAGCCTCTGCTGTACTGGACCAGGCCCTTGAGACATTTGCTAACATGGTAAGTACAAAATCACATTTTCACAATATTACCATTTCCCTGCGTGAAGTTTGGGTCCAGCTACAATTATTTTTCTGCCAATTCAAGGCCGTCAACAACACCTACCCGACCTCGTCAAATGTGCTCGAGGCTCTTGGAGAAGTGAGAATTGACAACTTCAGCCAGGCACAACTACAGAGTGAGGAGTTCATTACCAGCTGGTTCAAGACAAAGATCCGTCCGTTTCTGGCCGTTCCATCTTTCAACTTCCTATTTTGCCTTAGCTCCAAAAACTTCAGCTGCCAGACATACCAGACTGTGTAAGTAAATATGAGACATATAGCTCTGTTCTGCAAATGTGCAGTTGACTAGAAGTTTAGATGTTGAAAGCTTTCTCTCAAATGTAGCATTCAGGCATTTGGAAGCCAAAAGGCATCCATGGACAGAGACACACAGCAAGCAGTCTTCACTCACTTCATCAAACCGTTCTTGTCAAGAAATGACTCAACAGGTAAAAGGAGAAACTCAAGCTCACTTTGGTTTTTCCATGACAACATGTGGTATATTACCCTGTCAATAACTTTCTTGCTTTTTCTGCAGATCCTGGCTGTGTCTCATCTATCACGGGGAGCCAAGCGTGGCTAAAGGCAAACCTTGGCGACTTCTCTGATTTTGCAACTGTGCAGGACTTGGAAGCCTTCAATCCTAATTTGTCCGCTGTGAGTGCCAACTGCAGATGTACATCTTCCTGTAAACGGAATTCTTTTACCCAGAACATTTCCATGACTGCTGTCTGATATTATGCTGGTTCTCTTTTGTAGGCTGAATTGTTGTCAGTCCTCAGTCCTTCTCAGGTGGCACAGCTGGTACTGAGTTTGGGAGCCTCCAATAACACAGATTTGATTGATCGTGTGTTTGAGCGACTGCAAGAGGGCAACGCTCTAGAAAATGTGGATGGATTCCTCACACAACTGACAGCCAATGGACAGGTATGCTAGGCTTCTAAAAGGGTGAAGGAGGACAATCCTGGTGTTTTATTCCAGCAGGATAAGACAGAATAAGACATTTGCTAAACCGCTACACAACTCTTCAAGGAGTCTATCATAGAGAAGACTTGTTTGCAACCTTTGTGACATGTTGTATGAGTACATTTACAACATGCAGTCTCTGTATTGCTTAGCTTCTTTTCCACCTCAATTTCACAGATGCCAATTTTCCAGCCTGTTGTGAGAGATCGGATCATGAATGCGACCTTCATCGTCATCAGTCCACATTTCTCCACTTTCACGACAAACGACTATGAACTTTGGTTCCATGTGAAACTGATTCCTATCCTTGCCAGTTTTACTCCAGAAATGCTCATAAACACAACCACAAACATCAGCTGCATGAACTACCAAGTCATGTGAGTAGTTTTCTTGGAGCAATCAAGATTTTGTTGCAAATGAAAATGACAATAGAGACAAAGAACAGCATGAGAATGTTTTCTTTCAACTGTTGCAGTGTGAGTGGGTTGGCTTCAGTTATCCAGGAGATGCCACTGTACAGACGGCAAGAGATCACACATGGTCTGCTGGGCTACCTAAGAAATGCTGAAAATGCCATCAATGAGCCAGGTAGAGCAGACATAGGGTGCATTATGTGCTTTCCAGTGTGAAATGTCTTGAAAAGCACTCACACAAAAAACTTAAATTCTTTCATGTCTACCAGTCACAAACCTTGCTAAATTGAGCACATCCTAACTTTTGTCTGCATGCCTTAGCTTGCAGGCAACAAAATGAGAGTGATGCCCAATGGGTTAAAGCAAATCTGGGTCCATTTGTCCAATATACATCATACTCTGACCTCAAAGACTTCAACATCTCTACGGTAAGCCCTACATTGCACTTCTAGTCCTCCCTTAAGAACAGGAAAACAAAATTGTAGACTTAAGAAAACAAACACAGGAGTTTATTTTGCCATATCAAAAATACAAGCAAATCATAGAGCACACTTTCTTTGGTTGCAAACTCTATTCATTTACCCATAGCATTGGTCATTACTGCTGTCTGATATTATGTTGATTCCCTGTTGTAGGCTGGATTGTTGTCAACGCTCAATCCCTCTGAGGTGGCACAGCTGCTACTGAGCTCTGGAGCCTCAAATAACACAGATTTTATTGATCTTGTGTTTAAACAACTTGAACAGGGCAACGCTCTAAAAAATGTGGATGAATTCCTGACACAGCTGACAGCCAATGGACAGGTAGGCTAGCCTCCTAAAAGGGTGAAGGAGGACAATGCGGATATTTGATTCTAGAAGTAAACACAGAATAAGACATCGGTCTCAACCGCTACATCCATTGTTAGCTATTGTATCTTAGAAAACAAATGGTTACAGCCTTTGTACCATGTTGTATGGGTGTACTTCCAACATGCAATCTCACCTTTGCTTATGTCTTTTTCCACTTTAATATGACAGACCCCACACTTCCAGCCTGTTGTGAGAGATCGGATCATGAATGCGACCTTCATCGTCATCAGTCCACATTTCTCCACTTTCACGACAAACGACTATGAACTTTGGTTCCATGTGAAACTGATTCCTATCCTTGCCAGTTTTACTCCAGAAATGCTCATAAACACAACCACAAACATCAGCTGCATGAACTACCAAGTCATGTGAGTAGTTTTCTTGGAGCAATCAAGATTTTGTTGCAAATGAAAATGACAATAGAGACAAAGAACAGCATGAGAATGTTTTCTTTCAACTGTTGCAGTGTGAGTGGGTTGGCTTCAGTTATCCAGGAGATGCCACTGTACAGACGGCAAGAGATCACACATGGTCTGCTGGGCTACCTAAGAAATGCTGAAAATGCCATCAATGAGCCAGGTAGGGCAGACATAGGGTGCATTATGTGCTTTCCAGTGTGAAATGTCTTGAAAAGCACTCAGACAAAAAACTTGCCCACGAATTCTTTCATGTCTACCTGTCAAAAACCTTCCTAAATTTGGCACATCCTAACTTTTGTCTGCATGCCTTAGCTTGCAGGCAACAAAATGAGAGTGATGCCCAATGGGTTAAAGCAAATCTGGGTCCATTCGTCCAATATACATCATACTCTGACCTCAAAGACTTCAACATCTCTACGGTAAGCCCTACATTGCACTTCTAGTCCTCCCTTAAGAACAGGAAAACAAAATTGTAGACTTAAGAAGACAAACACAGGAGTTTATTTTGCCATATCAAAAATACAAGAAAATCATAGAGCACACTTTCTTTGGTTGCAAACTCTAATCCTTTACCCACAGCATTGGTCATTACTGTTGTCTGATAATATGTTGATTCCCTGTTGTAGGCTGGATTGTTGTCAACGCTCAATCCCTCTGAGGTGGCACAGCTGCTACTGAGCTCTGGAGCCTCAAATAACACAGATTTTATTGATCTTGTGTTTGAAAAACTTGAAGAGGGCAATGTTCTAAAAAATGTGGATGAATTCCTGACACAGCTGACAGCCAATGGACAGGTAGGCTAGCCTCCTAAAAGGGTGAAGGAGGACAATGCGGATATTTGATTCTAGAAGTAAACACAGAATAAGACATCGGTCTCAACCGCTACATCCATTGTTGGCTATTGTATCTTAGAAAACAAATGGTTACAGCCTTTGTACCATGTTGTATGGGTGTACTTCCAACATGCAATCTCACCTTTGCTTATGTCTTTTTCCACTTTAATATGACAGACCCCACACTTCCAGCCTGTTGTGAGAGATCGGATCATGAATGCGACCTTCATCGTCATCAGTCCACATTTCTCCACTTTCACGACAAACGACTATGAACTTTGGTTCCATGTGAAACTGATTCCTATCCTTGCCAGTTTTACTCCAGAAATGCTCATAAACACAACCACAAACATCAGCTGCATGAATTACCAAGTCATGTGAGTAGTTTTCGTGGAGCAATCAAGATTTTGTTGCAAATGAAAATGACAATACTGACAAAGAACAACATGAGAACGTTTTCTTTCAACTGTTGCAGTGTGAGTGGGTTGGCTTCAGTTATCCAGGAGATGCCACTGTACAGACGGCAAGAGATCACACATGGTCTGCTGGGCTACCTAAGAAATGCTGAAAATGCCATCAATGAGCCAGGTAGGGCAGACATAGGGTGCGTTATGTGCTTTCCAGAGTGAAATGTCTTGAAAAGCACTCAGACAAAAAACTTAAATTCTTTCATCTCTACCAGTCAAAAACCTTGCTAAATTGAGCACATCCTAACTTTTGTCTGCATGCCTTAGCTTGCAGGCAACAAAATGAGAGTGATGCCCAATGGGTTAAAGCAAATCTGGGTCTATTTGTCCAATATACATCATACTCTGACCTCAAAGACTTCAACATCTCCATGGTAAGCCATAAATTTTAGTTCTTGTCCTCCCTGAGAACAGTAAAACAACATTCTAGAATATTTTACGTCCAAAAAAATGTTTTGGGTGTGCAGCAATAATAGAGTGGGGTTACCCCCTATGATGAATTAACCTTAGAGGGTTAAAGGTAAATAAGTGAAAAACATATAGTGTCCCTCACAGTGAATTGAAGAAAACAAATGTAGGCATATGCCAACTTGTTTTTGTTTTCTTACTGAATTGCTGGTTGTATCTTCCAGGTGAATATAGCAGATCTGCTCACTTTTAGTCAGGTGGTCAACCTTGCAGCAACTCCTTCCCAGCTAAAGAGCAAGGAAGATGTTATGAACGTCATGGCAGTCATCAATCCTTTTGACTTTGGCGCTTTCTTTGATGAAGTCTCACCAGCTATTAAGGTAATCATCATAGTTTTCTTAGTTTTATGAATAAAGCTGGGGAATTTCCCCCAGGAAATAAACTACACTAAACTCAATAGAAAAGCTGCATTTTTTCAGGTTAATGCTGAAATTGTATAGAAACTGAAAATTAAAAACTGCCAGTGACATGACTATTGCTGTATAGTCATGCTGAAAGGTATACTTACTTACTATAAAGATTGACAGACCATGTGACTTTCGCGCATTGCATGCCGGGTACTCGTGGCAAAACAATCAAAGCAATGCATCAAACGTAAGCATTTGCAACACCGCAAAACGTTCATTCTCCGGTTCCAATACCTTCTTGCTTTTTCTTTGCCCCCCAAAAAAGTTATGTACAAAACGAAGGAGAACAATGCCGGTCCGTACAAAGACAGACTTGATAAAAAGTCAAAGAAAAGATACGAGGAAAAAATCAAAGGAGTGAAAGGGTAAGACCCTTACGAGCACACAGAATGGACAAAATACGTTAGCGTGCTGCCCAACCTTCACCACGATCATATATATAATTATACGGTTCTTGGAGTGAGTGCATACACTCATGAAGTTTAGTAACAGGTACAGTTTACCGACGGATGGGTACAGGACCTTGAAATGCACCGTGTAGAACGAAAGACCATCGTACATATCATAAGTTTACCAGTCTCACAAATCGTCTTCATAAATACACATTCGTTAAACGTTTATTAATAGGACCTTTAAGCTCATTAGTAATTAATTAGTATTGGAAATAATTTCTGGTTCGCATTACAGAAATGTAGCAGTGACAATAATATTGTATGCTGTAATCGTACTGGGCAATTAGTGATACAAAAAAACCTTTTTTACCCTGTGAATAAAAGTATATGTTTTTGTCAATGTACCATGGTAATAACAAGCGAAACACAATATTGTGTCAGGACAATTCACTATTTATGCACAATAAACAAAGGAGCATAGCGCGACAATTTCTGTTTAGCACCAGACTTGCTTGTAACCTATATCACGAATGATGTTATGAAAAATGACGTATTAACTACAACAAAACACTTACCTTTGTGGAAATGCTTGGAGCAGACTAACATGTGAGCTGGAGTGTTCTGGGACGTTATATTTGGTCTTCGAATGGCTGCAATCCAGGCCATACGTTGGCTCTTTGTTACTTCGGAAACATGGCTTGAACAATTTCTCTTCAACGACATAATCCGATAACAACCGATCTCTTTACCCGTCGGCTTCCCGTGGCTGTCATGCGACCGGCTATTGCAGTTAATAATACAACAGCTTCTTGCAATTTTTTGTGTTTCTTTTTATCGCTGTGTAATGTAATTTCAATTGAAAGCCTGCGTGCGCTAGTACCTCTTGCCACGAGTTCCCAGAATCCTTTGCGGTTTTACCCCTGAATGACGCCACATTTTCAATCTCTATACTGCTGTGACACTTTGTTACTGCATTATTACTGGAAGTAATTTCAAACCATTAGCTTTTTTAATGGACACTTGCTTTTAATAGTGGCTAGCAAACGCCTACTATTAAAACAGTTAGCTTACCTATACATGGTAACATAAATGACTTAAAGGTAACACAAGGTAAGTGTTTTTGGGGACAGAATAAAGTGACGGAACAGTTGTGGAACTGACAATAGTCGTGTCCATATTCATGGGCTGCATCCTCCTGAGGACCCGGCGTTCGCGGTCTACGTGGGCCAGGTCCTCAGAAGGTCGGGTAGGCCGGAAGTAAACAGCTGTGAAATTGGACGGTCTAGCCTTCTGATTAGCGTCACCGCTGTCTCGGTGGAGTTTAATAAACTTGGCCATCTGCTCCTTGCTATCTAAAATATAACAGGACACTGGTGTAAATTCTCGACCATCTCACACTTCTGTTTAGTCAGTTTTCTGTTTGACGTTTATTCAGCTGTGTGAAAACTAAGGAGGAACCCACCCGGGGGATTAATAAAGTTTTATTTTATCTAATCTAATCTAATAACTTTAATCTCAGCCAAACCGATTGACTCACGAAGAAATAAAACACTGAAAAAAGCCAAACAATAAAATTTTTAGGTTGTCTAAGTGACTTATATATTACGTTTAACCTGAGTAGCGAAAGTCTGCAGTGATCTGAAAATGATGTGCCGGGAGTTGTGCCGTTCTCAGCGGCTTCAGTGACCCTCGAGCTCTCGGCTAGCTATCGAGCTGGTGGGTAACAGACGTCTCTAAAAACATCAAAGCACTTTTGCAAATATGCGATATCTTGATAAATCGAGCAGATATTTGAAGTTTACACACCCACATTCTCGCCTGAAAATATGTTAAAAGTTTATTTTGTGACCCATAAAGATTAATAGGAGTAATTTTAAAACTTAGTAGCGGCCGCCATTGCCGGAAACTGGAGTTTGGCTGGGCCACGCTATGAATTCTGGGATATGGTGGGCCACGAAGGAAACACCCGACCCATCCGTCAAATTCGGGGAAAAGGAGGTCACACTTGTTGGCTGCATTCGGAGGATTCTACGAATTTGGACAGCCTTTGGTGCGTCGCTGTGTCGTAATCGGTCTACAAATGCGTCCTCAGGAGGATGCAGCCCATGAATTTGGACACGACCAATCTAAGCAGAAACAGCTAATATCAAATATGTATCTGCAGTAGTGATGGTAAATTCGATTCTTTTTACTGAATCGAGTTTGAATGAGTTACTCACCAAAGTGAATCGAGTTTTTTGAGTCATTGAGTCACTGAGTCAGTTGACCAGAGAGTGCAAAATCAGAATCAGAATCAGAATACTTTATTGATCCCTGGGGGAAATTATTTTTTGTTACAGTGCTCCATTTTAAACCAACATTAATACAAGACAGACAATACGCTAACTAAGAATAGTACAATATATACATATATATACATACATACATACATAAGTCACTTATAAATAAATAGTTGGAAAAGAAACATGTGTAGCTGTAGCAGCAAACAGTGTGTTAAGTGGATGCGTTGTACAGGGAGATGGCCACAGGCAGGAATGATTTCCTGTGTCGTTCAGTGGTGCTTTTCGGTAATCTCAGTCTCTCACTGAACGAGCTCCTGTGACTGACCAACATGTCATGGAGTGGGTGGGAGGTGTTATCCAACATTGTCTTTATCTTGGACAGCATCCGCCTCTCCGACACCACCTTGAGGGAGTCCAGCTCCATCCCCACAACATTGCTGGCCTTACGGATCAGTTTATTAAGTCTGTTGGCATCTGCGACCCTCAGCCTGCTCCCCCAGCATGCAACAGCATAGAGGATCGCACTGGCCACAACAGACTCATAGAAAATCCTCAGCATTTTCTGGCAGATGTTGAAGGACCTCAGTCGCCTCAAAAAATAGAGACGACTCTGGCCCTTCCTGTAAAGTGCTGTGGTGTTTTTAGCCCAGTCCAGTTTATTGTCAATGTGTACTCCAAGGTATTTATAGTCCTCCACAATGTCAACACTGACCCCCTGGATTGAAACAGGGGTCAAGTGTTTCCTGGTCTTCCTGAAGTCCACGATCAGTTCCTTGGTCTTTGCCACGTTGAGCTGCAGATGATTCTGCTCACACCACGTGACAAAGGAGTCGACCACAGCCCGGTACTCTGTCTCATCATCCCTGCTGATGCATCCAACCACCGCAGAGTCATCAGAAAACTTCTGAAGATGGCAGGTCTCTGTGCAGTGGCTGAAGTCTGTGGTGTAGAGGGTGAAGAGGAAGGGGGAGAGGACAGTCCCCTGTGGTGCCCCTGTGTTGCTAATCACCTTGTCAGACACACACTGTGGGAGACGTACATATTGTGTCTTCCTGTCAGGTAATCAACAATCCAGGACACCAGAGAATCATCCACCTGCATCGCTGCTAACTTATCACCCAGGAGGGTCGGCCTGATGGTGTTGAAAGCACTGGAAAAGTCAAAAAACATGACCCTCACAGTGCTCGCCGGCTGGTCCAGATGGGTGTAGACACGATTGAGCAGGTAGATGATGGCGTCCTCTGTTCCGAGACGAGGCTGATAAGCGAACTGAAGGGGATCCAGATGTGGTCTTACTATGGGTCGCAGCTGGTCCAGGATGAGCCTTTCCAGGGTCTTCATGATGTGGGAGGTCAGTGCCACGGGCCTGTAATCCTGGGGGCCACTGGGACGAGGCGTCTTTGGTACAGGGACGAGGCATGATGTCTTCCACATCACCGGGACCCTCTGCAGACTCAGACTCAGCATAAACAGTTTATGAAAGACTCCACACAGCTGGGGGGCACAGGTCTTGAGGACAAGGGGACTCACTCCGTCTGGTCCAGCAGACTTGCCTGAGTGAAGTCTCCTCATTTGCATCTCAACCTGGTATTGAGTGAAGGTGATGGGTGGGGGAGGGGTGTCAGGAATCTCACAGGAGGCAACATGTGAAGAGAGAGGCTGGCACAGTGGTGTGGCTCTGGATTCCAGGCTGACTGCAGGTGAGGTTGTGGGGGTGGGAGCAGACACTGTGGTGTCGAATCTATTGAAAAACAGATTCAACTCGTCGGCTCTATTCTCACCTCCCTCAGCTCCCCTGCTGTTGGTTGGCCTGAATCCAGTGATGGTCTTCATGCCCCTCCACATCTCTCTCATGCTGTTCTGCTGGAGTTTCCACTCCAGCTTCCTCCTGTAATTGTCCTTAGCCTCTCTGATCTTGTCCTTTAGTAACACCTGGATCTTCCTCACCTCCTTTTTGTTGCCCCCTCTGAAAGCCCTCTTCTTGTTGTTGAGGAGGGCTTTGATGTCCTTAGTCACCCACGGCTTGTTATTTGGGTAACAATGAACAGTCTGAGCTGGAACAATGGAGTCGGTGCAGAAAGTTATGTAGCCTGTGATACACTCAGTAAGCCCATTGATGTCCTCGGCGTGAGGCTCACAGAGTGTTTCCCAGTCGGTCACCTCGAAACAGCCCTGTACATTAAAACATGTACATTTTCACTCAAACTTAATTTGTTTCTCTTTTCATGTAAATCCTACTGCTAAGATGAGTGATTGAAAAAGAAAAACAACTATTTTTATAGAGCAAAAAAAATATATCTAAAGGGAACATTTATTTTATTCATTTTTATTTTATTTTATTAGTATTTTCCTCAAATGTGTCAAATATATATTTTCTCATCTAAATGTCCTCTGAGCTGTGTGCCAGGGGGCGGTAATGCTCCATAACATTGGTTGCCAACCAAGAAGAAGAAGCTGTGAGCCAGGAGGGAGGGGGTGAGTGAGTGAGTGATTCGTTCATGCTAAGATTCAGCACAGGAGGGAGAGGGTGAGTGAGTCCTGAGTGATTCGTTCATGCTACGATTCAGCGCAGGAAGGGAGGGGGTGAGTAACTCAAATGTGCTGTTAGCATGTTAGCAGAGCGATGCTACGGTGAACCAATGAGCTATTGTCTTGATGTGAGCTTTCTACCCAGGGTTTTTTCTTCCAGTTCAGAGCAGAAATGTTTTTGGCTGTTGTTTTTTTCCACACAATTTTAATTAAAAGCTAGATATATTTCTACTAATGAAATTAGTTTGCTAACAGCAACAGGGATGAGTCAGTGAGTCAGTTGGGCTTGTGAATCATGATTCACGAGTCAGTAAAGTGATTCTCGAGTATAGAACGATTCGTTCTTGATTCGCGCATTACTAATCTGCAGTAGTATATGACTCATGCGATCAAAACACAGATTTCCTTACATGTTTTTCTCCCTCGCAATAGTGAAGAATCCTCCTCTTCTTTTTAGTTCCCAGTTTTTTGTTTTGTTTTCTTTCACTTCCGCAGTTGTTCCGTCACCTTAAAGTCTCCCCCAAAACACTTCTGTTGTTTTTGAGAAATTTCTCTTGTGCTTTAACGTATTTTGTGTTTTAATTTTCTTTTATTGTCTTTTTTGTGCTTTTGTGGCTTGTGTCTATTTGTTATTGCTCTCTTAAGTTGCAGTACATTTGACCTCTCAGCCATCTCTAATTCTTACCTTTCTTGGCAGTTCGTTTAGATAGCTAGTTTTGACTTTCAATCTGGGTTTAGATAGGTTAAGGCAACGTTTTATTTATTTATTTATTTATTTGTTTTGTCATCCATTCATTCATTCATCCATTCATTGCAGCCTCAGGGAAGTGTTTTTGGTTGGTTTGTTTTTTGGGGGGCGGGGCTTAGGTTTGGGCAGCTAGGCTTTACATTTGTTCACAATTGTTAGAGTAAGTAGTTATTTCCGTCTGCTGCTTTATGGTTAGTGTAGGCATCAGTGTGCCTTTGTATCTTTAGTTTATATTTGTAGTTTAGGCAACACACATACTTGCTTTGGTTTAGGAATTAATTGTGAATATGTGATTAACTGTTGTGAAACCACTCTCAGAAAGACAGGCTTGGCACGACCATCAAGGAAGTTAAGGAGAAGGTTGTTTGTTTCTGTGGTCCTGACATATAATCTTTGAAATGTATATATCACAACTCTGTGTTAAAAGGTTATGATCATTTCTGTCAGACAGTGCTGTTCAGATATCAAAACAGGTTGTTTTAGTTAAAAAAAAAAACTGATGCCATTTCTTCTGTGCAGCGTTTCCACACCATCTTTTGGTTGTAAGCTGCAGTTTAAGCTTTTGACTTGTAAACAGTTCTAAGCCAGACGTTGAAAGTTAAAAAAGTAATTCTGGATAACACAATGGGGAAAAACAGGTTATTAAAATTCAGCTGTGTTTCAAAACTAACAGCTGGATTATGGTTCAAATTCAAATACTTTTTACTTTCTTGTAAGCATTTTACTCATGCTATGTAATTTCACCCCAGGTCCACTCAGCTAACTACTCACAGGAAGTGAAGTCTGCATTCCTTGAAGCAGTTTTCAACAGAGGGAATCTGTCATCTCCAACTGTCAGTGATGGAGACTTCCTGCTATGGCTCAGAGTTCGCCTGAGTCCTCTCCTGACCAACCTCTCTTCCAGCCTGGTGACACCCTTATTCAGCATCGGGATAAAAAGGAGTTGTAACAGCAGCCAAGAGATGTAAGAATTTGTACACTCAGTTTTAGAAATTGCTGTATATTTGCTGTGATCAACAACACCTTGGGGTAAATGTTATGTGGAGGATTCTGGATCAAATGAAGTGGCGTTTGATCGATATTTCTATAATTGTTTTTTTCCAATTTGTCTGAATTTAGGTTTGCATTGCTGGACACATTGACCACAACACTCAGCAGCAGCACCCAAAGCGAGATCTACAAAAACATCATTGTCTTCCTTCAAGGTTTGTTAACTCAAAAGCTAATAATGAAAAACATCTGTGACATAAGTTACTGTTTTGTTTTCACTTGTTTGTTCTTCAGATGTGACATGTGTAACCAAATCAATGTTAGTTTAAAAAGTGATTTCCTTTGTGTTAAAAACAGGTCCACCACCACTCAAGTGTTACGGTGGTGGAAGCTTCTATGTCTATCTGAGGAACACTTTCCTCAGCTTTGGTTTTCCAGATTTGTCCACGTTAGTGTCACTTCTGCCACCAATGCGCAAATCAGAGGTAAAAAATAGATAAATAAGGAAATAAAATAGCACACACCTGTGCACTAATATAATATATTAAGTTATGTATTCTGTTTTGTTTTTTAATCTTTCTCCAGCTTCTGGATACCATCAGCACCTCAGAGCTTGGCCAGTTCCTTAGTCAGCCCAATGTGATTGGTAACAGTACTGACATCTGTGTCATCTTCAACAACTACAACAACACTTCTGCCTTCCTTGAGACTGTATGTCCCTTAAATACTGTCTACGTTTTACATACAACATTATTGGCTTCACAGAAAATGTATACTGACCTTAGCAGTATTCAAGCAAGAATACTGCTTGTCACTTAAATTGACAGTTATACTTCAGTTTGTCATTACATGTGAAAACGTATGTGTTATACCCTAGGAGGATGTTCAAGACAATGTAAAGAAGGTGATCCTCCCCTGTATTTGGCCTTCTGCGCTGAATAGCAGGAGCAGAGCTGAGGCTAATTTATGGTTTGACCTACGACTGAGGAACTATCTTAGATTCCTCAGCAAGAGCCTCATCAGCCCCGACGAAGTGCAGAACGCCTCATGTTTTGCCTTCCAGAAACTGTAAGTCTCTTTTTCATTGTGTCTCAAGATAAGTGAATTAATTACATGATGACCACGTTTTTCATCATTTTCCTTTCAACAGGGTCTATGTGATGGGAAATAACTTCGCATACAACAGCTCTGAGTTTGAACAGCAGTACGTTTATACCACCATCAAGACCTACTTGAGTGCTGGTAAGATTTATTAATGATCAAAAGTGTTGTAAAAGCACTGTGTATGTATACATCTGTGTGTGGAATTCAAGGAATTTAAAAACTATGTCTGCTTGTCTTTTTTTTTTTTTCAAATTATATGAAATGGGTAAAAATTATTTTAAAAATATACTGCCCGACTATTCACAAAGAGTTTGTAAAATGCACCTAGCTGCAACAATTTACATTTGTGGAAAAAGATCAGAATCTACTTCTAAGAGGGGGTTTACAGTTTATGTGGAATGATTACTGCAGTCATGTTTCCTCCTGGTTTGAATCTGCTTCAACATTTTGATCTATATACCATATTAAACACCTTCCTTCCTTACATACTTATTGCATTAGCGGATATGTGTAGGCATACATGTTCCACACAGCCCCAAAGGATAATAGCAACTGCCAGACAGAGAAGAAACATGTATGTGCTAACTTACTGGGACGAAACAGGTGGTGTAACATGCGTGGACCTTACCAAATATAAAGTGCACATAACACGCATCTGTTTGTCTTTTCTGGCTCATCTGAAGTCAGTGTGCTTGCTGAGTGAAAAGAGTAGGTGGTCTTAAATTTTGAGCCACGTAATGCCAAAACTGATGTCGATTCGTATAAGGGGAGATCGCTTAACAAGTTATTTATTGTCTGTGTGTTCTGCTTTTCTTGGTTCCACAGGTTCTGGAGCCAGATGCTACAATGCCAGTGATGCAGAACTGAACTCTACTGCCTGGTTTGTCAGTAACATCGGGAACTTTGTGACATTTATCACTCTGGATGACCTCACCACCTTTGTCTCCACCGCTCAGGTATTTCCAGAGATCACATATGCACAGTTAATAAAGCAAAATACAAAGTCCGTGATTTTGGTGGGAATGTTAACATGGTTAACAGAAATCAGTATTATTGACCTGTTTTGTTTCTTAATTTTTAAAGTTTCAAGTGTTCTTGAAGAACCAAGCCAACCTGGAACTCTTCAACAATAACGCAATCCCAGCAAATGTAACCAACTACTATGTCACACAGCTTTTTGCATTCGATCCGAACTTCAAGCCGGTCAAGTAAGTATTACCAGCCTGATAAAAACAGCAAACTGTGTTATGTGAACCATACACCGCATATAATTTAGCAGTTCAGTGGTAGTCATTCTGTATTTGTAGTTAAAAATCTGTTTTCATTCAGTCTCCCAGGCTTTTTCCTGTGCTCTTCTGCGGTGCCACCTTTGGCATATACTACTATGACTGAAGCTGAAACCATGGTTATCTTAGACAATCTGAAGACTTTCTGCAATGGCACCCAGGACCCTGAGGTACCAGCCCTAAAAACAAACAGAGTTGAATTGTTTCTAGCAAAAACCAACCATAAATCTCATTGTTGTAAATGCTGGTTTTGAGCTAAATGTTAACAAAAAAACCTGAACTCTGAACAGTATGCTCTCTCGCAAAGGCCATCTTAATTTTAACTCTGTTAAAATTAGTCCCTTATTAATAATATAACTCTGGTACTTAATAACTATGTTATCAGACATAATTCTCTTTGCAGTTACTCCTGTTTACACATGTTTTGATATTTTATTTGAAAGGTTTCTGCTGCTTTGGCATCCAACATCAAGACAATTACACCACAGATATTTACAGCTCTTGGAAGCTCCAGCGCAGGGCTGAGTAACAGCCAGATCAGTTCAGTTCCCTCATCAGTGCTCATCTTTTCTTTGTCCACCCTGGGCTCAATCAGTACCTGGAGCCAGGATCAGGCCTCAATAATCATCCAAACCCTTACTGCCTCAGGCTTCCAGGTAACGCCCTTCAGGTCCACTTAATATACCTGATATCCATGTTAGATCTTAAATGCATGTGCCTAACGATGTTATATATTAATCCAGTAAGGTTTTATAAAATACAAAATAACTCTAAGATGCTTACCACTTTAGAGAATGAGGCTTCAAAAACTTGAAATGTGTTAACAGATCAACAGCGAATCTTCCCTGACATCCCTTGGCACGCTTGTTATTGGACTTCCTTCAGAAGCAATAGAAAACACCAGCGCTTCTGTGCTACTCAGCGTCTCAAAGAGCACCACCTTCGTTTCCAACATGCTGGCAGCCCCAAGTGTTGTCCAAATGACCTTCGTCAAAAAGGTACAACGTTAGCTTCCACAAGACAATATAAAGTAAATGCTATGATCTGGAGGACATCAACTTATTTATCTTTGGCATTATGATATTTAAATATTAGAATTACTTTGATATCAATATTAACTCTGTATTCCATGATATTATTACTCCACTCATTACATTTAATCCTAAATGCATTTACCTACCTGGTAGATCATTTCTCTGGACACAAATCCATCACAAGTGGTGCTGAATGTGCCAGATGCTATGGCAGTTGAGATCCCACCATCCCTGTTGGTGTTTTCTGACCAATCTGCAGACATCACCGTGCTCAATAGAAAAACCTGGACACCAGATCAGGTTAACATTTTGTTAAATACACACAATAGCATTATTAATCAAAAATGACTTTTTAAAGTCGATGTTACAGATAATAATACGAAACTTTTGTTCTTTTTTTGTTCTTTTAGGCTGCCATCTTTTTTGGGGTCCTTGACAACACAAACTTTGACATTGAGCAGTAAGTGAACAAGTCATATAACTATTTGGCCCTGTAGGTTTATTTTGAAGAGGGGATTATTTATCATTTCTTCCTGGTGTTCATCAATCCTCCCCGCAGGCTTTCTCCCTCAGTGCTGCAAGGCTTCACTTGCACTTCTGCCCAGAAAATGACACAATTCAGGACCAAGGAGCTAATCAGGGCCTGTAGGCCCCGGTCAGGCCGAGCCAAAGTGCAGTTAAAGGAATCCCAGGTAACATCTGTTAGAAAGGAATTTAATAATATTACTATGACTCTTAAAATGAAGTTAACAATTAAGATGTGTATGTTATATGGATATAATATACCAGAAACATAAATCATCAGGTTGAGGATTTCTTTTTCTTTTGAAAGTTAGGATAATGCACGAATCATCAGTTTCAGTGTTAGAAACAGCTTACTTGCATATCACTGAGGAATCCTCTTTTTTCCCACACTGTTTTCTACAGCTAACCTGCATGCTCAACTTGCTGAGTGGAGAAATCTCACAAAACTTTACAGATTATCCATCAGACATGCTTCTCTACTTAAGGTGATTCGGTGTCTCCAAGCATTTTCTTGCACTCACCTTAAAATGCATCACTAATGTGAAGAATAATTACTGATTTTACCTTTCTTTTTTTTCTAAAAACAGCAGCAAAAATGTTAACAAAGGCAACTGCAGGTCATACTTTTCTGCACTGGGTGCGGCAGACTTCTCTGTGGCCTCCAAAATCTTGAATAAGGGCTCGCAGCTGTTCCGTGAAGCCACTGTGTGCTTGGTGAGTGATGGTTTTTTTTACATGTATATGTCTAAAGGTAATAAATGCATGAATTACACTCTGACACTGATAAGGTTGCATGCGTGCACAGTTTTTTAAATACAGCATTTTCCTGTTTTCTGTTTTCAGGGTATAAATGGCTTGAGCCTGAGCAGAGAGAATATAGAGATCTTGGGGAACATGGCTTGCACTCTGGATGGGTTTTACATACAGAACGCAGATCCTCTCATCCTGGAGAAACTTAAAGCCTGCAATGACTTCTCTGCCAGCCAGGTGGCAGCCATGGAGACATTGCTGCTGTCTGGAACAACACAATATGGGTACAATGATAAAAACAAGTCATTCTGTCAGGAGTTTAAAAAACACAACTAGTAGTGTTGTTAATGCTGTTGTGCATCATGCACACATCAAACATATCAAACATGGTGACAATTGTGTTCGTATTTGCAGTGTGATTGATTTGTTACTGAAAAGGAGAATATCTGAACATCTGAGGGGAAGCCATGAGCCAATCACAGTTTTGGCCGTGCCGATATTATACCTTCAACCACTCTGGGGAACAATGTTTCATAAAGTTTCCAGGCTTAGAGGAGTTAGATAAGTTATATAACAGATTTGCAGTTTAATCTTGTATCTTGAGTCAGATTAAACTATATAATCCATTACATAATCCTCTGATTTAGCCTCTAAGGAAAACAGTTACATTTTGTGGCTTCCGGTATAGAGAGCTGGTGTAGACTGCAGAAGCGTTTGATTACAGATGTGGGGAGTTTTGTGCTTTAAGCTAGTTTAAGCTAAGTCATCGGCCTTTTGAAATTGGGCTAAGGAACTCTGAGCAGACAACAATTAGAAACCAAACAGCTCTCAAAGGAAATTCATAAGCAAACTTCAATAATTTTATTATGCAGAGATTAATTTGCACCAAAAGCACAACTCTGTAACTCAGTTATATTTTTTGTAGAGCTATCAGTTAGCTGCACCATACAAGTTTAACTCCTACCTTATTTTTTTAAATGAAGTCATAAACCTTGATTCATTGGCACAAACTTGCCAGTTTCATTTTGAGGACTTTGTATATATAATACCTAGTAGCCATGCCACCAAATTTTGTAGCCCATACTACCTCTTTCAAGTTAGCACTGTAAGAAAATATCCTCTTCTATTTTCAGAAATGCCGCTTCCTGGAACAAGCAAACACTGGAGAACCTCGTACCCCTTCCACTCTACTTCACAAGAAATATCTGGAACCGGTTCGATTCTGTATGTTTTTTCTCGTTGCTTGATAGTATCTAGTCTAACAATATTCATTCAGATAACTTGTGTTAGAAATCAGTTTGGGTACCTTTGTGTTTTTTACAGACAACAAAGAAAATGTTCCTGAAGACCTTCATGCCCAAACTGAGGAAAGCAAACACAGAGAAAAGCAAGCTCAAGACGCTGTTCCAAGCGATCAGCGGCCGGACAACAAAACGAGGAGCAGGTGCGACCTTGCTCTTATTTGTTTTCACACCAGCTATTCAAACTGAAGCAAAAACAATTAGTCAGCGGGAGATTAATAATTGTATAACTGTATAACTTAAATAAATAGACAATGTAAATACTTTGCTTTAGTGGTACGAGTACAGATAGCAAAAGATTCAGTGAACTTAGAGAAGTCAGGTTTTAAAGTTAGACAGACTTGCACAATAACCCATATTTTATGCTCAAATGTTATATGACTTAATTATTATATTTGCTTTTATATATAAAGGCAACCGTAGCTTGCACAGCACTCTCATCTGCATCTCTAATTGTTCTTAAGGTTGTACCACGGGCAACATCACCCAGGTGATAGTTAGCGACTCCGCCTTCCCCTTTGGCTATGATCTCACGCAGTTTGACCTCTGCCTGGATGTTCCCGTTCTGAAAGAAAACCTCAACTCCATCTGCAACAAAGTGGATGATAATGGTTTCCAGACTGTCATCCTAAAGAAACTCAATGAGGTATTTTGTGTGGGAATTTTGAAAAAGAGCCAAAATGTCATTCATTATGTTAGACGGACTTATTATTAAATGGCAGAATTTGCAAATGAGATATTGTTTCAAATTTGGGATTTAGCACATTAGCACATAGCATTACACATTCTCTATTGTTGCAGGCATTCCCGTCAGGGATTCCTGATCAGGATGTCCAGTTGCTTGGATCAGTGTCTCGTGTGGCATCACTTGACGATATATCCAAGTGGAACATAACCAAAATTGACACCCTTGCAGCTCTAATGAAAGCTGAAGATGGACCCTGGGAGGCAGCAAAGGTATAAGAGGTGGAATTCATTTCACTTTTATCCTTAATAGTCTTATTATTCTTACATGATACCTTTTCTTTAATGTCGCTTAGAGCAACAAAATCATCACTCAGTATCTGAGCACTTCTGGAAACTCGCTGGGCAGCACTGAGCTGACCATTATTGACTCCAACCTGTGCTCACTAAACACCAGTACACTGCAGACCATCAGCCCAGACAGCATCAGGTTGGTGTCAGATTGCAGCTCAACGATATAAAAACATTGCCAAATGTGAGTGGTCATGCACACGTAACACTGTATGTCTCTTTCTTCTTTCCCCTTGACAGAAATGCCAGCCCTCTGAATGTGTCATCATGTTCAGCTGAGCAGAAGCAAGTCCTGTATGGCATCAGTACCACTTCCTTCAGCTCACAACGGTCCAGCTCCAGTATCATTTACCAGTTGATTAAGCCCTATCTAGGTGAGAATACATTTTGTCTGTTTGCGTAGCTGTTTCTCTATTTCTCATAAAACTGCTTTCTAATTTCCTGTTTCATTTCCTTTCTTGATAGGTGGAGCACCTCTGCAGGATATAGTAACACTGTCAACACAAAACATCAGCATGGACATAAGCACTTTCAGCAGTCTGGACCCTGCTGTTATAGCTGTAAGAATAGTTGTTAAAGAAATGAAACGAAAACTTTTTGGACATCCGCCTACATCTAATTTTTATTGTGACTTTATTATATGTCTGAGTTGTGCCTTGAAAACTATGATTTTCTTTTTAAATAGTTCTTATAAGAAATAGCTAAACTGCTGCTGATATATGTAAATGTCAACCAAGTTCCTGATTTAGGTGCTTTGGCAACATAAACCACCATATGTAGTCTTTCAAATTTCTCATGCTCTTTATTTAACATAATATGATAATATTTAAAAAGAAGGCATTTATATTTGGCTTCTTTGTCTTGTGTGTTAACAGCTTCAGACTAATTTTGTTTTCTGTTATTTATTTAAAATTCACAGAATTTGACTGTGAGCAACGTTAAAGGCCTCGTGGGTATGCACCTACCTGATCTGAAGCTGTTTGAGAATGATACTGTAGTTCAGACCTGGATCAACCTGCAGCTGCAGTCAGAGCTGGACACACTGAATCTGGGTCTGATCAGCAACAGAATCAGCCCAACTCCAGGCTCCAACAGCACCACCACTGCACCAGGCTCCAACAGCACCACCACTGCACCAGGGTCCAACAGCACCACCATTGCACCAGGCTCCAACAGCACCACCACTGCACCAGGGTCCAACAGCACCACCACTGCACCAGGCTCCAACAGCACCACCACTGCCTCTCTAACCAATGGGGAAGTGGAGCTTGGAAAATCCCAGACAACTATGATGCTGGGTGCTCTGCTAACAGCTGTACTACAAATGCTACTACAACCAGCCTAAAAACATACCTAGCTTTCACATTCTTATAATAATCAATAATCATGAATCAGTGATTTTTTTTAAATGTAGCTTGAGGGTGAATATTTTATTTATTTGTTTAATTTAATTCAAATTACCGTTCAAATGTTTAATTTCTGCTTCATCCATATGTCAAATAATTTAACTGATATGTAATCAAAACTATGATGTAATCTTTATTTTTTAATATATTTTAATAGTACTCTGGAATTTTAAAATGAAGAACTTCTAATAAATTCTAATAATCATTGGCAAATCTTTCTTAAAACTAAATTACATTATAATTTGAACCAAGAAATTTTCTGTTCTGTCATTATTTCAACTGTATTGCTATTGATAAAATCAATAAAAACATGGAAATAAATATCTGACGCCTATGTCTCTGCCTGTTGAACAATCAGAACGATCAGGCATCATATTTTTGAATAGTTTCTCGCTCTGTTGTAAATTCAAAACTTTAAACTCAAGCTTAAGAATGAAAGGTTTAGGGTTCAGAGCATTTTATCTGAGTGTTTTTTAAATGGCGGCCAAAGAATTGATTTGTGAATTCTCTGTTCAGTGAGGCTCAGTTTTTATGTCATGCTTTTCATTCATTAATTTTTTTCATCTAAAAAGGGGGTTTGTACGTGAAATTCTGATGCTTGTCGTAGCTGCTTGAATCATTTCTTTGTGTAGAAGCTGATAATAATATAAAAAAAAAAATCCATTCCAAGCTAAAAATTCAGTAACCCACTTAAAATGCTCTATCAGAAACACTTTTTACAGACATATCAGATATCCTGGCACCATAAGGCTGCACGTACAGGCACACATGGTCTCAGCTAAATAACAAAGTAAAGTTTCAACCAATTGATGGCACTAGATGAAAGGTTATCCAATCACAACAGTGAATACATTTTTTCCCGAGACATCAAATTTAATCTCACATCATCCAAAAGCTTTTTGCATATTTCAATGTGGGAGACAATAAAAAAAAACCCTCTTACGGTATCATAGCAGTGGAAAAGAAAATGCAGCAACCCACTTAAAAAGAACTTCAGTAACAGAAACATTTAGCAAAGGTGGAGTACATGGGCTATAAAGATTTGACACAAACTTTGTGCTTCTAAAGCACCACCACCTTTGAACTTTGAATTAGTTTTTGTAAAAAATGATTTCAGTGTAAAATAATCACAGATGCTGCACACTCACGGTTCTATCTGTTGTACTGTAAAGTTTCTACTCCTCACAGATTTGTAGTCTAACTCTGCTGCCCTGTTCATATACTGTAAACCTTCACCCAGTGGTTGCATATCATGATTTTTTTTTCATGCTGAAAAACTCTTTTGTTTATTTCTTCTTTGTTCTCATTCCTGCAGGTCATCTCCTCTGTCAGGTTAAGTGTACATTGCAATGTACATCCACTGCAATAAAAAATCATAGATTATTAATGTTTCATACCTTAAAATCTCGCGCATGCATGACATGATTCGTTAACTATTTTAAAATGAAGTGTAGTCACCTCTGTTTCCTGAAGAGTCATAGCCTTGCCATCAGACAACTGGTTGAAGATTTCTGTGGAGAAAGACATAAATCCTTATAGTTAAGAAAAAGTAGAAGTTTCACAACTTGTTCTGACTTCATCCTTTTGGTGTCCCGTCAGTGATGTAATGAGTATTTCTGAGTAATTTCTAATTGTAAAGAAAATAAAGAGAAAAGACAGATATTGCAGATATTCAAATCTAATTCAAGTTCCACAGTTGACAACTTTTAACCTTTGAAGAATATAAAATATGTCTACTGTAATTTTCTTCAGTTTTACTTACGATACATGCATTCAAAGCGGAGTACTAGACTGATGAAGCTCTCCAGAGTAATGTGCCCAGACGAGGTGCCGTAACGGAGAGCCATCAAATTCAGCATCTCATCGCTGATCTTCTTTCCTGACCAACATACAGTTCATAAGATGAAGTCAGTGGAGTGTGTATTAGGGCTGGTTGCTACCAGATACAAACAGACACGCTGCTAGACAGGTGGTTTGTGTAGAATATCAAAGCAAGTGCTAATACTTTACAAAAATACTATTTACATAACCTTCAGAACATATTAATACTGAATGTATGATTGCCATTACTGTCTTCATTGTAGAATTTAAGCTGGATCCTGATCTTTTCTCTGCTTTAATGCCTTACTTTGGTATTTTACTAACCTGAGGAATAATCATTTTGGCCACATAGAAGAAGCAGAGACATGTTGCAAATAAAAAACTTTAATATGACAATTTAATTCGTTGGTAACCAGTCATATAGCCCACTTATTTAGACTCTTTAAGCTTGGTTTTTGGTCTTTACCAGCTTCTGGGTGCCACATAGTGTGCGAGCCACCACTACAGAAAGTGACCAAAAATAAGCAGACAGCTAAACACTGAGCTAAAACCTGATACAGAGCTGCATGAAGGGAGAGATTTAAATAAATGATTGTTAGAGGGACCATTGTTTTCATGTTCATTTTGTTTTTCTAAAAATGTTAACTATACCATTGTTTTACATAGAAAATGTGAAAGACTCAATAATCACAGGATAGTTTTGTGTTCCAACAGTATCTTAAAATGGGTTTTAAAATTAAATGTCTACCTGAGGCTATCATAGCATTTCTCAGCTCGCTTAGTGACAGCGTCCCTGTTTTCGAAACATCACAGCGGGAGAAAATTTCCTGTGTGAAAAGCACATAATTAGCGATTATAATGTTAGAATATTTATAATAAGACGTTTGCATGGGTTAGAACCAGTGACCTTCTGCCCCTCAGCAGCACTGGGACATTTCCTGGTTTTAGTTTTTCCTTCCATGAGCAGTCAGCTTGACCACCAATAAAATAACGGAGAAACAGAACAGTGAGGGAGAGATTACAGACAAGCTTAAAAATGAAACAAATCCACTTCAGTTTGTGAAGTTTTGTTACTTTTGCTCGAAGACTGTATATAAAGTCTTGCTTGAAAATGTAAGATAATCTTTGTTTAATTATTTTTTATGTCACATTTTCACATTGTGTGTGTGTGTGTGTGTATGTGTGTGTGTGTGTGTGTGTAGGGCTGTATTTGATATTTGAAAATCAATGGTTGACATGTTAAAAGACTTCATAGATAATTGTGTAATAACTACACGTAAATGCATTAGAACATCCATCGTTATGGACTTAAAGTGATTTCTCTTTGTAGCATGATCAACTGTTGAATGAACTCTGACATTGAGACAATCCTAATATACACAATGGATTAGTCTACAAAAGGAGTAGTCTGGTGGTGTGGGTGAGATAAAGTCAACATCCTGATAATTGTGGCATCCTGAGTATTTTAAGGATCAAAAACAAGCCTCAGAATTCTTGTTGAAGTTTTTTAACGTGTGCTCCCACCTGATTTGGTTTTAAGGCGATATTTAGTTTCGCCAGTAGGTGGCAGTGGCGTCTCAGACAAATGAGAGACTGGCAAAATAATCCCTTACAAAAGTAACGCGGGCCAGTTATTGTAATGGAAGCTGTCAGTGACACAGAACTGCTGTTTTGCTGTGTTTCAGGTGAGAGCAGTATACGAGAACTCTATACATTTATGTAAAGTTGATAGTTATTTAAAGTAACACGTTTGGAGTGTAATTCTTGTTTATAAGGCGTTTGATGTGACCAAAGAAGAGAGTTGATTCACGTTATCCGTGGCTAACGCTAGTAACCTTTGTGCGCTAAGTCAGCGGTCCCCAACCTTTTTTGCACCACGGACCGGTTTATGCCCGGCAATATTTTCATGGACCGGCCTTTAAGGTGTCGCGGATAAATACAACAAAATAAAACTAGTACCGGTACCGAAAAAATTTTACCGAAAATTTTTTCATAACACACGTGAAAAGACCCAGGAAAACCGAGTAAACGATAAAAACGATAACAAAATAACGCTGAAAACCGATAAAAACCCTGAAAACTGAGTAAACGATAAAAACGATAACAAAATAACGCTGAAAACCGATAAAAACCCTGAAAACTATACATTTCACACCTGAGCCTCAACTCTCGCAGCCCGGTACCGGTCCGAGGCCCGGGGGTTGGGGACCGCTGCGCTAAGTGATGTTAGTCTCCTGTGTTAAACTGTTTAACCGTGTTGTTCCATCAGAAATATGATAGAAAACAATTAGCTGGTTTCAGTAAAAGTTATAAGAAATGTTTTGATAAACCAGCCAGTACATCTTATGCTGTGTATTGTTCACTGGTCTGTCATTTGCTCTGTTTACTAAGGGCTGATTACTAAAGGGCCATTACACATAATACCTTACAAAAGTAACGCAGGCCAGTTATTGTAATGGAAGCCGTCAGTAACACAGAGTTGCTGTTTTGCTGTGTTTCAGAGCAATAAACCTCAATGTGCAACTGGATGAACATTATTTCTTGTGTGCTACAGCCTTCCTGATGTCATCACCAAATCTGAAATCATATGTTTCCCAGGTCGCTCCCTTTGTTCAGTGAGTTCTTATATGCAAATGTGACAGTTTGTGTTCAAACTAAATCCTGCTTTCACCTCTGATTACCTGTCAGGTAACCCTGCCTTTGTGTTGTGATGACATCTTTGACATTTACTATGTTTATCTTACCTGGTATGTGACAGCCTTCTTCCACAGACGAACAAATTCCTCATCATTCAGCTTTCCAGTCACAGATGTCTTTTTAAGGTACCATTAAGATATCAGAACTGTGCATTTTTGCATTATTGAGTAAAAGGGCAGGCAGGTTTTGACTTGTACACTGTTAATATGTTTTATGTAAGTGCAGTTATTGTAAGGGTTTGCTCCAGTAAGCAGCTGAAATGAAGCCAATATAAATGCACCCAAGTCAATATGACACTCGAGGATACATCCATCAGAGCTACCATGCTGCGACAGGCATCGATTGTGAATCCTCCAGATTTCAAGTCTCCTAAAAAAGAAAAAAGTAAATCATACTAGGACACTCGGCACCATCTACATGGGATTATTATTTTAACTGTGTAGCCTTTCACTTTTACTGTGCAAACCTTTTAGTATTTTTCCATTTAGGAGCCTCTTGAGCTGCTCTGCATCCACTTCTTCATACTGGAAAGTAATCAAAGCTTAATGTGATGGTTGGGTTACTTTTAAGCGTTTCTTATTATCTAACTCATTAAAAAAAAAGCAAATAGACATGTGTCCCCCCCCAAAAAAAGGAACTATTGTTACAAGACACAATCCTTTACCTTGTCAGAATGCTGACGGAACAGTGTCCTTTTACGTTCGTCATCCTCACTCTTTCCCACTGGTGTGTTCTGCAAAAGAGCGGTGCTCTAAGCATGTTTTTATCTCTATATTAATGATTAGACTGTGTCATTCAATCAATGTTAACAAAAAAAAAAACAACAACCAAGGTTAAAAACTGACTGAGTATGGGGTCAGTATGGGGTCAGTTGTTCAGAATTAACTCTACCAAATACCAAGGGGTTATTTTCACTATTATTTGACAGTATATATTTCTACTGGATGATGTAACATGATCCATCTTATTCACCTCTTCCAATTCCATATATTCATGACCACTGGAGTTCTCACTGAGGACACAGGACAGATAAAAGGAATGAGTACAACTTTTTTTCACCAGCAAGTAAAAGTAGTGTGCAGGATTGTCATTCGGGAGATCACAGGAGCAACAACTTTGTGATAGACCCTGAGGACGATACAGCCATGTGATACCTGAGCACCACAGCACTACAGGTCCACACAGACTGACAGGTCAGTGTACCAATGACACACATTTATAGAATTCCCCATTCAAAATTCCTTCCCACTTGCCCAGCTTTGCACACCCACATAGTAAGAATGCAAACTTTTAACAAATAACAATTAATGATTTTAAATCTCGCAGCATGGTGGCACGGTGGTTAGCACTGTTGCCGCACAGCAAGAAGGTCCTGAGTTCAATTCCACCATCAGGCCGGGGGCTTTCTGTGTGGAGTTTATATGTTCTCCCCGTGTTTGCGTGGGTTCTCTCCGGGTACTCTGGCTTCCTCCCACCAAAGACATGCACTTATTGGGGATAGGTTAATTGATTAATCTAAATTGCCCATAGGTGTGAATGTGAGTGCGAATGGTTGTCTGTCCCTGTGTGTTAGCCCTGCGACAGACTGGCGACCTGTCCAGGGTGTACCCTGCCTCTCGCCCTATGACAGCTGGGATTGGCTCCAGCACCCCCCACGACCCTGAAAAGGATAAGTGGTAGCGAATGGATGGATTTTAAATCTTTCAAAACAGCTCCGCCATAAGAACTCCATCTATCAGACTTTGCACTCGTATAATCAGTGACAGCACTGCTCAAACTCAGTCTTTTGGTAAAATCCTTCTGCTCTTCTCTCTCCAAAATGCCACTTCTTTACTTGCTTGCTAAACATCTTTTATAGTGCCAATAATACTCTTTACGACACTTAGACGCATAGTTGATGTCAAAAGTTCCCCAGGCAATTCCACAGATGATTGAGAGCATCATCAAAACCTTCCAAAAAAGGCACCTGCTTAAATCAGTGCAGTATAAACATATAGTAGAACTTTTACAACTAGACACAGTCAAAACAGGTTGTATGATATGGATGGGCACCATTGCTTGTCATGTTGCCCGCGCCTCCTCTGCCCCACCCTTTCTGTCAAAAGTAATACCTTTGTTTGAGATTATGTTTATTTTTTAGCATTTACTACCCCAACTTTGAACATTACTTGTCACTACACTATTTTGCCAAAAGACTTGCTTGGAAAGAAAAGCTTCTGGACTTCTTTAAGTTTCCTTGAAGACGTTTCAACAGTCATCCAGCTTCTTTAGTTTCAGTTCACATCAGAGAACTGAAACTGAAGAAACATATATATACATTTAAATGTGTTAATAATGTGTGTTTAAACACTTTTCAGTATTTGCTCTAATTCATCCCAAAGGTGATCTGTCGGGACTCTGTGCAGGCCACTCAAGTTCTTCCACACCAAACTCACTCATCCACGTCTTTACGGACCTTGCTTTGTGCACTGGTATGCAGTTTTATTGGCACAGGAAGGGGTTATGTTCAAACTGGTCCCACAAAGTTGGAAGCATGTCACGATAATCCCGCAAGGAAATTTCACGACTCGACTTGTTGCACAGATGTCATCCTATCGCCATGCTGGAAGTCACTGAGCTCCTGGGAATGACCTATTCTTTCACAAATGTTTGTAGAAGGAGTCTGCATGCCTAAGTACTTGATTTTATAACCATGAAAATGATTGGAACACCTGGATTAAATTATTTGGACGGGTGAGTGAATACTTTTGCCAGTGTAGTGTATAAGATTGCAAGTATCTTACTGCACGTGGGTCTCTGCCTTGGACACGATGGTCAGGATGAAGGAGGCTGTCTCATTGGGACTGAAGGTGGATGGCACAATCACGTATTCACCAGGCTTCAGCATCATTAACTCCATCACCTCACGGGCATTTATGTAGGATTTAGTGTAGGCAACAAGTTTGCTCGCACTGAAGAAAGAGGCTGGGAATTTCCCGCTGTGTGCCATGTACTGTAATATCAGTTTTAAACAGATATTTAATCTCTTCCGCTCTGTCTCGGTCCTGTTATTTGAAAATTGTGAAATGAAATGTTTGCTGTGGGAAAATACTCACGTTTTCAGGCACCTTAGAGGAAATCACAGAAAAAAAAATTAGATCACGTGAATTATGTCTTTATAAAAGCTAAATGGAAACTAATGATTTAGGAATTGAAGGGTTTTTTGTAAATGAGGCACAAAACTCCCACTTTTCATTAGTTTACTACATGACTTCTACACATGCAGTGCAGAGTACACCAATCTAACCAGTGTGATGGAAACAATAAAGGCTAATCTTTACCTCAAATACAGAAAATCCAATGTAGAGGTTCTGGACCAGGCGTCTATTCCTTTTATCTGGCTTTTGCATGAGAGACACCAGCATGTTGACTTCACCCTGTTTCCCAGCACATTCACTGGATAATTCATCAATCTTGACCCGATACTGTGGATTTGTCCAGAAGCTCTCTGAAAAGCAAAGAAGGAAATCATTTTGGAGTTTTCCATTAATCTATTATTATTATTATTATTATTATTATTAAGTAAACCTTAACAAGCAGCTACAAGATGATAGACTGACTCCACAGAAATACGACACTTTCTCTTCACAGTTCCCAAATTATTGCAATTATATTTAATGGCTCAGTCACACTAGAGTAAAAATAGCACTTCCTTGGCCTTGGCACCTCCAAGGTCATTGGATAGGCCACATGATATGTTAGGAAGTACCCTGTCTCCAAAAAAAATTATCCTCTGACTACAATCACTGCCAGACTCCTGTGCTTATCTCTGGTTACCATTTGATCATATTTATATGTTTTATTGGTATTTTGAAGCATCAAAGTCACTTTGAAGATGATAACTGACTGCTGGTGGTCACAGACCTGTTCCCGTCTTCGAAGGAACCCTTTCAGAGTCAGTGAGATTGTATGGTCAGGATTTTGGTCACACTGTAGTCTACAAAGATTGATTATAGCGCAAAGGAAATAAATGATAGTTGCAATTAGTTTAGAATTGCTAAAAGGCATGTGGTGCTGTGCAAATGGATGTAGCAAAGAGATCATTTATTTCCATAACTAAGGCATTTAATGAGGCTTTAACTTATTAGAGCTTTTGAATATACCAGGGTTCTTCATGCAGCCTCCAGCAGTGGTTCCTGCAACCCATCGACCTTCATAAATGGAGGTTTTCCAGTGACAGGTAGAGTTTCCATCCAGGAAGTCAGGACACATGCAGCAGATGTCGAGCTCTGAATAGGTCTTACAGAAGTCTTTCAGACTCATCCTTGAAAACAGATATAAATTTAGGTAATAATGAGTTCTGGCAGTTTCGTGATAATGAACGATAACAAAAAATGAACAGAAATATAAAAAGCATGTATTCTGCAACAATTTGTTGATTTAATGGAATCTACACAAAAGCGTAGCAGCTTTTGTTTAGCAGCTTTCACTGGAAGTCAAATTCTAACTCTATAGACTCTTTTGCCCTCGAATAGCTATTCTATTATTTATATTATTCTATTATTCTATTATTCTATTAAACTATGTTCAAAGAAACTAACTATATAATCTAATTTAACTTTTAAGCATTTGAGCATAGAGATGTATAACACAAATACATTTGAGTACTTAGGGTTAGAAAGCATCTTTTTGTTCTTCTTTTGTTTAATTATGGTAAGAACTTATTATTGTGTAACTAATTACTGTGTTGCATTTGTCACATTTTGATTTTTCTTACCAAAACTCGCCGTCATCATAGACTGCTAGGCACATATCTCGATCTTGAGGACTCACAGTTTGCCACAGAGGTGACCTTTTTGGAAATTTTTCAGAGAAGGAAGAGGAGGCATATGAATACAATATTGTCATATTCTAAACTTTTCAAATTTAAGCTCATTCAAGCTACAACTACTCCTCTCTACTCATGTGGATGACGTGTGGGAAATTAGTGACCTTTGCAGTCAACAAAGAGTCTTTCAGAGCTGTCAGGAGACTTTTTCTTCTGCCTCGTGTGCAAGACAGACCTTGTTTCAATAGTTTCAAACAGAGCCATTAGAGAATGCCTCCAAACCACAAACCACACCTAAAATTATCAAGTATTTCAAAATAAGAAACTCTAGAATAAAACCTTCAAGTCCTGTCAAAACTTGCCATCTGTGGGGTTTTTTTCTTCACTTACATAAGAAGTTCATAATTAAGAGATTACGCTGATAAGAAACCAACACAAAAGCTTCTCATGGCTCTGATCCACATATCCTCAGCTATCCTCAGCCCTTCCTTGCATGCCTAAAAATGTATTTATAATAATGCATTTATATAGCGCTTTACAGGGCCCTCAAAGCGCTTTACAATTTCACTATTCATTCACTCACTGGTGGAGGCAAACTACAGTTGTAGCCACAGCTGCCCTGGGGCAGACTGACAGAAGCGAGGCTGCCATATCGCACCATCGGCCCCTCTGGCCATCACCAGTAGGTAGGTGAAGTGTCTTGCCCAAGGACACAATGACCGAGACTATCCGAGCCGGGGTTCGAACCGGCAGCCTTCCAGTTACAAGACGAACTGCCAACTCTTTGAGCCACGATCGCCCCTTAAGTTTATAACTGAGGAAATTACTAAAACAAAACACACAGGACTTCTTGATACTTCCCTGTGAGCATAATATATATATATATAATGCTATTCCACCACTGCTAAATTATCTCAGTATTTTTTCTCCTGAGGTACAAAACCAGAGAAATGGTGAGTGCAAGATGCTCTAACCGATCACTCCAGTCTCCATTCCACTCTCCGTGGCCCCAGGGATTCCACAAACGCACCAGGTTCACCATCTGCCCTCGGCTAATCATCTGCACACCAAAGGAAACCACATTTGTAGTTTCTTTAATAAAAAAAATACACTGCTTTACAGTAAATGCAAGCTCGGTACCTTTATTACCATAAAATGAATGAAATTAATTGTTTGCTGAGGTAAACATCATTAGAAACTTAAAAACGCAACTCTTGCTAATAGAACGTTAACAACCACTCTATTTTAGTTTGCTGCATGTTGTATTATCTTTTAAACAAATTCCAGACCTTACCTGTTTAACACCTGTGACAGCGTAAGCATGGCTTTGGACCAGCCCATTTGGTAGTACAATGTTTTCAGTTGTCTCCTACAAAGAATTAACACATGTAAACATTCCAAGTTCAGTTTAAATTAGCACAACTTAAGAAAAATATCATTTTGCTTTTGAGTCTTGCAGGTAATAAATAGTGAACACACAAGAACGAGCTGAGTTGGCTAATTGGCAAATTTTAAATGAAAACAAAATCATATTAGCAAACTTTGGCTTTTCAAAGTAGTAAAGAACCAGTATATTGTTGCTTATGTTAGCATTACTCGTGTGTCAGCAAATTAAATTTCATTTAATAATAATGGATTGGATTTATATAGCGCTTTTCAAGGCACCCAAAGCGCTTTACAATGCCACTATTCATTCACTCTCGCATTCACACACTGGTGGAGGCAAGCTACGGTTGTAGCTTGTTCAGACTGACAGAAGCAAGGCTGCCATATCGCGCCATCCCCCTCTGGCCAACACCAGTAGGCGGTAGGGTAAAAAGTGTCTTGCCCAAGGACACAACGACCAGGACAGAGAGCCCGGGGATCGAACCGGCAACCTTCCGGTTACAGATACGCTTCCCAACCCCCTGAGCCACGGTTGCCCCATGTATTTGCTCATACAGTAGGATATATCAACATTATTTGGAAAACAAACAGCTTCTTAAATTCTTGTGAAGGTTCAAATGGTGCAAGATTATCATACATCATATGAGACGTGCTTCTGCTGGATTAAGTGCTTTCACTCATCATGAGAGTAAACCATCTGGACAAGTATTTCAGAGTCTAATGTATCAGTAGCTCTCTCTGTCTGAAAAGACTTATCCGTGTAGTTACTGTTTGAGGGGCCAAACAAGATCCTGTGGAGCCACTTATGGGTCATTAATTAATTAAAATAAACTACATGATGAAAAAGGTGAAGATTCTTTCATACAAACAGAAATGCAACCCACAAAGTATTGGTACTGTTCTGCTGTAATTTAAGGTATTTAGAAAGATAATACATGCAAAACACTGATTATACTTTAATTTGAATTCTGATAAAAAATATCTCTAAAAACATGATCGTCAAAAACATTTACCAGTGTTTTCTTTTCACAACATACTATGGCTCTGAGAGTGGTTCACTCTTGCATTAACATGTACGGGATTTTCTTCATTCTATTAAACTGTACTGCTTTCTAGGTATTGCGCTTAACTTCAGGGAAACAGGGCGGTGCTGTTTACTTTAATGTGACAGGTAGATTTCCAGCCGCTGTGAATGGGGGAGTTATCAAACCACTTTCTCAAAATGGAACAATCCCAACACAGTGTTTTTATTTTTCTGCTGGGAGAAGATAACTCTGAGCTAAGAGCTATTATTCTGAAGGTTATTTTTTATCACCCGATCTTTCAGTAAGACAGACACCCCTGACTGTTTTCAAAACAAAGATTACAAGGCAGCATGTTGCTTTATGTGGTGTAAATCAATGCTTACACCCTGTGGTGTCCCACAACCCATCAGTGACTTGGATTGACCAGCTCGACACATCATTTCCCACAGGTCTGGAGGGGGCTTTGACAGATCAATATAAATGTGGACCCCACCAGTGAAGTCTACCAATGCCTCGGCAGGAGTTCCAGCATTCATATCTGTGTAGGAACCACACACCCTGAAAAAAAGTGGATATATTGTTATTTTTACTGACAAATAACTCCCACAAAGAGCACTGTAAACTGAGAAATAACACAGGGTTTTTACATACTTTGCATAGGCTTTTTCCAGCAAAGCTGGCCAAAATTCAGTTGGATCTCTGGAGTGGACAAAAATGAGTCTGCCATCAATTGTTGGTAGTTTGTCATCAATGATGACATCCACCCATTTTCCAAATCTCCAGAACTAAGCAGTTGAGAGAGAAGAGAAAGCGAAAAGGTTTTATGCATTGTTTAATGCAACCTGCTTTTAGATATTTATCTTTGGCAATGGCAGAATATCAAAACAAAAGACTCGTAATATTTCAAGTAATTCTTAAACAACTTTAAAATGTACAGACAACATTTTACCACTGACTTTTCAATGGTATGAATGATATTATGGTACTGTATATACCCTGAAGTGGAACAGTCCACAGTAATCCTCGTGAAAGTTTTGCTCAAGTGGAACAACTTGTCCAAGGATGTGATTCTGAAATGTCAGAGCTCCAATAGAGGCAATAAACCAGCAGTTTTCTGTAAAAATATGTAGTTGAGTTGTCAGAATGATTTACTGTGCAGATATCGCAGTAGTAATTGTGCTGATTATGGTTAGATTGACACAAAGAAGTGAAAGAATAAGTATACTTACTAACCCAACCTTGACCAAAGTCGAACCTGGACACCCCGTCAGCAACAAACGATGGATTTGGAACAATTTTCTGAAATAACAAAACAAACTCTTATCTTTATGGATTATTGTTATTGTTTCTTTATTATTATCATCATTATTATTATTGGGCTTACTGCAACAAAAGTTATAGAAGTTAAAGAAACATTAACAATCATTTGGCAAATTAACAGTTGGTGTTTCATACAGTTTTGTCTTTGTTTCCCTTGAAGAAATACTTCATGCAGCTAAAATGTGCATCCTCGTTTGTGGTTGGTAAAGCATTCAGGCACACCATGAAACAAAGGTTCCAATAACCCAACGTACAAATGAATTAGCAGATTTCTATGCTTCATGAAGAGCCTTAACTATCTAGATTTGTAGATTGTTAGAGCATCGGCGTGGTGGGGGTATGGCCTTCGGCTCCACTGCAGAGGAGCTGCAGAGCTGGACCGATTGGTGTGATCAGTTACACTGGCACTGCCCACCAAACCCAATGCCCCACCACTCCTCTGCAGCAGAGCCACAGACCACACCCTCTCCTCAAACAGCTTTCATGATTATATGTACTTGCATTTGGGGTTTTCAGCCAATGCAACACTCACCCCTGGTCTCAGCCACACCACTCGGTCAAGGTCAGAAGGCGTCAGTATCCCATTGCCGATTGAATTTCTGTCAGGGGGAAACATCTCATCGATGTACCTTAGATGTTGGATGAGACAGTACTGTTTCAGCTGGTGGAAGTCTTGGTTTAGGAACCTCTCGGGGTTGGTGACAGTCCCGTAGCCATTTTTCATGTGGCGTGCACTGATGATGTTCATGCACACACCTGGAGGAGGCATAGCTGCAGGGTTTGAAAGCTGTTGAAAACAAACATTAAGAAGTGTAAAGATTAGCTTTAATTCTCATTACACAAACTCGTTTTTCTTCTTCGACGTGCCCAAAGGACATCACTAAGTAGGTGTACTCCTTTACACAAGAGTCTTTTACATAAGACTGTAAAGTATTTTTCAGCGTTAATAATGTAACAATACCAACACCACATAACTGTTACAAAAAGAGGTAAAAAAAAAAGTGTAAACCAAGCTGCTTAAGAATGTTTACAGTACGAGTACAGTACCTTGCCTTACCTCAAAAAGCTAGACAGCAGTGACTGTGGGTGGAGAGAAACTCTGCTGTTTTTATCATACCTGTAAATGCCCGAGGCTGCTTCTGTCAGCACGTGATAAGCCCTCCCTGATCTGTTTTTTTTACTGGTACAGCTGTCTGTTGTTCACGAACGGAGAGAAGAATAGAAGAAATGCAGACATTTACATGATTAAAAGCTTCCAAGTCAGTCAACTCTGCAAATATGCAAGTATCAAGTCACAAAGCATGAATATTGTAATTCACTTTATTTTGGTCTCCACTCTACCCTTCTACATAGATTACAGACAGTCCAGAATGCCGCTGCACGCATTCTAACTAAAACTAAGAAGTTTGCTCACATCACTCCCGTCCTTGCTGATCTGCACTGGTTGCCTGTGAAATTTCGTATTCAATTTAAAATTCTGTTGCTTACTTTTAAAATTACTAATAACACAGGACCAAGCTATCTTAAGGAACTCTTAAACTCATATGCTCCTGCGAGGGCTTTAAAATCATCCTCACAGTTATTGTTGGTTCAGCCCAGATCTCGTTTGAAGTCTAGAGGTGATCGAGCGTTTGCTCTAGCTGCACCTGAGCTGTGGAACAATCACCCGATTGGCATCCGGGCGTCTGATTCTATTCAATCTTTTAAATCACGGCTTAAAACATATCTGTTTGAACTTGCTTTTTCTACCAGTTAAATCCTGGCCTTGTTTGCAGTGAGTTATTCTATTAATTTTTCTGTTTGTCTTGCGTTGTCTATGTTCTCTATCACTGTGTTTGATGGTACAGCTTTACTTTGCTATAGCTATGTGCTATAGTTTACTCTTATTAGTGGTTTTTACCTGTGAACATAATTCCACACTTATATGACTCTGATGTTATAGTGTTAATTGTTTTATTGTTTTATTCTTTTATGTAAAGCACTTTGGCATGCCCTTGGCTTTTAAATGTGCTCTATAAATAAAGATTGTTGTTGTTGTTGTTGTTGTCCAAGAATGATTAATGATAAATGCAAAACCTAATACGGCAAAGATGGGAAAATAGCTCGGTTTTGAATCCAGGGTTTGAGTTTTTGTGAGTTCATGGTTGCTTTTGTTTTGAATGATTCAAATATAAATCCACTTTTCACATAGTCTTTATGAAAAAAGATGACTAGCACATTCAAATCACCTTAAAACGTTGTCTAAACAAAGTAATTTGACTGTTTTTTTGAGAGTCAAAATGTAGAAAGCAGATGTCGTCTGTTGTGCATCTGCCTTTGTGTTTTTAAGGTGTAGTTTCAGGGTGGAGCTCTCATGACAGACAGGTAACAGATTCCCTGTATTAAAGTCCAAAGATGACATTTTTAAACATGTTTTAAAATATGGGAGATTATAGTTGTTCTTTGCATGCTACCGTGCAGATGGTAGCACGCAAATGTACCCATCTCACATTAAAATAAATTATAACACATAATTAACATAATTAACATTAACGGGTGATAATATTCAATATGAGTTAGTAAATACTTCTTATTCTATACCACAAACATTCAGTTATGACTTGAATTAAATTGTGAATGGATTGACAGATAATACACAGACCAATAGTAGCTGTATCTCAGCCTATATAATATTTTATTCCTTTCATTACCCTTTGAATCAACTTTGCTCATTAAAGTAGGCTGACGCTGCCCTTCTGGACTCAAGAAACTATTTTTAACCATATTTTTTCACTTTCTTTTTGAAAAAAGGTTAACTATAAATACAATATTGGTTCCTTTAGTATCTTCAGTCACAGAGAGTTCAGCTTGACTTGCCAGTGTAATGTCAGTTCAGTTGTTAAATTTGACCTATTAACTAAACAAGGCTTAGCAGCACCAGAAAGCAACTGTGTGCCTGCTATTGTTTACACAGTGAATAATCATTAAGTCTAACGCTAATGGTGGCAGGTGTGTCATGGTAGTTGGCACACACCTTACATTAGCCTGGGATACGTCCAAGCCATGTGCTCAATTTATAAATTTCATGCTGCTGTTTAGGGCAGGACACTTTGCTTCAAACGTCTATATTTCATAGGATGTTTGTTCTAAAGCGACACATACGCTGACAGTTTACTGACCATGTGACTCCCAGTAACAGGTCTTATTAGGGGTTTTCTTTGTATGTTTGCTTAAAGGTAATTAACTAAGTAAATTGGGTCAGACGGGGTAAAGTGGCTCTTTGTCTGACAGGTGTGTGGGCACAAATTTGGTTTAGGATGGCTGTCACACAAATATAATATATGGGCTTTGTTTTAAGAAACAAAGAATGATTTCTTAAATGTGTTCAGCACGTCACTGAGTCTGCTGAGATCATCTCAAAATGGTGACTAATGTTGATTTTTTTTTTATGGCAACAGTTATTTATCAACTATAGAACTTTTGAGGTTCACACAAAGATATAAAAAAAAAAAACAGATTTCAGTCATACTGTGAGGACTGCAAATACTGGAAGCCAACAAGAAGCACAGCCATAGTGAGCAGGAGATGCTCTGTATCTCATTGTACATCTGTCTAGTGACAATAAAGGCACTCTATTCTATTCTACTCTACTGCAAGCAGTGAGTACTTTCAATTTTACTGCTGACAGGCTAACCATTAACAGCAACTGCTGTTCTCTAAACATGAAAGTGGATACCATAAACACATAAACGTATAAGACTGTGATACACATAAATATGGGCTAGTGGAGGGTCACTTGAATGAAGTGAAACTCTCTCTAGGCCCTCTCTCTGTTGGTCATACAGTAGCTTGCAGGAAGTAGATTATTATGAGCTACAGGTCAGCACAGGCGTGGTTTGTTCAAAGGTGATTTTCATATCTGTGTTAGAAACATAAGGACGGCGTGCACAGCCTCAGGTGCTTAAATGCAGAGTCGAAGCTACTTGGTTCTCACCCACCGGTTCACCGCGACGCAACTACACCTTTTTCTGCACAGCTTTTCACTTTTGAGTAAGTGAGGTAAGACCTGCTTTTAAAACTTTAAACCAGATGATCCTTAATTTGCATTTGTATCAGTGTGGTCCTTCCTGCTGCTGTGAATGCAAACTATGGGCTTTGTAAGTTCAAATGTTATTACTGGTGCAGTTTGTTAGGTGGCAGCTGTGTGCGGACAGGGATAGGACCCAAGGTGCAGACTCTGGAGACAGTCGTGAACTCAAAATGGCTTTAATGTGATACTCAAAATATAACATAACTGGAAAAACTCAAAATAAACTTAAACTGGAGGAATGACAGAACACACAGCAAGGTAAACGGTAGATTGCGACACGGACACAGAGAAACACAGGGCTTAAATACACAGAAGGAGCAATCAGGGAATGAACACACTGAGATAAGACAGAGACCTTCAAAGTAAAACAGGAAACACATAACACAGACTCACATGCAGGCACTACAGAGGGAACAGAGATGTGGGACCAGGGCAGACACAAACACTGACTGAACACGGGGATATAGGAACTAAGGATACACAGAGACGCGAACTAGACAAGGGGATACAGGTGATAGAAAGACAGAGCAACTAAAGAAGACAGAGACATAAACCATAAGACAGAACTCAAAGAAACCATAGACTAGAAAGTATAAATAATATAATAAACTCAAAAACCCTGGGTCAACGACCCAGGCATCCTAACACAGTTGACCTTACAAGGTATTGTTTATGCATGAAGATATTATATTTTTAAGACTATCATAAAAAAAGTGTTTATAGAAGAAGAAAGTGTACTTTATTGGTCCCCGTGGGGAAAATCGCTCTCTGCATTTAACCCATTCACTCAGTGAAGCAGTGGGCAGCCATTGGGCGCCCGGGGAGCAGTGTGTAGGGACGGTACCTTGCTCAGGGGTACCTCAGGGTAGCTGTTCAGGGGAATCGAACCCCCGACCTTGCGATCATGGGGCCACCACTCTACCTACTGAGCTATCCCTCCCCATAGCAGAATTTGTTTACATTTTTAGACACTAACAAAAGAGAAGCCCCTGAAAAAGAATGAATGTTAAAGGTATACTTTTACATTTTTCCATTCAGGGTGCAAATAAGGTCCAACATAATGAAAACCTTTACATTTTACATATATTTTTAATGTTTGGAACAATATAACATAATAATTAATATAAAAGCCTTTAACCTTGTTTTCCTGACAAAAAAGTTCTCAAAAATGCCTAATTATTATTAGTATTATAATGTTAATAATAATCTTGTTGTAAACTATGTTTCATAATAGTTGGGCGAACCGCAATTTGCAATAATTTCACATGAACTATCTAAAGTTTGAACTCATTTTTGCTCTTTTTCAGCGAGCTGCAAATATGATTTTATGCACCATAATGGAATTATCTTTTTCCATCATACTGTAGCTCATTATATTTATTTAAAATATGTATCATTTGTGTCATGACTTCCCATTTTGAAATGCCATTCCCACACCCTTGATCTATACCCAACCTAAATAGGTAGTGCTGCGTTCTTTAATCTCTTATATTTTCTGGATTTTTAATGCAAAATTCTTGTAAACAGTTCAAAAACTGCAGTGATGCCTCCTCCCGGTGTATGCTTGAACATCATAGAGGCCCGCTACAAGAAGGACGGTTTCGGAAAATTCACCAAGCCCCAGAAGTTCTTGGGCCAAGACTACGAGCAGTTGAAACAGTACTGCCTCACAAGAGGAGTAAGCTTCATTGATGAGACATTTCTACCTGACAGAAGGTCCATTGGTCAAGAGATACTACGCCATGGCATACTGAGCCCTTCTGAACTGGCCTGTGTGGAGTGGCGGCGACCAGCAGTGAGTGTAATTTTGTAAAGCTAAACTGCTCAGCTGATTATAAAAAGAGCAATTCAGTTTTAGTACTTTCACTGCATTTAGATTGAGTCTCACTACACGAAGAATTTCTTATTCTACGGTTCAAAAACAGCACAGTCAGGTTTCTGGTTTAGTTTGTCAGAGCTCGACACAGATATTTGATACACTGCAGCTTTAAGTACAAGTAATACCTTCTCTTATACTTTCCAAAAACAGATTTCAGGTATGCTTTTTTGTTTGGTTCAACGAAACAACAGTCTTCAACATGCTATTGTGACTCTTAAGATAATTGAAAGATTATTTCAGTGTGGATGAATAAATGCACATTTTTGTGAAGGATACACTAAAAGAAATGTGCATCCTTTCCTTTAACACTTCCAGAACTTTACTTCCTGATCAGCACTCTCCCTTTTTCAGGAAATTGTTCGTTTTCCAGTCTTAGTACTTGACGGAGTCTCCAGGTTTGATTTTGGTCAAGGGAAACTAGGTAGGGAAATGTCTTCATGAATATATTTATTGTTCTCCTCACCTGATTTCCTGTGGTAACCCTGAGAATATTTTTGAACAGGAAACTGCTGGTTTCTTGCGTCAATCGGAGCGCTGACGTTCCAGAAATCCATTTTCGCAGAAGTTGTCCCGCTTGAACAACGATTTGATGAGAACTACTGTGGGATTTTTCACTTCAGGGTAAACACCAACATGTAACAACACAAAATATTTTTATTGATCACTACTTGTGTTCAATAAAAACACACCTGTCAAAAATACTTAGTGATTTATTTATTTATTTTTGAGATGTTCCTTTTTGTTTGTATTTTAACCACAGCAGAATAAACTAGCTAAAAAGCATGTGCTATGGGTTTAAATTTTTTTTTACTGCTTATATTTTATTTTAACACATTTTCATGTTGAAACTAAACTGTGTGTAACGTAAATGCAGAATCCTGCAACTTTTAGGGTCACAGGAGAGGAAATAAATTGCTGGATATGCATTTTCCTAAATATCAGATTGGCCTGAAAGGGAACAAAATTCCTGGCCCGAATCATCTTTTCATCTATCATCACTTTTACAGACCGAGGTCGAGCGCCAACACGCTACAAGACTTTTTTTTTTTTTTTAAATAATAAATCAAGAGTGACATGCTAGATTCTTTTTTCCCCCCAGTTCTGGAGATTTGGGCAGTGGGAGGATGTGGTCATTGATGACAAACTACCAACAATCAATGGCAGACTAATCTTTGTTCATTCCAAAAACCAAAATGAATTCTGGCCTGCTCTCCTGGAGAAAGCCTATGCTAAGTATGCAATCTTAATCTTAGACATAATGAGAGTTGAAGGTGTGATTTCTCTAAATATTAAAAAACTGTATTATCCTGTCAGGGTTTGTGGTTCCTACTCCGACATGATTGCTGGAACTCCTTCAGAGGCTATGATGGACTTCACCGGTGGCGTTCACATTAACATCGAGCTGTCACAACCGAGTCCAAGCCTGTGGGGGCTGATCTGCAGAGCTGGCAAATCAAACACACTGATGGGCTGTGGTACACCTCCCAGGGTAAGTAGAACTACACCACACAGAAGCACCAGCATTGGCTTAATGTCCCTGATACTTCTGCTGCCCTATACTCACTCATACAGGACTTGTTTTTATACTTTCATTTTGATCTCACTAAACACCTATAAAGTTTTATAACTGTATCCGGCGCAGTTTTGGTATCATTTTGTCAGAATCTACCTAGAGACAGAGGTTTAAACATCTGCCAAAGCAGCTAAAAAGACCTTAGTCATGGTTATAAGCTTTTATTACAGTCACTTTATAAATGCCACTATAAAACGACTGTTTGTAACACTTATAACATGGTCTTGACATTACCCAAGGATAAAGTTCATTGGCAAGGCAGGGATGGCTCTGTGTGTGCTATAGACAGAGAATCAAGACTCAAATGCTGGAAAACCTTTGCTTACATGAGCCAGTTTGATATAAATGAATGGGTCCTGTTTTAAGACACCAAAGCTGCTTTTGTTCAGTTATTGTGCGTACTCATGCCAGTCTGACATTTAGTATATATTTAACTCTGCAAGGAAATAACATTTTGAAAAACATCTGAGCAAAGTAGTGTCGAATTTAGCCACAAGCAAACAATTTCACAGTCACTTGCACACGTAAAATGATTTATTGGCTTCATCATCATCAATAGAAGTTGATGTTCTTAATGTATAATATTCTACTTTACTAGTGGCAAATGCTTTTGTCTTGTAGGAGACATCTGGTAACGAAATATTACCAAATGGACTGGTTGCAGGCCATGCATACACTGTGACAGGTATCAAAGAGGTAAAGATTTGTACTGGAAATAGAAAAAAAATCAAATGATACTTAAAATTAACAAAAAAAAATGGTGGTTTGCGGTCAGATGATGAGTCGAGGAAAAATCGTATACCTTGTGCGTTTGTGGAATCCCTGGGGTACAGGAGAGTGGAAAGGAGACTGGAGTGATCGGTAAGTCAGACTCACACTCATGGCTCTCAACTTAAAAGATGGAAAGCAAATCAATGTCAAAACCTATGTGGTAGCCTTCTATCTAGTGTAAAGATTATATTTCAAGTATGGCTGTGGACACATGCAGGAGAGCTTTTCTGAACTCCCTTTGAATATTCAAAAGAATTTTGAAAAGCTGTCTCTTTGTCTAAATAAAATGACAAATTTTCTTTGAGGTCTCCTCTGTGGCAAACTGTGAGTCCTGAAGACCGTGAAATGTGCCTTTCAGTGGCTGATGATGGAGAGTTTTGGTAAGAAAACTTGTGAAATTAAAAAACAAAAAACCAAACACAAAATACAAACACTTTTTGCATTGTACCCTAACAGCCCATCCAGATGTAAAACAAGTAATCTCAAAATTCATCTGATTTTTACAGGATGACCTTTGAAGATTTCTGTAAGTTCTACGCAGATATTGACATCTGCGGGCTGTCTCCTGACTTCTTTAATGAAAGTGACTCTAGTCAGTGGACGACCTCTGTGTATGAGGGCCGATGGGTTGCAGGAACCACTGCTGGAGGTTGCCTTAATTACAGAGGTATTAAATCTCATTGCAAATGCGTTGAAACATTAAATACATACAGTATCAGTTGAAAGTTTTAGAACACCCCAATTTTATTTATTTTTTGTGAAAATTATGCATTTTACTGTCTCATTGCACTCTGAAATGAAAACATTGTACAAATAAGCAGTTGGAGTTAAAAAAATAAATCATGGAATCAATTTAGAGACCAAAATGTACTATCAACTTTGACTCTTCAAAGTAGCCACCGTTGGCAGATACAAAGCGCTTTGAGTGCTCCAGGAGAGAAAAGCTCTATATAAGAATCAGTCCAATAACCATTTACCATAGAACTGCTGGACACACCTGTGTCATTCGTTCTACAATAGAAATCAAATATTATTCTGAAAGTTCTTCCCATATCTGTTGCAGAAGTTCCCATAAATGTGTGGCACTTGTAGGTTGCTTTGCTTTCACTCTTCTGTCCAGTTCATCCCAAACCAGCTCGATGGGATTTAATTCTGGAGACTGTGCTGGACACTCCATGTTTTCAAGCTTATCTTGTTCTTTTTTTCCTGAGGTAGTTGTGGCATAGCTTGGATTTATGTTTTGGTTCATTATCTTGCTGTAGGATGAACACCTGAACAACTAGGTGCATACTAGAGGGTATTGCATGGCGCTGCAGATTGCTTTGGTAGCTGTTTTGGTTTAGGGTGCCTCTCACTATGTACAAGTCACCCACCCTGGATCCAGCAAAACAGCCTGAGACCATCACACTTCCTCTTCCATGTTTGACAGTTGATGCCACACACTGTGGAACCATTCTTCCCCTACTTGAGTACAAAGATCCTGCATGGTGAACCGAAGAGTTCAAATTTTGATTCATCAGTCCACAATACCTTCTTCCAGTCTTCAGTAGTCCAGTGGCGATGTTTCATGGCCCAGGCAAGCCTCTTTGTCTTATTCTGATGTCTTAGCATTGTCCTGTCAAACCTGCAGCTCGAAGTCTTCTCTTCACAGTTGAAACTGAGACTTGCTTACTATGACCACTATTAAACTGTGCTTGAAGCTGTTGTCCTGTGAGCCACGTAGTTTCTCAGAAACGTGTCCTCTGAGTTATTTGAGGTGGCTGTAGCTCAGGTGGCAGAGCAGGTCAGCCACTAATCAGAAGGTCGGTGGTTCGATCCCAGGCTGCATCCTGGCTGCATGCCAAATATCCTTGGGCAAGATACTAACCATGTTTGCCTACTGGTGGTGGTCAGAGGGCCCGGTGGCGCCTGTGTCCGGCAGCCTTGCCTCTGTCAGTGTGCCCCAGGGCAGCTGTGGCTACAATGTAGCTTGCTATCGCCAGTGTGTGAATGGGTGAATGACTGAATGTAGTGTAAAGCGCTTTGGGGTCCTATGGACTAGAAAAGCGCTATACAAATGCAGGCCATTTACCATTTGTGGCTTTGGGTCTGCCAGACCTCTTCCTGTCAGAGTTTGCTCCAGTTTCTGAGTGCCTTTTGATGGGGAAGAAAACAGTACTCACTGTCATGAAATGTTTCTCCGACTGAAAACGCTTCGTCCAGATGAACAGAATCAATTTTTCAGGATACATTTTTAAGCGTTATGATGGTCTGTCTCGCTTCCATTGTTAATTGCATTTTTCTGGCCATTTTTGTAGCAACGCAGTGCTTTCTGCAGTACAGTACTGTTCAACTGATCACAAGGGTATGGTACCACAGTGTGTTTTATACTGCTTTTATGCAGACAGAGGGGGTTGGAAGGAATCCAGAAAAGTTGGAACCCATGTAGGAATCAGTAATTGAAGTTTTCAAAGCTTGATCAACCTCCATTGTCCCAGCACAGCTTTTAATTGCTAACCCATTTTGTGTTCCATGAAAAAGGCCTTTGTGTATAATTCCAAAAATGTACATTAATTTGGGTAACCACGCCATTTAAAAAAAAATCTTATTTATTTATCTTTTTTACCTCCGGTAGTTCACTTACCTTTGTACCATTTCAAGCTATTCACTGGACTTGAATGACTTGAATTGCAATAAATAATTGGGAAAATTGGGATGTTCTAAAACTTTTGACCGAGAGTGTATACTAGAAAGAATGTACCGAAATAAGCACAAATTGGTAAAGCACGAACACATACATGTAGTGTTTGTGTGATTTTAATATTTAACAGATTCACATTTAAGATTTTTATGAACCTCGGTTTCTTTATCCATCTTATTATATTTGATGAAATAGACAATTAAAAGAGATAAAAGAGTCCTGAAGGTCATAGGTGCTATGTAGGAATTTATTTCAGCAATTATTAAATAAGATTATTCTTTTAGTCTTGATGCGGACCCTAAAATTAACAATGGGTCCAATAGGGCAACAAGTTCTTTAGTTAGTGTAGTTAGTATTAAGGTCATTGCTTATTTTTTTTTTAGTTTAACATAACTCTGTTATGTTAAACTAAAAAAAATGTGAATGCAAATTTCAGCTATTTTTTCCAAGTATTGTAGGTATTAAAATTCTGTAACCAGTAGTAAAAAATATGTTACAATATTAAAAGCCCAAATATGGTAACATAGATTTTTCTTGTGAATGGAAAGAATAAGTTGGACATCCATAACAATACAGACCCATAAACAGAGTTGTAAAGTCTTTTCCACAGTATATTATCTATATAGCTCATTTAATTGCATGACTTTGTCATTTATTAAACAAAAGTTCAGTGAACCTTTCACCCACCTGACCTGGACTATTTAACCAGCCTTGCTTTCAGGTTCATTTTTGAACTTTCATTTTTTTGTGTCCAGCAAATAAACCATGTTTTTTATTTGCTTTCTAGACAGTTTCTGGACTAATCCACAGTGTCGTTTCAAAATTTGCGGTGGATACTCAGAGAAAGACGGTGATAAAAACATAATGGTGTCTCTCATGCAAAAGCCCGAAAAAAGGAACAGACACCTGGCGCAAAACCTCCACATTGGGTTTTTCATATTTGAGGTAAACATTACTCTTTGCTGCCTAATATGGAAATGTCATGACACTTTTATGTTTTGAATCGTTTCCAAGTTGCAAAGGTATTGCACATCAGGATGGTGATAAGGATAACCTCAACTTGAAGGCTACACTGCTATTCCTTCAATGATTAAACCTTTGGCTCAGTTGTCATCATCTTTGAAGAGCATATAATCATTAGTAAAAGATGCATACAGATTTCATTAGGGTTGTATTCTGACACTAACTGAGTATATTTCTTATTCTGAACATGAACCAACTTGCACTGATTTCCTTCAAGGTGACTGAAAAAGTAAGAAACAGTTTGTATCCAGTTCCCATTTACAGATACAGCAGTCCCACTTTAAATGGTGTAAGATAACTGACATATCTACCTGCTATTTCAGTATAAGACACAGAGAGGGAAGTTTACAGAGGAGTTCTTCAAATCCCAGGCACCTGTTGCCCAAACTAAAACCTACCTGAATGCCCGTGAGGTGATGGAGTTCTTTATGTTAAAGCATGGGGAATACTTGATTGTGCCATCCACCTTCAATCCCAACGAGACAGCCTCCTTTATCCTGACCATCCACGCAAAATCAGAGACCAACTGCTAGTATGCACGCTCATTGTTTGTGCAAACACAACATTGCTAAATTGGAACAATCTGCATGAGATATATGCAAAACAGACAAGAACAAATAAATTGTGATTTTTTTCTTTCTCTGCAGTGATAATTCTGGTGATCACAAACATGAGCTTGATGAGAAGGTGGGTGTTCAACAATAAATCACGTCTGGTTGCGGTTGTGTTATATGCTAAATGATATGTAAATAGCTTTTTATTTAACACAGAATTTAATTTCTCTGTTTCAGGTCAAGGTAAAAAATCAACAAGATGATGAACAAAGGAGAGAGTTTTTCCATAAACACTCTGACAAGGTAACTTCCTGTTATTTTCTCACGAGCATACTTGACACTGTTGAGTTTACTATTTCTCTTATATAGACTGAGTTTTATCACACAGTGGAAACTTTTGTTTGTTTGATAAGATTTTTTTCATCTTTATCTAAAACTTATCTGTGAGAGGTTTGACTAACTATTATACTTCAGTGCACAAAATAAAACTGTTTGACTTCTGTATACAATGAACATAAAACGTGCTAACACGAAAGTTTAAATGCATTTCGTTACATTTGTTCTCAACTAAAAAAATCCACAACAGAACATCAGTTGTGTATAAAAGTGAGAAATTTTAAAGTGAAAGCTTAATCATCCTGATTAATTTTTTGGCTACTTTAAAGATGCACTTGTGGTTTAGTTGTCTTCTCACTGTTGGTTATTTAGTAGCAATTTAAGCTAGGATCAAAATATGCATATCTTGTATGACACATCATTATTGGGTCAGTAGGGTGAAGAAAGCTTAACTTACTGAAGAACTAAGTTGATATAAATAAGACAGAAATAAAATATGAAAATGGAAAAAGACTGTTTAAATATTAGCATTGTATAGCTCTAAATTACACATTTCTTTAAGACAAGTTCAGTGTCCATAGTAATAAAACCAAGGTACTTATAGACAAACTTTTTCTAATTTAGTGTCCTATGAAAAGTAGCAATATTTAACTGGCTAAGTAATGTTAGCCAGCTTTATTGGAAACTTTTTTTTTTTTTAAATGGGTTTTAATCTGAGTTCAAATCTTTTTTGAAAGCACTTAGATGTTTCCAGACACGACAAAAATCAACGTGTAACTCACTTAATTATGAGAACTGTGAATAACAGTGGCCCTAGAATTGCACCCACATGCTGAACTAATAGCCATGCATTACTTCATGTATCCATCTTTTCCATCTAAAATAATTATTTCGGGGCAACTTGAAATAACTGGATTACAACTCGTAATATTTAGCTTGATGGGTTAGAGTTTTGCTAAAGCTAGCAAAGATTTTGTATTGTAAAAGAGAAATTACAGCAATACACAAATTAGTCAGAGTGTGTGTTTGCTAGTGTGTGTGGACAGTTTAATTTGGACGTTAACAAGTGACCGAGGCTCATAAACAGAAGTATAAGAGAAACCCTGTTTTCGTTTCCAGTATGAAGAAGTGGATGCTGAGCAGCTTCAGAGGCTTCTAAATGAAAACATCCTAAAAGGTTTGGACTTCAAGAGACTACAGCTTAAGAGCTCAAGATTTATATATTTCTGAAATATATATTTCTGTTTCATTTAGGAGACCTGAAATCTGGAGGCTTCAGTATTGACGCCTGTCGCAGCATGGTTGCATTAATGGATGTATCCTGTTGTGGTGCATGTGACATTTGTCATAGTCACTCAGACAATGCAAATAATAGATTTACATGTTCTCCACATTTTCAAACATTTGCATGCATGATCACAGCAAGTAATTTGAAAATAATATCAAAAAGTATCTTAAACAGAGTTAAACAGTCAACAATCCAGGTGAGGAAGTCCCAACAAATTCTGTTCATCTGGATGTAGCATTGAAGGATATCTCAGAGTTCTTGCCAAATAAAAGTCTTAATTTTATCTCATGTTTTTGGAAAAAGGCCAGTTAGAAAAGTCTTCACCTTGTCACTTTGAGGTTTTATGAGAGTTTCTTCATATGGTTAGCAGTCCTGTAGAGTTCACGCTTTAGTGGGTCAGCACCAGTGTTGGGAAGGTTACTTTTAAAATGTATTCCACTACAGATTACAGAATACATGCCCCAAATTGTATTTTGTAACGTATTCCGTTACGTTACTCAATGAGAGTAACGTATTCTGAATACTTTGGATTACTTAATATATTATCATGCTTTTTACAACTACATGAATGTACTATTGCAGTGCGAACTATTACTTTTACTGAAGGTTATTCACCATACTAATACCAACTAGATGTTTAAATCTTAATATAAAATGAGTAACACTAGGGTGGACATTAGGTAAGGCTGCACTTTTTGCAGCGATCTCGTATAGAAAACTATTCTGCGCTTATATAAAACAGGTCCGCGGCTCCGAACCGTAAAGGCGTAAAACCATAAAGGGACCTCTGGCTAATACGTCGGGTTCGTGTCGGGCTCGTAGCTGAAAACTAGCTTTACTTTGTTGTCTGGGTCAACTTTGCTAGTGAAAGACAGAGAGAGGCGTTGAAAGGCTGCTCCAAAGGAATTTATTGTTTCGGAGGAAAACACGAACACGATGTAAAGTCGAGTCTTAACAGCTTACTTACAGCTGGGCTCGTCAGGCACTCTTTTTGGCTGCAGTGGTTATTATTATATTTACATGCTTCCAGCTCCCGTTTCTGCTCGGTGACAGCTCGTACTTTTCCTTTTTCTTCCTCCCTCGCTCACAGACACATAACGGGTATGGCAGTCCATCCACCCTGCAGCACGGACTACACTGCCCATGAGGCTACATTCTTTAGAGCGATGACTGTAACACTCTCCCTATTGCCTTCATATTAAATCATTTTTGTGAATAATTTTTAAAAATATTTCTTCACGTCTGTGTAGAGTAGAGGTGACATGGACTGCGAGATTGAGACACAGACATTAGAGCCTCTTAATGCGTGTTTTGTTTGGGTTTCCACCAGCGTGGAAACCAAAAATAAAGAGGGCATAGCCTAACATATGAAACAGGAAAATACCCTCGCGTAATCCATTCATTTCGACCAAGTAACTGTATTCTGATAACACCTTTATAAACGGTAACTGTAACGGAATACAGTTAGTCATATTTTGTATTTTAAATATGTAACGGCGGTACATGTATTCCGTTACTCCCCAACACTGGTCAGCACAGCTTCTTGGCTTGTAGAGGAGCTACCCAGTTGGCCAGTACATGTTTTACTCGCACACATAGCTTTGTTGCCTTAATGTTGGGTAAAACAGACATCAATTACAGGAAAACTCAACAGTGAGGAATTTCTTCGTCTGTGGAACAAAGTTGTTACATTCAAGGTAAGGACAATGAAAATTAGGTTAAATATTTGATGCTGAAAAAAGTAAAAAAAAATTTGAACTACATGCACTGCTCTATAGTTAATTATGTATGGATAATACTTCTGCTACATTCCAATTGTGGCTTTTTTCTTTTTGTTTTCTAGGAAATTTTCTTCCGCACTGATGTTTCAAGAACCGGAACGCTGTCACTGAGAGAACTACGAAATGCATTCTTAGTTTCAGGTAGGCCTGCTTGGAATTCATTCATTCATTAATGTTCCTGAAACTACACTCTCCTGCAATCCTCTCACTGGACTTCCAAATGGCTAAGGCACACCACAACAAAAAATAGGACTGCTATTTCTTGTGACTGGGAAAAAACTTGGCAATTGATGCTTTGTGCTGGTCGTATGCAAGTAATTGCGATCACCAACTGATTGCCCAGAGCTTGCAACACCTTCAATCTCATGGCAAACATTTTCAATTGCAAAGAGATTGCTCATTTCACCTGGCGGAAGGCAACCTGTCTCCAAGGGATTATGGTGTACCTCAGATTGACTGCATCATTGTCTGACAGATTGGTGAAGGTTTGCAAATAACAGCCATGTTATTTATAAATGCAGATAAACTGCCAACAAGTTGCAATCAATCTGAGTCAGCCTCTGCTAATGACAGCAACTTGCTTTACTTTGAAAATGGACACTCGACTCAGCCGATGGCCATCTGGTTGTATTCTGGTTATCTTCCTATTAGTGCTGCCAGCGTCAATCTCGGAAAGAATAAGATAAAATATATAAATTAAAGTTAAAAAATAAAATAACTGTGCAACAAAATACACAATACACAGTATAGAACTATATAAGAATGTATGAAGAAATATAAATATATATATACACACAATAACAGCAGCTGTACAAGTATTAACTGGAAATAAAGAAATATAATGTCCAGTGTTGTGCAATCCACATTTGTAAGTGTCTTGTGCAGTGCAAATATGCCTAAAGTGATTAAGTGATGAAGTGAAAACAATGTCCAGAATGTCCAGTGTGTGTGTAAGAACTATATGTGTGGGTCAGTACTGTGTGGTGGTGTGATTGAGAGACCGTATCGCCTGCGGGAAGAAGCTCCTCCTCAGTCTCTCTGTGTTGGGCTTCAGGGAGCGGAATCGCTTTCCTGACCTCAACAGAGAGAACAGTCTGTTGTTGGGATGGCTGAGGTCCTTCACGATCTTCCTGGCCTTGGTCCAGCATCGCCTGCTGTAGATTGAGTGCAGGTCAGGGAGCTCGGAGCGGATGGTGCGCTCAGCTGACCGCACAACCCTCTGTAGAGCTCGTCTGTCCTGCATGGTGCTGTTCCCGAACCAGGTTAAGGTGTTTCCCGTCAGGATGCTCTCTATGGTGCACGAGTAAAAGTTCCTGAGCACCTTGGAGGGCAGTTGGAAGTCTCTCAAGAATCTGAGGTGGTAGAGACGCTGACGGGCCTTTTTCACCACGGTGTTGATGTGACAGGACCATGACAGGTCCTGCGTGATGTGAACTCCGAGGTATTTGAAGCTGTCCACTCTCTCCACTGGGCACTCGTTGATGACGGGGGTCTGGTAGTTCCTCTCCTGCTTAGTGCTGAAGTCCACTATCAGCTCCTTTGTCTTACTGACGTTTAGAAGGAGGTTGTTCCTCTGGCACCAGTTCTCCAGATTCCTAACCTCCTTCAGGTAGGCCGTCTCGTTGTTATCAGAGATCAGGCCCACGACGACGGTGTCGTCAGCAAACTTGATGATGGTGGTGGAGCTGGTAGTGGCCACACAGTCATGTGTACAGAGAGTACAGCAGGGGGCTCAGAACACACCCCTGGGGGCTCCAGTGCTGAGAGTGGTGTCCGCCCATCCTTACTGCCTGTGGTCTGCCAGTTAGGAAGTTGGAGATCCACTGACACATAGATGAGCTGAGTCCCAGATGCTCCAGCTTGGTGGTGAGTGTGGAGGGAATTATGGTATTAAATGCAGAGCTGTAGTCTATGAAGAGCATTTTAACATAATTCCCCCTTCTAGTGTCCAAGTGAGTGAGTGATGTGTGGAGGAGATGAGAGATGGCATCGTCTGTGGAACGATTTGGACGGTAAGCGAACTGTAGTGGGTCCAGTGTGTCTGGTAGTGAAGAAATGATGAAGTCTCTGACCAGGCGTTCAAAGCACTTCATCACTACTGAGGTGAGGGCTACAGGGCGATAGTCATTGAGAGAAGCAGGGTGGGGTTTCTTCGGGACAGGAACAATGATGGACTCTTTAAAGCATGTGGGGATCACCGACTGAGATAAAGAGATGTTGAATATCTCAGTGAACACAGGAGCTAGCTGGTATGCGCAGTCTCTGAGGATACGACCTGGGATGCCGTCTGGTCCTGCTGCTTTCCTGGTGTTCACTCTTGTTAAGGTTCAAAATATTGGGGATGGACACCAGAGGAAAAACCCACAATAACAACACTGGTCCGGTCGGGTTGAGTCAAACGATGATTTAATGATCACACACGTGGGAGATGGACACTGTATGCAGACAGTCTCAGATCTCATCTCAAAAAACACATCACCATAGTTTTATGAAATCAGGGTATTAGAACGCCCCCTCATGCGTAGTGACAGGTGTAATACAATCAATGTTGACAATTTTATTTAACACAAAGAATAACATTGTCTCCTTCCCGAGGGCAGACGCTGACTGCCCCCGTCTCCTGGAACCGTCTGTACCCTGCTAAGACACAACATGGCAGCTACAAGGACTCTTTCATTTGTTAAGACCATCAGTGTGTATTGCTCTAAATCAAGTATATAATATTAAATGAATATTGCTGGATCAGCTACTTCTACTTAAAACATATTAAAACATGACTAAGCACAAAATCACCAAGAATAACATCTTATAAGTGCTGTGTAAGCGCGTGCGGCCTTCCAAGCTCAAAGCCTTTGCCCTCCATAGATCAGCCAGACTCGCGCTGGCTGTAGCTTTTAACCTTTAATTACCTTGAGCACAACTCTAGAATAAGCAACAAACTGCAATGTGTATGGAATGATCATGGTTACATCTGCAATGGAAAATCATGTTATTATTCTGGTACCTGTAAGAAAAGATCAAACTAAAGTTATCACCATCACTGTAATGCAAAGAATAATGTAAGGTCAAAAACTTCAATTTATGCTTAATGCAAAGCTGGTTATATACTTCTAATGAACTAATAATGCCATATTAAAATAATGAATGAAAATGAGAAAAACATCCCCTCCTTATTTTACACTCTCTTGAAGGCTCTCCTTACTTCATGCTCGGAGATGACGAGCACGTTTCCGGTGCTGGCAGTATCTTCCTGTCTGCAGCCGTTAGCGCCGCTAGCACTAGCATTGTTGGAGTCCTTAGCTGCAGCCTCGAAGCGAGCATAGAAAGTGTTCAGCTCGTCTGTCAGAGTCACAGCCGCGTTCGTCATACCGGTTGTTGGTGCTTTATAGTCCGTTATTGTCCTTAGTCCCCACCACAGGCTCCTAGAGTCACTCTGTTGGAGTTGTGACTCTAGTTTCCTCCCGAAGCGCTGCTTCGCCTCTTTCACCGCCTTCCGCACGTTATATGATGCGGCTTTGTACGGGTCCATTTCCCCCGTCGTGAGTCCCGTATTGTAGGCAGCGGTGCGGGATCTCAGAGCGTCGCGGATGGTTTTATCCACCCACGGCTTCTGGTTGGGAAACGTTGTGATAGTCTTTGTCTCCACGGTATCATCCGCTAGTTTCCCAATGAATCCCACAACCGCTTCCGTAAACACGTTGACATCATCATCGGAGCTGTTTCTGAACATGTCCCAGTCTGCGTCGTCGAGTGCGTCCTGTAACGCGGCCACCGATTGATCCGTCCAGCGCGCGGCCTTCCTCTGAACCGGAACTTCCTGTTTCAGCCTTTGTTTGTATTTTGGCATGAGGAAGATGGCGGCGTGATCGGATTTGCCAAACGGAGGGCGAGATTGTGCCTTGTAGCCATCCTTGACCGTAGTGTAGCAGTGGTCCAGTGCCCTTTCACCTCGGGTGGGGCAGGTGATGTGTTGATAAAAGTTTGGCGCTGCACGTTTGAGGTTGGCACTATTAAAGTCCCCCGTCACAATAAGCGCAGCGTCCCGGTGTTGTGTCTGGTGCTGTGTGAGTGCCTCATGCAGCTCGCATAAGGCGGTGACCGTGTCCACTTGTGGTGGAATATAAACGGCACTTATAATGACCGATGTAAATTCCCGAGGTAGATAAAAAGGACGACACATGATGGACAGTAGTTCCAGATTTGGTGTGCAGGAGCGTGTGAGAGGAACAACGTTCGCACTGTTGCACCAGTTGTTGTTCACCATTAAACACACGCCGCCTCCCCTTGACTTCCCCGAGTCCCGTGTCCTGTCCATGCGGTGAACCGAGAAGAACTCGGCCGGCTGGATGGCATGGTCCGGCACCGCTGGGTTCAGCCATGTCTCGGTGAAGCAGAGGAGATTGCAGTCCCGAATGTCTCTCTGGAACTTTATCCTGGCCCTGAGGTCGTCAAGCTTGTTCTCCAGTGACTGGACGTTGGCAAGCAGGATGCTAGGCAGAGGTGTGCGGTGTGCACGAGCTCTCAGCCTGTTCCTGATGCCGGCTCGCTTCCCTCTAAGCCGCCGCTTCCCTCTAGGCCTCCGCTTCCCTTTGTTCTCCCTCAAGATCTCGCTCGGCCAGCTCGGATCCGGAGTTAAAAACTTCGAATTGTGAGTACATTGTATACCAATAGAAACAAGAGTGTCACTGTCATACCTAATGTACCCAATGGTGATGATTTTGCCGATTTAGAGACGCTGAAAACTAACTTAAAAAACAAAGACAAAGAAAAGGTGGTCGGAGCAGTCGTGACGGCAGCCGACCTCACCAGCGCCATCTTGTTAACTTTGTTAGAATCTAAGAGTTTCTGACCGAAGTCTCAATGTAAGTCATTAATGTGAATTTGTGTGTTTAATGTGCTTGTCAGGAATAAGGGTGAGTGACGACATGCTGAATCTGACGGCTCTGCGCTACGGCGCCTCCTCTGGACACATGACGCTGGAGAGCTTCATCAGTCTCATCCTTCGCTTTGACTGCATGAACAGTAAGTGAAGACAAGTGGGACAAGCTATGATCTGTTTATTTCTGTTTGTGATTTATCTGAAGTAAGTCAATCAAAAAATACAACCTCACAATGGAAAACTTTAACCTTTTTGTTGTGGAAGACATTAATTTTATACGTATCTTTTAAGAGATTCAATTAATTTTTGCTCATCAACAGAAATCTTCAGACAGTTATCTGATGGAAAAGCAATGACTCTTCAAGAGTCTGAGGTAATAAAGCCAGCTTGTTCTCATTAGTACATTTTATAACACATGTTGATTCATTTTGAAGTTCAGAGGAAAGAAAAATACATTATTTTTAAAACTGAAAATAAATTTATATACTATTCATAAATTATTTTACACGAAAGGAAACAGTTGCATACTCCTTGTGCATACCTTGAGCTACTTTGTGACCAAGTAGGGCATGTCCGGGATTTTAAAACACGTTGGTAAGGTTAGACAGTTAGCAACTGTTAATGTGTTAAGGGCAAACTTAGATTGGCATTTGCTAAAAGTTCAACTGATTTCACTTATATCCCTCAAGTGCAGCTTTTTTGAATGTTGTTATGATTAAAGTTTTTGAGAGTTACAAATATAGCCATCAAAGAGGGATGAAAGATACTGAGCCTTTTATCTTGGCCAGCTTTTATAGTTCAGCAGTCCGAGGAGAGCTATGTCAGTTGAAGACTCTCCCATGTCAGCCAGTGATCAAGAAGAGTAGGCCAGGATGTCCTTGGAGATAGGTGGAGGGGCTGCACATACTGCACTAACAACCGGTCTCTCTTTATTTCCAGTGGATGTACATTTCGATGTACACTTAACGCAAAGGAATGGACGTTTGATGCACAGTTCATCTGCACGCACTGAAGAAGAGATCCATGTATATTTTTCCTGCTAAGCTCTAAGTTGTCATTTAGATAATTGCCAAAATGCAAAATGCTTTCAAGATAACTTTTCTCAAAAAGTAGACATTTCTATTTTTAATTGTCATTTACTTGGCAATTTGTTTTTTACTGAGACAGACAGAGAAGACAGAAACTTATTGTAGAGGGAACAATCTGAGATATATAACGTGAATATAAATAATCAATGAAAATTAAATACTACAAGAATGTGCTTGCATGTAAAAGGCGGCTCTGAATTAGTAACTGTTCTAACAGAAAAACATGAAAAGGCTATAAAGGATGTTTTTTCCTTGTGCACTTTGAGCTCATTAAACACACATAGATTACTGTATGTGAGGGTGCAATGTTTGGCCATGATGCTTTATTGATTAATTCATCACTCATTATTGACACAACAGTGCAAGAAAGCACCAGTGTGTTTGGAATCAATATACTGTTGAAATGATTTTATATCGTTATTCAAATGCAGCTCTTTTTGATAAATGCATTATGCACATATGTATCTGGCTTTTTCTTATTTTCCCACTGTCAACTCCTCATTTCAGGTTCAGGTTACTTTTTACATATAAGGCTCAATCATTTGGAAAGCATTCAGGGCCATTATCAAAAACACTCAAAATCACTGGAAAATTTTCATGTAAATACATTTAAATAAAGAAAAAAGAAGAAGAAGAAGTTTAGCAAATGAACCATGAATTCAAATTCTGGCACCAGAATCTGGAAGGTATTCATTGATTCAGCTGCAGCTCAGTGTTTGTAAACTGTAAGGGTATGTAGTAGAGGAAAAGCACCTAGGTATAGAGGCTAGCTCATCAAGCATCATGGGAAGTGGCACACTTCAACTCTTGATCGTGGCTCAAGAGTTGGGAGTTCGCCTTGTAATCGGAAGGTTGCCGGTTCGAGCCCCAGCTTGGACAGTCTCGGTCGTTGTGTCCTTCGGCAAGACACTTCACCCGTTGCCTACTGGTGGTGGTCAGAGGGCCCGGTGGCGCCAGTGTCCGGCAGCCTCGCCTCTGTCAGTGTGGCTGTGGCTACAATGTAGCTTGCCATCACCAGTGTGTGAATGGGTGGATGACTGGATGTGAAAGCGCTTTGGGGTCCTTAGGGACTAGTAAAAGCGCTATATAAATACAGGCCATTTACCATTTTCCTTGTGTAAAAACTCCCCAGTGAGCATGAGCTCAGTGAAACTCTAATAATTTCCAGCATAAATTTACTTACACCAGTAGCCTTGCTAAATGTTTGTAAATATTCCAAGACAGTACCAAGAGTTTCCCCTCTCAAGCATTTCAGAAGGTACAAAGGGAATGTTAACCCACAACACTGTAGTGAAATTAACAGGAAACACATATTCCCAGTATGTCAGCGTTTCTTCAATGGTTCCCTGTTAAATCTTGAGTTAAATTTTAAAAACTTTCACTTACATATAAAAGTCCTAAATACTCAAACCCTGTGATATCTTACACACCTCAAATACCATGTTAACTTAATAAAGAACTTTCATCCTCCACTGCAGACTTACTTGCTGCTTGTAGAGAAACTCTGTCTGCTTTTGAGATTAGTCTTATGCTGTTATAGGCTCAGGATTCTGCTGAGCTTCCCATGATGACGCTCTTAACATTTATTCTCACCTGTTTTCAACTCCCCAGACACTTACATACCACTGCTACATGTCATTAAAGTTTGTCTTTTCTCTCACATGGCATGCGAATGGTCTTTGTCTTCGTCCCTTATGCTTTCCTTTTTCTACACTCAGCAGTGGGCGATGACATTAAAAAGGAAGTTTTCCTTCCCACCTTTGCTACCTTTATCCATATTAGATCATCCTCTCAAATAGGCGGAGAGACCAGTCAATGGCCCACTGGTAACTGGCAGTTGCTAGGGAAAAGGGTGTATTCTGGCAACGGCTGGTGATAACATTGTTTGCAAAGAGATATATAACGTTGCCAGAGGTGTGGACTCGAGTCACATGACTTGGACTCGAGTCAGACTCGAGTCCAAGACTCCTTTGTTTATTGTGCATAAATAGTGAATTGTCCTGACACAATATTAAGTTTCGCTTCTGTTATTATGGTACATTGACAAAAACATATACTTTTATTCACAGGATAAAACAGTTTTTTGTATCACTAATTGCCCAGTACGATTACAGCATACAATATTATTGTCACTGCTACATTTCTGTGATGCTACCAGAAATTATTTCCAGTACTAATTAATTACCATTGAGCTCAAAGGTCCTATTAATAAATGGTTAACGAATGTGTATTTATGAAGACGATTTGTGAGACTGGTAAACTTATGATACGTACGATGGTCTTTACTTTCTACACGGTGCATTTCAAGGTCCTGTACCCATCCGTCGGTAAACTGTACCTGGGCTTGTTGCAGTGACCTGAAGTTACTAAACTTTCATGAGTGTATGCACTCACTCCAAGAACCGTATAATTATAAATATGCATATAAATATGCTACAATGAGATAGCTGACTTCATCTAACTAGCAAATGTTGTCCAGGCTACGTTGGTGATGCAGTTTTTTTAATGTGTATGATATTCTTGTCATGCGATTTTAAAGCCGGTCCTACAACCGCATCCAAGAATAACATGCGGCTTATCTCAGAACTGTCGGTGAAAATTATTCTAGGAGCTAAGTTTGATTGAGCTGCATTTTATAGAGGTGCAGTTTCACAATTTGTGTATATTTTCTATGTTCACTATTTTGTCATGTGTTGAGAAAAACACAGATTTAAAAATTACATGGTCTAATATTTACATTTAGCATATAACTGCAACATGCTTTTTTCGGTTTTTTTTTTTAAAGACTCGAAAGGACTTGAAATTCAAAATTTCAGACTTGTGACTTTACTCGGACTTTTACACCAGTGACTTGAGACTCGGCTCTGACTTGCCTGACATTACTTGAGACTTGACTTGTGACTTGAGGATAAAGACTTGAGACTTACTTGAGACTTGCAAAACAATGACTTGGTCCCACCTCTGAACGTTGCACTGAAAATCTCCTTGTGATTGCTTTGATTGCTAGCAGGCTTCCACAAATACCAGTCATTTTCATGGAAGCAGCAGTGAAACTGTGAAAAAGGGGATTAGTGTTGGGGTTGTTATTCAAAGAATAATGTATTACACATTGGTCATTATCCTAAGTCTTGCTGCTGGGCTGGTCTCGGCATTGACTTAGTTTTATCATCACTTTGGATCCTTGGGTTACTTTGCGTTAGCATGCTAGTGTCCTATAGAGTCCTTTTGTGCAATAAAAATAAAAGTACTTTCTATACCATTTTCCTCCTGTAACACTTGGTTGTCCATTGGTTGCAGCAGCAGGATACAATTTTTATTTTGAAAAGTTGTATCCTACTGCTTTCTCTGTGTCCACTTTGGATTGGAATTTCTTGGACGTTTCTTATTACAGCTCAGAGAGTAAGTAGCGAGTTTCTGCAGACAAGTTGGCATCTTTTGTGCAAACTACCGGTGGCAACCTGCTTGTGAATAAAAGCATCACAAGGCCAGCAGCAACAAGTACCATCTAGCAGCCACCAGTTAATCTATGCTTTCACTTCAGTTAGTTACTAAATATCAAGAACTTTGAAAGTTTCTTCAAGTGCAACATAGAAAAAAAACCATCAAACAGAAAAATAAAGGTTCTCGTTAGGGTCTCACATAATAATAAAGCAAGACTTCTCTCAGTTCAGAGGATAAATTCATCAAGTTACTGGCCCGAGAAAAAGCCAATTAATGGTACACAACATTAACATTTCCGAGTTCAAGCAGCAGACACAACTGAGCATCACCAGCTCTGAGATACATACAATCAAAGAAACCATTACTGAGGGAGACCAAGAAGGAGGATCAAACTGCTTTGTTAAACACACACACACACACACACACACACACACACACACACACACACACACACACACACAGATCCCAACAGTGTGTGAATGGATGTTTGCTTTACAGCATTTTCACTCACATCTGCTTTATAAATAGTGGAACAATTATTTGCTTCGCAGAAGGAACAAGACTTACAGCAAAACAAAGGCTCTGTGAGGGCTACTGGCCTGAAACACACCTTTTTTGGGTTGGGGTATAGCATGAAGGCAAATCCACTTCCTCCTGGGTTGTTGGAAAAACTCCAGGTGATGAGCTCATGAAGGTCCTGTAGAGAATAAACATGAATGAATGAGTTAAATGGTGGAGTACACCTTGGACTGGTCACCTGGCAAGAAACTTTTTATATATTTTTTAAATTTCTAAAGCATTCAAAGTGATAGAGGGAAGTAACCATAAAAGTGTCTAGGTAAGAAAAAAAAAGTTGTCAAAGAAGACTCAAAGAAGGCAAATCTACATATAAAATACGATTTTATTAAGAAAATGTAACTTTACAGGCAGCTATGCAGCTAAATATATAAAAACCCACAAGACAAATTATTTTTAAAGGTCCCAGCTGTTGGAAAAAAAGAGAATTGCTGAAGATCACAAAGAAAATGCTTTATTCAAAGAAGCAGAACGCAACCTCTCACTATTAGCTTAGGATTGAAACTGACCCAATGAAGTTTGCTGCTTCCTTTCCCCAATATAAAAGGAATTTTAAAAAGCAGCTGAAATAGAAAAATACATATAAAAACAAATGTACAGTTAAATGTGACATTTTTTTCTTTGAATTTCCATTTTCCGAGATTTTTTAAAATTTATTTACTTATCAGTTTAATTTCCCATCCACTTCATTCATTTTTGATTCATACAGTAGTCCCATGTCATTCACTAACTTCTGTATTTTGTTTCTATTAAAACTAGAGATGGACCGATCTGATATTACGTATTGGTATCAGTCCAATACTGACCTAAATTACTGGATCGGATATCAGAGAGAAATCGGAGAGAAATCAAAAATGTAATCCGATCCATTAAATATCACGTAACTCAGCTCATAACCTTAGCACGTCGAGCAGTATGCGTGACGTGATAGAGTGGCTGTGGCGTGCGAGACCTCTCGGTGGTCTGGTTGAGTGTTTGGAGCCTCGCTACCAAACCAGCATTTCATCTCCAAGAAAGTTATCCCAGAGAGAAGTAAAGCAAGTGTGTAAATTCATCTCTGAATGTTTGTACAGCATTCCCATATTAAGCCCTGCCTCTTCTGCAGGGGCGGGTGTAGCAAAATTTAGCCAGGGGGGCCGATAGGGCATTAACAGGAAAAGGGGGGCACAAAAACATACTTTTCTTTCTTATTCTCAGTTAAAATGTCTAGCTTTTAATAAATAACTATCTGAATCTTACACCCAAAGTTTTAATCTGATGTAAAATGTATAAAATCCATTACTGTATATAGTAACTATTAAGTCTAATATACCCTAGGAAGCTACTTTTTTCCTTTGGGAAGGTTCCATCTGTGCAGTCTGCAAATTTGTTGAAGAAAGATGTTAAGCATCATGAGGTGGAGGGTGGGGGTGCTTCCCTTTTTTTTTTTTTTTTTTTTTGCTGGGAGTTGGCAACCCTATTACCGTAGTTAGGTTGCTTAATATTTCCGCTAAGTGCTCTTTAAAATACCAGAATAAGGAGGATGGAGTAGGTTTAAGTTTATTAGATTGATCAGTTTTGCTGAACTATGAAATATTTTGGGTGCAGTGTATTTTTTGCATACAGGTTTAACAGAATAGCTTTATTTATTTATTTTTTTAAAACTTCAGTATGAACTTATACAAAACACAGCAAGATATTAAAACAGTTTTATTGATTAAAAAATACACTATATCGGATTCATATCGGTATCAGCAGATATCCAAATTTATGATATCGGTATCGGTATTGGACATACAAAAGTGGTATCGTGCCATCTCTAATTCAAACACAGATTGACAAGTTTGCAATACTATTTATAAATAAAAAGCAGTTATTCAGTCATTGACATAATATGCAGAGAGGCATATGGTTTACAGCTTTAAATGATAGTGTTTGTTATAGTTTCACATTATTGTGTTTAGTTGTTTCAAAGTAATAAAGTGTTATAGCTAATTCACAGAAAACAAGTTTTTGAAATATCTTCTTGTGTTTTCCAGATGAAACGTGCATCTGTCTTTCAGCTGGCTTAAGTGTACATGGAAACGTACATCCACTGAAAATAAGACAGAGATTATTTATTAATAACATTTAAGTATCACCATTTAAACGAATGCATTTTCTTTGTATAAATATTTATATTTATTTATTCGTTTGCTCTGTCAGCACTAAAGTGACTTTATTACCTCTGACTCCTTGAGATTAATGGATTTTCCATCAGACAACTGTTTGAAGATTTCTGTTGAAGAACACAACTTTGAGTTTAAACTGTACAAATCATGAACCTTAATCAAATCTTAGAAGCGAGAAAGATGTTTTCAACTGAAAAAACTTTTCATTCTCACTGCATGAGATTTATTTTCAGCTATCTACACATCTACTGTTGTTATTTCTTCTCGGCTTCACTTACTCTTCATGCAGTCCAAGCGAATCATGAGATTGATGAAGCACTCCAGTGCCATGTGTCCAGAGGAGGCGCCATAGCGCAGAGCCATCAGACTGAGCATGTCATCTGAAACCTTCATTCCTGAAGAACACACACAGTCAGACTTCAGGAGGAGTTTGCTTATCTATCCATCTATCTAATTGCATTATTAAGCTGGTATGAAATCCCATGCCATTTGTGAGGATGACAGACAGTAGTCACAATATTCAGCCATGTGCAAAGTCATAAGGATGACCTGACATCAAGAGTAAGTAAGTAGGATGTGGGCCAACAGCTGGACTCGGGATCATCTAATCTTGCCATCAGGCTTTAAATATGTTTGGAAAACAATCTCATCCAGCTCCAAAGGAGCTATTCAGGGCTTTGGTTGTTTCATGGGATGGGTAGTGTACAGGGAGGGAGGTTCTCTGGTTGAACCTGTCCTGTCTGGCTGATGCAAATAAAGCAGAAGTCACAGATAAAGGTATATTTTGCCTAACCAGATAATAAGGACAAGGGGGGCAGGTATTTGCAGATATTAGAAACCCTCATTTCCCCTCATCCAAATGCACCAGGAAGTGGTTTGTGTGCTTGTAACTTTATGATGATAATTTTTATCCAAACATTAACATGTTTACTGTGACGTTTACAATATCATCTATATAATGAATATATATTAATTATACAATACTATACTATAATTCTTGTATTTTTTCTAATGATAATTTATGCAGTTAAACTATAATCTAGAATTTTATTACATAATTTAATGTGATTCAGTGTTGCAGTATGAAGCACAGAATTTTTTTTTTGTTCATACTATTTATATTTGAACATATTACATTTATATTAAATATACTGAATCCTTGTCTGATATACCTGAAGCTACAAATGCGTTCCTCAGCTCACTCAGTGACAGCGTTCCTGTTTTTGAAACGTCGGTGAGGAAGAAAGTCTCCTGATAAGAGAAGAAAAAAAAAGAAACTGTGATCAGGGAAAATCTTCACATCTATAGCAGATGTAGTGATATATGTTTTAAGACTGTTTTTTTCCCTTTACCTTGTACTTGGTGACCTTGTTCCACAGACGGACAAATTCCTCACTGTTTAGTTTGCCTGTGATTGATGTCTTTTAAAACCCACATTAAGGTAGCAAAGGGACAAATCTTAGTCTGGTCTTTCAGATGAGTAATGCTGGTTATATCAACAGAAGACCACTCAGGTTTGCTTACACATAGACTATTCTTCTGTTATGTACCTACAAAGATTCATTGTTACTTTTCAACAGCTCAGAAAGGCAAACTACAAAGTTTCTTAATCTGCTTTTTCTAGTATCACATGTATTATAACAGGATACATCAATTAGAGCCACCATGCTGCGACAGGCATCAAGGCTGAACCCTCCAGATTTCATTTCTCCTAAATAAAACAGAGTTGAATTAGCAAAGACAGTGTAGCACAATTGTCATCCACAGTATTCAGAGTCATAGACTGCATGTCGAAGTAGCCATGGCGACTAAGAAACTGAGGGTCTTGCACACCCTGCTGTATTACTGATGTTTACACTCATGTGGACCACAGTTAATTTTGTATTAATAAGTTAGAGTCATATTCTCATAAACCAGAGTTTGCCAGAGTCCGATGAAGGCTTACAGGAAATAATACTGATTTCTAAATTGGACGGGTCAGACCTGGAAACTACGCTATATGAACAAAAGTATTTACAGGGCTCCAAACCTCCTCTGGCAATAACATCAGCACAAAAACTGTGCACAAGGAGCTTCATGGAATGGGTTCCCATGGCCAAACAGCCATGTGTAGGTGGCCCAGTAAATTTAAATTGAGCTTGACAGACTTTTTAAAGGCCAAACCTTTCAGGATGTTTTCATTTAGAAGCCTCTGGAGCTGCTCAGCATCCACTTCTTCATACTGAAACATTAATTGATTTGGTTTACTACATGATACATTACACAGACGTTAGACACATAATGCTATATAAACTTGTAATATTGCAGTAATGCGGCTAATATTATTAGCAAAAAGATCTTTTTTAATTACCTTGTCAGAGTATTGACGGAAGAATGTTTTCTTGTTTTCTTCATCCTGATGATTTTTTACTTTTGTGACCTGACGAGTCAACAGTTCACATTAATAACACATGAACAGCAAAATAACACGGACACAATTAAATGATTTGTTACAAACCTTTTCAACTGGCTCATATCTTTGCTCATTTGAATTTGAATTCTCACTGTGGGGAGACCAATATGCATTACTTTCATAGAAATCAATTGTAATGTGTCAAATGCAAATTTTGTTTCAAAACTTTTTTTTATGTCATATCTTCAGACATCGAGGGTGAGCATACTAGCAACACGTCTCTTCTCTTGAGTGGATGGTGAGGATGAAGGAGGCTGTCTCGTTGGGTTTGAAGGTGGATGGCACAATCAGGTATTCACCAGGCTTCAGCATAAGGAACTCTATCACCTCACGAGCATTCATGTATTTATCACTCCGAGCAACAGGCAGATGGGTGTTGAAGAACATTGCTGGAAACTTCCCACTTTGCGTTTTGTACTGAAATTATTCAAAGTGATATTTCAGCTCCCCAATTTCATTTGAAGAAGTTTCTGAAGTGCGTACAGACATGTCAACTTGAAGGTTTTATGTATCAGCACATAAATTAGCTGTAAAATGAGATAAATACAATCACAAATGAACACCAACAGTCATAGCTGGACTGGCCATCGGGCATACCGGGCATTTGCCCGGTGGGCCGCTGGTGATTTTTTGTTTTTATGGGCCGATGGATTTTTTTTTTTTTTTTTTTTTAGGAAGGGTGTATATAATGAAAGGTGTTGGATTGGCCAATTGGTCATGATCGACTCTGGGCTGGACCAATTACAGCCGAGGAGGCTGGATGCACCCTCCCCCTTGTTTAGCAATCACGTGATTTTCGCGCATTGCATGCCGGGAACTCGTGGCAAAACAATCCAAGTACCGCATCAAATGCAAACATTTGCAGCACCGCAAAACGTTCATTCTCCGGTTCCAATACCTTCTTTTTTTTCTTTGCCGCACAAAAAAGGAATGTACAAAACAAAAGGAGAACAATGCCAGTCCGTACAAAGACAGACTCGACGAAAAGACAAAGAAAAGATACGAGGAAAAAATCAAAGGAGTGAAAGAGTGGACAAAAGACGTCAGCGTGCTGCCCAACTTTCACCACGCTCAGATTTATAATTATACGCTTCTTGGAGTGAGTGCATACACTCATGAAGTTTAGTAACTTCAGGTCACTGCAACAAGCCCAGGTACAGTTTACCGACGGACAGGACCTTGAAACGCACCGTGTAGAACGAAAGACTATTGTACATATCATAAGTTTACCAGTCTCACAAATCGTCTTCATAAATACACATTCATTAACAGTTTATTAATAGGACCTTTGAGCTCAACGGTAATTAATTAGTAGTGGAAATAATTTCTGGTAGTGTAACAGTGTTTATGTGGTATTATTCCACTTGCCACAAATATCAGTGTAATGGGGAAACAGCGCCCCCCCTCTCGGTGTGGCTGGCTGCAGTAATCGCTGCCAGTCTGCCGTAGCCATACGAGAGGTGAGTTGTATTGTTCCGCACACAATATAGCTAAGTAGTACAGACACATAAAACATGTTTGATTAGCTGAAGAGCACCGAGTGTAATAAGTGCTTAGTGGACACATGTCCAACACCAGTTTTATGTACTTTTCATTTGTTTATTAATGTGTGAAACTGCATGCTAAAGCGGAATGCTAATGAGATGTTCTGCCGTAGTGTGCTGTGCGGAGTGGTGTGTGGCGAGCCTGTGCACTGATAATACACCGTTGTTTCCATTCAGGTACATCATTTGTTGTTGCTGTTATTTTATTGTATATTAGAAATTGTAATATTGCTGCAGTAATCGCTGCCAGTCTGCCGTAGCCATACGAGAGTGTGCTGTGCGGAGTGGTGTATGGCGAGCCTGTGCACTGATAATACACCGTTGTTTCCATTCAGGAAATAAAGTGGCAACGATCGATCAGAGACTCCTTGTCTTTTTAAAAACACTACACAACGCAGAGTCGAGGAGTCTGGGCCGAACTGTTGCAGCGGGATGAAGCAGAAACCGGTTACAGTAGCATTACAGAAATGTAGCAGTGACAATAATATTGTATGTTGTAATCGCAATGGACAATTAGTGATACAAAACAACTGTTTTATCTTGTGAATAAAAGTACATGGTTTTGTCAGTGTACCATGGTTATAACAGAAGCGAAACGCAATATTGTGTCAGGACAATTCACTATTTATGCACAATAAACAAAGGAGCATAGCGCGACAATTTCTGTTCAGCGCCAGACTTGCTTGTAACCTATATCACCAATTATGTTAAGAAAAATGACGCATTAACTACTACAAAACTCTGACCTTTGTGGGAATGCTTGGAGCAGACTAACATGTGAGCTGGAGTGTTCTGCAACGTTATATTTGGTATATCCAGACCATCCGTCGGCTCTTACTTCGGAAACATGGCTTAAAAATTTTCACTTCAACGACGTAATCCGATAAAAAAAAACGATCTCTTTACCCATCGGCTTCCCGTGGCTGTCATGCGACCGGCTATTGCAGTTAATAATACAACAGCTTCTTGCCATTTTTTGGGTTTCTTTTTATCGCTGTGTAAGTGAGTTCAATTGAAAGCCTGCGTGCGCTAGTACCTCTTGCCACAAGTTCCCAGAATCCTTTGCGGTTTTATCCCTGAATGACGTCACATTTCAATCTTTATCCTGGTGGGCCGGTCTCTAGTCAAAATGCCCGGGCCGATTTTTTGTCCCAGTCCAGCCTTGCCAACAGTTGGCGTACAACAAACTGAAACACTGTGGCGGGACCTCGAGAGAGTTGAGCATAAACAAATGCAGACAAACCTCAATGAATTGCAGCAACAATGTTCTTTCATGTTATTGCTGCTAAAGCTGGTTCTACAGCTTATTGAACCATGGGGTGTACTTAGTTTTTCCACACACCTCTTATTTGGCTTGGCCTTTGTTACATAAATAATTACACAGTGTGTTATATCATGCATTGTTTTTGATTTAAACAATCTTACAACATAGCAGTGTTTCCTGATACATAAAACCTTAATAGTGAAAGACAGTGTACTTTCTTTTTCACATCACCATACAGTGGCTTGCAACAGTATTCGGCCCCCTTGAACTTTCCCACATTTTGTCACATTACAGCCACAAACATGAATCAATTTTATTGGAATTCCACGTGAAAGACCAATTCAAAGTGGTGTACACGTGAGAAGTGGAACGAAAATCATACATGATTCCAAACATTTTTTACAAATAAATAACTGCAAAGTGGGGTGTGCATAATTATTCAGCCCCCTGAGTTAATACTTTGTAGAACCACCTTTTGCTGCAATTACAGCTGCCAGTGTTTTAGGGTCTGTCTCTACCAGCTTCGCACATCTAGAGACTGAAATCTAAGGAGCTTGGAAAGAAAACCGTCTGGACTTCTTTAAGTTGCTTAAAGACGTTTCACCTCTCATCCAAGAAGCTTCTTCAGTTCTAAGGTCAAATGGTGGAGAGTCCCAGATTTAAACCCAGTGGGAGTATCCCCCCAATAGAGGGAGCCAAGGGAGCCTTGGCTCATGTGATTAGGTAGAGGATCATCAGGGGGACCTTTTGTCCCTCTTTTGGGGGGATACTCCTACTGGGTTTAAATCTGGGACTCTCCACCATTTGACCTTAGAACTGAAGAAGCTTCTTGGATGAGAGGTGAAACGTCTTCAAGCAACTTAAAGAAGCCCAGACGCTTTTCTTTCCAAGCTCCTTAGATTACGATGATCTGGATGACTGAGAACCTTCACAGACATCTACAGACTGAAATCCTTGCCCATTCTTCTTTGCAAAACAGCTCCAGCTCAGTCAGATTAGATGGACAGCGTTTGTGAACAGCAGTTTTCAGATCTTGCCACAGATTCTGGATTGGATTTAGATCTGGACTTTGACTGGGCCATTCTAACACATGGATATGTTTTGTTTTAAACCAGTCCATTGCTGCCCTGGCTTTAGGTTTAGGGTCGTTGTCCTGCTGGAAGGTGAACCTCCGCCCCAATCTCAAGTCTTATGCAGACTCCAAGAGGTTTTCTTCTAAGATTGCCCTGTATTTGGCTCCATCCATCTTCCCATCAACTCTGACCAGCTTCCCTGTCCCTGCTGAAGAGAAGCACCCCCAGAGCATGATGCTGCCACCACCATATTTGACAGTGGGGATGGTGTGTTCAGAGTGATGTGCAGTGTTAGTTTTCCGCCACACACAGCGTTTTGCATTTTGGCCAAAAAGTTCCATTTTGGTCTCATCTGACCAGAGCAGCTTCTTCCACATGTTTGCTGTGTCCCCCACGTGGCTTGTGGCAAACTGCAAACAAGTCTTCTTATGGTTTCTGTTAACAATGGCTTTCTTCTTGCCACTCTTTATGCAAAGACCAACTTTGTGCAGTGCACGACTAATAGTTTTCCTATGGACAGATTCCCCCACCTGAGCTGTAGATCTCTGCAGCTCGTCCAGAGCCACCATGGGCCTCTTGGCTGCATTTCTGATCAGCGCTCTCCTTGTTCGGCCTGTGAGTTTAGGTGGACGGCCTTGTCTTGGTAGGTTTACAGTTGTGCCATACTCCTTCCATTTCTGAATGATTGCTTGAACAGTGCTCCGTGTGATGTTCAAGGCTTGGGAAATCTTTTTGTAGCCTAAGCCTGCTTTAAATTTCTCAATAACTTCATCCCTGACCTGTCTGGTGTGTTCTTTGGACTTCATGGTGTTGTTGCTCCCAATATTCTCTTAGACAACCTCTGAGGCCGTCACAGAGCAGCTGTATTTGTACTGACATTAGATTACACACAGGTGCACTCTGTTTAGTCATTAGCACTCATCAGGCAATGTCTATGGGCAACTGACTGCACTCAGACCAAAGGGGGCTGAATAATTACGCACACCCCACTTTGCAGTTATTTATTTGTAAAAAATGTTTGGAATCATGTATGATTTTCGTTCCCCTTCTCACGTGTACACCACTTTGTGTTGGTCTTTCACGTGGAATTCTAATAAAATTGATTCATGTTTGTGGCTGTAATGTGACAAAATGTGGGAAAGTTCAAGGGGGCCGAATACTTTTGCAAGCCACTGTATGTGTATTATAAACATGAAATAGAATAAATTAGCTTTGGGTGGCTGTAGCTCAGGTGGCAGAGCAGGTCAGCCACTAATCAGAAGGTCGGTAGTTCGATCCCAGGCTGCACCCTGGCTGCATGCCAAATATCCTTGGGCAAGATACTAACCCCGTGTTTGCCTACTGGTGGTGGTCAGAGGGCCCGGTGGCGCCAGTGTCCGGCAGCCTCGCCTCTGTCAGTGCGCCCCAGGGCAGCTGTGGCTACAATGTAGCTTGCTATCGCCAGTGTGTGAATGTGTGTGTGAATGGGTGGATGACTGAATGTAGTGTAAAGCGCTTTGGGGTCCTATGGACTAGAAAAGCGCTATACAAATGCAGGCCATTTACCATTTAGCTTCTTACGTCTTTGGTCACCTTGAAGGACGTCAGGAATTTCATTCATGTTGGGAATAAATAATAATTCAGTTAGTCATTAGTTAGTTATTTCAACATGTGCACAGCCACTGTATGAATGTTTGGACAGCATATTAAAGCTTGGCTTGCTAACAAAATGTTTTCTAGCCCACAAATAATTTTTATGTTGTAGTTAATTTTTGATCTGTCATTTTCTGCATTTAAATGCCACATTATTATTGTTGTTTCCACATTACGATACAAATTCTGACAATGGTTAAATACATTTTCATGCTCTGAAAATGTCAACTTCAACATGGTTTTTATTTTCACCATAGTTAGTTTATGTTCTCTTTTGCATGCATTTTCTTTCCATATGTATGATAGATAGAGACAGAGAAATACTTACTAAATATACAGAAAAACCAATGTGGAGGTTCTACACCAGGCGTCTGTTCCTCTTGTCAGGCTTTTGCATGAGAGACACTAGGATGTTTTTCTCCCCATTGGACTCAGAGTTTTCACCTACGACCTTAATTCGATACTGTGGATTTGTCCAGAAAGTGTCTGGAGGACATAGAGGGAAAAATATGTTTTATTTACATGAATTGAAGATTAAAACATTATGTTTTTGCTGTATGTGGCGCTGGCCCTTTCCCTCATTCCCCTTATTTGTCAGAGCTCAGTGACAATCAGTTTCTGCATGTTTCTGTAACTTCTGTGCTCTTCTTACATCCAACACAAAAACTGCAGTCGTGGTGCTTTGATTGTACTCAGAACTCGGAAATTCTGCCTTCTGAATAGGAAGATGTAGGCAACACCAGACTGCAGATGAGCTGCATACAGGGCTGGACTGGGACAAAAAATCAGCCCAGGCATTTTGACTAGAGACCGGCCTACCATTATAGGAAAAATCATAAAGCCTTTGAATGAAAACAAACGCTGTTGTGACAGTGATATACACTGTTTTGATGGTATATATGTATCAATCTATCAATTGTTTGTTGTAAGATTGAGATAATTATTCATTAAAAGCTAGATATTTTAAATGAGAATAAGAAAGAAAAGTATTTCTTTGTGCCCCCCTCTCCCTGTTAATGCCCTACATGGCCCCCCCGGCAAAACTTAGCTAGACCCGCCCCTGCAGTTGCCAGCCGTCAGCTACGTAAAAAAGGATCCTGGGGTTATTTGTCTCTCAGAAACAGTTCATAACTTCCCTTCAACTCATTCATGTCACCTAAAAGGTAAACCTGTTTCTCCATCACCTGTTCAGCTCTGATGATTCAGTAAAGACATCTCCTGGTTTCATCTTCATGTTTCCCTCTCACCACATACCCAAACCGATATCATGACCAGCAGCTTTTACAGCTGTGGCTCCAGCAAACATCAGCTGATACTAGAAAGCATCTAAGTATTCTAACAACAGCTGATCAAGCTTAAACGTGCTGCTGTTGTTTAGCGCGACATCCGCTGGTTTCCTCTTTCGGCGCAAAGTGAGCGATAAACAAACGAGAGAGAAAATCCGATCAGCTGATCATTGATCAGTTTCATGATTGAAGTAGCAACAGGAGAGGGAGGGGTGAGAATGAGAGAAGAAGAGGCAGCTGTGCAGCAAAGACACAGAATAACTCCAGCTTTGTGTCTTTTTCATTCTAGCTGAAGTCCGGGACAAACTGTGTCCCTTTTCACCTCGATACGAAACGCTTGATATTTTCTCTGAATACAAGACAATTCCGTTTTTCATGGGACGGTTGGCAACACTAATAATTAACCTTATGAACAAAATAAAGTTCAACATCAGTAACATCATAGCACCCACCCAGCTATATAGAAACTCTGTCATGCTAGCTAGTACCCAGAATGAAAAAGTCGCATAACGAAAATAAACTACCCCTAAACTTGGTTTATATCTCACCCAGAGAGACTGCAGGTCATAACTTCTTACCTGAAGTTCAGTTCACCTGACACTCCGACCGTCGGCCGCCTCTGGTCTCTGCTTCACCTGCTTCCCCTTTCCCCCATCCACCTGCTGGCCTCCTCCACTTGCTAATGTTACTGAATCTGTGGAAGCTCCACGATAGCCACCGCAAGAAGTAACGAATAACGACCCTATCTAAATCCCAGTAACGATTGAATCCTGATTTTGGCATAATAACTAGTTACCGTGCTCGTTACCACAATAATAACGTAGTTACTGTAACGCGTTAGTCCCAACACTCAATATAGGTTAAAAGGTTGTACTTTCACCTGCATTTTAAACTAAATATTACACCGGTTTGTTTAAGCAGTAACTGGAAAAAACAGTTCAGACTAAATTTCCCTTAAAGACCAGAACTACTTGAGTAACTGAGTCACTTTTAGAGCAGCAAGTACACAATGCAGATGTCAACATTTTTACAACATGTAATTTTATCCATCATGTCTTCATGAAACAGTACCAAAGCTGATTACTGCTTACCAATCACTCCAGTCTCCTTCCCACTCTCCTTTGCCCCAGGGGTTCCACAAACGGATCAGCTTCACAACTTTTCCTTGGCTAATAAGCTGGCAGCAGGCAACAGAAAAATCAGTTGTTATGGTATTTAAATGTATGCTCAAAGGTTTTTAAATCTCCCCTTTAACATATTTGTCCAATATGTCAGGAACCTGTTTTTGCTGTAATTCTTCCTAAACTGCATACTCTGGGAAATGTTATTACTGTAGATTCACTTCCAATAATAACTGTGATTACTGTATAATTCTTTACCTCTTTAACCCCTGTTACAGTGTAGGCGTGCCCTTGGACCAGTCCATTTGGCAAAACTGTGTTAGCAGATGTTTCCTACAACCAAAGAACATTATTTTTATTTTTTACAATGACCAAAGACTTCTGATACAATAATATCATTAGGAAAAAGTGACTGCAAAATTTTTCGTTATGTTGATTTAAAGCAAATTTCAACATTTTGCGACACACTTATTTGTCTTCATAAAGCTACTTCTGGCAGTCAATTAACAAAAAAGTTCAAATCAAATCAAATCACTTTTATTGTCACATCACATGTGCAGGTACATTGGTACAGCACATGTGAGTGAAATTCTTGTGTGCGAGCTTCACAAGCAACAGAGTTGTGCAAAATACAATAATGTAAACAAGCAAAATACAAGAATGGCTACATCTGAAACTAATAAATATATGTACAATATATAATAGTATATGCATTTCTGGATGTGTATACTAAATATTTTTCTACGTGTGTGTGTGTGTGTGTGTGTGTGTGTGTGTGTGTGTGTGTGTGTGTGTGTGTGTGTGTGTACACATATTTTACAAATTAAATAGAGTAAACAATAAATAAAAATATATAAAATAAAATATACAGAGTGAGACATGTGCAAAACAGTGGCGTTACTGTACAGTATGGAGTGCATAATGTTAAAGTTCCAGTAGTGAAGCTGAGGTGTCTATGAAGTGTTCAGCAGTCTGATGGCCTGGTGGAAGAAGCTGTCTCTCAGTCTGCTGGTTCGGGACCGGATGCTGCAGAACCTCCTTCCTGATGGAAGTAGTCTGAACAGTTTATGGCTGGGGTGACTGGAGTCCTTGATGATCCTCCCCGCTTTCCTCAGGCACCGCTTCCTGTAGATGTCTTGGAGGGAGGGAAGCTCACCTCCAATTATCCGTTCAGAGCACCGCACTACTCGCTGGAGAGTCTAGCTATCAACTCAAGTCACCCTCAATATAAGGATTCACAGATGCGGGAGACCAAAGTTACAAAAAAAATATTTCTTCTAAAATTAAAAAAAGGCTTTTGCCATGAAAATGATGGGTATAATCTATGTACATCATTCTCAGTTCATGTATGCATACAAAAAAAATCCACATCACAAGATGCTTGTGTTCAAGTATATTCACCATCTTCATCTCCATGATTTAGCATTCTCATCTTTCCATGAGAAGGCGGTGCTGTTGCCATACCAGGTGGTGATGCATCCAGTGAGGATGCTCTCAATGGCACAGTGATAGAAGCTCCTGAGGATGCAGGGACTCATGCCGAATCTTTTCAGTCTCCTGAGAAAGAAGAGGCGCTGCTGCGCCTTCTTCACTGTTTTGTTTGTGTGTACTGACCATGTAAGATCCTCAGCCAGGTGTACGCCAAGGAACCGGAAGCTGCTCACTCTCTCCACAGCAGCGCCGCTGATGGTGATGGGGGTGTGTACTTCTCTGCACCTCCGGAAGTCCACTATCAACTCCTTTGTCTTTGCGACGTTGAGGGTGAGATGGTTGTAAGTAAGTAAGTAAGTAAAATTTATTTATATAGCACTTTTTAAGACAAAAACGCTGTTACAAAGTGCTTCACATAAAAACATGTCAAACGAACAATATTAGAAGAAATATAAAAGCATATCAAACAGGCAATAGTACAATATAAATATAAAATAAGACAACATATTACCCAAATGCCTGTCTAAACAGATGAGTTTTAAGCTGTTTTTTAAAAGAGGCCACCGTGTCGATGGTGCGTAGTGAGGAGGGTAAACCGTTCCACAGTATTGGAGCCAGGGTTTGAAAAGCGTGATCCCCCTTTGTTTTCAGACGAGTCCGTGGAATAGATAGACGACCACTATCAGTGGATCTAAGAGTTCGCTTTGGAGAATAGGGTTTGAGAAGCTCCGAGATATAGATGGGGGCCTCACCTTGTAGAGACTAAAATCCTCACCTTTACGTTTATAAACTTATATCTATACCCAATCAGAAGCCAATGCAAGGATTTTAGTATAGGAGTGATATGGGAAAATTTATTGCTGTGGGTTAAAAGCCTTGCTGCAGCATTTTGAACCGCTTGGAGCCGATTTAGTGAGGCCTTAGATACACAGGAGAAAAGTGCATTACAATAGTCTAGCCGGGAGGAAATAAAGGTGTGGACAAGCATCTCCAGTTCGGTTGTGGAGACAATAGTCCTGAGTTTGGCAATATTTCTTAAGTGGAAAAAGCAGGAACGGATCACGGATTTAATATGAACGTCAAAGGACAAAGATTGGTCAAAAATTATCCCAAGATTCCGAGCAGTGGCTTTTATCGTCGATGAAAAAGCACCCAGATGTTGACTAATTTGGGGCTTGATATTCTCTGGGGCAAGGATTAAGCACTCTGTCTTATCTGCGTTCAGTTGCAGGAAATTGTTTGTCATCCAAAGATTAATTTCCTTAAGACAGTCCATAAGAGTGGATAGCTTGTCTAATTCCCAAGATTTAAAAGAAATGTATAATTGGATGTCGTCTGCATACAAATGATAAGAAATATTTTTGAAACCGCTAATGATCCGGCCTAAGGGAAGAATATATAGTGAAAATAACAGGGGGCTTAAAACCGAACCTTGTGGAACTCCACATAGGAACTTCGCCACGTCTGATTGGAAGTTTCCCACTGAAACTAGAAGCGTCCTATCTTCCAGAAATGAGGTGAACCACTTTAGGACAGATCCAGATATCCCTACCATGCAATTTAAGCGATGGATTAAGATCTGATGGTCAACGGTATCAAAGGCTGAACTAAGGTCCAGAAGAACCAGGACTGAGCAATCACCCCTGTCTCACTGTTGGTGATAAGACCCACCACTGTAGTGTCGTCCGCAAACTTCACAATGATGTTGGAGTTGTTAGTGGCCGTGCAGTCGTAGGTGTAGAGTGAGTACAGGAGAGGGCTCAGTACACACCCCTGTGGAGCACCAGTGTTCAGTGTGATGGGGGATGAGGTGATGCTGCCCAGTCTGACCACTTGGCGTCTGTCAGACAGGAAGCTAAGGATCCAGCTGCAGAGGGAGCTGCTCAGTCCTAGATCCTGCAGTTTCCTATCCAGCTTCGAGGGAACGATGGTATTGAATGCTGAGCTGTAATCTACAAACAGCATTCTCACATACGTGTCTCTCTTCTCCAGGTGTGACAGGGCAGTATGTAGTGTCAGGGCTATGGCATCATCAGTGGACCTGTTGTGGCGGTATGCGAACTGTAGAGGGTCCAGTGAGTCGGGTAGTGCAGAGCAGATGAAGTCCCTGACCAGCTTCTCGAAGCATTTGCTTACGATGGGGGTCAGGGCTACAGGTCGCCAGTCGTTCAATGAGGAGATGGTGGAGGATTTGGGTACAGGGACGATGGTGGCCATTTTGAAGCAGGCTGGGACTACAGACAGAGAGAGGGAAAGGTTGAAGATGTGCGTGAACACTCCAGCCAGCTGAGCCGCGCATGACTTGAGGACGCGGCCGGGAATCCCGTCCGGACCAGTAGCTTTGCGTGCGTTCACCTTCCTGAAGCACCTCCGCACATCCTCCTCAGACACAGTGTGCGCACTGACGTCATCCACGGTGCGCACACTGTCCGGTCTCATGGTGTTCGCTGTGTCGAATCTAGTGTAGAATACGTTTAGATCCTCACACAGAGAGGCCGTGGTCTCAGTGTGCTGGTTTTCCCTCTAAAGTCTGTGATCGTGTTTAGTCCCTGCCACATACTCCGAGGGTTGTCAAACTGTTGCTCCACCCTGTCCCTGTACTCACGTTTGGCTGCTTTGATCATCTTCCGGAGTTGGTAATGTGCGTGTTTGTAGTCCGATGTACTCTGAAAGTTTTGCAACTTTCAGAGTCAAATAGGTCAAAACTGTCTTCTAGTTCCAGAATCTACATTCCCAATTAAGCACATCCCAAAGTGCATGCTAACTTGGGTTGCATTTTTGCAGTATTGGTTGATTACTCCATAACTGTAACTTATCATTACATCATTGCTTTAGTTTTATATTTTTCGTGGAATATGTTACCAGTTTTATCAGTTGATAATGAAGTGCAGTCTGAGTGGAAAACACTCAACACATTTTAAATCTCACCATCTCTCATCCGCAAAACAAAATCATGATGTGGGAGACCAGGAAGTATTGGCTATCAAGCTCACTTCGGAGGAATGGAGGCACTGGCTGGAGAGCATGGCTCAACCATTTATTGTTTGGACAGACCACAAAAATCTGGCATATCTGCAATCAGCTAAACATCTAAATACTTGACAGAGACGCCCGTGAATATGTTATAGCCTGTTCAACCTGCGCTTGGAATAAGCACTGGAACCAACCACCTGCTGGTCGATTACAACCACTGCCTACTGCTCTCCAATGTGTTGCAACATCCAATCAATCTATCTGAAGCTAGCAGCTACCTTGGGTGGAGTACACAATAGCCTGACATCTCGGTGTGGTGGGGCATTGTCTGCTGGGCTGTGCGGACGCACCTGCAGGGCATCCGCAATCACGCCCGACGTGTTAAAACATGGCGACTCAAGGGTTGGTTTGTGTTGTGGCGAGAAGTGCTGAATAAAGATGGCTAAAATTCAAGATCTGTGGTCCCACCGTGCCTTATTCTCACCACACTGGTGCCGAAACCCAGGACGCGGCACAACAGAGCCAGGGCAGGGAGGGGCTGTCCCAGATGATGGCTGACTTGGCGGCTATCCAGCAGGAGCAGGTGGCAGAGGTACGCGTTAGGCACCTTAGCAGCCGGAGGTGGTAGACGAGGCAGGCAATAGTCCGCGCCGGCCGGAGGAGAGTAAGCGGCTGGGTGAAGGGCTGCTACTGCCAGGAGCAGTGGAGGAGCTGCTCCAGCCGAATGCGGCAGACAAGGCACGCGAGGTGTCTACACCTACTGGAGGTAGAGGAGCCACTGCGGGAAGGGCTGCTCCAGCCGGGAGTGGTGGAGGAGGCCCTCAAGCCGGAGGTGTACGAGGTGCGAGGGGGTCCATGCCTGCTGGGTGAGGAGCCGCTGCATGAGGGGTTGCTCCAGCCGGGAGTGGTAGAGGAGCCGCTGCAGCCAGAGAGGAATCAGGTGCACGAGGGTCCTGTCCAGCCGGGAGCAGTGGAGCAGCTGCTCCAGCCGGAGACAATGGAGGAGCCACGCAGGGAGACAGAGGTCCCCGTGTAAGGGGGACCTGCACGAACTGGGGCCAAGAGCAAGACGCAAGCTGTCCTGGAACAATGGACGAGTGTCCAACCGCCTTTGAGCAGGTGCTCACGGCTGTGCCTGCAGGGTCGTGCCGGTTCGCCAGGTATTCAACTGCCGGACCAGTGTCGCTGCTGGAGGCGTGGGCGGCCTCCGCAAGAGACACTGCCCTGTCATCAGGTTGGAGGCCGGTGGGCGGGAGTAGGTTCGGCCAGATGGCTCCCCGGCCTCAATCGGGCGATGGGTTGTATGTGGTGGGGGTATGTGGTGGGGTGTGGTCTGCGGTGCCGTGCGGACGCACCTGCAGGACATCCGCAATCACGCCCGCCGTGTTAAAACACAGGACTCAGGGGTTGATGTGTGTTGAGGTGAGAAGTGCTGAATAAAGATGGCTCAAATTCAAGATGGTCCCGCTGTGCCTTATTCTCGCCACACTCGGCTACTGCTCTGACTCTGTTTATTTGTGCTTACCCCTTGAGGTGTACCACAGCTCATCAATGTGTTGGATTTGCCAGCTCTGCATATCAGCCCCCACACGTCTGAACTGGCGTCCGACAGCTGGACGCACATGTGGACGCCACCGGTGAAATCCATCATAGCCTCTGAAGGAGTTCCAGAAGTCATGTCGGTGTAGGAACCACAAACCCTGACAGAGGTAGATAATATTTTTCACAGATCCCCCACATGTAACTTGTTCACTGTATATCGGATAAATCATATGTTTCTTTGCATACTTGGCATAAGCTTTCTCCAGCAGAGCAGGCCAGAACTCATTTGGATCTTTGGAGTGAACAAAGATTAGTCTGCCATTGATCGTCGGCAACTTGTCATCAATGACGACGTCCACCCACCGCCCGAATCTCCAGAACTAAAGTAAAGATACAATTGTTTTGTGAGCTTGTTGTGTTTCATGAAATTTGATCATTAGAGACAAAATAATCCAAACTCTGTGAAATAAACAGCTTTTAAATTTTCGTTTAGTGGGGGAAAAAAACAGTTAAAGATAATAATTACTTCTCTATACTGATAGTTTAATGATGTTTACCCTGAAGTGAAAAATGCCACAGTAGTTCTCTTTGATTTTTTGGTCGAGCGGAACAACTTGTTCAAAAATGTGATTCTGGAAAGTCAGTGCGCCGATTGATGCAAGAAACCAGCAGTTTCCTGTTTAACAACAACAAAAAAAGAACAATCAGGACTGTAGGCAGATACAAGAGTGTAAATATTAGGAGTGAAGAAATGACCCTACCAAGTACACCTTGACCAAAGTCAAATCTGGAGACGCCATCAACCACAAATTCAGCATCAGGAGCAATTTGCTGTAAAACAGGGAGTATGCCCCAAATTTGAGAGGTTTGGGTCTCAGTTTGAAATATGAAACTCTTCCAGGGCCCTTAATTCACAACTTTTTTATATAACAGAAAATGAAATAAACTGAATAATTATCCTGAAAAGAAGCTCATGATCAAAAGTCAGTCAGAAAAAGAAAGAATAATCATAATTTTGTAAACTTGTGGCTTTGATTCTTTTCAGAATGTGAATATTTCATGTTATTTTTAAACTAGATTACAAACTAACTAATCAGGTTGTTTAGGATAACAGAATGCATTTTTAATAGAATATCTTTTATTTAAACCTTAAGGATTGATTTAATTCTTTTTCACAGCCACTAGAGGGCACTGTTATAGTCAAAATTTCACTTCTTGAGTAATGAGAAGATTTATCGTTTCACAATCTCAAATATGGTAGGGCAAAGGTGGAAAAAAATGTTGCTTTGCAGTAATGTGATACTGCGTCTAATGTGCAGTTTAAACATCTTTAAATACTCACCGCAGGTCTTAGCCACTTCACGTGGGCCAGGTCGGAGGGCATCAGTATCCCCTGGCCAACAGACTTTGCATCAGGGGGGAACATGTCATCGAGGTACCTTACTCCTTTGGTTAGACAGTACTGTTTCAGGTTCTTGAAGTCTTGGTTAAAGAACTTCTCAGGGTTGGAGATGCTCCCATATCCCATCTGCTTGTGACGAGCCTCCATAATGTTCAGGCATGCACCAGGAGGAGGCATTGCTGCAGTGTTTGTCTCTGTTTTCAAGAAGTTGGCATGTAAATTTGACAGATTAGTATAATAAATGACACAGTATAAAAAAAACATGTCAGCTCAAATTATAATATATTAATATATATAAATAATGCAAACATTGTTTAGGTTATTTTCTTTCAAAAGAAAAAGAAAATAACTGCAACAAAAAAAGTATCAATGAAATGCCCATATAGTAAGAATATTTAAGAACTATTACTATGAAACTAATAAAAACAAAACAAAACCTAACACTAAAAATAAACAGAAAAAGAAAAACTATAATAACTTTGATTTGAGTCATTAGTCCTTAAATTGTTAAACAAACATTTTACCTGAACGAGTCACGAAAGAGGAAGCATGTTGTTTAGTAGATACGGAGCAGGTCTGCAGGTAAGAGTGGACAGGCTTCAGTCTTAATGCCCACAATCCCCTAAATCAGCCAGGACAGGTTGTGGCTCCTCCTTACCTTACTATGGAAATTTCACTTAAACTCCACCACTTTCCTTGGAATTACCCTTGAACCTGCAGGGTTAGTTTTATAGGTGTTTACACACAAGTGTTACGTTTGTAGTCCAAGCGAGTGAAAAAACGCAACACAAGGGTTAGCCCCCCCCACTCCCCACCCAAGTAAGTACACCGACAACAATACCGTTCAAGTGGTAAGCAGCCGTTTATTTTCGTCGGCAGTGAGCAATGCCAAAACAACAAACAAAACTCCCTAGCGATCCCTACGCTTCCCTACACCAAAATAAAAAGAAGCCAAACAAAAGACAAGTCGCTTACCTACCTTTCTAAGGGAAAAAACAGGAGAAAACGTGTTAAAAAAAAAAAACGGCTTCTCACGCCTACAAGGCTGCGGCAGTGACAGTGATATATCAGGTGAACCAACCCGTGATCACTATTTGACAATCTATTTACAATTATTTACAATATAATAGCCATCCCACCCAGATATACTATTTACACTATTTACAACCAAGTAGACATCCCAACCAGATATACACTCAAAACTCTACACTGCACTAACATAGATCATCACACAGGTTCTTGGTCGAGTGGTGGAGGCTCGGGGAGAGCTTCCAGGTGGCTGTCGTTAAGTCCTTAAGTACCGGAGGTGGTCCATCAATTATCCACACAGGATCCACACAGGACAGGCAGAGACTCCACCCGGATACCCAGCAGCCACGCCCAGGTTTCCACCTCCTAGGAGAGAAAAAGGGGAAAGATACCCACAGCCATCCCCCCCGTGGGAGGCATAACACAACACACACATCACTGGGTCGCAACACAAGTCATGTTAGTCCCTTTCACTTCTGAATGTACAGGTGCAATGTTCTGTATACAGCTTTCTGTTTTTTATTAAAACATCACATGAATGAAAATAATCAGAAGGCAGAGCCAAACATTTTCAGCTCTCATGACCGTTACAGTGAGTGAATAATCCTTGATACTGAAAAGCAAGCAAGAGGAAAGAATAACCCAAAAGTTTTCTTGACTTCAGTGCAAATATGTAACTCTGTTGTTGTATGTTGTCTGCTAAATATAAAATGTTTTAGATATTTGAACAACCTTGAGTAAGTCTGATTACACTTACAGGACTGCCATGGTACCGGTAGTTGGCATTTATTTTGATAATGATAAGTAAAATATTTACTCACATAAAAACTGACTTCATCGGTTAACTGAAAAGGTAATTTGCTTGTGTACATGTGCAGTAAAAGATAGTGATGTTACTTGCTTAACAAAGCTTTACTACCATATTTTTTGCACTATAAAGCCCACTTCAAGTCCTTTAATCTTCTCAAAAATCAGTAATTGGGTTGATGCATTCTCAATCATCCAGAAAAGTAAATCTCCAAAAGTTGATTCTGTTCATCTGGACGTAGCGTTTTGTGGGAGAAACGTTTTGTCACTCATCCAAGTGACTTCTTCAGTCTTAGCTGACTGCAGGAGCAATTGAAGGAACAATGAAGGAACATTGAAAAATCAGTAATGCACCTGTATGAATTCAGGTTGTGCTTGCTGACCTCGAATCGATTTTATGTGGTATACGCGTTGCTGCTTTACCAGGTAACAATTAAGTTTAACATCCAGGCATCCATGAAAACCGAATGCATTAAATTTAATGCAGTTAAAACTTAGCAGGAAGTTATCTCGCTAGTTTCCACCTACAAGACATCATAAACCACAGAGGCTGCGCTGTGTGCAGCTGGCAGAGGAAATAAACTGTCATGGTTCTGGGTCAATTTTGACCCAGCTTTTTCTTTTTCTGTTTTGTTTTGCTAAATATATGAATTATTTGGGTTTTTGAGTTGTGCTTGGTTGATTTTGTATTAAGGGTTATTCTTGGTTTTGTTCTCTTTACTTTATTTGGTGTTCTGGCCATTAGTTTAAGTCACTGTCTTCTCTGTTTCATGTGTCATATTCTTTCTGTCTATCTCTCTGTGTCAAGTTTGCGTTTTCGTGATTGAAACCAAAGAGGTCATTGTTGATTTCAGGAGGCACAGCACTTAGTCCTCCTCAGCATCAACAGGGAGTGTTTGGAGAGGGTCCACCTTTCGGTTCCTTGATAACACAGTTCCACCCCGCACTCCAAGGACTTCCCACTATTAACCACCACTATGTAATACTTATTTTTACATGCAATAACCAAAACTGTAAACACACAACATTATTTATTTGCATATTTATTTCCTTTTTTCTTTTTTTTCCTGGATTTGTATATCTGTACATTTCATATACACAGTATCTCACAAAAGTGAGTGCAACCCCCTACAATTTTTTGTAAATATTTTGTTATGTTTTCATGGGACAAAACTGAAGATATGACACTTTGGTACAATGTATTAAAGTATACAGCTTCTATAACTGTGTAAATTTGCTGTCCCGTTTAAATAACGCACACAGCCATTATTGCTTAAACCTCTGGCAACAAAAGTGAGCACACCCCTAAGTGAAAATGTCCAAATTGTGCCCAATTAGCTATTTTCCTTTCCTGGCGTAATGTGACTCATGAGTGTTACAAGGTTCCAGGTGCAAATGGGAAATAGGTGTGTTGAATTTGCTACCACACTCTCTCATACTGGTCACTGGAAGTTTAACATGGCACACCATAGCAAAATCATGGGAAAAAAGAATTGTTACTTTACATAAAGATGGCTTAGGCAGTAAGAATCTTGCCAACACCCTGAAACCGAGCTGCAGCACGGAGACCAGTAGTGAGTGTTTTGAAAGTAGAGCTGATGGTTCACCTAAAATGTGAATATTAGGTGAAGTATATATCCTAATATTGTAAAATGTTACTAAAATGTTGAGCAAATTTTTTAAAAGAGCAATTCAGTTTTAGTACTTTCACTGCATTTAGATTGAGTCTCACTACACGTAGAATTTCTTATTCCACGGTTCAAAAACAGCACAGTCAGGTTTCTGGTTTAGTTTGTCACAGCTGGAAACAGATATTTGATACACTGTTTCTAATACAAGCAATATCTTGTATTAGAAATACAAACAGATTTCAGGGATGTTTTTTAGTGTGGTTCAACCAAAACAGTCTTCAACATGCTATTGTGACTCTTATAACAATTGAAAGATTATTTCAGTGTGCATGAATATATGCACATTTTTGTGAAGGATACACTAACAAAGAAATTTGCATCCTTTCTTTTAAGACTTTCAGAGCTTTACTCTCTGATCAGCACTCTCCCTTTTTCAGGAAATTGTTTGTTTTCCAGCCTTTGTACTTGACGGAGTCTCCAGGTTTGATTTTGGTCAAGGAAACTTCATAGGTGAAATGTATTCGTGAATATATATGAATATATATTTATTGTTCTCCTCACATGATTTCCTCTAGTAACCATGAGAATATTTTTGAACAGGAAACTGCTGATGAGAATAACTGTGGGATTTTTCACTTCAGTGTAAATACCAACATCTAACAACACATCTGATTATAATTTTTTGACAGATATATTTTTATTGATCACTACTTGTGTTCAATAAAAACACACCTATCAAAAATACTCACCGATTTATTTATTTATTTATTTTTGAGATGTTGCTTTTTGTTTGTATTTTAACCACAGCAGAATGAACTAGCTAACAAGCATGTGCTACATGGTTTAAAATTCTTTTACTGCTTATATTTTATTTTAACACATTTTCATGTTAAAACTAAACTGTGTGTAATTGTAACCTCATAAATGACTGGTTTATGATACCAGAGGACAGTAAGTCACAGTCCCCGCCTTTGCCTGCTGCCCATCCAACGTAAATGCAGAATCTCCAACTTTTAGGGCCAAAGGGAGGAAGTAACTTGCTATTTTGCTAAACACATCCCAATAAATAGATTGGCCTGAAAGGGAATAAAATCCCTGGCCTAAAACATCATTTCATCTATCATCACTTTTACAGACCGAGGTTGAGCCCCAACACGCTACAAGACATTTTTTGAATAATAAATCAAGAGTGGCAAACTAGATTCATTCTTTTTTTTCCCCAGTTCTGGAGATTTGGGCAGTGGGAGGATGTGGTCATTGATGACAAACTACCAACAATCAATGGCAGACTAATCTTTTTCATTCCAAAAACCAAAATGAGTTCTGGCCTGCTCTCCTGGAGAAAGCCTATGCCAAGTATGCAGTCTTAATCTTAGACATAATGAGAGTTGAAGGTGTGATTTCTCTAAATATCTGTAAAAAAACAAACAAACTATTATTTTGTCAGGGTTTGTGGCTCCTACTCTGACATGATTGCTGGAACTCCTTCAGAGGCTATGATGGACTTCACCGGCGGCGTCCACATTAACATCGAGCTGTCACAACCGAGTCCAAGCCTGTGGAGGCTGATCTGCAGAACTGGCAAATCAAACACACTGATGGGCTGTGGTACACCTCCCAGGGTAAGTAGAACTACACCACACAGAAGCACCAGCATTGGCTTAATGTCCCTGATACTTCTGCTGCCCTATACTCACTCATACATGAGGACTTATTTTCATTCCTTTCACTAAACACCTATAAAGTTATATAACTATATCCTGCTGTGGTATAATTTCGTCAGAATTTACCCAGAGACAGCGGTTTAAACATCTGCCAAAGCAACTGAAAGGACCTTAATCCTTTTATAGAGGCATTTATAAAGTGACTGTAATAAAAGCTTATAACCATGACTGCTATCAGTTACTGTAAATAAACGCACTGCTTGCATTAAAGTGTCCTGCATTTTGGGTCTTACTTCGCCACATACCCATGGTCTGCCACCACAGACCGTGACAGAATGATCCAGCCACACATGGACCCAGCGGACTCTGAGGAGACGCTCAGGAGGGAGATAATGGATAAAATTTACAACCTGTGTGATCTGTGGTGGAAGAACCCTGGGGAAGGGTTGCGTCACGCCATAGAGAGGCGGCTGCAGTAAACACTTTTTAATTTTCCCAGGAAAGACAGTTTCTGGACCAAACCACAGTGTCGTTTCAAATTTTGCAGTGGCTCAGACAAAGATGGCGATAAAAACATAATGGTGTCACTCATTCAAAAGCCTGAAAAAAGGAACAGTCACCTGGTGCAAAACCTCCACATTGGGTTTTTCATATTTGAGGTAAACATTGCTCTTCACTGTCTAACATGGATATGTCATGACACCTTTATTTCTTGAATCTGACACTTGATTGTGCCATCTACCTTCAATCCCAGTGGCCTCTATCCTGACCATCCACCCAAAAGCAGAGACCAACTGCTAGTATGCACACTCATAAGTGCATACTAGCAGGGCTGAAGGACAAAATATGGCAATGCTAAATTGGAACAATCTTCATGATACATGTGCAAACACGGAAATGTTTTTCTGTGAAGAAGAAATATGCATCACAAACATGAGCTTGATGAGAATGTGGGTATTCAACAATAAATCATGTCTCATTGCTGTTGTGTTATTTGCTAAGTGATAATGTGAATACCTTTTTATTTAGGTCAAAGTCAAAAGTCCACAGGAAGATGAACATAAGAGACTTTTTCAATAAACACTCTGACAATGTCATGGTCTCCGTGCCTGCCCGGTCGGCCCCACAAGGCTACAATTGCTGTTGCTGTTTTCTCCCTCTCTGCCTGGGCGGAGCTCACTGTGGGCTCCCGCCCTTGGCCCACACACACACCTGACAACACTCACCCATCATCACCGGGAGCACTATTTGAGGCTGGAACACAGATCCTCTCGTCGCTGGATGATTGTACCCCTAACGTTAGTGTTCTCACAGCTCTTGTGCTTCATATCCGTGACTTGTGATTAGTTGGTGACCTGCCTTCTCGTCTGCTTCAGATCCCCCCCCCCCCCGGACCTGCGACCTCCCTGCTGCGGGAAAGTGTGTGAGTGTGAGAGAAGAAGACGTGAGCGAGTTACCCTGTGATTTCCCCCCGGAGTTTTGGATCCCTTCACTGTACATATATTGCACTGCACTGTAAATAAACCACACCTTGGAGATACCTTACCGCTCTGCGCTTGAATCCCTGTACCAGATCGTGACAGAATCATCCAGCCACGGAAATGGATTCAGCAGACCCAGCGGTCTCGACTCCCACCCTCGCCACTTTGGCCGCGATGCTGGCACGCCACGAGCAGATGTTCATTCACCTTCGAGCAGAGCTCGCGAACCTCACACAGGCCGTGGCTCGGCTAACACCGCTACCGGCCGCTCCTCTGGTCGCCGCTCCTCCGTTGGAGGCGCCAGTTCCAGCTGTAAGTGTCGCGCCACCTGTTCACGTTGACAGATTCCTCCCTACTCCCAGGGCTTTCACGGGAGAGATTGATAAATGTGCTGGTTTTCTCATTCAGTGTGCCCTTCAGTTTCGCCAGCAACCGCAAACCTTTTCTACTGATGGTGCAAAAATCGCTTATATCGTCCAGTTACTCCAGGACCGTGCTCTAACCTGGGCTCAAGCTGCGCTTCAGGCGGAGCCGGACATCACCTTTTCTGACTTTCTTACTAAGTTTAAAGGTGTGTTTGACAGGAAAGCCACAACTGCCACCGCCGGCCAGCGCTTGCTTGCGCTTAAACAAGGTAAACGCAGCATGGCTGATTTTTCTATTGACTTTTCTACCTTGGCTGAACAGGCGAAATGGGGGGAAGAGGCCCTTAAAAGTGCATTGCTCACTAATATTAATGAGGAAATAAAGAATGAACTAATGCTCCGTGAACTGCCTTCCTCCCTGGATGCGCTTCTGGTTTTGTGTATGCGGGTGGACGATCAGGTGCGCGCACATCGGAGCGCACGCGCGCGTTCGGGGCATGCCCCGCTGGACTTTTGTGGGACCCCTACTGCAGCCCATGGGTCGTGTGACGCCGACACCGGGGATGGGGAAGAGCCCATGCAGCTTGGGCGCTCACGGCTGTCGCCCGCGGAGCGCCAGCGCCGTCTTGCCTCCGGTGAGTGCGTTTATTGCAGCCGTAAAGGCCACTCTGTCTCCTCCTGCCCAACGCTGGCAAAAGGACGCGCTCACCAGTGATCGTGAGGGTGCTGGTGGGCGATCTGTCGAGTGAAAGCCCTCTCCCCAGGCTTCTTTTGCCGGCTACTCTGCGTGTTCGGACTGTTTCTCATTCTCTCTCCGTTCTCATTGACTCTGGGGCTGAGCAGAACTTTATTGACACCTCACTCGCCGCCAAACTGAACATCGCCTTGGAGCCTCTGTCACGCCCCCTCCGCGTTCACGCACTGTCGGGCCAGCGCCTGCCTGACATCACTCATGTTTCTGAATTCCTTTCATTATCTCTCTCTGGAAATCACGCAGAAAGGATTTGTTTTTTTTCGTTTAAGGCTCCTCTCACTCCGCTGGTTCTGGGTCACCCCTGGCTTGTCCTCCACAACCCGCATATCGACTGGGAGAAGGGTGCCGTACTAGGTTGGAGTGTGGCCTGCCATATGAACTGCCTCCGGGCTGCGGCTTCCCCCATTTCGCTCCCACCCACGGCCTCGCCGTCGGACGCCCCGGACCTCTCGATGGTTCCGCGGGTTTATCATGATCTGCGGGATGTTTTTTGTAAGGATCGGGCGCGGTCCCTTCCCCCGCACCGCCCGTACGATTGTGCCGTCGATCTTCTTCCTGGAGCTCCGCTGCCGTCTAGCCGCCTGTACAGCCTCTCCCGGCCTGAGAGGGATGCTATGGAGCGTTACATCTCGGAGTCGCTGGCGGCAGGGTTGATTCGCCCCTCCTCTTCCCCTGTCGCGGCTGGGTTTTTTTTCGTGGATAAGAAGGATGGTTCGCTGCGGCCGTGTATTGACTTTCGGGGCCTTAATCAGATCACTGTTAAGAACAAATACCCTTTGCCGTTGCTTTCCTCCGCCTTTGAACTGCTTCAAGGCATGACCGTCTTTACCAAGCTGGATCTGCGCAACGCTTACCACCTGGTGCGCATCAGGGAGGGGGATGAGTGGAAGACCGCGTTCAATACGCATCGGGGCCACTTTGAGTATCTCGTGATGCCGTTTGGGCTGACTAACGCCCCCGCAGTGTTTCAGGCGATGGTTAATGATGTCCTTCGTGATTTTGTTAACCGTTGTGTATTTGTGTACTTGGATGACATCTTGATCTTTTCTAAGACACTCGAGGAGCACAAGGTCCATGTCCGGCAGGTCCTGCTGCGCCTTCTGGAGAACCGGCTCTTTGTGAAGGGGGAGAAGTGCGATTTCCACGTGGCGTCAGTGAGTTTTCTGGGCCACATTATCGAGAAGGGGGACTTGCGGACTGATCCGGAGAAAGTGCGGGCTGTGGTGGAATGGCCTACTCCTCCTGATCGCCGCCAAGTGCAACGTTTTTTGGGATTCGCCAACTTTTACAGACGGTTCATTCGTGATTTCAGCAGAATCGCTCTCCCTCTCACTAAACTCACCTCTCCCAAGGTTCCCTTCCAGTGGGATTCTGCCGCTCAGCGAGCCTTCGCCCTGCTCAAGGACAGGTTCACCACCGCTCCCATACTCCGGCAACCGGACCTTACACGGCAGTTCGTTGTGGAAGTGGACGCGTCGGACTCCGGGGTTGGGGCAGTTCTGTCTCAACAGATGGACGGTAAGCTGCACCCGTGTGCCTTTTATTCTCGCCGTCTCTCCCCAGCAGAGTGTAACTATGACATCGGGGACCGGGAGCTTCTGGCCGTCAAGCTGGCCCTGGAGGAGTGGAGACATTGGTTGGAGGGAGCAGCACAACCATTCATCGTCTGGACGGATCACAAGAATCTGGAGTACCTGCGCTCGGCTAGACGTCTCAATTCCCGGCAAGCCAGGTGGGCACTGTTTTTCGCTCGTTTTGACTTCACTATCACCTACAGGCCAGGAACACGGAACGTAAAGCCAGACGCCCTGTCCAGGCAATTCTCCATCACTGGGGAGGACTCGGACCCTGAGCCTGTCCTCCCAGCCGCCTGCGTAATTGGAGCCATCTCCTGGGAGATCGAGGGGCTCATCCAAGAGGCGCAGGAGACCGAACCGGATCCTGGCACTGGTCCACCTGGTCGCCTCTTCGTTCCTTCAGCCGTCCGCTCTCAGGTTCTCCAGTGGGCTCACACCGCCCGCTTTTCATGCCATCCCGGGGTCCTCCGCACCTGCTCGTTCCTCCGACGTTACTTCTGGTGGCCTGCTATGACTAGGGATGCCAAGGAGTATGTAGCCGCCTGTTCGACCTGCGCCCGGAATAAGCTTTCGAACCGCCCTCCACCGGGTCTTCTGCAGCCTCTCCCTACACCAGCTCGACCATGGTCCCATGTTTCTTTGGACTTTGTCACGGGCCTGCCGCCCTCCGCTGGTAACACCGCCATACTTACCATTATCGATCGTTTCTCCAAAGCTGCACACTTCGTCGCCCTCCCGAAGCTCCCCTCTGCCTTGGAGACGGCCCGGCTCCTCACCTCCCATGTGTTCCGTCTTCACGGGATCCCCGAGGACATCGTCTCGGATAGGGGGCCGCAATTCACGTCCTGTGTTTGGAGGGAGTTCTGCTCCGCACTGGGGGCCAAGGTCAGTCTGTCTTCCGGTTTCCATCCACAGAGTAACGGGCAATCGGAGCGGGCCAACCAGGAGCTGGAAGCTGCCCTCCGCTGTGTCACTTCGCACAACCAATCGACCTGGAGTGAACAGCTTCCATGGATCGAATACGCCCACAACAGCCACACATCCTCCGCCACGGGCAAGTCTCCCTTCGAAGCGTCCCTGGGCTATCAACCACCTTTGCTCCCGGCCATCGAAGGTGAGCACTCCGTTCCTTCTGTACAGGCTCACCTCCGCGGGTGCCGTCGTGCCTGGCGGGCGACTCAGGCTGCCCTGCTCCGTACTAAGGAGCGGAACAAGACCCTCGCTGACCGTCACCGGACACCGGCCCCCGTGTACACCATCGGTCAACAAGTATGGCTGGCTACCCGTTTTGTGCCACTACGGACTGAGTGGAAGAAGCTGTCTCCTCAATTTATTGGCCCTTTTCCCGTTGAGGCCATTGTGAACCCTGTGTCTGTCCGCCTCAAGCTGCCGCGCAACATGCGCATTCACAATGTCTTTCATGTGTCTCAGGTCAAGCCGGTGCTCTCCAGCCCGTTGTGCCCTCCCTCCAGGGCCCCGCCGCCCCCCCGGCTCGTGGATGGTCAGCTGGTCTACAATATCACCCGCATCATGGACTCCCGGCGCCGGGGTCGGGGTTTTCAGTACCTGGTTGACTGGGAGGGCTACGGGATAGAGGAACGCTCCTGGGTGCCTCGAGCTGCTGTCCTGGATGGTGCCATGCTCCGGGACTTCCACCGCAGGCATCCAGGTAAGCCTGGTGGGTCACCGGGAGGCTCCCGTTGAGGGGGGGGTACTGTCATGGTCTCCGTGCCTGCCCGGTCGGCCCCACAAGGCTACAATTGCTGTTGCTGTTTTCTCCCTCTCTGCCTGGGCGGAGCTCACTGTGGGCTCCCGCCCTTGGCCCACACACACACCTGACAACACTCACCCATCATCACCGGGAGCACTATTTGAGGCTGGAACACAGATCCTCTCGTCGCTGGATGATTGTACCCCTAACGTTTGTGTTCTCACAGCTCTTGTGCTTCATATCCGTGACTTGTGATTAGTTGGTGACCTGCCTTCTCGTCTGCTTCAGATCCCCCCCCCCCGGACCTGCGACCTCCCTGCTGCGGGAAAGTGTGTGAGTGTGAGAGAAGAAGACGTGAGCGAGTTACCCTGTGATTTCCCCCCGGAGTTTTGGATCCCTTCACTGTACATATATTGCACTGCACTGTAAATAAACCACACCTTGGAGATACCTTACCGCTCTGCGCTTGAATCCCTGTACCAGATCGTGACAGACAAGGTAACTTCTCACTGGCACACTTGACACTGTTGAGTTTACTATGTCTCCTATTTCTATTGAGTTTTATCACAAAGTAGAAACTTTACTTTAAAAATGATGCATATTGGTGTCAGAATGGTGATAAGAACTTTAAGGTAAACTTATCCATGAGAGGTTTGACTATTATACTTCAATAGACGTGATTAAACTGTTTGACTTCTGTATATAATGAACATGAAATGTGCTAAATTCTTTAGAAATGTAAAGAATGTTGGAAAATGGACATTTATTTGAATTTGTTCTAAACGAATAAAATTCATAACAGAACATCAGTTATGTATAAAAGGGAGAAATTTTAAATGGAAACCTCAATCATCCTGATCGTTCCTTATGTGTCTTTAAAGATGCACTTGTGGTTTAGCTTTCTTCTCACTGGTGATGATTTATCACAGTTGTTTAGTAGCAAATTCAGATAGGATCAAAATATGCATATTTGGTAGAAAGCATATTTTCCTGGCTCAGAATGATGAAAAAAGCTCAACTTAGTTAATATAAATAAGACATAGAAGAACTTTCCCTAATTTGGTATCCAATTAAAAGTAGCAATATTTAACCTAAAGCAATGTTAGTCATCTTTCCATCAATCTTCTTCTGCTTATCTGGGGCCAGGTCACGGGGGCAGCAGCATCAGCAGAGAAGCTCAGACCTCCCTCTCTCTAGCCATCTCCTCCAGCTTGTCCAGGGGAACACCAATACGTTCCCAGACCAGCCAAGAGATATAAACTCTCCAGTGTGCCCTGTGTCTGCCCTGGGGCCTCCTCCCAGTGGGACATGCCTGGAACACCTCACCCAGGAGGCATCCTTATGAGATGCCCTCACAGCCTCAACTGACTCCTTTCGATGTGGAGGAGCAGCGGCTCTACTTTGAGCCCCTCCTGGGTGGCCGAACTCCTCACCTTATCGCGAAGGGAGAGGCCAGCCACCCTTCAGAGGGAGCCATTTCCGCCGCTTGTATCTGCAATCTCGTTCGTTCGGTCACAACATCTCGTGACCATAGGTGAAGGTAGTAATCAATCGGTAGATCGAGAGCTTTGCTTTTATGCTCCGCTCTCTCTTCACCACGACGGACCAGAATAGTGTCTGCATCACTGCAGCCGCAGCACCAATACATCTGTTGATCTCCCATTCCTTTCTCCCATCACTTGGGAACAAGATACTTGAACTCCTCTACTTGGGGCAGGAACTCATCCATGACCCGGAGTGGGCACTCCACCCTTTTCCAGCTCAGGACCATGGCCTCAGATTTGGAGGTGCTGATTCTCATTTCCACCACTTTAAACTCAGCTGTGAACCTTTCCAGTGCGAGCTGGAAACCACCCCATAAAGCCAACAGAACCAGATGACCGCTATGGGCACCAAGCTCTTGCAATGGTTGTATAAGGATTGAATAGCCTGTAGCAATGGGCAAGACAATCAATACTACCAAAGCACCTCCCACACTCTGAGGGACACAGTCGAATGTCTTTTCCAAGTCCACAAAACACATGTGGACTAGTTGGACAAACTCCCATGCACCCCCAAGTATCCTTGAGAGGCTAAAGAGCTGGTCCAGTGTTACACTGTACAATGACAATAAATACATTTCTAAGTTGCAAGTTCTTCACGACCAGGACGAAAATCGCTTTGTTCCTCCTGTATTTAAGATTCGACTAACAAACGGACTCTTCTTTCCAACACTGGCATAGACTTTCCCAGGGAGGCTGAGGAGTGTGATCCCCCTATAGTTGGAATACACCCTCCGGTCCCCGTTCTTAAAGATGTGAACCACCACTCTGGTCTAGCAGTCCAGATGTACCGCCCCCGATCTCCATGGAACATTTGGAGGTGTGTCAACCAAGACTGCCCTACAACACCCAAAGCCCTTAGCAACTCAGGGCGATCCTCATCCACCCCAGGGGCCCTGCAACCAAGGAGTTGTTTTACTGCCTCAGTGACCTCACCCTCAAATATAAACGAGTTGTCCTCCTCTTCCCAACACTCTGCTTCCTCAGCAGAAGATGTGCCATTGATATTAAGGAGGTCCTCGAAGTATTCCTTCCACCACCCAACAATGTTCTCAGTTGAAGTCAGCTACGTTCCGCCTGCACTATACACAGTGCAGGTAGAGTATCGCTTTCCCCTCCCAAGTCGCTCAACAGTTTTCCATCAGTTTGAAAGTCTTTTTCAATGGCCTTTCCAAACTCCTCTCATACCCGAATTTTTGCTTCAGGCACTGCCCAAGCCATATTCTGCTTGGCCTGTTGGCACCTACTGGCTGCTTCCAAAGTCCCACGGGCTAACCAAGCCCAATAGGACTTCTCCTTCAGTCTGGTGGCTCCCTTCACCTCGGGTTTCCTCCATTTGGTTCGGGGGTTACCACCACAACAGGCACCAATCACCTTGCAGCCGCAGCGGCTTTAGCAATGGAGGCGCTGAACACGGTCCATTTGGACTCAGTGTCCCCCAATCTCCCTTGGAATGCTGTTGCAGCTCTGCCGGTGGTGTGAGTTGAAGATCTCGCGGACCAGGACCTTTGCTAAGCATTCCCAGCACACCCTCACTATACTGCTAGGTCTGTCCAGCATCATCTTCCACCACCTAATCCAACTCACAACTGATCAGTTGACAGCTCAGCCCGACCCTTCACCCTAGTGCTCAGAACATATGGCCACAGGTCTGGTGATACGTTAATAAAAATTGATCATTGACCTACTGCCTAGGGTGCCTCGGTGTCACCTGCATTTATAGACATCCTTATGTAAGCAAATGTCTAAATGCTTTAGACGTTTTTTAGTATGTCTAAAGCATTCAATGTAATAAAGGGAAGTATCTATAAAAGTGTCTGGGTAAAAGAAGATCTCTCAAAGAAAAATCAAAGACGGCAAATCTACAAAATAACACATGATTTTATTAAGAAAATGTAACTTTAACAGGCAATTATGCAGCTAAATATATCAAAACCCACAAAACAAATGATAAGATTAAAAAAAATCCCAGCTGCTGGAAAAAAGAAAATTGCTGAAGATCACAAAGGCAATGCTTCATTGAAAGGAGGAGAACGCAACCTCTCACTATTGAAACTGACCCACTGAAGTTTGGTACTTCCTTTCCCCAATATAAAAGGAATTTTAAAAAGCAGCTGATATAGAAAATTACATATAAAAACAAAGGTACTAGTTAAATTTGACATTTTCTTCCTTTGAATTTCCATTTTCCGAGTTTTTGTAGTTATCTTATCAGTTTAATTTCCCATCCACTTCATTCATTTTTGACTGATACAATAGTCCCATGTCATTCACGAACATCTGTATTATGTTTCTATTATAAAACACAGATTGACAAGTTTGCAGTACTAGTCACAAAAAAATGCAGTTATTCAGTCTTTGACATAATATGCAGAGAGGCATAAGGTTTACAGCTTTAAATGTTAGTGTTTGTTATAGTTTCACATTATTGTGTTTAGTTGTTTCAAAGTAATAAAGTGTTATAGCTAATTCACAGAAAACAAGTTTTTGAAATATCTTCTTGTGTTTTCCAGATGAAACGTGCATCTGTCTTTCAGCTGGCTTAAGTGTACATGGAAACGTACATCCACTGAAAATAAGACAGATTATTTATTAACATTTAAGTATCACTTAAACTGATGCGTTTTCTTTGTATAAATATTTATATTTATTTATTCGTTTGCTCTGTCAGCACTAAAGTGACTTTATTACCTCTGACTCCTTGAGATGAATGGATTTTCCATCAGACAACTGTTTGAAGATTTCTGTTGAAGAACACAACTTTGAGTTTAAACTGTACAAATCATGAACCTTAATCAAATCTTAGAAGCGAGAAAGATGTTTTCCACTGAAAAAACTTTTCATTCTCACTGCATGAGATTTATTTTCAGCTATCTACACATCTACTGTTGTTATTTCTTCTCGGCTTCACTTACTCTTCATGCAGTCCAAGCGAATCATGAGACTGATGAAGCACTCCAGTGCCATGTGTCCAGAGGAGGCGCCATAGCGCAGAGCCATCAGACTGAGCATGTCATCTGAAACCTTCATTCCTGAAGAACACACACAGTCAGACTTCAGGAGGAGTTTGCTGAGATATATGTACATACATACATATACTAGTGCTGTCAGCGTTAATCTCGTTAAAATGATGTTAACGCGCCGTCCAGCTGCACGCACGGGTCAATCCGCGCTATCTTGCTAATGAAGATTTGCCGCGTTAATGTAGTTATGGCAGTGGTTCCCGAACTTTTTTTGCTGGGGCCCCCTTTGTTTTACAAGAAAAATGTTCGCCCCCCGCATGCACAAACACATCCTCCAGCCACACACGCCCATATTTTGTTTTCAAACACCAACAGTTTATTTCACATCTCAAACATTTAGTAAACAATTAAACAAATACAAGTAATCTGCAATAAATTACAGGTAGTGATAAAATACACTACTAAATCTTTTACGCTACGTCCACACCTACACGGGTATTTTTGAAAACGCAGCTGTTTCTATGCGTTTGGGCCTTTCGTCAGCACGTAAACGGCGTTTGGAATCACCGAAAATGGAGATTTTTTTAAAACTCCTTTTTTAGACTCCTTTTCCATCCCTCCGTGTGGACGAGGGATAGACAGTTCGTCAGGCAACGTCAAAGGTATGTGCCTTTTTTCACGTCACGCTGTGCACACGTTATTGTTTACATGAGATGAATTGCAGAATGGCAGATAAACAGTATTTTGTCTCCATCTTCAGGTTTTACACGCTTACATAAACACACGATATGCTTCATCGTATTTTCTAGTCTTTGGCTTAGAATTAAGTTGGTTTGGAAACATATTTGGCGATGCTTCATCTCCTGCTTTGCGTTTGTGTGGACACCCGTCAAAAACCTGTCCATTATGCTAGCAGTGTCCAAGTGTCCTTTTTTTTTTTTTTTCTTTTCATACCCCCTGCAATGGCTCTGCACCCCACCCTAGGGGGTGGGCCACACACTTTGGGAAGCTCTGGGTTATGGCACTAGCATTATTTTAACGAGATTAACGCTGACAGCACTAATATATACTAATACACACACATATATGTATATATACATACATATACACACATGTACATATATATACACACATATAACTATAAACATATACCTGAAGCTACAAATGCGTTCCTCAGCTCACTCAGTGACAGCGTTCCTGTTTTTGAAACGTCGGTGAGGAAGAAAGTCTCCTGATAAGAGAAGATTGAAACCATGAAACTGATCAGGGAAAATCTTCACATCTATAGCAGATGTATTGATATATGTTTTAAGGCTGTTTTTTTCCCTTTACCTTGTACTTGGTGACCTTGTTCCACAGACGGACAAATTCCTCACTGTTTAGTTTGCCTGTGATCGATGTCTTTTAAAACCCACATTAAGGTAGCAAAGGGACAAATCTTAGTCTGGTCTTTCAGATGAGTAATGCTGGTTATATCAACAGAGAAGCACTTAGGTTTGCTTACATATAGACTTCTGCAATAGTTACTTTTCAACAGCTCAAAAAGGCAAACTACAAAGTTTCTTAATCTGCTTTTTCCAGTATCACATGTATTATAACAGGATACATCCATTAGAGCCACCATGCTGCGACAGGCATCAAGGCTGAACCCTCCAGATTTCATTTCTCCTAAATAAAACAGAGTTGAATTAGCAAAGACAGTGTAGCACAATTGTCATCCACAGTATTCAGAGTCATAGACTGCATGTCGAAGTAGCCATGGCGACTAAGAAACTTAGGGTCTTGCACACCCTGCTGTATTACTGATGTTTACACTAATGTGGACCACAGTTAATTTTGTATTAATAAGTTAGAGTCATATTCTCATAAACCAGAGTTTGCCAGAGTCCGATGAAGGCTTACAGGAAATAATACTGATTTATAAATTGGACGGGTCAGACCTGGAAACTACGCTATATGAACAAAAGTATTTACAGGGCTCCAAACCTCCTCTGGCAATAACATCAGCACAAAAACTGTGCACAAGGAGCTTCATGGAATGGGTTCCCATGGCCAAACAGCCATGTGTAGGTGGCCCAGTAAATTTAAATTGAGCTTGACAGACTTTTTAAAGGCCAAACCTTTCAGGATGTTTTCATTTAGAAGCCTCTGGAGCTGCTCAGCATCCACTTCTTCATACTGAAACATTAATTGATTTGGTTTACTACATGATACATTACACAGACGTTAGACACATAATGCTATATAAACTTGTAATATTGCAGTAATGCGGCTAATATTATTAGCAAAAAGATCTTTTTTAATTACCTTGTCAGAGTATTGACGGAAGAATGTTTTCTTGTTTTCTTCATCCTGATGGTTTTTTACTTTTGTGACCTGACGAGTCAACAGTTCACATTAATAACACATGAACAGCAAAATAACACGGACACAATTAAATGATTTGTTACAAACCTTTTCAACTGGCTCATATCTTTGCTCATTTGAATTTGAATTCTCACTGTGGGGAGACCAATATGCATTACTTTCATAGAAATCAACTGTAATGTGTCAAATGCAAATTTTGTTTTAAATTTTTTTATGTCATATCATCAGACATCGACAGTGAGCATACTAGCAACAAGTCTCTTCTCTTGAGTGGATGGTGAGGATGAAGGAGGCTGTCTCGTTGGGTTTGAAGGTGGATGGCACAATCAGGTATTCACCAGGCTTCAGCATAAGGAACTCTATCACCTCACGGGCATTCATGTATTTATCACTCCGAGCAACAGGCAGATGGGTGTTGAAGAACATTGCTGGAAACTTCCCACTTTGCGTTTTGTACTGAAATTATTCAAAGTGATATTTCAGCTCCCCAATTTCATTTGAAGAAGTTTCTGAAGTGCGTACAGACGTGTCAACTTGAAGGTTTTATGTATCAGCGCATACAGATACACAGAACCTTAATAGTGAAAGACAGTGTACTTTCCTTTTCACATCACCATATGTGTATTATAAACATGAAATAGATTAAATTAGTTTCTTACGTCTTCGGACACCTTGAAGGACGTCAGATGAATTTTGTTCATGTTGGGAATAAACAATAATTCAGTTAGTCGTTAGTTAGTTATTTCAACATGTGCACAGCCACTGTATGAATGCTTGGACAGCATATTAAAGCTTGGCTTGCTAACAAAATGGTTTTTTGTATGTTGTAGTAAATTTTTGATCTGTCATTTTCTGCATTTCAACACCACATTATTATTGTTGTTTCCACATTACGATACAAGTTCTGACAATAGTTAAATACATTTTCATGCTCTGAAAATGTCAACTTCAACATGGTATTTGTTTTCACCATAGTTATGCATGTATGAATGATATGACAAAGAGAAATATTTACCAAATATACAGCAAAACCAATGTGGAGGTTCTGCACCAGGCGTCTGTTCCTCTTGTCAGGCTTTTGCATGAGAGACACTAGGATGTTTTTCTCCCCATTGGTCTCTGAGTTTTCACCTACGACCTTAATTCGATACTGTGGATTTGTCCAGAAAGTGTCTGGAGGACATAGAGGGAAAAATATGTTTTATTTACATGAATTGAAGATTAAAAAATTATGTTCTGCTGAACATTTAAACACCTATATTCCAGTATATGCTATATAATTACCTCTGTTATTTATGCAGCCTCCAGCAGTAGTTCCAGCAACCCACCGACCCTCGTACACAGAGGTCTTCCACTGAGCAGAGGATTTTCCATCTATGAAGTCTGGTTTCAGGCCACAGATGTCAAGATCTGTGTAGAACTTACAGAAATCTTCAAATGCCATCCTGTTAATAAAATCAGGTAGATTCTCATTCCTAATTTATTTAGATGTGATGTCAAAGTATAAAACTCTAAGCTTATGACATAGTACAGAGTAAATAAAGCAAAAAAAGAGAAAACTACAACTTCTGGTGGTATTAATATAATTCCGCCAGAGGTTGTAGTTTTCTTTTGACGAAATTTGCTTACCAAAACTCTCCATCATCAGCCACTGAAAGGCACATTTGGCGGTCTTGAGAACTCACAATGTCCCACATGGGGGACCTTAAAGACAGTATTTTAGGTAAGAGATGACACATTATGTTGGTAATTTTTATCCAGAGTTGCATATTTTGAAGAAAATTATTCTCTAATTAAATATACCAAAGCTGATTACTGCTTACCGATCACTCCAGTCTCCTACCCACTCTCCTTTGCCCCAGGGGTTCCACAAACGGATCAGCTTCACAAGTTTTCCTTGGCTAATAAGCTGGCCGCAGGCACCAGAAAAATCACAGTTATTGGTTCGATGCATGCTCAATCATCCAGGTAAGTAAATCACAAAAGGTTGATTCTGTTCATCTGGACGTAACGTTTTCAATGCAAGAAACGTTTCGTCACTCATCCAAGTGACGTCTTCAGTTTCAGCTGACTGCAGGTTTCCCCAACCTTATAAACAGTACATTGCACAATGACTGAAACGAGCATCACTGAACGAACAATCAGCTGGAAACACTGGTTTGAGGGGGAGTCAAGGAGGCCATTTACGTGATTGCAGCCATTCCCCAACTCTCTGTGGATGGTACTCATTGCCACTGATCAGTGGTCTTTGATCAGTAGTTGTTAGTCAATGGTCATGAGAATTTGCATATTAATGATCAAGGAACTGATCTCAGAGCCCATTGTTCATTCAGTGGTTCTATTTTCAGTCATTGTGCAAATGTACTGTTTATAAGGTTGGGAAAACCTGCAGTCAGCTGAGACTGAATAAGTCACTTGGATGAGTGACGAAACGTTTCTCCCACAAAACGCTATGTCCAGATGAACAGAATCAACCTTCTGGGACATATTATTGTTGTATTTAAATGTATGCTTAAAGGTTTTTAAATCTCCCCTAAACATTTTGTCTAATATGTCATGCGCTTGTTTTTGCTGTAATTCTTCCTACACTGCATACTGTGATACTATGTGATAGCATTCTTTTTATTGCTGTAATCTTACCAGGGAAGTATTATTACTGTAGATTCACTTCCAATACTAACTGTGATTACTGTGTAAGTATAATTCTTTACCTCTTTAACCCCTGTCACAGTGTAGGCGTGCCCTTGGACCAGTCCATTTGGCAAAACTGTGTTAGCAGATGTTTCCTACAATCAAGGAACATTGGTCATTGTAAAAGCATAAAAAATGAAAATAAAGACTTCTGATACAATAATATCATTAGAAAAAAGTGACTGCAAAGTTTGGTTATGTTGACTTAAAGCAAATTTCAACATTTTGGGACACTTTGTCTTCATAAAAGATGTTTCTGGCAGTCAACCAACCGCTTCACAAAAAACTTAAAATAGATTTTGAACTTTCAGAGTCTACTAAGTCAAAACAGTCTTCTTGTTCCAGGATTTGCATTCCCACTTAAGCAGTCCCAAAGTGCATGCTAACTTGGGTTGTATTTGTGCAATATTGGTTGATTATGCCATAAATATAACTTCATCATTACATCATTGATTTAGTTTTATAGTTTTTAGGCAATATGATACCAGTTTTATTGGTAGATGATGAAGTGCAGTCTGAGTGGAAAACACAGACTTTGTTATAACTCACCTCAAAATGCATAAAATGTTTGTTAAAATGTCAAAACAGTTTCACAGCATCTCTAATCTATACTAACACTAATCAAAGTCCTCTAAGCCCTTTTTTGTAGTTGGAGAATAATCTCCCTGAATAACCTCGGGCTGTTTCTGAGTTCTGTTTTTTTGTGCTTACCCCTTGAGGTGTACCACAGCCCATCAATGTGTTGGATTTGCCAGCTCTGCATATCAGCCCCCACACGTCTGAACTGGCGTCCGACAGCTGGACGCACATGTGGACGCCACCGGTGAAATCCATCATAGCCTCTGAAGGAGTTCCAGAAGTCATGTCGGTGTAGGAACCACAAACCCTGACAGAGGTAGATAATATTTTTCACAGATCCCCCACATGTAACTTGTTCACTGTATATCGGATAAATCATATGTTTCTTTGCATACTTGGCATAAGCTTTCTCCAGCAGAGCAGGCCAGAACTCATTTGGATCTTTGGAGTGAACAAAGATTAGTCTGCCATTGATCGTCGGCAACTTGTCATCAATGACGACGTCCACCCACCGCCCGAATCTCCAGAACTTAAATAAAGATACAATTGTTTTGTGAGCTTGTTGTGTTTCATGAAATTTGATCATTAGAGACAAAATAATCCAAACTCTGAAATAAACAGCTTTTAAGTTTTAGTTTAGTGGAGAAAAACAGTTAAAGATAATAATTACTTCTCTTATTCTGATAGTTTAATGATGTTTACCCTGAAGTGAAAAATGCCACAGTAGTTCTCTTTGATTTTTTGGTCGAGCGGAACAACTTGTTCAAAAATGTGATTCTGGAAAGTCAGTGCGCCGATTGATGCAAGAAACCAGCAGTTTCCTGGTTAACAACAACAAAAAAGAACAATCAGGACTGTAGGCAGATACAAGAGTGTAAATATTAGGAGTGAAGAAATGACCCTACCAAGTACACCTTGACCAAAGTCAAATCTGGAGACGCCATCAACCACAAATTCAGCATCAGGAGCAATTTGCTGTAAAACAGGGAGTCAGTTTTCAAATATAAGGATTGCTTCACTCATTTCCACTTAATGTATCCGACCATTCCCAAATTTAAGAGGTTTGGGGCCAAGTTTGAAATATGAAACTCTACTTCACAGGCTTAAATATCAGGATTAATTTAATTATTGTCACATCCACTAGAGGGCACTGTTACAGTGAAAATCTCACTTCTTGGTTCATAAGAAGAGCTACATTTTCACAATCTCAAATGCAGTGGGGCAAAGGTGGAAAAGATATTGTATTTTATTTTCTAAAATTCTAAAATGAATTGTTAGCTCATGTCTAGCAGTCTAGGGCAACCACTTTTATTTTTGAAATGTTAAGCATTATTGTTAGCTGTGTACTGGGACTGTGTGAATTGAAGAACAGCTCATTCAAACACTTTTACAATCTGACTGCAGAAAAATGTCATTAGCAGAAAATTTAAACTGAATCACTTGCAGTGAAAAAGGGGGAATCAGTCCCCGGCTGATTAAACATTTAGATGTGATAGAGCATCTAATGTGCAATTTAAATATCTTTAAATACTCACCGCAGGTCTTAGCCACTTCACGTGGGCCAGGTCGGAGGGCTTCAGTATCCCCTGGCCAATAGACTTTGCATCAGGGGGGAACATATCATCGAGGTACCTTACTCCTTTGATTAGACAGTACTGCTTCAGGTTCTTGAAGTCTTGGTTACAGAACCTTTCAGGGTTGGAGATGCTCCCATATCCCTTCTGCTTGTGACGAGCCTCCATAATGTTCAGGCATGCACCAGGAAGAGGCATTGCTGCAGTGTTTGTGTCTGTTTTCAAGAAGTTGGCATGTAAATTTGATAGATTAGTATAATAAATGATATGCTACAAAGAAACAATGTCAGCTCAAATCCTAACAGTAAAATTAAATTCTTCTTAAAATGATCAGTACGCTCCTCAAACCTCTAGGGTGATTATCAGTCTACTCCACCTCTAGATTACAACCAGTAAATTACATTAAATATTTTTTTGGTAACGTAACTTTAGATATTAAAAATAAAGCTTGGTTGATGTAAGAATTGATGTAAAAAAGTCAATGCCAAAAAAACATGACATACTCTGTCATTTCATATATTTAATTGTCATATAAGACAATTTTATTCTTCTTTGCTTGTGTTTAAATTCAGTACTTCAGAAAAGGTTATTTGTAGGCATGCTTCTTTATGTATGAAAATCTCTGTCTGCACAAAACAAGTACATACAAATTACAAATTCATTAGACCACCACCCAGTGTAATGTTTATACCACAGCTGCTCTCAATTAACAGTATTAGTAAATACCAAAATCATGTTTTATGTTTCTGTAACCAACTGTATGTGTAGCCTCTTTAATCAAAATAGTATTTTTAAAGCTGTTGTTATCCATTAATTTTCATATTTCATACAACTGTAATTTTATTTTAATTTGCCTAATAGATAACAATATAATTCTAAGTAATTTCTAAAAACACATTTTCATTCTTGTTATGATAGATGGTCTAATAAATTTGTTAAGCACTGTATGCCCATTTGCTTTTTAGGAAGCAGCTCAGCTCATGCTTAATGTTTATATTGACTATAGCTGCTACTACTAATAATATTAATAGAATTAACTAAAAACAATATACATACTGAGATTAAAGTGGTAGACATTTAGAGGAAATTACCTAAGATTTAACTCAGTTTTATGAGCCGTTTTTTGCAAGGTAACAGTCTGCAACAGCACAAGTGCAGCACCTGTTCTAATAGGTATAGGTGACCCATAATGATAAAGGTGGGTCGCCTAACTAAATCTAGGTGAGAAAAAAAATAGGTGAAATAATATATAAATATTAAAAACATTGCTTGGGTTTTTTTTCTCTTTTAAAAGAAAAAGAACTGCAATTTACAATAAAATATCAATGAAATGCCCATATAGTAATAATATTTAATGAGACTATGAAACTAATAAAAACAAAACAAAACCTAACACTAAAAATAAACAGAAAAAGAAAAACTATAATAACTGATTTTAGTCATTAGTCCTAAAATTGTTAAACAAACATCTTACCTGAACGAGTCACGAAAGAGGAAGCGTGTTGTTTAGTAGATATGGAGCAGGTCTGCAGGTAAGAGTGGACAGGCTTCAGTCTTATATAATGCCCACAATCCCCTAAATCAGACAGGACAGGTTGTGGCTCCTCCTTACCTTACTATGCAAATTTCACTCAAACTCCACCACTTTCCTTGGAATTACTCTGGAACCTGCAGGGTTAGTTTTATAGGTGTTTACACACAAGTCATGTTAATTCTTAATGTACAGGTGTGATGCCCTGTATACAGCTTCCTGGTTTTTATTTAAAATAACCCAAAGGTTTGCTTGACTTCAGCGCAAATATGTAACTCTGTTGTTGTATGTTGTCTGCTAAATAAACATTATATTTTAGATGTTTGAACAACCTTGAGTAAGTTTGTTTAAACTTACAGGGCTGCCATGGTAGTTGGCATCCACTTTATTTTTGGTTTCTTCGAGCATTTGTGCATGTTAGAACTTGTAACTACACAAAGATTTTATGGCTGACAGTTAAATCTTTTTGCCTCTAAAGTGTTTGACTACTGTAGAACAAGAAAAAAAATTCACTAACAAAATAACTGACTTCACCAATTAAACTGCACGCCAAGATATTTTTGCTGATGTACATGTGCAGTAAAGATCCTGATGTTACTTGTTTAACAAAGATTTACTATATGATATATTTAAATATTTACAGACGTGGACAAAAATGTTGCTACCCTTCGGTCAATGAAAGAAAAACTCACAATGGTCACAGCAATAACTTTAATCTGACAAAAGTAATAATAAATAAAAGTTCTATAAATCTTAACCAATGAAAGTCAGACATTGCTTTTCAACCAAGCTTCAACTGAATTATTTAAAAAATAAATGCATGAAACAGGCCTGGACAAAAATGATGGTACCCACAACTTAATATTTTGTTGCACAACCTTTTGAGGCAAACACTGCAATCAAACGATTCCTGTAACTGTCACCTCTCAGCAGGTATTTTGGTCCACTCCTCATGAGCAAACTGATCCAGTTGTTTCCGGTTTGAAGGGCGCCTTTTCCAGACTGCATGTTTCAGCTCCTTCCAAAGATGCTCAATAGGATTGAGGTCAGGGTTCATAGAAGGCCACTTTAAAATAGTCTTATGTTTTCCTCTTAGCCATTCTTGGGTGTTTTTAGCTGTGTTTTGTGTCATTGTCCTGTTGTAAGACCCATGATCTGCGACTGAGACCAAGCTTTCTGATACTGACCAGCACATTTTTCTCTAGAATCCCTTGATAGTCTTGAGATTTCATTGTACCCCGCACAGATTCAAGACAACCTGTGCCAGATGCAGCAAAGCAGCACCTGTCACGGCCTGGGGGATCGGCAAGGCGCTGGTCGGCCTTTTTTTTTTCTTTTCTCTCTCTTGCGCTCTCTCTCACCTCCTCTCTGTCGCTGGGGCAGAACTCATTGTGGGTTCACGCCCTCGGCCCTCGGCCCACGGAAAAGAACACACCTGATGCCCATCAAGGTGAATGGCATTTCAGCCAGGAGGTGACTGCTGGTCTTCGCTGGATTGTTGTCTACCACACGTCAGTGAGAGTCAAGCTACAGCTCAAGATAAGTCAAGTGTCTTTTGTGAATATCGTACTCATTCCTGTTTCCTCATCTACAGACCCCCTGGATAACCTTTCCCATGTGAATCTGTGTGTCAAGTGTGAAGAAAGGAACTGCAGTCATGTATGTGGAGAGTTGGAGAGCGAGTGATTCCCCCCCTTGGATTTCCCTGGAGTCCCGTCCCTCACATTGTTGTATATAGCACTGCCCGGCACTCTCTGTATATACACCTGGTGAACTCTGTAAATAAATCCTTGTGTTCAGTTGATTCAGGAGTCCTGCGTTTGAGTCCCCTGCATCTTTGATCTGTCATCAATTTCCTCCTGCAGCCACGTCCAGGGAGGTTGGCTTAAGATAAGATAAAGGATTTCAAAAGAGAGACTCTGGATTAACATGTCCCTTTGGCCACATTATTTTCTTTCTTTTCTAGGGGTACCATCATTTTTGTCCAGGCCTGTTTCATGCATTCATTTTTAATTCAGTCAAAGCATGGTTGAAAAGCAATGTCTGACTTTCATTGGTTAAGATTTATTATTGGTTTTGTAAGATTAAAGTTATTTCTGTGACCATTGTGAGTTTTTCTTTCATTGACCGAAGGGTAGCAACAATTTTGCCCAAGTCTGTATATTATAGGAGAGGCTGACTTATGGAGCTTCTTTGAAATCTCACTTGAGACGAGCATGTGGGCATGTGCTTCTTTTTAAAACTTTCCCGTTCCATTTTGCAGAAGTTGAAGTTTTTCAACATTAAATTAAAGGCTGCTTTGAATAACAGGAGGAGGCATGCATAGCTCTGTTCTCCAACACTCCCCACTGCACGCACTGGCTTGCGGCCTGCCTGTGATTTATTTTTTTCATTTGTTAAGAAAAAAACAAACAAAAAAACAAAAACAAATGTGATGAACAAACCACACAACCTGCAACTACAAGATAACCAGAAGAGTACATGGTTAGGTTACTTTCACACCATAAAAACCTGTTTAGAGGCAAACCTCTCCCATGCATCCTTTTCACCACCGTTATACATCAGTGGTGAAATCAGCAAAGATGCACTTGAATGTCTCATCTGTTCTGGATGTTGAAGGATTCCCCTCACTGGCCATAATTTCCCCATTATAGATTACTTATATACAGTATTTCTAGGTGTATAGGTGAAGTTAACACTTGCATTATTGTAAGCCAGTGTCAATGTTAAGGCCTAAATTGCCATTAGAATATTGCAATTAGGAGGATAACTGCAATTATAAACTAAAGCTTTTTATCAGAGTGTGAGCCTGTCAGTGAGCAAAAACTCCTTATCCAGGCTGGCCACGTGAGAAGGGTTACTTTGTTTCCTTAAGGAGGCCAGAGGTTATAAACTCAGCAGTCAGGATATGGGAATTTCTATAGAAAGGGGCATCTGTACTTTCACACCTTTGCTAATGAGTTAATCTGAAATTTGTGGTAAACACAGATTCTATGTCATTCTTTTGCATGTTTTACCCTGTTCAGTCTAACCGCCTCTACCTGCAAATTTAGGATAGGTAAGCTGGCAAAGCACATTTCCAGTTTATTTATTCAGAAGTCATTCTTGCATGATAGCACATACAGTGATCTTATCACGTTCAGATCCTTTCAAGTGATGGGGAAAAATGAAACTAAATTACTGGTGTCATGTTAAGACCTGCCTATGGCTGCACAAGATGAAGATGAAGAAACTAAACTAAGATAACTAAAGGATGCCGTCAAATGCTGGAGTCTCCGAGGCCAAATTATCAAACAAAATCAAACCATTCCCAAGAAAATAGTTTAATTAAAAAGAAGGTAATGGTGAATTTCCCATCTAGTGAGAAGAAAAAGGAGTAGAATAGGCAGCAACAAAAAGGACAGGAGCGTAATGCCAGTTTGAGTTTGAGTTTGTTTTGTTCACACTAAACAACAAGCGAGCGAGAGAGATACTGCAACATGGCCAAACTTGTCTCCAAATTCGTAGTCATTTCGTTAAATTATGTTTTTGTTACGCAGCGGACCATGAAGACCACTCTACCCACATTTTAAAACTGAGACCTTCTAAAACATGAAGTCAAAAGATATAAGTCTTTTGACTTCAAGTTCTGTATGAGAACTCTTATGCCAGTCAAGGAAAAACTTATTTTTTAAGCTACAACATCAGTTTGACGTTAGAAAAGTAAACACCAAAGACTATGGGCTTTGAAACGTCTTGAACCAGAAAAATCGAAGCAGAATATTTCATTCAAACACACAATAGGTGTTCACAAACGTGAAAAAAAATATTAAAATCTTCTGAGAATTATTCTCTTTTACTCATGCCTAACGTTGCGTTGGTCTTATATTCATCAGTCATCGGGCGATGGTCTGATTTTCTAAGCTATTTCCAGTCAAACTGGTACCACTTGTCTTTAAAGTGTTCCCAGAAGCGATCACTAATCTCTTTACTGTTATTTGGAAATGCCAAAAACAACAACAACAACAAAAGGTTTTGTAGGCTGTTGACTTCGGAGGCCATTCTGTTGTTTTGTTGATTCTCTTTCAGTTAACAGGTGTCACTGATGGCATGTTAACTGTAAATGAACAATATCTAATTAGACTCTAGCTAGAGACCTGGACATTTCTGTTAGAAGCCAGTAGAGGGCAGTAGTGGAAATGATGGTGATCACACAAGAGAAGGTTGGGTCTGTAAAGACCTAAAATCATACATTAAACATACATCCTTGTTTATCAGAAACGATGTGATAATACACAAAAAAGTCTTTGGTGGAGGAAAAATAATTTTACTCAAATATTTTAACGTCACAATCAGTGATCTGATTGCTGACACTATTAACATGTACTCTATTCTCTTTGACTTCACTCAAGTGGTGCAGTGCTGCTATGCCCCAGTGTGATGGCTTAACCCATATTGTGCAGAACTAGAAGGTCATTAATGCTTTAATCTCTTACAGACTATAAGGAGACTATGACGATTGCAATGCACATTATTCTGACATCAGCAGGGAAAGCGTATGAAAACTGTGCTTCCTTCAACATCAGAATCTTAAATGTTGTGAATCGTGCCTACAGTTTGCCAACTCCTCTGTGATGTCCCAGTGCAGGATTAGAAACTTCCTTATGGCTGCTAATTTTTGACTGAACATCAAAGGTGACGTGGTCTTTGCAGAGCCCTCGGCAGGCTAAGTCATTGATAAACAAAAGGTTTACATAGGTTATGTTTTCTATTATGTTTTAAAAATGTAATTGAATTTCAGGTAAAAATTGTTTTTTTGTTTTTTTAAATTTCTCCCTGTAATTACAATACAGTAATTGTATAAGTGAGCATGGAGGCTGGTGGAGGGAATAATGTCCCAGTGGTGATGCTGGGTAATTTCCTGCCTTTAAACAAACACACTGCCTAATATTCTAGATAACATAACATGGCAATAAAATATATGAAATTAAAGGTATAACCTAACCAGCTCTTCCTTATTTGTAGCCGTCTCAGAATAAAGTTGGCACATGAATTACAGCTGTTCTGTTAACCTTAAATTAAATGTTCAATCACAAAGAATTGAAAACATACTCATCTGTTTTGCTCGTGTCTCCTTTAGCGCTCCCAATTCCGAAGAACTTCATGCCTTTGCTGTGTTTCTTTAGCAACCACAGCTGTCATCACATTTTCCCTAGAATAAGTGTAACTTACTTGCACAGATTCCTGAGCAGAGGTTCCAGCAGGTTATCAGCTCATAAAGCTGTCCTGCCCTGACAGGTGCAATGAATCTCTGACTGAAGGAGCTGTCAGTCAGCATGAACATGCCTAAAATGCAAATATGGAGATTGCATTTTTGAATGAAAAAAAAAAAAGCTCACTGAATATTTGTGTTATTTGCAATATTTGCAAGTTGGGGCAAGTTTCTACCATCTTTTATCACCTGGTACAGTTTATCCATCATGGGCTTTGATTGCTTTGATCGAGGATGGAAGTCTAGCCAATACCACAGATGACATGGAGAGTCATAATCTGGTTCTCAAATACTTTCTTACTTACAGTTAAGTCTTTGCTTAGCAGGAGATAATGGAGGACAATAGGACAAATGTGCTGTCAACCCAAGAAATAGTGTCACTATAGGTCATGGTTCCTGTAAAAGTAAATAACCCGAGTTACCAACCTCCCTTTACAAACAAAACTGTGCCATGCTGTCAGCACTTGCTGGGGTGATTTTATCCAAGTCATGATGAAGCCTGTTGTTTCCTCAGACTTTAAATAGCAGACTCCACGTATGGACTTATATTGTACTCAGTGTTCTCTGTTTAGCTGCTCTAACAGCTGACATGGCTTCCAAGTTTTCCCACCACTGGATATCTGAAGGTTTGTTGGCAACTGTTCTGTTATTAATCATATCCTTCACTCTGAACGCCTTCCGTGACATTAATATTGAGAACACTTAACACTTCAGAAATGTTTTCATACCGATGTGTGCGTCAGCCTCTCCAGAGAGCTCTTTTGACTTCATTGAATTGATTTTGCCCTGACCTTATGTACATTGTGCCAGACTAAATGTTCTTGCACAATATATCTTGGACTCCAGACAAGTTTGTTAGCAAAGTAAACAGGATACATCTGGCCCACAGTTTCTCGTCCCACAGGAATGCATGTTTTTACCTTTTCTTAATGAGCTGTTAAGTGTCTGAGACAGTGTAAATATCTTCGACTGAGAGAAAGTTGCCAGGATGTAGTGGAAAACTTAAAGCATTATCATTTAACGACACTACTTTCTGCTACTAATTAATAGCTGAAAATATAATCCTACTATTACAGACTGGCCGGAAAACGTGTCAAAAAAATATGGGCAAAACAGAAGCTAGACTCCCTTTATCATGTAGTTGCGCTCAACTACATGTCCACTCTTGTCTGTCAATTTCTCTTTCTCTCTCTTTATAACAATATTTAGAATGAATACAGGCTTTGACTTGTCACATCCTTTAGACTTGCTCTCACCTGGATTTAGATCTGTACTGTAAACAAACAATGAAGCGCAGAACAGGAATAGAAGGTAGATAGAAAGTAAAATAAACTTTACATCAGCTTCTTTACCGGCAACTTGTAATATGCCAGCAGACTAATGGCTCCGAAAGTTAAAATTGGCCAATAATCTAGTAATTTAAGCTACATAAGCTAATGTTTCTGATGCTATTTAGAGAACAAATTCAAATAATGCAGGGGCGATGTTGTGACTTATCAGAACAGTTTGCACTTTTACAGTATTTCATATAAATGTTTTAAATCTGCATCTCTAATTTATATCATGAAATGACCTCTGCATCTTCTTTCTGCCAGAGCAACCAAAGTCTCATTTAATCTATTAATGACAAACCAGCCTCTGTGTGAGCGCTCTGGGTAGCTTTCATTTTCCAGTAGAGGAGATGGCAAAATATGATTATAAAACAATGTCAGAAAATAATATTAAAACACATTATCATTACCCTGATAAAGGGTCTAAACACACCCATGACCTAAAAAGAAGATGAAACCATAAAAAAACTGTGATATTCTGGATTAGGCTCTTAAAAGGATCAGGACAGAAGGATGTGGATAGGTGCCTTTATTGAACAGCAGGACATCACACACTAACTTGTTGTTTCTTAGCGGTGCAGAAAACTACCCTTTTTTGTTGTTATATATTGGTCAACCAAGAACTAGCCCTGTAACAGGCACTTCTGTATTTTACCACTGGGGGGCAACAATTCACTCTATTACAAAAACCATGTACGTTTACAGTGTTTTAATTATGGCTGTGAAAATACCAAAATAAAATTTTATTAAGTGGACCACATATTAAAACAGACACACCCTCAGGTCAACAATCCCGAATTATATTTTTCATATAGCTTCTCAGAATATTGAACAAAATTTTTTACATGTTTTTATTTAAAATTGGAAAATATTTTATCCAAACAAATGGTGTTTGACATATTTTCAAGTATTTTTTAATTTCCAAATATAAACTATAAGAGTACTTGCAAGAATATAACCAGAAACCTAAATTAAATATAAACAGCTGAATTACAAAAGCTCGTGACTGGGTTGAATTCAAAGAAATCTGCTTCAGAAAATATTGCAAACAATAGCTTAAATATAGATGTTAAGGCAGTTTTCTATAAAGTGTGAGAATTACTAAGTCACATCACATCAGAAAAGATTTACATTTGTTTTCTGATCGTTGTCATGTAACTAAAGCCACCAGTTTCGTAGATTCACCCAGTTTGGTAAAATGTAGTTATTTGAATTTCCTACACCAAAGTAAACAGGCGGTGATTAACCTGATAGTAATAATATTTTAAATAGACTTGGAAGAATTTATTAGCAAGGCTTTGTTTGAAGTAGACACTATTTAAGTGCCACTGTGCACTCAGAGGGTGGAGATTGGTGTCTGTTTCCTGTGATTGAAGTCGAGGCACTTCCTGTATTTAAACAAATACAGGAAACGTCTGTATTCACATGAAGGCCCGCAAAGGTCTTCTGTACTTGCCCTCCAAAAGGTTATTGGGTTTAAATATGAAAAAGCAGTAATCAAGAGTTATGTAAATTGTACATTTTGGGAGGTTTTAAACAATCCATTACAGTATGAATATTAAAACTCATATTTTGGTTATTATACACAAAAGATTAAATAGCAGCATAAGAGCTGGGGGTAGGCAGCAAATCTAATCAATAGTGATACTTCTATACCTGCATAACAGGAGGAAGATTACACATTAATAAAATACTGATGGTTTACGATAAGTGCAATTTTAACATCTTTATAGTAAATAATGAGGTGAAGGTCAGACGTGGCGACAGAGTGGCAAAGTTCACGGGTTCACTTCCTGTGGCGGCTATTTGTAATGGCACAGTCCCCTCCATGAATCTGACCGCTCCATGTTCATGTATTGAAAGGCACCACAATTCAGGGAGTCTGCTTAAAAAGCTTGAACTCTGTTGGGGCCGGAGACATCTGGATAACCAGTCAAAACACTCCAGAGCCTTTCATTGTTTTCTTCCTCGAAACGGAACCAGTCAGCATGGGAGTAAGAAAGAGCTACTAACTGCTGCTAAACATGATTTCCGTCTTTAGTTTTGCAAACAGGATACTGGAGCCTGAATGTTGCTTTGAGAAACACTTGTTCTTTGGCTACGAATGGGCAACCACTTATTGGTCTCTTTTTACCCTAAAACTCCCAGGAACCCTTTGGAGAGCAAACATTTTGCTGATCTTCGTGGCAACTATGTTGTGGCTTCTTGTCCTGCAGCTCATTAACAGCTTCGAAGGTTTATCAGGGTTTGAACATGAAACGCTGTGCACCTCTAATGCCTGCTTCACTGCACACATGAAGAAGGAGAGGTTTGACAAGGCCAAAGAAGACTGCGACAAAAGAGGAGGATATTTGATGACCATAAGAGACCGAAAAGAAGAGGATGTGGTGCGCTCACTTCTCTCATTATTAAAAAGTCAACGACATGGGACGCTGCTTGAATTTTGGATTGGATTAAAACTCAAAGAAACCAATTGTGTATTTCCTGACCAGCCACTCCGAGGATTTAAATGGGTATCTGGAAATGAGGAATCCCACTACTCCAACTGGAAAGAAGAGCCTGCCTCCACATGCTTAGCAGAGAGATGTGTAAATATTGATTACAACTTTTCAAGTGAGAATCACCTGAAATGGACTGCTGTCCCTTGCAAAAAACGTAAAGCTTTTTATGCATGCAAGTTTTATTTTAAGGGGATGTGTGAACCTTTGGCTCTACTGGGGCCTGGGGAAATCGCTTACACAGTACCTTTCTCACAAGACCCACTTAAAAGTCAACTGAAGTCATTTCCTCATGGAACTTTTGCTATAATTCGGTGTAGCGATCAGGAGGATCGCATGTCTTTGTGCAACGCTGTTAACCATACCTACCGGTGGACTAACCTGGGCCCCTTTTGCAAAACAGGAAAGCGAAGCTGTGATATCAGCAATGGTGGGTGTGAACATTTGTGCCGTCAGGATGCAGATGAAATTCGATGCGATTGCAGAGAAGGTTATGAATTGGAAAAAGATGGACTCCGCTGCAGGATCAAAGACTTGTGCAGTCCTGACACCTGTGAGCATCAGTGTGTAATGAGCGAGTCGGGATATTTCTGCAAATGTCCAGTTGGCTTCGAACTGCACGAAAACCAACGCAACTGCTCTGACATTGATGAGTGCCAATCACAGGCTTGTAAGAACGACCTGTGCATAAACACACATGGCAGTTATAAGTGTGCCTGCAAAGTCGGCTACAAAATGATGGATGGCAAATGCAGGGATGTTGATGAGTGTGCACAAAGGAAATGTGAGCACATCTGCTTGAATACCATTGGATCGTTCTCTTGTTTTTGCAAGGAAGGCTTTGCTTTCTCTGAAGATGGCCATTCATGTGAAGACATTAATGAATGTGTGACTGACAGCTGTTCAGGGGCTAAGTTTGAATGTGTAAATACTGTAGGAAGCTTCATATGCACCCACCTGGAAAATGATGGAACCACTTATGCTCCAAATGTGACCTTTGCACCATTAACCTCATCAGATTACCCATCTTATGAGAAGACACAAGAAAACTTTACAGAGTCTTTAACCAGTTCTACAACTGAGCACCCATATCCTCAAACCGATTCACCCATTCCAGACCCGGAGAAAGTTACAAACAAGGATCCACTGAGCAACACAACCATGGCCACGAGTTTCGCCAAGACAATCAATTCCAGGGTGATAATCTGCGTCCTCGGTTCAGTCATTCCTCTTGTTGTGTTGATTGCAATTACTTTGTTTTTTGCAATTTTTCGATGCAGTCGCTCTAAAAAAGAAGTGAAGAAGAACACCACTGCAGATGGCTACTGCTGGGTGTCCTCTGGCTTGGATCCACGTTTAGAGAAACTATACGAGTCCATCTTGACTGATGACCCATGACCATTTAGTGACAGAAAAGACTGACTAGAGTTATGTTTATTTATGCAATTCTTGCAATCTCCTGTGATTACACTACATATCAAAACGCAAATCAGAAAACGTCATTGTCCATCAAATAGTATTTGAATAAGAGTAGAGTCATAATGGGGGAAAAATAAAAAGTAAATGGGTGTTAAGTGGAAGTGCATAATATGCTGTAAAGGTTATGAAGGATGTGTAATGACTGTTTTTATTGCACGGTTAATAGTCTGAGGCAATGTAAATATCTTTACCTATGAGAAAGTTACCAGTATTTGCTGTAAAAAAAATTTCATTCAATGTTAAGATCAGACACTTTTCTTCATTTGTTTGTGACAATATTTTATGCTATTGTGTATAATCCTGCTATTACCTCCTGTCCTGAGAATCTGCTTGTGTACTATGAAAACAAAAGAGGATCTTTAGCTTTAATATCACAGAAAATGATCATTAGACCATTTACTGATCACTCTACAACCTGTGCCCCAAATAACACAACAAAAAAAGAAAAAAATACACAAGTATCGAAGTAAAAGTACTAAAGAGATATTATTTGTATAATATGATCATTATTACTGGTGCATTAAAATGTTGGTGGTACTTTGCTGTTTGAGCTGGCTGAAGTATAATATAATCTAAAAGTAAAAAGTGGACTAACACGTATATTCTCCAGAGAGTATACCTCACAAACATTGTTAAGAACTTAAAGGTACTTTTTGAAAAAAAAAATTGTTTAGAAGAGCTTCAAAGGTCAAAGCTTTTGTACTGTGTTGCAGCGATATGAAGTTGAAATAGGCTCTGGCTGTAAACTCTCATTTGGACCACGTGATAATACAGCGAGTTATTTTGACCTGCCCAGAGTTCAGCACAACACATTTCAGCCTTTTTAAAGATATTATTAAACTCCATCCTGCTAAAACAGAGCAGATTCAGACTATGATAAAAAACAAAAGGTGCCTTTCAAAATGTTTAAAAATGCTGGTAATTTTCTTGTTTTTGTTGAACAAGAAGTACCTTTAAGTAAACCTGTTTAGTCTCTGACAATGACATGTACTTGTACACACCAACAAATAAGTCTTTTTGATTGAAGTTCCACATCTACACACCATCATGTAAAGATGAAACTGGTGTCAATTTATATACTGCAAGTATAAAATCTAAAATGAATTGTTTGCTTGTTTTTCTTTGTTGTTCTTATTTACATATATAGATAGCACTACCATTCATGAAGCCCATTCTATTACCAGAATTATTGTTTATGTTTCTGTAAAGGTTAATTTGTTAGAATTTGAATCCAATTTAATTTTTTTTATTTAATATTATTGTTATTATCCATGAATTTATTTTAAACACATTACTGTTTTTGATGAGGTTGCCAAATTAAACCTTACATTCCAGAAAAAAATAAATAAAAATTAGCAATCAATTGTTCTGCTTGATTAATTCCTGACTTCCCAGAGAGGTCCAGTGTGCCGGCTCACATTTTGGTATAAAATCGGGAATCTTGATTTTAGGCAAGTACTTGAATTAGTTTGGCAGTTTATATAAGAGCCCTTTGCATATTTAGTATATCTAAACGTTGTTCTTCATTTTGTTGCTGCTGGTCCTACTTCAACTAATTTTTTTTTCTTTATCTCATTTCCTTCCTGAGATACCCTGTTTCCGCAATGGCACAAAGACTGGAAATTCCCCATCGTTTAAGACAGGCAACCTTTTGCACTCCACTATGAGACAGCATGGCCTGCTTGCAGACGAGAGTGCCTGTGCTTAGGATGAGTATGACTATTCTGATGGTTTCACTGACTGTTGGAAAAGGATTGGATATAAAGCAGCCTGACCACTGCAGAGCAGTTTGCAGTAATTATGGCAAACCTGACTGCATAACTCTAAACCAGGGTGAAGTGGATTTTAAAACAGCTGAAGAAGCCTGCCATGACAGGAAAGGAGAACTTCTGCAGTTGTGCTCTAAGAGTGATAAGAGGTTGTTTGACATTCTGAGTCAGGAATTGTTTGGGAACTACTGGATCGGGCTGCATTTACCAGCTGGTGCCTGCAGCAACCTCTCAGCTCCACTGAGAGGCTATAAGTGGATATCTGGCAGACCGGGCATCACCTTTCTTCCATCCTGGAATAACCACATTCAACTCTGCTCTCCACATTGCGTATCACTGTCAAGTGATGAAAAATGGACAGAGAGACCGTGCTTAGATAAAGCTGATGGGTTTCTGTGCAAAGTTGAGCTCCAAGATGCATGCCGTGGACAAGAAGTATCGCATCCAACCCTTTTTCAAAGCTATAAAGGCTGTTCATCTGGACCATGTGAGCAGAATTGTGAGGATTTTAAGGGGGGTTACACATGCTCTTGTTTCAAACAATATATACCAGACAACAAAGACCCCAGGCAGTGCAAACCACACTGTGCACAAAAGAGATGCCCTAGTATACAAGAGGCTGGCTATGACATATGTCCTGAAGGCTTTCTAAAGGTTGACGGAAACTTTTGTGAGGACCCTAATGAAGGTCCAGTCACAACTCCTCCCGTTGTAGCGTTTGTCAAACCACCCATCAGCAACAATACACTGAAGGCGTCTTCTGTTCCTGGGGTGCGCTTTCTGTGGGTTTGGATTGTGGTCATTGTTGTTGTCATTGCATCTATTTTTGTCATTAGGTTTTATGTAGTTAAGCGTAACAGGCAAAGAGAAAATTCTAATCGCAACAACGTTGTGACTTAATTATTGCCCCAAAATGACAGAGTCCTCTGGCTCTTTGTTCTTTATCGCAGACTTGGGTATTCTGTGTTGTCTCCTAGTTATTTAATGGTACACTCATGAACCTAAAGGTGTGGTCCACATCACTGGGAACAGAAAACGCTAAATGTTTAAGTGGTTTAACAAGTCAAAGTAGCTCTAACCTACACCTCCAATTACTGACTGGCCTCCAACTATTAGTTCCAGTCATATTTTCTTCCTCAGAAGCCTGACCAGCAGGCTGAGCCTATGGTCATTACTCATGGTTTATTTATGTGTTTTGTCAAAAAGGAGCGTAGATTAGATGAACAACTGGCCAGATGTATAGATGAATGTAAAGAATTCCAAATGTTTTACATCTCATTTTTCCTTTTGGAAAACAAGAAAAGTGAGAACTACATTTTGATACATGAAACATTTTAACAGCCATCATTTTAGGAGGTTTACACCTTTATTTTATTACATAAGAGCTTATATGAATGAAACCCAATGTGCTGTTCTTGTTACTACTACTACAACATCATCTTCATTTCAGAAATATACATACACACACACACACACACACGCACACGCGCACACACACACGTTCTCAGACAAAAACAAAAATTAAAATAAAATAAATAGAATCTAAATTACATGAAATGACAACCGTTAAGTCTGAAATGGAGTAGGAAGAAATATGTACATACTTATTAATCCCTACCTTACACTCACTCTATTGAATCACCATATTCAGTGTTACCCCAACTTCCCCTCATCACTTCCCCCACACAATAAGGAATGAAGGACAAGTATAAAGATAGCTACAGTGATAGCTATAATTCAGATACAATTTAGCATAGTTATATATACTATCAGTCATCAACTTTATCAGTTTTGTATTCTTCCAAAAGCAGTTTTTGAAACATCTTTATGAACTTATTAATGCTTGAACATATAATATAGAAGTATATAAAATGCTAAAGAGTATTCAAAAAGTAATCAAACTATTTTTACAATCTTAACATACTTATGTGTACTTCACGTACAGCATATGTATAAATATGTTAACGCTGACCCTTTTCTATAATCATTCACATTTGTACATTTAACTGGTTGCAAATGAGTTTTAAAGATATGACATGTGTATACTTTTATTTCAGGTCTTTTTTGAGGTAATTTTATGGTCAATTACGTTTCATGTTCAAGCGTGAATTCTTTCAGATTTGCTCTTATAGCACCATCTACTGTCCTCAAGAACAAAGTGCTGAGAAAGCAGGCAGTCAGAACTGAGTCAAATTGTAATTTGGGAAATTACAGTTTGTTCCAACAGAAACCGAATTACTTAAGCTGTATCTTCTAATAATATAGCATTAGTAACAACTGTTTTAAAATATAAAATATCTCTAATATTAATTATTATTTAGTTTTTATGGCCTTAAGACGCTGTACACCTACTTTTTTTACATTTATTTTTCTTAAGCAACATGTAATGAAATATGCTGTATAAATAAAGAGACATGGACATTGTTGCAGGTATATTGATAAATAAATTATCGGACTTGTGTTTTTCTTTCAATTTTATTTAGCAAAAAATTATTTGTCCTTTTTATTCATCTGTTCGTGCTCACTGGCCACTTTAAGTACACTTGTTGAGCTACTCGTTACTAACAATGTCTGAATGAATCAGAATTCAGCAACTCATTGCACCTAGGCATGTAGACATGGTCGAGACAACCTGCTGAAATTCAAACTGAGCATCAATAAAAAAAATAAAAAAAAAGGAAGGTTGTTTACGTGGCTCTGAATGTGACACAGTTGTTGGTGCCAGACGAGCTGGTGTGAGTATTACAGAAACTGCAGATCTGCTGGGATTTTAGAACACAACCATATCCAGAGTTTACAGATGATATACAGGGAGTGCAGAATTATTAGGCAAATGAGTATTTTGTCCACATCATCCTCTTCATGCATGTTGTCTAACTCCAAGCTGTATAGGCTCGAAAGCCTACTACCAATTAAGCATATTAGGTGATGTGCATCTCTGTAATGAGAAGGGGTGTGGTCTAATGACATCAACACCCTATATCAGCTGTGCATAATTATTAGGCAACGTCCTTTCCTTTGGCAAAATGGGTCAAAAGAAGGACTTGACAGGCTCAGAAAAGTCAAAAATAGTGAGATATCTTGCAGAGGGATGCAGCAGTCTCAAAATTGCAAAGCTTCTGAAGCGTGATCATCGAACAATCAAGTGTTTCATTCAAAATAGTCAACAGGGTCGCAAGAAGCGTGTGGAAAAATCAAGGTGCAAAATAACTGCCCATGAACTGAGAAAAGTCAAGTGTGCAGCTGCCAAGATGCCACTTGCCACCAGTTTGGCCATATTTCAGAGCTGCAACATCACTGGAGTGCCCAAAAGCATAAGGTGTGCAATACTCAGAGACATGGCCAAGGTAAGAAAGGCTGAAAGACGACCACCACTGAACAAGACACACAAGCTGAAACGTCAAGACTGGGCCAAGAAATATCTCATGACTGGTTTTTCTAAGGTTTTATGGACTGATGAAATGAGAGTGAGTCTTGATGGGCCAGATGGATGGGCCCGTGGCTGGATTGGTAAAGGGCAGAGAGCTCCAGTCCGACTCAGACGCCAGCAAGGTGGAGGTGGAGTACTGGTTTGGGCTGGTATCATCAAAGATGAGCTTGTGGGGCCTTTTCGGGTCGAGGATGGAGTCAAGCTCAACTCCCAGTCCTACTGCCAGTTTCTGGAAGACACCTTCTTCAAGCAGTGGTACAGGAAGAAGTCTGCATCCTTCAAGAAAAACATGATTTCCATGCAGGACAATGCTCCATCACACGCGTCCAAGTACTCCACAGCGTGGCTGGCAAGAAAGGGTATAAAAGAAGAAAAACTAATGACATGGCCACCTTGTTCACCTGATCTGAACCCCATTGAGAACCTGTGGTCCATCATCAAATGTGAGATTTACAAGGAGGGAAAACAGTACACCTCTCTGAACAGTGTCTGGGAGGCTGTGGTTGCTGCTGCACGCAATGTTGATGGTGAACAGATCAAAACACTGACAGAATCCATGGATGGCAGGCTTTTGAGTGTCCTTGCAAAGAAAGGTGGCTATATTGGTCGCTGATTTGTTTTTGTCTTGTTTTTGAATGTCAGAAATGTATATTTGTGAATGTGGAGATGTTATATTGGTTTCACTGGTAAAAATAAATAATTGAAATGGGTATATATTTGTTTTTTGTTAAGTTGCCTAATAATTATGCACAGTAATAGTCACCTGCACACACAGGTATCCCCCTAAAATAGCTAAAACTAAAAACAAACTAAAAACTACTTCCAAAAACATTCAGCTTTGATATTAATGAGTTTTTTGGGTTCATTGAGAACATGGTTGTTGTTCAATAATAAAATTATTCCTCAAAAATACAACTTGCCTAATAATTCTGCACTCCCTGTATATGTGAAAAAAAATGAAAATATCCAGCGAGCGGCAGTTTACTGGATAAAAATCCTTTGTTGATGTCAGAGCTCTAAGGGGAATTTCCAGGTCGCTTCAACAATCCGTCAGCCGGTCTCCGGACTCTCAGTTTCTGATTCAACATTTGTTTGCACATTTGCCTGAATACTGTTGACCATGTCCATCTCTTTATGAGCACAGTGTACCTCACTTCTGATGGCTCCTTCCAGTAGGATAACACCACATACCAAAAACTTCAAATTATCTCACTAGTTTCTTGAACATGACTTGTGTTCGCTGTACTCAAACGGCATCCACATTCACCAGATCTCAGTCAAACAGAGCACCTTTGGGATGTGGTGGAATAAAAGATTCACATGATGTGCAGCCGACAAATTGGCAGTGACTGTGTCAATCTTAAATTTGATTTGATTGATAGGAGGCGATTTCCAGCAAAGTTTGGCTCTGCGCTGGAAGTGGTGTCCATCATGGTCCTACTGAAAACAACAAGTTGAAATGTAACGATTTTCTTCAGCCTTTTATCTGTTCCGCCATCTGACTAATCACTCACTTCCTGTTTCATTTTGTATCAACAGCATTGACGCAATACTTCAGAAGGGATACGATGATTAATTTAATGCATACATTCAACAAACTGTATTAGAGTCTCTCTCTCTCTCTCTCTCTCTCTCTCTCTCTGGTCATCTGTTAGAGTCTGGGGCGCAATTTCTGGACATGATTTAGGTCCATTTATTCTTTTAGAAGCAAAGATGATACAAAATGCTACAAGGTTGCTCGTAGGGATTTACTTTATGATCAACCATGACAATGCCCACATGCAAATGTCATGACGTGTCAGTGAGGATAAAAATGATGTGGATCATGTCCTTTGTCCTTTGCAGTGAGTCACATTTTCTACTCCACGACCATCATCAAAATAACCAATGGAAGGAATGTCTTTTTGGCAGACTAGTGCAAAGGTGCACTAATGTGTGACTTCCTCTAGGCAGTGCTGTGTGTTCTTGCCAACCCCTGCTTAGGCTGAATTACACAACTATGCCTGTGTTCGAAGTCAGATCTGGATTTTTGAAAGTAGTAAGTGTGTATGTGTGCGTGAACAACCCATAAAGTAGTAGTGCAGTTCTGAAAAAACTGGAAGTTGCAAACCTAACCTAGCTCGCACCGGTTGTAGCTGACATGACCTCACCTCTACCAGCAAATATGGGTCCTAGAGAACCAAATCCGCCAATCACAACAGGAGGAGTTCACTTTGTTTGGGAGGGCACGAAAATAACTAAAACTAAAAACTACTTCCAAAAACATTCAGCTTTGATATTAATGAGTTTTTTGGGTTCATTGAGAACATGGTTGTTGTTCAATAATAAAATTATTCCTCAAAAATACAACTTGCCTAATAATTCTGCACTCCCTGTATATGTGAAAAAAATGAAAATATCCAGCGAGCGGCAGTTTACTGGATAAAAATCCTTTGTTGATGTCAGAGCTCTAAGGGGAATTTCCAGGTCGCTTCAACAATCCGTCAGCCGGTCTCCGGACTCTCAGTTTCTGATTCAACATTTGTTTGCACAATTGCCTGAATACTGTTGACCATGTCCATCTCTTTATGAGCACAGTGTACCTCACTTCTGATGGCTCCTTCCAGTAGGATAACACCACATACCAAAAACTTCAAATTATCTCACTAGTTTCTTGAACATGACTTGTGTTCGCTGTACTCAAACGGCATCCACATTCACCAGATCTCAGTCAAACAGAGCACCTTTGGGATGTGGTGGAATAAAAGATTCACATGATGTGCAGCCGACAAATTGGCAGTGACTGTGTCAATCTTAAATTTGATTTGATTGATAGGAGGCGATTTCCAGCAAAGTTTGGCTCTGCGCTGGAAGTGGTGTCCATCATGGTCCTACTGAAAACAACAAGTTGAAATGTAACGATTTTCTTCAGCATTTTATCTGTTCCGCCATCTGACTAATCACTCACTTCCTGTTTCATTTTGTATCAACAGCATTGACGCAATACTTCAGAAGGGATACGATGATTAATTTAATGCATACATTCAACAAACTGTATTAGAGTCTCTCTCTCTCTCTCTCTGGTCATCTGTTAGAGTCTGGGGTGCAATTTCTGGACATGATTTAGGTCCATTTATTCTTTTAGAAGCAAAGATGATACAAAATGCTACAAGGTTGCTCGTAGGGATTTACTTTATGATCAACCATGACAATGCCCACATGCAAATGTCATGACGTGTCAGTGAGGATAAAAATGATGTGGATCATGTCCTTTGTCCTTTGCAGTGAGTCACATTTTCTACTCCACGACCATCATCAAAACAACCACAGGAAGGAATGTCTTTTTGGCAGACTAGTGCAAAGGTGCACTAATGTGTGACTTCCTCTAGGCAGTGCTGTGTGTTCTTGCCAACCCCTGCTTAGGCTGAATTACACAACTATGCCTGTGTTCGAAGTCAGATCTGGATTTTTGAAAGTAGTAAGTGTGTATGTGTGCGTGAACAACCCATAAAGTAGTAGTGCAGTTCTGAAAAAACTGGAAGTTGCAAACCTAACCTAGCTCGCACCGGTTGTAGCTGACATGACCTCACCTCTACCAGCAAATATGGGTCCTAGAGAACCAAATCCGCCAATCACAACAGGAGGAGTTCACTTTGTTTGGGAGGGCACGAAAAGTGCCTAATAATCTGTCTGGGAGAGTCCTGAGATGATTTCATTCCATGGGGTTTTTTTTGTTTTGTTTTTAAATCACATTGTTCACCTATATTACACCCTGTGCACTTAACTACTGCAGCATTGTGTATTTCATTGTTTAAAAAAATGAAATTATTATGATTTTTACTTTGCAAAAAACTCCTGCCATTCATGTTTCGCAAGCAATTCGTCCAAACAGCATGATCAAACGATAGATGAAGAAATGTTAAAGGGGGCGAGTCCTCTGTGCCGCCATTGGTGGGATTTATTCCCCGAGTAAAACCTTACAGGTAATGGGCTTCGTGAGCTCTACTTTATTTTAACATTATACTTAAATACTTCTCCTCCAACGTCAAACATAACTTAATTTTAACTTGAATATGCACGTGTATTTAACTTTGATGGAATACAGTGTGACACTTATCCTGGAAGGTAAGTTCAAAGGGAAAAATGAGCAACCTAGCAAAGCTTCACTCGAGTGACGTATTCCAATGCTAAACAGAAAAGGGGCGGGTCCCTTGAGGTTATCCAATCAGAAAGTAGGCGGCAGTCCTCGACGGCGTGTCATTGGCTTAAAGTTTCTCTCTTAGGTTGTTCATATAAATAATAACATCTCGGCTAGCATGTGGCAAGCATACCAGAGAGGTAGCGCGTTTCCTCACTCAGTTAAAATTGTCCAAAGTTGTTTGTCCGCTCGACACTAAGGTAGAGGTAGAGGTCCGGGCAGGGAGAAGCAGCGGCAGTATGTCGGTCGATAGCGTGTTTAGGACCCGGTCCCTCGGTGTGGCAGCCGTAGGTCTTCCTGATCAATACGCCGATGGCAAAGCAGCGAAAGTGTGGCAGCTGTACATCGGAGACACGAAGAGCAGGACGCAGGAGTACAGGAGCTGGGTGGTGTCCCTGCTGAAGCAGCACGGGGTGCGGAGTGTGCTGGATGTAGCCTGCGGAACAGGGTAATGTCAGGTCAATTTAGCAGTTTCATAGTGACACGTCTGACAGGGGCTTCAGCTCTGCTTCATCAAAATCCACTTACAAATCGTTCAACTTAGTATGGATTTATAAATATGATCAAATAAAAAAAATATATAAGCAAAAACTTTAAGTTCTGAAATTTCCATAACAAAATCTTAAATACGGCTTTATCCAAGTATCTCGAGCACGCTTTTGTCAATGGTTAAACTGATTTAAATTGCATATGCCAAACAAAAACCTGAACTCACAATGATACAGCAGGTGAACAGCTGCTGATGACGTCATAAAACGTGCTGATTCAGACTGCATTATTGCTTTTCAGATTTGTGAAAAGGTGTGACTCTTGTGTGATTCACAGTGATTGTGCAGCTTCAGAACAGAGTTGTGTAGGCGTAGCTGATAGTGATGATGGTGTTTGCTTCTTTGCTGTTCTTGATAGATCTGTAGGTAAAAAAATAATGTGATTTCAGCTCACATAGGCCTTTTTGTACTTGTACCCATCTTTATAGCTGTTCAAGTGAGTTTGACGTTTGTGGAATTTCAACTCACTGACCCTTTTTAACTCGGGACAAAATCCGGATTAAGCCACAGAATAATGAATGAAAGTGCAGAGTTGCACCTGATCCTGAGCCACGTCCTGCCTCCTGCACTGGTCTGGACACAGCAGGTTTACACATGCTGGTTAAATGTGATTCAATTAGAGAGGCGTAATATGTCTGAGACACAAGCTTGTAGAAGCAAGTGTTGTCCATTTAAATTTCCTGTTTCTAAAGCAAACTAAACACAAGCGAACCTTAAACTTGCATTTAGTAGGTCAGTGGGTGATGAACTAGTGCTGGGTAGTCGAAAGGAGTTTTTTCTGGTTTCCTGCAGTCTTTTTTATCTCCCTTGATACATTGACTGTGCTTTCACACAGCAGCAAGGCCATTGCCTAAGCACAGACAAGCAGACCATAAATGTCACCTCAGCTGTTGTTTTTCTCATGGAGAATTTTCACTGGAGATGCACTATAACAATTTTATTATTTGATGTTTATTATAAATGTATCTTCTTTTTTCTTTGCTCATCACTTAGCACTCATTTCAGCTGCTAATCAACATTACAGAGCTTATAATGTTCATGTAAGAACTGCAGTCATTTCCATAATAACTCAGCTCCATATATCAGGCCGCATGGTTGTTTTCCTGCGGTTTGGAGCACCCCAGCACATTGATTCTGACCCGATACCCTAGTAGTGGTGCCCCTCCATAGTGCAGCAGCCTCGAAGTAAACATATTCCTCGTGGATCACGGTTACAAATAGCTATTTTTGGCAGTGTGTTTGTGATGCTTTCTAATTCTGAGAAGAAGCTTCAGGCTGTGAATCACTTTCAGCTGAACCTGTGAGAGTTTTTTAATTTAGGATTCCATAGGTTCTAGCAGGAAATCTTATGTATAACTGCAGAATGGATAGGCATACAGACAAATTAAAGGGGAACCATGAATCCCTGACTTATACCTCAAGGATTATACTGGATCTGTTAAGCTGAGGCCTTCACAGTCACCAGACTGAACACAGTTGAACCAAATGAAGGACCATCAGAGTCCTTTGAGACTTGTTGCCAAGATGAAATCTAAAAGATATGAATTTGCTTTTAGCCTAAGACTGTTTAATCCAAATCTGAAAACTGGCTGTTCTTTTTACGTAAGCTTTATTTGTTTTGTTGTTATATTATCTTGTAGTTACCCAGTAGATGTTAATGATTTCTGCATTATTGTCCATTGAATCCCTCCCCCCTGTTGCACTGAAACACGTCAGTATTGTTTATTATTAACTCATAAATTGCCGAGAAAACATTTTTGGAAGTCAGTCAGTAGCATCTATTCAGGCTGTGGTTTGGCCCACAATCACGTTTTCCTGTCAGGTTTTCAAAATAGGAGTAGCTTCTGGCTACTATACAAATCATCTCTCCTTACCTGTGACAAGGTTAGTATTCCTGTCTGTAGTGAGACGATAAGCTTATCAACCTACTACTAAACCACATGTAGTGCAGTCACAGCAAACACACACTCGCACTCAGACTTGATCAAACTGGTTTTTTAGGGGAAGATGACAGCAGGGATTACTTCTTCTTTTTTTTTTTTTTTTTCTAAATGACATCAGAAACAGCAGTATGCGACATTACGTGATGGCAGAGCTTCAGTTCATCCTAGGACAGGGGGAATGAATGAGAGAAAGAGGGGGAGAGAAAGAAAGAAAACCAAAGGGGAGAAGAGACGGTGAGAAGGGGGGGAAGAGAGAGAAAAAAAAAAAAAGAACTCCTGGGTCACCTGTATGGAGAAAAAAAACAAACAAACAAAAAAAACAAACAGAGGAGACAGCAAACAACAAAGAGCAACATAATAATAGAGAAAACAAAGCACCATCACAATAAACTAGCTAGTCATAGATATCAATATTTACTAAATAATAAACGATATTGTGCAGCACGCAAGATAGACAGCGCACAGTGTGCTTTGAGGTAGCAGCCAAGAAAGCTTTAGTCCGCGTCTGTGAATACCCATGTGTGCATACCTGTGTGGATCAGCATGCTTGCATTCCATTACTTCAAAATCAAAACACACCTACTGCATGATCCTCACAGGTCGGTTGTTGTTTTTAATGTATTCATGGATTTTGTTTTCTAGGATTGACTCCATTATGTTGGTGGAGGAGGGGTTTAATTTAGTGAGTGTGGATGCCAGCGACAAAATGCTCAAGTATGCACTGAAGGCGAGATGGGACAGGAGAAAAGAACCAGCTTTTGACCAGTGGGGTATGAAAATTAAAATATATTTATTGAATCAGTGAGTTCCACAGATTTAGATTCTATTTGTGCCAGTAATCAAATCATATTCGCCAAGCATTTTGTGACAGTCTCTTTGTGAGCCTCTCGTCCTCACGATTAGCTCAAAAGTCCACCATCTTGGACTACAGCTGGAGACGGCAGCCCTTGTTCTTCTCTGTGACCTCAGCAGAGCAGCACAAGCTGCAGGTTCTGATCCCCAAGTGGAACATAAGAGCAGAACAAGGACTACAGAGTCAAGCTGCAGTACAAGTTGAGCTGGAGCAGCTCCAGTCATGGGATGAGATCCTCTCCAGGGAAGCAGCTAAAGGATATTGAAGCCAATGAGCCAACTGGTAGTTAAAGCATAAGACAAGGGCCAAGGCGAGTTGCCAGGGAATTGTTAACTAGTAAATTGATCTCTCATATGAATCAATGGAAAATAACCTTAAGAAGAAGTGACACAAATGAAGCATTCGTCAGAGAATGTGCATCCTAGCATAAAGTTAACTTAATCAACAGAGCAACATCAGTACAAGTGATGGCAGGGTAAGCTTAAAGTTGAAAAGCTAAGCAATCAGTATGACATTTAGTCACGGACCTCCTTATAGTAATAAAACAAAGACTGTGTGGTGTTTGTTTTGCATTGGCCGTCATGCCTGGGTTGCTCCCAATAAAGCCCTGTGTGTGGGCAGCACTCAGAGTTGTTTCATTTGTCTTAAACTGTTGCAAAGTGCACATGTTTGTGGTGATATCTACATTTCCTCAGGTGACCTCATGTTCTGCTCTTTTCCTTCTTGTCTTCAGTGATTGAAGAGGCCAACTGGCTGACTTTATCAGAAGACATTCAGAAACCAGGAGATGGTTTTGATGCTGTCATCTGCCTCGGCAACTCATTTGCCCACTTACCAGACTTTAAAGGTACACAAATAATAAAAGTGTTGTTAATTTTATAGGTGAGCTTAAGGGCTTTTCCTCTGGGCCTGTCAAAACATCTCATTATGCCTGGACTTGGCAAACGTAGGCATTAGAGTTTAAAGGTATGACCTGTCTGGGTGCACCTCTGAACACACCCAGCGATGATGTTGCAGTGCCCTGGAGTGCTCTTTCACCTCACTGTAGCAGGGTGTAGAGGCATGGCAAGCCCATACAGGATCTGTCTCAAAGGATTTATCCCACAACCTTCGTCCCAGAGATTGTCAGAGATATTAGAAATATATTTGTGGAAGGGGAAAAAAAAGTGTCCAAATAATTTTTGCCTTGTCAGAATGATGATGTGACTCATTAAATTGCCATGTGATTACTCCTGCATCCATAACTCAAATCAAACATCTCCTTGAATCGATGCACACGCCTTTGCCTTCCAGTTTGTTACCATGTGTTTAGCTGCCAATTTGATCCCTTATTCATGCACTCAGTCGTGCTGTTGTTGCTGTTAGGGGACCAGAGTGACCAAAAGCTGGCCCTTCGAAACATCGCCAGTATGGTCAGACCAGGTGGGGTCCTCATCATTGACCACCGCAATTACGACTACATCCTGGAGACCGGGCGTGCTCCACAAGGCAAGAACATCTACTACAAGGTACCAAACATATACCAATATTGGATTTACTGCAGTGATTATTCTTTTTACAACATAATTGCATAACAGTGTAAATACAGCTTTTAAGAACTCATGGTGGAAACTACAGCCTTCAGGCTCACGACACCTGCTTAGTTTGGAAAGGTGAAATGCATCAGTTAACAGTTGGTGTACATTTTAGTCTGTTTTTCTTAACCCTTTCCAAAGTACTGCAGGCTTATGGCAATTGAACAGTTTCAGATATTTAAATTTAATTTCAAAATATTATTTTAAATTGAATATTATTTTAATTTGCTTGTATATGCTCCTATAGTTCGTGGAGAGAAAATCAGAATCAGCAAAAATCTGTTTCGACGGGTAAAATTTAGAAAGAAAAAAAAATGGACTCAGCCAAGAAAATTGGACCCGGTGCCCCTCTGCTTTTAATCCTTTGGTAAATCACTTCTGGGATTTCGCTCTAGAGACTGCTAAGAGAAGCTTAGGATTGTTATTTTTTGGTACGAACCCAAAGCACACAGCAACATATGAATGATTAACCTTGTGTTGTGGCTGCGCTGATCACAGACGTTCTGTCTGCTGCTGTTTGTTTTAGTCATTTATTCTCTTTTCAAGGATGACGGTATGTTTGATTGAACCTCTGAGAACAGATACACTGTTTAGTTTATTCAAGTTCAAAGAACTGGATCTATTTCTTACTCAGTGGTGTCTAGAGCCTGACCACTTTATCAATTGGCCAATATTAGCCTTTTGGTGATCTATCAGCCGTTAAATCCATCCTGTCATCCATTCGCTGGAGCCTATACAGCCCTTAAATTAAAATTTAAAAGGTAAAGAAAAAATTGGAGAGACACCCTCCAGCCATCTTACGAGTGTTGATATTGCATAATTTGTCCACCAGAGGACACTCTGCAACTTCCCTTTTGGCAACAGCAGCTTGGGCAGCACAGCTATCAGCTGATCTAAGAAGACTTGGGGATAAGATAAATGACTACATGTAATAAATATTAGAGAATCTGTTCATGCATCTGAATATCAGATTGTTAAATCTCCAAATATTGATTTAGCTCTTCCTACACTGGCTGAGCTCTTGTGGTGTCTAACTGCTTGTTTATTCTTGGAAATTATGGAGCATTTGGACCTGGAAATGGCTGATTACATCCTTCAACGGTGTAAAAGATGGACGTAGCTCCTGGACGTCACCTGTGAATTTCCCACTTTGAAGCCTTGAGACGAGCATTTTTGCCATTGGTGTCCTTTTGCTTTGAAATGTGCTTTGAAATATGCAAAATTCACTTAATTTTTAATAAAACTCAGTGATTAAAATTGAATTGATAGAATTGATCAGAAAGTAATTTACAGAGGTCAGACCTGAAATTTGTTTTCAGACTTTTTACAGGACCGGAAGTCATTTTGCAGCCACAGTTGGCGCTCCCCATTGGTCCTTCAAATGAGTGCAGGTTTAAGGCACTTCTGTGTTGGCTTCACTTTTCAGGGCCTGAAGCTACATCTGTCTTTTATACTTTGCTGAATGTGAATTAGTCATACAACGTGCAGTTATCTATTGGCTTTTTCTCAAATATCATCCTTATTTTATTGTCATACAGATCATAAGTTTTGGACTTCTCTCTCTGCCCAAAAAGAGAATCTGAAGTTTGAAGCCATTCTTCAGCCCTCAGTATGGATGGCACAAAGAAGCCCGTTTTTAATCTTAATTCTCTGCACAATCTGGTCTTTTATTGCTTTGCGAGTAGTAGTGGGACAGACAGTATTGTTTAAGAATGGTTTATTTACGCCATCCCTAGCAGCAGCTGGCTTTAAGACTTAAATCCCCACACGGAGCCTGACGGATATTGTGAGATTTTCACTAAAACTGGTGCAGGAGAAACAGAAGGAAATGTGTTTGGGTTTTCATATCATTTTGGCAAATGGGGCAAAAAATGGATGAAGTCAGGAATAATGAGTAAAAAGCCCTTTGGGAAGACGGGGAAACAACATGACTGAAAGTACACGTAGCCTCTAGTGTGCACATTAAGTGGACACTTCTGTATAGATTGCATGTATGATTTTTTTTATTTTTTTTTCTGTCTCATCCCCTTTTTTTAACCTTGTGTTCACATAATTCAGACAATCAGCCAGGCTTGCATTTGGAATGAGCTCAGATATGAGATGTGGAGAATACACAACAGCAGGTCGTGACTGTAGGGAGCCATATTTGATTCAAGATGTTTGCATTAAAAACAACGTCCATATTCTTTAATCCAGCCAAAGCAGGAAGTATCCAGCTGGAAGGCCTCAATATAAATACTACGTCAACAATTGCTAGTTGGCAAAAATCAGCTTCTGATGCCTTCGTAATCCCTGAGTTTGCTCTTGTGCTCCAACACTGAACCAACCAAATCTTTTTTTCCTTTCATCAGTCTCTTCTGTTCAGGCTGTGTTTGGACATCATAGAAGAAAATGAGGATAAATTGTGTGTGTGTGTGTGTGTGTGTGTGTGTGTGTGTGTGTGTTGCAGAGTGACCTAACTCAGGACATCACCACCTCAGTGTTGTGGGTCAACAGTAAGCCACATATGATCACTCTGGACTACACCATCCAAGTGCCACAGGCCACCCTCCAGAACCTGCCTGAAGTTAGGTGAGTCGGGCTCTGATGCTGCTGCAGAGCTGATAGGAGACTGAGCTCACACCTCATACATTATATCTTGATCCTTTTATGGGAGACCTATTCTAACTGGTAGATCTGGACAATACATTATACATTTGTCATTATAGCATCTACAATTTCATGTCTTGTATGCATTAAATGCAGCTTTTACTGTATCTCAAATCTTTAGGTTTACATTGCCTTGAATATTTTTGCTTTCCAGCCATAAACTGTAATGTTAATTCATTAATATGCTAAAAAAAAAAAAAAAAAAAAGTTGTCTTACATTCACTTTAGATGGTGTTTAAACGTCATCAGCAGGATTGTGGTTTTGCATTTTCTAATTAATTTTCCTCTTGATTTTGACTTTATTCTGAATTCAGTTTATTTTCAGTTCTTTGAAAATGTTTAGTTTTAGTTAGATTTTTATTAGTTTTAGTGTTATTATTGTTGTATGAAGGCTTATGTCAGAGGCAAGAAATAAGAAAATCAGTACATGAATAAAAGTGCATGACTTTTTGAAAGCAGTTTATTTACAGTCTTGAGACATCCATCACCAACTCATCAGGCAAACTAATCAAACGAACAGATACTAAAACTAAGGATATTTCCTCTATTTTTAAATTAAGTCATTTAGGCTTTAATTTTAATCAAAGATGTTTTTTATGTTTTGGTCAAATAAAATGTTTTCTTTTTTTTTTTCCCCCACATTTAGTCTTAGTTTAGGGTAACCTTGGTTACTGGTCATGCCGCCACATTAGACTATATATATATATATATATATATATATATATATATATATATATATATCTCACCATAGCAACAAAAGAGCACAATTTTTCACGTAGACCAGTGATTAATCCTAACCCTCATCGGGCTTTATAAACATCATTCATGATGTGTAAATTATTTTACACCCGAGGTCGCTGGGCTCCATCCTCAGACACAATAACAGCTGTTAAACTGCGCTGCATTCCTGAAATCAAGGACAAATGGTCTGCAGTAGTGTTATTGTTAAAACTAAACTTTGATACTTTTAAGTATCACAGTTGAAACTGAGCTGAATCTCATAAATACTACCAAACTTCAGTAACTCTGGTGTTTTGCTCTGTTTGTGTCCTCCAGTAAATTCCGTTTGTCCTACTACCCTCACTGCCTGGACAGCTTCAGAGGTCTGCTGAACGAGGCCTTCAACGGCAAACTGGAGCACGCCGTTTATGGAGATTTCAAGACTTACGTGCCGGGCCAGTCTCAGGCTCCATGCTACTTCATCCACGTCTGTAAGAAAAAGGCCTAAGAGGAATACCGGGAGCCACCTTGATACTGATGTGCACACAGTGCTTGCAGGAAGGAGGGAAAAACATCTCTGCTTAAAAAGTCCCAATATATTAGCTTTCTTTCAAAAATATCACAACACACTTTGTCACATGGATACTGAAAAAAAATGTTGCTTTAAAGCAGTTTTTGTTTTTTTTCCCAGTAGCTTTAAATTAAGAGTACATAAAAAATAAAAAAAAAACTTGTCTTTTAGGCATTTGAGCTGCCAAGACTCATTGGTTCTGCTAGTCGACACTGTTCATTCGTTTGACTTAAAACAGTTTGTTGTTTGAAAAGCTACATTTACATGTGTCGGACCAGTGTTTTGCCCATGTCTGGTAGTTTTCCTCCAATGTGCATTCATGCGTTCATCTCTTTGCACTGTAAAAAGAATAACCCTATTCAAATTAAAAAAAATGATGTCCAATTGTCACATCCAAAATATTTGGCTTCAGAGAATCCAAATTGAGTCACTTGATTTGACCTGATACTTTTATGTTGATATAAACAATATTACTAGACTTGACTGAAACTTTAAATTTTGCATTGATCCAAATTGATTTTTTTACATAGAACCATATTTTAATTATTGAACCAAGCTAATATATTGAAATTTAACCAACCTAATGTATTCACATCGAACCAAATTAACATGAACTAATATGTTTGTGTTGAAGCCAGGTAATTGATTTACATATATTCAAACTATATTTTTTACATTTCATTTTATTTCAGTTCAAAAATGCTCTGCATTTCCTATAAAAAACAAGACAGTTGGCCAACCAATTATTTCAAAATTATTTATTGTTCCAAACCATTTTAACTATAATCAATAGAGAGGATTAGTAATATACAGATTTAGTGCTACGGCAGAAATGATTAGAGAAATGTTTGTTTTATAAAACCTGCAACCTTTTGAAAACCAGTATAAAACCTGCAACCTGTCTAAAACTGGCATAAAACCATTATAAAAACTCTTTTTAAACCAATTTGCAAGTACTCAAAAATGTTTATATGTGCACTGTGCCTGTACAATGTAAAAAAAAATCTACACATGTATCAATGAAATCAACTTAAATCTCCCTTTCAAATGGGTGTTCTTATAATTTTTGAATGTAGAATACCACTGCAGGCCAACCAAGAAAATAACCAAGCACACATGCACATGCATGTGCACATACACATCCACACATGCATGCAAACACACTACTGTGCAGTGTTAAGTTCACAATTAAGTTTGCGAATCTTAGAGGTCATCTTGTTAAAGTCAAGCTCCATCATAATCTTTTGAAGAGCCTCAAAGGTGAACCTGAATCCTCGTGGATATTCCATATTAAGAGCATAACAGAGTCCAAAGACCATTGCCACTCCAGCTGCCACAGAAGGCAACTCATTCAGGACTTCCACACCATCAATGATTATCCCGATGTCTCGACGCTGATGTAGGAAGCTTGAGTTGTCCCTGAAGATGAAGAGTGCCATGGTGGTTACTCTGCAGCTCTTCCTCAGCTTCATCTTTCTGGGATATCTTGAGGTAAAATATGGAACAAAATGTACAAGTGAAGAACTGAAGTCTGGCACACCTGATAAATCTTTGACCATAATAAACTACTATTTTGATAGTTGTTTGGTCACAGACTATTAGAACAATTATTTGACTAATCAGATTGTGAATTGCATAATCATTAAATTAAATCAATGGTGGAAAATTTTCATAAATGTTCCACAAAGCCCAAGAAAAAAAAGAAAACAATACAGAACCCTAAGATATTAACTTGATGAGTTTATTAATCGTTGCTGTCCTACAGTAATCATTGCATTTAATAGCAGAGTTGTCAAATTTACATCAAGAGACTGCATCTCATGTAGAGACAGAACAGATATGGACATACCATGTATTCTTTTATCAAGTCCTCAACACATCAGCAAGGTGAATGAGAGGATAATGATGGAGGGTCTAGATTATTATGAAATGTTTAAAAAGGATGTGCAGTGTAAATGCAAAATGATACCTGTTCAGATTAAATGAAAATGTATGCTTCAGCCATGGAATGGATGGAGCGATCTGTGGTTCTGAAAGCATACAGAAAAAAAAGAATAATGTTACTTCTCTATAAAACACATAACATAGAAAAACCAAGAAATACGTAACATGACATACACATCCTTATAAAAAGCTAGTACTATAATTTGATTTAGGTTTACCAAACAGTCTACAGACCAGCCATTAGCAACTAAGTTTGGCATAGGGTCAATTTAATGCTGTTAAAATTAAAATTTCTTCAGAAAATGCACATTTTTCCGAGCCGCGCCTGAAAGTCAATTGAAGGAATTAGTCTTATGTCATTGATCTTATATGCTGGCGTGTTATTTCTGTCTCTAAATCATGCACATTAATAATTATCTTTTGCGCTCGGTGTACACACACATAACACACAGATATTTATATGAAGAGAGACAGAGACAAACGTGCGCGCACAAACACAAGCTTGTGTCTAGAAACCGCGCGCTCACCAGAAAAATTCAAACGAAGCGGAGCACGGAGTTATACTATGAATGTTATGAACTATGAACTTATGCTAGCTAGCTGTATCCACCACCGATGCATCGTGGTAACGCTAGCTAGTTAGTATACTGGTAAAAAACGGCTTTTTGCCTAACTTGCATTCCTGACTGTGATGGTCGGTTTCTGGTAACCAGTTCTAACGTCGCGCCGGATAGCTAGCTAGCTTGTAGCTAGCAGCTACAATCATGCAAAAATTAGGGGTGGCTGTCGACCCAGCTTAAATGGGGTTATTTTCTGCAATTTTGGCAATACAAATTATAAAAGCTTTTGTAACACACTTGGCTTTACTTACGTTTATTTTCAGATGAAATTAATCAAAGATGTGACACGATGTTTCCAGCAGCCATGCAGAATAAAAATGGGTCCCGGTCTATTTCTGGTAGGCGTGTTCAAGTGCAAATCACTTTGACTCAAATTAAAGATATTATCTGTTCAACATGAAAAGAAATATATGTTTTGAGAGAAATCAAAAACTTTGCGTTGTGTCCTTTGTACAGATATTTAGTTTCATCCAAATCAAAAGTGGTATTTTAAAATGCAAAAAGAAAGGGTTTCACAATCAAATCAATGATTTTATTCTGTTTTGAATGGCACTTATTAGATTGAATGAATGACTGCATGTTAGACTTTTTTCAGTGTGGGCTGCTCTCTACATCCCGCCTCTTTGAACACATTTCAAAATGGTGCTGTACATTTGTGGTACTCCTGCTTTTTGTTGCCAAAAACGTACAAAGATGTATTCTTAGATGAGTGTATTTTGTAAGTTTACCACTTTGGTCTTAAAAAAAACATCTGTGGCTTTGATTACGGTGGCCTGATTTTTTAAAATGTATTTTCAACCTGGAAAGAAAATGCAGCCATTTTGGCCTTTTGCCTTTGACAGGCACAGATTGAAGATTTGAATTCAGGTAAACCCAAGAGAACGACTAGTAATAACTGTGAATCACCTCGACTTATACAGGAAAACCTCACCTGCCTGTTAGATCAGATTTCCTCTTCTTTAAAGGGTCGTGTTGAAAACACGCAGTTCTTTGAATCTTTGGGCTGAAGGAGGGACAATACTCGGTGTATAAATGCTCAATCAACAATCATTTATTTCCATACAATTCAACAGTCAGAGCATTACAACGTCCGGACGGGAGAGATGCTACCAGAGGGTCAGGCACATGTCTCAAAATGGTGACGGGTTGCTCAGCTTTTTATAGTCTCTAGTGGCCCCCAGCTAGTCGTAAAAGCCAAAACATCACATTTTTTCTCTGTTACAGCGCCTAAGTTATGACCTCGGCAGTTGTTTCTCTGCTTTCTGTAAGGTGGGGGTGTGGAATGTGGTCTATCTATCTCCCCTGTCTTTAGACACAGAGTCTCCTGCTTACAACCTTCTCTTCATGATTCAACAATTAAGCATGTCAAGAAAACAGTGTAACACATTCCCAGCAGATCAAGGATGCACCTTTATCTAATGAACTAATATGTGAATATGTTCTGTTAACTCAAAAGTATAATGAGAACTAAACTACATACAGATCACACACTCTATTTTAAAGGGTATAATATGATCTACAACAATATCATAATTCAACTATTTTGATTACATCTATAAGGTAACATATAATAACAGAATAATATCACAGTCGTTACAGTAAAGCCTCTCCTACCTGAACAGACTTTGCTGTAGAAATGTAAGTTTTGTGATCGGCTTTTAGACAGAAAGCCTTTAAATTTTGTGGAAACTGCCACTAATGAACATGAAGCAGGCCAGTACTGAGCATCAGCAAACGTGAAACGACAATAAAAACTGGAGCCCCGACTAATTGAACCACGTCATCAAACAGAAAGATGACATTAAGGTAATAAGATTATTACTGAATGCCTAACCTGCTTATCAACCAAAGATATTTAAGAATATTAAACTGTTATCTCATGTAGACTAAGAAAACTCTGCACAGTAGATAATCTTCCATCATGTTTTCCACCATTAATTTACACTGCTGTATTATCCAGGTGTAAATATTTTTTTTCTGTATTTTTGCAAACTCAGTAGGGCCATTTTCACTTGAATGCGAAAGGAGTTCGACCACAGTGAAGTGAAATATTCTCACATCTCTGCCTGAGTGCTTTGTGATATTGTGCTAGTGCTTCCTGTAGGACAAAATGTACGGTATGCAAAGTTCATGATTAGTTTAAAAGCAACATTAGATGTTAAGGTGTTAAACATTTTATAAAATTCATTTCCTGCATGATTATCGAAATCTTTTGCCATAAAATAAAAATATTTGAAATAAGCACTGCTGTTTGTGTACACAATATTTTTTAGGACAATGCTAAAAGTTTGATGTTTGCTAGTGTAACATGTAACACAAGTATGAAGTGAAGGCTGCCGGGGATGTCATTAGCTTTGCAAATAATTAGCATGAACTGGTTCTTTGAACAGAATCTACCTTTGAGCGTGCGAGTTTGATGAAAATGTAGTTCATAGCTGCTAATTAATGGTCAGTAAGTGATGGCTAATATGAACGGTTACTGAAGTCCAGTAGGCTGAAACATTAGCATGATTGTTTTCAGAAAAAACTAATTTGTCAACTCTTAAGTTTTGTGTGAGCGCAGCTTTTTGTCTTCCCTTTTTAAAATAAATAAATAAATAAAAAATCCTTGGGTATTCAAGACTGGAGCTAAATTAAATGTAGGTATTGAAGGAAACGGTTTCCAAGGCCTAATCCGTGGATCGACTTCCTTTGAGGCGTGGACGTCTATCAGCAGAGAATGTACCTTCACCTATCAGCAGAGAATGTCCCTTAGTCTGTAACACAGTCAAATATATTCTCAAGTAATATTCAAGCATGCCATTCAGCGTGTTAGTACGAGCTCGGGAGCAGCTTGGGAGAACAAGAAAACAGAGACTGCTTCAGATTGTCTTCCCAAATTGACTCAACTTTATTCACAAGTACAACAGTTTATATAGAGGGTAAAATTCATGAGACAGCAGATTTATCAGTTTAAACCAGTACAGACCAAGATAAGGCAGCGTCTTCCTGCCCTTGGGTGAAGAAGCATCCTTTGTGTAGTGTATCAGTTCAGCTACAATTGTGATTATCTCAGCGACATATTTTCAAGGCACAAAACAAAGAGTTCTTTCATTAGTGAAATCTGAAACAAACCATTTGGCCTTCAACAGGCGTCTAAAAGATTAAGAAACTAATGTAGCTGAGGGAGTGATCTCTGTGGTATTTCAACCTTGTACCAGCCTGTGATTCTCACACATCAATTCTTGGGTCAAAGAGAAAAATAACTAAAACAAAGGGGCCTTATTGAATGACAGAGTTTTCCTGCATAATGTCACTATAAAACAATATCCAGTAAATGCTACCATGGTACTAAAATACCTAACAGTTCCCCTCTTTTATTATTTTTAAAAATAATAACTCAAATAGAAAGGAAAAATCACAAATGTAATAACATAATATAAAAAGCAAATCATAAAATGTAATAGTTCACAACCTAATGTTCAATATACACATCAGGAACATCATTGGTAACATCTGGCACATCCTCAGGATCAATTTGTGCTAATTGCAAATACATTGAAGTAGCTGTACTAGTAGCTATATGGGTTATCATTGAAAATGTGGCTTGCAGAAATGTGAACAGGGTTGCACTTTACAATACGAAATAGTAAATAAAAATCCTAAGGTTAATGCAGTAGATATGATTAATAACCTAAATATATAAAAAAGACAGTTCTTTAGTCGTCTTCTGGCCTGGTCCCAGGTTCGAGAGACACCGTATAAGCGTCGTGTGATGACAATGGGCATTTCATTTTCTCCATTATCAGGATGAAACGAGTCTATCTTTATCAGGTTAGACATTGTGTGGTACTCTAGGCTTTCTGTTCCTGCTGGATGTTCGAGTACCTTGTTGTTGTTCTTTCAGGCGTTGTGTGTTAATCAGTGATTGTGTGTGTGTAGGTGGATTGGATCCGGGCATTGGCTCGCCTGAGTCGTCATCTACTTGATCCGACGCCTTAGGTGGTTTGGTGGGGCTGGTCTTAACCCTGCTGGCATGAATCCACTGAGGTTGTCCATCTGTTAGGATGCTGGTTCTCGTCACTGCAAGTACAGTCTGGGGGCTGGAACACGCGGCCTCCCCGAGTGCCCTTGGTTTTAGCGACTTTACCAACACCGCATCTCCTGGTTTCCACGGATGGGTTGGATCTATGGAAGGGAGAGGCTGAGAGAGACAAACTTTCTGATAGTTATTATTCAGTGTTTCTACCAGGTTATGAACATAGTCAGACAATGCAGTGTCTATGTCCCCTTCCAATAGCGGTGCCCCTCTGGAGGCTGACCATGGTGTTGGAAACGGTCTTCCCATGATTATTTCAAATGGAGATAATTTGGTTGCTGCGGATGGAGTCATTCTAATCTCGCAGAGGATTTGAGGAAGTAGTTTGATCCAGGTCATTCCTGTTTCTATCATTGCTTTAGTCAGGCGATTTTTTATGGTCCTATTCATTCTTTCTACAACTCCTGAACTCTGAGGATGGTATGGCACATGATATTTCCAGTCTATTGCTAGAGTTTTAGCACACTTTTGAATTACTTCTGATGTAAATGAAGGTCCTCTATCACTGTTAATTTGGTGAGGTATTCCAAATCTGGGTATTATTTCATTGCACAACTTTTGACAGACTACTTCTGTAGTTTCTTTTGATGTTGGGTAAGCTTCTACCCATTTACTAAATTGGTCCACTATTACCAGTAAGTACTTGATGCTTCCTTGTGCTGGCATGTGTGTAAAATCAATTTGTAATGTATGAAATGGGAAATCTGGTTGTGGTAAATGCTGATGTTTTGCTTTTGAGCTACCTACATTAGTTCGTGCACATGTTAGACAGGTTGCTAATATGCGTTTTACTGCGTGTGATGTTTTCTCGATTACAAATCTTGATTTTATTGCTCCTATTACCCCTCTTTGTCCGACATGACTCACACCGTGAAAATGGCGGACAAGGATTGGCAGTAGTGAAGATGGGAGGGCAATCAAACCCTCAAGATTTTTGTATAAGCCGTCTCTGTTATCTAAGGTACAATCATTATTTTCCCAGTAAGTGTAATCTAAGGCAGAGGCCTGCTCCTGTATGAATTTTAGGTCAACATTTGCTTCTAAATAGTCTGGGAGTGTGACAAGTGGCAGCTGTAAAGGCAAAGATAATACTTCCTTTCTGGGTGGTTGCTGTGAGGCAGCAGCTGCTTTCGCGGTTACGTCTGCAAGAGCATTTCCCACTGCTTCGTCTGTGTCAGCCGTGCTGTGCCCCTTCGTTTTAACAACTGCAATTGCCGATGGCAGCTGTATAGCCTGCAAAAGTCTTTGAACAAGGTCAGAATTAGCGATCGATTTTCCATCAGCAGATCTAAATCCTTTTTGTCTCCACAATGTGCCAAAGTCATGCACCACACCGAATGCATAACGGCTATCAGTGTAAATTGTTACCCGCTTATCCACATGGAGCTCACAGGCGCGTATTAAAGCCATGAGCTCTGCTTTTTGTGCTGAGTGAAATGGTAATGAGTGAGCCTCTAGTATGATGTCAGGCAATGTCACCACCAAATAGCCACAAAGAAATAAGTTGTCATTTGGTTTTGAACAGGACCCGTCCACATAAACAATGACTGAGTCTGGGATTGGTGTCTGTTCTAAGTCTGGGCGTGGTGCTGTGGATTCCTGTATACGTGTCATACAATCATGAACGTCAGGGTCGTCTGAACCATCCTGTCGGTCAGAGGAACACAGCATACGAATGAGTAAGTGTGCTGGCGAATTGGGTGTGCTGCTTGCTTTTATAGTGAGATTTGCTGTTGAAGTCAGTGTAGCTTCATAACCTGAGCGACGTTGTGCGGTCATGTGTTGTGTAGTTATGTTTGCTAGAATGGTCGTGACCTGGTGATTGGTGTGTAGAATAGTGTCATGTGAGAGTGTGAGCTTCTCGCAGTCCCTTATCATGATAGAGCAAGCTGCTACTGCTCTCAGGCAGGCCGGCATCCCCTGAACTACTGCTGGCAGGACCTTTGAGTAGAAAGCTACTGGACGGTAGCCACAGCCATGCTCTTGGGCCAATACACCTGCACAGGTTGTGCCGTTCTCTGTGACGTACAGGTGGAACGGTAAGTGGTAGTCAGGCAGACCCAAACAAGGGGCGGAGGTCAGCGCTCCCTGTAATGCATTGAAAGAGGCAGTCATTTCTGTGGACCACAGTATTCGAGGAGGCTTGTCTTTTTTGCAGCATTCACGCAGAATGTGGTCATGAAAAGAACAGTCTGGTATCCACTGTCTGCAATAGTTCACCATGCCTAGGAAAGACAGCATTTCCTTCTGTGTAGTGGGCTTAGGGACAGAGGTCACAGCTTTGACCCTGTCTGCAGTCATGGAACGTTGTCCGTGAGACAGTGTAAATCCCAAATATTGAACAGAAGTCTGACAGTACTGCATTTTCTTTGCTGATGCTTTGTGGCCAGTCTGTTGGAGGTGCTGGAGTAGCATGTGTGTAGCAGTTTGACATAGTTTTTCACTTTCAGCACAGAGGAGGAGATCATCTACATACTGGATCAGAGTACAGCCCTCTGGAGGAATGAAGCCGTCCAGGGTAGCACGTACCACCATTGAGAAAGCCGCAGGGCTGTCTACCATGCCTTGGGGTAAGCGAGTCCATGTGTACTGCTTATCTCTATGTGTAAAAGCAAATATCGGCTGTGTGTCCTCATGCACAGGTACTGAGAAAAAGGCGGAGCACAAATCCACCACAGTAAAATGTGTAGCTGTTGCTGGAATACCTGTCAGTATGCTGGGAACATCTGGGACAAGAGGAGGTAGAGGCATAATGACTGCATTAATTTGCCTTAAGTCTTGTGTGAAACGCCATACGCCAGGTTTGTTAGGCTTTGGCACAGGATTGACAGGAGTGTTATATGGAGATACTGTGGGCTTTATTACTCCAGCTGTCAATAAATCTCCTATGATGATGTCTAAGGCTGCGGCTTTTTCAGCGGAAATGGGATATTGCTTGACATATACCGGCTTGTTGTTTTTCAGCTGAGCATGATAAGGTGTACAGTCAATAAATCCTACATCATTCTCACCTCTTGACCATAATGTCATGTTTTGATATTCAGCTGGCAATGTGACAGCAGAGATAGTACAGTGTATGGGGTAGGTTAGATCTATGTGTCGACATGGTGCAGTAATGTCATAGCCTATGTCTGAGTTATGTGACAAAACCACTGTTCGGCCTTCACTGGTGTGTGCAGTTATCATGTTGTTGAACAGTGTGAGAGAAACAAATATGTGGCTTCCAGGCATGGGGTTACCTGGTAACGATGTTTGCACATGTTTTTGACACAGAGTGTGACGTGGGATACCAGTCAGATGGATATTGAGTTCATTCTCCGCTGAGGCGTCCAGCTGACACAGAGGCTGTTCCTTCTCCATGGTGTCGGTGCATAGGGCAGAGAAAACATAGCTGTTATCAGTATCTGCAAACATTTCACCCTTTGTGTTAAATGAAATACACAAGTTCATTTTTGCCATTAAATCTCTGCCTAATAGATTCACAGGCGAGTTTGGAATAATTATGAATGGATGATATGTAATTTCGTCTGGTTTTGGGCCCCAGCGTGTCTTTAGAGAATGAGTTTTGGGGCATTGCACTAGAGTTCCGTTTATTCCCATGGTGTTGATGCACACAGAGGAAACAGGCCCACTATAGAATTTTCCAGACAGTGAACTTTTAGTGGCTCCACTGTCAACTAAAAAGGAATAAATCTTTTCACCTATTTCTATATCTAACATGGGCAAGCTTTCTGTGTTACGGGACAATTGCAAATGCAGCATCGTGTGTAGTGCTTCACACTGTCCCTCATCTTCACCTGGGCCTCCCTATTGTCGGTCCAGTCTTTCGTTATCATATGGGTGGGGATTAAAATGTGGATTATAAGGTTGCTCCCTAAGTGCAAAGGGGCCATTATTTTGATGTGATTCCTGTCTGCGTTGCCAGTTACCTTGTCTGTAAGAGCTCTGCTGACGCCTAGTGGCAGGAGCTGGTCCTGTGTTTTGTGGTTGAGACCTACGTGCTGCTGATTTGCATTCCCTCCTCCAGTGTCCTATTTTTCCACAGTAAAAACATACGTCTCCACTCCTATCTCTCCTTCTGAAATCTCCCTGCTGCGCTTGTTGAGGGGGCGGGGCCCCTGCATACATCATTTTTTCACTTTCCTCTGAGCCTTCAACATCAAAATTCAACATCATCTTAACACTTTTAGCCTTCGTGCTGTTGGGGAAAAGAGCTGCACCAGCTTTTGTTTTGACAAGTGTGATAAAGTTCTTTATTTTCATGTCATAGAGATTATCAGTGGCAGTCAGCTTCAATAGTTGTGAACATTCTGGATGAATATTGTTTAAGAATGTTGTTATGAAAATCTGATCATTTCCTCCTTCAGGCATGCATGCCTCATTAGTCCAGCAGTGTGTGAAACGTTTCATAAAAACTAGAATGGATTCATCTGGCTTTTGCTTACACATGGTTACTGCATTTAAATCAATTTTATCTCTAGACATTGTGAGCAGAAATTTCTTTAGATTTTGAAAAAAGGCTGTGATTTTGTCATCGTTTATCCACAAAAACGAGGTGGTGTTGGCTGCTTGGTCATTTTTAGGGTCTAGTTCCTCTACTTCTTCAATAAGCTGAGATTCAGTCACACCTGGAATTCGTTGACATAATATATATCTATAGTCAGGCCCACCCAAGTGGTGGTATCTGGTACTTCTCTGTAATGCAGAAACAAAGGCTGTAGGATTTTTTAGAGGATCGGGAAGTTCTTTAATGGTTGCTGCTAACTCTGAAATTTTAGGGGGTTGAATGCAACACATGTCCCCTATTATCATGAACGGAAGGGAGGTGCTGACGTCATTAAATTGTGATCCCTGCTTTTCTTTATAACGGGTGTTTTTGTGGGGGCCCTCTTGAGTTTTTTCCTCTTTTTTCTGCTTTAAGTAGTTCCTTATTAAATTTCTGGTGTTAGTTATTGCTTTTGGCACAGTTAAACCATTCGCTACTCTAGTGTGGCGCTGAACATGATTATCTATGACGGAAACGGCTTCCTGCAGTTCAGCTTCCGTACGTTCAGTTAAAGGATCTTTCATGATTTCCTCACACTCTGTCATTAACTGTTTTGTTTGCTTTTTATGTTCCTGTAACTCTCTTTCTCGTTCAGTGTATTCTCGTTCCTGTCTTTGATCTAGGTTAAACCAGTCATCTTCTTCTGATTTAGGTGTCATTTCAGTGCCTTCCTCACTCTTTTGGGATTCTGCTGTTATATCAGGATATACGCGCTGATGACGTGCAGCCGCCGCAGCAGCTATTAATTCTGTTTTTTCATCATAAGGCGGCGGAGCCGTAGGTTGAACGGATGGGCATATAAGGCTAGTTTTTTCTGCAGTGGATTTACTACACTCTAAGAAATGACACACTGATGTTGGTAGCATTATGTAAATGCTTCATGTTAAAACTAATGCCACCAATTGATTTTTAACTTTAAACACAAGTATGTTGTTTTGAATTTAATTAACAACATAATATTTCAATACAACAAAATGCAGTAAATTAAATCCAACGTAAAAAGTTCATTTAAAATGAAGAGCACTTTAATTTAAAGAGGATTGTCCTAATAGGCTCTCCGTACTTCTGAGTTTGCACATGTGCAGTGTGGAAGTTTGATCATCCGCCATTTTCAACTGAGACTTGCATATGCTTAGCATCCTGGATAGAATCCATCGCCATCTGAGGATTATTTGGTAAGTACAACAATTTAAGGATGACAAATTTGATTAATGTATACTAACTGATACACATCTGACACTTTCGGGAATACTTTTGCATTTTTTTTTAAACAAATGATGCCTGGCAAATTTTTTAACACTCTAGCTTGTATATCTCTCTCACATGTTAGAAGTATGAAAACATTTAACAAATATTGTTGAACCTGCTTCGGTGTAATTTTCCTAAATCTTTTGCAATTCTTGTTAAGATGAGACTTGCCTACTAAGACCGACAGTTTTAAAATTACTCCCAACATCTACCGCACCTGCTCCCTGACATCAGTAATGACCACTGGGAGCGCCAGCGATCCTGTAGTTTGAAGAATGAAATGAATGTGTAGTGTATTTTAGAAATGTGCATCAATTAAGTTGCTACATTGTTTGAAAGAATTCGACTCCATGTTGATTTCTGGTTTAGTGTCAGAAATCTTCACTGAAGAAGCTTCACTTTTCTTTCCAAGCTCCTTAGACTACGATGACCTGGATGACTGTGAACCTTCACAGACTTATTGTTATCCACAAAATGTCATGATAGGATTTTAAGTCCATATTGCCCAGTTCTAATCTTCTATTTAATTTTAATATTTTTAGGGGCACAATTATTAAATATATTGTTGAACAATCTAGAATTGATTAAAGCAAAAATGAAAGCTTTCACGTAATGTCAAAATTGAAAAGCTTCAATTTTTGGGTTCATATATTTGTTAATCTGACACAGAGGAGTCAGTGCCTTACCAATCATGAACCTCACTGCACATCACTGATGTGAGTTATGAAACATTGCTTAATCATCTGCTATGTGTTAATATTTTTGACTTTGTTTTGTAAAGAGGTTGAAAGGAACCAAAATAGGAAACTTCTCTCATATTGAGTTCTTATCTCCACCAGAATCCCAGCGTTGATGTTCGACGGGAATGCATTCTGAAAGCTGTCTGTGTCTACTTAAATGAAAAGCCAGATGACCTGTTCAAGGAATTCTTGGTAAGTTAAAAAAGGAAAATGATCAGTTATTTTCCTTTTTTAAATTTGGGATTGGAAATGGAAGGTGGACTTACTTGTCCATATGTATATGTACGCAATTAACTTATCTTTTTTTAATTTTTATTTAAAGGATGTGGATCTTGGTGCAAGCAGAGAAACGGAGCAGCTGACTTTGGGAGTCTATGTTGTCAGACATGAGAGCAAACTCTGCAGATACACCTGAGGACATTGGTGTCATCATAGAAGGATGCACTGTGCTGCAAGCTCTTAGTGATGTGGCAAAGGGTTGTGCCCTCCTGCTTGGACTAATCTATAGTCTAAATCTGAGCTACCCAAAGCACCTGAAATACACATTTGAATTTCTTCAGAAGGTGCTGATGGAGTTGGATGGGAACAACCTATCCATGAAGGTGCAGGTTCTGAAAAACAAACTGCTTGAGTGAAACAGCCTGCAGTGAACTATAGAGGACACTGAACTTTAAGGTTCTCGAACCCTTCTCCTTGCACTTCATAAACTGTTCAGTTTGAATTGCCACAAGAACTTCTGCAAGGCCTTTCACTTTTCTGCGTTCTTTGTTCTTGAACCTTTACCAACATCCAACTACACTGAAAAAGACTGCTCCTAACTTTGGACTTCAGTTTAAGTTTTGAAGCAAAGGTTATTTTTCTAAATATGGACAAAAATGACACAAAAGTAATTTCTACCTGCTGTTTGCAGGGCTGTATTGTGGGCTTTTCATTGTAGCCCAATCAAGTTTAAATTAAGTCATGTTAATGTTAAAAATGTTGGAATCACAAGTTTCCAGTTTTAATCATTTCAGTTTAACATGACATTCTGTATCTTGTCTTCCTGCACCTAAAATGCACTTGAATATATGTAAAGATTGTTTGGGGAAAAAGATCTAGAAGCATTTGAATTGCTCAAAGTGTGCTTCAACAAGTTTTACACAAAGTGTTATTAAAGTTAGGTTAACTGAATAAACTTGTGTTCGATTTATTTAATTTACAAACTTAAATAGAGTAAGTTGCAATTCTGTTAAAGTGATTTAATCCTATAGTTTCAGTAGAGCGTGTTTTGGGTGAGTAGATTTATCAGATTTACTTAAAATTTGTTGTTCAAATTAAATATATCATACATTTTATATTTCACTAACCCAGTTGTGTGGAACCGGTTGACATAACTGGGTGGAGTAAATACAACATGTATAATCAGGTAATTGCTGGAACATGAATACCTAAACTAAATATATCAATTCCTTCAATAGCTAGTAAGACATTTCACTAAAAACGAAATAAATAAATAAATAACCAGCTCAAGTGAAACTTGCATCATCAAAGTCATCTGACAGGTCTTTTTGAGACCATAAATGTCTCCTTTCATGTGAAAATAAAATACAAGTACACACAATGATTCTGTGTGTTGTAGACACTTTCAGTAATAAGTTAAAATAATTGCCTTATGTATGAATTTCTCAGTCGGTCATTTAGTTGTTGAGGAATTTAAGCCCACTCTCGTTTACAGCTGCTTCAGCTCACTGAGGTTTGCAGGGATTTATTTACACACATCTCTCTTAAGTTTAAACACAGCACTTGGAACAGGTAAAGTCTGGACTTTGATGACTGGGCCATTGCAATACTTTGATTCTTTTTTTCTTCTTCCGTTGTACATTTGCCCAATTTAGCCAAACATTAGCTGTTTGGAGATGTCCCCACATTTGACACCGGGACTCTTTGGTATACAGAGGACTCCGTGACAGCCTAGTGCCCAAATCACCAACCCTTTTATTTATTTTTTTATTTTTTTATTGCCAAACATGGTGCTATCCATTATGATCAAGGATTTCCACTTCTGTCTAATCTCTCCAAAGGGCACTGTTATGTCCAAGTCTTGTGATTTATCCAGATAAAAGCATGATTTCAGTTTATCCTTTGCAAACCCACACCATACTGCCATGTTCCTTTTAGAAAAGAGGCGATCTCCTGGCGAACCTCCCAAAGATGCTTTGCTTGTCTTTTTCAAATTCTACTCTCATAACCGTTAACATTTAATGTACTGAGGCCTGTAGCATGTGAGATGTAGCTCTTGTGTTTTTTATACTCTGAGCATTTCACAGCTTTAACTTGAAGTGAGTTTGTTGGGATGTTTCCTCCCTTATTAAAAATCTAATTGTAGAATGACAGATTTAATCTCTCACCTCCAGTTTTCTTTTGACATGTCCGTTACACCAGGGATTTGTCTAGTGAGGTACTGCATGCCTTGTCGAGAGAGTCGCTGTGACAAACTGATACAGAGCATATGAATGTGTTGTGATTTATACACATTGTAGTCAGAAGTTCTCTAATCCACACAGGGTCAACGCTTCAATAGATAATCAATTCAAACATTTCCTTTGACTCTGCTGAAGTCAGAGGAAAACTGTCAAACAAGATGCTTTATTCCATCAAAATTAAATACCAGAGAAGAGCAAAATACAGGCTTGGCACAAGAGGGCAGCATCTCATTATATGATTCCCACAGACCCACGTCTTTCCCTCATCCAGCTTTCACAGTGGCTATGTTCCTCATCTGGATCTCATTATCACTTCATCCTCTTCCTTATCAGACTTTTTGTCTGCTAGCTCTTATTATCTGTTATTTATTGCCAGTCATTCTCACACTGGTTTATAGGGCCATTTTCTTTCCTTTGTTAGTAATCTTTGTTTCTCTTCTTTCTGCATGCTGAATTTTAGCTTCATACCACTTAGTTAAGACATAAATTTAATGACACTGCTCTAGTCTCAGTTTATTTTATAGCGAGTATGAAACTGATTTAAAGGGCTTTTTGAAATTTGCTTTAAATTAGCTTTATTTTTCTAGAAGCCACAAGATCCTGCAGCATCTTATTAAAATAGTAGAAAGTTAAAGCATACAGCTGTTTCTTTGTCTGGTGTTTTTGTCAAAGAATGACATTTCCTCTCTCTGTGTATCTGACCTCTGAACACAAACTTGCACACTATCCTCTAGCCATTCTTCCCTGGAGTGTCTGTATCACATCTTATGCCTGCAAGGCAGGCTATCAGACAGCCGTGCAAAGAGCTGATACACAAACCAGATGTGAAAACCGCTTGCCAGATGTGGCTGCTCTGCTTTGCTTTGCTGTAGTTAAGGGAGTCAAAGTGGTCAACCATGAATGGGTTTACTGGGGAGGATTGCTTTCACAGCACAGTCATTGGCCAAATCAAACAAAAGCAGAGGGAGCTGAGAGAGACCCATTGGCTGGAAAGAAGGAGATGAGTAATTACGATGAATAATGATTATGCTCAAGAGCCTTTAAAGGAGAAAAAGAAAAAGGAGTCAAATTAACGATTTATGCTGTATGGTCTTGTTAAGAATTTATTGAGTTGAAGAGAAAATAATCTTTCTCTGGATTTTCTTGGAAACATTAATAGAAGACAGACTCGAGGCACTTTCATGCCGAATTCTAGCTTTTGATGAAGGAGCTTTAGTCTTTAACATGCCCTTTTAGAAACCTGTTTTTGTCTACTTTAATTTTATCCAGCTGTTTCTTTGTTCATTTCCAGAAAATTATATGTTCAGTGACACAATGCAAGGTCAATACTTGTAGTCAGCTCCAGCTCTGGTATCTTAATTTAGTTTGGAATAATGAAGCAAGCTTCCCAAGCCAGTCTCCAATTAGTTTTGAGCTTCTGAAAGTGGGAAACTGTTAAACCTAAAGAAAATGTTAATCATAGTCCAAATATTTATGGACCTAATTGTGTTTTTGGGATAGAGGGACGCACAGAGCTGCTGTTACACTCCAGATTGTTACACCCATAACGTCCTGGAGGATATATTTTGAACCAATATGTAACCAATGTGTTCAATGTGTACTTTATTCTAGTGAGCACTGTAATACTTTCTCAGGTTTTTATATTTCTGTGACAGCTTCCAGATCAAATGTGGCAGATTAGGAAAACATACTGAACATAACCCAACACATTTGCCTTAATATTTCATACTGCAACTCTTCATTTACTCACATGTTTTTACGACACACTTAATGAATGTAATAATCTATAGTTATAATACAAGTATATTTAAAGCTGCAGTTATTGCCGTTTGTATGGAATCAGTTCCACAGAAAGCTTTTTAATGTCTTTTAGCTACTTAAACATACCATAAATATCTTTTTAAAAGATATATTAAAAAGTACTATATGTACCACAAATCTCAAAACTTAGTGGGAGGGGGAATAAATGCCAACACATTGTTTGGACATTGCCAATGTGCTAATGCTAATTGCTAATAACATCCCTTCAGCTTTGCTTAGTGGCCGGTAAAAATCCAATTAGTTCTTTGTTCTCTATTTCTTGTTATCATTATTTAAACCTTTCTTTGATTTCTTTCGTTTTGCTATTTGGGAGAGGATTCTTCCCATCCCCAGTCTTTGTGCTAAGGTAAGCCAAGCTAACAAGCCTGAGCTAGCTTTACATTTAAAGCAAGTTTTCAGCGTTACCCAAGACAAATAAAGCATTTAATATATAGACCGAAGAATTTTTTATGAGTGTGCAGTACCTGTAAAAACCATTTAAAAATCATGCTGTGTAGAATAAAACTAAAGCTCCAAATCTAACATGAAGTGCATAAATTTATACAGTGAACAAATTAGTGTTAATTAAAAATGTCTTCTGTTTTTAATGAGAGCTTTGCACATTAATAGAGATATTTCAAATGGTTCTCAAATAACGACTGACCCTACAAACAAAATTCTCTTAGGACTGCATATTTATCCAACACCTATTTTAATGTAAATCTAAACTTTAACAACACAATAGAATAACATTTCCCCACCTTTGATAAAACGTCACTGCTGTGTCAAAATACATTGAATTTTAGTAATTCTCTAACATTACTGCAATGTCCATGTGTGGTGTGCGTTTTATATTTTGTTCAAGGCCACCACTTTGTAACGGTGCCACTTGAGACCAAAGGGATTCCCCACAGGCTGCAGAGTTTAAAATACCCGATTTTACAGCCCTGAAGTGCATATTTAAACACGGTTACAGCAAATGGTTTTGACCTCTGTGGATGGTTTTCTTCTCCTTATTGATTTGGGGGTTGGTGACGTTTTTTTTTTTGTTTGTTTTTTAATTTAAAATATTTTTTTAATAAATGATCCGCCTACATACTAGAATAAGGGGTGTGGTTGCCGTTTTGGCAGGTGTCCAACACAAGCAACCGGAGTCAATTACGCCTGCTAAGCTTTGCCCAAAACCATTGGATGATGTCACTTTTGTAATATAAAAATGTTGCAAGATACCAAACTATGATCAAATGCAACACTTGCGTTATGCAATACCATAATAGCATTAATGATGTTGGCAATTTTTTGGCTTCTGACATGCCTGCTCATCTGGTTTGCACTTTCTCAGCTCATCTCAGAACGCTGGATGAGATGAGGTGAACATAAGAGCAAAGCAAAAGCAGCCGATACTGCTAACAAAGCAGATGAAGTGATAGGTGTGTACGAACATCAAACATTTGGGACTTTCTTAAAATAGAAAAGGACACTGTAAAAAAAAAAAAAAAAAAAAAAAAGATGATAGAAAGAAAGGAAAATAGAAGGCAGGTGAGAACCAAGGTTAAAATTCACTTTCACGCCTTTGCCAAAAACACCTTCCAGGAAAAACTTCAAGAGAAAACTGAGGACAACGAAAGCATGTAAAGAGGAAAAACTGCTGAAGTGAGAGAGGAAAAAACAGAACCCAGAGGTGTTGAAAGAAAAAAAAAAGCAGAGAAAGAAAAGGGAGGGAAAAGTCAGACAATATCTAACTGGCTTTAGTTGCTTCCAATGTAAGCTGCCAGATTATGATTTTCCAGATGTAAGAAACAGGGGGAAGGGAGGGAAAAGGAGAGGGGGGAATAAATTCCTAACTGAGCTTCCAAAGCTGGCCAGAGCACAAGTTAAGTGCCTTGAAATGGTAGAGTGAGGTGAGGACATCTGAGTGCTTTGATGGCCTCTATTAGCCTCAACAGGAGAAACAGCGCCAGTTAGAGTAAAATAAAATAAGATAATTCTATCGAGCTTAATGGCTTTCTATAAATTTGTTGAACTGCTTTCTTTCCCCTCACATCTTTACCAATTGTTTGCTTTCCAGGGTGCATGAGAAATCATGTTTTAGTATGCGTGTCATGTGATTCCTTCTTACTAGCTCTCAATTTTCAGTTTCTCTGTGTGTGTGTGTGTGTGTGTGTGTGTGTGTGTGTGTGTGTGTGTGTGTGTGTGTGTGTGTGTGTGTGTGTGTGTGTGTGTGTGTGTGTGTGTGTGTAAGCAGAGCAGCAATACTAAAAAGTCCCAGCTGTCCTTTCCCCAGCTGCTGCTGCTGGAACATCCAATACGAAGTTAAAGAATATATAAACTGCGTTTTCTGTAAATTCACCTTTGACACTGAGGGTTATTTTTTTATGCATGTATGTGTGCTTACTTTGATGTGTCATGTGTACATAATGTGCTTGAATCTGTGCCTCATGGGTTTCTTGAAATCGCTCATGGGGACGGGCCAAGTTAAGGGTCTGTAAGCATTTATGGAATCGTTATAATAAAAGAGTGGGTCACACCAAAAACTCTACAGCAGCTCTGGGATTTTCCAGCCCTCCACTCAGCCTGTGCCAAGTCACTGTTTGGACAGAGAAGGTTGGAGATATTAAATGCCTTGTCTAGTGTTATGCAGGGGAATAGTTTAATCCAGAGTGGGCCCATTCTTTCCCACATGAATAGTGTGTGTGTGTGTACGTACGTGTGTGTCTGTCTGTGTACGTACGTGTGTCTGTCTGTGTGTGTGTCTGTCTGTATATGTGTGTGTAAGTGAGACAGAGAGAGAGAGGCTGGTAAGAAAATCAAGAAACAGACAACATCCTCCTGCCGAGCAGAGAGAGCCCGAGGAACAATAAACCCTGGCGAGTGAAGGAAACACACTGGCTGGGGGCCCACTGCTGGACAACGCTTGTGTTTTTTGGGGGGACCTAAACAAATAAAACAAACAAAACAAACACACCCACCCACAGATGAACACATAGGAAAATCAATATGGTTTATTTATTAGAAAAGGATTGCATGTGGACCAAACCAATTCAAGATGTAATCAATCCTTGAGGGAATGTTTGAGTAAACACTGAGACGGATTTGTAGGTGCACTGTTTTTTTTCCTTGCTCTGAGTAAAATGTGTTCTCATAGTTTTCTCTTTATGTAACAGGAACTTAAGTGAAATAAGTGTGTCTACATCTAATGGTGAGATTATGTTTTTAGTTGCTGTCCAGACCATAAGTATTAGGTCAGCTACATATTTTTTGTCCTTTGGCTGTACATAAAAGCTGAATGTAGCCTTGTCTTTAAAGGGCCTTCTTGTTACGGGTCTTGTTTGGAAATAATTTTAAAACCTTCAAACTAAGAGTATTAAACGAACATGAAGAAACAAAAGCTATGACATTAGGTCCAAGATGTCTGTGTGTGATGTAGTATAGATATCCACTTGGTGAAATAGAGTCTGGCTGTACTCTTGCATAAAACTACTTTTTAACAAAAAAATAGTTTGGAGATTCAGGTCACTGCGCTGAGACATAACTCAAGGCAAAAGACAGACGTAGCTTCCAGGTTTTTAAAATGAAAAACAACGAATTTTCAATAATTCAATTTCAATAATGTTTAGCGCCAAATCACAACGACAGTTGCCTGAAGGCTGCTTATAGTGTAAGGTAAAGATCCTACAATAATGCAGAGAAAACAGAAAAACCCCCAACAATCAAATGACCCCTATGAGCAAGAGCTTTGGCAACAGTAGGAAGGAAAAACTGCAGTTTAACAAATTGGTGTGCTATTCAGCTTCATGGATATATAAAGTTGGGATCATCTGCATACAGTAGCAGTGAAAATATATACTATGCCTTCTAATGATACTGTCTAAGGGAAGCATGTATAATGTAAACGGAATGGGTCCAAGCATGGAACCATGTTGAACTCCATAATTAACCTTAGATGTGAAGAAGCCTCTCCATTTACATGAACAGATTGGAGTTTATTAGATTGATATGATTCAAACCAATGCAGCACAGCACTTTAATACTTACAGTATGCTCTAAGTGCTGTAATAAAATATATTATGTTTTTATAATCACCTTAAACCTACATTCTTTTTGATGGCCACCAGGGGGCAGATACAGCGGCTGCAAAAAGAATTCCAGTCCTAATCATGTGACCACTACTCATGTGATGTTAACATGACTGCCATTTGCGATGTGTAATACTCATAGTGATAATGTAGGATTAAGACTCCAGTCACACAAGCCTACAGACCAATTTACAGTCATCTGGGAAGTATCAGTTGTGAATGGAAATATTAGTATTCCCTGACTGGTAGCAGGAGGTTGATTGTAGTCCAGCTACTCTGAGCTGTAGTGAAGTTGTGAAAAATGCAACACAAACTATACATGGAGAAGTTTTGCTTTCAAAGCAAAATGTTGTGTTTTATGAAAGAATCATGTTGGTATGACTGTGGTGAAGCTCAACTTTTACTCTGAAGGTTAGCCTTCTCCATTCCAATTTGCTTTGGAATTATTTAAGTTGAACAACCGCTCGGCATGTTAGTTCACATGCATTTGCAGATAAACAAAGCAACGACTATGAGGTTGTTGGTGCAGCGCCTTCTTTGAAACTGATTTTCTTTGAAACTGATTTTCAAAAACTGCCATGAATCATGGTTAACTTGCCAGGGAAAAAACACGACTGGTTGTATAATTTTAATATCCATCCATCCATCCATTCACTTCCGCTTGTCCTTTTCAGGGTCGCGGGGGGCGCTGGAGCCTATCCCAGCTGTCATAGGGCGAGAGGCGGGGTACACCCTGGACAGGTCGCCAGTCTGTCGCAGGGCCAACACACAGGGACAGACAACCATTCGGTTCCGCTTGTCCTTTTCAGGGTCACGTTCATTCGCACATTCACACCTAGTGACAATTTGGATTATCCAATTAACCTATCCCCACAAGCTGCATGTCTTTGGACGGTGGGAGGAAGCCGGAGTACCCGGAGAGAACCCACGCAAGCACGGGGAGAACATGCAAACTCCACACAGAAAGACCCCGGCCTGATGTTGGAATTGAACTCAGGACCTTCTTGCTGTGCGGCAACAGTGCTAACCACCGTGCCACCGTGCTGCCCTAATTTTAATATCGTTAGAGAATATTGGAGGAAACAAAACATCATCTAGAAATCCAATTCCATCAAATGAAGCATGTCAACATCCACATATCAATTATAAATTTAAACCTTACTAAAATTTAGATGGATGAGTTATAAATAAAATCCCCCCATATAGACTCTTGAATACTGAGCAAAACTGTTTTGTAGCAGGCAGTAAACATGTTTGATGGAGCATGCCCCAAGTGGCTATTAGGGGAACTGCAGTTTTCAGAGCTTAAGATTTAATTTTTTATTCACCACTCTATACTTTACTGATATGTGTTGATTAATATCACAGAGTACCCAGACTAAAAAAAAAGTTCAAATGTAACTGAATACTTTGTTGCTAAATAATAACCTATAAAAATGATGGCCAATCTTGAACGAAGCTCAGACGATGAGAAAAATCAGCTATTACTCATTTCATAAGTCTACTTTCATTACAAAGAAACACCACTCTAATTATTTTACTGCAGTCAGTCTGCTTCTTTTAGTAAAATGGAGTCAAAAGGCAAAGATGTATGCCCTCCTCCCTCCTGCAGTAGTTAAATTTACAAAGCTATCAAATAAGTTTGAACTGTTTCTGGCCTTGAGCCATTTGGTCGAGCTCACACCTTTTCTGCTTAGACTGAGCTGGTGTTTTCTGTCAGTGAACGCATTTTCTGCCACGTGCTGTCAGTTCGTGGAGTAAAGAGCATGCAAGTGAGGAGTGATATCAAAGGCTGTCAGTTTGTCAGTGCATGCGCACACAGAAAAATGAGAAAAAGTGTTGTTGATGTAGAGAAAATCATTTGCCTTGTGAAGAAAAACAATTTTCATGACTGCACAGCAAGTCCAGAATGCTCTCCAGATTGGAGGTAAATGTTGTCAACAATGAGGAGAAGATTTTATGATCAGAACCTCAGAGGGTTCACCACAAAATACAAATCCCCGGTAAGCCAAGAAAACAGAGGCTGCAGGCTGCAGAGCAGAGGAAAAAAAAAATCCAAAAAGAAAACAGTGGAGTGACGATGGAAAGAATAAAGATGGAGAAAAGAGGCACAGCTTATGATGCAAAGACAAACATGGTGGCGCTTCTGTTATGGCTGAGATGCATGGGTGCCACTGGAACTTGAAAACTGGTATTTATTGGTAATTTCACTGCTGACAGCAGAAGCGGGATGACGGCAGATCTATACCAGTGCATTCTGCTCAGATTCTGCCAAATGCTTCAAAACAAAGACAAAGAAAAAACTATAGGAAGACATGAACATCCAACCAAATCAAATATAGATTTTTTAAAATCTATCTTTAGCTTTGTTTTTTTTGCATCCACCCAATTAAACATGAACCACAGGACTCTGGGTACTAGCTCCGGTCAAATGCAATAAGAATTTGGTAGAAGAAGCTGTAACCAGCATCTTCAAACACTTTCCTAACTTAATTTGTGTGCAGAGTCCCCTTTCTGTTTGTTCTCTTAATATATATATATATATATATATATATATATATATATATATATATAAGAAGCTGGAGAAATACCAAGGGCTCAGAGAAGAGCTCAAGAGGATGTGGAGGGTGAAGGTAATGGTGGTCCCCGTGGTAATCGGAGCACTAGGTGCGGTGACTCCCAAGCTAGGCGAGTGGCTCCAGCAGATCCCGGGAATAACATCGGAGATCTCTGTCCAGAAGAGCGCAGTCCTGGGAACAGCTAAGATACTGCGCAGGACCCTCAAGCTCCCAGGCTTCTGGTAGAGGACCCGAGCTTGAAGGATAAACCGCCCGCAGGGGCGTGCTGGGTGTTTTTTTTTTAATATATAAATATAAAAGAAAACCACCACAAATGTGCATTTAAACCTGATCCATCCATCTATCCGTTCTCTTCCATTTATCCAATTCAGAGTTGCCAGGGGGGCTATAGCCTATCATAGCTGCTATAGGACGAGAGGCAGGTCACCAGTCTGTCACAGTGCTTAAATCTGGTCATGTGTAATAATATTGTATATTTATCAAGGCTGGGAAATTTTAACAGCAGTGTTGTGTTGCTGTGGTTCAGTTAGATCCTCTTATATGAACCATGAGATACTGATTGTATAACCATAAAAAAGGCATTTGCATGTCTTTGTTTGCCTTCTTTAAATTTTCTTTAAACAGATTTGTTTGACAGCCATTTAAAGTTTTCCAGGATTAATCGTGTAAGACTATATTTGGTGTAACTCATCGTGTCCACACAAGAGACCACACACAGTCCACATTGAACTGATACATTTTCTTTTGTATTGGTGTTCTAATTAATTCCCAGCTATGTTGAGACAACAACGATACATGGTTAGAGTGAGCCCAAGATGGTGATTTGGATTAAAATTTGTCTTTAACAAAAAAAGGTGAGAGGATAATTTGTAAACTTGTTCATGAACATAAACATTGTATTTTCAGTACCATTTCATGTTTTTCCATGAAATCAGGCTTGACTTTATTCATAACAGCCTCTGGACTTTGACACTTTGTATATAGTTAGTCAAGGTATAATTGATGTTAACATGTTGGCTGGTTAGATTATATTTTTCTATGGAAGACACACTCTGTTTGGCTATTCGCTCATGTGTTTGTGTGTGCAGCAGTCAAATCTCCCTACTGTAGCTTGTGTGTCCACTTATAGCTCAGTAAACACTGCTGTGGCCTTACTGTGAAGCTGTACCACCATCATTAATACTTACACACATGCACGCAGCCCTTTTATGTTCATAGGCACACTGGTACTCCCGTAGAAACACATTAACATTAACATGTTACACACAGTCATAACAGCTATGACTCGCTGGGCCTCGTTGATTCGGTTTGTTTTTTTTCCCCCTTTGGTTAAACTCTAGTTTAACTTTCTGGTGTGTGAGGTCTCCGTCTCTTTCTGTCTGTATCTTGCCACTTCCCATTCATACACTACACACTTAGTTTTCCTCCCGGTAGTCCTCCAGGTTCCTTTCAGAGAGTGTTGCCAGCTTGCCACAGGTTAGACAGAAATAACAGCCAGGCTGTCCAAGTTAAACAGCGACCTTGCCACACCATCTGAAAGCCCCTGTGCTTCCTCTGGGCCGCCCACTGCTCAAAGAATGCCTCTTTAATTCACTGAGAAATGGCAAAAAGTGTGTACACACACTGTCAAACGAACCAGAATGCACATGGAAATGAACATACAGATGTCACTTTAACATGGGGACAAAGCAGGCTAACACAGGCAAGCTCTCGCAGTGGTCATTTCAGTGACAGTCTCGAGTACACTACGTCTATTGTTTGGAGGCTTTGAGGGCCCCAAAGAGAGCGGCAAAGGGTTTGACTTAGACGGGGGGGGGGGGGGGGGGGGGGGCGTATACATTTCTACACACCACTGAAACTACAGCCATTCTCCTAACTCAAGCCACCTGGTGAGTTTTCCCAGTGGTGTACAGAACACACTCACACTCGCACACACACACTTTACTCCTGGAGATGCTTGAAGTTTCCATGCAGTTTAAATGTTAAAGAAGAATTAAAGTAACATCTGCATATGAGCCTTTAAACAATATGGAGTGGGAGAAGTTAACCCTGCATGAAGTCAATTAATGCTCATGCGCTTATCTCAGAGTTTTCTATTAAAATATAACAATTCATGTGTGCCTACAGGACTGTTAAACCTTTTAGTGGTCGAGGATTTGAATGAAATTTTTAGAGAATTTAGGGAAAAACTGGGAAATACTGATGTTTGCCTGAGAAAAATGAAACTGACAATACCAAAGCCCAACAATGGATTTCAATATAACTACTGTAGCCTAGTTAATTGATAGGACTAAGGCCTCCATTATACTTTCCATGTCCACAAGTGCATGTTTTGATCTCTGGCTCGCCTAGTCTGCATGTTGAAATATTTGTGCGCAAAAGTTGGTTTTACTGCTCAAATTGAGAACAAAAGCTGTATATCAATGGCAGTCTATTTAACAGTTCCTGTCCAGGGGATAATGAAGGATCTAAGACTCAGCCATGCAAGCTCAGTGAGACTGTCCACATAGTGATGGTTTGAGCTTACAAAGGGAATGCTAACATGTTACTTAACAGCTTCATGTTTTCCAGTTGGGGGCTTCTAAGCTGCATGTAGACTCTGTCAAAGTCTTATTATCTGTTTAGTTTTATTTAGTTTTGCAATAACTTTGTAATAAATTAACTCAGGAATTGTCACTGTGAGGGATTTAAATTTTGCATTTTTGACACATTGTCACAGCTACAGGAACACGGGTTTTATTAACATTTGGAAAACAGCCCCAGACAGGAACACTGACTGTGAGTCATTAATTGCTACATGAGTCACGGTGGCCTGTTAATAGCTAAGCCTTTACACCTTTCTTGGCCACACAAACACTAGAAACCATCACACATCCACAAGAATCATAGTCTAGCTGAAATAACCACCACAACACCAAGAATTTAAGCTTAAGTTAACCATTAACAGTTTGAGTCACTGCATAAAACTGTACATACCTTTTTGTGAAAATAGTAGAGATACCACAATATATCATTCTTGCCACCCCTAAAAGGATGGTGATGCTATCCTTAGCTAAAATATTAGATTGTTTAAAGCAAGTCAATTGCTTTCTTATTAATTGCTTTATAAATGCTGTATTATTCTTTGCTGTATTATTAAAATGCCATAGCTATCTTATTATTGACTGTGATGTGACACTTACCTAGCTTGTTAGTGAGCAGAATAATTAAATAGCTCTAGCATTATTTGTCTTTCACCCATTCGCAAAGCATTGTTGTCTGTGCAGTGCTGAAGCTAAACTTGGTAAACGTGGTTACTTTGAAACTAGGAAATGTTTCGAGTGGGACTCATGACAGTCTTTCTGCTAGCACTAGTTTTACGTTGCAGTTCAAACTTTCTACTTTTTTCATAAATCTGATCAGTTTTTGCCGACTCGTTGAGTTGGCAACGACTGAGGGAACATACTCCGAGTCCCGATGGCATTGCGAGACGAGTCCCTTGTATTGGAAATTCAAAGCGCGACAGGAAATTTAACCAAACTCCATTTGCACTAAATTTGCAGAGGGTGTTGTTAACAACGCTCCCTACTCTGTGTATCAGTTTAGCTGCTGCATTTCAGAAAACCATTGATAAATTGGTCCTTTTTTAAAAAAAAACTTTTAAAATGCTGTTTGCTTTTCCTTTTTCTAAATGGGTGCACAGGCACTGGTTTACGTATCGCTCGCTAAGAATGAAAGTGATAATTGTGCCTGTGTTAGTTTAAAAGATGGCTTGGGTATAACTGGAAATTAAATGCGATGTCATGGTCCTGGGTCGGTGACCCAGCGCCTTTAGTTATCATTTTCTAGTTTATGATGATGATGATTATTATTGTTTGAGTTCTCTGTGTTATATTTGGTCTGCCTTTGAGTCTGTCTCTGTCTATGGTGTCACCCCATCTGTTTGTGAATCTGTCTGTTTAGTTCAATGTCTTGCCTGGTTCCATGTGTCTGAGTTTCCTGTTTTATTGTGAAGGTTTGTGTCATATGTGAGTGTGCTCAGTTACGTTTCCCCTGTCTCGTCAGCTGTGATTTCTCCCAGGTGTGTTCCCCTTCTGTCTCTCATCCCTTGATTACTGCCGTCTGTGTATTTAAGCCCTGTGTTTCTCTGTGTCGGTGTCGCGTCGTACCCTCAACTAGCTGTGTGTTCTGCTTCTATGTTCCTAGTGTTTGGTCTCCTGCTCCAGTTTAGTGTTTCTTTCCAGTGTTTCAGTCCTTGGTTCCTCTGTTCTGACTTTTGGTTTTCTTTTGGTGAGTTTAGTTTGTACGAGGTTTTTCCCAGCAATAAAGCTGCGCCTTAAGTTTCACTTCCGTGTCTGAGTTCTGCATTTTGGGTCCACCACTCCTGCTTGCCTGCCACACAGCGATTCATGACAGAACGACGCGACCAGTAATGGACCCAGCAAACTCCGTACGGAACCGGCAGCGTGCAGACTCCGCCTTCCCTAACGAGAGAAGGCGGGAGGCTCGGCATGCCCGGGAGCGCGAGTCTGCCTTCTATGGGACTCGATTGGCTCTAGGTGGGCCGCGCAGCCTCCAAACTGCAAACGCTGCTGCCTTTTCCCCACATCGTCCCACGGTGATAAGAGTTGGATGATTCAGCCTATCGCCTGCCACAACTCCTCCGGCCTTCTCAACTTCCGGTTCACCTCCCCAGTCGCCGCCCACGTCCTGCGCAAAGAAGAGGGTTACTCGGCGGCCGAGGAGAGATTTCGTGCCTCCGACAAGCAGCCTATCTCCGCTGCAGTCCTTTGCGCTCTTCCTGGGACTTCCACGCTCGGAGCTGCACAAGCTCCCCGTCTCTCCGGCGCAGCCCGGTTCGTCATCGGCTCAGCCAGCCGACATCACCGAAGTGCCTGCGCCCACTGCCTCGGGAACTCACGGCACAGTTCCCAGGAATAAACGGCGCTCACGCCGTCGCCACCCTAAAGTTACTGAGCAAACTCCGTTGGTGAGTGACTCTGACAGTTTTTTCCATGCCACTTCCAAGTCGGACCGACTCGGACAATATTCTGCTCCTGAGTCCGCTGTTTTTCAGGTCCGTAACACATCAGAAATGAATAGTGAGTTTGAATATGACTGTGTTTCCAGGGCTCATAATGTTTCTAAGTTCACCTCCGCACCTTTTAAGCACGAGACTGAGTTCATCACCCCCCCAGAGACTGCTGTTCATGCTGAATTAAAGAATCCTGGCACTGTAAGCTCCATGCGCGTCATCCCAGAGGCCATTAACTCCGTGTCTGGTAATTCTGGGTCGGTTAATCCTGAACCTGCATTACCTACCCTCACGCCCATGTTTCAGAGTGACTATTTTTCCTGTGCTCCTCCCAGGTCAGCAGCAATTAACACACAGACTGATAATCTCACCTTAGAGAAGCAAAAGACTATTGTTGAGCTGCATACTCATGAACAACACCGTGAAGTTAACAGTTCTGAGGTCCCTGTACCTGCTGAGTATAAGACTGTGAATGGTGTTTCTTCACTCCTGGACTATGCTGCTCTCCAACCTATATATTTAGAAACCGTTTGTGTGAATGCTCCTGTGTCCGCAACGGATCCCTTTGTGCTCGGTATTACTGACTCTGACTCTGCTAAACCTGGATCTTCCTGTGCTATGACTGTTTTAGAGACTGCTACTCCTAACATGGACAGCTTAAGGCCTACAGAGTTGCCAGGAGTGACTCGCCATGAATCTCTGTTAGCCGCCCTGCCCGAAGCTCAGTCGCCACCTCCATCACATTCAGTCTCGCTTCCCATAGCACAGTCACATCCACAGCCTGACTTACTACAAACCTTATTTCAATCCTTAGCCCAGTCAATAGCTCAGTTGGTAGAGGAATCATCAGCCTTATCGTCAGCTCGGTTTCCAACTTCACAACCATCATTTTCCCGACCTTTTCTTCAGTTGCCCTCAGCTCGGCCACCTATACAGCCATCATCTTCACCTACACCTCCGGTACAGCAAGCTATGTCTATCCAACCCTTACAGAACTGTTCCACAACCTTGAATCCTAATCAGAGAGACAAACCAAACAATATTGTTATCAGTCCTCAAAAGCTGGCCAGTTCTGAGACTGAGATTCACTCCAGGGCCTCCCCAGAGGCTGGGTTTCAGCCCCCAGCAGACTCTGGACCCCTGGCGGTTAAGAAGCCAGCTGAGGACCGCACCCGGCCGTTGCTGCCTGAGCAGACTCAATGCTCTGTGCAGCTGCAGTCTGCCATGTGTTTGCCAGAGGCCCGTGTGCCTGCTGGTCCTGTTCTGTCCCTGCCAGAGGCCCGTGTGCCTGCTGGTCCTGTTCTGTCCCTGCCAGAGGCCCGTGTGCCTGCTGGTCCTGTTGCGTTCCTGCCAGAGGCCCGTGTGCCTGCTGGTTCTGTTGCGTTCCTGCCAGAGGCCCCCGCGCCTGCTGGTTCTGTTGCGTTCCTGCCAGAAGTCTCCGCGCCTGCTGGTTCTGTTGCGTTCCTGCCAGAAGTCTCCGCACCTGCTGGTTCTGTTCTGTGTGTGCCAGGGGCTCCAGTGCCCACTGGTTCTGAGACTGTTTTTGCTGGGGGGCCCGAGGAGCCCGTCCAGCCTCCTTTCTCGTCAGTTGGGGGGCCCGAGGAGCCCATCCAGCCTCCAGCTGCTCCACCAGCAGTCTCATCCACGCTTGCAGCAGCGGTTTCATCCATGCCGCCACCTGCTGCAGCGCCTCCGTCTGCATCCTCCACGCCGTTGCCTGGCCCGGCCTCTGCTGCATCCTCCACGCCGTCGCCTGGTCCGGATTCGGCATCCTCAGCGTCGCCTGGTCCAGCGCATGCTTCGGCTTCATCCGCTTCACCTGGTCCAGCCACTGCTTCATCCTCGCCTGGTCCAGCCTCCGTGTCTTCATCCTCGCCTGGTCCAGCCTCCGTGTCTTCATCCTCGCCTGGTCCGGCCTCCGTGTCTTCATCCTCACCTGGTCCGGCCTCCGTGTCTTCATCCTCGCCTGGTCCGGCCTCCGCTTCTGCTTCAGCCTCGCCTGGTCCGGCCTCCGCTTCTGCTTCAGCCTCGCCTGGTCCGGCCTCCGCATCCCCGCCTGAGCCTCGTCCGGCCTCCGCATCCCCGCCTGAGCCTCGTCCGGACTCCGCATCCCCGCCTCGTCCGGCCTCTGCATCCCCGCCTCGTCCGGCCTCTGCATCCCCGCCTCGTCTGGTCCAGCCTCCGCTTCGCCTGGGGCTGCAGGGGCCACGCAGCCTTCAGGTCCCCTACTACCGCCTCCACGTCGTCGGTCATCTGCCAGGCCGCTTGTTGGGCATCTCCGCCACCGTGGACGCCCTCCTGAACACCCTCCTGAACGCCGCCGCTGCCTTCCGCGTGGCCGGCCCCCGGAACTGTTTGCCCGTCGTCGCAGTTGCCGTCCACACGGTCGGCCCCCGGAACTGAACCGTTTTGGCCTCCTGCGCTGTCGGCCTCCGGGTCGGCCCCCTGAACTTGACCTTCTGGGTCTTTCTGGGCTCTGTCCCTCCTTCCTGGTCCCCCGCCGCCCACCCTGGTGGGGTTGTTTTCTGTTTTTGGCTGTTTTTTGTGCTTCTGTTGGGCGGTCTGGAGCCCGCCCTTGAGGGGGGGGTACTGTCATGGTCCTGGGTCGGTGACCCAGCGCCTTTAGTTATCATTTTCTAGTTTATGATGATGATGATTATTATTGTTTGAGTTCTGTGTGTTATATTTGGTCTGCCTTTGAGTCTGTCTCTGTCTATGGTGTCACCCCATCTGTTTGTGAATCTGTCTGTTTAGTTCAATGTCTTGCCTGGTTCCATGTGTCTGAGTTTCCTGTTTTATTGTGAAGGTTTGTGTCATATGTGAGTGTGCTCAGTTACGTTTCCCCTGTCTCGTCAGCTGTGATTTCTCCCAGGTGTGTTCCCCTTCTGTCTCTCATCCCTTGATTACTGCCGTCTGTGTATTTAAGCCCTGTGTTTCTCTGTGTCAGTGTCGCGTCGTACCCTCAACTAGCTGTGTGTTCTGCTTCTATGTTCCTAGTGTTTGGTCTCCTGCTCCAGTTTAGTGTTTCTTTCCAGTGTTTCAGTCCTTGGTTCCTCTGTTCTGACTTTTGGTTTTCTTTTGGTGAGTTTAGTTTGTACGAGGTTTTTCCCAGCAATAAAGCTGCGCCTTAAGTTTCACTTCCGTGTCTGAGTTCTGCATTTTGGGTCCACCACTCCTGCTTGCCTGCCACACAGCGATTCATGACATGCGAGGTAAGAATAGCTGTTGTAACTTGCTGTGAAAACCATTTCGCGCATCAGTATTGTGAGTGCCCACCCAAGAATCACTGCACGCTCACTGTAATGATATGTTTTATAGTTCAGCAATGTACTTTTGACCCATCTCTATGCACTCTCTCTTGTTTTTCTGCACTTTAATTGGTTACACTGGGAACCATAATTCTGAACTAAACCACAGAAACACAGGAGACAAAGAAACCAACTAATAAGAATTTAGTTCGAGTGCCAATTAGAGTCTGGAGTTTCGGGGTATTTGAGGTTAAGAAGAGCTGTAGAAATGACTCAGAGGGCAGTCTGAGTCATGTTTTTGCCTTGATGAATGCTGGCACAGGGAAAGCTCTAAGTCTTTATTTACACGTGTATGGATACAGTGAGTGGTGACAGTGATGAACCTCTGTGAAATTTTCTGATCGCATGTGAAAAAGACTTTTTATGGATATATCAACTGTAAATAAAACTGAGCGGTTCAAGATGTTCGAGCGAGGCTTTCAGAGGTGTTTCATGTTTTGCGCATGAATTTCTGGCACCATCGCTTGGATCCCTGTCTCACATACAACACTCTTTAAACCCCAGTGAGAATGTTGTTGTTGTTTTTGTTTTTTTTTTTTAACAAGACAGACACTTTAAGTCAAGTTCAACAAATAATCAGTTGATGGCTTCAGTTTTCCATTTGATAGTTACTGAAACAGAAGGTTACCATGGAAATAGTTGTCCTAGTGGGCACTCATGGTAGTGCAACGGCCAGTAAACTTCCCTGCAGCTGTAGGCATCTTCCGCTGTGCTGTGGCCCTTGACAATCATGTGACAATGACTGGTGGTAAAGGGAAGTGTTTAATACCAATTTGAATTTGACCACTGACCAGTTTGTGCGCTCAAATGACCCGCTAACTTCTTTCAGCTCAGTTGCACCCCTCACATGCACTTTCAAAACACAGTGCCAGTAAAATCGTGCTTGGGGTCAAAGACAACAAGTCCAGAGACCAATAGAATGGCATTAATCAAGCACAGATGACCTGCCTTTCTCCATGTGACAAATGCAGCCAAGAAGAGGAGCGAGAGAAAAAAGAAAAAAAGGTTGGCATTTGAAATTCAGACGTAAAGAGTGAAAATGGCTGGTACAAGCAAGATTAAAAGGTTACATCAAAGCTAGCGGCCCCACTACATAATATTTCTGTCGCCCCATCCTCGCCCTTCATGATTCTATATATATTTTCCAGACAGTTCAAAGCAGCCGTGGTGCAGAACAGTAAAGGACATGACCTGAGGAAATAGGACGGTGGGCCGGGGTGGAGAGATGTGTAGCTTAACAGCTGATCTCAGGGGTTGTACAGTTAGCGTGGTGGAAAAAACGGGGAATGCGGCAGAACATATATAGAACAAGGTTAAAGGAGGACATGTTGTGGATGCTCTCGGGCAATCTTTCCCCTCCTCCAACATTTAACCTCATTCTTCCTCTCAGGTCCGTCAGACCTCATTGCTGCTACATGCTGAAACAAGAAGAGTGATTCAGGGCCTCAACAAGGAAACTTGAATTACTGCCAAAGGTATCAGTCTTCAGACAGGGTGTGGCCTTTCACACTGCCCTCCTCCCTTCATTTTGCTACTCCTCAAACTCGCAGCTGGATGCTGGAAGCTTATATTGCTTCACATTACGAGAGCGGCTGACTCTCAATCCCCTGCTGCACTATCAGAGCAACACTTAACAGCGATTAAAGACCAACGAGAGAAGAAATTAAATGCCAGAGTCTGAATGCTGAAGCATTGCAAAGGTTACTAATGAACTGTCGTTAATGTAATTAATGTCACGTTTAATATGCAAGACCTTAAATGACAATTGTGTTCTGTCACTGAAAGCAGCATATTCAGCAAACAAAAGACACACTGGCATCATCCACTTTAACAATTCATTCCCTTTACGCAGCCAAGTGGAAACTCCTGTTAATTCCTTTATTTGGTGACATTAGCCACATTAACTTTTATTTAGAGTCGTATATTTGTGCTCCTTTTCGCTCTCTTGTGTTGTGTGACAAGGGAAGATTGAAATGTGTGTGGAAATACTCTGCAGTGTTTAGTATACTGCTGTTGCTTATACAGTCAAGTTGAAGGAACCAGTTTGGACAGATCTGGAACCAGTCTGAATCAGACTTGTGAATCCATACCCACTCATGAATTAAACTGCCAACTGGCCCATGAAAAAGAGAAAACCTTACCTTAATTTGGATGGATACAGCTGCTGTGTTTCGTTCCTTCCCTCAACATCCTGATCTGACCAGTTGCACTGTGTACTTTGACCACAAATCTCCAACTTCACAAATGTCAAACTGACATCTATTTCCTGTTGAGGATAATTGTCGCGTCTCCAGTCATGTCTTTGCACCTTTCAGCTGGCAGGTTTACAGTTAAAGGTGTTTTTTGGCCACACCAGCACGGTCTTTCCTCAACACCAGGACCGCTCACCAGTTTTGTAATTTCATCCACTTCATAAAAATACATTTCAAGCAGAAAGAGCTCCATTTTTGCACACTGGCTTGGAGCAAGTGGAGGTGATCAGGGGAAGTGGAAACACATGGGGAAACAGCTGATACAAATGAGCGTGAGGCCACAGGGGAAGCAACACTAAACACACTGAACATGGAGCACAAGGCCTTCAAAATAAAACAGTAAACATGGAGAGACATAACCTGGGACTCGCAAGCTTGCTGTGAGAGAGAGAGGGAGCGAGGGAACATGGGAACATGGATAAACATAATAGGCAGGAGATAAAGAATAAACATGAGGGGAACATGGGAACAGAAAAGGGACATTTGCACATAAAGACAGAGAGGGACTTGGGACAGAGACACAAGGAGAACCTGAGTGGACAAACATGGGAGACCGAATGAAACACAAGGACAGAAACATGTAAACAAGAGGAGGAGATAGGAGACAAAGACGTTACTGAAACACATGAAGAGCGAGGGGGACTTAAACAAGGGGGCAAAAACACAAGGGGACTCTAATAAATCTAATAAATGACAAAGTTAGTTTGTGGGCTGTTTGGGAATCTTTTAGTTTCCGTTTCGGCCACTGCAATGCTCCTTGTAGTTGGAAAGCAAGGTGTTTCTGTGTAATATTGAAAATGATGTTATCTTGGGTCAAATATAAAATTAGTCAAAGATCTTAGAGCACAGAGTCCCTACTGGAAAACCGAATGGGCAGCTCTTATGTCCACAAGACAGCTACACATCACATAAAAAGGCCATAGATAGTTGGATGCTTTATTGATCTCACAAGGGAAATGTTTGTGTTACCGCATCATCATTTAAATATGTTTTCTAAAAGGGAACGGGGATACAATTTGAGGGGGGAATTAAATTTAAAACATCCTCGTATCCGTACAACATTAAAAAGTTTTTGCATCTCTGTGTGTGGAGTGAAGCTGTGGAACAGACTAAGTAAAGATATGAAGCAATGTCCAAGCATGGCGCAGTTTAAAAAGCGGTTTAAGGATATGGTTTTTACAGGGTACAGGGAAAAGGTAGAGATTTGATAGGGTGTTCTTGTCTAATATTTTCATGTGTGTGCGCATGCACGGGTTTGTTGGTATGGGTATATATATATATAATTGTAGGCTGTGTATCCTTGAGGTGTTAATGGGGTTATTGAAAATGTGTATATGTGCGTATGTGTGTATATACGTATGTATGGATAGATAGAAACATATATGTGTATATATTTTTAAAAAAAAATAAAAAAAAATTACACATAACATATAATGTAATTGCAAGGAGGTATTTCTGTAGTCTATTGATACTAGATAGTGGAAAAGGGGTGGGATTAAATAATCTTATGCTTCTTCCTGCTCCTTTTTGAACATGGACGTTATTTGGAGTTGTGGTTGCTCGTTTTCCTTTTGTTTGCTTTGTTCATTTGTCTCTTTTAATTCTATTTTTTTTTATACTTTTTCAACATGTTCAAAATAAAGATTCAATCAATCAATCAATCATGATAAAGAGTAATTAGGCCTTGCATCCAATTATATATAATGTTAATGGCTTTTAACATGGGACAATACGTGGATTGACTTGCTTCTGAAGCCAGCCCCAAGTGGTCATTAGAGGAACTGCAGTTTTTGAAAGTTCAACATTAGTCACCGAGGACCTTTTGAGGAGCTCAGCAAGCTTGTAATGTGAAAATAAAAATTTATTGTCCAGTGTTTTGTTTCTTCTTTTCTTTAAACCAGATCTAAACAAATAAGCATGATCATTTACGAAGCAACAAAACAGTCTCTAGTCTACTCAAACAGGCTAATTAGATCTCAAGTATCCTCATGAGCCAATCAGTGTCACTGCACAGCTTTTGTCACCAGTCTGTGTTATCATGCATCAGCTTTGTTTGCCCCATTCAGAACAACACTGAGAAAAACGTGGTTAGCTGAGACCAGCCATCTCCAAAGTCAGGTTTCCTACCCAATAAAACCATTCTTTCATCTTCCGTCTTACAAACTTTGTCTTGGCACCGTGAAATATCCACTGGGGTGGTGAAGGGGACGTGCTTCACAGTCCAGGATTGAGGACAATCCTACACATTACAAGTGTTTATCAAACACCAACAGCTTCTTTGAGCCCTGAAATGCAGGCGCATTATGCTGGAGGGAGAGACCCAGAAACATCAACAACAGCCAGAGAACTGTGGATGTTATGTAAGCTGAATCAAATTGATCCTACGGGGATCGACTTGTTGGGCTTGAGCTGCGGTGACATGGATGAAAATTCAGGCATAACAATCTGTAAGCACTTGCAGAGGGCAAATCACTGCTGTAGTCCTTGTTATTTTAAACTGTGTATTGTGATTGTTGGTTTAAAGGGATCCCTGATGTGTAAGAATCTATCTATCTATCTATCTTATCTATCTATCTTATCTATCTATCTTATCTATCTATCTTATCTATCTATCTTATCTATCTATCTATCTTATCTATCTATCTTATCTATCTTATCTATCTTATCTGTCTATCTATCTATCTATCTATCTATCTATCTATCTATCTATCTATCTATCTATCTATCTATCCTATCTATCCTATCTATCTATCCTATCTATCTATCCTATCTATCTATCTAATCTATCTATCGCTGTCCTTGCTAATTAGAAAACTTGACTGGGGATTGAAATGCAGCAGACGGCAAAGCAAGAAGAAAAAAGAAACCGGAGGAGAAAAGAAAAACCTGACAATATGTTTGAAGCTCTGAGAGATGGAGGTGAGCCGGGTGGAGGAGGGGTGGGACCTCCGAGGCTTTGGAGCCAATTTGAGGACCTTGTGATGCAAAACCAGTCCTCGGCAACAGACAGTTCCCATGGCAACTGTGAGCTGCCAAAGTTCCTTGTTGACAAATGACGGCTCCCCTCTCCTCAGTACTCGCCCGGCGATATTCATGTGTCTGTGTTTATGCGTGCGTGGATGAGTGTGGTATTTGGTAAGTCCCCGTCTTTGCCTTAGGCATGGGGGGGGGGGGGGGGGGGGGGGGTGTTGGTAAAGGGACACAGGCAGAATTGCGTTAGTACGAAAGTGTAAGTGTGGCATTCACACATACAAACACACAGTAGTTGGGCAATGTTTTTTTTTAATATGAGATTTGTCCAAATTCCTAATGTTGAGTTTTATAAGAAAATGTTGTGAGAACAAAGAGTTTGGAAAGAAAACAATTTAACAGCGTATCATGTATCATGTGAAATAATGACTTCCAGTCACATGTATGAGAAAATAAAGGAATAAGAGAAGATGGGAAAATGGGATTTGATAAAATTGTTGAAATAGCTAAAAGTAATGGATGAATCATGTAATTAGAATTAGTAAACTGTCAGTTAAAGATAAATGATTTTAATAGGTTAGCTAAAAATTGCTTCAATGGTTATCTAAAAACCATAAATGATTGAAAATTAAATACAGCTTATCTAAATTTAATAATTAAGTAATTTTACGTTACATACAGTCCTTTGAAAAAAAAAACACATCTTCATTCAGTAGATCAGTAACAACTTTAGTAGCAACAACTTGAATTATTTGTTTTTTGTAGCTCATGCACGGCTCTCATAAATGGACTGATTCTTAGATAAGGCTTTCCTACTCTCCCGGAGTACTCAAAGCACTCTAAACAACGTACGACATTCACCCAATCACACCCATTCATCCAAGCACTTTCTTCTATGCTTAGTGCTTCCTAACTACATTCAGACACATTCATACTCCGATGGATGCATCGGAGAGCAACTTGGGATTAGTATCTTGCCTGTCTTGCCCATGCCGACTAGAGGAGGAGCAAGGAATCGAACCACTAACCTTCCGATCAGTAGGTGACCTGCTCTACCTCCTGCCTACAGCATTTCAGTCAGACTGAGAGTCTGAACATGACTGAGGCCATTGTTACGGCCGCTGGCCTCAGGTGGCCCCGCCTTCCTCCATGGAAGCTACAGTGCTCCAGGACTCACGGGGGATTGGCTGGCCCGGACATATGCCCGCCCCAACTTCATGCGGATCCGAGCCTGTCAGACTACGCACACCATTGGCTGCCGCAGGAGCCTGGAGTACGACGGACAAGTGACACAGCTGTCTGCAGTTATGACAAGTGACACAGCTGACTGCAGTTACCTGATAGTATAAAAGGCTGAGGAGTCTTCATTCGTCGAGGGACTTGTTGATTTGAACAGACTGTACAGAGAGTCCCTCCCTTTTGCCTTCTGCCTGTGTTTTGTGTTGCCTCCTGCGAGACGTTTAGTAGAGCAGTGCTCTACTGGTGTTATTAATCGTGGTGTTTGTTTAAAGTTTCTCTGCTGCCTAGTGAGTTGTTTCACTAACGGATTTCAGTTGTGTTAATAAACCTTATGTTTGTCGTCCTATCTAACTCCTTGGTCTCTGGGCTCGTTTATGTTACGTCCGCTGCCGCCTAGCAGAGCCGGGCCGTAACATAAGTGGGGGCTCGTCCGGGATTTGAACCCGGGACCTCTTTTAATTCTGTTCTGCGGGGGATAGAGATGGGTTACGCTCCTAGACCAGTTCACAGAATTTTTATTAAATCTAGCCTTGCTACAGGATTTTTCCCTGTTGCCGTTTGCCCGGCCTTGCCAATTGAGGGTGTGGCCATGCTGTTGGGCAACGACATCGCAGGAGGGGTAGTGCTCCCTCGTCTGGAGGTTTTAGACAACCCCCTGAATCAGAAAACTTCTGATGTGTCTATGCACCCTGGGCTGTATCCAGCCTGTGCAATTACTCGAGCACAAGCTCGGAAAGATACTGATATTGCCCTCTCTGATTCTGTGTTGATGTCCTCGTTTTCCGGGGAGAATGATGTACCCACTAACAGAAACAATGTTCTGTCACCTCCAGACTCTGTGACGCCCGAGGAGCCTGATCCATTTCCTAAGGACTCTGTACTGCCCTTGACTAGAGATCAGCTGTCAGCAGCTCAATTAGCTGATGAAACAATAAAGAGCTGTTTCAAACGTATGGTAAGTGCTGAGCAAGCCAAGAAGGAGCAACAAGCCTATTTCATAGAACATGATGTTCTAATGCGTCAGTGGTCTCCACCAGGTGCAGAAGGTGCAGATTGGAGTAAGGTCAAGCAGATTGTAGTGCCCTCTGCGTACCGGCAGAAGATCCTGGCCCTTGCCCATGAAAGCCAGTGGTCAGGACACTTGGGCATCACAAAAACATACCAGCTACTATTAAAACATTTCTTTTGGCCTGGTATGAAGCGTGATGTTTCTAAATTTTGCAACAGTTGCCATGTATGTCAGATTGCAGGTAAACCCAATCAAGTCATACCCCCGGCTCCGTTGTGTCCCATTCCTGTAGTGGATCAGCCGTTTGACCATGTCATAGTAGACTGTGTGGGTCCACTACCTAGAACAAAATCAGGAAAGCAATACCTACTCACGATAATGTGTGCCGCTACCCGCTTCCCCGAGGCTGTCCCGTTACATAAAATTACAGCGAGATCTGTCGTTAAGGCGTTGACAACCTTCTTTTCAGTGTTTGGCTTGCCTAAGGTCGTACAAACCGACCAGGGCTCGAACTTTCAGTCTAAGGTATTTCACCGTTTGGCACAAGCTACCCTAACTCTCAACTTAGCTAAGTGTGAGTTTGCCAAAGCTACTGTGACGTACTTAGGCAGGGAGGTGGGACGTGGACAGGTCCGGCCCATAGATGCCAAAGTGGAAGTGATTAAACAGTTTCCCACGCCTACCACCAGGCGTGAGTTACGTCGGTTTCTAGGGATGGTGGGCTACTACAGGAACTTTTGTAAGAATTTCTCCTCTGTAGTAAAGCCATTGACTGACCTGCTCAGCCCAAAGGTTGAGTTTAGCTGGTCGAGTGAGTGTCAGGATGCTTTTGAGAGTGCAAAAGCCCTCCTCTGCCATTCTCCTGTGTTAGCTGCACCTGATTTGACGCGACCATTCAAACTCGAGGTTGATGCCAGTGCTGTCGGGGCTGGGGCAGTGCTGTTGCAAGAAGACTTGCTGGGTTTGAACCACCCCGTTTGTTACTTTTCCCGCAAGTTCAATAAAAATCAGTTAAACTACTCCACCATTGAAAAGGAGACCCTGGCTTTGTTGTTGGCTCTTCAGCACTTTCACGTGTACCTGGGGTCCAGCATGTTGCCTCTTGTTGTGTACACAGACCACAACCCACTTGTGTTCCTGGCGCGTATGTTTAATCACAACCAGCACCTTATGCGCTGGGCTCTGTTGTTGCAGGAATACAACTTAAGTATCCACCACAAAAAGGGGACTGAAAATGTTTTAGCTGACGGTCTGTCCCGTTTGTAAACATGTTTTACTGCTTTTGTCTTTTGTTGTTGTTTATGCTCTGTAACGTTGGCTTCAGCCCAACATAGTTGGTATTTTAAGGGGAGGGGTGTTACGGCCGCTGGCCTCAGGTGGCCCCGCCTTCCTCCATGGAAGCTACAGTGCTCCAGGACTCACGGGGGATTGGCTGGCCCGGACATATGCCCGCCCCAACTTCATGCGGATCCGAGCCTGTCAGACTACGCACACCATTGGCTGCCGCAGGAGCCTGGAGTACGACGGACAAGTGACACAGCTGTCTGCAGTTATGACAAGTGACACAGCTGACTGCAGTTACCTGATAGTATAAAAGGCTGAGGAGTCTTCATTCGTCGAGGGACTTGTTGATTTGAACAGACTGTACAGAGAGTCCCTCCCTTTTGCCTTCTGCCTGTGTTTTGTGTTGCCTCCTGCGAGACGTTTAGTAGAGCAGTGCTCTACTGGTGTTATTAATCGTGGTGTTTGTTTAAAGTTTCTCTGCTGCCTAGTGAGTTGTTTCACTAACGGATTTCAGTTGTGTTAATAAACCTTATGTTTGTCGTCCTATCTAACTCCTTGGTCTCTGGGCTCGTTTATGTTACGTCCGCTGCCGCCTAGCAGAGCCGGGCCGTAACAGCCATTCTTTAAGAGATTTCACTGAAATCTAACCAGGAAATGCTAAGACGCAAGTGAATTCTTTGGTATACAGAGGAGTTCGGTGACTGGAAGGTCTTCGGGTCCCATGAGTACAAAACATGCCCAAATCATCAGTTGTTCCCCATCGTGCCGACAGTTGGGTTGAGGTGTTTGAGCTGATAGGCTGTTTGGTTTTTGCCAAACGTTTCGCTTCACTTTGGGCTCATCTGTGTACTCTCATGAACTTTAGCATTTAACATACCTGTAGAGTCTGAGATGGAGCTCTTGGGTTTTTTGCAGTTTTGCAGGCTGACCTTGGGCAGTGTTTTTGTCCACTCCTGGGAAGATTAGCAGTTGTCAAGAATGTTTCCCACTTGTGAATAATCTTTCTCCTGCAAAATGATGGACTTTACATTCTCTTATAACCTTTCCCAGGTTAACACACCTGAATGCTTCAGGCTGGCAAACTGCCAAAACCTCTGTTTTCATAGAGTTGCTCGCATTAATGATCAATGAATCAAATGCATTTGATTTGCTTATACTTGTCCTCTTAATTGCTCTGGAAGCAGTGAGAGTGCTCTAATATTTTCACACACTGTTTCTGTTTGGCATAGATTTAGGTAAATAAATGAAATAAGCACATGGTGTAATATAGTTTGTTCAACTGAAGTTGCATTTACCTCATTTTAAGACCTGATAATGACCAGGTTTCATTGTCTTCTGACATGTAAAACCTTACAAGTTAAAGAAGGTGTGCTTTCCTTTATACAACATAAAAACATTATTTTAGGGATGATTTCAGTTTTGTATGTTTCTTTTGCAATAATATTTATCTGTCCAATGACAGAAAGTGTAAAATGAGACGGTAACAGTGAGTGATCTGAAGTGGAAGCAGAGAGAGGGATGAGGCCAGGCTGAGCAGCAGGATCCAAACACCCCTGCAGCAGAAGTGTCATGAAAAGATGATCTCCCATCCTCACCTCGCAACAGAGCTGTCAAGATGTTCAGACCTGCGATTTAACCTCCCAGCTTCACACTGTTACATCCATGTGACACACACTCACATGGAAACTCTAAGCCACAATGGCTTTGCTGCTTTCAAGCAACCAGTAGCAATGTCATAGAAAAATCTGCACAGCATTAGCAATAATCCAGTAATTAGAGGCTACACACATGAAGCGCCATTACTCTATTTAACGAATGTTTAACTTAAAGCTTAACAAGAGAAATGGAAAAGAGAAATATGCAAGTACTGGAGGCTTTTTTAAAATCACAAATGTGGTTGTGTATATTTTGAAAATGTCCCTGTCTTATCTGTGGGGTTTAAAGGAAGCAGACGCTTTATGTGAATGTTGCATTGCAGGGACAATAGGTGTGCCAGGGAGCGCAGGGAGAAGTGTGGAGGTGACTGCTCCGAGCGTAATGTCAAAAAAATTAACATGAATTGAACAGCAAAGTGACACCTGAGAGACATTTGGCAAGAGCGGTGTGCTGCGGCACCGCACTCCACTGAACAGCAGACAGAGCGGGAAGCAATTCAATAACCGGGAACTCACACACACATCCCCCGCTGCATTGTCGTATTTAAAAAAGCTGCGAGGATCAGCGTGATGTAAAAAGAATAAAAGAGGCGGCGATGTTTTTTCAACATTTCTTTTACTGAGCTTTACACTTGTCACAGAACATCACACAAAATTACCAGAGCAGGCTTGCTCTTTTGTTATTTTTAATAAGACAATGCAGTTACATGTTCTCGATTCACACAAAAACATTGCTCCGTCTTCCATTTTTAAGATTACCGCTGATAGTGAATGGGTTTCGGTGTTTTAAATTCCTTTTTTTCCGGTTGAATGTGGGTGACTCTACCTAACAATGTAAATGTATCTATCCAAATCCTTTGGGCCTTAAGGTCATTATCATGGGAAAAAGGAAATTACAACAACTGGATATTTTATGTCCATTTTTTTAACAGCTTTGGCTTCAGTTTCTGATCCTCAGAATTCGCAAACGAGACACAGCATCAAACAAGACCCCCACGATTAGTCTCCTAAGTGTGAGAGCTGGTTTGGTGCAGTGCCTGTCCTTAGTTTTGAATCAAGTATATGTATTTCACATTGGCCTGACATATTTCTCCCCAATCAATGTGCTTTGAGTACATTGTGCTTGATTTCCGATGCACAAAGACGCAAGAAAACTTGAGGGCACATACACAGACGTGACTCTCGAGAGGATGGGCATACTTTCAGAGTTCAGTCATAATCACAGTTCATCATTTTGGAAAATACTTATTGTTTTATTTTCAAGAGATTAAATCAGAAGGTGTTAGCAGTTAGCGTGTCATACAGCTGACCATAAACACCATAAATGGGAGGACTGGATCTGTGCAAAGGAAACAAATCCACCATCCAACCAGAAATCTTTAAAAAAAACAAAACAAACAAAACCAACATTGCTCTATATATATTTACAGGATCTAATTATCATGCTGTCAACAAAATCTTTAAATTCCGAGTGTGTGATCCAGTTTTATGTTTTTTAGATTCATGTGATTTTTGGTAAACCAACAACAAACCTTCCCCGGTCGGATATGACGAGTATAAATGAGGTCTTTAAACATTTAGCATTTAAAGGCTTAAACATCGCTCCTTCAAAGTTTGCAGAACGTTTGTGCTTTGTCAGAAGAGGAGGTGCTAGAAAACATGCATTCCAAAGTACAAAAAAAACAAAAACACTTTTCAGGTGTCTAAATTTAGTTGAACATTTTTTTAACATCCCTGCATTTAACTACATGCCCGTGTCCTGTTTTAGTCAAACGCAGTCGCTTGGAATGCGAGATAGCTACGTTAAAAACAAGAACAAATACATAAACACGCCATATACATGAATCTATAAAAACACTAAGGCACTTTGAAAATGTGATTTAACAATGTTCATGATTGTGTTGTTTTAAAGTAATCTGAAGAATAAACGATATTGTGCCGCCGCCGCACTGTCGCGCGCCATAGCCTGAGTCAGCGTCAAAATCAGCAGTCACGCATAATCATGTGTGACCCCCCCCCCCCCCCCCCGACCCCGATTTATTAATAAAAACAACAGCTCAGAATCAAGTTTTTTTTTAAATGCTACATATTATGTTGCAAACACACACACAGAAGCAAACACACACTCCCAGATCCACAACCCATTATTTCATAGGCTTGTTTAGGGTCCTGAAACGAGACCGTCGCACCAATAAAAAAGCCCCATTTGAGACCTTATGCTTTGTGCTGTGGGGCTTGAAAATGGTCTTGCAGACAGTGCAATAGCAAGCTTCACTTCATTTTGGGGACCTAAGACCCCGCCATATGTGACCTTGGTCTTTATAATTGTTTGAGAAATGTGTGCAGTGCCAACAGAGGCCAAGAAGAGGCTGTTTTTCTTCATCTCACTAATGCTAATGACAGCTGTGTCTGTGTACCCTGAAGTATAATAACCCATTAAAATAAAGCTGACTTGGCATTTCTATAGTGTAGGTAGCTTCCACCTTAATCTGTTATGAGACAGTTGTCGTCATCATTACATTTTTAGGAGACTTAGAATGCTATTGAATTATTGTCTGTGAGCCCTCCGATGCCAAAAGCTCAGCTTGTGTGGCCCTCTTTCTGTTGCAGTACAGTCCCACTGGCACTGTCTCACGCCTTCTTCCTCCTCCTCCTCTTCCTCCTCTTCTTCCTCCTGCTCTCCCTCCTCTTCTTCCACCCTATCTGTCATGCAGCTGTCCTCTGTCCTCCCGTGTGCATCACCTAGCAGGGTCCTAGTCCTACTTTTCTGGCTTGATTTGTTGCTAACGACATCAACCGAAGGCCCCGCTTGTCTTCTTTCATCATCGTCTTCCTCGTCCTCCTCCTCTTCCTCCCGCTCTTCTTCCTCCTCCTCATTTTCCTCCTCTTCCTCAACATCGTCATCCTCATCATCACGATCATCCACGGCCACTGCCAGCCCTAACTTACTATGGCTGGCCAGCTGAAAAAACGAGGAGGAGTGCGGTGCAGACGAGCAGGAGAGCGCTGCATCGTACATGGAGAATGGGAGGTGGAGGTAGTGTCCTGCGGCGGCCGCCGCGGCGTAGATGCAGCAGCATGTCTGGGCACAGTCAGGGCGAAGATCCCCCTGTCCCCCACGGACCATTCGGAAACGTTTGCGTAAGGGCGGCCCGGCTTGGGGCGCTAAGCAGATGCGGGCGGGCACTGCTCTGTGGAGTGCCTGGTGAGCGGGGTTAGTGCTGGGAGGCAGGATGCAAGGGCCAGAGGCAAACGCTGGGTTGGGCGGAAAGCACCAGTCAGTGCTCTGGAGGAGGATCTCTGCTCGCAGACGCCGAAGGAGGTTGTTAACAAGAACGGAGCGGCGGAGGAATGCCTCGGGGTCGTCGATGAATCGCATCTTCTCCAGGGAGAGGCGCAGCACGTGGGCACGCTCCTCCAGAACCGGTGCAACCTGAAGGACAGTTTTCCATTAGATCTACCTGTCAGTGACCTGCCTCAATTAGTAACAAAATACAGAGATGGAAATAGCTGGACTTAAAAATATTTGCATTAAACAGCACTGATACTGTAAAGTTTGTGTTTCGGAATAAACTAAACGCTTCACTTTTCAACAGTCTTTCCACTTATTCTGTCTCAGTGTGTTTGTACCAATACTTACAGTCTGGCAGTATGTCCTGAAGCTAAAGGGTGCCTCATCATCATCATCAACAAACTTCCTCTTGAAGTACGCGATCCTCGACATTGAAATATGATCAGGAACTCGTCTGCAGGATGACTCTGCGCAGAGAGGGAGAGAGAATATCACCATTAATCATTTGCACTGATGAACTATAAGTTTTCACCATTACTGCGTGACATTAGCTAACATTAATCACCGACTGAATATAGAATATTTAGACTCCTGCTACTTAAAGGAACAGTTCCCAGTCCAGCCTGTCGTGCTGTTTATCCAGCTGTATTATTTCATCTGAGATGCCCAGTTTCGTAGAAATCCACAGTAGAGATATCCACCTTCTGTTGAATATATTGGACGCAGCTGGCACGTGCTATCATGCCAAAAGTACATTTGAAAGAGTCAGCAGCGGTGTCTCTTTTTAGAACCTACGACATGGTTACTAAACAAATCCACAAACCTTGCAGTTGCCTTTAAAATACATAAAACTACTCACAACAAGGTTTGTGGAGCTGATTTGTTATATATTTATTTGAGTAATCAGGTCTCGTGATTTCTGCAAAGAGACACTGCCGCTGTATTTTGGGTCGCTTTAAGCACTGCAAGCTTGAGTGTCATCTGCCTCGTATGCGAGCGAAAAGAGACATCTCTGTATCTCCAACACTACGTGACTCACACCTGAATAATCTAGATTTATAAACAGCACCACAGGCCAGAGGCAAAAACAGATCAATTTGATTTGGGGGTAAACTGTCCCTGCAGGCGTTTATGCAGAAGCCAAAAATAGTAAATATAAATGAAATATTTTTATATTGAAATTAATGTGCACACTATGGGGATGTTTAAGACACTGAAATACATGTTAAGATTTCAGAAGTGCCAAAGAGAGACACAGAAACTTTGTGAGGTGACCCCGACTAAATTTTTTTATTCTTGGGGTGAAGTCAGGGGACAAAACCTCAGAGACCAGGGTCAGAGAAAGGTCGGAGTCAGAGTTAATACTTTAGCTGAAACATCTGTCTAATGCAAGACTAAAATACCAACATATCTTTTGAAGCTTTTGCAGGGTCTTTGTCTTATGAGTGGGCTCTAAATTAAAATGGAACTAAGAAGCACATGCCAGCCTGCTACCATGTTAATTAGCTGACCGCTCAACACAACAGCATCTGCTACAACCTCCCATAAGAAGCGCTGCATGCTTACATTCTGGTTCCTGGAGAGCAAGTCGCCTTGATGAGGCTTGGGCAGATGGCTCAGATTACAAGGTCGAGCGTGGCCACACAACTGTTTTAACTCTGCTTGTTTTACTCAACAACTTTAATTGTGCAAGTTTGAATAAACAACTTAACTGTGCAAACATCAGTCTGTGTGTACCTGGAGTGAATTGTTCTTCGGAGCTGCATGGCGGGGCGGGGTTTGACAGGCAGGTCTTAGTGCAGCGCTCCGACTCCCATATGGGCTGGTAAGTGGAGAGCGGAGGGTCTCCCTCTGGGTCCAGGAAAGGATTCATGGACAAAACAAGGGTCATCTCTCTCTCCTAATCAGGTCTGGAATAAACAGAATAAAAGAACGACCAAGCTCAGCCTCCACTTATAAAGACATCACATCAACTTACGCAGTATTTGGAAACAGAATGATAAACTGAGTTTGGTTTATCCACTATTAGCGGTTAATAATGAACCGGTTTCCATAAATCTCACAAGCGCTCTGCATATGTTCCCCTAATGACGCAGTAAATGTTAACAAGCTGTTTATCTGATGCTGCCAAATACATTGATTTTGCGTGGAGGAGTAACCAGCTTCTGTTCGAGCTGCATGACACATCTGAACGGCAATAATGGCGAGCGCTAAAAATTGGCAGATGGTTGGCAGCTCCGTTATATGCGCAGTTCTGTAAAGCGAGGGACAGATGGAGAAATGACACCCACTCACACCATGAATTCCCTATTGATTAGTTGGTGGGAGACTTGGCGAGATGTTTGACACCAATTTGTTCGGTGAAATGGATCCCACACATCAAATCACACTGGGAAGACTGTGTCAACAACATGATAATCTAGGAAGCGAAGGAGATGACGTGCGCGGTGCCAGCAGGACCGGAGCACAGGGCATACGATTTGACAACATGTTTCCAACAGGCACTGCGCTTATTTGACTCTTATTAATGCTGAATTAAGTGTGAACAGAACAAAATATTTCACTCTGCACCACCTTACGTTTGAAACTGAAGTGACGCCGCTAAGACACCAAGATATTACTTGGCAGCGAGCAGCAGTAACCTGCCAACTGAGCTTTTTCAATCTGAAAACAGAGCCCTACTGTGAAGATGCCGAGTGGCCCGACAGCCAAAATCTGTCTGTGATCCTGCGAATCAGCAGAGAGACGCCGAATCGCTCTTTTGATCACAGTGAATGGCTGTCATTTGGTTCACTGTTGATATTTTCCCCCCTTCATGCAGAATGCAGAGCCAGCTGTTTGAGTTATCAGCTGCCGGACCTCCTTGTCACCACCTTTCCTCCTCAAAGCTTCTCCTGCCCCTCCTCCACCTGCCCGCTCGAACAGATATCATCGCCCACAATCCATCCTGACAGACCAAACTGAGGCGACACCATCTCAGCCTCACCCCTGTTGGGTAGCTGATTAAAATGTCCGCTTCAATAAGCTCCCAGTTTTGCTTGGCTGAACAGTTTTATTTCTCTGTGCAGCTTTTCTAGCGTTTGCCTTTAACTGACTAATCAGGCACACCTAAAGCCAACGAAACATCAGCTCAGACAGAGCTGCTCTCACCAATCCAATCTACTCGTCCCCGGGGAGTAATGGATTACACACAACGGCGGTGCATACAGCAGACATGCTTTAAAACTCAACATTGCCAGTCTTGTGCTATTTTTTTTCTACACCACTGCAGTTGTTGCAGCAATCTGGCAATGTAGTTAATTTTATGCTCCATTTTATCCTCACTCATGAACAAGACCCCCTGTGAGCTACGACCTCATGACGGCAGGATTTACACGTCGCCGCGATTGCACGAGCTGCAGCATCGGAAGAAATAGCCAGCGGGGTCAATGAAAGTGAAGTGCATATTTAGGAAATTAAGCTGATACAGACAAGAGAACAACAAGTGGTTAAGCTTGCAATGGAAAAATGTAAATGCAAACATCAAGAGAGAACAAAACAAACCAAAAAACTGTGTTTGGCAATCCACTGAATTACTGTCACTGCATGAAACTCAGCCTCTTTGCAAAGCTGTGACCTAGAGAGGGTCATTTAAACGTCCACTGCCTCGCGATGGGTAAACGCGAAAACATCTAAAAGTCGGTTAGAGTACACACTCTTTGGAATCGACCAACATTGAGAAGACAGGAGTAACACCAAAGATCAATAGTCTCTCCTCATCATATCACATATTTTCAGACCTGCAGAATTAGACAATATCATTTATGTTTTCGTACTTTGGCTTTTCATAAATCACTTCTTCAACAAAGCTGCGTCACTTTTTGCAGCTTTGCTTTCAAACTAATAAAAAAAAGTCACACAGTGACACAACCAGTCTCTTTTGAGGTTAAAGTGCTGTTTTTGTCAGTTTTAAAATGTACTAAATAGAGCACACACTTAGACCAATATTGATTTCTTTTAGGCAGCTAAAATCCACTTTGCTGCTGACCAGTTCACATGGCTTTAGCTTCTATCCCGGGCTGTGCTCCTGTCTGCTGGATCCGCCTGTTATGAACGGTCACAGTTTTTTAAGATTTCAATAGTCATGCTACGCAAAAGCAGAAGAGAACACTGGATATTGGTAAAGTGTATATAAAGTACATTAAAGTGTACAAATGGGAGAAACATGTAAAACCAAAGATGATTATAGTAGACAAAATATTTTGTGTGGAACAAATGAAAATGAAAAAGTGACATTTGTAAAGGTATGTAAGGAAAACACATCCACCCATCTTTTTAATTGCTTATCCACTTAAGGTTGGAGGGAGATGACACTGGGACACTGGGAAAGAGGCAGGATATATCCTAGACAGATAAGGTCAGGATGATACGGTTGGGCGAGACGTCCAACAACCAACATCAGTCCAGCAATCGCTGAACATTTGGGAACAAATTTGATTTGAAAAGAAAAAAAAGGGCTGGGAAGCTGAAGAAATGAGATGAAGGACTCCCTGCAGCCTCTAAATGAACAAAGAAATTTACTGCAAGAGGTTAACATAGCATGTTAGCTCAGAAAGGAGACAAACTTGGAGAGTGCTGTCCTACTTAATCATTTCAACTTCTTGTTTGAAGCCAACTTAATGCAACTTACTTAATATTCATTTTGTAAATTATGGTTCTGTTAGTTCAAGTATGGATGCAGTCTCCCTAAGATGCTTGAGGTTTTAAAAACAGGATTTTGGGTGACACCACAGTGGCTTTGTCCATCTTCATCACACACAAATAGGCTTAGAGGAGCAGCTGGTGAATTTTGACTATATATGGAGGAGAAAGTGATGATTTTAAACACTTGCCCTAAATTTGAGGTAACGGGCACACAGACTGTGGTACTGTGGTTGGGGAAATTCAGCAAGCAGATTTTAATGTCGGCACATGTGGAGGAATCAGACGGAGAACAGGCCAGAAAGAGCTTGAGGGTTTTCTTCTGACTCCCCGCTGGAGCCTGCAACTCAGCTATTCTGGTTTTGGTCATAATCCACCATGTTACATTGTGAATTATGCACATTTTCTAACATGCTGTCAAATTAGTCAAATCATACTTCTGTGAACTGCATTTCACTGCTGAGGGTTTCCACACCTGAGGACCACCAACTAAGGCCAATTATGTCACTGTTATTGAGCGCTAGTGCCATGCTTCATTAGCAGCTTTGGCCCCTCTCATCTCTCCACCCCAAGCTGCTTTTTTGCCCTCAGCTATTTTTTCCCTCCATCACCTCCCCTTACCGCTGCTATTGCAACGTTTGCTCGGGCACAAAGAAACAAGCATGCCATTACTCCCTCTGCCCTCCGTAGGGACCTCCATCTCGACATCCCCTCTCCCTCCTTCGCTCGTCTCTTTCATCCCCCCACCCTCTCCGCCTGAATCCCTCTCTCAGTCTCTTGCCGACATCCTTTCAACAGCGGTCACAGTTGACAGCTCTCTGAACCAAGGGGGTGAAGAAAAACAATGAGAATGCCGACAGAGCAGCTTCCCTACATGTGCAGCAATACTTCTTGTTCTTCAAAGAAAAGGAGGGGGAGGAGGAGGAGGCAGTGAGAACAAGTGTGTGTGTCTGTAAAAGAAGAAGGAGGAAGAAACGGAGGGTTGAGGAATAAAAGCAGGGAACGAGGGAACGAGGAGAGAATAATCTCTCCTCCCGTTCTTTTTCTGAATGTGTGCATTTCAGGGGCAAAAAAACAGAAGAAAAAAAACTGAGTGCGCACAAGTGTGTGCTAGCATTGTGTGAGTGCTTCACCTCTGTTCAGTCACAGCTCCTCTGGCTCCATCCCTCTTATCTTTCTTCTCTCGCAGCTTCCCTAACTCTGTCTGACTCTCCATCTCGCCTTCTTTTTCATTACACTCTTTGATGATGAGAAGTTAATTGCGGTGCCAGGGCACAAGACAAACCGTGGGAGGGATACAGAGAGTGATCGCGAATAGGAAGGAAGACTGAGGGGGGGAAGCGACAGAGGGAGCGCGGGATAGATGGTATGAGTCAGGGAACGAAAGATAAGTGCCTTAGGAGCCTTGTCATGAGTGGAGACAGATCGCCTGCAGGGATGATTTCTGCTGCTGTGATTGACTCCCTCCCTCCAGCGTTGAGACAGGCAGGCGAACACACACTCAGACACACACAGCTTGATGTGTCCTGAAACATTTTGAAAGGGAAGCCAAGAAAGGACCACAAATGCTGACCACGGTGCTCAGACACACATATTTCTATGGAGGTGTTCAGTTATCACAGTACTCCGCAAAGGTGTTGGACACGTCGCATGCTTACATAGTCATTTATCATGCAACACCATTAGGGTGTCAAATTTATTCTGCACCACGGCTGCAAACGTACAGCTAACATCGTGATCTTCAGCCACAAGGAGAAGAGCTTAAGAGCGAAACTACAAAACTTTATAATGTCAGGTTAAACTTCCCAAGTAAACCATCCTATGAAATGTAAGTTGCAGCTGGGATTTTTTTATTGTTCTTTGGGCCTAAATAAAGTGACAAAATCCAACAATAGAGAGGATTACAGATGAATCCATGACACACATTAACAGAACTTATCTGGTGTTTTTTCCTCAGCTTTCCTTCTGCCTTCATCCTGTATTAGATTTTAAAAATTTCTCACATTTGTTTTGGATATGGATTACATTTGATCCTTCTCATGAGAAATACGCAGAAATGCGTCTGTGACCGGCAGTGGGGCGAAGCAAACCCCACTGCTTTTACATGAAAGGGCACAAGCTCCACATTAGTTAGTGTGTATCTTAATTATGGTTTTAGTGTCGTAGAGTTCATTAATCCTGACATTCCTTGATAGCCCCCAAGGTAAAGCTAAGTAGGTCAAATTCATTTCATAGTGCAGCCCATCAATGGGAACATCACAGAGTCAGTCTGAGATCAGACAAAGAGACACGACAGCCTGAAACAACAGAACCGTGACAGGTTTATTGGAGAACTTGAACAGTTCTAGAAATAAAGCTTCTATATAATGCATTTAATATTACATAAAAACTGTATTTATCTAATTACTGATATGTCTTGCTTCTTGTGTTCATATGTACGCTATACATATTGTTCCTGCTGTTCCTAGAAACTGCTGCTGTAATACATTAATAATCTGCATCTCATTATCTATGTAAATGGCTCATGTTGGTTATTTTAGGTGTCCATTTATCGATACACGTTTTTAGGTACACCTTGCTAGCACGAGGTTGGACTCTTGGTACTGGCAATTCTTTTTCTTAATGGAAAAGATTGAGCAGGGTGCAGATTTTTCGGCTGAACACCTATGATGAGATCTGGTGTCATGTTTAAAAAAAACGTTCAGTTGCTCCTTTGGTACCAAGGAGCACAAAGTGTGCCAGGAACATATGACTCACAGCATCGTGTTTTTCAAATATTTGAAAAATCCATGACTCCAGTTTAATGAACCTGTGAGAATTGGAAGCTGAGCTTCCTGTTCTTAGCTGACAGGACTGGCTTCTGGTGTGCTCTTCTGCTGATGTGCTCTGCACTCAGAGATGCTCTTCTGTGTTGCATTATCTGAGTTGCTGTTGCCTTCCTATTAGCTGAAAGTGATCTGGCTATTTTCTTTAACCTCTGACATCTATGAGATGTTTTATCCCTGAACGTCGAACGTTCCCTGTAAACCCTAGAGATGGGAATAGCAGCCCACCTGCCACCAAGAGCTATGCCACGTTTAAAGTCTAATCACCTCTCATTCTAATGCTCGGTGTGATTTTCAGCAGGTCGTCTTCATGCCTAAGTACACTGAGTCGCTGCCATGTGATTAGATATTTGTGTTAATAAGCAACTGAGCAAGTATACCTAAAAAAGTGTCCGGTGACTGTATGTGACAAAAAAGTTGGTTTTTCTTGACGTGAATGTTGGCGTGACACCTCCTATTGTACTGTGACCCTCCTGACTGGAAACCACAGCTACAATCTTGTGAGTGGTGTCACACATACACCTCCAACTATGACGGTGTTAACAGCTGGATTTTACTGGACTTCGGTGTTCATCTTCTTCATTTTTCTGCAGCTACATGCCTTAGAAGTGAACACTGTACCACTGCCAGCAGCTTTTGTTTTCACATTTTGTTTGCAACTGCTGCACAGCATCCACACACACACACAGCAGGTTTTTATGCTGAACGTGATACTCTGTAGTCACAGGCATTTATGACATTAAGGTGGGTAAACCAGGACCCTCAGCTCACAGTGTTTTAATATATGAGAGCGTGTTGTCTGCATCTTGTCAGCTGCTGTTTTTTAGGAATATTTAAGAGAAAAAAAAATGAGCACCAGCCAAACATGGGGGATTTTATTTGTCCACTGATTCTGAGAAGCTTTGAAGCATGTCTCTAATAAACTCTGTGCTCTCTCTCAAAGTATTTTTCTCTGCGGCCTCAAAAATGCTAATCAATCCAGCATGTGTTTAACAGTGTGTGTGTGTGTGTGTGTGTGTGTGTGTGCTAAGTGTTTACTCCCTGTTTCTTTGGCCAGGTTTTTACTTCAAGCCTTAGGGGAGCAGATAGCAGGGAAAAGATGTCTGTGGTTTTCGCATCAAAATAGATCCCGGACGGCCTGAGAGCTTCGCACACAAACATGCGATGTGTCACGACGTAACAACCACGCAGAATCAAGCAGATAAATTGTGCAAAAGGGAATTGCGCAGAGGACACAAGTGTGTCGGCAAGATTTTGTTCTGCCATATTCCATTGCAACAAATGCACAGCCAGAGCAACAAGAGCACAAATTCTGACAAGGAGCAACTATGTTTGCAGTCCTCAAATCTTAATAAAATAAATAAATAAATAACCTGCTGCAGATGTTATATAGCTCTAGATAAGTAGGTAATATTATAAGTGTGAACACTGGGGTCATGATTAGGTGCTTCTGGGTAAAAAAATGACCTTTGACACAGAGATATATGAGCAGTAATGTAAAATGTGGAAACATCAATGTAACTGCAGTTTCTTCTCTTTTAATGAGTAAATTAATTCCTTTTTAATTTTAATTATTGTCCAAAAGATGAAAAATCTGTAACACTAAATTGTCATTATTCAAGTTTAAAATACAAATTGGGATATATCAAAGTTTCTATAAGAAAGTCCAAAAATGAACGAGTTCTGTATTTCCTGAGGTGCTCGGTCACTGAAGGGCTCCTTTGATGGCACTGAATGCCAGTAAGGTGAGGTGAAATGCATTTAATACAATGCATTATAAAGCAGTGGGTATCAAACTCTCTGGCCCCAAAGCACAGAAAAAGGGCAAACCAAAATTTCAACACGCATCTGCCTAAAAAACCTGACGTCAGTTCTCGACTTTAATGTCAGATGAGGGCCCTTTTGAGCACGACACCGACATTTCTTTTTGCTTTTAAAAACACTTTGTCTACTTCAGAAGAGCTGACGGTCTGATAAACTCTCTCTCATATTTCATTTCCAGGTGCCTTTACAGCTGGTATGGCACCATGTTGGTTGGGACTAATATCATACATTTAAATTGTATTAATTGCTTTTTGTACCTCTGCAGTAATAATAGCACACCCAGGCTTGCTGTGGGACACCATCTGGAAGATATAAAGCCCTGAGAAGCACACTGATATTGACCTTATGCATATGCATGAAGCAAAAAAAGGCTTTTAAAAATTCACTGTCAACAGCGTCAGCTCCTGTCACTGTCAGCCTTTGTGTGTGTCAGTACTTGCTCCTGCACAGATACAGGCAGGTGCGTGCGTGTGCTGGCAGTTTGTGTGGTGGACCAAATCTAAGCGACACATCTCCACAGTGGGAAGATAAGTGGGTGTAGCCCTGAAAGAGCTGCCTGTGGTTGCGTTGACGGGAGTTTCAACAGCAGGCTTCCTCAGAGCTCTGTGATCTCACGGCAGGCACTTTGGATCTCGCAGGAAGAGGAAAAAGTTGAGTGTCGGCACTGCCTTCGCTGCTCCCTTGCTCTTCTTTATAGTGTGATGCCTGCTGCCTCTGCTCACACACAGACACTGAATGCTGATGTGATGTGACGGGGACAGCGGCACTGAAACCTGTCACATGTGGAGTACCTGTTGTGTCTAGAGATACCTGGCCAGATGCATCAATACAACACGTGGTCTTTTCTATCCTCAGTCTCGCTTTCACTACAGAGGCTTTCAAATACTGAAAGCTTCTAGAAATGTGCATCTGACTGCAAATGCAAATAAAGTACAATTAAATGTGGCACAAAAGCAGCCAGAAACCCTTTCGGCAACTCAAAACTTTAAACAGCATCATCTACAATATGGATACAGAAATGTGTACTAACGAGAGCTTACACAGTCAATAAATGTCATTCCAAAAGGATGCAGCTGCTTGCACTGATTCTGCGCTTCATTAACTGCATTTCCACCCACCTGTTTGTGTAACACAGAGTTAAAATAGCACCTTCAAAGTGCGAAGCTGAGAGTTGGTGAATCAGAAAATGTGACAAAGAGCAACGGAAACAAACTGTACATAAAGTGATACAGCGAGACAAAATCCTGGCTTTCTATCGCTTTGGGGTTGACTTGTTTTGCCGTTGTAATGTTAAAAATGTTAATTTAGTAGCGTGTCTGCCTCAAAATTCAACTCACTAAATAATTGACCACTAAAAGAACTTGGAGTTGCATTTGTGTCAGCGATCATTTTCCACTTATCCAACGCCAGGTCATTTTGGACGCAGGCTAGCAGGATATTGGAGGCATCCTTCTCCCCAGCAAAACTTTCCACTTCCTCCCAGGTGATTCTGAAGCGTTCCGAGGCCAGATAAATAATAAAGTCTCCAGTCGGCTGTTCATGGAAAACCTTCAAAGGGAGTCACCCATGAGGCACCCTGACCCAATGCCCACATCACCTCAGCTGGCTCCCGTTGGCATGAAGAAGCAGCTGGAAAACTGTATACAATGAATTTCTCATTATGCAGGACAAGAGAACATAGTGCTGTGAACACCTCACAGTGTATGGTCACTGTTAACCATTGAGGAACAAATAACAGTGTGGAAGTCTTAGCTAGCAGCTATAATGTGGTGACCGTCTGATTGTTTTAATTAGCTCCTTTGGCGTGCTTTTTTATCCAGTTTAAAGCCAACATGCTTCCAGCTTCATCCCAGACTGGTGACCTATCCAGGGTGTATCCTGTTTATCATCCCCCACTTATCCAATTCAGCAACCCTGAACTGGATAAGAGGAAGAAAATGGATGAATAAAACCAGTATAATCCCATCTGTGAGGAGTTCATAAAATCAGTCGGAAATATTGGACTAATTGTGGTTATTTGGAAATTCTGAAAAGTTTAAAGTAAAACTTATTAATCAATCAATTGAAACAGAATAAAATCCCTGCTTTAGTATAATAAAATACCCACAATGTGTTTTTTATTATTATTAGCATTTTGTTTCTTTTTAACACTATCATTAGTATACACGATGCATTAAAAAACGAATGTTATTTAATAAAAATACGTAAAATATAAACAGAGATTTAGATGCTGACACACTTTGCATAAAAAATAAGTGCTGCAGGTTAATACCAGCTGGCAGAGAGTGGCAGGATGACTAATAAACTCTATGAGAGAGGATGAACTGAGGGTGATCAGCATACTTTAACTGAGAACTGTAAGCTAACACGCAGCCCACTTCTTCTCAATATGGAGAAGCTACGACCCATCAACGCGCCTGTTGAAGTGGGGGCGGATAGTGTGCGCGAGTGCTGGCATCAGAGGGTGAAGCAGCGAGAGGGAACAGATAGAGAGTAGATAATAGCTTTCATGACATCAAGATCTCCTTCAGAATAGCAACAACAAGGCGCTGTGAGCCATGAATCAAAACTGAGACACTCAAATGGAAAGCAATTAGCCCCCTGCTAGTGAAGTGGACCGCAGTCAAACAGAAGCAGTAGCCATGCTGACTAAATCAGAGAGAAACGCTGCAGAGGTGTGAACAAAAAGTCAATCAACAGGTTTTTTTCAGAGATTTAAAAAAGCCCCGAGACACATGTCAACAGGGCTCGTATCGCTGGCCTTGTCGACAGACGTGGGCAGATACTGGATGCTTTTTCCTGTTTTTTGGTGTTAAGTTCATTAGTAATGCAATGACGACTTTAAAATGGTCAGTTATGGTTACAAAAAGGACTCCTGTGTGCTAATAAATGCCAAAACCAAGCTGAACCTCCCCCCAAATAAACACTGATATATGACCAGAATTTCACCAGTGGTACACATCTGGCAATACAAAAAAAAAAAAATCACAAATAAGTCCAGCTACTCTGAATGTCCCAATTAAAATTGAAATACAGCACAAGGCAAAATCCCCACCATCTGAGCTGGAGCTGTGCAGACTCTAAGGCAGTGGAGTTATGCTTTTATTTGGTCCAGATTTACGTTTTCTATCGAGCAGCTACAGAAAGCAAAAATGATTTCTGTCTGGTGTTTGTTTCAAGGTCAAAAACTGCAGCTCCCCAAGTAACTGCCTCCTCTGCTCTTACGCTAGTATTTTCTTTCTTTGCTTTTTTCTCCTTTTTGCGTTGCATCTTTGATTGTGCTTGTGCCAGCGTGCAGCCTGTCAGGAGCTATCAGAGGGGCCATCTTGGCCGCGGTGGCGTGACTAAGCTGGGTTCAGGGCCCTCGAGGTTTTCACCGGGCGCTCTTCTTGCTGAGCGGTGACACATGTGTTGTGACAGGGAAGCTGCATTATGGACTATCTGGGGACGGCTTGTTGTGGCTGTGAGGGTTCACGGGCCGGGGTTGTGTGTGAGTACGTCACTGCCGATGCTCCCAGAGGTGGACATGCCGCACATTAAAGACAAGCAAGGGCATCGTGTGTGTTTGTGTACAAAAAAGAAAAGAAGAAAAAGCCACCACATTGTCAGATGACAGTATAACAAATCCACTTTGCTTCTTCCTTCTGAACCTGTGCATGAAACCAAAGGTGATTTTTTTTTTAAGCTAATAAAAAAATGGGAGTGAAATCCTCCAAGACTGCACATGTGTTAGCAGTTATGATAAGTGATTAACTACTTTTCCTTTCTGGAATGTGAGGCATTTTGAAGCAGTGTTTGTACATGTTGCATTAATTCTGTCAGGTCTAAATTCACCCCAGACACCCACACTAAAGCACTGAAAGAAACCTTTGAGAAAATTCCTCTTGAGCCGCAGGATCTCGGGCTGTAAATACTGCCCGTGAGCTCCTTGCTATAAGCGAGAGCCGTGTCGCACCTTCCTCTATTTTTACACTTAATTGTGCAGAAACAAACTTGCGTTATCCTTTCCTCTGAAGTTGCTCTCCGTCCTTGTGTGTCATTCTGGAGCACAAAGGAGCATTCATGATGGGAAAGCTGTGCCTGAGGGGGGGGAGGAAAAAAAAAAGTCTGGGGCTACACCCTGCGGTCCTGACACACACACAAAAACACTCACTAAAGCAGCTCAACTTGTCTTGGCTGAGACCTTTTACACAAAACAGAGCAGGGAAAGAGAGGGACAAAGGGGATGATGTGAAGCCAGCCAGCTATCATCACCACTGACGTCCCTTCAGCATTATTTTTCCAGACTTTCCTTTGCAGTGGAGTCTCTATAATCCACTACATCTATCCTTTTTCTGCTTTTCTGCCTAATTACATACCAGTGCAGGTTTGTGTATGAGCCGCACACTTGTTAATTTTATGCTTGGCACCAGTGCGCTGAATCTCCTTAAGCGTACACTACATGTCTGCTAAGAGCCATGTTTTGCAATGCTGCTCCAGATGTGAGTCTCTGCGCCCCACTGAGGGAGATGAATAGCTGGGGGGGCTGCAGGCTACCTACAGGTTCACATCCTTAATGAGCAGAAGAGTCTGCTGAGAGCGAGATATGATTGATAGCTCAGCAACAGAACTGAAAGGGGGAAATCACAGTGAGGCTTTTGATAAAGACGGTGGGGTGGAGGGGCTCTGGCAGGCAGCAAAGAGAAGGGATCTGGCATCGGACTTGCCCGAGCTGGATGCCAAGAAGCCGTCCACCGTGCTGCAGAAGCCCCGACGCTTCCTCTTGTTACAGCGCCTCTCGTCTGTACTGTCTGACCTGGATGTTTCTCCCTGTTGCGTGCTTCACTATATTCCACATAGCACTTTTCACCCGCCTCCAAGGGAAACAAATAGCAAAGGTGGAATTCCTGGCAAGTGACTCCGGATGTTGTTGGCAGCGAGAGGTGGTGAAGCGCATCCAACACTATTACCAGCCGGCTGCACTCGAAGCCTTTATTTCACCAAAACAGCAGATACAGAAAGGCGGAGGGAGATGATGTTTATTTATTGCCTTCACTCCATTACGCATGCCAGGCTGGAATTTTTTAATCCCATCTGGGGCTAACAGGGTGTTAATAGTCCACCCTGGGAGCAGTGGATGCTTGTGACTCTAAGCCCGAGAAAGCACAGAAATGACATCAAGGAGACAACAGAAGATCAGGATTGAGCTAAATCGCCTAAAAGCCTGTCCTTTCAGAAGGCAGCAGTAATACAGGCAACCGCCACTTCAGGATTTGCAGCCAAGAGCAGTCGCCACAAAAATAATGAAGTGAGGCTGGATGGGTGCCAGGAGGGTGGCTGGTTATGTCAGCCTGCGTAATGTGTAGGACTTCGGTGTCTGTCACGTCAAACCAGTGAGCTATTGAGCGCCCCGATTCTCATTAGTCCCGCAGGTAGCAAGATCTAAATCAGGTTTATCCAACAGTTTACTCAGGTCGGTAAAATCAGGAGGACGCACAAAAACAGTTTCAATAAACATTTTCCATTCACAACTTAACATGTAGCACATTAAAACAAAATCATAAGCTACTGTTTAACAAGCAGACTGAAAACAAGGACCGCGCAGTGATTCAAAAACGAACCGAGACCATTTACTACTTCATTTTAATAGCCTACTTTTACTTTCCAGCGCCGGGATCCTGAGCACGTTCACACATTAGAGCGAGCAGATGTGATCTTACCTGACTTGAATTGTTTGGACCTCGTCCTCGGCTCCACACTTGCTTTGTGGTAACGGCAGGAATCCAAGGTGCGTTAATGAAAAACGAAAAAACAACAACAACCAACTACTAAATAAATACTACCGCGTCCTCCGGCGGCTCTGCCTCGGTCTAATTTTAGACTCCTGGCAGACACGCGAGGCGCACAGGCGGGTTTAAATACTACTTGTGTAATTACCAGTTAATTAGCGACTTGTCTACATACTAATCAGTGAGCGCGCGCCGTTTTTCTTACTGCACCCGCGCGTTTTTCTAGACTGCAAAGGTTGACAGATGCTGCAGCTGTTTTATTTGATGTTTTCTTGTCTTCTCTTCGGCGGAGGGATAAAGGCGAGCCCCAGCGCTGTCTGTGGTAGTCCATTCACGGTGCTTCTCCGCGCAGAGGGTCCCGACCTGCTCCCGTCGGTTGACAGTTAATATGAACGTGCGGCGGAGAGAAAACAACAGCAGCAGCGCCGCAGCTCCATCCCGACCAGTACTGCTGAGGAGTTCACGGCCTGCTCGGAACTTCCCCCACTCTCCCGTTCTGAGTGACTTATCGCGCCCGCGTTATTGTATGTCGATTAATTTTATATTATTTTTGCAAAAAGCACCCGCAGAAGAGCGTTTTTATTAACACGTGATAGGTTGTTATGTGGGGGATCCCTGGTACAAATTAAAAGTCAGCCAATTCCAATGTCATGTCCACGTGGTCGAGACGACCTGCCGAAGTTCAAAGCCACCATCAGAATGAGGAAGAAAGGTAATTTAAGTGAGTTTGAACGTGGCGTGGTTGTTTGTGCCTGTTAATCAGTAGTTGAGAATAATTTGAATCCAAGTTGCAGATGGGTATTGCTTAATCTACTTAATATTTTCTTTATTAACCACTTTACATAATCCCCTGGTCTCTAAAAAGCGTGTACTTCGGCTTTTGACTGGAGCCATCAAATGTTGGTATTCTGCAGACACTCTGTAGGGCTGTTGTTGCTCGCTGGAGAAATGAAATCACCTCAGTGTTTGGATTATAGTTAATGAAGCCAAGTGCTGCAGCAGTGTGCGTGCCTTTTTGTAAGTTTGGATGCTTTCGTTTATATCTGCCTGAAGAACTACTTTCTCTTCTACTTACTAAAATCTCCTTCAGCTTCAGTTAAGTTTAACTAATGTCAGTAAATTAATGCCTCTTTTGTTTGTTTTGCAGGACTACTTATTGCTCAGCCATCCTGGCAGTTGCTTATTGTTTTTATTGGCTACACCATTGACTTCATTTACTTTCTCAAACGTCCACGTGCACTCTGGCTGTAATAATATAATTTCCGACAGCACCTGAAGGATTCTAACAGGTTTTTTTTTCAGACAGGTTGTGTGTTGGAAGATCTGCTCTGCAGGGATGTGACCGACAAAGAGAGGGGAGGGAGCAAACCCCTCTCATCTGTTATGCATTTCCCCTTTGATTCCACAGCAGCCACTGAATCTTATTTTCCAGTGTTTCTCCCTGAGAGCGCTTTGTTCTGCGTTCAGCTGTGGAACGTGTCGGGGAACACAGTTAATTGTGAAAACCTTGTATCTCTGATCTTGTTTTCTCTCTCTTTACCTTCTTTTCATATTTAGCTCAAACTACTGCTGGGTGTCAGGATCACACAAAGCAGAGGTGTCACTTCACCACAGCAAAGTCCCCGACAAGAGGGGGGAGAGGGCTGACAGCTTTAAAGTTGTCTGTCTGTGCAATAAAAATGAAGCTGGAATTAATTACACTCTTGTACAACAAGTGCAAACATATTTAGGTGTAGAGTAACAGATATCCACCTAAAGATGTGTTTGGTTTTTTTAACGTTCCATTTCTGTGCCATTTTTAGGATTTCTGCAACAGAGAGGTATTTAGATGTACACTCGGGTGTAGCTATGATATCTTTGCCTGTGGGGCAGAAACGTTCATCAAAAGATGCCACTGTACAAGTGAGCCCCTCTCCGCATGAGCTGCAGGCAGTCTGATTTCGAGAAACAACACCGCCACGCTTATTTTGAATTCATGCAAATTTCGGTGGTTTACATTTAACGGAGGAGAGTTAAAAGTTTATAAAGTAAGTGAAGTTCAAACATTGACAAAAAAAGAAAAAAAAAAGAAACAGGATGCAATGGTTGCTCCACCTGTTGGTTATTTTGTGGAAATGCAATTTAAGGCAAATTTTAGGACATTGATTCAAATGCAACACACAATTCAATAAAAAAAAACCTCTTACATGATGATGTTTCTTTGTTTTTTTTTTCTTTTTTAAACAATATTATCACATAGAAATTCTCTATCAGAAGTCAATTAATAAGACAGTTTACAAATCAAAGTCAGTCCAAAGTACAGGAGAAAAATACATTTACAGGTACGTTAAGACACTGTAACACAAGGTTGCTGAGTGAAAAACAGTAAGGCACCGATGCCTCTGTGGCATAGGTAGTTTCTAAAAAATAAAATAAAATCACAAATTAAAACCAGCCTTAAAAACCAGAAAATTCTTAAAATCTTGTAAATTAAACGAAAGCGTAAGAAACGATGCAGCAAACGTACAAGTCTGAACACGTAATTAGTGGAACACAGCCTGTGAAAGATTAACACATTCAGAGCTCGTCAAAGGGATGTTAAACAGGTTTCTGTCATTTGGTACGGAAGCAAAAGAAGACCAGCAGAGTTTAAATGTGTACACTGCACTGAATTTAAATGTACAGAGATCTGTTTTTAATTTCCTGATTGGAAATTTTACTTCTGTTTTTGTAAACAGACCACATTAAACAGAAAATTCATATGTCAAAAGTTTGCTGTTGTACATCTTAACTTCTTCAAATGACCCTGAACTAACCTAAAACTTTAAATTCTGCATTTTAAAATGACTTTCAAGTATTTTCACTTGTTTCTAAAGCACTTCATGGTCTCACATGCTGGCAGCAGATGAAGTAGTTGGCCCTCGGGTCCTTGAGCAGCTGCTTGAGGACAAAAATGTTTGTTTCAGTTGATGAAATTAGTAGATTCTCTTTCCTAAACCCCCCCCCCCCCAAAATGCACTGCTCTATTGCAGAGGAGTCAAATTATTGCCCTCCAACAAGCAAGGAAAACAACTTTGGAGAAGCTGAAAGTACTAAAGCCGGGTTAAGAAATGTACAACACATTATTGAAATCTGGAAAGAAAAAAAAACTTGACTGATCATGATCACAATCACTTAAAAACTTGGTGAAATCAGATTCGACCACAGTCATCATAGATATGAAATTAAGAGAACTACACAGCTGTGTAGTCTTAAGAAAACCACTTATCTGTGTGGCTAATCAGAAAAATGGGCTGCACGTTGCTGGGATCATAAGGACTGGACTCTGGGGCAATGGTAAAAGGTCATGTGGTCCAGATTTACCTTGCTCTAGACTTATGGCTAACTAACGAGGGGTGATGAAGTCATGCGCCCATCATGCCTCGTACCTGCTGGGCAAGCCTTAGGTTCAGCAAATTGTACGTTTAAAAAAATGAGGTTAGCTGACTTCCTGAATATACTGGTACATATATATGCTGATATACTCACAGCTTTAACATAGTGAATGACCAGGTTTTTCCATCAATGGATGTTTTTCTCCCCTGATGTCACGGGCATATTCAAAGACGACCATGGCCAGAGTCCAGATCTTAAGGCCACTGAGAATATTTGGGATTTCTGCCTCTCCCATTGTCAAACAAGATAATAGTGAGAAATGAATGCAGTTCTAGATGGAAAAAAATGCTGGATAAATTTATCAAAATGATCCCACGTCGAATGCTGTCATCAGAGCTAAAGGCAGTCCAGATTGTATGATGTTGTTCCTTTTGTGATAGTATTGCTTTCTGGTTTTTGCAAACTCTAAAAACACTTTAACAACATTTCTGAAGTATTACAACGTGAAAGCATTTTCATTTTTTCAAATCTATAAACGTAACAGTATCTAGAAGTCAAATGTTTTGGCCTTCTTTTGCTTCCGTATTTGGAGGGAACATGAATCATGGATCAAGTGTTACGGATAACATTTCCAGTTGGTTTTCAGGTACTAATTCTCTCCAGCATAATTATATTTTCAGAGAAGAGGATTTTTTTCCCAGCAGTGTTAATATTTTTCATCTGTTACTTTACTGATAATAATATTGTAATATTATTAACTATGGGGCCTGTGATCCCACTTTAATATATCCCTGCACGTCTTCTGTTGAATTCCACCCCCCCCCCCCCCCTTTTCTCCCCCCCACAGGTAATCAAATATCACACTATACAAATTCACTCAAAGGCTCCAGGCTGATCCCATAAAATAAAAACCTTTTGGATTCAGATTACAGGTGCATCTCTACACTTCCAAATGAGCTTTGGTCTTTCGCATTGTGTGTTTCACTGTTGTGCTGTAAAGGCTGTGCTTCTGTTTCAAGCTGTTAGAAAGCATCAAAGCTGAGAAGTCTTGACAGATTGCTTTGAGATAAACTCAGCCGGTCTCCATCACACCCCTCTCTGGTTTTAGAAAAGGGAACGTAAATAAGACCTGAGCTATAAGACGTGTGTTGCTTCCCCCACGTAAACAAACTGAATCATAAAGAGTAGCAATTCAAACAGTATTGCTCACGGAGTCGGTTAATATTTGATTCACTAATAACTGGCTTGACACATTTTCTTCTCCCGGCTGCTGATACAAAAATAGATAAAACAGTTACTAATATAAAGCATATGTCAGACAATCAGGACTTGGCTTGTTTTCTTCTAATAACCAGTAATTGAAATCAGAAACGGTTACACCCAACAAGAAAATGCAACAACTCTACCTACATCACAGCCCCCTCCCACGCCCCCTTTACTGTACCTTCTCCAGTCAACACACACACACGCACACACACACTTGATAAACACTGCACAAAGCTACCTTTCACCACAACCACAGGCACAGTAAAGAGTATATATATATTTTTTTATCTGTATATGAAACGCAAAGATAAAGCGGCTGCAGCTAAAAAGCCCGTAGACAGTCTGCAGGGTTGTCGGTGCTCGCTGCCGTAATGAAATCGCCTCAAAAGTTTGAATTCCCTCCAGCGAGGCTGAGTGGTGCTGCACTGCGTGTGCTTTCTGTAAGTGTGGATGCAGGTCTGTGTGCTCTCAGGGTGTGTCTGTGTTTTGAACTCTTTAAGAAGTTGATGAACTGACTAAAAACCATAAGGCAAGGGCTTCTGTGTGGACACCCACAGCTCTCTTATAGCACCAGAGCAGGTTAGAAAAAGGTAACAAGTAGGATTTAGTCTCACCAGTTAGCTGTGATTTAATGAGCCGTTTATATTCAAAAAGGTGTCGGAAATTTCTTTAAAGAATCGTGACATTGCGTGTAACCTTCGAATGAAAAGTCATGTTCACAAAACCATCTAACTAACCTACATATAGCATATCCCAGTCAGTCAATGTGTCCTCCAACTGGTGTTTTCTATAAATATTCGACAATCTGAAACACTCATTTCTTCTCCATGATCACTATTGAATGTCATCTCGACACAAACCCTGGCAGTGATGTCAGGGCGTGTCTGACACCTTCTATTATTCTTCACATTTATTTATTCTACTTAAGCTTGAGATGCTTGAGAAGCTATGCTTGTAACTCAGTAGTGTCGGCAGAGAGGAATTCATTAAGTGTAATAATTCTCACTCAATCTACAGCCATGAAAACGAAAGTATCAATTCTAAGGTTTTACTCATCAGGACAAAATAAATGTGGTCGGTAACAGAGGGGCGTACTAAAAACTGTTCATCTGACGATGTACTTTTAAGACCAGCTAAGTCCTAGATTATTTTTAACATTTTTTCCTGATACATAAAAACCTTAGAATTGACTTTGTTTTTCTTATGACTGCCTTATAACCTCCCACCACCCTGAATGAAACTGCACAGGTTACAATGCAGCGTGATGAAATAAACTTTGGTAAAGGACATTTAAAATTGAAAAAGTCCCTATATTCACTTTATAATTGTCCCATTTATGGGTACCCTGGACGGAGCATGTGGCATGCATGTTTCTAAAATGATGTGATAGTGATTAAAGCTGCAGTCAGAAAAAAGGTGAACAAACAAAATAAGAAAATGAAAAGTCCTCTTCCTCTAGTGCTCCCTTCTCTGTTCTAAACATCCACTAAAATATAATTTCTGATTTAAGACATGATCGTTACCAATCAGCTGGTCACGTCTGATAAAAAGACCTGCCAGTGCAAAGTCTCCGGTCACAGTCCAGATCTTCTAAAGCCTGAAGACAGAGGGAAGGTGAACTGTAGGAGGTTAAATGTCATTTTTTGGTCCAAAGAGAAAGAGTCAGTGCAGTTAGCATGACCAGTAATGGTAGCTCTGTGTATCCACACCTCCGACTCACACATCAGACATCTGGAGAAGTTCTATGGACTATGTAAAAGATGGACACCATAAAGGCGTTCATTGGTTTGGACTCAGTATTTTTGCTATACTAGGTTTTTGGACCCAGAATTAATGATATGTAGACAAAAGGGTGGAGTGAGAGATTTCTTGGATGGTTTGTACCACACAGCAAGCTCTTTTATGTGTTAGACAATTCTATTAGAGGTGCTACAAACAGCATAAACACAGTGGAGAGATCCAGTTCAGTGACTCCAATTAGTAGAGAATGGGCTTAGCTGATGGACCATAAACAGACTATAAACATTTTAATGATTTTAATGCTTTACATTGGGCATTTTAAAGTGGGAGTCTATGGGGACTGACTCACGTTTGGAACCAACCTCAAATGGTTTTTGCGCTTACACACTGGTGTCTCTTTTCTTCTTTTAGCTTTGGAAGTTCCTGTTTGCTGTTAGACCGGCCTTTTGCTTCTTTGTTTACAGGTCCTTATCCATGGCTCCTTATCTCTTCTAATTGCTTTATCTTTTTTGATTTACCATTAATGCATTCTGACTGAGTTAAATGTTTTGCTGTTGCTGTTTGGATTGTCACTCTTTGTTATATCCTAAACAAGCCAAGGCTTGCACTTTGAGGTACATGAACCTCATTCCCAATGTATGAACTAGGATTTTATGGAAGTTCCATGGTGACTAGTTTGACCTCCCCCATGAGTCCCTTTTTACTATTTATGACTGAATGGGTTCTCAGTCGTCTAATGGTAATCTAAAGTGTTTGAACTGAAGGCAGCTGCACTCGCTTTAGGTTCCTGAAGAGGTTTTACTTTTCATTCAGAAGATTGTTTTCAGTTCTAAAGACTGATTCGGAATGCTGTCTAGTGCGCCACCTAAGATCATGAGTTATGCTTACGTGAGTGGAGGCGTGAATCCAAAATCTGAACATTTGTATTTCACAGTCTCTTCTTCTTTAGGTGCAAATAACCCTTTCAGGTGAGAGGTGACGATGTCTTCAAAAACCTAAAAGGAGTCCAGCTGCCTTTGACTGAAGCACTTCAGATTGCTTGTAGTATTTTAAAGAAGTACAGGAACCTTCAGGTGGGAAGCTTTTTTCCTTTTTAATTATTTTACAGTCCCTATTTTACACCATTGTAGAACTGCCATTTTAAAATCTGCCAAACTTCTTGTGCTTTTGAAGTCGATGGGGATGACACAATGGTAATGTCCAGCCTCGTTTGACATTTCCAGGTAAGAAGTTGTCTCTAGCTAAATTTTAAGATAAGGATCTGCTAAGAGGTGGTCTGGAAAATATTTGTTAAAAAAATATAATTACAAAAATTAAAACCTTCTTTAGAAACTCCTACTTGTATTTATGCGGCTGGAGGTGTGGGTACATATGGCTACCAGGTGTAATTTGCTCAATGATCTTTAGCCCCAGCTAAACCGGCTCAGCAGACAAAAAGATGCCATCTACAAAAACTTAAAGGTCATTACACGGCAGTATATGGAAAATAGCATGTCTCATCATAAAACTAATTCATGACTGTTTAGCCAAACAGAGCCATGAAATCGCTTATGCCATGCCGAGCTGAGAAACTGAGTGCAGATGTGGTTGTGTTCCCGTCTCTTCATCACCACTGACGCTGGTTCATTGGACGGCATCGCACTCCCGCTTCCCAGTTGAACATTTCCATTTCCTGCCCATCTGAGACAAAGATGGCGGCGGCGCCGTGTAGCTATGCCCGCGCGCCATCTTGCTGTGCCATTAAGATTCCAGCAAGCTGTGCCAGCGGCAAACCTGCTGTCCTTTAGACTCTTTCATCTGAGTCCAGTGGGTGAGCTCCTCCTCTCCAGAGCTGTTGAGGCCCAGCGAAATCCAACCAATCATCTCCTTGCGCTTCATGCTGCGCTTGTTGTAGACGGATAGGATGAGCGTGACGTCCGAGAGCTGGAAAAGAGCTACCTGGAAGACAAACGTCTCTTTGTAGGTTGGGTTGGGCTGACCTCGACAGATGGAGGTCTTACACTTGGACATCTCATGGCCCATGGAGTTAAGTAAGGTCAGCTTAACATATGTATCTAGAGAGGAAGCAGGTGGAGGAGAGAGTTACAAGGGAAATGATACATCTTTATATATATTTTTTAAACCGTGAGATTCTACAATAGCTTTGTAGTAGTAAAAAAAAGGAAAGAAAATAATTCAGGCACCAGACTTAAATAATAGACCCTTTGTGCAAAATCCTTATGTTTCTTCACCTTTCCTCTTAGTAATCAGCCATGACGACCTGCTGCAGCTGTTTCCTCTGCAGCAAAGAATGACACATTTTCTCCACAAAGCATTCACTTCTGTAATAATGTCACAGCGGATGATATATAAGAGCATGACCACATAGGATGCGTTTTTTCTCCTGATCAAACACAAAGCACAGCTGTGAGCGCAGGGAGCGTTACTTCAGTCTTGTTGCTATGCGACTACTGATGTCTAATCTGAAATGGGGGATAATGCTGAAGATGAAAACTGACTGGAGAAAGTTAGTCATACGTTTGCTTGTGTTTGAAAGGATTAGGAGCTCCTTCTGAAACGAACCATGTAGCCAAAATTAATTAATTCTGGTTACGTGGTTCATCACAAATTACCATGAAGAGCTGCTATTATTTGACATAATGACTTATGCTAAAACTTTAGAGCCCGAGGCAGTCCCAAGACATGCTTTGTCCAAAATGTGACTCACATATTGTGCAGGATATACAGGTCTGCTGACACTAAATGAGAATCTGGGTGAGAGGTGTCAGAAACATAAGGGAAATACAAGACATTCGAAAAAGCCTTGAATAAAATCTATGGAGGAACTGCGTAACAGAAAAGAACCGGGAAAAATAAGAAGGTTAAGTTGTTGCACTGAGTGTTTTTCATGATTTATGAATTGAACGCCACTGCTCAGTTCATGGAAACTCCATTTGTTTCATGCATGTCTAAAAATGTGATTACTGCTTCCATTTAAAAACATTTCTTGCCAGCATTAAAGTGTTAATATGACCAATACCTGTATCATGTTCAGAGGGAAATAAAGAAAAATATAGATTTTATTTAGATTTTTTGGGTGTCATGCATTTGCCCTTATGACTTTGGCAATAGACACTTACTGTAACCCAGATTCACACTGGATTTATTTTTCTTTCACTATGCAAAGAGGTCTTCTTCAGTTTTCCCGTTAAGGTCTATTTCTCTCAAGCAGACTCTTTTCTGTGTATGGGCACACGCGTTTTTCTTTCATCATGCCAGAAACTTGTTCAGAAAAGCTTGAACTGACGTTGTTGTTAATTATATATCTGTAGAAAATCATTTTTTAAAATGTGTTTAGTATTGTTTTTCCATAAATTCCCAACTCCAGTGTGTCCAGGGCAGACCCAGAATGGTGAAACACTTCACTGGGAGGTATTCTATTCAAATGCCAGAAGTACCTCAGCTGGGTCTCTCAGTCTGTAGGAGTTGTGGTTCCACTTTGAGCTCCTTCTGAATGGCTGAGCTACTCCCCTGGCGAGCCCAAACACTCATGGGAGGAACTTCATTTCACCGCTTTTTTCTGCAAACGTATTCTTTCGGGCACTGCTCACAGTGTTTGGCTGTGAAGGTAGGAGGGACTGGTACAACTCCAAACTCAAAAAAAGTTGTGTCACTGTGTAAAATGCAAATACATTCAGAATTTGCTTTTCTCATAATCCCATATTTCATCCACAATAAAACAGAGAAAAACAGGTCATATATTTAAATTAAAACATTTTACTTTTTGACTCATTTTGAATTGTTTTGGCAGCAACATGTCTCGAAAACGTTTGGAAAAGTAAGTGATATTACAAAGAAACAGCTGGAAGATCATTTTGCAAATAAGTTCATTCGCAACAGTCAGTAGCATAAAAAGAGCATCTTAGAGAAGCAGAGTTTCTCAGAGGTAAATACAGGCAGAGGTTCACCAGACTGTCTGCAAACTGTGGAAGAATTTCAGAATACGCAAAATTCAAAACTGTCAACATGTTATAATCTATAGTACCAAATATCAAATGAAAGAATTTGGAGAAACCTTTGTGTGCGAGGGACACGACCAAAAATCAGTATTGGATGCCCTTGAAAAAGGCATGATTGCTTAATGGAAATCAGTGCATGGGCTTAGGAACACTTCCACAAATCACTGTCTGTGAACACAGTTCACTGTGCCATCCACAAATGCAGGTTAAGGCTCTGGACGCTGCAGCATTCTGACTACAGGGAAGAAGGAACATCCAGATTGTTATCAGCGCTGTTCAAAAGCCTGCATGCTTGATGCTATGGGGTGTATTAGTCCCTACGGACTTGGCTGCCTACAAATCTGATCGCATCTTTTTAAAGAGAGTTCTGCATCCATAACAACAGATCGGACGCGGATGGGACAACCTTCCTCTCCCAGAAGCCCAGCAACTGGTGTCATGGGTTCCCACATGTTTACAGACTGGTGTTAAAATAACACAGTAGTAAACTTGATCTTGTCCCAACTTTTTTAGTGCGTGTTGCTGCCATCAAGTATAAACTGTGCCAATATTTTCCTTAAAATAGTGAATTCTCTCTAAGTTTTGTTGTGAATAAAATAAGAGTTTATGAGACTTGCAAATTATTGCACTTTATTTTACACAGCTTCATTGAAATTTAGCTTGTAAATTGGCTGCTTCACCTTCACACTCGGCTCACTCTTCACCAGAGTGGCACATCGTCTGCATTGATGCATCAATCCTGCTAGCCTCCTGTTCCACTCCTTCCCAGCTCCTTATCAAGACCCAGAGGCAATTGAACGCGTCCACTTGAGGCGCAACTTGTTATCAAGACCCCGACGTACTTGAACTCCTCCAAGTGGGGCAGCAATTCATTTCCAACCTGGAGTGGGCAGTCCACCCTTGTCTGGCTGAGAACTGTGGCCTTAAATTTGCAGGCGCCAGTTCTCATTGCTCAAGGAAGCTTGCACAACCAAATGATCTGCAAAAAACCCTACTGCCCTCTGCCGCTGCACTAGAAACTCTTTAAATAATCTAATTTTTAATAATCTGATGAATAAAAATGATAATTTCATTTGTTAGTATTTATTTTAATAGTTGCGTTATGCAACTAATGCAAGCATGTTGCCAGGTTTTCATGCATATAGGGGCTTTTAATGTGAAACAGAACAGAAAAAGCACTTGCTACTAGTACGACTGCTGGTGCATAATTCTAATATGTTATTATGAAGCTTTCAGATGAGATATGAAAAAACATATTTAGCTCAAGACCCTAGCAATCAAAGACAGAACATAATATATCGAGTCGGGATTAAAGTATCTAAGAATTCTGAGCTTAGAAGCACGACTTGTACCGCTGATACTCGCAGTTTGCGACATTTTCCACCTTTTATTACCCCGCTGATCACATTCCAAAAAACAAAATCCCGATAAAGCTCATTCATTTAGCCCAGAAGAGGAAAAAGCAAAAAGGAAAAACACTGCCATTATCAAGTGATTTCAGCATTCACGCTTTCCTTATTCACTCCTCATTTCAATGCAGAAATCATGGCACAAACTGAAGCCATAAATCCAGCGGAAAGTAAGCGAGGCAAGACTGGCAATCACAATGGATCTTTGAGAGTGTTTTGCCCCTCGTCTACAGCCATACTCTGTAATAATGCTGTGTATTATGTTCCAGTCTAAGAGGGGTATAAGGAATGAATTGCTGAGGGTTTCATGCTGTCGAGTGCCAGCTGCCTTCCAACGCCTAGCTCACCGCCTTCAATCACACATTCAGTTGCTCTCTTTGACATAAAAGCAGAGTGAAAAAAATAGCCTTGATTTCTTTTTTGACTGGTGCTGAATGGGCTCTGTAGAGCTGTGGATGTCTTAAGTGGTCAGTAGCGGTGATGCATGGCTCTTTGGCATTGTTGCTGAATGAGAGGGGCTGCGGCTGATGATTAACTTGACTCGTCGGCTCGGTACTGTTTTGAAATGGCAGAAAAGAAGCTTTGAAATTGCTCCGCATCTTTCACCGTGCTCTTTCCACTTTGTAAGGACGCACAAAGTCAATCAAGGCCTTCGTGAGGATTTTGCACAAAGGTTTTTTTCAGTGTTGCCAGATGCGACTATTTTCCAAGTACAATTTGAAGACTATAAAGTATGTGGATATGCTATTCAAGAATGTACAAACAATATCAAAATCTGACAGCTAGTTATTAGTTAGAGACATTCACGAATACATGGAACATGGCAATTAATGGGAGGACAGTACAGTGTGGCTTTTAGATGAATATTTATGCAACTCTATTACAGAAGTCCTGTTTATGTTTCATATGCTGGAAGCAAAGCCGAAAAATGTAAAATGTGCAAAGCGTACTGTTCGAATTAGGCCAGCACTCAATGACAACATCTCCTTCTTGCTGGCTATCAGACACCAAGAAAACTAGACTGACATAGCATGAAAAAGGCTGAGTGAAAACACGAAGGACTTCCAGGCAACACAAGAAACGGGCAAAGGAGGCAGGAGGGGGTATCTCAGATGCATGCGTGATGTGATACGCATTCAGAAATACAGCAAGAAGACTTACAGTACAACAGCCGAGCATCTTCATGGATGAGAGTTAAAATGCAATAAGAGTCCTATGGTCCAAAGTTTACATGAATTTAAAGAAAGTCATATTTCAGGTTTTATGGGAAAAGCTTATCTTATCAAAACTGCTTCCAAGTGAGAATTTAGTTACATTTTTTCAACTTATTTGGGATGGGTGCAAAGAGCTTGGGCTCCCAATATTGCATAAACAGTTGCTGTTATATGTAATTTACATTTTTATAGCAACAATTGTTTCATAATGTAAAACCTATAAATTACAGAGAGACAAAGTTAATCACAATTATCATGTGATCCAGTAAGAGTAAGCACTTGGCAACGGTGGGAGCGAAGAACTCCCTTTTATGAGGAAGACATGAGGAAAACCAAGCTCAGGAAGCGGCAGCCATCTGATGCAACCGACTGGGGGATGAGGCGACATTGAGTCAATCCAACATACTACAGCATCAAATTAGATATATATTAATGATAGAAGCCAGTTAAATTAGTGTGTCTCCAATCAACAGTCATCCCATTTACTTACATCTATTTGCATCCATGAAGATGTATTTAAAAAAAAAAAAAAAAGGATGTGAAATTAACACTGATGACACTTTACAGGGAAGAACAGAAACTCACCTCTGATAATATAAACCTGTCCACCTATCAAGTGTTTTAGACAACAGAACAGTCCATCTGACAACAAGGGTTGGACAGCAGTAAGAAAAACAGCGGACCAAGATGTCAAAAAGGTAGTAGGGTGAGAGAGTTTCAGGTGCAGACATAACAGAAGATGCAAGGAAAGAGAAACAGGGTCAGAAGGCCAACAACAACAACATTTGCACAAAGTTCAACAAGAGGCAGTTTTTGTTTGAACTTGCTGCTCAGATCCCTGGAAGCTGACTGAGGAGGCTGACCGGGAAATGAGGGAAACCAGAGGAAAACTGAAAAGCAGGTGGTGGCCGAGATAGAGTACACTATCTCTGATTCGGAGAAGTTATACGCTGTGCATAGTCCCTCTCTGACTGAACGTAAGGAAGCGCATAGTATGTAAAATATATAGACTATGACTACAGATGTTTACAGGAGATACAAACTCCTATGCACAGGCTCAACTTGTCCTCTTCCGCTCTAGCATTTGAAACATTAAAAGTGTTTTCCTGCTCTTTCTCGAACTGGACAACAAAACGTTTTAGGGTACTTACTGGGTGGTTTGTTAGCAGCCAGGTTTTTGAAGTGGATGCCTTTGATGACTTCCACAGAGAGACGTCCTGTTGTGGCGTTGTAAACCAGGCCCACGAGGATCTCCGGTGTGGAAGCCTGACTGACTGACTGGAATGACGAGGCGCTTTCACTGCATGTCATATCTGAGAGGCTGACCTGGGATTCGCCACCCTGAAAGAGTTGGCAAACATTCAGAACATTCTTAATATCAGTTTTTAATTGTTAAGGATTTTCCAAAACACAAATGAATTACAATTCAAACAGCAGTTCACTACACCCTCCCTTTACTGCTCTGTCCCAGCAGGACGTCAAACTCCTTACTTGGTCATTGTACTGAATTTTTCGCATTCATCGATCACGTCAAGTAATCACTCTCAGACAGACGGGTGAGGTACGCAAATAACTGCCATCTACTTTATAAACACAGACAGATTGCTAGCATGTTTCAATCAATCTCAGTCTGTCTGTGCCAATGAGCGCAACTCATCTGTAATCCAACACAGTTGTATTCTGGTTATATTCCTGAATAAAGGCAAAGCTGCCGAATACCTTAATGCCTATTTGATTTTGCAAATCACCGTCATGCAGTTACAATGTATCCAGTTTTCCGGTTTCAAATCTACGAGGTTCTGGCTTTGACTTCTTTTAATACACTACATACATGATGTATTTACTATCACAGAGTGTTGGTTTAGGCAAAATAGTGTCGTATAGTACACGCTAAATAATGCTAGCCACTATAACTTGGATATAAAATATGGTGGTAGCCAGAGTGGGATTAATGATCTGTTACTGAAATCACACTCAGTGGATACCGGCTTAACCAGGATAATCCTACTTTTGAACACTAATAATAGTAACATTTACAAAATAAACTTTGCATTTGATTCATTATTACCTCAAACTGTTGACTGAGCTCTTAAAGTCATCAGAGAGTGAGGATGCTGGACTAGGCCAGAAGCTGGCCATGGAGAAGAACCGTGAGGAAAATAAATCAGATTCAGGGAAGATTTTAATATGATATCTCCAAACAGATAGCTAACCCGCTAAAAAAGGAGCCTGTATTAGGCTGGGCAAGCTAACATTTGAAGGTTACGTAATGCACATCTTTTCTTTATACTTAAGGACTTGTGTTTTTGGATAGGCTAAAAATACTCTTTACATTTTTAGTTATCTTATGTTCAGTGAATTAAGCACTGAATGTTGCTGTATTGGGTTAATTCAGCACCTGGATATCTACATAAATAAAAAATATTGTTACTAAAGGGAAAGAAAACTAATATCTGACAGATTCAATGCAGGATAAATAGGTGCCTTTTAAGGCTGCCTTTCTTCTTTGTAGCCTTTGAAATAAAGTGAGCGAAAGGAAAAAAATAAGTAAACTGATTATTGTTTATTCCCTAAGATGAAATGGAGGCAGTGTCGCACTACCATCTACTCCTGAGAAGCATTAAAAGCCAACAAGCAAACAAAACAGGCAGTTCAGTAAGAATGATCTGCAAAATGTGATCTCACTCTGAAAATGTTATCCAGTTGGATGAAAGATCAATCAACAAAGAGAAGTAATTAGTGAGGTGATGAGTGGCAGCTTGAAAGCCAACACCTGCTTTGATCATCTTACCGGGAGTGCACAGCATGGGTCTAATGTGACCGGCACCGACATTTTGCCCTGAAGGTTGAGCTTGGTGAGGTAGAACACCTTTTCCCCGAGCACCTTCTCCTTCTTCATTCGTCGCATGCTGTAAAGGCGAAATCTGATAGCATAATTGCTGATCATCTCTGACTCCACATGGCTGAAGCGGAAGGTCTCCGTGAAGATGGGGCACGGGCCTCTCTGGATCCCCGTCTTCGCCCTCTGTTTCTTGGTGGGCAGAAGCACCAGATGAACCTGCCAGGAGATGTTACCGGTGCGCTTGTAGCTGGGAAGGTCGGTTACTGCCATGATGGTTACAGACAGCTGCTGCTCCTCTGAGTTGTAGTCAAACACGATGTCGAGGGTCCCGTATTTTGCAACAGGATCTGGTTCATAACCTTTCGGTAGCTGGGCTGCTGATCCACGGGCTGACATATCCTACGGAAACCAATGAAATGTTCAGTGTTCAAAATAACACCTCAATCTAAAGTATCACTCTGATATTGCATGACTGGTATTTACCTCTGGGCTGAGGACAGCTGTACTGTCACTGGGCACGTCCTCCTCATAGCCCTTGTTGAGGTAACTCTCAGTCTCGGGGCCGTCGCTGCCCTCACTGGGACACTTGCCAAAAGAGAGGTGGGGGCTACCGCTGGTGTGGGACAGATCACACTTGGCATCACCCAGATCTGACAGCGTGCAGGACATCCTCGGAGAGCCATTCTCATCCTGATAGGGCGGTGGCTGAAGCTCATCCAGTGGCGGCGTCCGTCTCATCCTCTGGATGCAGTTGACTGGTTGGGAGGATATAAATAGATAAAATAACAAAATACAGACACATCATAACACATCGTTTAATAGGAACCATTAAAGAAAGTAATTTGGTTGCACACATTTACAGCTTCATCAGTGCTTCACTGTAGCAGCAGGTGGTGATATTCTGTATTCTCATCATCATCAACAAACATCATAGCATCAAAAGACCAAAACGGTCTTAATGCCTTCCAACATACCCAGCTTGTCAATCCAATTAAAAGCACTACATCCATAAAACAGGGTAAACACATATCTATTCTTTTTTTCTTTTTTAAGCAAAAACGTAACAGACGGGGGTTGAATGGTTTTCAAACTGGAGGAAAATCGTGCATTTCTTAAAGACTATTTTCAGCCTCTGATTTGGCGAATGTGAGCATTACAGCAGAGTAAATAAATAAATGGAGCTCTGTGGCACCGAAAACAAAGAACACTGTGCAAAGCTACAGAAACACAGGCAATTATTTTCAATTTTGAAGGTTTTGATCTTATTATTTATTTGTAAACAATGAGAGAAATGTAAAACTTTAACAGAGTTTAAGTAACTTCAAGGACCTAAAGTATTTAAATTTTTACAACAGGTTGGGTATGTAGCCCATTTAGTACATATGGTAGTGGAACACCAACTACAGCATGTATTCAAAATCAATCCTACAGACTTAAAAAAGACACAGATCTTGGCATTGCACGATGGATTATGTTTGCAAAGTTTCATCTGAAGAAACCACAAGACCTCTCGAGAAATGCCCTTCGGACAGATGAGAGGTGATTGGCCACACTGTACAGCATCACATTTGGAGAAAATTAAACACCAACTGTCAGCACCAAGGTGGAGGCGTGATGATTTGGGCTTGTCTTGCAGCCATGGGAGCTGGGCAATTTGCAGTCACTGAGTTGACCATGAAACAAAGTATTCTAGAGTCAAATGTGAGGCCGTCTGTCTGACAGCTAAAGCTTGGCCCAAACTGGGTCATTCGACAGCACGAGGACCCCAGGATCCCAGGCACAGCAGCAAATCACCTTGATGTGTTTCTTTTTAAGAATGGCTGAAAAAGAAAGAAATCAAGGTGTTGCAATGGCCCAGTCACAGTCCAGACCTCAGCTCAATTAAAATGCTGTGGAAGGAAAGCAAACGACAATGAACTGAAGAAGAGTGGGTTAAACTTTCTCCACAGTGTTGTGAGAGAAAACAACGACTTCAGTTAAAGGTGGGACAACAAACTACTGAGTCACGTGGTGTACTTAGATTTACACGTGACATCTTTGTACATCTTATTAAAGATTAACAGATAATAAATTAATTGTAACAATACCAGGTGAGTCTTAATGTTTAATCTTCAATTCTAACTCTATCAGTATTATTTCGATCTGTAAATTTGTCATTATTATGATTTTGTTTAAAAATTTTCAGACTTCTTTTTCAGCCTCACAAACAGATCTGATGCAGCTGCCCTCGTGAGTATAATAGCTCTGCGAGAGGAATCTTTTGAATGCACAGTCTAAATAAAACATCAGATACACACCATTAAAAGGACTGAACTGAATACTTCTTAATCTGCCACACATTTTATGCCTCTCACCTTTCTAAATGATTCAGTTGCCTGGAAGGCAAAGAGTGAGGCTGTGCTGAACATTTCTGTGGCACTTACAAAGAAGCCTGAATAGTGTTGTCAGCTGCATTATCAAACCTGACTCCTTTGTCCAATTTGGATTCACAATAACTGAGCAGCCAATGCTAATACTCCCAGAGGGACGCTGGTGAGGAATGAATGCTTTAAACCCAGCCTGTTGCAGAAAAAAATAAGGGGGCAGAGAGAGAGAGAAAAGAAAACAAAAGATGAAGAAGAACATAACTTGAAAAGAACGATCTCTTCTTTCCTCTAACTTTTGGAAAAAGCCAACACTGTCATGACGTAATCCACTCCAACACAATGTTCCAGCTTTCTCCCAAGTTCCTGAAACTTTCACTCTTAATAATGTCGGTGAGACACCAGCTCAAAGTGGCACATATCAGTGGCAGGATAGAGGCAAAGGAGTCTTAACTAAGTGTCATGGAGGGCTTGATAAAAGGAGCAAATCCATTTTGAGCAGCTTTTTCCCGCTGAGCCGGGGGCGGTTGATTTGATAGAAGCTGCCGTGTAAAAGCACTACTCTTTTCTCCAGCCCGCTAATTGGGACGGTTACCATTCTTCCCCTCGTCTCACCCACCCTTTCATCCCTTCTCTGCTGGCGTTCGCCTTGTTTTGCCTTCTTGTACCTCTTCAAGTGGGAAAACAGTTTGTGAATCTCGCCTGTGAGAAGCAGGTAAAAATATCTCAGATGAAAAAATGAGAGATGCTGCATTCGGTTGTCCTTTTCCCAACTGTAAGCAGGAGGAAACACACCTGACCTCCTGATACCTTTCTAAAAGTTTTAAAAGGAGTTAAGCAAAAATATCAGCGTCGGATAATGTAGAAGGCTAAGTGTAAAGAAAACAGAAGTGCCATCACCCCAATTCAAACAAAGCAGGTGAAAGAAGCAGATAGATTTACTATATTACCAATAAATACATAAAACTGATATTTATTCTCCCTGTGAGAAACCAGTTGTGTCAGTGTTAAAGCCACTTTCTGCATGGTGTAAATGCAAACAAGCTACTACTTTATCATTAGTTTTTTCCCAGAAACACACTGAGAAGAGCTGCACCACATTCCAGCACTGACCTCACCAACTTGAGACAATGCTTTCAGTTCCAGACGTGCCCCAGAAGTGACCGTCTGCTCCGTATCTCTTAAAATAGTGGATAATCTACTCATTCATTCATTTATTTATTTAACTGGAAGCTGTTTAAAGCTGCACAGGGCAGATGAGGAGACAGGAAGTCAGAGACATCAGGAACCGAATGGAAAATTCAGTCAATTTTCAAAATAAAAGACCTCATACAGACTAAAGTCTCTGATTCTAAAACACTCGATGGAAGGACAAAACAAGGACACCCAGTATGAGTGCATGACTCGAGTTACATTAACAGTTGCACACCCTATTGTAGACCTTTTGTTAGGTTTTGTATTGTTGATTGTCATTTATGCTTAGAAATATTTAACCATATATGCTTAGAGGTGTATAATCAATTGTGTAGTGATAGGATGTGTGATCTTTAGCAGGCTGCAAAGGCTTGGTGTGCATTGCGCACCTACATCCTGGGAACATGGGAAGAGGTCGTACCTTGTTTTATTGTTTTATGGTAGGATAAACGTGGCTATATCTGTTTTAGGCTAAGTGCCTTTTGTTTAGATGAACTGTTGGACTTCCAGACCAGCAGGTTTAGGGAAGTCATTTATGGGGTCACACTCTGACCCCCCCCCCCCCCACACACACACACACACACAGGCAAGGTACTCTTTGTTTGTATGTAGACGTCGTATGTTAATGAACCTATGCATATTCATGTAACCTCAATAAAAGAGCAGTGTTACGGGGGAGCGGACGAGAGCAACTGGGGTCAAGCGAAGGAACGGCGTTTGTCCGGTTCTCTCCCGTGCACGAGAAACATGAAGAACTTTGCCTACTTCGTGTCTTGCTTGCGGTGTAATTATATTGTCTTCAACGTTCCAGCGAATAGGTTCAAGCTACAAACCTATCACCTTTTTACCCCCAACTTTATAGATCCTTAAAAACATATAAAATATGCTTGAAGATGTGGCTCTGTGGAACAGTGGACTGAACCCAGCTGCAATGTATTCCAGTTCTTGTGTGAAAGCTATATTTGAAAAAAATAATTAATTTATTCATTAAAGAATCTGAAACACAGCCGGGATCTATTTTTCTGGCTTAGCATGGTGGTAGAAACTAAATCTTAATCCTGAAGACAATGTACAGGACTGGAACTACTTGCTGGAACTACATTTCACTCAAGAAATAATCCCTTAAAAATTGTGCAGAGTATAGACTATGACGACTGAATGCCCTCCTCCCAGTTTCAATCCCCATTTATTCTCTGTCTACAATATTCTTTGTAAAACATGTGCTCAGAGGTGTGGATACTAAAAATGGCTTCCTTTTGCTTCTGAGTTGCAGCATATGAATAAAGCTATCGTGATCTCACTTACACCTCACCGATTTTCATGTGAGAAAAGTGCTAAATGTGCAGGTTTGAGTGCGAGATGAACAAAATTTGGCTGAGAAACATTCTCTCACTTTTGTTAGTTAATGCTTCAGAAAATGTTTTTTTGCTCTTATTGAGCTGGTTGGGTAACCATTCAGAAGTAAACAAGGTCTTTAAAAATGTGGCCGACTTCCAACATGGCACCAGTCATCGCTGCACCCTCATTCACAAGTGAATTTTGTTCTATGTGAAAAACTAATTTGCTTCTTTCCAAGGTTTATGTTGGATTTTTAAAACCACTTTCATTCAAACTGAATCAAATCATGAACTCTGGATTGATTAATTGAGCTTTCTGGTCAGAGGTAGGCCAATCAGCTCTGAGTAAAGTGCATGAAATAAAGCCACAATCAATGAAACCTCATCCCCAACCTCCTGTAGCAGATGGCTGCTGTTTCTGAGCCTGGTTCTGCCGAAGGTTTCTTTCCTGTAAAAAGTGAGTTTTTCTTTCCCACTGTCACCAAGTCATCGGGGGTTGTTTGATCTTTGAGTTTTCTCTGTGTCATTAGAGTGTTTTACCTTACAAAATAAAGTGTGATTTGGTGATATATAATTAAAATTGAACTGAAACCATAGCAACAGGTAAATTAACAGAAATGTGAGTGTCTACCATATTTCTCTTAAAAGAAAATAATAACAAAAGAAAAAAAGAAGAGGTTTTTTTACATAACAGAACAGTTTACATTTAATCTTTAAATCTAATCATTATTATTTTTATAATAACTGGTTTTTTTTTCACTAATTATTATAATTATTGCCAAGAGCAAAGTACAGGTGACAAGACAAAATAAAAATATGGATACAGTGACAACACAGTTTATTTATGGACCTACTCATAATCATATACAGCAAATGATTTGGAGGGTCCATTGACCATAAGCTGAAATCCTACTATCCACATGAGTGAGAAAACCATCAAAAAGCACTGGTACATGCTGTGCAACACGGTTCTCAAAGTGGCCATTAGAGCAGGGGCTTACTTCAGAGAAGGGAAACCTTAGATCATTTTTCTGCTTTCTGCTTACTTCCTATTTTTGGAGTCTGAGTGAAGCCACCGGGGCACCCAAACTCTGATTCTGCAGCTCTGGCACAATCCTCCTCATGTTTTATACATATGTCCTGAGGATGAAGCTCTTCATACTCAGACAAACACAACAGCGGTAGCTGTGGGTGTGGAGAGGAAGCTTTTATGGCTGTTTGCTTGAAAAAATAATGAAATGCGTGTCCTTTAGCGCTCGTGGAAAATCATGGAAACGATTCACCTATTTATCTAATGAAACTTTCCATATTGCAGAGAAAGCCTGAACCGATGTCAGCCATGGCACGAGGCCGCTGCTTTGATATTGCTGGTCCACGATGGCTTGGTGGGAGAGAAAACCACAGCCATCAAAGCCTTACCACAGGGAGGAAAATAATGATCCTCCAGTACTTTCAACCGAAGTGCAGCCACGGACGGACAGAGTTTTTACCTCCTCTTTGGTTATAGTCGAGCAACTATAAGTAAGCTGATTATGATCTGATGAACCAAAAACTTTACAGAAGGCACACAAACAACTGCTTTTCCTTGAATTTGTTTTCTTGGCAGCCAAGAAATACATCATCTGCCAGTTATCTGGATAATCCTTGAAACCTTTAAGGGTATTAGAATCATGAGGAAAAAAATCAAAACAAGACCTTGCGTAGCTAACATGTTGTCATAAATAAACCGAGTAAATTTCAAATTATTGCTGGCAGGCTCTTGTGACTCAAATCCCTGCTTCTCTCTCACGCACAAAGAACACTCACTACGTGACGTTCCTGCAACAGGCAAGTAGTCAGTGATGGATTTGTGCAAGAAAACAAACATGACTTCAAACCAAAGTAAACAGCTCAGTCAATATATACTCACCAGCCACTTTATTAGGTACACATGTCGAACTGCTCGTTAATACAAATATTGGCCAATCACATGGCAGCTACTGTTTGCACTGATCCAGACATGGTCACAATGACATCATGAACTGAGCAAACTAAGCATCCGATTGTCTGTGTGTGTGTGTGTGTGTGTGTGTGTGTGTGGGGGGGGGGGGGGGGGGGGGGTGAATGTGACATTGTTATTGGTGCCACGTAGGCAGAAACAGCTGACTTACTGCTGATCCTACACAAGCACCTCTGACGTTCACAGGCGATGTTCCTGAGAAGTTCCTGATTATACCTCTGCATGAGGTATAATCAGAATCAAAACACTATCAATCCAGCAGGGAAATTGTTTTTATTATCGACACACAATTAAAAATTATAAATATGAAAGAAAATGTAAATGCTGCACCGGTCCGTTGTGGTGAAGAGAGAGCTGAGCGTAAAAGCAAAGCTCTCAGTTTACCGGTCAATCTACATTCCTACCCCCACCTATGGCCACGAGCTGTGGGTAGTGACCGAAAGAACGAGATCGCGAATACAAGCGGCGGAAATGAGCTTCCTCCGAAGGGTGGCTGGCCTCTCCCTTAGAGATAGGGTGAGAAATTCAGCTATCCGGGAGGGGCTCAGAGTAGAGCCGCTGCTCCTCCACATCGAAAGGAGCCAGTTGAGGTGGTTCGGGCATCTGACAAGGATGCCTCCTGGGCGCCTCCTGGGTGAGGTGTTCCGGGCATGTCCCACCGGGAGGAGGCCTCAGGGCAGACCCAGGACACGCTGGAGAAATTATATCTCTCGGCTGGCCTGGGAACGGCTTGGTGTGACCCGGCCCCGGATAAAGCGGAAGAAGATGGATGGATGTAAACTTTCTCTACTAAAAAATAAGTAAAACAAAGACGCTAAAAGCTCCACACCCACAGCATGACTGACCTTGTGGGTAAGTTTATTGAGTCTGCTGGTACCTGCTGCCTCAGCACACCACAGTACAGATGATGGCACAGGCCACCACAGGCTCATACAACACTGTGAGCATCATCGGGGAGATATTAAACGACCTCAGTCGTCTCAGAAGTTGATAAGTTTTTGGAGAGCACTTCTGTGTTTTTAATGAAGTTTATTTTACTGTCATTGTGAACACCAAGACACCTGTAATCTTCCACTGTCTCCACCCAGACCCCATAAATGCAAACAGGAGCCAGCGGTGTTCTCATCCACATACAGTTTGCCCAAGTTAAGCTGCAGATGCTTTTGCCTGCATCACATAACAAAGTTACCCACCACAGCCTGATACAGCCCACTGTGGCTGAGTTATCAGAAAACTTTTGAAGGTGTCAGGCCTCAATGCAGGAGTTAAAGTCCATGGTGTAAAAGGGGAAGATGAGGGAGAGGGGACAGTGCCCCGCAGGGATCCCGTATCGCTTACTACACTTACTGTCCGACACACAGTGCTGCAGGCGCACATACTGTGGTCTGCCAGTCACTTAGCAAACTATCCAGGTCACTAGGGAGGCATCCACCTGCATCACTGTCAATTTATCACCAGTAGAGCTGGCCTGAAAGCACTGGAGAAGTTCAAAAAACATGATTCCCACAGTGCACGTCAGTTTGTCCAGGTGGGCGTAGACATGGCTGAGCAGGTAGAGAATGGCTGGGAGGCAAACTGGAGAGTGGCGGACATTGTCCTGACACTTTGGGCTCCTTAGAACCAACTGAGCATTGTTTGAGTCTACAGCCTCCCTGATTATTGTCACTCCTTTATGAGCACAATGTAATCATTTTCTGATAACAGGTCACGTCACAAAGCTGAAACCATCTCAAACTTGGCTTCTTGAACATGACAGTGAGTTCACTGTACTCTAATGGCCTCCACAGTCACCAGACCTCAATCAAATAGAGCAGCACTTGGATGTGGTGGAACAAGAGATCATGGATGTGAAGTCAACACATGTGCAGCAACTGTGTGATGCTATCGTGTCAATCTTAGAGGAATGTTTTCAGCGCATCTTTGAATTTGAACTATGAAGAGTTAAGGCGCAGTATTAGCAAGGTGTATGTGGCCAGTGAGTACATGTAGTGCATGTAGTGCAGTATTTTCAAAGTAAGCTTTAAAGCATCACAGCTGCAAAGGAAATACTGCACTGACATTTACATTTGAGGCACCAGAAACAAAATTCAGATTTCAATGATTACCTTTGGGACAATATTCTCTAGTTGGCTCCTTCGTGTCTCTAAATGAAGGCAGATTAAACATAAATTCATTCTAAAGTTTTGCTAGTAAGAGTTACCTGAAAATCCTGGAGTATAATATTACTGAATAGCACTCATTTCCCCATGTGGGATTATTTTCTATAGTGACCTAAAAATTCAAAGCATCATCTGAAGATAACAGAGACCATCTAGTGGATATCAGGAGACGCTCTGCTTTTCTTCAACAACAACCTTGTGCAGCCCGTTGCCTCTCTGCTAATGGAGTCAGAAGCACGCCATGTACTACTTCTCTCCCAGCTACACATTCAAACGCGGCTTTAAATAGACTGTGCCAGACACCCGGCACTTGAACCCACTGTCTTATATAACACAAAAACTGGTTCAGACGTGATTCACCAATCAAGGACCCTGGCATAGACTAGATTGTTTTTGTCTTTGAAAAATACTGTCAGACACAAGCATTCCTGTCTGGGTGTGACGAAAACAGGCAACAACAGCACTGCCGATATATTTCTGCAGGATGGAAAAACAGGTCAATCGGGGACTTTTAGATGAATTTGACATTCCTTGTAACAGTTTTCTTCTCTATGCAACAGATACATTTGCTTATTTGCTTTCCCTAAAGGGCTAGTTTCACATTTAGGGGCATAGTGTAGGATGGTTCTTACAGGGTTAGATGGCAGGCTGGATATAGAGGTGAAAGAAGCACCTCAGGAAGCCACGAGCTTAAAAAACATCCATTGTAAGTGTTGACATGCACAGTCTCTTCATTTTAGGCAGAGCCAGTCTTGTCATTTATGCCATGCAAAGCTATTTTTTAAGCATAAAGTTGGGTAAACATTTACTGAGGAGAAAGTCAAGAGTGGCTTTTTGTATAGCGTTAAATCAACACGATATGCTTCTTGGCCAATAACGTGTCAGATGAATAACAAACTAATCCAAGGAGGTCAGTGCCAGCGCTCTTCTGTGACTGAACCCACCTCGACAAGGGTGAAGAACAATTGCAGCGATGGCGAGTCGGGCAGAAGGGAAACATAGACGTGTTATAAAAAAAGAAGGAAGAGTGCGAGGCTGCGGCTGTGCACATTGTACAGACAGTTGACTGTTTCACAACCCTCCCACGGAGAGTGTGCTGAACGGCAGCCTCGCTTTGATCACCTCTCTAGATTAACTGACAGTGTGTGTAAGTGTGTGTGTTACACATATGGTGTTCTTGTGTTTGTTGGTACAGAGCTGCAGAGGACTGTGAGCATTTAACTAAAACTCCCTGAGGTGATATGAATTAAATATCTGAACTTCTCACTGTGTCAAATCTGTGGATACACGGAAAACATACAAGACGGTCAAATGTGGGAGGACCCACCATCATCAGCTGAGGCTTCACTGCTGTAGCCATCATAATCAGCAGTAAGCGGGCTGTACTTCTGCCGGCTCTCCCAGCTGAATCCTCCAGTGTGCTTGGCATTAGAGGACACCTTGGCTCCTCCTCTGAGGCCCTGGGAGCGGCTGACCGCTTCCTGATACTGACCCATCAGTTCATCCTCGCTGTCTGACGATGAAGCCTGCAAGTCAGCGTCGGAGTAGACCTTATCTGTTTGGGGATAGAGGACAATACAGTCAGTTCCACAATCATTTCCCTCCACACTGTCTTATATATCACAAAAACTGTTTCAGACATGATTCGACACACACAGTGTATATTAAATTAAAACAAAAACAATCGTGGTGTGATTGAACTGAAGACTTTTAGCATTAATTAGAGGTATTTTTAGGAATTTGCTGGCTTTATCTGAGGAAGTTTTATACACAGTCACACATTTTGAGGGGCTTAAAAGTAACTTGACTACTGACTGACTGTTTTATGGCCATGTGAGGCCCGTTACCTCGTTATAGAAATAAAAATTATGTTGATAAAAGATCTGGAACTACCTGTCTCCTGGAGCTCTCAATATGAGACCCAAAGAGATGTCCAATCAAGTGAGGGAGGCCGTTAATCATTCAATTGAAAAAACAAAACAAAAACAAAGAACCTTTAGAAGTGACCAAATCAACAAACTAGTACATTTTTTTTAAAAAATAAAAGGAAGCATTCACTGGAAGAGCTGAAAAAAACCCACAGAAGATGACAAAAGTGGATGATGACAGGCTCAAAAGGTTGAAGGACATCGTGAAGGATTTGAATGTAGCTGAATGAAGGTCGATGAAGTTCATAATTTGCAAAATGAACATTGCACTGTATTTAATAAGGCTTTAAACAAGAGATTAAGTCTATAAGCTCATCAGGTCGAGTGTTTGGTACATTTATTAGACCGCCTGTCATAAAAGCAAGAAAACACAAGTTATTTAAAAAGCTGTTTAAAATAAAAATGATATTTATCAGGTAAAAAACAAAGTGAATTCTTGTTTTAACACCCAAATCTGAGCGGACAACCACCAAAAGTAATTTTTCTGTTCAAGAAAGCAAATAAATGATGGAAAATCTGGCATCTTAATCAAAAACTAATAATGTGCATTACTTTGTTTTTCTGCTGTTTCTAAAAGAGTAAAATTGAAAATGTTTGGATAACAACAATACTTATATTTTAGCATGAAAGAATATGATTAAAGAGCTTGCACACACTGGTGGAGTAACCATTACAAAAACATAAAATTGATTTTGAGAATCACCAATACTGTTAATTTAGAACATCTGAGGATTAAACCTCACACTGGGTGATGGTCTAATAGGTTTTGTAAGCACTACATGTTTGCTGATCTGATGGGATGTCCTTCCATAGACAGCATTTTGAAACCAGAGGAGATGCCCCCTGCTGGCTATTAGATGGAATTCAGGTTTAAGACAATTTTACTTTGGCTTCACTTTAAGAAGCATCTTTTTATATATAAAAATAAACACTGTATGGGTGGAAACAACAGATAAAATCAATGAGGGAAAAAAATCATTGCACTGGTTCTGGCAGCTGTAGCTTATTGGATCATTCTGAACAGAAAGCTCGTGATCGCTCAGAAAAGCCTTTGATAAGTAACTGCAGTGAAAACAGAAGAGCCCTGTGATTAAAAAGGAACATCTGCACCCTCATCCTGCGATGTTACTCTCTCCTTTTGGTTTCTCCTCCACCAAATTACCTCCATCACACATCCAGCGTGATGTAGTGACTGAATTCAGAGAAATTTACAAGATGTTTAAAATTCTGCTTGTGTTTTCAGTCTGTGTGTCATTTACTCTGATGTCATATACTCTTATGGGTTTTCTTGTTTATCTTGCCAAGTGGTTCTACAACATTTCTACTGGAATTATCACTCAATGCGACTCTTTCTTCATCACATATTAAATTTAAATCTCTTCTAAATTCGATAGCATTTATGGACTAAAGCATCCTTTAAACGAGTCATAAATTTGTCAAATGCATAAACTCATTTAGTTCGGTTAACTGATGGTTAGCCAAATCTGCTCACCTGCTTTGGTTGTATCAATCCAGCAACAATCATGCAACTTTCAATTAATGCCTTTTGAGTCACAACAACAACATGCTTTCATCAATGCTTTTAAAAAAGAGCTTCCAAATGTATTTATTAGCTGTGCCGTGACAGACTGGCAGCCTGGCCAACGGCGGATGAGATATTCTCCAGGTGTTCTCCTACGCCCCATTCCTACGCGCCAAAATGAGATTTTTGTTGTTTTAAAAGCTGAACAGGTGACACGTTTTGAAACTACTACAAAGGTTGAAAAGAAACTGGATAGATTTGTAACAGGTGTGTTTTACAAAAGCTAATGGACGTGATCTGAACACAAAAGCACAAATTGCCAGAGCCAATTTGCCTTCCACTGCAGGCAGGCGAGGGCGTCTCAATAAAAGCTGCTGCGTTTTCACAATACCATTTAAGAGACCCTTAAACAGGCAAACGTGTGATTCCACACGGAGGACAGATTGAGATTGAGTGAACCAAGACTTTCAATAGTCTAAACTTTGAACGTGTGCAGCAACCTGAAGTCACAGTGGAGGCTGTTTAAACAGTAATGAAGATTATTTCCAATAATGAAGCTGCCATGGTGCTCTGTGCACAGTTGTTACACAGCTGACAACTATTCATGGAAAACATAAAATACTTTTTTTTTTATCTTTGCCATCCTTAAATATTCAAACTCTAAGTCAGGCCTCGAGGGCCGGTGTCCTGCAGGTTTCAGATGTGTCCTTGATCCAACACAGCTCATTTAAATGGCCAAATTACCTTCTCAACATGTCTTGAAGTTCTCCAAAGGTCTGATAATGACCTAATCATTTGATTTAGGTGTGATATCTAAAGCCTGCAGGACACCGGCCCTTGAGGCCTGGAGTTGAACATCCCTGCTCTAAGTGGTCACTTAAAGACTATAGTTAGTTACACGTCCTCTCAATTAGAAGAAGGTATTTCTCAATGTGATGCAGATGCTCAGTGAGGGGATAATTAAAATTAGGGAAAGAAACACAATAAAGCAGAGAATAAAAATGTAGCTGATCAGAGCAGTAAGCGAAGTCAGGAAGCTAGTTTTCTCTCACTGTAGCTTTGTATTTTTTCCAGCAGGAGGCAGCACAGCTTTTAAAATAACCCAATCCGTGGTTGCTCTGCAAACCTTCCCACTAACTCAACATACATTCCCACTTACAACATGCAGTCTTCAATACATACATCTTTAACAAACAGAATCAGGAAACTGTAAACTGTTTTTTCAACAGACCGGTAACAATTCGAACTCAAATATTTGTCTCATGTGTCTGTCAAAACAGCCACTGTTCCAAATCTGTCCACACAGAAGGTCATTGAGATTAGTCACTTTGCTGCGTTACACTGCCTGCCTTTGTTTTCTGCAGATGGCTTCTCTGAGTCGAGCAAACTCCCCGTGTGGGCTCCCGGGGGGCACCAACCTTTTAAACCTTTGAAGCCCCCGTGGGCAGATGACAAGTAAACAGTCCTACAGCTGTCAGTAACAGTAATCCCGGCATGGGCTGAGAAAGGCCAGTGTCAGTGGAAAATGCCTCCATGCAGAGGCAGGGCCTCGTGCTGGGATCAAAGGCACTAAAGAAAATCAGATGTGAAAGAAAGACAACCGAATGTGCTTTCATTTTAAATTTATGCATGCTCACCTTGCAGCTCAGTGGTTTTCCTGAATTCATCAAGGCACTGAAGGCTTCCTGGGTTCTCTAGTGCCAACTTATTGTTGAGGTACCAAAACAGGAAAGTCATGAGGATGATGAAGAGTCCGATGGCTGTCAGAAACCCCAGCACCTCTGGAGAGACTAGAAAACAAATACGCATTTTTAAATATCAAAACGTGACTACTTAAGCTGTTTTTAGCCTTAAATCGAATGTAGTAGGTTGTCATGTTGTAAGAAATGGTAATAATGGTAATAATTTATTCACACCCGCTTTCACTTTTTCTGAGCTAAAAAAAAATATTCAGAAGAAGTGACAGTTAAGTGAAACCTGGGTCCAGGCCAGAAACAACACAACTATCCTCTAATGCTAACAGGACATCACCTCTTTGCAAAACATCTGCAAAATCAGCAGGTGAACACAAAGCCAGCAGCAAAGAATGTAGAGTGATGTTACAGATGAATGTATGAGCCAAATATTTAACAGGGAACAGAATAAGTGCCAAAAAAAAGCAGTCCAACTTCAACTCTCAATTTCTATCTATATCTATTTCTACAATAAAATCGACGTGACATCTGACTTTTTACTTTTCCACATTGACAGAGTTTTTCACGTGTTTCAAAATAAGGAATCCTGTCAGTGTGTAGGACTAAGAGACTGAAGTTAGCCTAAGATTAATCTTTATGCTTTTCACTCATAATTATAAAACATTTCAGGTCCTCTTGGTGAGTAGAGAAAAAAAAACCCATAATAAATAATTTTTAGATTAGTTATTAAGTAACGTGTGATATATGTTACTTTTTTGAAAACGACCACAAATTACATTAACCAGTTGTTAAAAATAAAAACAAATGACTAATGTCCACATTCACAAACATCTTAGTTGTACAGTTAGAACACATCTTGGCTCCAGCTGAAACCTTCGCTGTCATGGTCCTGGGCCATGTGGGCCCAGTATTCTTAGTTCCTTGTATTTTTGTATTTCGTTCCTTATTTAGGCCATGTTTTCTGAGTTGCCCTGTTGTGTTGTTCCCTAAGTGTTTTCCCTTCATGGCTTTTACCCCCTGTGTGCCCCTCTGTGTATCTGTGAGCCCTCGTCTCTCCTTATGTTTTATTCCATGTTTCCCCTGCCCATCATGTCTAAGTTCTCCCCGTGCTCTCTCTCCCCCCTGTGTGCCCTCTATGTATTTATGAGCCCTCGTCTCCCTTTGTGGTTGTTTCATGTTTCCCCAGCCCGTTATGTCTGTGTTTTCCCCGTGCTCTCTCTCCTCCTGTCTGAACCTCTGTGCCTGTACATGTCATGTTCAGTTCACCCCGCCCTGTCTCGTTATGATTATCAGTGTCACCTGTGTTCCCCGTGTGTGCCCACTTTCCTCGTTTACCCTCTGTGTATTTCTGTCTGAGTCTCCCTCTGTTCGGCGTCGCGTTCTCCCTCATGCCGTGTGTGGTTCTCCCCGTGTCTTCCGGTATATGTTACTTTAGCTTTTCCCAGTTTTAGTTTATTTTGTATTGCTTCCCGTGGCCAGCAATAAAGCTGTGTTTTTTGAGTTTATCCCCGTGTCTGTGAATCTGCATCTTGGGTCCTTCCCCTGCCTGCCACACAACGTATCATGACAGAAGAACGCGAACACGATATGGACCCAGCAGTTCACAACCCCTCCGCGGACCTGCAGTACGACCTGACCATGTCGGACCCAGCGACTCCTGGCAGAGACATAATCCAAGCGGTGGAGTCGTTATGCTACCAGTGGAGCCGAAGCTCTAGTGAGGAGGAGAGGGAGGAGTTACTTTACTCGTTGGGGACAAGCGTCACGGTTTTTCCCTGGTTATGGGAGGCGCTACCCCCTCTGATCTCGGACTTCCTCCGCACCATCCTCCCAGCCTGCCCTCGGCAGCATCAGCGGTCCGGTGTGCGGACTGCGTCACCACAGCCCCGTGGCCGCGCAGCCTCCCCTCCGCCTGCTGTAAGCATACAAGTCGGCACGCTGAGGTTCGCCACGGCACCACACTCCTCTACGCTGGCGCCGTCCCTCTACTCGCCGGTTTCCACTTCGCTGTCGCAGCTCAGTCGTTCACCCTCACCGCCTCGACCGACCTACCCGTCTTCCGCTTCCTATCTGGCACGGATGTGGTCAGAAGACGAGGAGCCGGTCGCCACAGAAATCAAAGTTTCATCCACGACCACCTCAAAGAGGAAGCGGCGTTCGCGTTGCCGTCGCCCAGCGCTACGGCACGTTTCGCCCTCCAACGAGCCACACGAGGATGCGGGGGAGGTCATGGATTTCGACCTGGAGGAGCGGCAGCGTGCAGCATGCGATCAACTGGATGAAGAGCTCCGGTGGAAGCCGTGGCTAACTCCTGACTATGAGGAGATCTTCCGGGGAACCCGCCTGGCTCTCGGGGGTCCCCTGAGCTTCCAGGAACTCTCATCTACCGCTCCATCAGCACCCAGTTCACCAGCCTCTGCGACGCCGCCCGGCGCGCATGAAGCGCCGTTGTCTGGTTCATCGGGAGCTGCAGTCAAGCAGAAACGGCGTTCGCGTCCCCGTCGCGCTGCGCGACAACCGGAGGTGAGTGAACGCACTCTCCCATCACCAGCCTCCGTTGAAGCCGTAGAAGAGGAACTAGATTCAAGTTTACAGATTCAAGGGTCACCATTAAAGGAGACACATAGTGTGGAGGCGGCGGACTCCAGTACTGTGACTGATGTGGTCAGTTCGTCTGGCTTCCATGAACAGGGAGTAAGACCCACACAGACTGTAAATCCCAGCACTGGAGAACCTCAGCCTGTGTTCTCGTCACCGCCACCGGAACAGGAGTTTGACGGTCCAGCCTCTGAGCCGACCGGGGAATCCCCTGTTCCGTGTTTTTCTTGCAGCGAAAACAATGACACTATTTCAGAGACAGCCAGTGCTAACTGTAAGCTGAGTAATACAGTGCTAACCGGGCCGCCGCCCAGAGATTTTGCCCCGAAGACACCCGTAGACAGACCTAGTGATTTGGCAGGGACCTCTGGTGTAATACTGAGAGGGAGGGAGACCTCCACAGACCTAAAAGCTAATTGTGTGACAAGAGGGGGGGAGGAATTTCCTCCGTTGTCCGTTGCTTCGCCTGGGGTTCCATCTAAAGCTGAGTTGCCTGTGGCTAACGCCTCCCTTCCTGAGTCTGCTCTGCTCACCTACGAGGTGCTTAGAGTAGACACTTGTGCTTTCACAGCGAGTGAGGACTTTTTAGAGGAGGGTCATGTCGCAGAGCATGTAAGAACGGAGGGTGAGACGAGGTGTGATCATGTTTTGCCTGCTGCTCCTGTGTCCAATGAACTTAAAAATAAGAATGCTGGTCATGACCTCATGTTGGGACTTAAAGGTGACAACAGGGATTCTAATCAGGGTAACACGAACTGTGAAATGTCCCCACCTAAATTCTGTTTTCCCCACAGTCGTGAGCAGGGTGTTTTTGGACTGTTTACCTCCATCCCTGCCGCCTCTACTCAGAGGATCGAGTCTGAGACCAGGGGATACAATTCCACTATTAATGACCATGTAGCGTCCCCTCACGGAGTTACTTTGACACAGTTCTCCGAGGTTTCTGTGAGCACATTATCGGACAGGGTTTTGAGTCCCAAGGTTAATGTTAACACCAGCACACAGCCGGAAATGTCACCCGTCTCGGCTATGGTTGCTAGCACAGCATTATCCGTACCCATTTCACCACACACTCTACATAACACCCTTGAGTTACAGTCCACCTCTAGCGTGGTCCCAAGTCAATGTACCACTTACCGCTATCAGACTGGTCAATTCTCATCACCTAGATCCATATCTGAATATCTCATGTTCACCCAGGGACTTCCCCCTGGAGGTTTAAGTCATGTTTTTGTGGGTAATATAGTAATCCTTGTTTTCCCTGTGGCTGACCCTGCTTACCTGTGCCATAACGTTATGTCATTGATTGAGTCTGAAGGGCGGAATGTAGACACAGGGCTTTCTGTTTCTGAACCTATTATGTCAACTAACATGAGTCTTGCAGTGACTGGGCTGGTCTCTGCCTCAAGACATCTCACACCTGTTTGTTTCTGGACTGATATCTATAAGATGTCATGTGAACGCAGCCGGCCTATTGCCACGTCAGCTGGAGGGTCCGAGGGGCCCGTTCAGCCTCCTGTCTCCGCTGGAGGGTCCGAGGGGCCCGTTCAGCAACCTTCCTCGTCAGCTGGGGGTTCAGGAGAACCGCACCAGCCTCATGCCTCGTTAGCTGGAGGGCCCGAGGAGCCCATCCGGCCTCACGCCACGTCAGCTGGGGGGCCCGAGGAGCCCATCCGGCCTCACGCCACGTCAGCTGGGGGGCCCGAGCCGCCCGTCCAGCACCATGCCACGTCTGCTGGAGGGCCCAAGGAGCCCGTCCAGCACCATGCCATGCCTACTGGGGGGCCCGAGCCGCCCGTCCAGCCTCACGCCTCGTCAGCTGGAGGGCCCGAGGAGCCCGTCCAGCACCATGCCACGTCTGCTGGAGGGCCCGAGGAGCCCATCCAGCCACCTTCTGCTTCTGCCACGCCTGGTCCAGCCTCCGCCTGTGCCTCGTCAGCTGCAGCTCCAGCCTGTGCCTCGTCAGCTGCAGCTCCAGCCTGTGCCTCGTCAGCTGCAGCCTCAGAGCCTTCATGCTCGTCTGGCCCAGCCTCAGAGCCTTCAGCCTGTGCTTCGTCTGGTCCTGTGCCCACCGGGCCATGGCCAGCACGCCTGACACTGGAGAGCCGCCGCCGCCTTCCGCGCGGCCGGCCTCCTGAACTGCTCCGTCGTCTCCCTCGCCGCCGCCGCCTTCCGCGCGGCCGGCCTCCTGAACTGCTCCGTCGTCTCCTTCGCCGCCGCCGCTGCCTTCCGCGCGGCCGGCCTCTGGACCAGCTCTGTCACCTGTGCCACCCGCCTGGTCGGCCCCCCGACCGTGTGACCCGTGAACTCTTGTGCCTGTGGGCTCTGGGTTGGCCCCCTGAACTTTATTTGGACTATGGTCATGTGCTCCTGTGTTTTCTGTTGTTTGTTTTGTTTCCCGTTCTGGTCCCCCGCCTCCCGCCCTGGGTGGGTTGTTTTCTGTTTTTGTTTTTGTTTCTCGGGTTTGGGCTGTCGGGAGCCAGCCCTTTAGGGGGGGGGGGGGGGGTGATGTCATGGTCCTGGGCCATGTGGGCCCAGTATTCTTAGTTCCTTGTATTTTTGTATTTCGTTCCTTATTTAGGCCATATTTTCTGAGTTGCCCTGTTGTGTTGTTCCCTAAGTGTTTTCCCTTCATGGCTTTTACCCCCTGTGTGCCCCTCTGTGTATCTGTGAGCCCTCGTCTCTCCTTATGTTTTATTCCATGTTTCCCCTGCCCATCATGTCTAAGTTCTCCCCGTGCTCTCTCTCCCCCCTGTGTGCCCTCTATGTATTTATGAGCCCTCGTCTCCCTTTGTGGTTGTTTCATGTTTCCCCAGCCCGTTATGTCTGTGTTTTCCCTGTGCTCTCTCTCCTCCTGTCTGAACCTCTGTGCCTGTACATGTCATGTTCAGTTCACCCCGCCCTGTCTCGTTATGATTATCAGTGTCACCTGTGTTCCCCGTGTGTGCCCACTTTCCTCGTTTACCCTCTGTGTATTTCTGTCTGAGTCTCCCTCTGTTCGGCGTCGCGTTCTCCCTCATGCCGTGTGTGGTTCTCCCCGTGTCTTCCGGTTACTTTAGCTTTTCCCAGTTTTAGTTTATTTTGTATTGCTTCCCGTGGCCAGCAATAAAGCTGTGTTTTTTGAGTTTATCCCCGTGTCTGTGAATCTGCATCTTGGGTCCTTCCCCTGCCTGCCACACAACGTATCATGACATTCGCTGGGTACAATGCAGAAAAAACATCTGTACTGTGTCAGTATTTAGCATCTGACAAAAAAACACTTCTACAAACAATGCAGATGAGAGACACAGAGGCAAAGAAACCGGAGTGAAGGAGACACTCAGAGGGGTTGTGTCACTGTAGAAACGCAACCTGTTGGTTGCCATAGTGACAGGTTCAGGTGCAGCATCACACGGACCCCCAGACGCACGGGCGAGTCAGATCTCATTAAAGGCAGCACTGAGTGCCGCACATCAGGAGATCCAGTTAGGTCTGGACACAAACATCATTAGCGAGGCTTTGTTACGCCAGAATGAACCGGCCCAGGTGATACATGTATCCTGACTGCACTGGTGACAATATAAATGCATGACCTTCAGCTACATGTATGACCTTATGACATCAGGATGGAGGTGCAACGCCATCACAGACGGTTAAACGTCAGGATGCTTTTCTATTCTCTCCATCAGTGGCATCAAAGTGATCAAATAAGCCTATCATCTTTGTCCTAAACCACTTTTTTACTGTGCTTACATTAAAGATTTAGCTGCAATCAGCCTTCAGAGACCTGCTGTCACCACCTGCAGCCAGTTCAGAAGATTTTTTTAGCATTTCACTAAGGACAACTCATCTGTAACCAGAGGGTTCACTTCACTTGTTGGACTGTCTGGCTGAAGTGAGCGGTTATAACTGTTAAATATAAAAACACGGACAATACAAGGATGGAAACCTCCATGCAACAATGGAAAAAAATAGGTGGTTGACCAGTGAATGTGTTGAATTTTTTTTGCTTTCAACAACCAACTGCATGCAGTTGCAGCAACCCGCTGGTCATCAAGATGTTGAGCGTAAAACAGTCGTTCAATCACAAGGCAATTGCACAGACAATGGCTTTTACATTGCCAACATGTTGCAAGCACAACTCATGTGTCGTATTCTGGTAATTGTGTCACTTATTTTGGAGGGTTTACAGAATTCATGCTTCAAACCTACGAGGTGCTGGGTGAACTCTAAATTCACCTAGCTGACAACACAAGGTTGTAGCACAGTGTAAAAAATGAAGTATTTGATAAGTGTATCCTGAGCGACCCAGGATCCCTGAGCAGTTATGGACTAATATTATAATATATATTTTGTATTGCTGTCCCTCGTTATCCCTGCTTGTGTGTGTGTGTGTGTGTGTGTGTGTGTGTGTGTGTGTGTGTGTGTGTGTGTGTGTGTGTGTGTGTGTGTGTTTCTGCGGGCGCCTTCAGGCCTGGTGGGTGTGGCCCTGCTGGCGGACTGGCCACACCCGAAGCCACACACCTGCTGCTGATCAGGCCTCGTCGGGGGAGCTACTTAAGAGTCTTGGAGCTCCCACCGACGTGGGATCATTTCGTGAGACTTCCCGTCAGTTCTCCAGCTGGTCTGTTTGTGAGTGTGAGCTTACCAAGTGAACTGAGGGTACTAACTACTGCCTCTATTTTCCCAGGAAGGATTGCTGGATGAGAGGGCAGCAGACACAGAGTGCACTGGCACGAGGGAGCAGACACATGGGCACAAACACGGGGAGAAGACACGGAGTGGAAGTCGGGAGCACACGGGGATGTATTATTGTTGTGTATCAGTTCCATCACTGTAAATAAACGCACTGCTTGTACATAGAGCACCGCGCCTGGGTCCTCCTTCCCCACACCCCCCACGGTTTGCCATGCCGAACCGTGACAGATATGGTTTAAAATGCCAACTTCTGTTTGGCAACTCTCTGGCAACAAATCCACCCCTGACCATTTTCTCCTCCTCATTTTGTTGCTCATCCTCTGTTTTGTCAACTAAAGGGGAAAAAAATGGAACTTTTAAAGGTTTTGATGATAAAGATGATAAAGAGCCATTTTAAAGGTGTCTGGATCCAGATCAACTTCAAAGGTTAGTCAGCTCTAAGCAGGGCCGAGCCAGATTTCTACTGAAATGTTTATGAAACACAGTTTTGAATAATCCTGTTAACAAGCTAAACTTATCCCAAAATCTCGCTGAAGTCAAAATTTAAAATGAGGGACAATTAATACTTTTTCCCCAGCATAACGAGAAACATTCCCAATTGTCTCAGCTATGATGCCTGATACTGTAGATCAACCATCTTAGTGACACAACAGACTGCAGCTGTGCTAACCAAAAGTGCTATTAGACAATAAACACTACAATGGAAGTAAAGCGCCTATTAAAGCCAATAAAGGCACTCATTAAAGCCATTTTTAATAAGTATGACGCATGTTCTTACAGAATGATTATGTCTTACACTACAGAGCTTTGCAAAGAGGCTGCTGGTTGTGGTGAACAGATCAATGGATGATAAAACCAGCAGATTCAGTGTGGTGTCTAATGGAATCAAATGTTTCCTCAGTGCTGCAGAATTGCTTTGCATTCAGAACATGTGGGGAAGAACAGGGGATTTTACCTCTGAAAGCTGCTCGCTCAAACACTTCATACACAGAGAAAGTTTGTGACAGAAAGAAAACTTTAGCAGCAGTCTGTATACTTTCTGTCATCCACCTGAATACTGGTGAGCATACAGAGTGGTGCACAGTGGTGATGGTGAGAAGAATTTAGATCCCAGGATGCAGTGAATGAGAAATAAATGTTCAATGTTCTTTCCAAAACTTGAAAGGGTTTAACATGCTACACCTACACCTGGCTCCTGTTTCACATTATGCAACCAATGGCATCGTTACTTATAGATGTATAAAAGATAGATCCAGCTGCTGTGGTAGGATCCATCTGTTTTTGAATGTCATTAAGAAGCTTCAGGATGAGTATTTTCACTGGTTCCATTTTGGTGCTTTAAAACCAAAGGTGACTGGTGCGTTGTAAATTTTACTGTGAACCCACAACCTATAATATATCCTAGATAATCCTAGTGATACGTATAATGCACATACACATAAACACATAAAATGAACTTAACATGTTTGATATGATCAGAATGGAGTGACCGAGCCCATCAAATCATCAATAAAACAGTTCCCATATTCTTCTATAGCATCAGAACCCGTGTTTGCAACCTCAGTCATCGCCCCCTGGTGGTCGTTATAAAGAATGCAGGTTTAAGGCCATTTTGCGTCAACTTGACTTCAGATCTAAAAGCTACATCTATCATCTACATCATCATTCAAATACAGATCAAGGAGGTCCATTTAGAGAACATTTCCTCAAACAAAAATCCAAAATGTAAAAGCCAGCATGCATTAAAATTCAATGCAATAAACTTTGATACAACTATTACGCTACTTTAGTGTCTTTTCTCCGTTTCCCTGACTTGTTTCTTTGGATGCCTCTATATGAGTTACAATGCATGCAACTAGCTTGTATTTCCTGTGTACAAACACTGACTACTGTAAAAACAAAAGAAAATGCTGATTAAAATAACTAAACTGTAATTGCGGGAAAAGTTGTGCAGAGTAAAATAAAAAATGCAGCACTAGGTCTGGGTCTGTAAAGAACAGTCCACCTATTGTTTTCAATGTATGTGGATACACATCTTTCACCAGTCATACATAATAATTTATTTGACCCAAAGAATCATGGGTGTACTGACATACGCCCATGAATGATGGGGTGGCAGAGGTACTCAGCAGCAGCCAATACGTAAAAGAATAAACGCCTGAGAAGCACTTGCTTTACAATATTTCATGCACAGTCACAAAAGTGGAGAGATGGAACAGGTTTTCAAGTGCAATGATGAATGCAGCTCTACATGTAAAAGTCCATTTTGTTCAATTAAACCAAGCTGCTGCCTTTCTTACAAATGGGAGATAATGAGCCCATCTGGCAAGAAAGTACTTAGAAGACGTGTTTCTCCATTAGTGGCAATGATGACTGGTTCTCTGTTTTTAATTCCAATATAATGGCTGTAACAATTAACTGGTTTTAGCCATTAGTGGCACCAAGAGGAAAGAACTTGCACTGGTTTCAGTCTATTGTGTGTTTGTCAAGATTGAATAAAACCAGGTTCATTCCAGGTTTGAAGGAAAATACATCTGTTCTTTTAAAGGGGAACTATTATGCTTGTCCTTACTTTTGTAATATTTTACACTGATCAGAGTTTCTGCCAGGAAGTTGTTAACCCCAGTGGCTTTGACAAGCAAAATTAATCAATGTGCTTTAACACTAACTGGTAGGTGCATCTCCTCAGACGCAGCGACAGGCAGTGGGGTTTATTTCCCATTTTACGGCCTACACCAGTGACAGAACTCTGCATCAACTTAACATCATTCCTACAGCCAAGAATGAGCTGGTCGATCGTATTTTGTCATCACTGGGAATCATCTTACCAGTTAAAACAAATCTTTTTACCAATTTTAAGGTTTTTTTTTAGTTTTTTCAAGCTGGTGTTTATTTCCATCTTAGACAGGTGGTGGTGTTCATATTAAAGAGGGCCAAAGCATCTAATAATGAGATCACCACATGTACTTACTACTTGCTTACTATCAATGTTTGTGAGCATGGAAGCCCCGCCCACCAGTTTTTCAAACCATTGGTTTACAAAGCACAGCAATCAGAAAAAGGTGTGTTGAAAGGCAGACACCGACAACCTGTAGTTAAATTCAGTCTTTATTTATAAAGCACAGTCACCTCGAGGTATTTTATACTGTTAGGTAAAGACCCCACAATAATACAGAGACAACCCTAACAATCAGAAAACTGCCTCTAAGCAAGCACTTGGCAACAGTGGGAACTAAAAACTCCCTTTAACAGGAAGAAACCTCCAGCAGAACCAGAAGAAGGCTCAGGGAGAGGCACTGTCTGCCGCAACTGACTCGGGTTGATGGACGGGAGACTGAGGGCGACAGTTTTGGATGCAAAGAGCCTTCCAGCTCTATATAGGTCTTTAGGGAAACAGCTCCTAGACTTTAAACACTTTCCTGATGCGTTTATGGCCTCAGTGACTTTTCTGGGTTGGACTGAATAAAAACAATGAGACCATTTTGTAAATTTTGATCATTCTGTTTCAGAAAGGAGGATTATCTGTGATGTGCTCTCATGACTTGTGATTAATTTGTTATTGACAAGTTGTTAGCAGTCAGTTCCTCTCCTCGTTCCTGACATAAACTTTCAAAATATGTATGTGGCAACGAGTAAACTCTTATCTGAAGGCTTTCAAAAAGGACTTCACAATGCTGCATAAAGGCCCAGTACAAGTTAAATCCAGATGTTTATTGAACTCTGAATCATGCAAATCTACTCTTTTAGAGTTCAAAATGAAAAATACAGATCTGGAGCTTATTTTATGCATAACATCGTCCCAGTTAAGCTTAAGTAATTGTTGCTTTAACAACAAGACTGCTACACAAAACAACCAGACTCTTTCACATCTAAAGAAGCAGAAGACAGTTACATAACCTGCCGTGTGCTTATTTCCACCTGATACTCGTCTGTTAGCCTTAAAACATGTGTGCATGCCAGGAAATTTGGCAGATTTTAATTTTGTTGTCCTCTTTGTCTGTAATGAGCCGATTATTGTTGGTAGCTTTCAGTGTCTGGTCGCACGGCGCTAAGGGAGCAGGAGGCGTTCTCTCATGGGAATGTCTGTCTGCTCACACTGTACCAGCTTCTCACTGTTGACTGAATTATTCACAGCACAGATGGAGCGGGAGGGATCCTGCTCTGTATAATTCCCCAAATGCCTCAAACAGGGAAAAGAATATTAAATCGTGGAGATCTACAGTGAGTTTCACTCCTGACTTCAAACTACTATATATTTTTATTTTATCTACACATAAACTGCATCATACTTCTTTCATCTGCTAAAAAACAAAACAAAATATTTCATCAAAGAAAATGTTTTTTTAATTCCACAGCAAAACTGGTGCTGTGTGAAAGTGTGGGTGCTGTGTGGTATAAGCTGTCTAACATCATTTATCATTTTCCTGTTGGACTTACTTCAACAAATAAGCCAGATTCCATTAAAATACTGAGAATAGCCCCGTGTGTGGGACTGACTGATGACTCACCGGACGATTAAACAATAACCGACTGTGTTACACAAGAAGCACAGAGAACAATTATGTGGGAAAGGAACCCTGTAACAGCTATAAAATGTACCGAACACCTTTAAAAAGAGCCACTTTTTGAAAATTAATGTGTGAAGTGAATTAACAACCAAGTACTTTAGAAAATACACATATTTGGCATTTCCTGCAGCATAACTCATACTTTCCTCCTCATGGCAACAGATCAATGAAATCAGTTCAGGATTAAATTCCTAATTAAATTTAGAGAAATATGAGTATCAGAAAAATACAAAAACTTGTATGTGCAGTTTTCACAAACTGAGAAAGATTTTATGCAATTAACAGATGTCTCTGTTAATGGAAAATAAAACCTCTTAATAGTGATCCCCCCCCCCCCAGAAATGACACCACAGATTATAATGCTGCAAATATATAAATACTGCAACACTTTGTGGGTCACAGGCTCACCCACAGCTGTGCTCCCTTACATGTTTACAAAAGAAGAGAAATCCTGTGATTCTATATTTGGATCGAATATCGTTCTGATAATGAATTCATTAGCTACATATATGTATATACAACCAGCCACTTCATCAGGTACACCGTCAGACCTCTTCAGATGGTTTTAATAGACCTCTCTGCACTGAATCATACTTGTTATTAATCTCTGTCTCTCTTCCACAGCATGTCTTTATCCTGTCTTCCTTCTCTCTCCCCAACCGGTCACAGCAGATGGCCCCGCCCCTCCCTGAGCCTGGTTCTGCTGGAAGTTTCTTCCTGTCAAAAGTTTTTCCTTGAGGCGACTGTTGTTGTGATTTGGCCCTGTATAAATAAAATTGAATTGAATTTTACCCTCAGAGCTGTATTATTCCTTAATGGCATAGATTAGCAGCTATCATGACAGCATGCAGATTTATAGGCAACACATCCATTATGTGACCCCCCCGATTCTACCACATCCCAAAGGTGCTTTATTGTATTGAGACCTGATGCCTATGGAGGCCATTTGAGTGCAGTGTCTTCATTGCTATGTATAAGAAACCAAATTGAGATGATTAGAACTTGGCTGGTGCATTAAATTGCCATCAGAAAATACATAATGTTTGGTCATCAAGAGATGGATATGGTTAGGAGAATTACTCAGGTACACTGTCGCATTTAAATGAAGCTCAGTTGGTACTAAGAGATGCCAGATTTCTGATCAAATCATTCATCTACTGTCCATTTTTGTTGAGCCTGAGTGAGATGTACTCTCAGTTCCTGTGTCTGTTCCCATATGACAGAAGTGGCATCCAGTGTGGTCTTCTGCTGCGGTAGCCAATCAGCTTTAAGGTACAACGTCTGAGTTGTAACAAGCATGTGTTTGAGTTAGTCCTCCCTCTCCAACAGCTCAAAGTAGAGCTCCTTCTGTGTGACGAGCAGTGTTGGTCAAGTTACTTGAAAAAAGTAATCAGTAACTAATTACTGATTACTTCCCCCAAAAAGTAATCCCGTTACTTTACTGATTACTTATTTTCAAAAGTAATTAATTACTTAGTTACTTAGTTACTTTTTAAAAACACGATTTACAACCTGAAGAGGTGATAAAGCGATAGATCTTTCAGCCCAATTCTACATTTTCTACATAATCCATCATACAAAATGTAATCAAATGGAAAAATCTCTTTTTTAAACTTGTTTTATTAGTTTTAATCTTTTAACTTTATGCATCAAGCAAAACATTTAATTATATGCAACATTCTCTGACTTGAATAAATTAGTTTAACATTTAAACCTATTTTCTGCACATTCCAGCACATAAAATAAAATGTTTTTTGTGTTTACACTCACTCTTTCAAATAGATGCAAGTAAAACACAGCAGGAAATAAATAAAGTCAAAGACTCAGCGGTCCTGTTGCTTTTTCACCTGTAAAGCAGGAGTGGGGCAGGCGGAGGTTTACCCTGGTGCAGGTGTGCCGCGGTCAGTTGAAGAATCCGCGACTTTCTCTGTGAGTTTCCCATTACGTCGTAGCTACTCGGTGCTTGTTTGGAAGTTTAAGGGTTTTTTTCGCTGTAAAAAGAAGTTTTCTTCCCACGCACAACGGACACTAATGTTTTTGTCACTTTTTATGGAATCAAACTTAAAGTAAGGTCAGTACTTCCACGCTTTAAACGCTGCACGCTCATACTCTCTCCCACAATCGATATGTGATCCATTGTTGATCTGCAGACAGCTGTTGTCACTAACGGCGCACTCGCTTACGTCACTGTCGTGAGACATTCTCGCAAAAAATCACGGTTTTAGTAACGGGAAAGTAATGGTAATCTAATTACCGTTTTTGCAATAGTAATCCCTTACTTTACTCGTTACTTGAAAAAAGTAATCAGATTACAGTAACGCGTTACAAGTAACGCGTTACTGCCCATCTTTGGTGACGAGTGGAGCAAAATGTTTTTCTTTTACTTTTCTTGATCCTGCTTTACTAAAATAACTAAATTAGGTTTTACGAGTAATGCACATATTTAACATTTTGTCGTGTGAAATGTTTAAGCCATGCCTCATGTTGCCTCAGGCAAAACTGAATGGCTCCCATTATCCTTCTCAGAGTGAGGAGTAAAGCTCAATTTAATTCTGGTATTGGATGGGTACTCCGTATCAGCAGTAATTCAGAGATTTAATTAGATTTAATTAAAAATTGATTCTCCAGTCACTGGTGAATGCAAAAGAAAAGGCACAATGAAAATTGCATTTCGCTTTAATCAGTGTAAGAAAAGCAATTGGCTTCAACTCCTCAAAAAACAGTTAAAAGATGACAACCACCTCCCTGGTTGGGGAGATCCAACAGTTTTCATGTTCGTCTAAAATAAAACTCCTGTAGCTGCCAACATTTCACACCAGTGGGAACCAAGAATTACAACCAGAAAAGCCTTTTAATAGTTTAACATTCAATGCAATGACAGCAAGAGCCAGAGGCGTCCTCGGCTTTCATTTTACAATGTCAGGTTTTCTAAAAGGACACAGTGGATGAACTACATCTCACGTGATGCTCCAGGAGGAGGAAGAGGACATTGCTGGATAAAGTCGGATCTGTCCACATGCCAACTGTCATCAAGAACCAAACCTCCTCAAATCCACATAGACACCCACACACTCCACAGGCAGCTCATAAGCACTCTCAGCGCTCCCATGCAAACTCCCACACATACTCTGAAGCACATTACCCACAGAGTAGCCACACACATGCAAACACACAACACCTGTGGTAGTTTCAAACAAATGGATTAAACCCACATTAAACCCACGCGCACACACACACACACACACAGTTCTACCAGCAGACCACTCAGCTGCCCCCTCCATCATGATCAGGACCTTCTGCAATCACTTGTGCATATTTATTTTTTAGTTTGAAATACTTTCTTTATGAACATGAGTATGCTGTGGTAAAAGAGAAGTACTCGGTACTTTCACTGAACATGCCAAGTTACAGCTCTTCTAGTTAACTTGATTTATTAGTGTGTAAAAATGCAAAAAAATAAATAAATAAATAAAAAATCTGGCAAGTCAGGAACGTCAATATATGAGCTGCATCGAAAACAAACCATGTCTGCTCACCGAGAAATGACTAGGAGCAGGATTTGTTATTAATATATGACAGTGAAAAATAATTACTAAGGTTAACCACGCATTGGAGGGTATAAGCATCCTGGATTTCTTTTAGGTAACCCAAAAAAGACAAAAACAGCCTGCACACTTCTTGGCTCCAAGTAATCGATCTTTAGGAGCTTCCTCAGGCAACACTGTGCACACCTCTCTCTTTTTTTTCTGCAACATCCTCTCACTTCCGATATTCTTCACCAAATCAATTGATGTCTTTGTTATATAAGGATAAAAAATGAGAGAAATATATCCAGTGAAAGCTCTTAGTAGATAGCATACGTATCACCCTGCTAAATCCTTAGCCTCTTCCAAGACACAAGTGTGAGGATTTCTATTACTATAAAGGTCATATCCAACCTTTAAATGTCACTTCCCTTTGTTGGCAAAAGCCATGATGTTCACAGAACCACCAAGAAGATGCAAATGGTATCAGGTGACATTTAAATGGGTGAAGTCTCATTTATCAGTTTGTTCAGAGTTTCATTTCAAACTCTGCTTTCATCATTTCTAATGTTTCCGGTTGCTTCCTTACTGATTGTGAAACCGTCTCCTGGACGTCAAGACTTGTGTGGAAAATGCGCTAAAAGACGCATGTAGAGGTTTCGCTCTAAAAGATGAATTCGTTAAACAACAAATTAAGTGCCTTAATTTATATTTTTGAAATATGATTTTCATTCAGTGATAATAACCTTTAATAAGAACAACAACAACCTTTCCAATGCAATTAAAGTGAAGCAGAACATGGAAACATTATTAAAAAAGAAAAGAAAAGAAGCTCTTCATATGCAAATAAGATATTAATGCAGAAGTAGTAATTTGTTGTTTTGATAACTACAGCACAATACTGGTTCAAGAACTTTGATTACAGAATACAAACTACAGTGTTTTTATTTTCTAATAATGAAAATTATAGAAAAATATGAGTAAAACTGGGCAGCTACAAACTCATCTTATTCCTTATCCGTTATTATTTGTTTCTAAAAAATACAGGGGAACCCTGACGTTCTCCTCCTAAATCTCTGAAAGCCTGAACCATCCAACACTAAATCTAAACTAATGTTCAAGAAGCTGTTTTTATGTCCCATCATATTCTGTCATAAACAAATACACACATACTTTCACTCAAACCTTCATGGCCTGCCTCCCATTTTTTATGTACGCATGATGTAGTCAGTGTAACGACATATATGTACTTTTATATTATCGTCTGACACTGCTCTGACGTTTCGTAGCTCCCTTCGGTGAGTTACATTTAAAGAAACCACTGACTGCAGATAAACAAAGAAAAGCTTGTGGTTACACCCACCAGATGCTGAACAATAAATCCCTGCGCTTGAATACCGTAGAGTTTTACAAGGACTTTTTGCCACTTCTTTACCAACATGGTAAATAAAATATTTCAGATTATTAAAATTGCTCGCCACATGAAGACTTCCCTGATTACATTAATAATCGCCCAATTTCATTACTGAAATTCTTTAGACAAACAGAACAGAGAACAGAAAACCAATTTGTAATAACTTTATAATAACATTAACTTTGGTGTTTCCTTACATGCAATTATGTAATTACAGTAACTTGTTATCCGGTATCATTGAAATCCCATCTAATAGTTGTTGCTTAACAAAACATTATTTTTTGGATTCTAATTAAGCATTATTTGCATTTATTCTAAACATTTCATTCCCCATACAATAAAATGCTTTAGTGCACTGAGACAGCAATAAAATGGAAATAAGATGGAGCCAGTCTGCTATCAATTTGGAATTGAATATTGTCAAGTTTGCAATTACATACAATCTGTTTGTGATATTACGGTGAATAACTGTGTTAGATCAATGAAAACAAAGTGTTAACTAGAGGTAAAGCTGAACTTCTGAGTGACCAGCTGACTGCTTAATATGAAATAGAAGTAAACCTATCGTGGCATCTTGGAGTACTGGAAGGGCGAATTGTTTTTTTCAATGCTTTAATTATTTAATTAAAAAAAATCTGTCATGCATATTTAAAAAAAAATTAATTCGTTAAATAAAAATGGAATTTAAATGCTTCTGTTATCAGAGCAACAAGCGGATGTTATAATTTATAGGTAATTATTCCATAATTGGGTATCTCATTTTAGCTTTTAGCTTTAACCTTTGCAAACACATCAAATGTTTAAAATGCTACAGCTCTGCAAGCATTATTTTTGTTCACTGCATTTGAAATAAAGCTGGCTGCAAATTGCTACCATCACAAATGAAAGCACGCAGCAAAAGTGACATCATGACTGCTGTGTGGCTGCCATGACAACAGTTTATCTAGTTCAGTGTCAAAACGATGCTAGCATACTGTAAAACCATAAATCATGACATTGGAGCATCTTAGAAACTTGGGCATACATAAAGGAAACGCTAACTATGACAAACACAAACATACCTGTTAAAAAAAAAAGAATTCTTTTATAGAAATAAAAAGGCGACTTCTTGTGTCACAAGCGTTTATACATCACAGATGCAACATCAGATAATTCTAACTGATCACCTTTTACAAGCTTTACAAACACCATGAACAAGCAGTGAGCACACAGAACGAAAGAGTACAGCAGACCAACAATAAACGCGACTTGAAACAGCCAGAAACAAACACACAGATGTTTTTCAGTGGTGATAAATGATCAGACAGGTGGAGGGGGAGGTGCAGTGCATGGGTCAAAGGTCAACCTCCCAGAGCTCTGATCTGCCCTACCTTTTCTGACGCAGATCAGCTCATGTACTCCACAGTTACGCTCGCCACCTGGAAAGACAATGCAGTTTCAATGAGCCACGCCGCGATGGAGGGAACACAAGACAAAAACATCACAGCCGCACATTTAAATATGTTGAGACGCATTCGGACACACTTCCACAGAAGGACAGGAATAACACGGATAGAAGACACAGACAGTGACTGGATGGTGACGGCTGGATGTGGACGATTAACACAGAAACATCCTTCTTGCATTTATTAAAGTTTTATTGCACAATTATGCACAATAGCTGGTTATGTGAGCTTCAGCTTAACTTCACTACCTTTTAAATTAAGCTACATTCAGTCAGACTGTCATTGAAAAGTACATTACTAAAAACAATGAAAGTTTGCCATCTAATCCAAAGTCCAAACAGTATGCGTATGTATATACAAAATATACACACAACATATATATACACATACACTTGTAGCAGGGTCATTTACACTGATACAAGAGCAGCCTTTAGAGTAATTACAACATGTACATGGATTCGCAGTATTTACATTATTATTATTTTTGTACGCAATGTGCATGGTTTGTGTTTCTTATGTGCATACCACAAGTGTGTGGTGTGCATACATGTGTGGAGCTTACAGCACATTGCCCAGAGTTGAATCATCTACTTTACCTGCACAGTCTCACTCTGAACAGGCAAAGCACAGGAAATAACACAAGAACTGAAAAGAAATGAGTAAATATGTAACAACTGTTCAAAACTAGGAGAAGGGTTAGCACGAATCCTTAAAGTGGACAAACTATTCCAGCCCAGCTCTATCTTTAATTAACACAATATTTATCGTTCATTTAATTTATAGGGTAGAAATTGTTTTTTTGCTTCCAGACTTTATGCTAAGCTAAGTGTGCTGCAGAGTACTTTTCACTGGTTCCCTGGTTCATCATTATAACCTACCAGCTTTCAGTGTCTAAACACATATGTCATCCTTTCATTGTTTACCATCCTTCATGATAAACATTCACTGTGTATCATCATTCAATAAAAAAATCTTCTGAAATGAAATGTGAATAATGAATTATAATAATTATCAAGCTTTTACTTGTGTACATTTTCAGCCTCTAACAATCAGTTATTTCCAACACGAGTTTTCCGAGATGTAACATGATTTTTTATTTTTTATTTTTGGGTATGATTGCACCTTTAGTGAAGAGTTTAAGAGAAAAAAATACCAGTTTAAATACCTGTGCTGAGGGGTCACAGTGGAAGGGACAGTGCTTAACATTTTGAAAACACCAATTGGAGAATAAACTTGGTTTGATTTCATGACTGCATTAGCATTTTTCTTACATTTCAGCCATAATATAAATTATTTATTCCTTTATTTATTTCAGTCGCTAAAAAAATCAATCATCATTACTCATCATTATGTCCTTACTTATACAAACTTTAACATACTAACTGAATATTAAAACAACATTAGAAATGTGCAGTGGTTTAAGATGTTCGCTTACAACAAAACTCTAAAGACTTTTCTTTTAGGGAGCATTAAACCTGTAAGGAATCACCTTCAAAGCCAAACCTGAGTATACATGCAGTCAGTCTGCAGCCCCTCTGACATTTAAAAAGCCCACAACATAAGATTGTAAGATATTTAACTGTGTATCTTTGTGCAAAACAAAGGCTCAACATTTTAAAACATCCTTAAATCCATCTGACTGCAGCTCGCTGGCTCAATAAACATGGATTGAAAATGGATCTGACTGCACAAAGCACCACTGATCCTTATCCATGAGAAAAAAAACTGGAAGCACAGGGTGTCTTTTAATCCCTCTGCATATCCTGGAATAAACCACACACTCGTGTATCACAGTTTGATTGTTGCATAAACAATACAGTATCTCATGCTGTTATTCAATCATAATAAAAATGGGAACAACCAAACAAATAGTTAAGGGAGTTTGATCTGAAAGTCTGGCATCAGACAACAGTTCAGCCGCTGACGTTCTCTGTGGGTCTGAGTTTTATCAACACTCTGTCAGCCCAGCGGGCCGGACTCGATGGATGGCAGCTCCACGTTGAGCTCAGCAGTGGGCACCCACCTAAGCTTCAGTATATCATGAGGTAGACACCCAGTCACTGTTTTTCAAACTCTTTACAGAGAGTTCACAGCAGCTTTCTGCCGCAGACGGCCTTTCAGACGGTGACTGTAATTCAGAACTATTACTCACACTTGTGAGGGCCTCCCGGTCTCTGAGCTCAACGGCTGCCTCTGGGATCTGCCTACAGGTTGAGCAGCTCTGGCTGAATTCAGACAGTGTAGTGGTTTGTACAGGGCTGAACAAAGGCAACAAAAGGCTGAAAGCACTGAAACAAAAGGCATCACAGCAGCGTAAAGCCAAAGAATCTAGACCTTTACTTCAGAGCATTACTTGTACCAAGCTAACAATGAAACGGTGGAAGGTCCAGGTCGGTTTGTCAGTGAAAAAAAAGAAAAAGATGTGAAACTATCAAAGCGTATCAAATTAAATCCAACAAATGAGAAAAAAGGCTACTTTAAAATGGGATGCCAAAATTATAAAATATAAAAGTGTACAAAAGTAAAAGTTCTTTGTTTTTTTAATGTTTTTTGTTTCTGAGAAAAATGAGATCCAAATAAGACGCCATTCGTTGTAAATCTCGATAGAACAGTGGCAGTATAATGTCCTCCTAAGTGGATATCAGGCCCTTGTAGAGCAAAATTTAGTATTTTGGTCTAGACAACCCAAAATGTGATGTCCACATATGTGGACGCCAGGTCCTCTCTAAACAGAGAGGTCAAGAGAGAGGCCAACATTGAATTACCTTAAACCTGCCTTCCCTTTGATGGCCAGCAGAGGGTCAGAGTCAAAGCTCGCCAGGTCAAAAACAAGTGTATTTATATATTACTACCATAGCTGGACTGGCCGGTGGGCCGATGGTGATTTTTCGTTTTTATGCGCCAATGATTTGTTTCATTTTTTATTTTTTTTATAACAGTATAAACAATGAGAGGTGGTGGATTGGTTGTTTGGTGGTGGCTATGGCGGAGCTGCCACAAGAGGCCAGGTGGATGAGGGAGAGGGGAGGCAGGAGGAGGAGAGACCCAAGGCAGCCGCCGGTCCGAATGTCAGGTGAACTGAACTTCATGTAAGAAGTTATGACCTGCAGTCTATCTGGGTCAGATATAAACCAAGTTTAGGTGGAGTTTATTTTCGTTTTGCTGACTTTTTACCGTCAGTTACAATAACTCGTACTGTGTACTGGCTAGCATGACGGAGTTTCTATACAGCTTGGTGGGTGCTATGATTTTACTGATAGTGAACTTTATTTTATTCATAAGGTTAGTTAGTAGAGTTGCCAACCGTGACCCGTCCCCTAAAAAACGGAATCGTCTCGTATTCAGAGAAAATATTACACGTTTCGTATCGAGGTGAAAAGGAATACAGTTTGTCCCGGACTTCAGCTACAATGAAAAAAGACACAAAGCTGGATTTATTCTGCGTCTTTATGAGCACAGCTGCCTCTTCTTCTCTCATTCAATCATGAAAGTGATCAGTGATCAGCTGATCGGCTTTTCTCTCTTGTTTGTTTATCGCCCACTTTGCGCCAGAAAGAGGAAACCAGCGGATGTCGCGGTAAACAACAGCAGCACGTTTAAGCTTGATCAGCTGTTGTTAGAATTTATTTAATATTAATTTCTAGTATCAGCTGATGTTTGCTGGAGCCACAGCTGTAAAAGCTGCTGATCATTATGTCGGTTTGGATATGTGGTGAGAGGGAAACATGAAGATGAAACCAGGAGATGTCCTTACTGAATCATCAGAGCTGTGATGGAGAAACAGGTTTACCTTTTAGGTGACATGAATGAGTTGAAGGGAAGTTATGAACTGTGTCACCGCTTATTTTGATTGCCATTGTTTTGCACATAAATCTATTTTCAAATTCAATTTTTTTGGTCTCCATTTATTTATCCATGCTATTTGTATTTTATCTATTTGTTCATTGTACAGAGAAATGCTTTTTCTGTGCACACATGACAATAAACGCTTTGACTATTGAATGGTAAGTAAATTCAGATAGCATCGAGATAACCTGGCTATGTTGAAATCGATTCACAGTAAAGACCTCAGGCTTCCTAACATGGCCACATCCAGCTCTCACACTGTTACAGCTAACACGCAGCATCATTAGCACCACCATCAGTTTTCCGTGAACATGAAAGCAACTCATCGCTGCTCAAACAGCCTCAGGAAGTGCTATCAATCCATTAACCCAATGCCACAGAAAACCTGATAAAACCTGAAGACCTGAGCCGGTGTGTGACAGATAGTTACTGCATGTAAACACAGCTTCTTAAGAAAGTTAAGAAAGCGCCTGAAATCTTTCTTGCCAAACAAGCAGCCGAGGACGGATCTGCTGTTCGATTTGGCAGCTGTGTGTGGGAGGATGCTCCTTTTTCATTCCTCCTTCACTCATCTCACACACAAACACACAAACACAATAAACACACACAGACTTCATGTTTGTCAAAAATAACATTTTCCCCGTTGCCAGTCCGCAGTGCTAGTTGCTCGTATCGCGCTACCAGCCAAATATTCAGCTGATAAAAACTTGAAACAGCCATTTCAGTTGGCATTGTTGCATTCCAATGCTCATGTCACAAAACTGACTAGTCTCTCCATGACAAAGCAAAACCTTTACCAACCAACTACAAAGCAGATTACAGGAATCCACTGGTGTTTCAGTGTTTCTGTGATACATTAAAAGTGACTTTAAAGCTTCGATAAAGCTCCGCATCAATGTGTGTGAATTTGGGTTGTAGTCCAACAGCACTTATTCAGTACAAGCAAAAAAACCAGAGCAGCATATTAACAGGCTACCAGTCCGTTTATTATCTCCCTTTTCCTGTCGCAACTCATGACAAGCACAGTCGACAATATAAACGATGGATGATGTAGCTACAGAGTTTTTGAAGAAAATTCCTCCCCAGTTCTTCACATACAATCAGACGTATGTGAAGATAAGAGACTCCAGATAAGCTTCAGTGTGTAAACTTCACTTTTAATATTACAATTCAGAAATGAGAAGAAAAAATCAGATTTATGCAGTAACTTTACTGGTGTGCTGATGATGTAAAAGGACAGACAGGCTTTTGTCATTACATAGAAGCTCGCATGATCACATGATTTCCAAACAAGTTGCCCGCTGTCATTAAAACACGGCATGAAGATTGAGGTTCTTGTTTATCCCCCTTCTTTCACCAGGGAGCATGTCTTGCTACTGCAAACTAAATCAAGGTGAAGTCTGTGGCTTCCCAGTCTTTCCTCATTCAGACGTCTGGGGCCAGACTGGGAGCATTTATAGAGTTTGTCCCAGATTTTTTAAGGAATCTCCTCGACCTGCCTCCTGTAATCAGGCTGCCGAGGCGTACGTGTCTGGCCAGGAGAGATGGATGAACTCAGGCTGCAGCACAGAAAGTTCAGCTAAAACAAAAACGGACAGATAATTTTTCTTGTTTGAGGTCGGTGCAGAAAAGGAAGTGTTATGAAAAGAAAACTCAGGGAGACAAACTTGTTGTGTTTCTCTTGTTAACAATCAAAGTTATATTTGGTATGCCTGATACAAAAATGTTTGAATTAAACAAGTAGCAAGAAGGTTATTTTCTTTTTATTCACCAGAAATCCCCTGACTTTTTAATGTGTATGTGAAAAAATGCTGAATGACTCTTTCGGTTCGTTTATTAATAAATTATATTAAACAAATAGCCAAAAATAGGCGAGTACAACTGAGTGTACATAGGGAACTGAGCCACGTGCAGGAAAATCACTAAATGTCTTTCTTGAAGCTCCAGGAGGGAAAGTCGTACCACATCAGGCTGTTCATGAAACATGTGCTGCGATGAGTTCAGGTTGATACAGTATAATAAAGATTAGCCTACTTTACCAACAGCTCAGCTCTAAGATGGCAAAGCAGCACCAGTTTCCTTCATACCTACATCTCCACAGCATGGTCTGCTGAACTGGATTTCCTTCCCGGTGTGAAATCACAGCTTTTTAATACAGTAGCATCCCAGCGGATGGAAACATTTCTTTAAACATACTAAAGTTGATTCTTTATTTTTAGACCTGATTTGCCTAATTTAGCGTCACTCATAAGATGTTAATAGCTTGAACATGAAATTAAGATGACAGACAATTATCTCCAAATCAGCCCACAGCTGTTATATTTAAACCTCAATCTGTCTCTGGATGTTGCTGCTGGAACAAAGTCTGTCGATGTCACAATGAGCTATGAATTAACATTTGCTCTACTTGCTTATAATCGGTTTTATTTTTTTGCCAGCCTCCCTCGTTGGTCCTATGCCAAGTGGACAGCCAATCAGTCGCTAAACTGCACAAAATCCTCCCAGTAACAAATCCCTCAGTCTGCCTCAAATGGATAACAAGCGCTGAAATGACAGGAAAATCAAATATACAGCAAAAGCATTGTTGATTCATCTTTGTTGTGCCAGCGGGTAAAACACATGGACCACATGAGCGCGTCCAAGGCAAACATACACTCTGGAAAAAACCTGCTTGCTCATTAAAAGCTTCCCATCCTGCGAGAGATAAACAGTTAAAGACAAGAGTCTGAAACCACGCAGAAGAGTGAGGTCTGTGTCCACATTTCATCTTCATCTTACAATATAAACAAGTCAAAGTTTTTCTGTGGAAGCCTTCAGTGTCTTTCCTTTTAGTCCAGGATTAATCAAGTCTTGGAAGCTGATAATGACACCTGACAGTGTTCTTAATCAAACCAGTGAGTTTAATTTAGTTAATCTGTTAAACAGATTTAACAGAAAGTCCTTTCAGGTTCCTGTCAGCCTGTCTCAGTCCAGATAGACTATTTCTGTTAGCTCATTAACAATTTTAACTTTTGTTTACGTACCATAAATGACAAAATCAGTCACCATCAAAGTTCAAATATATAATGCTGAATACTCCAACAGTGAAGATGACAATTTAACATTAATACAACGTCTTTGCTCGGTCAATTGAGCTGGCAGTTTAGGTGATGTTTTCTTTTTCCCACCTCTGAAAATAGGTAGATAAACATATTCTCTGGCCACTTCAGTCAGTACACCATTCAACTGCTTCAACGCAAATATCCGATCAGCCAATCACATGGCAGCTGATCAGATAATTTAGGCATGTAGATTTGGTCAACATGATCTGCTGAAGTTCAAAGCAGGTCCCTCTCCTCCTTCTTTTCAGGAGGAAAAAAAAGTACTTTAGTCAGCAGTCCCCAAACTTTTTTGCACCACGGACCGGTTTTTGTCCAACAATATTTTCACGGACCGGCCTTTAAAGTGTTGCAGATAAATACAACAAAATAAAACCAGTGCTGATACCCAAAAAAAAAACAAAAAACGAACATTTATTCATGATGCACAGGAAAAGACCCAGGGAACCTGAGTTAATGATAAAAACGATTTAAAAAACAAACAAACAATAAAAACCCTGAAAACCATAAATGTCAACCCGAGCCTCAACTCTCGCAACGACTCACAGACCGGGACCAGTCCATGGCCCGAGGGTTGGGGACTGCTCCTTTAAGTAACTTTGAATGTGGTGCCAGATGGACTGGTCTGAGTGTTTTTCATCATGGATGAGCACCTGACAAATGTGCAGTATCTGTGTGATGCTATTATGTTAATATGGACCAAAAAACTTCATTTTGGACTCTACCAGCTGTTGGGGGAGATATTTTTAGCAGGTAATGCTGAGTTGTGTTAACCAGAGATTTGTTCAAATGTTTCGTGGAGACAACAGAAATCCTCGTGCCGTTAGATTTAAACACTGCATCTTAAAGTTGACCTGAAAACAAACCAATTAGCAAAAACAGCTAAAGCAAATCAACAGGTGAAAATTGTCCACAGGTTTCTCACTGCATGCAACACCTCACGTGGTCAGTTCATCCAGTTTTTTCTAAAAATATGGGATGAACTTTAATTGGAGCATCATATAATGAATTAACAATAATAACTGCTTTCCAAGGAGCATGTGCTCTTTTCCAGCTACACTGTCTCACAGCTTGTTTCATCTCAAATGGTCGGCAGATACTGGCAATCATCGCCTCACATCCTGTTTCTCGCTCTGCAATAACAAACAGTGGCATGTCATGAAGATGGAGAGGAAAATGGAGATGGAGTCTCCAGTCCAGAGGAAGCACGGGCCTAATGTTTTCAGATGTTTTGTCTATCAGATCTAAAATGACATATGGAACAGTCGTATATTTCAAACTGGCAAAACCGGTGGAAAAAAGGTGCCAGAAGCAAAGTGACCTGGCAGGGATTTCACTTCGATTTGGAAGTCTAAATGTCAGCACGTAGAGCTCCACTTAACACATAATATTTCCACAGCTCAACACACCCTGGCCTGCCTACTCTGCACTTGGCTCTAGCTCAGGATTCGACAAGTCTTCATGCACGCCGCGCAGACAGAACAGCACGCACGCGAGCTGCCCGCTTTCGATCTGCCAGCCAGAGAGCCGGACTTAACCAGGATATGTGAAATCCATTTTCCAGTCGATCTGAGTACAGCTTGTTGCAGGAGCTGATGCATGCAGTGGAGCCCGTCGACATAACATTTGGTTTCTGCAAAATTGGTCCCTTTTAAGCAAATTAAAGACTACTTTCAGAGATTTTTAAAATTTCACAAGCTCCTTTAAACTGCTCAGTGATCTTTTCACAAACAGCGTGCCGGGCATGTCCAAAAGTGATGCTTTAGGAGCTCTAACATTTGGGAAGCAGCAGGCTTTGATAATGGTGATTTAAGGCGATTCAGCGGCGCATTAGTAAAATAAACAGAGCTGATGACAAAGCTGAATGTCACTGAATACATTATTAAAGTCTCCCAGTACTCTCTAAAGTAGCCTTTAGGCATCAAGGTAGGTGAAATTGGAGAGCCGCACTTCACTCAAGCCTTCGGGCTAAAAATGAAAAAATTAACAATGCTTATAATGTTCCTGCCAGTTTCCTCTTTAAATTCATCTCCCATTCAAGTGCGCAAAAGCTTCTGCAAACTGATTCCCTCCGGCTTCTTAAATGTGAGAATTTGCTGCTTTTCCCACAGATTCCTATTGTGTTTATAGATGAAGAGATGGGTGTATGAGAAGCTGAATACATACAGGCTTTCTAAAATGAAAGATTTAAAAATAACTGATTCTTGTCTGCAACGTGCAACATGTTCATCTTTGCTTTGCTCTGGTAAAACTGATGGAGCAGCATAAGAACCAGTTCTCAACCTGCAGCAGGTCGTGGTTAGACTGACCCTCCTTCTTAATGCAGATCACGAGAGGAGAAACAGTAAGGCCAGTCAGCTGCAGGCCAAGAAAGAGAATTACCCAGTGATTAATCATTAAAATAAAAACCTAACGTGAGCTGCAAAATATACCTGGATAGGTGTTAATACACACAGACAGACTGCCCAAGTAAAGTTGCTGATATCCCTTTGTTTCTTTTCTTTTTAGACATTTAACTGAAAATAAATTTAAATTTGTTTTGTTTTTTTCACCACTTCTTCTAATATTTAATTCAAGAATAAATCCTTTGCATGTCTTTGCGGTTTAAAGTGATTTATACACTACATTATTAAAAGTGTTGACAGCACAGAAGGAGTTTCACTGGCCAGTGATCTTGATATTAAGAGGTGTGCGTCATTCCTCGACCAGCAGTTTAAACACTGATCTACTATCTTGCACCAGAAATGACAGTTGGTTGAAGAAATCTTTCCTATATTATTGAAGCACAGCAGCCTTGCTTGCCTTTTAGTTCTAAGATGTTACACCATCTCCTGCCATTAGCTGAAGCTGCTGTCCCAACAGGCGGCTGACACGTCCTCTCCGAGGAGGGTTGAAAAGTAGATGACAGCTGTGCAAACCGGTACACTTTGATGCAGAAAATGAGAGACTGTTTGTTGGTGATATAAAGTAAAACTTGCATAATGCGAGCGGAGAGACAAGTAACAACAGTCTGCGCGGGTGTCTGAACACCAGTCTGCAAACGTAGCTGACATTGTGCACGTGTAACTTGATAAACAGCACGAATGCCGCAAGTTTCAGAGATTACTGAAAACGTTCATCTAAAAGACACATGCAATATTAGCATGGCCGGTGTTTAATCTGGTCCATTAGTTGGGGCTCAGTTTTAAGTGGTTTCTTACAGAGAGACTAATTCTCCTTTTAAAAGCTCGTAAATTATTCATCAGAAATATCCCTTTAAATTAGATGATGTGCTGTGATCTAAACAATGCCTTCCCCACAGCTCAATTCGTTGCCTTGAAATTAATCGACTTGTGTTTTCCAACACCTCGTGACGTTCACCCAACCTAACATCACAAGTACAGACAGAAACACAGCCTCCCACTGGTGCCGAGAGACCGATCCCTGGATGCTGCAGGTGTCAGTCAGCCCCACAGCTGCTCCATAAATCTCGGCGGGGCCGACTAGCTCCAGCAAACCACTACTCTTCAGGAAACGGCACTTTGCTGACTAATGCTAGTGAGGAAGTTGAGGTTACGGGTGTGGTTGAATAAAGCTCTATGTCAGATGGCATGAAGGAGGAGGCATGATGGTGGCAGAACAGAGCCGGTGACCTACGCCTTTCTAATATATTTAGTGACCACTAATTGTTTTCTGACATGTTTCATCCACGTGACTGTTTTGTTTAAAGTCTGAACCTGTTGTTAAAATTTTAGACAAAAAAAAGCAAACTGATAGACAAAGCTGCAGCAGCAAATTTAGCTCTTCCATCACACATGAATGACTCACACGCTTAAAGTGTTTCTTTACTTTATGTGCTGATCAGAGCCCGAAGGCCCAAAGAGAATGGATGGTCTATTTGCCTAGATTACAGCTGGAGTTCACGTCACTGTGCTGTTTTCTAGAGGTGATCTCTGCTGTCCTGTATTCCTCACGACCTATTATTTTATCACCTCCCTCCAAAGACTAGCGAGAACTTTATAACTTTACAGTTTCAGATGCTAAGATAATAAGATTTAGATGACACCAGTGCCATTATCAGTGATGTTTTTATGTTGCCTCAGTTTTCTGTGTTGAAAAACGTAGGTCCACATATGTTTATTTTTACAGGTTTAATAGTAGAAAGATAAAAAGCATCTGGCTTCTTATCTTCTGTGTACTGTGCAAAGAATCAAGAATCGATAAGCTTGGATACTGCCCGGGTAGGTGGGCAACATTTCTGAATTTCCATCCCCAACTCTGATATTCTACATACTAAACAAAAGGGAAACACAGCAGGAGAGGATACTGTATCAAACATATTAAATTAACTAAACTGAAATCAATCCTCCAGCATATATTCACACAGTCACACAATGAAATGCTGAACACATCAATTTAAAAGGACTAACACTGACTTATTTGTCTCTGCATTTCATAGACTGTGTGGGTTTTTCAGCACCGCTGCACCTGGGAACATGCCTGTGAAAAGTTGGTTCCAAAATGTTGTGATGCTGTGTAAAATATCAATAAAAACCAAATGCAATGATTTGACAATCTCATGAACCCAGATTTTATTCACAGCAGAACTTAAAAGTCATTTCAAATGATTAGACTGGAAAAAAAGATCATTTTTGAATTTGATGGCAGCAACATGTCTCAATAAAGTTGGGGCCCGGCCATGTTTACCATTCAAGACAGTCTGGGAACTGAGGAGACCTCCTGCTGGACTTTTGGGAGAAGAAAGGTGTCCCATTCTTGCCTGATACAAAATTCAAATTCAAATTTTCTTACAATGATAGATTTTCACAGTCGTTTGATTTGATTTCTATGTTTTACTTTGGATAAAATCTGGGTTTGTCAGATTTACAAATGACTGCATTTTTAGTGTTGTATAAATCTGACACAAAAACTTTGCCGCAGGCTGAGAGCAGTTGCCCACCTCTCTTTTTAGCAGCGATGCCTGCAGGGACAAGTCTAAAACTGGAATAGGAATTTAATTTAATGAATTTTCACCACTGAAATATTTGTGCTGATTAAACCAGCAGTGTGTAAAGCAATTAAATGAGCTTATTTGTACTTACTAGAGGCTAGTAAAACTCTGATCTACTGGCCTGGGAGTCAGTGCGGAAAAATGTTGTTATGTTTGAGGCTGAAAAAATTATAAAGAATTGTTTCAAATAATGCAATTAAAAAATGTCAGCAACTTCCTGTAAAGACTCCACAATGGAGAACACTGGCTTGTATGCTCATCCGCACACACTCATACAATATTTCATCCTATGCATTCAGCACCTTCACAAAACAGGAAGAAACCAGATTATTTGGGATTAAATGCCATGCTCGCAGGCACGTCAGCATGCAGACTGAAAGACTGGGGCAGGACCAACAACTTTACAATCACTGGATACCTGGCCCTTCCTCCTTACCAGCAACAGTATAATGTCCACTTACGGGGACATTATACTGCTACTGTTCTATCAAAATTTTAAACAAATATCCTCATATGTGGCTCTCATTTTTCTTAAAAACAAAAATAAGGTAAAAGAAATAATCTGGTAATTCTTTGTTTTTACATTCATCGGGCCCCAATATGCCCAAATATCAAAGAGAAATTAAAAATGCATGCCGTGGAAGAGTTCGGGTCTTAGTAGGATTGCACCTTTAGTGCAGACTCTAGCTTTTCACTGTACTGGTCCATAACTTGATAGGATAAAGAAAAGGTTCTGTCTTATCAACACAAAAAAGGGAACTCTATATTAATAAAAAATAATAAAAATCTATCATTAAGCTATGGTATGTCTGCCTTCCTGTGACATTTAATGTATCGCAGCAATGTGAGCATGGGATCCAAAGTGATAAAACAAACTAAGCACCAAAGCTGCTTACAACCTGCAAAGTTACATAATCGGAGTAAGGTGAGCAGTAAAAGCACACGGTGGACACTGGAATAGAAATCACGCATTCATTATCCGCATTAACAGTGCGTTAATGTGGTTTGTGTGAGCTCTGCTCCGAGTTGTAAAGCACAGGCGTGCAGCAGCGAGACTGCAAACCAAATGACAGCTCGAGTTCCGTGAAATTAACACACACACGCGCACACACACACACACACGCTCGGTCTGAATGAATGTCATGCAGTTTAGAGAGCGGAGTGGAGCTTTCCTTTCAGCACCACCTTTACAAACAGAGCAAGCGCCGCTTCCAGCTTCCTCCTGCCTCTCTTCTATCACACTGCAAAGGAAAATTACCACCTTAAAGAAAATTAGAAAAACAACTTTCACTGCTTCCAGCCGAACCAAGCACTCATCTCCTGAGCTCACGAACACTTTTAAGCAGAGGCAAATCACCGCTGACACGTATCATTTCCAGCTGAAGTTAATTAAAAGGAGAGGTGAGCCGTTATTGGCCTACTTACCATCAATCGCCATGATGTTCTGTTTTGGCTTCAACCAAAGTGGGCGGTAAAGAAGGGGGAGCGGCCCACTGCAAGGGTGAGGAAAGGGGGGAACCCACGGTGTGGTACAGTCCGTGAGATGCTCGGGGAGGAAGCTGAACGTCTGCTGCACAAATACCACACACAGCTGAGAGGATACAGGCTGAATCATATGATCAGGAATTCTATTACTTATCAGAGTTTTGCTAGTCCGCTTAACATGACTAATTAGATTATATATATTAATATTATTCAGATCCTGACACATCTGAATCTAAAATCTGTTGTGTTAATATAAATTATTCTGGTTCACAAGACATTATAGGGGCTAAAATGGTAGAATGGGATCATTTAATTGCTCTGCTTGTTTATCATACCCATATTAATTCATTTGCTTCTATGCAGATATACTAAAATGTTCATCATCAGTCATTTTTATGTGAAAGCAGCTAATTCCTTTCATATAAAAATGACTGACTGCCTTTATTGTCACTTTGGGCATCAAGTATCTGCCTCAAGGTTTCTGCAGGAAGAAATCTCACTCGTCTGCGTCTGTTAGCCGCAGTTCACTGCGCAGCTATTACAATAAAATCACAGACTGACAAATATATGGTAGAAAACATATTTGCGATTGAAAATATCAAAGCAGCACACAGGTCGCACAAGAGTGCCAACAGGGACTTTGGCTCAGGCGCAGTTCAATTCAGTTTATTTATACGGCACAAAATCACAATAACAGTCATCTCAAGGTATTTTATTTTGTAAGGTAAAGACACTAAATAGTACAGAGAAAACCCACTATGACCACCTATGAACAAGCACTTGGCGAGAGTGGGCAGAAAAAACTCCCTTTTAACAGGAAGAGACCTCCAGCAGAACCAGGCTCAGCGAGGGTAAGTTTGCCGCGACTGGATGGGGGAGAGGGGAGGAAGACAGGACTGCAGAAACACTGTGGAAAAGTACCAGAGATTAATAATAACTGATGATGAAATGCAAAGTTGTGTATAAAACAAAAATGGCCCCAAGTTAAATCCAGAATATAATGTAATCTCCTTCTTCCTGAAGAATTTCAGAATTTCTTCTTTCATGTTTTATGTTCTGTTGTCCTTCTCTCTCTATGCTTCTCTTTTGTCTTTTTATCCCCTCAACTGATGCCAATCTGAGTGTGGTTCTGTTAAAATGGAGTTCTGTCTTCCCACTGTTGCCATAGTGCTGTTGACATGGGATCATTTGATCACTGAGGCTTTCTCACTTTGATTTGAAGGGTCTATTTTAAAGATAAAGTAGATATAAAAACTGAAATATACAGCTCTAGTGATAACTCCAGTGATATCAGTCTCACACTCACTCTCATGTTTTCATGTAACAGACACACCAGCTTGTTTAAGCTTCTTAAAAAATACCTGAAAATGGAAAGACCTTTTTCCATAGCGTCCAGCTTGAACAATAACTTTCTTTGATTGCAGCTGAAGGTCCAGTTCCAGTCCAGCTCCTACACCATCCCACTCCATGTGGAGTCACACATGCAGCCACTGGAGAGTCTTAAAAGGTGTTGTGGTAGAAATACAGAGGCACGCTTTGGGATGTCCTCGCCTTTCTATGATGCAAACAGAAACTTTCTCTGCAGCTTGAGCAGTTTAGATTATCAGATAGTGCACTGAGATCATCGGTTATTGAAAATTTATCTATTGCAATTAATTTTCATTCATACCCTGCTTTGTCTTAATTTTATCTTTAGTAATAGAAATTAGATTCAAACTAACTCTTTTTTATAAATATTGAAAGTTGGTTCATTTTGTTCATTGCTGAGACATGAAAGCAATGTCAGTTTTGTGAGCTTATTCTAGTAAGCCGTGATGCAGACTGGTTGTTGGAGGGCTTTTACAACCCACTTACATTTAAAACTAGTTGGCTTGGAACAGCACTTAATGTGATGGACCCTGCATGGCGATGGAAATGCAGTGAAAGTAGGGAGGTGCTGTATTGGCAGCTCCAGAAGTTAGTTAAACAGTAAAAAGAAAAAATCCCTCCTACATCTTTTCTTAAGCAGTGCTGCTTAACCTCAATAGAAAGGTCAATAAAAATGAGAAGCAGAACTCCAAAATAGAAAAGAATGCAGTGCAGCAGATCCCAGTGACACAGACAGGCTGCTTAATGGGACAGATATTTTAGATGTAGCTCTGCAGTGCGTTCTACATGTTTTGGCCCATTTGTTCCATTTTATGCAACACTTCCAATCCTGCTAAAGAGATTATCCACTTTAACTTTTGCCTTTAAGGCTTTCAGTATCTATAAAGTAAAAAAGAAGCTGGCAGTACAGCAGTGCTCAGAATGAGGACAGATATAAACTTCACTTCGATCATTTTAATGTATTTCATCATCTTAGTTTAACGGACATTTTTCTATTGCATGTTCCAGTGTGCTTCAACCCCCCCCCCCTTTTTAAGGCAATGCATACAATAAATGAGCCATTATTAGTATAATACTTGGGTAACAGTATCGTCAGTGCATTCAGTGCAATGGAAAACCTAATTGGTAGCGCTGAAAGACAGGAGGGCGGTTCACTCTGAAATACTGCACTGGCACATGGTTATAAACAGAATTGCAGTCCTGTTTAGTCCAGAATTTAACTTCATATCCTTCTTCCTGAATTATCAGGCCCTGTCATACATTTAAGACAATTCGGCACTTTTGACCCTAAAATATGTGAAAGATTCAGGAAATCCAGAGAAAACTATGCAGAGACAAAGCTGAAAAGTCTGTTTAAAGCTCCGCAGTCCAAAGACAAAAGATAGATATTCAAAAGCCTGCCCTTTGGTCCAATCAAATAATAATTCAACTGGACCTTAATGATAATTAGTCATATTTTATTGTCACTGCACATCAAAAAGTCAGCATGCGTACAAGGTAATTACATATGGCACAGAATATGCTGTGATACTGCAGACAGTGCTATTGCTTATTTCTCCATTCTGCACACATTCCTCTGTATCGAGGGACTATACTATACTATACTCATCTGCCTGGAGTCCTGAACTGTCACCCAATGGAAACATGTCGGCATGAAAAGCACAGGAGACCCTGATCTGTTGAGAGCTGAAATCCTGACTCAAACAAGCTTGAACAGTAATTTTGCTTTGAAAAGCTGCAGCATGTGCTTTTAGCTCCCAAACTGTAGAAGTGTGTAATTAAGGGCCTCTTCATTAACTCGGTAAAACATGTCACAGATTTTCATTTTAGTCATTTATAAATCTAATTGGTAACATATAATTGGAAGCACAGATTAAAGATTATGTTCATTTAGCATTTCTCTGCTGAGATCTGATTTCTTGCCACTAGATGTTCAACTGATGCTGATAGAGACCTGTGGAAGGAAGAAAGCACAGATTAGTTTAGATGGTTTAGGTAGGAAGTATTTTGAATAGTTCAGCCCCTAAAGTGATTAACCTGAAGACTGATTATTTGTGGATCAGGCTCCACCTGCTGAATGGTGTGGCTCACAGGTCAGTAAGTGGAAATCAATAAAAAAGGTGTCAACTGTAGATGATTGTAATCTACCTCTAAGCTGGTTTGACAGCTGCTAATTATCGCATGCCATTTACTTAAATTTTATGTAAAGTATAAAGAATGGATATTAGTATTCTGCATTTTAAATATTTAGGTGTTGTTTTTTTCTGATACATCTGCAGGTAAATTGATTTTTCAGTACAGCAGTGCTTCACATGACTCAGTGCTGCTTCACCCACCACCTCAGATCTTAATCACCAATTGCTGACGGTTGAAACGAGTGCCCAGTGGAGAGAGTGGACAGCTTCAAATACCTCGGAGTTCACATCACGCAGGACCTGTCATGGTCCTGTCACATCAACACCGTGGTGAAAAAGGCCAGACAGCGTCTCTACCACCTCAGACGCTTGAGAGACTTCCAACTGCCCTCCAAGGTGCTCAGGAACTTTTACTCGTGCACCATAGAGAGCATCCTGGCGGGAAACATCTTAACCTGGTTCGGGAACAGCACCATGCAGGACAGACGAGCTCTACAGAGGGTTGTGCGGTCAGCTGAGCGCACCATCCGCTCCGAGCTCCCTGACCTGCACTCAATCTACAGCAGGCGGTGCTGGACCAAGGCCAGGAAGATCGTGAAGGATCTCAGCCATCCCAACAACAGACTGTTCTCTCTGCTGAGGTCAGGAAAGCGATTCCGCTCCCTGAAGACCAACACAGAGAGACTGAGGAGGAGCTTCTTCCCGCAGGCGATACGGTCTCTCAATCACACCACCACACAGTACTGACCCACACATATGGTTCTTACACACACACTGGACATTCTGGACATTGTTTTTGCACACATTGTTTTTTTGCACAACACTGGTCACTATATTCTTCATTTCCGGTTAATACTTGTACAGCTGCTGTTATTGTGTATATATTTATTTATATTTAGATTTCTTCATACATTCTTATATAGTTCTATATTGTGTATTTTGTTGTACAGTTATTTTATTTTCAACTTTAATTTATATATTTTATCTTATTCTTCCCAGTTAAATTTACCCTTCATTCTAATTTGTGTTGTACAGTTATTTCATTTTTAACCTTAATTTATATTTTATTCGTTCCTAGTTAAATTTACCCTTTTTAATTTTTCATATTTATTTCCTATCTTATTCATAGCCTTTTCCTTTTTTGTTTTCTTTAGGTCACGAGCAGTTGTCCAAGCATTTCACTACATATCGTACTGTGTATGACTGTGTACGTGACAAATAAAATTTGAATTTGAATGTCAAAAATAAAGCAGGAGGGCTCTGGTTTCTAAGAACAGACTGACACTGACATGAAGTGTTTGTCTTAGCTCTTCAGATACAAAGAACGAGCTTCTTTCAACACACAGCCCACTGACATCCCTCACCTGAGTGGCAGGTATCAGTATCATCACTGATGGTACAGCAGTCGCAGAGCAATAAGTTATTTCCAGTGTTTTTAGGCAAGCTGATCATTTCTGTTAGAGTACTTAAAAAGCACTTTTGAGTTTCCAGGAGATATCAGAACACCCGAACTGTTCTGGATTTACCAACAATTACACAGTGTAGTGTAGTGTGAAATCATTGCCTCCCTGCGATGTGAATCTTGAAGGTCAGGTATTAAATACAGCACTGAGATGAAATATTCATACAGCATGCATTATTGAAATGAAAACCACTGCTGCCTGGGGTGTGATGGACATACTGTAATTTTCTATTGTACTAAAATCCTACAAGCCACAAATACCCTGCTTTAAACTTCTATGTATAAACAGCAACCTCTGGAGCTGAAAATTGAAATCCAGAAGTTGCAAAAACTGCAGTTCCTCTAATGACCACTTGAGGCGGGCTCCAAAACCAAGGCACCCCCCTTGGGGCCTTTTAGAGCATCGTCAATGGTGTTACCTAAACTAATTTAAACTTGTTGTGACCTACAGCTGGTCCAAAGACTTTACACTCACTGACTACTTTATTAGATATATCTGTTGAACTGCTCATTTGCACAAACATCTAATTATCCAATCAAATGGCAGCAACTCAGTGCGTTTATGCATGTAGACATGATCAAAACAAGCTGCTAAAGCACTACTGGGCATTACAATGGGGAAGAAATGTGATGTAAGTGACTTTGAATGTTTCATGGAGGTTGTTGACTTATTGGCTGGTCTGAGTTTTTCAGAACCTGTCGACCTGCTGGGATTTTCCCCAAAAATAATCTCTGGAGTTTACAGAAAATGGTTTGGAAAGGAGAAAATACCCAGCAAGCAGCAGTTCTCTGGAAGGAAATGACATGTTGAAGTCGGAGGTCCAGAGGAGGGTCAGGCTACCTCAAGCTGATAGGAAGGCAACAGTAAGTGAAATAAACACTTGCTATAAACAAGGTATGCAGAAGAGCTTCTCTGAATGCAGAAGGAGAATACCACACTGGGTGTCCTTCCTGTCAGCTAAGAAAAGGAAAATGAGGCTCATCAAAAACTGGGCGACAGGAGAATTAGAAAAACCTTGCCTCACCTGATGAGTCTTCTGTTATGACTTTCAGATGTTAAGGTCAGAGTTTGTCGTAACATGAAAGAATTGATCGATCCTGCCTTATATCAACAGTTCAAGCTGTTGGGGTTGTGTGGGAGATATTTTCTTCTCTGAGTACCACTCGAGCATTGTTACTCACCATGTCCATCCCTTTATGACCACAGTGTACTCATCACCTTCTTAACACACCATGGCACTTGAAACTCAGATCATCTCAGACTGATGTAAACTCTACTGAAACGGCCTTCACAGACACCAGATCCAATTTGCATTGTGAACGTGCAGCTGAGAAATCTGGGGCAACTGTGTGATCATGTCAATATGTACCAAAATCCCAGAGGAGGGTTGAATCTATGCCATGAAGACTTAAGGCGGCTCTGAAGGCAGAAGAGAGCCAATCTTTTACAAACAACATGTAACTAATAAAGTGGCCACGGTATCTGATCTAACCTGAGCTCACTGTGTGGCTTCAGTCGCCCCGTTTACTGATGAAGCTCAACCAACCTTCATTCATTTTTATCAAAATTAAACTGTAGTTAAGATCATCCTGTATAAAAGTATAGGATGATAGGACAAGTATAAAAAGTATAAAAAGTATCTGAATTTTCCTGAAACCCATGAAACCGAGCAGCTGTTGAATAACAAGTATTTTAATAGGAACCTGTTGCCATGATGAAATCCTCAACTCATCAAGCTTCATATTAAGATTCAGTATATGCTCCTATGCCGTCATCAGGTTGCCTTGGATACACGCAGCAGCTGCTCAGCTCTACCTTGTGATTCCCTGTCAAAAAACATGAGCAAACATTCCCAAATCGAGGCATCAATAACACGCCGTCTCTGCATCGTCATTCTGCTCCTCTTACTAATTTTAGAAACACAGTTTTTCAGCAATAAAGGAGCGATGCCTCACGGCGTGTGGCATGAGTTAAAAGCAGCGTGTTCGCGGGACACCGCGCTCTTTGACATGAACATCAATTACAGAGCATTCACTGCAGTGAGCCTGTGCATGTAGGGTACATTCAACAATGGGAAAACAAAAGGGGTGAAAAATGTTGATCACTGGCCGGCTCAGCCCAGCAGGACTGACCACTCACTGTGACCTTTACACTGCCACATGCAGTACGTGACAAACAGGCTGCAAGACCTTTGTAAAGTAAGAGAGCCCATACAGAAATCGTTAATTAGTAGACAAAATGTCAAGCTTCCTTTCTTTGTGTATTCAGCTGCAATTAGAAATATATTTTGTCTCTTTTATTTTTATTATTTCATTTATCTGAATGCTACAAAACAGCTTCATCCCGGTGAGAAATTGTTAAATAATTTCTTTTAGAGTCAGTGGAAGTGAAGTCACCTCTAACCGCATCCTTTGCTGATGCGGTGAGTATATACTGTAAGAATACTTCTACACTCACTTTGTTCACATGTGGGAAACTGTGTTCATAAGGTGGGATAAGAGTTTGACAGGGGAAAATGGAGGGGACTAATGGACAGGATAAATGGGACATTAATCGCATAAATAAATATGTGCAAATTACATGTACATATGTAGAGATGTGCATAACACATACACAGACATGCACCGCTCTCGCCACCTCCTCTGCTCATACTTGTTTACTTGTTCTATTTATAGCCGCAGCTCTGTTCAAATGCCCTCTGCTGGGCTCATCAAAGCTTTCTGTTGTCATAGAAATGGGCTGCTGCGACCATTAGCTCCTCTGTCAGTCCGCTTCCCAGATCACATCCACTAGAGGTGGGAGCACAGCTGCAGGTCAGGTAGATGGATGATGCAGACCAAGAATCTTTATCATGTGGGAACAGAGCGGAAAATTGTTCAGCCGTTAACAGAGCAGGTGAGGCGACACGTACCGGTTTCTCCCGGTCGTCTGAATGGACTGTGAGGCTGTTGTGTCACAGTGAGCAGCATTTACAACACAATCATGTCCGCACCATGTGTGACCTTGAAGTGCGAAGTGTCGACTGCGCTCCTGGGATTTACCTAGTCTAACCAGACTGCTCAGGGTTACTGCTGGAATAAACTGGTTTCTGCTTTCAATCAGAGACTGCAGCTGAATGAGAAGCATATACTTTAATGTTGTCTGAGCTAATCCTGAGATAACCTGCTTTTATATTTGCTCCTTTGTTACTGAATTAGATCCGATAGGGACGACGTGATGGCAGATTTCAACCTCTTTAAAATTTTCAGCAACAGATGTCCTTAAAAACCAAGCAGAGTGCTGTTCAGAGGAGCATAACAGGAAGACGATTTTCACTGTTTCATACTCAATAATAAAAACACTGTGCTGATTAGTTTTTGATGTGTTGCACAATTTTGAGTAATGCACCAAATGAAAGGGGCAATGAGCACTTTTGGTCCTGCACCCACCCTGCTTTGAGGGTCATTATCCATGCGTGAGAGCTGCGATCTGGGACCAAGCTCCAGCTATAGCTTGTTTTGAGCAGCCATCTAACCCACAGGATATATGACCTTTGAATGTTCAATGTTTGAATGGTTACCCAAAATGCAGTTTTTGCCAGTCAATTTTCAGAAAACAGACCCCCCCCTCCCTCCAGAGCACCAACGTTTGTTTGTGTTCTTTTACAATGTAGACATTGTGGTGTTTTGCTATTAGAACTGTTATTCAGTCATGCTTTAAAAAATGAAGAACATGCTTACTTCTTCTAAGGGAATTAATAAGATAAGCAGCAGGCAGGTGCTGGTCACCAAATGCACTTCTGTAAAAGGAGCAGTTTTGCTGGCCTGTAGCATACAGACCTTTCATTAATACAATGCCACAGCCTTTTTATTTTCCAGGCTTTTCTTCTGTCTATGCAGCTATTCAAATTGCATAAGTCTTTATTAATATTGCCGGTTATTCTGCAAAGGAAACCATCTAATATTTTCATTATAAAACTATAACAAATGCCTCAAAGGCTGTTTGAAATGCAGATTGAACCAGAACACACACTGCAACATGCACCTTTATCATAAATATCATTTTATCATCACGAAAAACTCCCATTTTCACCTCCACAAGATTACACGTGGAGCTGTTCTTATTTTAAAATTCAATCTTTTGTCGCTCGGGCTGCTTCTGAACAGACAATGCAGAGAAATACACAGGATTATGCAAGTGTTCACATCAAGCCCATTATCTGCCAGTGCTCTTTGTGAAGAACCTGATATCTTATGCAACTGTCTGAGAGCTGAGAAGGCAAACACTATCTCCAAGTTGTTAAAATGAACTCTGCACAGAGCAGTGAGGAGCTGTTTCCATAGTAATAGCCGCCTACACACAACACAAAGTGACCTGACTGCTAATTTTAATGTGACATGAACAACAAAGTCTGTTGTTTTGACTTAAAGCAAATCAAAGCAACAGCCTAGGAAATAATGGGGGGGTTGCATGGGTTTAACCACCCTGCAACCCCACCTTAACTTCAAAAATGTAAAATATAGTAAATCCTGCCCTTTAAAATATCTAATATCTTCTTTTACTGCGTGTCTACTTCAGTACTGTGACAAGCTGGACCTGTTCCCAGCTGTCAGGGTTAGAGGTAAGAGTTAAACCAATCCGATCGCAAAAACAATCTGACCAGCAGATTTTTCATGTGCAGTAACACGTGCATGAAAAATCAGCAGAGTATCCCAAAACGCACGGGGGAGTGCCGGAAATGCACATCAGAGGAAGGCAATGAAGCACCACCACCACCACCTCACAGCAAGTGAGGGTTTGAATGCACCAACTGATTGTGGCCTTACAGTGCGAGTTGTGAGGCCTGCGAAAGACGGGTGACCTCTCTGAGGTGTCCCCTACCCTCACCCTATCACAAGCTCCACCTCAACCACTACCTCGACCTGGATAAGCAGAAGAATATGGATGTATAGGTATTTATTAGTGGTGGGCAGATCGATCCAAATATCGATTGTATCGATACCAAGTCAGCATCGCTATTGGATCGATACCAAAATATGCAGCATTGCACACGACTAGTATTTATTCATAATATGAAAAATTTCCAAGCCTCTCTTTGCAATTTGCTATTTTGGCACTTCTGCTTAACATAGCACTTTACTAAACTGTGACACCTCAGTGCAGTGTAGTGTCCTTATCAGCTGATTCTGGGGGGACAAGGCAGTGATGGATATTTCAATGAATGACCCATGAATTCAGTTATGCATGGCAAACACTTTATTTTTATCTCGTTGCTTTGCTCTGGGTTTTATACTGTTTTTTTCATTGCATGTAGTCAAAACTGTCCATATTTGATGCTCTCTCCTTTCATGCCGAACACCACAGGGATCAGAGCAGAGATACTATCAGTGAGCAAGTGCCGTTTCTTGCTACGAGAGTCACCAACCAATACTCATTTTGTTGTCAACACACATGTGGGTAAACACAGTGTCACACTTCACTGAGACTTACTGCGGGCTTTCTGACAAACAAAATGGAAAAAAAGATGCTAATACTTGTCTGAAGTGTTTCTAACTTTGAGGCACTTTTGATTAGAGAGCTGTGACACCACCATGTGACAAAACTGTGTAACTGCATGCTAAGCAATAATTACTCAAAATGACATTTAAATTAAAACACTTAATAACTTATAAAGATTTAGCTCAGTTACTTAACATATAATCACACTAAAATATTATAAACTTTCTTTAAATTATATAAAGAGACTTTTGCTTTTAAATTTACAGTAAAACTGCACATTTCTTTATTTTTCCTTCCATTCACTGAAGTTTTTTCATCGTTATACACACCCTGCCCACACACACACACACACCTGCACGCATACAAAAGTTTAACTCTGCAGTTTGTGCTTCAGGTTGGTCAGTTGCTCCATGTTGATGGTGGAGCCACCGCACACAATCATCAGCAGAGGGCCCATGAGAGCTGGCAGACGACCTAAAATGAGGAGAAGCAGTAACTGATGTAGTCATTTCTCTGAACTGAGAAGGTCTCAACTGTCTCAGCCTGATGGACTGAAGTACTCATCAGCTGCTTCAGTATGAAGAAAACAGAAGGAAGGTGAGGACTTACCTTCATTTTGTAATCTGACTATGATACCGCTGTAGACAGCTGCCAGCGCTGCTCCACACGCCATCTCCACCAGCACGCGTTCCTCATCTGCAACCGGCATGCCATCACATTAACTCTGGTGCAATTTCCACTTAGTTGTGCATAATTTTTCAAACATTTTCCACTATTCAGCAAAGCCACAAAGCAGCAGGCTTAAAAGTTACTGATTAAAAAGTTTTGTCATGGTGTGAACATTGTTGCCATAGTTACTGAAGGTAGAGGTATTCAGACCCTTCACCTGAATTCTTTGCATGCGTGAATCATCCAAAAACCAACTTAAAGTGGACCCGCTTTGTACAATTCACATTTCCTCTGTAGAAGCCAGTGAAGGTGGCTCCGGCCTCTGGTTAGGATGCCTCCCTAGTTTCTCTCTTTGCAGGTTTCCAATCACACCCAACTGGGAGGAGATCCTGGAGTAGACCCAGAAACAGCTAGAGAGACGATACATCTCATCTGGTCTGGGAATACCTCAGGATCTCCAGGAAGAACAGAAAGTGTTGCTACCCTTTAAAGCCTAAACTGTCCTCTGACTGGCTGGCTGGGTAGGGCTCCTGACTTCATACAGATATGAAGTTCAAAAAAACCGACAGCAAAATGTTTCTAAAGTCTCAATGGAGAAGTGTTTGTTCTGTTATAAAATGATAAATTAGCATGTTTAGGGGCTTTTGTGACACTGCATTTTATGAGGGAAATTTAGGCAGCATTTTACTGCAAAACACAGAGGACAGGCTGCACTGGAGGTTGCCAGATTAATATGGGAAGATTAATGTGAGAGGGAAGAATTTAAAGTATTGCTGCACAGATCTGTGTTCTTTAGTTACATATTTAAGTTTATAGTGCAAAGCAGCCCTAGTCTAATATTTCACAAAGTGTTGTGCTATATAAGATTAGTATATGTTTTGTTGTATTAGATAAATTAACTACAACTGATGTTGTTCAGTATAAGTTAATAATAAGTACCAACAAGTATAGTGCTTGAATAAATGTGCTAATAAATTATTGCCTTCCCCTGGCTGTAGCTCTATCATTAATCATTAGACTTTCTCTGCCCCCAAGAGGGCAGAAAATGGCTTCCACAGGCCTGTATGGTTTGCAGTTAATTTCATTCATTCTGGGGCATAAAGACATGCTTGTCCAGCAGCTCGAAGTGAAGAAAAACATTGTACAGGGAAGCCAAACGAAAGCATTTATGTACAGGAAGTCTTTTACAGAGTAAAACCTCATTCTAATTTTCTGCAAAAACCCTTCTTTATACTCCTTATTATCAAAGTAACCGTGGAAACTGGAGGTATTAGGATGCACAGGATAGAAACAAAAGTCTACCATGCTGATTTGGACACTGACTTAATAGCATTTGGTGAGAATAAATGTGATGCAATATGAAAAAAAAAAAAAAACTATTACAGATTCATTAATTGACACTCATCACCAAGCTTAAAGGCAAATTCAGAGGTAAAAACACTCACCCAGGAATGTTTGGATAGCATGCAGAGCCTGCTGGTCGGTCACCAGCTCAGAGATGATTGTCAGCTCGCTGCTCTGGCTGTAGTCGAAGGCTTGTTTACAGGCTGTCTTCGCTCCAAGACATTTAGCCTCGCTGTGGAGAGGCAGTAGGTTTGATGGATGAGGGTACGTTCGAAACACTTCATTGCAAAAAACTTTTAAACTCCTTTAAAGTCAAACCTGGTGATGTCATCTAAAGTGACCAACTTCCCCGCTTTAATTGCAGCATTGAAACAGTGTGCCCCCACTGTTTCCATCGCGACGATGGGCACGTCTGTCCAGCCCACATCCTTGAGGCCCTGGATGACCCCACACAGGAGGCCCCCTCCGCCCACAGACACCACCACAGCTCCGGGCTTCACGCTGGGACCCAGAGAGGCAGTGACCTCTGCAATCATACTGGCGTGGCCTTCCCTGTATGGGTGAGTGCGTGGACACAGGTACAGTTTGAAAGCGAGTCTTTTTAAAGTGCCCTGTGCTTTAATGAGGAGGTTCTCTACCATAGCAAGGGGTGATCGAATGGAGCAACATAAGTAAGCCCTTCAGTTTCTGCCAGTTTGAGAGCCTCTGCGTTGGCATCATCCCAAACCTGCAAAGATAAGAGTCTTAGTCTTCTTTAAAAAAAAAAAATTAAAAAAAAATCTAAATTCTGGATTTTAAACCATCATATCAGTGAGCTTCACCTTGCCTACAATTCTGACAGTAGCACCCTGATCATGGAGTCTCTGGACCACCAATGGAGGAGTGGAGGAGGGAACTATGATGGTGGCTGGCACGCCCATTTTTTGGGCTGCATATGCTGCAGCCATACCTGCATTACCACCTGAAAAAACACCACCTTCAATACTAAAGAAACACACTAATGACACTGCATTGTAATGAGAATATGATGTTTAACAGGACAGAGTCACCTGAAGAGCAGATTACTCCTTTGGAGTGTCTGGCGAGCTGCAACGACACATTAAACAGTCACTGTGTGACAATGTGGATCTGAAGAAAGGGAGCACGCGTGAGGGGGGCTGTAAAGATTCCCACCTGCTGGCAGAGGTGCCCGATGCCACGGATCTTGAAGGAACCAGAGGGCTGTGCATTCTCCATTTTTAGATAGACAGTGGTTCCCACCCTCTTGGACATGTTGATGCTCTCCAGCAGCGGTGTCTTCAGGTGGAAAACCTCTGCCATGGTGCACCTAGATGCCAATGAAAGAGAAGCAGTAAAAACTCCACAGAGTGCAAGTGGGTGGTACAGTGGAAAAGTTGTTCATCTTTTATACACATTTTCATCTTCTGTTAGGTTTATTGGTAGTCAGAGCACAACTATCACCAGCTCTCAGATTGCAGTGCTGAAGAAAGAGAAGAAACAAAGAAGTTGCCTCTGCACAATTTGTGTTAATTTAAGGCACTGAACTCTTGAGTCATTTTTCATTGGCAGACTGTCTTTCACATGTAATTTCACTTTAATCTTTCTGATCTGATTTAAAATCAACTGCATCATATTTTATTAGTAACCATGAGAATATCACCCCCCCCCCCCCCCCCTTCTCTGTGTACTGTATTCACCTACTGTGAATATTGTAACTTTGATTTTTCTAATCTCATCTATTCTGTTTATTACTGCACAAATCATTTCTCCCACTTTCCACCGAAATCTGTAAAACCACCATCCTTCACTTCCTTCTTTCCATTGTTGTTGCCACCTTCAGTTTCTGCTTCTTTCCTGATAAACCCGAGTGTTAAATTATTTTCCTTGGCTTCCTTCGAAACCTAATCTCACATTTTCCAATGATACCAAACGTGCCAGAGCACATAAAAACACCCCAATGTGTGAATTCTTTAGTATTTCTCTTGGAATGCCCGGTCTATTGCCTGTGTAAATACACTGTAAATGGGTTCGTTTTTAATATTAACTACTATCACCGTTTGAATTATGTACCAAGCATGGGCAGTGTTGCTTTCAATAATAAAATAAATTGTCCAAAGTGGAAAATCAGGTATTTATATTCTTCACTTTAATCTTCAGCAGCTCTCTTTAGGGGTCGAATCTTCTCGCCTCTGTGGCAGCAAAACCTGTCTGCCAGCGGAACTTTATTAACACAACAAAGCAATAATTAACATAAAGCGTCCGAAATGCTACGTTGTAATTTGGGATATCAAATACAAACCATTATATAAACCTCTGACTTACGTTCGGTTAAAATGTCTTCGTGAATGAGCCCCGCAACAAAAATTAATCAACTGTTTTCTTTTGGAAAATGTATTACAGTTTCACCAGACGCTACGCTACATACGAATGTAGCACATTGTACCGGAAAAGCATCCAATAGTAACAAGACTACTTCCGGTCACTGCTTCAAAATAAGTGTTTGATTAAAACCAATGACTGTAGAAACTTAAAGTGAATTTACTGCTGGAAACAAGATTATATTACGTTTGCCTAAAATAAACTTAAACTAAGTGTAAAAAAAAAAAGCATTTTAGACAAATAAAATTACAAGATAACAAAACTAAATAACATAATTGTCTAAAAAGTGTCTTAACAATTCGTCAGTTTCGCCAACTATGTCAGCACACCAACTCTGAGCCAGCTTTGGTAGGCATGTAAACTGGGTTTTTACATGAGTATGAGTATGTGTGTTAGTAGTGTTTTGTAATTTTGTACAGTTCTGAACTCATCAAACAACATCCATTTCACAGTGAATACATTCTAAACTCCAACTAATAAAACTAACTGAAGTGAACAGTTTAACAATAAGAACTAAACTGGAAAACTGCCCAAGTAACTCAACTGATTTTGAAATTTCCCCACAGATCGGTTTGCCAAGTGTTTTTATTTTGAAATTACAAAATAAAGGGCTGACAGTTTTCTGTAGTTCAGTTCCTGCATTAGAGTTAAATTACATAACAAACGCCACAGTGATTGAATTTAGGATTTTAATCTGGAAAAAATTTACGACTGAAGAGCTTTCTGTCGGTGCTGGCTCTCCTGAATGACCTTTGAACTTTAATTCCCATCTAAAGTCCACGGTTTATTACTTGAGGCTTGTAATTATGTAAGCTCACGTGTGTCTGCCTGTAACTGTTCCAGCTGTGCATTGTTTGACAAAAAAAAAAAAAAAAAAAAACGAGCTGAGTCATTGTTATTTTTCTCTGTAGGGATTATAATTTCTTTATTAATATTGTACAGTAGCTGTATAGTTACAGTTTGCATATACACAAAGTGATGGTAAGCACTTCTCAGAACAATATCTCACTCTCACACCAAACATCACTCATCTTATTGCTTCATATTTTACACAGCTCGTGCTGAAGAAAACGGCGCTTTATTTTGTGGCAAACCTTTCCTGTACACTAGGTGGCAGCAGTGAGCAGCACCAGCACTGATACATGAAAAGAAACAGGAGCAGCGTGTGCTAGTAATGAGAAAAATAATAATAGAAAGCAATGTTTTGTTTTAAATAAAGCAATATAAATCAGGGCCAGAAGCAGAAGCAGTGGAAGCAGTTCTTCCTCCACTCACGGCTAATTTAGCCCCATTTCAACACTGACACAGGTTCTCTTTCCCAGGCCAGAATTAGGCTGGGCTTTCCTTGAAGCCACCTTTCTGAGCAGCCACAGGACCTTTAATTTAACACATTTAACAGCAGATTGACAGAGTAGCGTTTAATTAATGGGTTAATCGTCAGTTTTTACATGAGGGTCGGTATCTTTAGTCTGAAGAAAAATATGCAACAACTAGCAGCATTTTTTTTATCTCCTCTAAATAAAAGTATCACCCATCCTTCACTTTCACACCCTTTTCTCCTCATTCTTGTTTTCCTTCCTCTTTTCCCCCTTTCTCCTCCTTTACCCTCAACAACCATTTTGGCAGTCGAACACATGTACATGTGAGAGCGTGCATTCATCCCATAATAGTTGACAAATGCTTGAATGTCAGATTATGAACTCAGAAACAGCCCATTATTCTGACTTGACTTCAAACCTTTTTGCTTCACCGTGCGTGGGTGGATGCAGATCCCAGCTTCCACGTGTCACAGTCTTGTGGTTGCACTTCCAACTCTTTTCCTCTGATTCATTTTCTGCCGAAACCTGACTCCCGTTAACGTTGTTTACCCTCCCCTCACTTTCCTCTCTCCGGCTCCACTTTCACATTTCACATCTCACACGTACTTTCAGCCTGTAAATTTACTGCATTTACAAATCTTCACGCCGTGCAGCGTGAAGGTGTTTCCACTGTAGCTGAGAAAGAGCGCATTCCTTTGCTATGTCGCTGATGAGGCTGGCATTATTTTAAATTAACACAGTACAAAAATAAAGCGACATTTAAAGAATATTTGGAGAATATCAGACAGAGCTTTATGACTCCAAGCTCATTGTTTCATATTTTAAGCTGCGTGGAGCTTTAAAAAAGCTTTAATTGCTTTTTTAATACTCTTTTTTTTTCATTCAGCATTTCTCATGCAGCTGAACACTTTGAGTTATGAATTTACGTCAGCTCTGCAACATCTTGGTGAAAATGCACACTGCATCTATCACGATTTGGCTCTGTTGCATCCACACAAATAGAAGAAAGTGGCTCCATCTTTGTCCTCCCCTCATTCTGCTCCTTCTTCTCCTTCTTCTTCTTCTTTCCTGCATGCATGCCCCCTCTTCGAGCATGAGGCTCCTGATCTGGGCTTTATGCCAGTGAGCGTTGTCTGGGTTTGATCCTTGGATACAGCTGCAGAGAAAACAAGACAGACACAGAGAGCTAGAAAGAGCAAGCGAGGATGTAGGTGAGATCACAACATCATGTCAACATGTTCTCAAGGTGCCTGAACATCTGAAGGCCAGCAGACTGAGGGGCATCGTGTGGGAAGAAGGTCTTCCTGCATTTGCATGTTTTCTGTGTGGTATAAACTGAACAGAACATAGGACAGACAGGTACTTGACATACTCTTGCTGCTCTTTTACACCATCTATGTGACGCCAAGAGTTGGATGGGGCAAACTTTTCTGCAGTTAAATAGCTCAAAATCAGAAATCTCATCTTTTCTAAGTGTCCTTGACGTCTTATATGCTAACATGAAACCAGCTGCTTGAAACTTCAGAGCAGAATTTCAGTCAGCCCTAACCTTTGAATAAAACTGGACTATTCTTTGAAATAAAATCCTTGTCAAACACACATGAAAAGTTTCTCTCTTGCCTCCCACAGAGCAGCATCTCCACTTCCTACTTTCACATAACCCCTAATCTGGCTTCTCTCCACTGGCCTTCTGTATGTCTTAGAGTTGATTTTATGATTTGCTGCTACATGGCACAACTGTTGGCACCATATGAATATGTTTACAGGCTTAGATCCTCAGCTGGGTCCTCCTGGCACTGTGAAAGTAAGGTGATCGTGTTTATATCATCAGGGTCACTCTACTCTGCCTGAGGAGATAAAACTCACAGTATCATCGACTCCTTTGAAGTCTTTCTCTCTCTTTTTGTCCTTGAGTTGTACCTGTTCTTATACTAATGTCTAACTTTCTCACTGTGATATTTTCACCAGAGTCGCTCTTTTGGTTTCGGTTCTCTCACCCCCAGCAGATTTCTGGGCACGTATCCCTCGCGGTCATTCAGGCGCGCCCACCACCACTCTGTCTCAGTGTCGTCGTGGCGACGCACCACAGTGATAGCATCACCTTCGCTGAAGGAGAGCTCATCAGACTGCTGGGCTGTGTAGTCCCACAGGGCATAGACTAAACCTTTGTTCATCACACCCAACTTTTCCTGCACACCTGTGAGAGACACAACGATGACTTTAGACGTTTACCTGTGCGATTATGGTAATTGCACACGCAGGTGAGTGCGTCTGTATCTTCCTACCGTAAAGGAACTGGGAACACTGGGTGTAGCCCTCTTCCATTTCTTCACATTTGTCCGCGGCTGTTTCCACATCGCTGATCGTTGTGGCAAAAATGGCCGCCCCTGACTCCACCAACATCTTGCAGAGGTGGACGCTGTTACATGAAGCTGCACAGTGCAGCGGGGTCCTGTGAAGACAACAACATTAAAAGGGACCTTGCAAGGAAGAAAAAAAGGAAATTTGATGATATATTATGTTACTGTAATTGCAATAAAGATCTTTTGTAGATCTAAAGCAGAGTCAGCTGAGCTTTTAGTCGCCTTAACTCGCTTGATCAAATTTTGTATGACTGGCAGAGTTTGTGACTTCACAGCAAAAAAAAAAACAAAAACAAACTGTTAGCATAGCAGATATCCAAAACTACCAAACTGCTGTCCCTTTGCTGTTAGCTTCCTTCACAAATAGATTCACCCATAGGTGGGTCTGATCCAGCTTTATAAGCCAGTATTGGGCTCATGAATTCCCCTTATTATTAGGACTATCCCCTCTTTTTGATATCATATTGAGCTAAAAGTAGAAAAAACTGCATATACCAAGCATTTAGAGCAGTATCTGAAATCTGAAACGTTGCCTATGTTTAATATGAGCATCGCAATTCGGTCAGTATATGCAGTCCTATGAAAAATGAAGTACACCATTACCGTTTGTTTCCATAGGAATTAGAAGGGTAAGCATTAGCACCTTTATAAAAACAGAACGAGACACCAGCATATCAGCACAAACTCCTCGTACCAGCTCTCAAGCACAGTGGTGGAGGGATGATGATTTGGGCACCTTGTAGGATTGAGTTACCAAGGGCTTCTCTGTATACCAAAGTATTCTAGAGTCAAACGTGACAGCTGAAGCGTCACTGAAACTAGGTCATGCAGGAACACGATGAGCCTAAGCACAGCAGGAAATCTACAACAGCTGCAATGGCCCATTCAAAGTCCAGACCTCCAAAAGAAAGATTGGGTCAAAATTCCTCCACACTGATGTGAGAGAGTAATGAAATCCTACAGAAAACGATTTCTCCAAGTTACTTAGTTTAGCTGCTAAAGGTGGTTCTGCAAGCTACTGAATCGTGGGCTAGATTTTTTCACAGCACTGCGCACATTCCATGTGAGAGGAAATAAAGAAAAGGATTAGGTCCTCCTTCAACATGAACATTTCTCTTTTTACCAAAGTTCATTCACTTCCAATCAAAGAAAGAAAGAAAAGATGTTCCTGTAATGCATTTTAAAACAACTACAGTTTAAATTAAACTAACCAAGAAAGAATCAAATGCATCAGTAATTAAATCAAGCAACTTGTGGATACAGACCCTAATTGCATATTGTAATCTCCTCCTTCAATACTGCTAAGGCAGCTGAGTCAAAATGAAATTGGAGTCAATTATCTCTGTCACTGCTGCCTCTGAGCCGAGCTCCAGCACCGCCACCACAAAGCGTGCTCATTACTCAAACTCCCTCAAGTCCTTCATGCAGCCGCTGCTCTGTTATTGGTCTCTGTATTACTGCATGACGCACAGACCGAATGAAGGCACTGACCATCCGTCACTGTCGGCTGCGTTCACGTTAACTCCAAAGTCCAGTAGGAACTTCACAATATGGTGATGACCAGCACAGACGGCGTTATGAAGAGGTGTTATGCCTTCGTCGTTGGGCATGCTGGGGTTTTCCACCTGAAATAAAAAGAGATGCGTATAAAGAAATATTAGACTTGGAGAACGCCGGAATAAGTTATTAGCTGCTCACCTCCACAACGGTGATATCAGCCTGGAGAAGCTGAGAATGATCTCAGTGCAAAAGTCAGGAAACAACATGTTTTGAGCAGGTTGAAAACTATTGAGTCTCACAGCCTCAGAGTGTAATAATATCAAACTGAGCTTTTTGTGGATCTGACTGTTTCCTTGAGAACATTAACTTCAGTTTAAAGCCTAAGAAGTCAGTAAGGACTCTCTTCTCCCGTGAGTGATGGCAGGGTTTCCATCGAAAGATGTGAGGCTCTGTTTTCTCTGCTGCTACAGAGTGCATCCCCGACTATAACTTGTACAGTTCCCTGCTGAGACCTCCTCTCTACTGGCACAGATTAAAGGGAAGTATTGTCAGGAAGGTACTGAAAATGCTTTAAAACTGCCTGGTAAATGGCAAATTTGTTGAGGCAGTCTGCATGTGGGTGTAATTACTGGCATGTAAAAATATTACACTGTTGCATAACCCAATGTTTTTTTTAATGCGACACAAAAAAGTAACCTTTACAAGTGTAACCACATTGTGTGATGATTTTCAGCTCTGCTTAAAAATTATCTCAAAATCTGAAGGCTCTGCAGAAGTTTCCCTTGTCTTCTAAGAAGGCCAGCTTTCCATAGTTGACCAGCTGCTACCTCGCACTTCAGAGACTATTTGTTCAACAGGACTAAAGAAAATATCATCAGGACAGCTTCTGAGTTCAAATGCACTCGTTATTTTTTTAAGTTTACTGTTGTATGACACAAGATTTTTGTGGTTTAGGTCATTCTCCAAATGCAGATCATATCTCTGTTGATGATAACCCCTACTGTCTCTTTACTGTAACGGCATATCTCAAGCCTCATCACTCATTCTGACACATTTCAGTGTCTTCACTACAATAAGTTTCTTCTTCTTCTTCTGGGCTCAGTGGGATGCTGGATATCGGCTTCTGGCCCAAATCCTAAATGATAGCGATCCATTCGTGTCTCATCAGTGCTCCAACCTGATCACAGTCGGTGTGCTTCTGCTTTTTAATCACTGACCACATCAAAAATGTCCTCAAAGACCTGTCTTGATGCCTGCTCAATCATCCAGGTAAGAGCATCATCCAAACCGACGGCCAAACTGAGGTCACTTTGATGAGTGATGAAACTGAAATAGTGCTTTCAAATGTCTGTGAGTCAGTTTTCTTGTTTTAGCTTCTGCGTTTAGGAATCATTTGGAACTATGGCTGATGTAGTTATAGAAATAAATTATATTCAACTTAATTTTACCTTTGCAAAGCAACACAGTAATCTTTGCAAGTATGAAAAGTGAGACTGTGTTATAAGAGCACTATAATTGCACAACATCATGTTCTGATTTACCTCATATATGATTCTCTGCACCAGGTCAAACTCTCCCTCCAATGACGCATCCAGGAGAAGAGCCAGAGGGTTAAACTTGACTCTCAGGCCGTGACCGGTTCGCTCTGATGACGGCTTCTTCAGGTTGGTTCGCTTTACCTGCAGCAAACAGCATAAGAGAAACAGTAAAGAAAATGAACCTGGTGTATTGTTGTGTGACAGATGCCCAGGTTTAATGTGTATGCTTTGTGTTGTTGTATACATACCTTAGGCAGAGTGGGCGGGGCAGGAGGAGATGGTGAAGGAGAGATGTGGCCAACTGAGTTTTGAGCAGGACTAGAGCCTCTCTGGTTGTTATTATTTTGGTCCTCTGGTCTCTCAGGTACAGGAATCGGGCTTGATTGGGTCGATGGTGAGACGCCGTTGCCAGTCTCTGCCGCTGCTGTTGTCTCTTTGGATAATTCTGTCGTAACTGCAGGAGGAGACGAACGGCGGGAATCCGAATTCAGGTTTTGGGCTTCACACTCCGCGGCTGCTGGAGCGACCTGTTTATCTCCACGTTCTATGTTTCCATTAGCTGAATGAATGTTGTCCATGTCTCCCAAAAGGCAGTCCGGTTGGTAGAAAGTATTGCCTAGAATTAAAGAAGGAACTTAAATCTATATATATTTAGGCACACAGATGTCACCTGACCATCATATGTCGGTGTCTTACCTGAGCTTCCCTCCATGCCTCCTGCTAATGTGTTGAACCTGCAAAAAAAAAACGGCAAAAACAAATTACATTTTTCCATTTTGATTCTGTTTCTGTCTTAAATTCCTGAAAGTTTTTTGTTTGTCCTGGTGCAGTTAAACATGTGGTAGCACCAACCTCTGGTAGAGCAGTTTTTGGATGTTTGGCCCCTGAGGGCCTTCAGGTTCAGTGATCGAGCTCCGTTTCTTGAGGGGCCGCGGCGCGTTGCTGAAGCGGCGGCGGAGAACCTCCAGGTCTGCATCGCTCTGGTATCGGAGCTGAGAGTGGGCTGTGGGGGACAAAGCTTTAAAGCTACTTTCTTCTTTTGTCATTTGTTCTTGGCAAAATGTATTTTTTTCTGCTCCTGTTTCTTAGATTGTATCTTTTTTCTTTTGCTGAAATTATTCCCAAAAGCTCTTCAGGATAGCGTGATCTGTGACTGATAAGCACACTACCATAACTTAATGAGAACTTTCTTTAAGACTTACAGTATAAAAAAGATATAAATGTGATATTCTGGGATTTAAAAATCTGGTCCTGCTTTTAATGATTTCCAAGGTGTGGGCTACAATTCAAGCGGGCCAAGAGAGATAGATTTTTTAAATGTCTTTTTTTAACATGTTCTCGCATCTTATTTTTGTTATCAAGGGAAAAAGTTAAGTACAAAAAGATCTAAATGTATCATTGGAAAAAGAAAGAATTAAATATATTTTATTTGGCTCACGTGATTAAAGGTTTGGGTGTGTTTCAGGAGATTTGGAAGCAGGCTGCAGTTTGAGAATGGCTGATTTAGCTCTTTCTAAGGAAGGTCCTCTGACTCAATTCTAGGGCTGCTCCCAGGAAATCAATGCTTGACTGAACAACTGACATAAAATTTGTGGTTAAATGATGAAGGAGGCTGGAATCTGCTTTAGTAAGAATAAAAAGCTAATAAGAAGAGTATCACTCAAAGAGACCAGTGAAGACACGGGGAATTTATGAAACTATGCGAGTAATATTTCTGCAGCCAGTGTGACTAAGTGACTGGGTTACTGTAATAAACTTTAAAGTGTGTAGACATGCATTTAACACCCAAACAGAAAATAAACAAATGCATTTTTTATAGTTCAAAGAGCGTTAATTTATACATCTTTTGCATATCTAGATTGCTTGAAATGAGCTTTTTCAATCCTTAGTGTCGTATTTAACATGATGTGACATCTTTTTCAGTGTGCAGACAAATATACTTTTTTTTCAGCACAAAGTTTGGCCTAAAATGTGACAGTGCATTAAGTGCTGCTCCATCATCTGCCTCCATCCTATCCCTGGCTATCATCTGTCACACCAACCCTCTGCATGTCCTCTTTCATTACATCTGTGAATCTTTTCTCTGGTGTTTCTCGTTTCCTCCTGTCGAGGTCCAGCGTTCAGCATCTTTATCACTCTTCTTATTTTAACACAAAATGTGTTTTCTGGTATTAAACACATACAGGAGAAACATTTTAACAAAGAAAGGTAACATTTATTGGTGATTGGTTGCACCTACCAACTGGGGTGAGCTTAGTGGGACTGAGGGGACGAGGGATGTTGTCCACACTGGGTGGAGGTTGAATTTGGCCCTCGCCGCTCTCTCCTCCTTCTCCTTTTCCTCCATCTTTATCTGTAGCTTCCTCCCCTGATATTTTTACTCCTCCTCCTCCCCCCTGGAGGAAAAAGACAGGGGATGGAGAAGTGGAGGAGGAGGGGAGGATGGGTTTACCGTAGACTGTGGAGAGACAGGAAAAAGGATGGGTTATGGTTTGTTTTCACCTGCAGAAGCTGTCAAACTGTCTAAACAAGTAATTGCTGTTTAATCACCTGCTTTGACGGTAGCCCTGTTGCTCAGAGATCCGTAGTTTTTGGCCTGAGGCTGCTGTAGGTACATGCTGTAGATGGAGCTGCTGTTCATAGTAGCAGGGCCCTTCCTGGGGGACTGTGGCCTGGAGGGATGGTCCGGGACGTAGGGACGTACGGCCACCGCCGGAGGGGGATCTGTCCGCTCTGTTTGTGGGGACAGCGGGGAGGGCTGGGAGGTGGTGGCAGAACCTAAGTGCAGAAACAGAAAAACAAAGTTATACAATCAACAGGACTGAAAGAAGAAGAAGAAGATAAGCTTTTATTTTAATAAATAAAACTATTTATTACCTTGGCTTGAGTTAGGAGGGACAGAAATACGGTGCTGTATTTGCTGTGAAGAGGGGGATGATGAATGGGGGGATGAGGCGGCACCGGATCGAGGCCAACCCAGTGTACCAGGGGCAGAACGAGGCAGGGAGCTCGTGGCGCAGTGATGTGCAGCTGCCTGGTGGGTGGCACTGGGGTATGTACCATAACCAGAGGGAAGCTGGTGGGAGGGAGACACAGATATGAAGTATACAGTGGGGCAAAAAAGTATTTAGACAGCCACCGATTGTGCAAGTTCCCCCACTTAAAATGATGACAGAGGTCAGTAATTTGCACCAGAGGTACACTTCAACTTTGAGAGACAGAATGTGAAAAAAAAATCCATGAATCCACATGGTAGGATTTGTAAAGAATTTATTCGTAAATTAGGGTGGAAAATAAGTATTTGGTCAATAACAAAAATACAACTCAATACTTTGTAACATAACCTTTGTTGGCAATAACAGAGTATTTGACTAAATACTTTTTTGCCCCACTGTAACTGCATAACCTATTTTTTTTTTCTTCTTACACCAAGACATTCATGACTGCTTCCCATGGAGATTTTCCTCCTTAGACATTTTGAGTTGAAAAGTTCACACCATCACTTCACTGCTAAGCAGAAGCCTCAAGCGAGCCTTGATACCTCTATAACATCGCTTACAGTGCAATAAATTATTTATTATGATCACAGAATTCATGAGAATAACTAATATAACTGAGAATTACACCAGTACCTGTTCTGGACTGTTGGTCCTCCAGTCTGTTACGCTCTTAGTGATGGTGGGCCACGGTGCTTCATTGGCTGAAGGGAGAAAGCGGCAGAGAGTCAGGGAGCCGAGGAAGGGATCAAAACAGGAAAGGAAATTAAAGTGAGAAAGAAGCAAATAAATCCAAATGGAAAAGACAGATGAAAAAAGATACTATGAACGGTTAAGTAACTAAAAAAATGATCGGTTAAAGGGAGTGTATATAATGTGTATTTGTTGCATATACATGTATATTTTAATGCTGCTAAAATAGCATACACAGAGCATGTCTGTAGTTTACTCGGCAACATAAATCCAAGCGGACAATGCACTGATTCCCAACCAGGCGTACTCCAGGCGCTTACACCTTTCACTTTTCAAGAGTTACAATTAAATTAAAAAAAAAAAGGGTTCTTAGCAAGAAAAAGTGAGAAAATTAAGAATGAATGGTTGAAAAGGACATCTAAAATAACAATACTAAGTAAAGGTAACTCATCAATACTTAAAATTTGTAGCCAATATAATGTAAGTTGTAATAATGCACAGTGACTGACAATAGCAGTCACAGAAAATGACTCGTGGCTGCAGTTAAACTATTTTTACTAGAAGAATAAAACCTCTAAAAAACAGGAAGCCGCTACAATCAGGGTTTAAAACAGAACAAAACTCTACAATGTGAAGTTTAACTCAGCCTCTGTCTCTGCAGAGGTGTTGTTACATAATAAACTGGCTCAGTTCAGTGCAGAGTCACAGTAGTAAATCTTCAGCCACTGTTGTCTGTGACAGCTAAGGTCAACAGCCTAGCTCAATGCTTTGGAATTTCATGGCAACTTGGCCACACCCTTGAAGACATTTAACAGGAAATAGCTTTGTGAAGAAGTCAGGTGATCTTCCAAGGTATTGCAGAAGTGGAGAAGAAATGACTGATGGAGATCCACCATCAAAGCCATGGCGCTAAAATGGCTAAATAAGTGCTGCTAAATAAAATTCCACATAATGTTAAACTCCAGCAGCCATTTACAAACTGTTACCTAACCATTTCGCCCAGTCATGTCACAGTCCTGGCTCATACCAGACTAATACTGATTAACTCTTCAACCCAGGAGCCACGCAGTCTGTACAGTAAGTTGTGCTGCGAAACCTGTTGGCTGCTTTAACCCGCTGACCTCAGGAAGAAAACAGTCACGACAGGAAACAAGCAGTCAGTTCTGTGAGAGGTGGAAACTTGGCCGCCTGCCCCTGAGAGCCCAGATTAGAAGCAGTCACTCAGTGTTATAGAGGAAAGACAGTTTACAGCACAGTCACGGTACGTCCTGGTGCAAACGACAAACGGGTCATGCAGTAAAGCGTTTCAGCCTCACCACTCAAGTCTCTTTAGTTCACCATTTTTAAGCGTTTGAGTTTGATATTCTGTCTGTAAAATATGATGTTGCCATAATCAGCAGCCACAGCATTTAATGCAAACAAATGATTAAATGCAATGCTCTGCTGAGAAATCTCTCCTCCTGCCTTTGACGTAGATAACAGCCCAGCTCTGTATCTGAACAGCATCATGGTGGCTCTGTGGTTCCAGGCAGACCATTCTGTTTCTGAGTTCTCCCCTCTGAGCTCCAGTTTCTCTCTCCATTTAAAAACATCTAATTTGATGCTGTGAGGACGCTTTCACAAGAGAGATTTCACTTCCTGTTTAAATAAAGGTTTGGCTGAAAAACTGCACGCTCATACAGTAATGAAATCAACAGGCACACATGCTAAAGCATAACCTGATTTATAGTCTATTTTTCTTTAAATGCGAACATGTTTTACAAGATAAAATCATTTCGTATTAAAAACAGAGCGAATTCACGACAATGTTTTTGAAACGTGAAGCGTAATTTTGATCTTCTTTTGCTGCTGGTTCAGTGAATTTTGGTCGGAGAGAGACAAAAGCTGCAGTTTCGGAATCTGTGAGATGTCAGCTTTCAGCCCCGACAGCGTGTCCGTGGACGTGCCGTCAGGTGAACGGTCCACACTTTGTGTTTACATCTTTTTGCGGAATCCGTTTACCTGCTCTTTAATAGTTCTGCTGGTTGTTGAAATAGTTTTGTGAGCTTTAACATGAGATGCTGGCATTTCTTGCAAAATACATTTATATTCAAAAATCAATTCAGGATTTAATGAATCGATATTGTATTTTTCCAAACTAAAATCGATTTGAATCGGAGAAAAACGATTTTTTTAAACACATCACAATTATTGAGGTCATATATAAGAGAGGATCACGATCATTTTCTCACAGACTTTTATATAATCTGACTTCTATTTACAGCTGGAGAAGTCGCACCCTGATGGCCATGAATAAAAATGCAGCTTTTCAGAGCCAGACTCAACAGCCACCTTTCATATACAGTCACACTACAAAAACTGCTTACAAATGGCCTCACGTAATGAGAAGGAACTGAAGGAGTTCACCAGAAACAGATCCGACATCTTTCACCCAACCATCAGGATGCACAACAGAAAGCTTTAGATCCAAATATAAAATTATTATAAAAAGTAGTGTAATAAATATCCATCGTTTCAGCACTTTCTAGCAAATATGAGCCAGTTTTGTTTAACATATTTTAAACAAATAAATGATTCCTTGCTTTGCTTTTTTTCTGGGCTTAATCTCCCCAATGACATCACCCTCTCACCTAAAACCTCTTGTTATCCGACTCCCTCACACACTCATCACACATACTAAAGATAGCTACAATTCAGGCTTTCTCTCATTCATGTGCAATGGCCCCCTGCCCAGTAGACTGTTGATTTGATTTACAACTACGAATTTTCCGCATTACATAAGCAGCGACATTAATAGAACTGTGGCATTTGCTTTGGGATTCAAGAACACAATGGGTGTTAAAACAAAGCTGGTTGAAGACTCTTTATTTTACTTCAGTGTAGGTGAAAAAAATAGATATCGGCAGTTTAAATTGTATTTTTCCACACTGTGTAGGAAGAGATGTCGGAATAAATAAACTCGAGTCTAAAGCCAGACTTTGGTTTATTTTCTGAAGCTGTGCTTCTTAACCCTGAGCAGCTGTTGGCTATCAGATGGCATGTCTGCACCCTTGTACACTCGACCTTTACAATTTAGGGTCCTTTGAGCAGCTGATTCAATTATGTTTTGTCTCTTTACCATCTGGTCTGCATAGCGGTTTAAACACGAGCGTGCTCGGTTTGAATGCATCCACTCTGGGAGTCAGATTAAGAAAATGTGTGCTGTGAATGCCCTTTTCTATTTTGGGTCTTTGCAGCTGGCTCCAAAAGTGAGTCAGTCCCTATAAACTCCCGTGTTAAAATGTTCAAGTTTACAGCAGATATGAACACATTTAGAACCACATACACAGAAATTTTAAGCTCTCTGTATTAAATTTCCCCTTCATGACAATAACGGAGGTCAACTTTTAGTAAACTCAGTTCCTTAAACTGAACCGCTCAACTACATCTGTGGCATTTTGGAACATACTGGAATCTTTTTAAAATCCATTATCTGAAAATGACAGTGATCGCTATGTAGACTGCTGGACTAACCTCCTAATTAACTTGCACTAATTAGCAGGAATACAGTCTATGATAACTGCTCATGAACATGTTTTTCTGACACACACACAGAGACACACACACACACACACACACACTTATTCCTGGACAGAAAAATAACTTCTTGCTGGACTGGGATGGTTTATAAATCGAATAAAACATCTTGCTCTGAATGAGCACCATCACTGGATCTTTCTAAAAATATATATATATATAAAATAGTGTCAGCCCTAGATTTGAAACCTCTGACCTGATTTGAACCGATTTAACGAATGTTATGTGCCTTGTATATGAGGAGCTGTACACAAAATCTCAGTCTCCTACCTGCAAAACTGTGTTTTCTACAAGGCTCCAAATCTGCTGTCTCAGATCACACATCTGACATTAACTTTCTATGTTAACTCAAGCTGCATGTCTCCAGTTACTCTCAAGAGCAGCACCCTGACCTCCTTAGAGGCCATATTTACAGAGCCATACCACCAAATATTCACCCTAAAAAACTCACACAAGCAGTTTCTAGATAACAGAATGTTTAAACGTCTGCTCAAAAAATCTATTAAGTGAATCTTTCGAGTGGTCATCCCCTTCTTTTTCACATAAACATGTGGTGCTATGTTGAAATAATATTATAACCTATAAACTAATTTTCACTACTATCCCATACACTGTTTTGATACTTTACACTTGGATTTGTGTAAGGTGACTTTTGGCAACTGAGCAACTTGGTTTTTGTGTAAAAACGAGGAGTTAAGGCTGAAGGTGCTGCTAGCATCGTGCTATCACCAATAAACCCAGCGGTGAGTAAGTGTGTTTAGTGGTTTCTCCTGGACTCACTGTTACTGTCGCCCCCCTGAGGGGACAGAGGCCCCTCCCACCGCTCAGTGGGCTCTGACAGGACGATGTCTAAATCTGACTCTTTCCATTGGCTGGGAGGCTTCCTGATGGCACTCCTCTCTTCCTCTGAAAGGCCACACCCACCACCACAGACAACACCAACCACGAGACAGTAACACCCACCAAACAACAGCACAGACGTAAACATCACCACCATGACATCGGAATGACGAAAACAACAGCGAGACCCACACCAGCACCACAACACATTACAAAACAGCAATCACAGAACCACCACATTAAATCATTGAACATTGGAGAGAACACCGACAGAGAAGGGGAAGAGGGAAAAAACACGACAGGAGAAAGAAATGGAAGAAGAGCAAGTTAGAGGTCAGACAGTGATAAAGACAAACCAAGTCTGGTAAAGCACAGAGACTTAAAATGGGGGGAAAAAACAAAACAAAATAAACATCCACCAACCTGAGAGGGAGCGAATGTGGCTGAGAGGGGTGGGTTTGGGCGGTGGGTCAGCTGGGAGCGGGTACCCTGGCTCTTGTCTCCCCTCGGATGGAACCTGGATGTAGGGGCAGACAGCTGCCACTCGACCCGAAACTCCAGCACCGGGGTGGGAAGAGCTTTGAGGGGAGGACAGAGTGCCTCCATTCATACGACTTAACTGAAGTGGACACACACAGACACCCAGAATGAGACTCATATAACATGATAAAGAAAGACCAGACTTCTTTGCAGACTGCACCTCTGCTCTCTTCTTATGCAGGCGTTCTCTCAGGTCACCGATGCGTTGATCCATCACGGTCACCTGGGCGTTCCTCTTGTTCAGCAGCTCCTTATTCTGGGCCAACTTGCTGCTCTGCTCCAGATTGTGCCGGTTACGAGCCTTAAAAACCCCCAAAACGTTTTACTCACATTTATGATTTCTGACACCCAAAGCAGGCAGGAGAAGGTCGCACTAAACATCTTTTTTTCTGCAATATTTTTATTATGTTTTTGATTGGTTTTAAAATAGCTGTGATCAGACAGCCACATTATATCCACTGTAGGTACCAAACTAGTATAACCTCATGGCATTCACAGTGTTTATTGCATTGCTTATTTGCATGAGCTTCTAAAACATATTGTTCCCACATGCTTAGATGGTTTGGTGGTGCAGCGGAGGTGTTGGTAGAACAGGTGTCCTTTGTTTTTCCAACCAGATTGAGACATAAACATTTACTACACATCTTTTCAATTAGCCGTAAAGATTGCTTGGCAAAGGCCAAGTGTTTGCTCAGGGTATAGTTTACCTGCAGCTCCTGGTAAAGTTTCCTCAGCTCCAGAGCTGCAGGGCCTGAAAGAGGCGATCCCTTATGACCAGTGCCTGCACCCTGGGGTCCCGTGGGTGCCCCCTGACCTGGTGCACCAGAGTGTAGCTGCAGGCGTCCTCTCCTCAAATCCTCCAGCTGCTGAGTCAACTGTTAGACCAAAATTAAATACATATATGTGCACATATATCTTATCAAATCAAATCTGCTTCAAAGTTTATAGAAACCAAATAAATTTTCATACCTGGTCGACTCTGATCACCGCAGTCTGCAGCTCCGCCTGCTTCTCCTGAAACAGGCTGCTCACATGGTCAATCTCTGCAGCTACACACAGAGAGCAGGACGTCAGATTGAAATTACATCGCTGTAGTTATTAAGATTTTAGTGCTCAGATTCTACAGAAATACATATAAACACCGAGCACGCTGTAAGGGACTGAGTAAATGGTCAAAAAAAATCCCTCATGCTGCAGCATCAAGGCTTTATGAGGTTAAATTCATGGTCTTTTAATATGCAGTCGTTTACTTCAGGGCCTGTAATCCACAGTCACCAACTCTACAGTGTTACAGAGTGTTTAGGCTTACAGAGGTTTCCGTTGATCAGTTTGCTGTAGTCGACTTGGCCTCTCATGGCTCGGATCTTCTTCAGCTTCGCTTCCTGCGTCTCCACTCGCTCTTTGAGCCGCTGCAGCTTCTCAGCTTCAGACTGAAAAAGAGAAGTCAGTGTTTAAAGTGGTTAAAAACTCCCCATACACTCAAGTGGTGGCAGTTCCAGTCATTTAGGTATACTGAAAGGATACCTGCTCTGTAATTTAACTAAAATGTGACCCAAGATGCAGAAAAATACATGTTTTAGTTGATTATTTACTGTCTCAGTTTCAGGAATAAATGCCTACAATGTGTTTAATTTGAAGATGCTCAAATGAATTCTGAAGGTTATCCAATGAAAGCGCAGGTATTTGCTTTACTTGGAAAATACTTGCAGACAGCAGTAATCAACAGACAGAGCTTCAGCACCTGTTAACATTTAGCCCTCTGACAGACAAACAGGAAACTTAACCTTCAGCGAACTGGCCTCTAGGTTAGACTGCAGTCACATTATTAGATATAAACCACATAAAGGAAGCAGTATGCAGATTATTGTATTTTAAACTGTATTAGTTTGATGAATATATTGCTCACACAATTGTGAGTAAAGCAACAAAGCAAACTTTAAATAGGGTGTCCTTGTGCTGTATAGACTCAAAGGAGACTAACAGAGGTGTGGATCGCACCTGTGACTGTCCCTGGTTGGATCTGCCTCCTTGCTGAAGATACCTCAGTCTCTGTTCCTGCAGGAAACAAAAGTACAGTGAAAGTAGAGTCATTTCCAGACTTTCATTTATTTCATTTGAAAAGTGGCATGGCATTTTCAGTTTTAAAGAAACTAAATCATGTTTTGCAAACCCAGCCAGAAAAAAACTAAAAAATACTATTTTTATATTATAAAAATAAGATTATCTGGTATACCAACTAAACTTAGCGAGGTTGAGCCCGTTTTCACTTGGAGAACCTGAAAGCCTGTTTTCTGAATCAGCTCACTGACTGAGGAGGATCCTACACAAACAGAGGAGCAACAGTGGCATTTGTTCCAGCACTTCAATCAGCAGAATTCAAATTTGATAAACGTGTTGGTGTTATTCGGTTACGTTTTCAGCACTGGCTGTTAAATCCAACTAAATGACTATAGAAATGAAAACTACGTTTCAAGTGGTTTTAAAAGAGCCTCTGACACAAATATTTTGGGTCTTTAATGAATTCAGGCCGGTGCTGTCGACTGATTGGCCAGTTTGCTGTCTGCCTCATTATTTGTCAAGCTGTCATTCAAAAATTTCATGAGTTCTCAGTGAAAAACAAATCACATTCAGTTTATGCACTGATGATAGAATTATTTCACGGTGCTCATGAATTTGATTTCCTCTGTGACCTTTCCAGGGAGTGCCCAACGTTTCGCCCTGTGACAGATGAAATAGGCCCCAGACCTCCACTGCAACCCTGAATTGGTTGAGTGGTTAAGAAGATTAATGGAAAGATGGATAATATTTCCTGGTTTTTGGTGCTTTGAGAACACATGCATGTGTTTTCACATTGTTCCCTCTCATTTTGCACACCTGCATGTTAATCTTATTTTTCATAAATAAAATCTTATTTCAAATGTTGGTGAAATAGATTAGTGTGCCGCTTCATACCATGCATCCTGTTGTACACACATAATACCAGATTATATATATCAGCAGCACTAGCACCAGCAGCTTATTGCCGTGTTTAAGTGTTTATCTTTACTCTACATAAAACATGCATTTTCTGGACCATCACATCTGCAGCTACACACAGCCGTCATCTATCTCAACCTCAACCTTTACTTGAGCCTTAAGATCTTAATAAAGCTGAAACTGTAAGTCAAACTTGGAGACACCAGTTACCCCACTCGTCTAATATTTTACCAAAGAACAGAATGTCAGATTCCTCATTAATGAGGAATTAATTAAAGGCTGGCATCACTTTACCAGGAGCAACAGTGAATTGGAGTACTTAATGACTTAAGTACAGTTTCCACAAACTGCAAAGAAATCTAGTGGGATAAACTGGGCCCTTTGGTGTGCAAGTACTGGTCCGTGGTCCACATGTTGGATGCCCATGTGTTAGACCTAACAGTCAGCTGGTCTTCTGCATTCATAAAATATGAATTATTCATTTAAACGAGAAGTGTTTTCAGTGCTGAATAGTGAGGGCAGGAACACTTAATCATCTGGCCGTGCACATCCTTAGTCAACAGCATAATACTATAATAACTGCCATGCATGCAGTTTATTTTCACCCGATCATCACATCCAACTCCGAAGACCATCAGCTGCTATTGATTTTCATTTAAGCTTGTGTGTATCTATGTATCTGACACACACAATAAACTACAGTGAGGAGACAGAGAAAGGCTGTGATGTGTGATGCTGACTGAAGCAGTTTACACCACTCACTCTGTATTTTGCAGGTACATAGTACGGCTGACCTGTGTGTGTGTGCGTGTGTGTGTGTGTGCATGCGTTTGTGTGTCTCTCTCTTTCACATAAACACACAAAGAGGAGGAGAAAAGGGCATGTTGGCAGGAAGCTGCCCTGCTAACACATTACATAAGAGAAGGGTGTTTAATTACAGACGTAGTGCAGGAATAAAAGTTTTTATGTTTTCGACTTTTTATTTTCCAGGAAGTCATCAATCTACGTTTCGTTATATTAATGTTGAGAAGACAGAAAATGTTTCTACATCAGCGCCTGGGATTTTTTTCATCCAGCAAGGAAATGCTTGAGCAAGCTGGAAGGAAACACTTAATAGCTGTCAAATTACAGAAGCAGTTAAACTGCTGCTTTAAAAAAAAAAAAAAGCTGGATATCAGCATTAAACTGACAGGCAAAAGAAATCACTTCCACAGCAGTCTTGAAAAACTCAAAATGGCCAAATAAAAGTTTGTGGTTGATGCATTTTATCGAAAACTTTACCAAATGAATGCCGTTTGGCTCACTTTCCTGACTCCTTCCTGGAGTACAATACTGGGTAAACTTCCCAGCAGCTGTAGATCCCTGCTGAACTCATTTCCTGCTAACTCAGAAGGCCACTTCCTGAATCTGGGGATGGGGCCGAATGACCATGATCTGTGTCTCCAGATATTTTCTCACATGTGCTGCAGCCCTGAAGCTTTCTAAACATCAGCCAAAAGAGTCAAAAGTGAGAAAAAGTCGAGTTCACACCACATCAAAAAAGAAACATCTTTACCCCTTTCTTTGATAAAGACCTCTGTTCTGAATCCAGGCAGTATTTGTTTATCCCCAAGGGGCAATTAACATACAACAGAGCAGCATAACGTTGACGAGAAGGACAATAAGAACAAGCAATAAGAGTGAGACAATAAATACACAGAATATACAGTTTTAAAATTACACAGTTTTTAAATTAAAGTGACTGAAAGAGGGGGGAGAGAATAACATGAAAGCATGGGTCTATGCTGCCTTGTATCAATGCTTCATGCTTGTGGTGGTTTAATGGTGCAGGAGATATTTTCCTGGCACACATTTGGCCCGGTAGCACCAACCGAGTATTGTTTAAATACCACAGCCTACTTGAACGTTGTTGCTGACCATGTCCATGCCTCTATGACCACAGTGTACTTATCTCAAACTCTAATTAATCTCATATTAGTTTCTTTTACATGAAAATGAGTTCACTTTTAGTCCACTACAGCATGCTTGGGATGTAGTGGAATGGGGATTTGCATCATGGTTGTTCAGCCGATAAATCTGCAGCGACTGTGTGAGGCTATCACATCAATATGGACCAAAATCTCAGCACTAGCAAGGTCCACCAAACAACATTTCTACAAGTCTAACTTCTTTTTTATGGTCAGCCTAGCTAAAAATCCATAGCTCAGTCTTCTGCAACAAAGCCGGCTGCAAGGAAAAACAAAACTTGCGTTTACAGTTCCAACACTCTGAAATGGGCTAGAACAAACTGAGCCTGTGGTGCTGTAGTTGCGCTCCTATTTTTAAGTTCAGCTCCTATGTGAAGGCTTTCCAAATGTTCAAACGACCCAAATTATGTTGTTCTAAAACAGAAACTCTTTCATGACAAAACAGACGCACTATGTAAAGACCCACACTGTCCAGTCTCTCAGATCTGCTCAAACTGTCTCCCTTCAACATCAACAACGTGTGCACATCTACAACTGACGGGGTATATATGTACTTGAAAAAAACAACGACAAAAAAACTTAATCTGGGCGTAGCAATATTTTGACCCATGTCACCTTGGGCTTAAGGGGTTAACGTGCAAACTCCCCAGCACAAACTTACTGTGACCTTCAACTGTGCGAGTTTTCATCGATTTGTGCTGATGTGAGAAGAGCGCTGGTAATAGTCTGGAGAGCAGCTGTCATGTGCGCTTCCTCCTGCACGCTCCACCCAGGCAGCTCCCTCAGGTAAACCTCACTGAGTATTTCTAAACCAGACTATCTCCTGTGTGGTGCATGTAAGAAACTGCAGCCTCGGAAAAAGTCTTAACTCAATTCTCCCCAGCCTACGTCTGAAAACGACATCTCTCCTCCAGAGCCAATCTTTCACGTCGTTCCTCAAACCCTGAACTCAATCACACACACACACACAAAAAGATGCATGTGATGTGATGCGCACACACATTCATCTGAGGCTCCAGGGGCCTCAAAGCCGATCTTTTCAGACAGACTCTAATGTAGCTAACCTTACATTAACTGACAGGCAATCCATCCAGCAGCTCTGTGTGCGTGTACAGTATGAGTGAGTGTTTTACCTTGGCGAGCAACATCTGTTGCTGAGCCTCTATTTGTTGTTGTTGTCTTGTGGCCATTTCTTGGAGCTCAGAGAGGGTCAGCTCCACACGGGGAACCTACACCGGCACACAGGGGTTATACATTAATACATTATGTACATAGAGACAGACAGTGTTTTCCCACAGTTTCCATCCATTACACGTCTCACTGTTGCTGTCGAGATGAAAACCCAAACTGTGACAGGAGATAAAGCACAGCTGCACACATATATCACCTCACATTTTAGGTCACTGAGCAGCTTCACTGAATGTTATTAGGCAGGCAGCTGGTGGCTCTGGAAGAGCGACAGAATTATAGTTTAGGGCTAAGAAAAAAAAAATCGCCAGAATCATCCCCTTTCCCTCACAGCATTTCCTTACAGATACATCTCTGGGAGAGTGCTTTGTTCAGGAATATCTTTCTAGAGACTGATGTGTGTTTGCGTGTACGTGTGAGGGTGGGAAACGGGGAGGAATGCCTTTAGCAGACAACAACGGAAGGTTTCAACCCAGCTACATCCTACTATTGTGCACATTTACTTATGAACACACACAGACACACACTGCACCTGGGGTGTTATATTCATTTCCAGTTCACAGTGAAGTCAGACAAGCTGGATATGACTACATCTGTCCTTTAATAGCCAGGTTATCAGAACACGGCTCCACGATTACAATACTGTTCAACAGACTGCGGTACAGTATTATAATATTTAATAATTATTGTTTGACAGTTTGACTCCTACAACACCAGAAAGGTCTGGCCTCTGGAGATATTTTACTATCAGCGTGTGAATGACTGATTATGACATAATACACTACATCAACTTAAGCCATCCTAGGACAGAGAAAATGGAGTTTCAACCTGGGATTAAAAATGCGATCATACTATTAAACCTCAGACAGGCTTACAGCTTCATTTAGTTTAACCCCCCATCCAGAGTAACATTGACGTATGAATATCATCCATCACTCCCATTTGGGCTGAACAAACTCCGCCTATTGTGCTGCAACTGTATTCTTGTGCAAAGTTAATCTCAAATCTGAAGCTTTTCCAAATGTCAAAATGACTCAGATGATGTTCTACAAAAACAGAAACTGTCTTATGGGCAAATGAATGCATGAGCATTAAAGATCAAGACTCTGTACACTGATATCTATTGAAATTTGCTCCCATCAACATCTTCCATTTTTAAGACTCGTCGTGTGACTGTTGTTTCCAATTTTGAACCCCTAACATATGAGCCATCTGCCCACATCACCGGGCGAGAATGTGAGTTGTGAATAATTTTTAAAAAACTGCGAACTTTTCAGTTATGCTTAGTTTATTGCATTACATCACCAAGAAGTATTTATGTCCTTGGTCAGCCTTGGAAACACTATATGATTAGTATAGTAGATTACTTATACGGCACAGATATCTATTAGGGCAGTTTGATCATCTAAAAGGAATCAGTCGGGACCTGAGATGAAACCCTGAGGAATACCAGAGTTAACAGATTGTGGTGGGACAACATTATAAGTAATATAAACGAGTATGGCAAAATCTAAGATGGTTATTAGTATAAATGATATACTCACAAACAGGGAGTATCAGAGTATCAGTAACAGAGGTCTAAACAGTAAAACCAGTGCAGATGGGCCTTAAATGGGAATCGCTTGTAAAGGCCAGCAGGGGGCGGTTGCTCAAGAACAAGACAGATTGGATAAAATTCTTGGCAACTGACTCGTGATTACTTTAGTAAACCCTTTTCTCTTGAGTTTATGGGCTCAATCACTAGTTTCAAGTCCAATGTAATAAAACATGATGTTCATTTTATAAATTATGGTCCTTATTAGTGACCCTGAGACCTTGAGTATGCAATGTCCTTCGGTTTCTTTGTCATGTGTTTTCACTTGTGTCATCTGGTTTCAAAAAGCTGAAATGGTAATGGCCAAAATGCTTCAGAAACCAGCGATTACAATGTTATTGGCTGACATTACAGTGGCTACTTCCTTCTTTATACTCAGTCTTTGGATACACAGTTTTAAAGGGTCAGTTCATCTATGTTCAGTGCACTAAAAACATTTTTACTTATGTGAGTTCTGAGTTCTGATCATTGCAGGTTTTTGCCAGATGTCTGCTTGAAACCATGGACTTTTTTTTTTTTTTTTGATGGCGCTCAAGGAAAAAAAATCCCAAATCAGTCTTTTTATCTAAATAATCTACAGTCTTCTCTGTGAGAGCTACATTGGTGTCTGTTTGACTTGAAATGATTATTGGCAGTACTTCAGTGGCCTGAATTTGGGGACTGCTCCGATTATCGGACACAGAAACTGGAGACAGAAGAGTCTGTTGTTACTGGCATTTAATGGGACTTGGAGTAAGGGTTGAGTAGTTCAAGTAAAAATGATTTTTTTTCCCAGTGATAAGACAGAAATAGTTTCCAAACGTTAAATTAGGGTCGAAGAGGACGGAGGCCACTGCAAATTTTGTTAAATGTGTGAAAAAATATTGATGTCTAAGTGGAGACTTAGATGTGCCATGAGTAAGGGAGGCGCTGATGAATAACTCCATTACCCAGAACAGCGCCCTTGGGTTATGACACAAGTTATGAAATCAGTGAAACAAATTAAAATCATCATCAATTTAACTACTGGAAGCTCTAACTCTGGCGGCACTAGTGCTATGCTAAATATCAGTATTGGTGATTAATAGCCCTGACAGCCACACTGTGCTATAGACCGTGGACCGAGTTATGTAAATCTACATAAAACATAATGCACACATAGTGTATTCCACTGCAATACATCATGTTTTAGACAGTGACATTATGCACAATACACAAGGTTTTCCAGGCAGTGTCGCCACATATCATTAGCTAATTGCTGACTTTTGGGATCCTGTGGTTCCTCACTTTGATGTGCAACAATAATTGCATTGTTTTCTCATATCTCAAGAGTAATTTCAGAGCCAATCAGCATAAGACACTTTAAGATTTTTTATATTTTTTAAGCCCTTTCAGTCTGATATCCCTTTAAAATGTATATAATGCATAGATGGAACTACAGGGTGGGGCTTCAGACAAGCAGCAAAAAGCAGTTTTTATGCTTACATGCAGTAACCATACGTGGTTGATGAAGGATGCAGTCAGACTAGGCACACTTGTCTTGTGCCATGCCTGAGCCTGATAGCCTCCCCTCCACACAGACTAAACTAAAACTGTGCAACAGCATGCTTCAGTCTTTTCTGTCCACTGCTGAAACCACTGCTCCTTTCTCTCTCTCCTCTCAGTTCCTCGTTCTTTTAGTGCACGCTCTGCGTTTTTATCATGAAGAAAAGTGCTTTTGCAAAGCATCGTGAGGTTCATGAGTTTATGTATTTATGCTTTAATTGGTGTCATTTCACATCGGCCTTTCTCGTTGCCTTATTGATTTATGAATTTGTTAACATGGCGATTTTCAGTTAAACTTCAGAAATGCTGTTGTTGGTGCCAAAATGTTGAAGTTCTACATAGTTACAACATGCACAACATGTCCTCTCGGACCCACCTGTTAAAGTCAGACAGGGCAGAACGGATGGATGGTCTGACTTTGGGGGTCAAACATGCTCAGGCACAGCTCTGATCACCTAAAGTGAGTATACACTTCATTTTTACTCTGATATAAAGCCGTCCAGAGACCATATATAGATTTCAGGCACCTAGTGACATAATGTGGCAGGACCTGAGATAAATTCTCTCAACTTCCACAGAGTGCAGGATGCCACTGATTGACATATGACCTCATGGTAAATACATTAGTGGCTTACCAAGGCAACCAGAGCCTAAAATGCCCACTAGTGACCAGCAGTCAGTTTCAAAGTCATGCATGATGATGGACTCGTTTCCAGTTGCAGCTTAATGCCCGTACAGTCACCTGGATGAGTTGCCAGCATTCTTTCTCATGCTACATGCATAACAATCCTACTACTGCCAGCACTGAGGACCTTTTAGAGCTGTTCATTCGAATATGTTTTAGTAAAATTTTTCCTGCCGTGTATGATTTTTGTTCCATTTTTCACGTTATTCATTAAATTATATTGTCATCTTTTTTCTGCCTCTGCTCTCCATCACAGCCGAGCCTGCTCCTATTTTACCTTTAAGCAAGAAAAGTAATTGTTTTCTTTCTATTGCTTTTGTATCACGAGTGTTTGCACAGGAGTACACGTGTGTGTTATTTGAAAATGTACTAAACTAGAACCCTGCAATGCATCAGCACTTTTCACATTTTGGAGCCATCGCAAATACATTTTAGAAGCATCTAGAAAAAGCTCTGAAGATTCGACTGCAGCTGGTTTCAGAAAAGCAAACATGATACGTATTGCTCTGTAAACACCCTGAGCAGTTTTGCTGACTTCCTCAGTTTAAAAACCTCCGTCTGCAGGACTGAGGCTGAGGATCGCTTGTCAGTCAAAGCAGTGTGTGAGACAGTTTTCCTGGGATTTCCTGCCACTGAAGTCCTCTAAATGCTTCAGCTTCTAGCTTTCCACTGATTCAAATGGGAACATGCACTCCAGCTACAGGAAAGTTAAAAATTCACCTGACACTTAGCCACAGTGTCATGCCGCTCATGCTGTTAAGACACTCTAACACATCCTGCAGACTGTGTTGCTGCGAGCCCCCCGCTGACGTTAACATGCAGTTCCTACCAGCATCCCGCTGTGCTGTATTTACCTGCAGGCTGTCCCATGTGATCCTGCAGGAGCGGACTTTAATTTTGCTGCATTGTCCTTCAACAGTAAATTCCTGCACCAAATCTACCTCATTCCACTCCATCCTCACAAGCGTCTCAGAGACACGCCGGACCTTAATGCTTTCTGATGGAAAAGCGTTGCCAGAGGCTTGCACGAGAACCGCTTAAAGAGGAGGAAATGAGAGCGATCCTTATCACAACTTTCCCTCTCGTCCGCCTGGTGATGTGCTGAGATTTACGACACTCGCTCTTCCTCTCCCTCACTCGCTCGGCCCACACACCCTCCCTTCTCCTCCTTTCTCTCTCTCTCTCTCATAAAAACTCTCGATTATTAGTGCGTTCTCATGTGACGTTTTTACAGAGAGCAAATCCCACCGATGTGACACCGCTTTCAACTGCCACAGTAAACATGAAAAAACACAAATAGGTGCGAAACGAGAGAAGGAACTCCTCGCCGCCCTCGTTTTCTGTTTTCTTTCAGTATCACCCTCTTTTTCTGTTATTGCTCTCAGTTTCCAGTCTCTTCGACCTCAACCTTTTCTTCATCTATTCGTCTCCACTCCTCCTTCACTTTTCTCTCTGCTTATTAAGCCCCATCTTTCTCCATATCTGTATTCTTTCATCTCTCTTTCTCTCAGTCCTTGTCATTTCTCTGCAGCTGGCTTTTTGCTGCAGCGACATCCTCTCTCACTCTCTTTCCCTCTCTCTCCTCTCACACCTCCCTTTTTCTTTCTCCTACTTTCTCTCAGAAGGAAAATCACTGCACCACAGCCTGATGGGGCACTAGCTGCTCTCATCAACCTCTGCCTCCTGCTCCAGATGTGTGGTGTAAAAAAGGTGAAGATGATCAATGGCTGTGGTAGTATGCATGGCGCACACACTATACAGTTAACAGCTGACTGCTGCTGCGTCATATTTTCATTCACACACACACACACACACACACACACACACACACAGAGTGACATGTGACTCAGTTGCTGCATCACACATTTTCATCTTTCACACAGACAAACACACATTTGTTATTCCTCCTGTTCTGGGTGCAGCCCTCCATGGTCGTGACTGTGCTGTGTGTATAGTATATTGAGCTATGTCAACTATTTATAACCAGCAACACTGATTTTAACATGTTGTACTTTAGGATGTGAGTGTTATTTCTTTATAATGGATGGAAACTTTGTATCATTGTCACTGCAACAGTTGCTTATTGCTTTATAGTGGAGTGGAGTGGAGCTGTGTGCTTCCTAAAGTCCACAATAATCTCCACTGTCTTCTGGGCATTCAGCACCAGGTTGTTGTGGCAAAAAATAGCAAAAATAGAAAAAAAAAATAGCAAAAAATAGCAAAAATGTTACTTTTAACAGTTTAATAGTTGAAGCTCAGATCTCCCAATAATTTAATTCTTACAATGTTTTTCCAAACTTGACTAAAACGTGACCTCTTTTCTATGAGTGACTCCGGGAAGGTTGGCAAAATTACTTGGGTTTTTAAGGAAATGGAAATCTTGACGCTAGTATCTGCAGACTGCAATGGAAACACCAAGAACATTAACTATTGCACCGGTGCCATCAATGAGTTCAGTCTGCAGCCACTTTAAGAAGAGGATCACAGGGCATTCTTCTAAGTTGGGTAAGTTTAAGGGAGATACCAGAGCTTTTAACTTAGTTACTTCTGTAACTAAACATCAATTACATTTAAAGTGTTTTCTTGTTGCGGCCTGCATTGTTGTATTGTTGTTCTAAATGTTTTATAGCAGGTGAATAGTCCGTTTCAGGTTTGCATCACTCATTTAATAATGCATAACACAAAGATTTCAATAAAGAGCTTCAATATTTTTGTGGATACAGTGTTATAGATGCAACATTAGGATGTTCAAAGATCCATATTTGGACTTTGCTTTTAGATGGAGGTGTTCTGGTGCTTTGTTTGGCTCCAGGATCCACATTTTGGCTGTCAAAACCCTTTTCCACCAACACTTTGCTGTGCCAGTGCAGAGCCAGTTCTGTCTTGGTGTCTTTTCAGAAACAGCCCACATTTACAGAATAACGAGAACAAAATATTTACTAATAGAAGTTTGGATCCACTTATCTGTCCTGATTTTCATTTCATTGAAGTTACCCAACTTTTTGTTTTTGGTGAGAACATGTGGAACCAGTTCTAGACTGGAAAAGAGCAATTTGTGCCGTGGACTCCTGATAGACAGAGGAGCTGCTTTCTCACTCATGGTCCAGGTGGAAAACAGTGATCTGAAGGTGACTGAAGTTTCTGACGTGCTCTTTATGCTGTGCCACGTTTCCTTCTTGAAAAAATGATTAAACATCTACATGCCTGGATGGCAGTAGAGTGTGTGATCTGGGTTTTGATCTCAACCATGTGGGTGCTCACCTGCTTTGCTCAGTTGTCAGTTTTGTTGGCTCTAACTGGTGGAGAAGTCCTAGTTTAGGGCAAACAAAATTGGGCTACTTTGATGACAGCAGGGGGTGGCTTTGAGGCTTGGATAGTAATATTTGGTGTCAGACAACCCTGGCAACCTGAGCAGTGTGTGTTTTTCAGCTGTAAACTACTTTCTCATGGTGCAATTGTGCCTATAATCTGAAGCACATGGAGATATTTGACCTTCTTAGTGTGTGCACACTGCCTTTCTCAACAGTGCTCAAAGTTATGCATACAAACACACACATTGTTCTGATCATAGGTCCCTCCAGTAATAAAACCCATCCCCTGCCCATCTGCTGTGCACCTCCAGTAAAAATATTTTTCTAAATTTACAATAACAGCCTTCAGACATTCCTGAAGCCCCAGGCCGGACCAAAGGGGAAAGCTCTGTTATCAGAAGAGCTTCAGTAACCAACATCCACACAGCAGGGTGGCCTGGTGGCTGCAAACATCCTATAACTGAAAGAGCTCATCTTTGAACTTGTCCATCATGTGACCCGACTGTGTCCTTGGGCAAAGCAGTTAACAGCATTTAATTTAAGAGTATAGGAAGCTTCGGCACAGCAGCACCTGGACTTGCGTCACAGGAGGCAATTCAAGTCCGCAAACGCCCCTGACCCTGGACTTTGAAAGGCTTCATATTAATTTAAATCAACACATCCCCTGATGTGTGTTTGGTCAAGAGCGCTCAGACACACCTGACTGCTTAATATATCCCACAGCAGCGCTCCCACATGCAGCTGGATGGGGTTGAGTTACACAGAGCAGGATCAGCAAACTGAATTCTGTGCCTTAACTCAAAGTGTGTGACGGCCCTCGTGGTTACTCTGAGGTCAGGGGCGAGGTTTGTAAGAGAGTGTGCTGCAAAGGGAAAGGCCTGCAAGACACCAGCATTAAGTAGTAACAGCTACTCATTTATTGAGCAACTAGCACTGTGTCAGTCAGATGAGAAACTATATGCTAACATGTTTTTCCTAAACAGAATAAAGTGAAACAACACAGCGACCATCTCTAATTTAGAGTATGTGTCAGTCCTTCAAAGAGCGGCACAGTTTGAGGACACAGACGGCTCCTTGATGCAGTTAATGTCAGCATGAAAATTTAATTTCGTCTGTAATTTATTATGCATCAGTACTATTGGCTAACAGCAGGACAGTATATGCTAACAAAATGCACCACTCAGAGCCATGCCAAATGTGTCAGAGGGAATCCTCTTGATTTGTTTTTTCCCTGAGATGCGAGCATAAAATTTTAACACATTTCCCAACCAGCCCCATCTGGACTGGTCATTAGACAGCCATGCCCTCCTTTCCCTAATACTGTTAGAAACTAGCTGGGTCCTGACCAGGTTGGTGTATGCTAATAGCTATTATATGCTACCAACAAACAGAGTTAGTACTTCAAAAACTTTCAGTTCACAATTAAATGTCTATCAGTGTTTTTTGACTTGTGGCTCCGTGTTGCAGTAGTTAAGGCTTCAGGCCACCAAAGATTATTGGGGAAAACGGTGAAATTCGGTAACCAGGGAGTGGGTACAGGAGGTTGCTGGCCAGGTAAAATCGATCCATAATCCACATTGATCCATACGATGACCTGTCTGCAAACGCTCGCCATTTACTCTCCGAGCTCCAGAGAAAGGTGTGGCTTTCTGCTACAATCAACACAATTCAAAAGGTACATCACACCTTTCACAGTTTCACAACTGCTTGATGTGTCGTGTTTTTGTGTTTCAAACTGTGGGCAACCAGGTCAATCTGCTAGTGGCCAAAACAACTGCAAAGAGGTTTTCATTGCTGTACTACAAACCTTTTTGCAACCAATTTCACTTAGTGACTGATAGGAAAGTCCAGCGCCAAAATCCAGTTGGGGAATACATATTTATTCCTAATGACTGGTGATTGTCAAGGCGTCACTGGCTGGTCTCTAGACTCCTGTGATTGGGGCCTAATATATATGCCTTACACACAAAAGATTACCAGTTTCAGACCAGAAGGAGACACAAACCCAGCCTCACAAGCCAGTCATCTTCTATTGCAGGTCCCAAATTCAGATAAATGAAAATGCTGCATCAGAATGGCATCCAACATCTAAAATATATAACAATAAATCTGTGCCAAATCAAACATGTGGATTCAGCTGTTGTGGTAAAGTCTTCAGAAATACTTAAAAAAAATCTGAGCAGTTTGAGGCATAAATGAAACTCTACATGATTTTCTCTGTAGCTGTGCACACACGTAATGAAGGATAGACTGAAAACCTTGTGGCGTAGATGAAAATATCACAACTAAAATCATCATCCAGGAACCACAAATACAGGTAAAAATGTCACTACAATCTGTAAAATATAACCATCAAATATAAATTATTCTTTACTCGACTGACTTTACTAGGCTGCTCTTGGAGCTCGTGTATTTGTCCTTTTTTGTCGGAGAATGACAAAGTCTGGTCTACTTTTTAAAGAAAACAGGGAATACTCACTTATCCTGGATTGTTGCAGTCAAAAACTTAAAGGATGAATCACTATTCATTAGTGAATAACAATTCTAAAAACTACTACACACCGATCTCTTTCACACATCGCTGTCATCTTTACATCATCCTGTGGCAAGAAACAGCATCTGGTGTGCGTTTGTGTGCGTAAGTGAGTGAGCGCTTTTGGATATGATTACACAGCGCCAACAGCTACACCCCAACTCGGAGACACGCTTCCAAATCCCAAAGTAAGGCTGACACACATACACACACGCACACACACACAGACAAAATAACACAGTCAAGCAAGAAGAAGCCACACCCTGTTTTCACAAGATGTAAACCACACTGATTCACTGACACACAGAGAGACACACGGCCAAACGCTCCACCCTGACACATAGACAAACTGCTCGTAAAGTATCCAGCCAATGTGTGTGAGTGCAACCAGAGTCAGAGAATATCTCTCAGAAGTTTAAGGAGGAGAAAACAAGCTTATACACAATTATTCACTCGCTCAAAGTCACCTTCAGATTGGCTTCTGTTTGGTGGAGTTATTCTACTGTTTCATCTAAAGTGAAAAGGTCAAAAAAAGTGGAAATCGCATCAACGTAGCTTCAAACACACACACACACACACACACACACACACACACACACACACACACACACACACACACACACACACACACACACACACACACACACACCCATATAAAAAGAAATGGACCAAAACTCACCCCCTCTGTCTTGTTGTGCCTCAGATCTTTTTGCTTTAAAGCAAATGTTCAAGGATGAAGACGAAGAAACACGGAGACCTTAAGAGTGTGAAGGAGTGTGTGAGGTGAAAGGAAGACGAGACGAGGGAGGAGGAGCTGTTTGGCTCACTAGCAATCCTCTTAGCCTGGTTATGTCATGGGACCAAGCTAATCCTACCTTCACTGACTGACCCACACACACACACACAGAGGATGACCATCCAGCAGACTGACCACCACCAATACGCACAAAAACAGTCTATGACTGGCTAGCCGAGGCCTAACCCAGATATACAAAGCAAATGTGCAGTTTGTGCTGAAACACAATGGTTTGGATGGTTCAAAATAGCTGTTAGTGACAAATTAAAAGCACCAAACATGAGGTCAGTTGCTCTTTTTACTGCATGACCTCAAGATAACAGGATAAGGCACGCTGGCAAAGCAAAACATGGTTAGCTGAAGGACTGACTCAGGCTGGTGACAAAAGACTAATTACCCTTTTTTTCTCTTTGTGAATTTATAAACAGCAATTACAGTGTGCGTGTATAGTGCATGTGCTGTGTTTGTGTGCTCGCATGGTTGTTCCTGGTAGAACAGTTCAATCATCACTGTCACTAATCCCCCGGCTAATCCGCTGCACTACACACACAGACAAATACATACACGCAAACGTGCACATGCATTGTGCTGTACGTGTGGCATTACTGGCTCACAAAGACACACTCATACAATTACTTCGCTGCGACTACGGGGTTTATTTTGTATTCCTCAAATTAAATGCTATTAAGGAAAGTTTAAAGAGCCAGATGTCTTTTATCCTTCGCTGACTGGGATTATTTCTTGCATTTATTTTGAAAGTCAAACCCAAAAGCTATCAAAATAAATTATAGGAACATTTCTGCAAACAGAGGGTATGACTAACCAAATCCCCCTTTAAAGCTCACCAATAAACACTTAGTGTATCTCTATTGGTCCATGCATGAAACACCAATATGTGCGGTACAAACAAGCTTGGTTAACCCTTTTAGATTGCCAGATATCCCTTTAGTTTATGGGTCACATTCAGTCCAATCTGATCTCAAGTGGGCCGGACCTGTAAAACTGCTGCATGATAACCAAAGTGTCTTTTAATGCTTACATCATTTCTTCATCATTTTACAAAAACAGCCCGAGTAGTTAATTTCAGCAGCATGTATTATTACATTTGCAAATCACAGCGAATCTGCAAAAGCAAAAACATGTTGACTTTGAATTTTGAGTTCTAACCATTTCAGATCTAGAATTGACTTTCCAGATATTTCTATGTATGCAAAAGACTGCTGACATGACATCACCAGGAGCAGCAGTGCAGCTTATTAAAAAAACAAACAAATGAGAATAAACTGCATTTTCCATTCTTGCAAAGACATCCAGGTGACCTTTTGACCCCCGGGCTGCATGTTTGTCACCTCTGTGCTAGTATACTTTACCTTTACAGGCCACGATTTCCCTCCTTTTCCAGTCGTTGCTCTTGCCACAGTTTCTAGCAGTAAGCAGAATCCAAATGCAGGACTCGCAGACAAAACAAAGTAAATGAAAACTAACCTTCAATTAAGTCAACAAAAATAACACTCCAAACTCTTGGAAAGAGCACACACAGGGCATTAACACACACAAAAACAACAGGAAACTGAGGCTATATACAAACACACAGACATGCAATCAATGGAAGAGGAAACAGGTGGGAAATGGGGCACAGCTAAAACTAATCACATACAAAAGAAGTAAAACTAAATACAAAACACGAGAGACTAATCATGACGACGAAGAAGATGCGGGAGAAGATTAATAACTCAAAGAACGCAAAATCCAAGCAAACACAAAACCTTAAACAGAAGCTAAACAAGGAGAAATAACCTGAACCTCACAATGACAAAACCCACAGGCCATGATGGCGCTATGCCAAACTGGCTGCAGGTTAAACCACAGACAGCCCAAAGCTGTGGCCTGAAGAGGCCGTGTGCTATCTGGAATCAAGGAAGTCATAACTGACATGGATGGTCTCAAAGCTGTGGATGTTTGTTTATGTGCTGCAGCTCTTCACCGAGTCCTCATCTTCAAATTTTATAACAGAGGTGTTTTGATGAAATTTTACAAACCTGAACCTAACGTGGAGCTTCAGAGGAACAGAAACAATCCCAGTTTAATAAATCAGAATATTCTTTTGGTGCATGCACATCAGTATGAATCCTGCAGTTTTAGAAATAAAACCTCTGATATGTCATGCTTAAATAACTGCATGATATATATTTTTTGTAGTTACATATACAAAACATAGACTGTGTGTATAAACATGCTGTAACTGCACAGAATCAAAATCTCAGGAGACAATGAAAGCCTGGATGTTGAGGTTGAGCCAATTGGAGATGCAGAACGTGGCCTGTCGTGTTCCTCATGTGTGTGTGTGTGCGTGTGTGTGTGTTTGTGTGTACCAACCTTGTCATTAGCACTTTCTGCTGTTGCTGCTGTGGTCCAGCTCTGCTCCAAAGGCTGCTGACTTCCTGCATATAAATGAACAATGAAAAGAAAAGTGTGCAGAGATATTGAAACAGCATATTAAAACTGGACCTGGGTGTGCTGAGCCCTGTGACCTGGCAGACATGTGACTGACACACACAGAAACAGAGCCTTGGCCTTAATTAACCACCGAAGCGCGCGTGTTCGCCTTATCGCAAGGATAAACGAACAGGATGTGAAAATCTGCTTTCTTTTCCCGTCCACCGCATACTAATCATTATTATTATTTTAACACTGTATTTTCAAAATAGAGAATATTTACAGCAAATACTGACGACATAATTGGTGTTCACAAAAAGAACAATAACAATATAGTAAAAAAAAGAGAGAAAATCCTTTTTTTGCACCCAAAAAGAAAAAAAGGGATCCACTTATCTGTCCTTATATGTCATAATTAATTATTATGACATATTAATATCTTCAGTTGAATGTAAGCTCTCCTTTAAGGATGTCAGCACTAGGGATGGGTACCGTCATGGCACCGGTTCTGACATAAACGGTAGTAACCAGACCGAAAAGCAGCGCACATTTCGGTGCTTTATTTCGGTGCTTTTTTTTTCCTGAGCTGTGATACACTTTAGATTCTAGCCAATCATTTTACGTTTCCGAGGATAGTAGGCGGGGCCAGGTACGTACGTTCTTTTAGAGCAGAGCTACAGATTAAAAATGTCCAAGGAGGACCGGTCAAAAGTCTGGCTGTACTTCACAGCAAAATATGCAAACTCAGCAGCAACAAGTGCTTTAAGCTGATACTGTGATACTGTCAAAGGAGGTAACACCTCAAATCCGATGAAACACCTGGCGACGCATAGCGTTTTTTTTAAAAGCCCAGAAATGCGCCGTATTTGATAGCTTGGTGGGAGACCTCACACCGTGCACATCTACTGCGGGTGGGTTGCCAGTTATCGGAGCCGGAGCAACATCCCCCAAAAACCCGAAGAATAGAGTCCTGGCCCCTAGCTCTGCCAGTGTAGCAGAAACGATGACGGATGATGACGGCAGCAGCAGCCGTTCTTCTCTGCGTGAGTAGCTTAATGTTGTTCGTGTGTAATTTACGTTGAGTAGGCTAACCACGTTATTACATTAATGCATGTAAGGTGAACTAGCAAACATCATCATAGCTACATGCGGCTGTCTTCTTGTTTGATGGCAGATACTCCCTTCACCCTGGCCAAAAAGGCTAAAATGACCAAAGAAAAAGTGGAAAACAGTTAAACTTGAGAGGTTTTTGGAAAAAGTTTGTGTTTTTTCCATTGTTTAAGCACTGCTTCCAGCCAAGAGTGATACCATATATGCCCCATAGCTGCAGAAAAGGCTAACATTGTTATCTTTTCACAAAAAAACAGCTGAACATGAGAGGTTTTTGGACAAAGTTGGTGTTCTCCATTCTTTAAGCACCGGTTTGAGCACCGTTTAAGCACCGGCACCGTTTCAAAAGTACCGGTTTGGCACCGGTATCGGATAAAACCTAAACGATACCCATCCCTAGTCAGCACATAGATCACTGGGCAGCCCCAATAAAAATTGCCCAGGATCTTTACAAACTTTACTTTTTACAACTCCACTTATCTTTTAACTACATATTTCCAAAACTTGGAAATATAAGGGCATTCCCAAAAACAGTGAATACACATTCCTAGGGGGTGACCTGTTGGAATGTATTTGATTCACCACAGGACACCATATTTTCCATGTATTATCTTATATTGAATTCCTTTATTTATTACTTAGAAATAAGGAATGGGATCATTTACACTAAACCTCCCAAATATCCTCACCATAGGCTTTCTGTAAATCATCCTGAGAACATTCCCAGCATTGTGATTATATTATTTCTGCAGGATGTTGTAAAAACCCAAAATAAAACCTTTATTTAAAGCAAACTTCACAATAATTTTCTATGGAGCCTGGAAGTGAGCAGGAATCCTGCGACGTCACATAGTGACAAATTTGAAGATATGCATAAAAATCTTTCTGAGGAAGGCCAAAGGTATTTTGAAACTGGGCAAAGGTCATAAGTTTGTTATTTTCATCAAACAGGTCTGCTGTTAGTTTGACACCTTTTCTGCACCAGGATCCAAATACAAGCAGGGAGAAAATCTCTCTTGCTGAGAGGAGGTGTAATGTGGGTAACTAAATCCTTCCTACCAATTTATGTCTGTTTATATCTCGCCATCTTATCATTGTGTTTGGAAGAATTGGATTGTCTTTCGTTTTGAAGCTGGGTTTATTTTCTACATGTAAGCTCTCCTACTAAATCAAAGGCATTACATCCCCATTTCTCAAAAGGAGTTTAAGATAACAGTAAAGCCACTCATGGATGAGCCTGCCATGACATGCCCAATTATAAAATTATAATGTCTAATGTTAGGGAAGGATAAACCTCTGCAGAGAGCTGCACAGTCTTCTCCCTTGCCAAATAAATTTAGAAAAGTCTTTTTCAGTCTCTTTTGCTATCTTAGAAATATATAGTGGTAACAACTGAACAGAATAAAGTAATCTTGGCAGGATATTCATCTTTATAAGAGTTATTCTACCCATCCATGAAGCTGTCAGATTCATCCATCTTGTAAGGTCCTTCCTTTTTTTTTTTCTTTTTGCACTCTGGTCAAATTGTGCCTCAAGAAGGTGTCAATTCAGAGTCAGTCCAGAAGAAAGGGGAAACAGATGGATGTGAAGTTTTACTATAAAACCAACTGGCATTGCTCTTGATTTTATCAAAGTTAATTTTATAGCCTGAGATCCAAAAAAGATAAACCCCCTGACGAGTGAGGCTCTTATCGCCCAACTAGCTCAACCAATGTTGACGGCAAAACTTTCCCCAAAATCCTGGTTAAAAGATTCGAGAACTATCTCCCTCTCTTAGTTAAATCAGACCAGACTGGTTTAGTTAAAAACAGAGCACCTCTTACAAACATGAGAAAATTATAATTATCCAGTTTTCTATAGTGAATAAGATACAGGAGCTTATTATGTCCATGGGTGCAGAGAAGGCTTTTGATCGGGTAGAGTTGCCTTATTCATTTGAGGTCTTAGAAGAGTTTGTACTTGGAGAGGGCTTTATCAATTTTGTCAATTTTGGTCATAAGAAACCATAATAGTACAACAGCACTTCAAACAGATTCTGTGCAAACAAGATATTTTTTGCATGCTGATGATGATCCTCTTCATCTCTACAAATCTATACTCATGTTAATGTTGATCATTCAACATTTTTGGATCTCTTACTAATACCTTAAAATAACTTAATTACATGTAATTATGTAGCTCTGTATTTATCTGTTTTTAATCTATTAATTGCAGGATTCATCTTAGATCTACTAAGATAATAATAATAATGGATTGCATTTATATAGTGCTTTTCGGGGCCCTCAAAGCACTTTACAATCCCACTATTCATTCACTCACATTTGTAGCCACAGCTGCCCTGGGGCAGACTGACAGAAACGAGGCTGCCATATCGCGCCATCGGCCCCTCTGGCCAACACCAGTAGGCGGCAGGTGAAGTGTCTTGCCCAAGGACACAACGACCAAGACTGTCCGAGCCGGGGCTCGAACTGGCAACCTTCCGGTTACAAGACGAACTGCCAACTCTTTGAGCCACGATCGCTCAAAGAGTTGAGCTCAAATGAGACAGGTTCAATCTGGGCTAATCCCAGGCAGCTCCAACTTTCACCTCCAGCCAATAAAGCAGCCACAGCAGCACTCCCCATTCAATAAAGTAGTTAAAATTGTATTTAAGCACCAGCAGAGAGAAAGTTCACATCAAGCAGATCAATAACTAAATATACTGTGTACTCTGCACTTTGGTTTTCACCGTGGGACATCGATCCATCAGTCCATCCATAATCTGACTCTTATCGCGGGAAAGCGGTCTGAGAAGAAATGCTCAGACCTTCCTTTTGATGTAATCACTCCAGAAGTGTCAGGATTTCCTACTCAGCAGACATGCTGAGACACCTCACCTCAGAGGGATCCAGGAGGTATCCTAGTCTGATGATGAGCTATGGCGCCCTTTGAGGTGAGGAGGGTTGCTTCTCTGGGTTGGGAATGAATGACTGCACCAAGTGGTGGAGTTTAATACAGATATCTAAAAATAATTTGGTTTTCTGAATGCTAACCTGAACTAACGAACTGCTTAATGAGATTCTAGTCGTGTTTCTGTGATACTCACAGCCTGTGCATGCATCTTGCAAACGTTAGCCTATATCCTTCTTTCAAACATATTTGTTTGGACCATGGATGTGACCAAGCACACATTGGTTACATCCATCACTCATATACAATCTGTGCTGTGGGCCATATTGCTTCTATTAAGTTACCTCTGTTCCATTCAAATAAGACCAGTTTGCTCTCCATGGACGGACCAATAATTTTTAGGTAATGTGGATTAATTACAGAAGTCTTGATGATGGAAAGTGATATCCTTGCACAGGAAGTGCAAACTCACCACAGGCACCTTCAATAAGGCACTGAGGGCAGATGAAGCTAAATTAGCCTAGGAGCAGGTAATGCATTAGGGTAATGTGATGCTCCAGTCCCTGGAGAGCTATTGGCTCATTTAAGAAGCTGTTTTATTGTATTAGGTGCAGAGCCAAACACAAGCTGGCAGCAGAAGTGTGGGACAGTTTGGCTGCCGCAGGGGGCTGCACCAACAAATCCATCCCTTACAAGCACAGATGATGTTACTCTTTCTGTAGCTACGTGCGCTCACAGCTCAAAACCACATCTGTACTAAAGAAGCAGGCGGACCACAGGGAGAGAGAAGCGCTCCACAGCAGCAGACCAAATGAGCTGCTGTTCTTTTTATGTTACCACAGATCTCCTGGCATATGAACTGCGACTGGATAAAATCTGAGATCCAGACACCATAATGAAAAAATCTCAACAGACACGAGAAAGCTTTAATGGGCTGAGCCAAGATGAAAAAAAACTTGGTGGTGATTAATTCATTTTTCTGAAAAGACTTCACAGCTCGCTAACAGACGATAATAATGAGATTCTAATGAATGATAATTGAGCTTTTTAATGACTGAGGGGCAAGACGGGAACCAGCAGGTGGTGAGGTTGTCCCGTCCCTGTGGGGAGCACCAGACGCAGGCACAAAAACACACCAGCGCTACAGTGACGCCAGTACATGCCTGCTGATGAATGCTTTGGCCGGTAACTCTCAACAAACGTTACACAATCGCTCATTCGTTGATTAAGAAGTTTACGGGGGAAAATCGGGTCATTTCGCCTGCCTGGTTTCACAAAGTTCTTCTTTATGGCTGCCAGCACATCAAAGAGTTGTTTTGGCAGAATATCGCCTGGCGTTTCAGCAGCATTTGTCTGCCCCCTCGCCGTCACACCCCTGCCATTATGTAACTCTAATCATCTTATCTGGCTAATTACTGACCGAGACCCTGAACTCACCTCTAAACCTCATGCACAGCACTTATACCGTGTTTTTCCCACGTTCTCTTCAAATAATACCCCCAAATCCTTTTTTTTTTTGGTTTAACACCAACAGCTGGATATAAACGTAGTTTTTACTGAGAGCTTTAATGAATTCAGTGTGTATGTGTATTTGTTTTGCTGTACCTTGTGTCCAGGAAGGGCAGTGTCTGAGGTAGAAGCTGACCTCGGGCCTCCTGGCTCCCCACTGCTGAAGGAGATCCAACAATAACAACTCCTGAGGGAGAACTCGCTCTGAGAACAGACGAAGGGTGAGAAAACATTTGACAAAGATCCCACTAATTACATAACGTCACACTATTGTGTTATAGAGCTAGAAAGAGATAATTCAGAATTCTTACTTTGTTAAACAGCACATTTACAATTTTATCAGGTCGACATGTATAATTTCACTGACTAGTTTCAAAAAATTACCTGTGCACGTCGTGTACGGCCAAAATTGTCTATAAACGTATCCTCCACACATAGATACTGTAAAATATGTCTTTTTTTACAAACTGTGCAAAAGCTCCTTATAAGAGAATGAATAATCTTTGCTTTGGAATAATGAATAAGAATTCAAAATTGCAGCTGTATTGTTGTTGGCTGTACATCAAGCCACACATGAAAGGTTTGCAACATATATGCAGCATATGCAAGACAGCAACCTATCACCATTGTCTGCACAGTGACAGTGAAACGCACAAAACCCCAAACCTCTTTCTGAGTGGAGCGGGGCTTTAAGGATTTATTTTTACCCTTTTTTGCAAATGTTAGTGTGGAAAAAACCCAGAGAATCAATATTTTCACAGTGAAGTAAGCCAGCTGTGCCCTTGAGGCACAGCCTGTTGTCACGCACCAACACTCCGCACACAATTTATGCCGCCATCTATTATGTGCTGCTTTACACAGACACTCACGAAGACATGGTGTAGTATTAGAGCCGTTTATATCCTGTCTGGCCGCTCAGTCACATCACAAAGCCGCACAAACGCACCGCCGTTACTGCGCAGGCTTCACCGCGTCGACAGCTATGACTGAATGAATGTGGGCCACGCTTTAATGGATGCCCTCAGTGTGTGAATGAGATGGGCTGGTCTATTCATATAGTAAACTTGGAGCACACAGCACTCTTGATTTCACAAGCTGAAGCCGCAGCATACTGTAGGTCTGACTCGGTTTATAATTAGCTTCACAGCAAGTGACTCAGATCTGAGTTACGCCGTGTCGATTATCCTGTCTCTTAATGCAAGATTATAATCATGCAAGTGCTCCGATGCTCCAAAGACAGACTGCCAGTAGTAATTATATGAGCTGGACTCTTTATGACGAGTGTATGGATAAAGAGATGCACTGTGAGAATAGTCCAGTCCCGTTCAGCTAATTTTCTAGATGTAATATCCTGTCTTGTCTTGGCTGATTTCTAACTTTGGTCAAGATTTCTTACTGATTATGATTATAAGCCTGGGCGCCTCCAGGGTGAGGTGTTCAAGGGCACGTCCCACTGGGAGGAGGCCCGGGGCAGACCCAGGACATGCTGGAGAGATTATATTTCTTGGGTGGCCTGGGAATGCCTTGATGTTCACTCGGACAAGCTGGAGGTGGCCGGGGAGAGGGAGGTCTGGGCTTCTCTGCTTAGGCTGCTGCCCCTGTGACCCGGCCCCGGATAAGCGGAAGATGGACGGATGGATTATGATTATAAGTTAACAGAAGATATGAATAGCGGGTTGTTTTAGGGATACATTAGGGATATCCCCTCTCTTTGACATCACTGAGGCGAGAGCAGAAAACCTGACTTAAACAGAGCAGAACTGAGCTTACAGCTTACTGGGGTTATTTGTACTTACACTGACCTCCTTATTTGAAAGTTTGGTTTTAATATGAGCATCCACCACTGGACCAGAGATGTGACAGAATTTAAGCACCTAAAAGGGCCACTGACACTGATCAAATGATGCCACTTTTCAGCTCCGTGTGTGAATCTGCAGCTGCTGAATAATGCATTCGGCGTCTCCACTTTAAAGCTTTCATGAAGTTAATGTCTTGCATTTGCAGCATGTGCTGCTTTCCTTAAGTGATACTAATCAATAAGCATTATCAACCAATGAATGGACTCACCATGCCCGTTCCATACTTCAGCTAGGTGACACTCCCCCTCACCGGCCTCTTTGCAGTACTCCACCACATCGATAACTCTGGTCGCTGGAGTGACAGGGACCTCAGTTAGCATCTGCTGGGTGTCATTGAGGTAAACTGTCAGGATCACCTGCAATCAAAGAAAAATCAGGTTAATATCACTTAGATATTATTTTATATGGACTCAAACTCAGTAAGATTGTTTCCTATGACTCACTGGCTGGAATCAGATCACCAATCTCCAAATGCTGATTAAATAACTAATTTATCAGCCATATTTAAACTCTTATTTTGAAGGAGTTATTGTGGCTGGTAGCGATGATTACATTCAAAGCTAAAAATCCCAGTATGAAGTCAAGACCACCTCTGCAGCTGGATTTCATTATGTGCAGACAACAGGTGAGTCAGCTGTGATATTCAAGTGAAAAATAAATTTAATATAAAAGTAATGTATTAAAAAAACAACACATGTTAATGTTGGGCGATATGAAGGTGACCAAGGAGCAGGGGCAGATTTTGTCCAACAAAAGCATGATATAGTCCTTCATCCATGTCATCACAACACTGATCTCAGCTTAATAACCTCACAAAATCAATATTGTGAGGTCTCACTTTGAATCCTGAGTTACTGTTTTTCTTTGTTGTCTTTTTCTTGTTTTATTTTGGCGTTTCTTTTCTTTCATTTTTAATGTGAGTTTAATGTGCGTCTTCCCCTCTTTCAGTGGCAGATTCTCTTTGTACTCCATGTGAAGTTTTTTTTAGTGTTATAATTCTGTTTTCTGGTGTTTGCCTCTGAATACTCTTTGTTGGGTTTGCTTGTCTGATTTTTATGGACGTCCTCTTTACTTTTTGGCCCAGTAAAGACTGAATCTTTAATTTGTTTTCGAATCTTGTCCTACTCTATTAGTTGTGACACATAACTGGTTGTACACAGAGTAACACACACGGCCAATTCTCTCTATGACAATGGCAAACCCAGCCTAATCCATCCATCCATCAATCCTGCTTATCTGGGTCTGCGTCGCTGGGGCAGCAGTCAAAGAAGAGGTATCTCCTCCATCTTTGCCTGTGGGTCTCCACCAATTGGGACCTGCCTGAAACACCTCGCTTAGGAGACATCGGGTCAGATGAATGACCTCAACGGGCTCTTTTTAATGTGGAATAGCAGCTCTACTCTGAGCCCCTCCAGAATGATTGAGCACCTCACCCTATCTCTAAGGGAGAACCCAGACTTTCCCTGGAAAAAGCTCATTTCTGCTGCTTGTATCCATGATCTCATTCTTCTGGTCACGACCTAAAACTTGTGGATAGGTGAGGGCAAGATCATCTTTACTACTGCTGCACCAATCTGCCACTTCCTCCCCAGGTCACCAATCAACAAGACTCCAGATCACTTGAACTCCAACCAGGGTGGGCACTCCACTTTGTTCCAGCTGAGAACCGTGGGCTCACTCTCATTTTAGTGTCCGTTTATTTCTGTTAACATAAATAGAAAAAGCACTTTATGATTTTAAAGGTGATCTGCGGAGTACTGATCCCCTCTCAATAATTTTGTTATCAAATCCTGTATATTCTGCAGCCAAAAGATTAAAATGTCAATCAGAAAAGGACATCCTGTGTTATCGTCAGTGATGTCACTGGTGATGTCACGCCAGATAGTCAGCCGGCAGTCGAAAGATAAATTTAGGGTAATCTGGGATAGGAGTGCATCGACACACCACAGCGCTCACAGATACATATACACTTTTTAATCTCAGTGTTGCTTTTTCTTTTCTCTCACGCACACACACAAACACACACAGTCTTCCTGTGCAGATACTACAGTATGCACACACTCAAAGTATACTCTGTACACTAATCCTCAGTATTCTATATACCTGTCCCAGATCATGTCAAGTAATCTCTGGCTGCATGCAGACGGACAGAGCAGAGACACGGGCTCTAAAGCTTGGATTAGACACACACACATACACCCACGAGTAAACTCCTAAACCCTGCAAACACACCAGGGGTTTTACTCGTCCACAAATCATTCAAAGTAGGCTAATCGTGGCCTCAGAAGCGCTGTTATGTTTTTCACATGGTCAGAAACATCATTTGTTACACTCACGGGGTGCCGGCTGCAATAAAAGAACATCAAATCATCCAGTGTGCTTTTCTCCTTTAAGTGATTTAATAAAAAAAGACTACACAAAGCAGACAAAGACGAATGCAGTGCAAACACGCTGTCGGTGAATTTCACTAATAATAAATGCTGTATTTGAAACACTGTCTGCAGCACATTTTCTTGTATTTTGACCTTCGAGTGACTGAGTGTGATCACTTATTTATTTACATGTGGCCCTGTAATGTTTTTAATTGTGAAACTGGAAAGTTCGTGGTGTGAGACAATCTGTTTCTCCTAAAACTTTGGCCTGTGAGGGATCATTTATTTCCCAGCATGGCCTTTGGTTTTAATGTCATTTATTGGTAATTAATCAGGCGTCTCATATTAACAGTTATATCTTTCAGATCTTTTAGTAATCTAAATATTTTAAGCGTGTCTCGAGAAATTGTTTCAATTATTACAAATCTACAGTCTTGATGTACAAAGGAAAGTCAAATGAGGGACCGTGCCGAGTGATACAACACAAACATTATAAAAAATGAGGCAGGCCTTTATTGTGGCTGATCAAAAGTCTCAAATACAAAAGTCCAACCAGAACCAGAATCAAAAGAACACTGAATATGCAGAAAAATCAAACAGGAACAAAGCAGCAAACACAGACAGGAACATAACAGATGCTTTGATAAAAGACAAAGAGAAGATGAATTGATTGATGAGCCTTTCTGGAACTAAAACCTCACTGTTGCTCATCTGAACTCAGACTTTCCTGAGAAGGGATGCAAAGAAACCAAAATACAAAGACCAAAGACAGAGTGAGGAACAGAGAGGAAAACACTGAGGGAACCAAGTCTACAGCAAAGAATAAAAATCAAAGCCATAATGTAAAAACAGTAAAATACTGTAGGTGAGCTTCCTCCAGCTCATCTATGGTGCTAGCATCCTGCAATACACGATTCACTCAAGCATAATTTAAAGGTTTAAATGAAACTGTATTTTCTGTTAAACAATCAGATCAGGCTGGTCTAAGCAAGTAAGTTGTATGATTTGTATTTTGTATCAAAATTATTTCAAACCATAACAATTAAAGGAGATCTCAAATTCATCCTTTAAATAAATAAATCAGTTTATTTGCTGAAGCAGTTCAATCGCATGAAGGTAAAGCTGAGCTCTCGGATCCCTCACAGGCTGCCATGTTAACCAGCTGCGTTAAACCTAAAGGCTTGGACACGATGTCTGAGAAGAAAACAAACACTGTTTTGCACTTCGCTGATGTCGTCCTGCATTAAACTTTCCAAAAGCTTCTTCTGGGTTATTATGAACACTGCATAAAAACACGAGCTGACGCGTACAATAGAAAGCTTTTTACCTCCAAATTCTGTCCCAGCTCTGTCTAACATACTGTCCTCACATAACTCCTGCATCCAAACTACAGTCTTCTTTTACAGTTTACCTGGAACTGAAAACCTTATTATGGTGTCAAACTGAAGCATGAAAAGAAAAAAAGATTTTGTGAGCCACTTTGTTAAGAAATATCTAAGTTTCATGATATCGTTTCACCTCCCATGTAAGAGGCTTCTTCATTTCTAAAAAATGGCGGAAAGTCCCAGGTACCATATATCATACCTACAGCCATGTTATAATAATAGCGCTGTATTGGATTGTAGATTCACCATTTGGTAGCATGGCTACAAGCACAATTTGGGCACCTGTTGCTGACCATGTCCATCCCTGTATGACCACAGAGCTTCAGCAGGATGATGCACCATCTATCTGTCTGTCTGTCAATCTTGTTAACATGGAGATTAATCTTTGTGGAATTTTTCTGGCACCTTGTTGAATCTATGCCACAGAGAATTAGGAAAGCTTGGAAGAAAAAAAAGGAGCCGGTCCAACTCAGTACAAGCAAGGTGTACCCAATGAAGTTACAGGTAAATGTGTATCAGTGACACAAAGCAAAAGATCACAAACCAGAAATTCCAATTTTCTATTTTGCAGCAGCACATTTATGTCCTAACTTTAACTCTATACTTTGTGCACATGCAGACCTCTAAAGTTAACAGACCTTTAGTGACTTTCCTAATGTCAGCAAGCATTTAAAGCAGAGTCAGCCTGAAACCAAAAGAACTGACAGTCAACCTTTGAATAATAATAAAGTTCACGGGGACCAGAACTTACTAGGAAAACCACAATGTAAAGATCAGGAATAAAAGCTTTAGTAACAGAACTCACCGTTAGAATAATAACATAAACCCAAACTAAAAAAATGTTCATCAAGAATCTGAAACTCAAAAGCACCGTGACAGCATGTTAGGATCAGTAAAATCACTTGTACTAGTGCTCACTGATCATGTGAACATAATGACCTCACAGTAATGACAGTTCCTTCCTGGCTATCAGTGACTGAGACACACAGAGGCAGATTGAGCTGTAGTTCCTGAAATGCCTGTGGGGCTGAATGGAGTGACTCGGGCTATTTTCAGCATTAGAGAAGGAAAAAACAGAAAGTCAGATAGAGGAAGAGTGAGCCAGGGTGACAAACAGCCCGTGTTAGTGTCTGCAGGAAACAATCAATGCTCGTTTTATTAGTCATTTTAAAACAACACGTTAGCCTCTATCAGGGCCCAAAACTCAAGTACAGAAAACTCCGTCCAGACCTTTCCTAGCAAAAACTAAATAAAACTCACACAACTAACTTCATCATGTTAGACTGAGAAGAACATATATGAAAAAGCAAAGTAGAGCTCTTCTCTCACTCACCCACTGTTTGCTTTTCCTGGTTTGGAGCTGCTGCTTCTTCTTCTTCTGTTTCCTACAATTACTCAGTTTGAAGTTTTCAGACAGAAACACCAGCCGCTCCAAAACCAGCCCCCAAAAACGCCTCATTGGAAAATCACTGAGCAGAAGCACACACACCAGCGTGTGTACACGTGTGTGTGTGTGTGTGCGTGCATGTGTGTGTTTGAGAGCGAGAGTGAGATATATAATTGATGGTGTCAGACAGAGAAGGTAGTGTGTCTGTAGGTGAGAGTCTTTCAAATGTACGTGGAGCAGGGAATACAAATGTGAGAGAGGGTGTCAGTGAGGGAGGAGGGAAGGGAGTCGGCTTTCAGTAAATATAAGGAGAGGGGGTGAGGAAGATGAGCCATAAGAAAGGAAAGGCCAGACTCTGTTCGTGTCTGTTGTTGGGAGTAGACCGTGAGCTGATATTGTTATATGTTCATCATACATCTGGCATGACGGGGGCGGTTCTATTTTTTTGTCGGTGACTGAGTCAAAGGTTTGACTGTAAAACTCGGACGCTTGTCACCATTCAGTTTTAGGTAAAAGTTTAGTTCTTCATGATAAAAGTAAACCAACTTCCAGCTGCTGTGAAAGGCTGCAGTTGGTTTAAATACAACTCGACCTGACGGAAACAAAACAGAGCTTTATTTTAAAGAACATCTGTTAACCACAGTCATATAAAGATGATGTTAAAACAAAAGTAACAAAAAAACAAATCAAGTAGCTAGATGCAGAGGACAGGAAGCACAGGAACATAGATGATGGAGCCAAGAAGGAACACAGACAACAAAGACCATCCCTGATTCTTGTCCCTCTCATCGTGGATGCAGGTGGAGGAGGGGAGCAAAGTACGAGCGGGGAGGACTCGAGACATCGAGACGATGGTATTTGGTACAGCTGCATCACAGATAGTTTTGTTTTAGATGAATTAAAACTACAGCTGAATTTTATAACCTCAGGTGTTGCACTATGAATGACATGTTTTCTATTTAGGACAATGTGATCAAACCTTTTGTTTTTTAAATCATGCACACAGAAGCAGAGCAAATCAGAAGATGAGGAAAGGATGAGGTCACTATGTGACTTTGTTCCACGTTATAAATTTCTCATTTATGAGCTTTTAATTTGACTTTTAGCTTTTAATTGCTGTAATTGCAGTAATTCTTATGTCTAATGAGTAAATTATTGCGTATTAGGGAAGCATAAAGTCTATCACTCACTGTACTTTTCAGCTAACTGGTTATAAAAGAACAAAAAGCTCAACTCTGTGAGTTAACCCTCTCTCGTAACACTCTGCTATTAGCCCTTCCAAGCAAATAGCTAATAGCTCTTCCAAGTTTTGTCAATTGTGATTCACGTGTCAAAAAAAACTATCACGTGGCAACAGCCCAGTGCATTTAGGGATGTAGACATGGTCAAGATGACCTGCTGATGGTCAAACAGAGCATCAGAATGGGGAAGAAAGGTGATTTAAGTGACTTTAAGTGTGTCACGTTTAGGGGTGACAGACAGGCTGATCTGAGGATTTCAGAAACTGCTGATCTGCCTGGATTTTCCTGCACAACCCTCTCTAGGGTGAGAATGGTCTGAAAAAGAGAAACTATCAGTGAGCGGCAGTTCTCTGGTTGAAAATGCCTTGTTAATGCCAGAGTCGGGAGAAAAAGACCAGAATACTTCAGGCTGAGAAGAAGAGAACAGTAACTGAAATAACTTAGTATAGCCAAGGTATGCATGAGAGTATATCTGAATGCAGAAGCAGAAGAGCACACAGGGTGCAGTTCCTCTCAGCCAAGAACTGGAAACTGGGGCTACAAATTTTACCATAAAGACTGCCTGGTTGTTTCAGTCTTGATTTCTGCTCCAACAATTGGATAATTTTCAAAATTTGTCATAAATGACTTGAAAGCATGGCTCTATACTGCTTTGTATCAGCTGTTCAGATTGGTGGTGTGGTAATGGCATGATATTTTTGACAGACTTTGGTCCCCTTGGTACCAACTGAGCGTCATTTAGACTCCACTGCTTACCACAGTACTGTTGCTGGCCATATTACCGTAATCCCTTTATGGCCACAGTTATCCTGGTGCTAGGTTATCTAGGAAAACACGCCATTTCACAAAGCTCAAATTATCTTGAACACGTGTAAATCATAGATCATGGATGTGTGGCTAATTCATCTGCAGCAGCTGTGTGATCCTATCACCTTGTTGAATCCATGCCATGAAGAATTAAGGCGGCTCTAAGGCAAAAAGGAGGTAAACGTTGGTTATAGCAAGGTGTAACTAATAAAGCGGGCAGTCAGTTTAATGTTTGTTGAACAATTACTGCAAAGTGAAATTTTTAAAAAACCTCAACTTAAGAGAAACACCTAAATATAACAATGAAACCACACCACCACCTAATAAACTACAAATCTGCAGAAATATGAGCGTATCTGTATTATTTGAGCTGTGGTGTGGATTGAAGCTGTCCAGCAGCAGCAGTGGTAAAGCTGGAGGGCAGAGATTAGAGAGGCTGCACTGATATGCTGCAGCATGACTGCACTGACACACACACACACACACACACACACACACACACACACACACACACACACACACACACACACACACACACACACACAGATAGGACACAGAAGGTACACTGGCAGAAGAGCTTCACCCCTCGCTCTCTGTTCCTGTCACACAAGGTCACATGTTGGGTGCATGTGCTCAAACACACACAGATACCCTCTGTCTCTGCGGCAGCTATTGGCAGAAAATCAGTACACAGTTCAGTAGAAAAGAGACGTTACATTAACATGCACTGTGACTAAATCTACTGTTCCTCCTGTTCTTGCACACGCGTAATCAGAAATCTTCAACACAGATTATTTATCATGTGACTCTGACTGATATTTATGCCCCACAATCCTTTGCAGCTGCTGCCTGAAGACACTTGAGCCAGACAGTGATGAGTGAGAAGGACTTTTCTTGATTAAAGAGTTATATTCAGAGATACTCGAATTCAAGTGAAGAGCATCATTAAGACGTTTCATCAGTCACACGTGTCATTAATAGATAAGTGGAAAGATTAACTTTTAATCACATAGCAGGCAGTGTTTTTCTTATAAATGATAGCAGTCTGCAACTGCCACGTGTATTATCAGGGCCTTCAGACCAACGAACATCTACTATGAGTTTGGATTTAATACACAAAATGTTTGTCCAAGTTCCTAAAGAGGACAGTGATGTACAACCACCTACAACATACAATACAGGCACAGAACAGAGACAACCGGGCTCTCTCACACCCACTTTTCCAACCATTCGTCCATTACAGCTCTACAGGAAGTACGCTGACTGCAGTGTGCATGTTTGCACGTCACACTAAGGCATATGAGAAACCACTGAGGCATGTTTATCAGCTGTCACCAGCTGTCCACTAGAAGGACAAGTGCTTACAATAAGTTCTTAAACAGCTACAATCATTCAGTGAGCTAATACCGTGTGAACTAACTTGTGTCTGTTTGCAAGTACTGCATGACTGAGTGTGTAAATATCAGAATATTTTAGTATGTTTGTTTAAATAATTTTATGAACGTACGTACATCCAGCCACAGGTTCACCTTTATTTCAGCCTCTAGATGATCTAATGTACCAATGTGTTTCTTTAAAACAAACAAGAAAGTTACAAACTTCATTATTTCTTTGTTTAAAATAATGAGGAAAAAGTAAAATTCATCATACTAGGATAATAATAACCCAAAAAAGGGAATTCCATCCTCCATTACCTTTCAGTTAACCAAAGTCAGGTTGGGGTTGCAGCAATGCTTTTCAGTTCCTCCTCGGGGAATCCCAAGGCTTTCTCAGGACAGATGAGATATATAATCTTTTCAGCAGGTTCTGGGTCTACCCAGGGGTGTCCTCCCAGACGTGTATGCACAGATAGTACGCACCCAGGAGGCATGTACATGCTACCTCAGCTCCTTTCAATATGGAGCAGTGGCTCTAATCCCACCAGATATTCTTGACCCAGTGTCTAAGGCTGATCTCAGAGGAAACTGCTAAGAGTGGACTGCTAAGAAGAAATCGTCACCTTCCAGCTCAGCTCTCTCTTCACCACAGCAGGCCAGTTAAATGCCTGCATTTCCACACTAATCCATCGCTCCACCTCATGCTCCCCTCCCCATTAATCGTGAATAGGATTCCGAGTTACTTGAAATCCAGCCTCTCTTCCCTATAAAATCTCTAAAGGATCAAACTCACTTTGGGGATATTTAATCAAACTTGGAATCCACCACTTGAGACAATAAAACAGACCTCACACTGCAGCTGATTTAGCTTTGGGGCCATCAGTCTATGACCAAGCGACTGGTGGTGAGGGAGCATGACTTCTTTGCATGCCAACAACCAAGAAATAGCCTGGTCCACAGTCCATGTAATCCTCCTCATCATCTTTTTCAAAGAAGCTGAAAGTTCATATTTCATTTGAATCTAGGCCTCGATGGTTCAGAATGCCTACGACATATAAAGTTTCTACAAAGACGGCCTTGTATTTACAGACTGTGAGTCTGTCTTTCACCGCATTAGTTGTATAACCAAGCATAATGGCCGTGTCAGGAAGTGTGTCATTTTCCTGTGAATTATGTAACCAATGTGACTGGATGATGTTTGGGCTGCTGTTGCATTGCTGTTTTGAATGATGATAGACTGTGTTGGGGATGTGGGACTGTAGTGTTCCTATATCTGCTCTACCAGTCGTTCATGGAGAGAAGTTCTCCGGGGAGTGAAATGGTTTGCAGGTGGTTCCTTTCTTCAAAGTTTTGCACCATTTTCCACTTTTTTTTCTGCATGTCCTGCGACTGCTTCTGCTCTTACACTGTTGCCTCCACCTTAGATCTTTCTGGTCTAGGAGCTTAAATTAAATCAGGAAGAAGATCTGAGAGCAGCTGGTTGCAGCAGCCCACACAACTTAAATTAAATTTCTGTGATATTTCAAACGACAGTGCGTTTACTTGTTAATCATGAATCATGAAAGGATAAATCAGCCAACGTGGGTGGGGAGAAAATTTGGAAAGTGTTGCACACTGAATAGAAAATAGCTCGGCCCCTCCAGAGAGGCAGCTTCAAGGAACACCTGCTGTTAAACTGGAGGGATTTAAAGCTTTAACTAGGAGATATGGAGCAGTGCTCACTGAGGGCAGACTGATGACATATTTTAAGCTAACTCAAAAATACAATTAAGCAAACCGTTAAAAATGCTCCAAAAGGTACCCAGAGCACAAAACAGACGTAGAGATATAGTTCAGTGGCTTCCATTAGCAACGTGAAATCTAACAGACAGCAATTAGCTACAGCTGCCTGTGTCAGGACACCACGCCCTTAAATCCAATATCCAGGTGAATGAAACCATGTAAACAGATGATGTAAAGATGGAAGTAGCTTCCACGTCTGTATTCTCTTTAAAGGCCAACAGGGGGCGACTCTTCTGCTTAAAAAAGTGATTTCTGTTTGGATACATAGTGACTTTGATAACAAAGTCACAATTTGAAAAGCTGAGAACACTGCACACTCAAATCTCTCAACTCTTAGAACCACAACATCAATACACAGTGAAGTGATGGTGTGATGTCTGTCTATCATACAGTTTATGGTGTCCTTCAGCCACCTGTAGACTTTTTAGACAGGTAGGAAACTATCTGCAGAGGCTATAACCTCTGCAGATAAAACACTTTTGTTGTAAAGTTGGAGATTTTAACCACAGACCAGATAAAAGAAGCTCCATGGAGCATCGTGGTGGGTTTCCTTTGTTCTTTTTAGCCAGAAGTTACCTGATATGGACGAATGGCTGGAGTGTTAATTTATCGACTAACGCAAGCATTCATAAACTGTCTGGGTAACTTAGGTAGAGGATTAATACAATGCTAGGATTTCACTCACTAAAACTGAAGCACACAGATAATTCAATTCAAAAATGATTTTAAAGACACTAACACCATAAATATAGTGAGAAAGTCCAGTTTTAGGATTCAAAGTAGTGAAGATGAAAACAAGAAATTGCTAATCGGCTCCAGCTGCCTGTCAATGAATGTGGCCACGCCTCTAAGGCAATTATCTAGGTGAAGGAGTGATATTAAGAAGGTGCCTTTATGGATAGGATTAACCTGTCTGTAAAGGCCAAAACCATTTGTGGTACCACCTGTAAATGTGCTTGATATGGGTTAAATATGTAAATTCGGGTGGGGGACTCACTCTGGAGCCAGCCTCAAGTGGCCACTACAGGAACTGCATGTTTTGGCATTTTAACTCAGACTGTTCTTTAGCTCTGGAGGTTGCTGCTTGGTTTCATTGCATCCAAAAATGTTTCCTCTGGTTATTAAAGGTGTGTTGCGCTTAAATGAATAAAGCTTCTAAATAAAAAAAAAGCAAGGAGCATAAACAACAAATAACAAAACAAAAAATTAAAAAACAAAAAACAATCCCAGAGTCACACCAGCCTCCCTACTGCCAGATCTTGGCCTCTGTGTGTGTGTGTGTGTGTGTGTGGGGGGGGGGGGGAGTAGGCCACAGTGACAGCTGAAGGTGATTTGTGTTTCAGCCACCCTACTCTCACTATCCACACCCCCTCACCCACACACCCACAGAACAGTCAGTACCGTCTCTATAGGGACTGTGTGCATTGAGTAAAACATGAGCTACCAGCTCAATGAGAAGCAAAACAATTCTCACACTTGGGGGGCAATACACTGCTGCTGTATTAATAAATCATTTATTTTCATGGACTTTCTTTAGTCTTTCTTTTTCTACAAAGTCTATGCATAACAACTTTTCACAAAATACCACAGTTATTTGACTAAAATAAAGAAATACTCCAAAGCAAAAAGCCACTTGATCCATTTACAAATATTTTCACCAAGCTTAAAATGTTGTTTTTTCCAATCCAGACGTGATGTATTACAGACATTAGCGACGGACAATGCTAAATTTGCTACTGGTAAAAATACACGAATAAAGATAAAATAATATTTAGAGCCTAGAGCATTTCAGGTGTGTCTCTGACACTTAACTTAGATCCAGCAGCACTTAGAGTTAAATTCTAACATAAACGTCCTAAACCAATAGAAATGACTCTGCTCCGTGACGTTTACATGTAACTTCTGTCACCAACATGGCACGCCTACAACATGGCACGCCCCCTCTGTATTTACCATTACATTTTAAGTAAAGACATGTTTTTAAGGGGAAGCTATTGAGCTTTTTCTTATACTCTGTCCTTTCAATTTCATATTATAAGGTAAACAAAAGCGCCAATGGTTACTATGTCAATATATGAGTCTGAATCATGCAAAGCTACTCTAGTAGCAGCATTTGAGCAAAAATATGGCGCTGTAAATGAGTCTTTTAAGGTAAGAGTATAGGTTTTCTGTGCTAAAGCTTTGAATAAAAATTCTGAGGAAGATGCAAAATTTTTCATGAAGTTCAACATAAAATAAAGTAAATGAGAGATTGTACGGCGTTTGTAATATTTCTGTAGCTTCGCTATTCGTGGAAAAAGAAGATACTGACGGCAGTGCTGCCGGCTCTGTACCCAGGAAAATATGTGCCGGCTGCTCAACATTTCAGAAGAAGTTGCCAGATGATATCATGCTCTGTTTTGAATTTGTCGTGTCAGTCTTGTGAGCTGCCCCTGTTTGGAGACACGAGGGCAAAAGAGCTTTAATTGTCAAAACAATACAGTGAACAGTAGCTGGTTTCCAGAACAAGCTAGGAGATGGTGTACTTTGGATCAAAGGTTAGAGAAAGCGCCTGAACCGAGGTGGAGGACTGGAAATTCAGGGTGAGGTCAAAAGTCAAAGTAGCAGGCTTCTATGCCTCTCTTTCTCTGCCTCGCTCTATAGAGTAAACACTTCTGTATATCTTCAGAGTATTGTCTGGAGCTGACAGCAGCCACAAAGAGGTGTAGTGTTTTCTGCCATGTGTCATGTGGGAGAGAGAGAGATAAAGAGAAACGGGAATAGAGGGAGGAAGGACGGAAGGGAAACAGGAATACTAATGTCCACCGATTTCAGGGTTGGTAATTTGAGACTTTTTCTCTAAAAGATGCAGATCAACACAAGCACGAACGCAAACATATATATACATTAACTCTACTGTGTGAATGGAAACATAACATTGGTCGGGACCTTCAGCAAAGTAGATGAAGCAGATGATGCTTTTTATAGACAGTGAATGGAGGTGGCTACTGTCACATCACCCATTAAGTTTGTGAAGTCTCATTTTCAAGCCTCAAGATGGCTGTTTTCGCCATCACTATCTTGGTGTTTTGAAAGCTGATACCAAAAGCAAAGGGTGGATCTCATTGGCTAACGGCTTGTGCCACTGTCGTGATGTTTGAAGTGCAAATATAAATGCAAATGCAAGAAGTGCAACGCTATCAGTGGACCAGAAAAGAGCAGGATGATGAGAAGACTCTAATATTATGCCCCTCGTTAGCACACGCCCTCTGTAAAGCACCTACCCGTTCCAAAATGCACTTTTTTATCTTTTCAGGGATTATATGTTCTAGAACAAAATGTGAAAATGTGTCAAGCTGGTGCTAAACACAGACCCCGCTTCAGGCACCTAACCAAAAACCAGCACAAATGGACCTGGCAGTACAAAAACACTTCAGGCACTCTGCGCTCGACTGCAGATATTTCCTGTGTGTACATACAGAGAACCTCCAGCGTCTGCTGCATAACCCACATTATGATAAGGCTGTTCATAAAGGGTTAATGAGATGTAGTTAATGCTTTATAAATGGTTAAAAGACTTTTGCTTAGACACCAATAGGAAGACACTGATAGGAGGTAATTTGGGACAACTGTGGAAAATCTCAGCACAAAACCAGTGAACCACAGTTTATTTTGTCGTCATGTCCATTTTTCCTCCAAGTCACAGAAACTTGATTCTGTTCATCTGGTTGGAAAGTTTTTAGTGTCAAAAACGTCTTCAATGACTTCCTCAACATCATCTGATGTTGCAACAGTACAGTTGCACCACGATCTCAGTTTCATATTTGTTAATCCTGTCGTGACCATTAATAAATGGCCGTGAGTTCCATTCACAGAGTTGGGAAATGGCTGCAATCACAGCATTGTAAGATGGTGAAAGATGTGCCCTTAGACCCCCTCAGAGATGGGAAGAAAATCTAAAATTACATGAAGTATTGCACTGAGTCACTTTGCAGTCATCTGGCTCAAACAGACTAAATGAAGTCTGGTGTAAAAATGTTTCCCACAATTCCAAACGAATGTTTAAATATTAGGAAAAAAACATGGTGAAAAATATCAGGATACAGTCACATAATCAGCTGTCTTGTTGGTTCTGGCTGATGATTGGCTGTTGTGTGACGTGCACTCACTAAAGTTGAAGGAATGTGAGAAGTGCTGAGCAGTTTAGTTATTTCTTTGGTTCCTTGTCTCTGAATGAAAATTCACCGCTAACATTCCTGGAGATGACATGGGAAGTGCTCAAAGCGTTTCCTAAACTGTGCGTTGGTTTCCAAGTTCGTGCCGCTCTTGAAAATTAAACAGTTAAGTGGAAAACAAGGGTAAAAATTGGACTGTCACAGCACTTTACATGCTGAGCTTCTCATGTATTAGAAAACTACAGTTTTATTGAGTCCAACTATTGAGCCACTTTGTTGCATTGAAATAAAACTTTTTACATAGCTTTATATATTTATTATATATTATATATATTTATTTATATATTTTTATTATTTTTTATTTTTTTAGCCTTTAACCCACTGAATCTGATTTCTTTTTTTCTATTAGGTATCAATACCTTAATGACCTATTACTGCCTTATTTCAACTATTTTGTTAGAAGTAGTACCGGTATTTAATATTTTGGCAGCTGTGTTACAGGAAATTCCAAACTTTTAGAATAAATAAATTCAATCCCAGCCTATCTTATCTTATCCTTATCCTGCCTATCAGTAGTTGCACTTGCACAAGCAAGTGAAAGCTCAGCATGCATTTATATTGAGGTTTGGCACATTTAAATTAATGCACACAGTACGTTTAAAAAATGTTTAATTAATAAATGAACTGAAACAAACTATACCCTCATCCAGACATAGATTGCAGGAGTGAAATGAGCTTATTTCTAAGGGTCTGACGTGTGTTTGAAGCTGTAGGCTCCAGGCTGCTGCCTCAGCTCGACTCTTCAGTTCAGAAGTTGCATATCCATAAACTCCTGGAACCTTTCATGAATGAAAACTCACCGGTAACATTCCTGCTGCTCGCTGCGATGCTGCACCCGTCCCGCTGGAAAAACAACTTTCTCCTCCTTATTTTCCTCTTCTCTCCCCTCTGCGCGTGCTTTTTCTGCCTTTTACCTTTGCTTCGGGACAGTTTTCCATAAATCCGAGCCCTTTTCCTTTTTTCGTCTCTCCCTGCCAGACATCCAGATGCTTGGGAAACCTAAAACTCCAGCTCCTCTCTACTCCTCAGTCCCTCCCTCTTCCTTCCTTCCTTCCTCCCTCTCTCTCTCTCTCTCTCTCTCTCTCTCTCTCCAGGGGGAAATGCAGCTGGATGTTTTTATAAACTTGAATCACCCTTAAAATCTCACTAATTGCATCCTTTGATCAGCTGTGGGCGGTCGTCCGGTTTGGTTTGCGGGGTGAACTGGGTCGCCGTCCTGATCATCCCTCCCATCTGACCCCTGCTCTCCTCCTCCTCTTCCTCCTCTTCTAGTAGTCCTGTAGTAAAAATCGGTGGCTGAACAATCGTTAAAGTAAAGCTTCATATCATTTTGCGTTAATTCATCTGATTTCTGAGTGCGAGCGCCCTCTGTCGGCCTCATGAGCAACAAAAAAAGTTTCACACTACAGAGTGCCTTCTGCCTTGTTCCTGCAAACTCGCCTAACTACGCAGAATATGTGGAGGTATATTCACGGTGACTCGGACTTTTCAGTGCCTGTATTTCCACTGAACGTACAGTGCTGAATGAAGCACTGTGGTACTTAAAAGTACTCACATTAAACCGTAAAATACTGTTATAGCTGGTTTAGCTGAGCTTTAACTTGAACTGAAGTAAAAATACTTCTCAAAGCCAGTGTCATCATTATAAGAAACGCTTGTTTGGGAAGGTATTGTAAAGTATTTTCTAACTTTAATTTTAGTGATCACCAGAACATTAAAACTGCATGTAAAGAACCACCAGTCAAATTTAATTTTTTGTTTTAAGCTTAGGTATTCTAGGTTTCTGCCATAAAATAAGCCTTTAAAAGGTTTATCTCTTTCTTACAATGTCTCTGCTTTATTAGTCAAAACAAAATTATTTACTTCTTCATGTTTACGCTATAAAATGTGTGATGGGCTCAACACTTCAAAGTTGAGTCTGAGATGGAACTATACGAGTAAATTTGCAGATATATGTACTATGGCATATAGCGTAAAGTTTTCTAGCTGAGAGCAGAAATATGGCAGAAACCTGGATTTAAAATGAACCAATCAGGATTCAGTTGACATGTAGACCCAGAAACCATGCCTGTCTGACAGAAAGTGATGTAGGCTTCAGATCTTTTGGCCTTTTATTTAATTTCTTCTCTCTGATTTCATCTTAATCTGATTTTCAACCATTAAAAGAACTTCTGGCTCCATTTCTTTTTCTGCTCTTGCGGCTGATGAATCGCTTGTGTTTTCTTTCATCTTCACAGTAGGTGTGCATCAAGATATGCCTGCCACCTGAAGAGTGTTCTAGCTTGGTTGCTCTGAAAAGGGTTATTTATTGATTTTTCAGTCATGGAAAGGATCCTGCGATCATCCACTAGAGCCATCTTCTGTGCACATGTAGCCACTTTTAGTCAAACCGCTGACTTGGTGGCTCTTGTTGCTGCAGCCCAACGATGGCTGGTTTCACATTTCTCCTTTGATCACACTTTGGTGTCGGTTCAACATCAAAATACCAGATGCCCCGCTTGGAAGAGAAGCCAGACTGTTTAATTAATTAATGTAAGAAATAACATGTCCATTATACACCTCGGGAGTCAGTTTTCCTGGTCCTTTGAAAGAGAGTACATGGATACAGAATAAAGAGTCTCAATTGCTAAGTCTGAAAGCTGAGATTCTTTAAGCTCATTCTGCAGACCTAACCAAAAAAAATAAAAATATTTAGGTAAACAGTTTTACAGCATCAATTAAAATATTGAATAAACTTTACAGTTTTGCAAAATTGTAATTTTTTATAACAGCAGAATTGTTGGGCAAGATATTTTTTTTCAATCCAAGATCCGTCTTAAATTTCCCATCCCCTTTCAAAATTAAACGGGAAGAAGGAAAAACGACGACATAGGACGCCGTGGACTCGCACACAGAGTTTATATAGCTTACACTGAGCTTAGAGATGCTCAGCTGCCATAAATTCAGCAGATTATCACAGAGCTGTCCTCTGCTGCCAAGGACGATTTGTCTGCCCGTGTATGTATTTATGTCCTCAATGAGCCATGATGCTCATTTTAAAGTCATAAACGACTAAATTACTGCCCTAAGTTCATTGAAATGCTTCCTCTGACACGCTGTAGGCCTTTATCAACTAAAACCTGTTATTACTGTGATGTGGTCAATCACTTGTAAACAGAAATTACCTTCATGTTCAAAGCTTTAAATGCATTTGAAGGTTTACAAAGTGCAGCTTGTGGTTTTTCTTTTAAATCTCAGTGAAAATTACTTAATTATTTTTATTTATTTATGTTTTTTAAATCCTGTCTGGCAGCTTTTGCAATCAGAATTATGATCTGAGCCAAACATATTTTGCTTTTCCAAGATTAGCTCTATAAATTCTCTATAGGCTCCTCTTGTACCACATTATATGTGGTACACAGTATGACAATGTCTAAGCTAGGACAGGCAGAGTGTGTGCGTGTGTGTGAGAGACAGAAAGAGACAGAGTGTGAGTGTGTATTTGTTATGAAACATACTTGGGAATGAAGGTGGGAAGCTGTAATAGCGTCCCCCAGGAGCCAGAGGCAGGAAGAGATGGGTCCGGGAGAACTGGGCCATCCGCAGCCCCCAAGAGTACTAAAGACGCAAGGCCACACGTCTCTGCGCGCTCATCCCATCAGGAGGAGGGAGGTCCCAGATGGGGCGCCCACACCAAGGAGTGGTAGTCCCAGAGGAGACAGGCAGTCAACCCTGGTAAAGGCCGCCCACCCCGGTGCGAGCAGAGGGTCCCAGCGCTCCAGGCACGCGAGAACCACCACAGCTCCAGTGTTCAAATTGTAGGATCCATGCTTTCATGTTGTTTAAGACAAACAACATGAAAGCATGGATCCCTCCCACGTCCCACTTTATGAGCACACTTGAGAGTGTTCATACCAACTGAGTACAGAGCCATTAGAGTACAGTTCTTAAGACTGTACTCTAATGGCTCCCACTGTCACCAAATCTCAGTCCCACAGAGCATATTTGGAGCATGAAGAATTGAGGCAGTCCTGAAGGTCAAAGTCCCAGTAGTCACTAGTAAACTGTACCTAATAAATCGGCCCTCACGGTTGGTGGATTATTATCAATCAGCTGCAGCTCGTCAGTTCAAGGTCAGTTCCTGTGCATGTTTTTCTTTTTGTAGGTCAGTCAATAAAACCAATCAACCTTCAGCCATCCACAGGGTCCACGTGATGCTGCGATTCCACTCAGACAAGCACCACCACAGCCGAAGGCCGGCTCGCTTTGTGCAATGGCGAGTTCACAGAAATCAGGCATGGGTAACAGTCCAACCGCTGAGCTGATGCGGAAGATGGCCAGAGCTTTGTGAGGATAAATTATTAATACGTCTGAAATTTTTAAACCCGTACAATGCAGGGATTTTCTGCATATCATTTTGATCAAGGGTTTATTTAATTAAACTTAAATATATTTGTGCCAAAAACAAACAAAAAAAATACGTGTGGCTGAAATGATCAGGACCACAGCATCCCCCCGGATAATTTGGTCTGATTACAGTTTCCTTTATGTGGCTATCACTCTAAATATTTGTCAAATTTATCAATTGATACCAAAGACAATTTAAAAAATGTATTTTCTTAAGTCACAATAACACTGGGACTGCCAAAATTGCCTCATTTTGCATCAAAACATACAACAACCAACAGTTAAGATTACTAAACACTTTAATTTTCCAAGACTAAGATTTTTTTTCCCCCATCCATCAGACAAACATCTCACAAAGAAACAATAAATAACAGATACAAACAGATACAGGGTACAGGAAGGAACAAATAAAATAAAATCTATAAGAAAATAATGGCACAAAGACCAGATACATCTTACAAACACTGACCGAAGAGCTAAGTGGAGCCAGAGATGGATGAGAACTATGGCCAGTAATGTTGCAGTGGCAGCCACTGTGGCTCCACAGTGCCGTTACATGGTTGTTGCAACAGGAACACATAAAGTATTTGGGAGATTATCCTGTTGATCAGAGAGATGAGAAGAACTTTGGCTCTAAAATCATCTGAATGATTGTGTTGCTAACTTATCCCCTAACGTCTAATAGTGAACATTAATGCGTCTGAATGGACCCGAGAGTGGATCTCAGATTTTCATCGAGCAGATTATCCACGCTTTAGTGTTAGCGGGTAGATTAATACCCCATACTGTTTACTGGCCCACAAACGTGTATGATGCAGTGGAAGAAATGTGAATATTTGGACGATTTTAATTATGTTCTTAATGCTTGTCAGTTACTAGGATAATCTACCAAAGCCTTTACATGTTCCTTTGTTAACAACTGTTCTTCCACATGTTAGTCCACTTCCATGGAGGTCAGCGCCAAATATTTATACCCAACACAAGTTTATTCTACAGAAGCTTATGACTGATTTGGGACATAAAAGGAAAGTAGATAATCTAACATTTGCATCACACTGAGAACACCTGTCATCATATGTTTTCATCTTAAATATTGTGTGTTTTCAAACTGAATTCTTCTGGCATTCTGGTTGCAGGACATTGATTTGATCAGTGAGCACAGACTCATAAATAAATCACTCTCAGTCACTGTGTGGATTGATGTGCAATAAACCAACAAGCCTCTATTTATTCAGCATTTAGCTTAGAGCAAATATCAAGCTGCAGACTATAGAACACTGTCAAACACACTGCCAGCTGCATTATTCATCACATCTTATTGGGGTTTTTTATTTTTACATTACAGACAAACAAGCTTTTAAATCTCTGTTTAAGTATTTGTGGGTTTTTGCTACATGTTCAGGGGAGGTTTGAAACCAAAGAAACGGAAATAAAAACTTTAAAACCTCCACTTTCTTTTTGCAAAGAGTCCTACTGTACACAGCAGCTTTGCCCGTTGGCATCTTTGGAGCGCAGACACAGTTTAGGCTTGTAGTTCTCCAGGTAATGCAGCTGCTTGGCATTTAAAGCTCCACGGCGCTTCCTGGCAAAATGGAGGAGACATTAGGCTCAGTTTCCGAAATACAATGCAAGAAAAGGAGGAGCAGCAGAATCAAAGCTTACTGTCTTATTAGGTGCACCGCATCCTCGTATTCCATCCCACATTCAATTAGAGCCAGAGCCACCAACACGGGCGCTCTGAGGACAAACAAGAGGAAGCCTTAGTTAAACTTTAACCCCTGTATGTGACTGGTGGTAGACTATAACAGGTGACTCAGTTGCATTTGTTGGGGGTGATATTTTCCTAGTTTAATCATTTGCCTCCAAGAGAATTCAACTCAGTAACTTTTAAGAGCCTACACTTGTAGCCTTCGCAGCTAAGACAACTACTGACGGACAATTTGGAGCTTTGAGTCACCAAGGGCAGCCTGCAGCTAAAAAACACTGCCATATATTTAGGCTCCAACTTACACACAAGTACAAGCCAGCCAGTTGTAAAGGTTTCCAGAGCTCTGATTTATTTGACACCTGTATGACTTACTTGGCAGGTTTTTTGTGGGAAATAACTGAAACTACCACAGCGAGAGCAAAATGAATGCTTTTGTCAGCTGTCACTTTATTGCAGTCATCCTTAAAGTGTGTTAAACTGACTGTTTATATTATGCTCATTACCAAAATAGGAACTACTATCTTGAAGTGTGAGCACAGTGGCTGCTGTCTGTTTAAGGCTTAGAAGTAGGAAAGATCAAGCAGACACACACTAACCAAACAAAACCTGAAGAGTAAACGCAGCTGAAAACATGCACAACACATTGTGCTGTATATAAAATTATTGTGTACTAAACATCAGAATAAATCACGTGTCAGCTTCATACTGACCGTCCCAATCCAGCTACACAGTGCACAGCCACACAGGAGCCAGGCTCGTCTCGAAACTTTGTCTGCAGAAGGCTCAGCCAATCATCGACCACCTGGTCTGGGGGGGCGGATCCATCATCAAATGGCCAATCCTGAAAAAGAGTAAAGCATTAACTTGAGCTCAGTTTTACTGCAGACCAGTCAGCGTTCATAGGTTTTTAAAATACCTCTAAATTATTTTAGTGACCATCCTTAATGCACGAGACGTTTCTATAATTATAGTTCTATAGTGTATGTGAGGATAATGTGCTGTGTCTGAAAACCAAGCTGCTTTAGCTACTAAAATGACCAAGTGGGGTTTTTTGTATTGGATTCATTTACACACAAATGATTTTTCTCTTTAAAAAATAATTTGTGTTTAAATATTCTATTTAAATTGTTTATCATTATTTATTACAGATATTCCAAAATGTTATGCTATTAGTTATGTTTTTTAAAAACATTCTGAAACTGTGTTCAGCACAAGACTTTAAGTATTTGGGTAACTGAACTGCAAACATTGTACAAATATACCTGAAATCATCAGGTATGTCTTGGGTCTTGTAAGCGAGATATAACACATTGATTTTCTTGTGCTTTAAAGACCCAACTAAGAATGAGCTTTGCAAACCAGCTAAAGCTGTAAACGCTGTGATGTAAGACTAAAGTAAACTAACATAAACAGGGTCTGAAAAGTGAAGCCAAGGTAGAAGAGCCTAACACTTTCATTCTTTGTTGTATGGCCAGAAGGGGCCAGTAGATGCTGGAGAATTAAAAAAAAAAAAAAAAAAAAGAGACTGAACTCACTGACACCTCAATAAAAACCTTCCTGATGAGTTTATGCCCTCGGTCACACATTTTACATCATACTGAACAGAACATTATACCAACTTAGGAAACTGTAATATTTTTTAAAGCTGTTGAGCACAGCTACATCCATCTTTGCACAATCTGCAGTTTGTACGTCTGCTCTGGCTGCTTAGGTGTCAAAGAACAGGTTCTTTAGGATATCTTTCAGTACTGGTCTAGCCACATTTCACCAGAAAACATCAGGATGCAGTGATGAGAAGTGGGACATTATAATAAAATCAAAGTCTATAATATTAAAAAATATATATATAAACCCACACCTTTCCATAACTCTCTTCACACCAGTACATGTAAAAAACCATTAAAAGCTGTAGAAAAATAGACTGAAAAACTCGTAATCTGCTGGGATAGACTCCAACTCAACTATGACCTGAACCAGATAAGAGGGAGAACAGATTCATGGATTCACAGAAAATATCACAGCAGGACAGTGAAATGCATAACTCATTCACCTGAAGGTTAATTTTCTTCTTTCAGCTCATTAATCCTTTAACTACCCTGCAGATCATGTTCTTACTCCTCCCTTTGTGGTTGACGTTCACTCTATTGTTTGATTTAGGTTCTGTGTGTTTTTAGACTTTGGTACTGGAAGCTGGCGTAATCCATTAATGACAGTAGCTGCATTAAACTCAACGTGTGACTCTCTCTTCACAAACTGCTCTTGTGATTATTTACAGCCGCCTAAGTACTGTTTGCTACGCATCACCTACCAGAACCTGGATGCCTTCTTGTTCCACCGGTGTCTTGTCATACGTGGCAGCGCACACTCGCACTAAGGTATTTACTCCGAATGCTTTCAGATCCTACACATCAAATCACACATTTTAACACAACACCCTGCTTCTGTGTCTTCCAAAGGAGAAAATGTGCAGAGATCTTAAACACGTGTTACCTCTATAAACCGTCCGAGTTGTGCATTGGTGGGATTGTGCGTGATGAGGAATCTCAGACAGTCATAGGAGATCTCCACTGGAGCCGGCCGGTTCATTTTTATACCCAGAGAAGCTTATTAATAAAGAATAAAAGTCTGGAAAGTACTGTGCTTCAAAGAGTGGAGTAACAGAGTCTGAGGAAAAACCCTTCTGAGTGTTAAAAACAAAATGCAAACAAACAAACAAACAAAATCTTCCCACTTAAAGAAAAACAATTGTGTTTTTTAGTGAATGTTACTAAATCAATCTCACGAAAATACAAAATTTTGGTCGAGAAATAGAAAAGTAAATTGCCTTGGCAATAAAGTAAAAGTAAAATTGGCTTGGCAAGAGTTAAACTCTTTTTCTTTCAACTCTATTAGCCCATTCAGAGAAGACTTGTACAAATCACAGCAGAAGAAGAAGAGGAGGAGGAGAGGAAAAGCTGGAAAGAAGAAGAGCAGAGAGGAAACTCCCAGGCTGAAACCAATGCTTGCCCCTCTCTCCGAGACAGCTCACAGACTGCAGGGTGGCTCTTCTTCATAAGGGTTGAACGGGATGGCAGTAGGGACCTATGAGGACAGGAAGGGTCGGCCATTTTAGGTCACTTTAAAACAAAAAAGCTTTGCTGTGACTTTTTATTTACTGGTAAACTTTAAATGTAATTCTCATCTAAATAAGATGTTTATATATATATATATATATATATATATATATATATTCTGCTTTACTGTGATGAAATGGTTTTTAAAGTCTCTATAAATTCAAGTTTTTATGTGTCTACTAGTGAATTTTCTGTGATATCAGGACTTTTGAGACAAACAGAGATGGTAAATGGCCTGTATTTGTATAGCGCTTTGCTAGTCCCTAAGGACCCCAGTCATCCACTAGAGGTGGGAATCACCATACATCCCACGATACGATATTATTGCAATTTCTTAAAATATTTTGCGATATTCAGATTCTGTACATAAAGGCAAACTTTATCAATATTCATTTTATCTAATATCAAAGTCTCACACTCAGTCTTTCTCTCATTTCAGTTTTATTGTTGACAAACTGAACGGTTTGTATTACAGTCTAGTCCAACTTAACTGAATGCAACCATCTGGTACAATTATAGCTATTCTGAACTATGCAATTTATGATAACTATGCAGCCCATTCAGCAACTGAAGAATTTGAAAGTAAATTAAAACAAAATATAATTTTACATTAAATAAAAAGTTTTAAACTTAATTAAAATAAAACATGTCTTAAATTAAAAGAAGTAAACTGTCATGTTTATTGCTGCCAAAAAACAAGTTAAACACATTTGGACAGTCAAGCAATGTCAGGATTCTTGCTCAGAAAAAGGATCAACATGCTCTGAAGTCAGAGTTCCAGTCTACAAAAACTTTTTTGTAACAAAATATCGATTTCTGCTGTCCCTGTATCGATACATTATTAGCAAACAAAATATCACGATACTACACAGTATCGATTTTTTCCCCCACCCCTATCATCCACCCATTCACACACACATTCACACACTGGTGATGGCAAGCTACATTGTAGCCACAGCCACCCTGGGGCGCAGTGACAGACTGCCGGACACTGGCGCCACCGGGCCCTCTGACCACCACCAGTAGGCAACGGGTGAAGTGTCTTGCCCAAGGACACAACGACCGAGACTGTCCAAGCCGGGGCTCGAACCGGCAACCTTCCGATTACAAGGCAAATTCCCAACTCTTGAGCCACGATCGCCCCATTTGGAAACAAACAGAGATGGTAATCTCTGCAGTGCAATCCCAGCCATGTTACTGCAAATACTGAACTGCCAGCTGATGGAACGCGTCCGTATCGCTCATTGAAGGAATTTGCGACTGTTATCTGAATCAACGCACTGATTGGATTCCTACATCAGCTGATGGGACTGTGGCTGTGGTAAACGGATGTGGATAGTTAGCTTGACTGTCCTGTTCACATTTTACTGGACATGCAGCTGAACACTCAAAGTCGTTTCAGCTCCACTGCCACACAGACAGATACAGAAAATCTTTACCACCTCATTATTTATAGTTAAGCTCCTTATTGTAACATAAACAGGTTATTCATTGTATCCTGTTTAACTGAGCCCCTTTTTGAGTGACATTTTTTTACCTTTCTGAACTGTTTTACTGTGTGATAATTATGTATTTTATTGACATTGAACCAAGTTATTTTTCATGCTCTGGCTGCATAACAGCTTTTTTTTTTTTTAAATTGGGACATCGAGTTCAGGAAGGGATTGCGTATGAATTCATGCTGTGCATGCAGCTGATTCCCTTTCACCTTCAGGAGAAACTTACTGGTTTTAAAAAATAAGCATTCCTTAAATCATGGTTAGTAGTCATTTTTATAAAGAATTTGCATGACGATCTTCACCACAGTGGACTCTAAGACTGAAGTGAAGACTTTAAGCTTTAATATGGTACGATTAACAAAAGTACAAAAATGGAGCCATGGGTGCCAGGCAGTAGAAGTAAAGCTTTTGATGCTGTAGAGATAACACATCAAGGACTAGACTTTATCCTCAAAGTTTCAAATGAAGGCACCGCCTGCCTTTATCACTCACCTGTGTGCGTGAATGGCAGTGAGTGTGCCTAGCTGACGTCTCCTTTTCACTTGTCCACAATAAGCAGCAGGTGCTGGGCTTGGCAAAACTCCCCTCCAAGCCTCGCCAACGCCATACATGTGCAGCCTGAGAGCGAGACATGAAGAAGAGATGAAGTCATGAGACCAGAGTGCACAACATTTTCACCCTTTGTCCTCCTGTAACCATTTAATGGTTTATAAAAGTGAACACAAAAAACACGTGGCTCATAAAAGAATAAAGTGATACATAGACTCATCCCTACTAAAACCCAGCAAAGATACGAGACAGAGGAGCAACTGAAAAAAAACAAAGAGAGAACACACAACCATGCAAACACTAGAGTGAAATCTGCGATCTCGGTCTTGAGTGTTTTTACAGTTTGGCATTTCCTTAGTGCATCAAGATATTCTTGCTGTGTTTTACAAGTTTTACAAGCAGATGGATAAACCCCGAGCCCACCGAGTTCACGTAGCATCTCCTATTCAGCTTGGTTATGTTTTGAACTTTTTGCAAACTCTATTCCAGTATATCTGAGAATTTAACTACCAAATATAGTAAAATATATCAATTCATTTGTGTGAAAACCTTAGAGAATTTAGTTGTGCTCCTGTAGAGAAAAGTCTAGAACTAAGGCACTTTTGGGAGTTTTCCTTCAACCTCATAAAAGTACAGAAAAAAAATGTAGCTTCCTTTTCTATTTAGAAGGCTGGGAAAGAAAATACAGGATATTTATCCTTCATATGATCAAGCAGACTGATAGGTGAACTGCCACTGTGAATACTGAAGGATTATAGACAGAGCTGTAGTCTTAACATAGTCATAACAATCTTAATGACATAAATAAAGCTTATTGACTACCTAATAAAGCTAATAAAGCTACCTGTGCATGATAGCTGATATCTGGATAATAGTTTGGGATGACAAATAATGATATATGAAATACTCAGTGGTGTAGCTGTCTTGGTCTGACCTTCCTACCTGACCCAAAATCTCATGGTACATCTGTGTTACTCTTACAGAGAACAAATGATTCAGCCTGTAAAACCGCAAACCTAAAACACAGACGTGTATCTAATATTAGCCTAACCAAGTTGTTTATTCTGTTTACCTCTGTCAGAGATCATTCTGACGTTCATGTCAGAGATACCAGCACACGAACAGAGACAAACAGGTTACCAGCTGGATGCGCTAATCTCCCGTCCTTACCTTCTCCAAGCTGCCCACATAATGTTTCTAGCCGGCCCTAAACTTATCCCAGATGTAATTTATCTGGAAATATGGTTACCCGAGTCCAACACGAACTGCGGCGTGGTGATATACTCACCGTGATGAGAGCTGAGGAGATGGTTCATTGAGCGGACACAGGAAAATGTGACGGCTCCGGGATGTAGACACACCATTGATGATGATGCTGCTGCTGTTTTTCTGGGTCCTGGCTGACTAACGGCCCGTTAGCTTAGTGCTAACCTGCAGCGAATAAGAAGAAAACACGTCGATATTTATCGATGACTTCAGCTGCTGCGTTTTAGCTTATATGTTGATATTCCAATAACCAAACGCAATATGACTTTAAAAAAAAAACGAAAAATAAACCGGGAAGCATGACACTTAACTAGGCTAATCACTTAAATACCTGTACGAGAGCATCCATGTTTAAAATTAATCTACACGGCAGTTACAGTTAAATTACCGAGAAGCCAGCTGGCTTTTTTGTTTTTTTAAGGCACACATAGAGCGATTATGACACACGCAGATTAAGAGAAAATGTCAGCATATTATTTACAAACTGTCTTACTGGACTAAACAACAGCACCTTCTGTCATTAAATGCTCCGCAAGACAGGTCAGTTAGAAACCAGGTCAACAAGCAGAATAAAAAGCAGGCTAAAACGCTCACCGGCTTTCAATAACAGCGAGTACAGTGACCTTGTTAGCAAACGAAACATTAGCCGGACAATAGCGACGGCTATAGCGTAGATTTGAAACGCCCAGCGTGAACAAAAGCACTTACAAAACGAAGCAGTTTCACAAAATATCCAGAAGCTTCTAATAATGGACGAGAGCCTGCGAGGGAGACATGTTGCAAAAAAACGTCAAGTTAGCAACGTAGGACATGATGACTACCGGTCACCGTCTTTCCAAAATAAAACTGCTGAAGACCCATGTTCCGGTTTAAAAAAATGAAAAGAAAGACCATTATTCGCAAACTCAATGACACTATGTTGTTTTATATGAGTTTTGCTTAATTTAATGATAATCACTTACTCAAAACTGAACAGCACCTGTTGTGTTTGAAGAAATGTTCTCATTTCCAATTTGACCACCTTGTGAATTAGGAAAAAATGTGTTGTATCTGATGTATCTTGAAATTTAGAAATAGTCAGTAAGTCAACAATTTGAAAGAACTCAAAATTTCAACTTCCCTCTCTCTGCAATTTTTTTTATTAATTCATTTAATTGTTAGAAACAAGTTTCCATTTTCTCGTCCTCCTTTACCTTTGGATATTTATCCATAAGAAACACAAACTCAATTACATTACAGACCATTAATTACAGACCATTATAATGGCTAACTGGTTTGATTTTATTTGACGACTTGCTCTTTTTGCATATTTAATTTAAGTTTCCTCCTGTGCAGAGCAACACAGTACAAATATATAGGAGTTAGCTCATGGCTTAGATGAACAAATTGTAGCTTTAATATCCCACATTACCAAATGTAGATTGTTTAATATTTATTTCTTCAGTATGTTTTCCTATGCTTATCATCTACAAAGGGATGATCATGTATTACAGACTAAATCTACCCACTGATACAAAAAAGTAACCTGAGCCTGAACAGCTGAGGTATGTCAACTTTTAAAAGCCAAAGGATAAGTGAATGTTTTTTGTTTTGGTGTTTTGTTTTTTTTGGTGTATTTTGTCACATAGGCCATCAACAGTCACCTCGAGTCGCTTTATATTGTAGGGGAAAGACTAGGGATGTAGCTAGCAATTATTTTAGTGAACGATGAATCGATAGATTATTCCATCAATTCACTGAGTAATCCAACAAGAAATATTTTTGTCTTATTAATGAGCAATCATAAACATTCAAAGGAGAAAAAACACAGGTCTTTCAAAATGAACTGCTCGTTGTTTTCCATTTTAGAAATTGCAATGTTTTCACGTTTAACTACATATAACATCTGTCAAAAAAACACAAAAAACAACTAAACCCCTTTGATTGTATGTACATGTCATAATAAATTAGATTTTTTTTAAAATAAAACATTTTCTTAAATTGTAAAATGTATAAATAATCTCAAGCACAGTCAAAAGTCACAAATAAAATAAGATATATATGCAAACTAAACTAAGGCATAGAAATGCACCTTTACTCTGTCTTCTTGGAAGGCTTTCTGACTTTAATAGGAAGCAAGTGCTGCTGAAAACAGATGCTATGTTAGTGTAGATATTAATAATAATTCAGTGTCCAACCTAACAACCATCAGGTCAGTGGACCAGAGTTTAATAGCCCATTTATATTTTTATTGGCTTGTGGAAAAAATCTTATTTCTATATTTTTAAATATTAATGGATTTTAATTAACACAATATTTGATATTATTTCACTTACAGTGTTAAAAATCTTACAAAAGCCTTGAAATTAATAAGGTCTAGGACACCCAATGCCCCCCTTTATACTCACCCCTGTTTGCTGCATATAAAACAGGACGGCTATTGTCAGCATTCAGCACGCTGTATGAATAACATTTCATCTGCATATTTTAATACAACTTCTGGACTCTTACTGCAGATTTTGACTGTGTAAAACAAACGGAGCAGCGGTGGATGGAGCAGCTACAGCGTTTGCTTTTGGTCGTGTCAGTTTGTTGATCAGGTGCTTTGACAAAGGACTCCACTAGCCTTTTCCCAGTAAAGGTTTTAATGGTGATCACAGGAACAGCTGCTGTTTTTTTCACTCTACCTGAGCTCACTGTCTCAGTAACAGCTCCGCCTCTTTGCTCTTCGCGGTGTGTAAACAGACTCCAGCTCCACGTTAAACTGTGCCAGCGTCATCATTTCTACTGCTGTGTTGTTATCAGTGTGTGTAGGCTCAATATGGTCAGACTTATTATTCACTGATAATAAATACGTGTCTATTGCAGGTCTGTTTTTAGTGGGTGTGCGTGGGAATGTGGGGGAAGATGCTACAATAATACAGAGAGAATTTCAACAATCAGATGACCACTCTGAGCAAGTACTTCACCATCGTCATCATCATCATATGTCCCTTTCTATAGATTTTGACTCCTTAGGGTATGTCTATGGTCTCCAATAGATGCTGAAAAGTTGTCATAAATCACCATTCTCCATATCTGCGGGGCATCTAGCCCTAACAGTCAGATGACTTAACAGTGGGATTATAAAACTGAAACAGATGATTTTTGTCCTTAGGACTATTGTTGGATAACAGACTCACATTTGCCAAGAAAACTGAAGGTAAAAAGTGGATTTTTGTTCAGAAGCAAATCCTGCTTTTCTTCTGTTAGTGATACTGTATGCATGCATGCTTCTCCCTCCATCCATCCATACTTTTCCATTCACATTCATTCAATTTTAACTTAGTTCAGGTAAATTGGTACTTTATATTGTAAGGCTAAAAACCAGATCACAGAGCAATCAAACGTCCCCATTTGGCGATGCTGGGAAGGAAGACCTTTCTAAGAAGAAATGACCTTCAGTAGAACCATGCTCAGGGAGGTGCAGCCATCTGCGTCAACTGACTGGGTGGTCAGGAGAAAGAAAGAAGGAAAGAGTTAATGGCAGGTAGGCTATGAACACAACGAGGACAAAACTCAACCGACAGAGTGATGGCATGCAGTAGTAGCATATAAGTACATCAGGAAAAGAGAGGAAGAGAAAGGCTCAGTGCATCATTGGAAGCCGATCCTGCAGCCCCAGTCCCCAACCCCCAGGGTTGGTTCAGACTCACCTGATCAGCCCTAATTATAAGCTTAGAAAGTCTGAAGGCTCTGCCTTTTAGATATAAGCCAGTAGTCTCAGACCAAAATGCTCTATTAAGATAATTTTGTACTATGTGGTCTTTGACAAATGATAGGGCTTGAGTGTTTAAGACTGTGTATGTATGGACTTAAATTCACGTCTGGATTTAACTGGAATACAGTTCATTATAATACATGAGTGTTACCATGATCTTACTGTGAATTCTTCCTACAGATCCAGAGTTGAGCAGCCAAACTTGCCAAACAGGTAAATTTTGCAGGTCTCAGGTCTCTGGGGGTTCTTATCTGTATTATGAAATCATTGTTGCATAACAATCACTGACAATAGGCTAAAATTACCCAGCCTTAGCATGTCTGCACCTGTAACACCTTACAAAAGCGTCCATCCATTCAGCTGACATGGGGCAAAAGGCAGGGTACACCGTGGACAGATCACCAATCTGACACTGGGCTAACACATAGAAACAAACAAGCATTCACATCTATGACCAGTTCAGAATAGCCCAATAACTTAACCCAAAGCAGGCCTTTGGACTATGGGAGGAAGCTGGACTGCAAGTTGAAAACCCCCAGACTGGATTCAAACCTGGGACCTCCTTGCTGTGATGCATTGGTGCCACCTCACCCCCCCTTTGCATCGAAACATCACATTATTTTAATTTCACAACAACAACATCAAATTTATATGATTTTATGCCACCTATGCTATCATGAAGCCTTCCACCTATCAACTGGCCTGCAGAAAACCAGTATTCAGACAAAACCATAAATAAACATGTGATCATGCACACAGTTTTTTTTTTTACCTTTAAAATAACTTATTAGAGAAAAACATGTATTTTAACTTCCTCTGTTAAAAAAAACAACAACATTTTTTTCCCCAAACCTAAATGTCCTGCTATTTGTTTTGTATGCAGGTTATTTCATATAAAATCTGTCAAATTGGAAAAAGGTTTCGACTCAATCCCCTCAGAATCGATTTCACTCTGGTAATCTCAGCATAAGTAATACAATATACTATTTTTCCAAAATACAGTACCTACACAGGGTTGCACTAAAATTTGGGACCTTTTTCAAGAAGCGTACCCTTTTCCAGCCCTCACAATGTCTTAAATAAAGAGGATATCCACATGGAAATTTCAGGGCTGAAAAACAGATTTTTGTTCTGTTCTGAGAAAATTTATTTTACCCTTAGTCCAAATCTTTGTTTGGTTTGTTCAACATGGAGAAAACCTGCAGTGAATATGGGTTCCCTGTTGCTTGTACTCTGATAACAGAGGCAGGCAGAAAATGCAAACTGTTTTTATGCTTTTATTATTAAGCACACTGAGTTTGCATGTAATGCAATGTGCTATAGGAATGAAATTACAAATGCCAGTGTCACACCAGAAATTTAAGGAGCTTGGAAAGAAAAGCATCTGGACTTCTTTAAGTTTCTTGAAGACATTTCACCTCTCATCCGAGAAGCTTGGTGGAGAGTCTCATATTTAAGCCCTATGGGAGTGTCTTTCCACCAATTCAAGAAACTTAAAGAAGTCCAGACGCTTATCTTCCCAAGCTAAGATTATAATGACCTCGATGACTGAGAACCTTCACAGACAGACCGAACAGAAAGTTAACACTTATTATGGAAAATCACACTGGAGGATGAGACGGGCAAAAAGCAGGCTTTTCCTATACTGTAAACTGTTTTGATTAGCCACCTATCGCACATGGTTACACAAACTTGAAAGGTTTATCCAGATCAAAGATCCAGGCTGATTTCTGTTAATCTACTGTGTGTCACAATCATTAAACAGGTTGAGATAAACTGCTGCAATCTGCTCCCAACCCTGTTTGATATACTATGATTCTGCTAAGCTGTTTGCCATCTGAGGATATTTGCATTAGTTTCCACAAGCTGTCCGCATTCAGGGTGTGGCGTTTTCTCTCTTAGTTACTCTCTTCAACCCCCAAACACACACACACACACACACACACACACACACACACACACACACACACACACACACACACACCAGGCTTTCTGTTTGACATAGCTGGATGTTCTGTCTTCCTTCTCAATGAAGAATTTGTGTCTGTTGCTTTACTTATTTATAACGTGTTAGGTTACATGTTTTCTAGGGAGTGGAGTCTACGCAGCCGATGTTCATGTGTGCGTCTGTCATGACGTCGCTGCTGAATCTGGTTTGGCAGGCGTTCTGAGGAAAGAATGAGTAGACAGAGGCAGCAGGGGAAAGAAAGGAGCTGAAAAGCTGAAAGTAGCTTTTCCCTTCAGTGCTTAGTCTTCGCCTGCTGGTGTCGGCACACGGGGTGTTTAAGTGGCGTTTCACTTCCAAGTAAGTTCCTTTCTCTGTTTGGTTTTCAATAATTTTACTGTATCCTAAAGTCAGGAGTGAGCGGTAAACATGGAAACTGTATTCAGGAGTCTGTCATTTTTCCCCTGGCCAAGCTAAAGTATGTTTTTGTTCTTTTTAAAAGTAATGCAAAAGGTGAACACGAGTTGTTTATATGCTAGAAAAATAGGGAAACTCATTTAAAATAATAACCAGCTATGGAACAAACATTTCCTTTTGTTATGACTAAGTGTTAGAATATGAGGGGAAAAAAATGGTGGTCAACTCTAGGTTCATCAAAAAGACCGAGGCGTGGTGGAGCGGGGTTCACATTACAGTAAAAACTTTCCATGTAGCCACCGATGATACATAAAGTTTCTATTAAAGTGCCTCCTTTATGTCTTTTAGGTTTTCTCTTTGCTTTAGTCTCTTACATGACTGTAACCAAATATATGTCTATGGTACAAAACACTGCTGCTGAGGATCCTGGGATGGCTCGTTTGTATTTCTTTTGGTTCTTTCCTGCATCACTGACAAACTGTCAGAATGCCCGCCACCAACGATCAGCTGCTTCTCAGTCCACTACTGTTAAACTAGACTGTACAAGCTACGAACAAAGCACGTCCACAGTGGCATTAGTAGAAACCACTACTGATTCCTTTTATTAAACAATAATTGTCCCACAAAAATTGGGAAATCCCTTTAAGTTTAGTCTTAGCACAGACTAACATTACAAGCTGTTTGCTTCTGTCCTCTTCTCTGTGCTCATATAAACTTAAATACAGCTGAAATCCCATCAAAGCTGTTCTCATTTATGTTTTTCTGCTTCTGTTGTCCAACAGCACAACAGGTCCCAAAAAGCTTTCAAACCTTTCTTCACTTCCGCACAGCTAAAATACTGATATCAGTGATTTTGTATAACAAAAATGGTTATACAATTTTTAAATACAATTTTTTCTTTTTACAATTGTTAAATAAATTGTGTCATTTTAGCTACAATTAAATGTGAAATGATCCTTTTGGAGAAAAAAGAAGCAACAGAATTTCATAAAAAGTTAAAAACGTTTTCACTCTGGGAATGAAATTTGGCTACTCTACATGTCATAAACCTACTGGACCCTCAAAAAGTCAGAGCAATGGTTTAGCTAATAATGGCTGTGTGTTGGTCTTACGTAGAGCCTATGGACAGCTTTGCAGATTGTCACCTACATGTTATAACTGATTAATGCCACCAGGGGGCAGCGTCACAACCAGCTGCATGTCAGCTGCTCTCTTATGCTGTGGTTGATCGTTCAGCTAACTGTGCAGACGACAGAAATGATAACATACAAGTAGCTCAAGTGAAAAATGTCCACTGAAGAACTGTCTGTGCTTTTCGTGCTGTTTTTTTCCTGTTATTTCCTGTTTCTGTCCACTTTGCTGCTCTGAACATCTGCATTCCCTGCATTCCCACGCATGCCACTCCCATCCACCAGGAGTAAACCATTGGTGTTAAAGTGGTTGAACTGGAAGTTTTGGTGAAGGTGTCTTAGTGGCATTTTACCTGTCAAACGTTTGATTGTAAGCAGTGTTGAGCATCCAAAATAATGGCCATACCTGAGTTCATGGTCTCAGTTGGGTCACCGTTTTGCTGGTCTGTGCTTGTCAGAGGTCGACCGTACACTCCCAATGACAATACAATTTACACATGCATTGTATTATCGACTTTTTTGTTGCTTAGTTTGAATCTTAAAATACTTTTTGCCCCGTTTCTACAAAGATTTAACAGTTTCTTTATTTTTAAAACAATATTTAATTTGTCTTAAAAAAAAGGAAATTCATCCTGGAATACTGCCTTCAATTCAAAAATACTGACCCCAACATAAACAGCCTCTGCTGCAGGAGTTAATCTGGAGTTTAAAGTGTTAACAGAGAAAACTCCTCCAAACTGAGCCAATGCTCTTTCGTAAATTCCAAATATTTAACTCTTTTCTAAACACTGACTGACCTTCTACTGTGCCAGAAACCACAGAGGCCTGTGCGTGTTACAGAAACCATATGGATTTTATTTCCTTCTTCTAAACGACTGCAGTACTTTGAAAGTTCATCCTTTTCTCTTTGAAAGAATACACCCACGCCTTCCATTTAAGCTTCTTCTCCTATATTTCTGCATTTAACATTTGCCTGAAGCACATAAAAATCTAAGCAGAAATGTAGCAAAAAGCATCAAAAGCATGTTTTTGTCTTTGCAAGCTTTGGAAACTCTGAGAGTTCAGAAAACTTCACTTTGATTGCACACACTGAACAGTGTTCAGAAACCATAGCCTCGTAGATAAGCTGGGGTGCATGTCATTAGGGTGTTCACTGATAAATGTCATTCAGCAGCAGCAAACATGCAGACAGTTGATACTGACAGATAACCTGTGAGCACATAGAATCCAAGAGCACAGTGTTAATAAAAGACTCTCTAGGTGTTAAAATCACACAGACATACAGTCATGTTGTGCTCAGATTATATGTGTACATATTTAAGAAACACCTTCAGTTATTTACAGCTTCATATTTCTATTCTTGGACCGTAGTAGAGTAACTTTGGAGGATTCATTGCTCAAAATAAGTCTTATTCGGCTTATCCCAAGCCTTAAGGCAGCCTCTGAATTTATCCTCTATCTGAAACAAGCCATTTCATCTGCCTTTAAGGTTTTAATGCCAGAGCAGTGTGTCTGTGACGATCGTATTGGGTATATCCACTGCCACTGACATCATACACAGTCAAACTGAGAAGAGCGTGAGTCTTTTTCTAATATGAGAAGCTCAAATGTCTATAATAAAAAAGCATTAGCACAATAACTCTAATACAATTCAAGATTTTCACAAGCTTCCCTGCACATTTGTGTGTGATGCTTTGTTTTGTCCTTAAGAAAGATGCAATAATCCATTTTGCAAGAAAGAAATGTGTTGGTTGCATTTCAGGAGTTAGAGCAGGTCAAAGATTTACTGGATGGTTAGTGGTTTGATCCCTGCTCCTCCAGTCTGCATGCAAAATGTCCTTGGGCAAGATACAAACCCCAAGTCATTCTCCGATGCATCGATCGGAACATGAATGTGAGTGAATGTTAGCTAGAAAGCAAAAAACAATGCTTTTGTGAATGAGGCATGTTATATAAATCACTTTGAGTGCTCCATTTACATTTTGTAAGGTAAACAAGTGGTTAGATGCTCTAACCAGCCCAAAAACATTGCTGAAGGACATGTGACCATATTGCTTTAACACTTGCTTCATAAACAAGCTGCTTCTGTCAACTGCATGCATTCAGAATCAGATACTTGTTCTAATACTAGAACCAATAAAACTGGAACACAGACTTGTCAGCTTCAAAAGGCACCAATATGACAAACGACAAATGAGATAAAGAGCGTTAGCCACTTGTGCAGGCACCCAACTGTCAACCAAGGGAACCACGCCCACAATAATACATAACTTTAAGCCTTGTATACACTGTAAATGGGTGCGTTAAACAAAAGTTAATCTCCTGTAGATTTGTTATGAAAAGAATAAAATGAGCTGGCCTTAAGTGTGCTTGTTTCTGCTCTAAATTTGGGTTTTTAAACTAAGTCCACAGGGCCTGACTTGTTTCTGGGGCTGGTTTTTGGCACGTTTGCCTAGATTTAATGCTTCAATCTCAGAGGATGTCAGCTGTCACAGCTAATTTAAACTAACATAAAATTGTGGTGGTCATATTTTTCTACATGTAGGCAAATGCAAACAAACGGTAGATTTGTTTTATTCATCATTTTATGGCCCTTATTTTATTTTATTTTAACTGTTTACATTTTGTTACAGTTACTGAAGCATGCAGTTTCATTAGTGAGGATCCAGATAAGATGAATAAGCCTAAATAATGATTTATTGGGCATTAAAGGGAATCAGCAGTTGTACTGTTGTGCAAACCTACAGTGTTTCTAAATGTGTACTCTCTCCTGTTTGGCTGATACGAAGGAATTCATGCAAGCCCAGAAATGTATTTATGTGACCCACATTGCAGCTGATCCTTAACGATAGCAAGACCAAATTTGAGAATAAGAATAGAATGCAAAGCTAAATCTAAGGGAAGGTAATTAGTATTTTTGTTTTTCTTCACAGAGCATTTATCTCCAAGGCCAGTCCAGCAGCGACAGGGATGAACTGGTCAGGATTGGAGAATCTGCTGAGCGGAGTCAATCAGTACTCCACGGCGTTTGGGCGGATTTGGCTGTCCATGGTGTTCGTGTTCCGAGTGTTGGTGTTCGTGGTGGCAGCTCAGAGGGTGTGGGGTGACGAAAACAAAGACTTTGTGTGTAACACCCGACAGGTAAGGCTGTCACTAACCCCACCTTCCAATGTTTTTCAGTGACAGGGAGAAATAAGAGTTGTTGAGAATGTTACAGCACTGGTTCATAAGCCCTTCAGGGAAATCTGGTCCACTGATTTTCTACATTTACACTCAATATAGAGACGTTTTTAAAACTGGAAAGTTAACCTGCCCGAGTCACTTCAGAGGTGGTGATGGTGGTTGTGGTCTTGGTTTGAAAGAATGTGCTTTACAGTCCAAAGCATAGATAAATGAAAAGAAAATGGGCTGACAATTAATGTCAGCTGTCCTCAAAAGTTGAATTTGTGTTGGTTACTGATGCAGAAAACTATCACCAACCAGCAGTTGATTAAAGAAAAAGATTCAGCTACCAAATGACTTACTCACACATACAGTGCCTTTGGATGGTCTAATTGGGTCATTTTGGATTATAATAAAGCTTCTGTGAAGAAATTTAACTGAAAACAAAGATGTTAGCCCAGAACAGCTTCACTCCTCCTCAGGTTTGATTCACCAAGTCTTCCACATACAAGGTTGTTTTCCACCCACATAAACATCGTGCCTGATGGTTAATTACCTGTCAAAGCATCCTGATGTTCAGCCAAAGCGCTTCTGAAACCGATGTAGCCAACACATCTCAAAGTGGCAGAACATGTCTGTGAGCCATGGCCACACCTTGCCATCATATGAGACGTTAAGGTCACACAAATCGAGCTGTGACTGCATCGCTCAGCTCGCTCTTAGCTGTTTCGTCTTCGGGACGAACTTGTTTTTTTCTGTCCTTTCATCTCCTGACGACTCACAAACATACGCTGACATGTCCTTGCATATTGGGAGGGATCCAGGGTTAATTACCCCGTTACCTGAATGGACTGAACAAACCTTCCTCTCTGCTCTTCATCCAAGTTTAATGAAATGTAAAATATATTAAGTATCATCATAAATCTAATGAAGCCTCTATTTCACCTCTATACTGACCTTGTATTTGACCTTCGCGGTAGCAGGAAATCTGTAATCCTGCATATTTTTTAAAGGATACAAAATTTTATTTAATTATATTATCCCATAAGTTGAACTTTTAATTCTTTCAGAACGTTGTTAAAGTACTATGACTCAGTGAATGCATCTAACTTTTTCTAACAAAGGTAACTGCAAAAGACGAAATTCCCTCTTAGACACAATATGTTGGCAGGCTGGGATCTACATAAATTCAGTGCAGCTTTCTGATATAATGTTTCAGTCTTCTCTATACAGAACTTTTTATTCTAAATTTGAAACTGTTATATAATGAAGAACGCTGAAACTTTGTCATATGAACTAAAAGATGAAAAATTGCCCAGCAGTGACTTCGGTCTGTCAGTGCAGCTTTACCTCTTTGGTCTCGTGTTGTGAGCGCTCTGTTTTGCATGTAGTCTTTATGTCATTTGACTGTGTTGCTCTGTGTGTGATGTGCAGCACGACACAGTCGAACACTGCGATGAAAGTCAAAACAACAGACAGATATCACATCGAGACAACACGGTTGAACCGAAAATCAGAAAGACACTAACGAAGTGATCGTAAAAAAATTCAGTCGACATGAACGGCGGTCGTGAACAAAACAAATGTAACTTCATAAATATGACTCACATCGTTTTCATACTGTTAATCCATCTCTTGTGTTCCAAGAATCACCGGACGCCACTAATGTAGTGATTTGATCCTTCCCTGTCAGAGTACAGGTGCGCCGAAAAATGCCACCAATAGGACGGGTTTATGAACTTTCACCTTCACCTTATGGTCTGTTTATCCTTACTGTTCACACTAATGCACGAGCATCACAGCCACTGAACGTGACCACAAAACGATTATTGATGACTTTTCCACACATCATAAAGGCAAACCTTCCTTTGCTCACTGTTCCTATTAAAACAGGAGCCAGTTTTGCAGCTTTTGTGCGCTGCGATTTATTTGTCTTCCATTTAATCAGTGGGATCTTCTCCTCTCACGATCAATACAGAACCTACCCAGCATTTCCAATGCCTGCCTTAAACCTCGACTGAATGTTAATTCAGTTGTGCACTTCGGTGAAAGCCTCTGCAGTCACTCGTTTATTTGAGCTTTTCCTTTCATTTGTCACGTATTTACCAAATTAGATTGTAAGACTGAATTAGTGTTGGTGTTACATTAAAAGCCTTGTATTAAAAGCATATTGTGTACAGCATATTATAATTATAGGATATCTTCTCAAATAAATGAAAGCAAGCAAAAAGTAAAGAAAAGCAAAATACTTCATGTCTCACTAACCTGGTTCTTTTTGTATCTTTTGTCTTAAACTTTATTTTTGTTTTATATTTATGCCCTAAAAGCAGAAACTGGTTTCAAAGCATCGTCAGTTTTTAGCGTCATACAGAGGCATTAAAACCTTCTGCATCAGCTTCTCATTCTGACACCACAACAGTCCCTCTGTTTGTATTTATCATCATATGACATCTGCATTAGCTGTACTCTAAAATAAAAATACAGCCACTTTCTTTTCTCCAAGTTTCTCTTTAATGCAAAAATCCTTTGCTCTTGCTGATTTTCTCCATCTGAGACGTGAGACGAGCTACTTAAGCGAGTTACGACCCCGACTTTGTTTTGCAGCCCGGCTGTACCAATGTCTGCTACGACCACATCTTCCCCATCTCCCACATCCGCCTGTGGGCGCTGCAGCTCATCTTTGTCACCTGCCCGTCTCTGATGGTGATGGCTCACGTGAAACTCCGTGAAGGAAAGGACAGGAAATATGTCGAGCTGCACCAGGGCTCGCACCTCTACGCCAACCCTGGCAAGAAGAGAGGAGGCCTATGGTGGACGTATCTGCTGAGTTTGATCTTCAAAGCTGGATTTGACTCAGCTTTTCTCTATATCCTGTTTCAGTTATATCATGGATATGACCTGCCCAGGTAATGCTGGTAACTTACTGTTATTAAAATGAACCAGTGTTGTTCTGAACTCGTTAAAACCTGCTGTACTCTTTTCTGTCAGGTTGTCCAAGTGTCAGCTGTCGCCGTGCCCCAACACCGTTGACTGCTTTATCAGCCGTCCGACGGAAAAAAAGATCTTCATGCTGTTCATGGTCATCTCCAGTGCGGTTTGCATCCTCATGTGTATCCTCGAAATGATTTACCTCATCGGCAAGCGCATCATGAAAATATTAAAGATCCGACATGAGAACGAGAGGCTCGTCTTCGCTGACCAGCACGAGCTCACTACCATTGCTCCAGCCCGCTCTCAGTGCAGAAGCAGGAGAGATCCGACAGTGACCGACAGCGAGCTGGAGTTAAGCAAGAGGAAGGATGCTAAAACTACAGTACTCTAGCATTCTGCAAGCTGCAATCATGGCTCGCCAACAGGAACAGAAAGTACCCAATAAGACTACTGAAACTGATCAAAAAGGGTTGTAAGCGATGGGTATTGTTTAGGTTTTATCCGATACCAGTACCAAACCGGTACTTTTGAAACGGTGCCGGTGCTTAAACGGTGCTCGAACCGGTGCTTAAAGAATGGAGAACACAAAATTGGTCCAGAAACCTCTCATGTTCAGCTGTTTTTTTGTAAAAAGATAACAATGTTAGCCTTTTCTGCAGCTATAGGGGATTTATAGTATCACTCTTGGCTGGAAGCAGTGCTTAAACAATGGAAAAAACAATCTTTGTACAAAAACCTCTCATGTTTAACTGTTTTCCACTTTTTCTTTGGTCATTTTAGCCTTTTTGGCCAGGGTGAAGGGAGTATCTGCCATCAAACAAGAAGACAGCCGCATGTAACTATGACGGTGTTTGCTAGTTCACCCTACATGCATTAATGTAATAACGTGGTTAGCCTACTCAACGTAAATTACACACGAACAACATTAAGCTACTCACGCAGAGAAGAACGGCTGCTGCTGCATCATCATCCGTCATCATTTCTGCTACACTGGCAGGGCTAGGGGCCAGGACTCTACTCTTCGGGTTTTTGGGGGATGTTGCTAACTCCGGGTCCAATAACAGGCACCACACCCGCAGTAGATGTGCTCGGTGTGAGCTCTTGCAGCAAGCTATCAAATACGGCGCATTTCTCGGCTTTTAACAAAATGCTATACGTCGCCAGGTGTTTCATCAGATTCAAGGTGTTACCTCCTTTGCACAATATCAGCTTCAAGCACTTGTTGCAGGCTGCTGAGTTTGCATCTTTTGCTGTGAAGTACAGCCAGACTTTTGACCGCTTCGCCTTGGGCATTTCTAATCTGTAGCTCTGCTCTAAAAGAACGTACGTACCTGGGCCCACCTACTACGCTCGCAAAGGTAAAATGATTGGCTGGAATCCAAAGTGTATGACATCTCAGGGAAAAAAAAGCACCGAAATGTGCGCTGCTTTTCGGTCTGGTTACTACCGTTTATGACAGAACCGGTGCCATAATGGCACCGGATACCGGTACTCATCCCTAGTTCCTGTGGATTATGATCCTCTCATCCAGCTGCATATGAAACGTTCATGATGTCAGCTGCGTTAAAGAAATGGCACCTAGAGCTGCTGACCAGAAAACACTGCTGAAGAAGAGGACTGTCAGCGGTCCGACATCGCATTTTTTCACTGTTTATGTCACAAAGATGCGAGGACAAACATTCAGGTTATTCCGTATCAACAAGATAAATTAAATGGAATTTAATTTTAGGTTATTGATTTAAGAATCTGCAGCAAACGACTATTTAATTAATTGTCTCACACCATTGTAAATATTGCAGATTACAACACTTGCTATCTAAAACTGCACTGTTGAAACTGCACTGTGCAGTTTAACATCTTTACACTGACAGAAAGGGGTGTTTGGCTGGTTCGGACACTTAAGATGTGTCACAGGATGTGAAATGAGTTTGAGATTCCTGCTTTACACTAAGATACACCCGGCTTGTTCTGATCTGAGGTCTACGGTGCATTTAATGCACAGTTTTTGCAGTAAAACTGCAACCCTGACAAAGATCTAACAATTTTGTATACAATTCTAAAGATTAAAATAATATTCAGTGAAATGTGTGTTAATTATAGACACATCTATTTTTATCGTTTTGTTAGCGCCATCATCTGGTGGTTGAATCTTGTGCTTTAATAAGGCCACCGTAATGTCACGGGGCAGCAATGGAGGCAGGAGGTCTGTCCCCAGTTAAAAACATCAGGTGTGGTTTTTATTTCTGACTTTTCTGATACTTAAACAGAAAAATATGCCAAATGTAAACAAAGCTGTTGATTTACTGATCGATCTACACTCCCACCATCATCTATGGTCTCATCTATGTCCCAAAAATTAGATTGTGGAAAAGGCGCCTGGTCTCTCCATTAGACTAAAGTGCCAAGTAGGTGCCTTCTAAGTGAGGAGCATGAGATAAAACCTTGGGGCACACTGGTGAGATTAGAACAAGGGCAGGGACAGGATGGGCTCCTCTGGTTAGCTTGGAGCAGCAGATGGATGGATGGATTTTTCTCCTGTGCTTGCTCTTGATTATCAAATCTGGTGGTACCTAAATGGCAACAGATGGGTGTAAAAACTGTGCCTTGGGCCCTTTGACCTTCAGGCAAAAATGCCGGACTGCGATATCCAAATTGTGGCCACTACTGCAGTTGGGTCCAAGAGTTAAGTTAAGGCCACAGAATTTGAAATATGATCCTTAAGTCATTTTTTTATCCCACTTTTGGAAAGAAGTCAGTCGGAGTAGCTGTCAGGTGGTGGTAGCAAAGTTTTACAGTAAAGAAGAAAATATCCGACTCTCACTAACCGTTTTCAGAGCTGAAGTTTGGGAATGGTTAGAAAGCAAACACAAGTGATCTGCTGGACACCTGGGAGACATGTTTTAGACACATTTTTGCTGTGTGGCCTGTTAAGATGAGCTTTAGTCACCAGGTTTTAAAATTTACCTTTAATTACGGTTATTAGATTTTTACTATTTAAAGTGGAGAGTGTGAACCTTAGCTACTGTCTTTGTGTGATTTTTACGAGACATGTCTACTTTAATCTCTAGTTTAATCTTCGCACTCACTTCTGCTCTGACTATGAGTCAGCTGGAATGACATGCTGTGGTCCAAGATTATTTTTTATATAAATAACAGGCTGTTGTTGACATTACAGTGATATATTTATCTGCTTGTAATAAAAAAGAAACTGATTATAAACTGTTTGTGTAGACTGTCTTTTCTTTGCAGGAATGAAGCTGTATATGTGCAGTATTATCCTACAATGCTGCTGCGTTGTTGCTTAAACAGCAAATAAAGGTTTCATTTTTCATTAAAAACACAGAGTACTTCACAAATACACCATTTGTCATATTTATCTGACTGAAACCTGAGCAAAAAAAGTCAAAATGTGGAACAATAACAGTTTAAACATGTTACCACTAGATAGCAGCATTCTCAAAATTGAACAAATGTGACATTTATTTGCATATTTGCACACTTTATGAACATTTAAGTTAAAGTTAATATCAATAATGCTTCAAATTTGTTTGAACTACATACAGTTTTATTTGTATGTCAGGCAATGCTTCAGTATAATTGCCCGAATAAGTGACCAGCGGTATTTCATGATGATTGTGAGACTTTTAATTCTATTTCATGAAACACAGACAGCTCATGAAGTTAAAAACTCCAGCATGAAAAAATAAATTTTAACATCTTTTAAACTGTTTACTTTCAGTATTTAATATCATTGCATCCACATGAAAATAGACACATTACATGTTTTGTAACTAAAAACCTGTCAGGATTTATAAATTAATTACATTTATTATGTTTTTATTCATCTTTAATGTTGCCAGACCCAATAAAAGGAAAGCAATGCATTTAAAAAAAAAAGAAAAAGACATGACTTCACTATAGTTTTAGCACATTGCTAAGACATCCAGATGGCCAAATTAGACCCTTTGGTGGGCCAGTTCTGGCCCTCAACCCTGATGTTTGACACCCCTGTTGCACAAGGAATTTAAAAGACAAGAGTAATGCGGTTTTCATCCAATTTTTCAAAGCAGTTTAACAAAAAAGCCAAAAAGGGCGACAGATCTTTTAAAAAATTTAAATGTCTCTTTACTTCAAGACGGAACGTGTTGTTAAAAAAGGATCCGAGTCGAACTGTCACACGGAATAATACCCATTTCAGGTTTTACCTACAAAACATTCACTGCGACGAGGATGGGATTCGAACCCACGCGTGCAGAGCACAATGGATTAGCAGTCCATCGCCTTAACCACTCGGCCACCTCGTCTGTGAACCCGCACGAATATTACTGAGTCTGGACATCAGCGGGACCAGTATGCAAACTTGATACATAGATAAACGGTGGGCAGCGTTTGACGCCATGTTCGCTTTTGTTTCTGCGCCACTCTAACAGTAAATACGGCTTTCACTGTAAAAAGTCTGCAAAAAAACAAAAAAGTAAACGTAACAAAGTGGGCTGAGTTAAATTTAACTCAACTTAGCAACTACCAATAGGAGCGAAGGATAATCTTGATTGACATATGAGTGGGTGGCAGCCACTGTGTAGACTCGTCGATGTTCGACGAGCTGATCGGTTTAAATCTGTGTGTGCGTGTGGTTAAAGGCTTACCAAAGCTGTGAAGAAAAGGAGGCTGCAACTGCGATTTATCATCAAACACCAACAACGTGTAAACGAAACGTTCATGATTAACCGGAAGGCAACAGGCGGCACAGGCACTTGCAGTACAGCAGTCGCTCCAGCAGAGGGAGATAAAGACCACCAATTACAACTAGAGGGTCGCCAAATAAATGGCCTCTAGTGCCTGCGTATCCCATATGTTGCGTCCTAACGTTAATTAGTTATGTAAGGATATATGTATATTTATGCTTTGCTTTGCTACACGTGACTCAGCATGCTTTATGACCACATACTGGACCAGATGAGGTCGTGTAGCTCTTGCATTAAGGTTATGTTTGCATGACAATGATGCTTTAAATCTTTCCTTTTGTTAATAATTTAATTTCTCAGGGTGTCTACTGCTGTCATGACCTGTACATGCACACCTGATATTTATTCATGTGGTGTCAATATGCCATCATGTGTTTGAATCCAGTTTATAGTATCCCATCTATATGTGGTACTGCAATCAGTCCAGATTGCAGGTTTAAGCAGCCAGATTTTCCGGTCTTGGCGAATCACAAGGCAGAAGACAGACAGAGGGGATCAAACATTTATTTACCCTTATTAAAAGTTACAGTAAAACCATTAACATCTTCAAACGATAGCAAAATAAAGAGAACCAAAAATATTGGCCAAAACATATTTACAGAGACAGTTTGCAGATAAAAAGCTCACATTTTTTTGTACACAATCCCAACCCCTGCGCCATAAATTCTGAAATGTGAACACTGCAACACTCAAGAAGCTCGAATGTGGTTTTAGCCAGAAAAAGAACCAAAATGCACGAACAAAGACATCTTTTTCCACCTCCCCTCCTTGATGTTCTCCTCCCTATACATGACAAAATACTTGAAATTTGGGGGTAAAACATAGGAATGTAGAATTCTAAAAATTAATAAGATGATCTGAAAGGTTTATGTGTCCATATATCAGTCATTTCGAGTGAAGGAGATGGTCTGCCCCGCTCCACCGACGGTGACAATTTTTAGATCCCAAAAAAAGATGAGAAAGAAAAATAAGATGTTATAGGGCTGCCACGCTGTTTAAAAGGATGCTTCTCCATGAATTGGGAAAATAAGTCAGTATTCCTGATTCGCTCCACATCCAATCCATTACCTTCGCCGCACGCCAGTCCCTGTGTGTACCATGAGGGGGCAACGCCAGCCAACGCTTTCATCATGAGAGGGCCCGGTGAGTTTCCGTCTGTCGAAGAACTAATAAAAGGCAGTGAACTGGTGGTTGAATCAGCAAACGTGATATATCCTTTGTCTTCTTTTGTAGTTTTGTTTATAACTTTATGAGCGTGGCACGAGTCTCTCATATATATTTTTATATACTTTAATCTTGGAAAATCAGTTCAGGTGCCGTGCTGGAGTGCAGTCACTCTGCCTTGGCCTCGCCCTCGGAGGCTGCGGGTGTCGTGTCCTCGGCAGGGGCCTCCTCGGCGGGTGCGGCCTCTGTTGGTGGGGCCTCCTCGGCGGCCTTGGCCTCTTCCTCGGGTGCAGGAGCGGCCTCTGCGGCCTCGCCCTCTTTAGCCTCGGTGGCCGGCGTCTCCTCTTTGGTTTCCTTGGCTGCATGGCCGTTCTCCTCGGGCTTGTCCTCGGTCGTAGGGGAGGTGGCCTCCTCCTTGCCCTCCTCGCTGCCCTTCTTGTTCTTCTTCAGCGAGATGCCCTTGAACTTGAAGGAGTTCTTCAGGGAGAACTTCTTCTTCTTCTTGACCTCCTTGGCAGCCTCGCCCTCCGCTTTGGCTGCCTCGCCCTCGGCCGCAGGAGCAGGCTCGATAGCGTCTCCGGCGCTGGTCTCGCCCTCCTTGGCTGGCTCCGCGGTTCCATTTCCATCCGCGGCCGCTGCTTCCCCGTCGGGTTTGGCTGAAACATCGCCGTTGGTTTTGACATGGCCGTTCTCCTGCAGAGAGAAAGAGTCATAGATTAAAACACTGGAGGTGGGTCAACGCAAACACACTGCCTGCGGAAACGAAGAATTATTTATGCATAATGAGATGAGCGCACTGTAAACACATTAACATTAGCCCATTTATGCCTACAGTTAATCCATGTTATTCTTCAGGAGAGCAGCTCTGACTGTGGTGGGGGGGGGGGGATTTAACAGCTGTCTGTATTACTCTGAGCTGGCACACGGGGGCAGTAGTGCTACATCAAAAACATCAACACTACCAGCAAGTTGGGGAACAAAGGAATCCCCGTGAAACCTGCTCTGCGCTCTCATCCTACATCTACCAGCTCCACGCAAGAGCGCAGACAAAGCCACAATCAGTCCACGCACTCGCCAACAGCAGCAACAGGGACGTTTTTACATGTCTCGAAGTGGGTCACATGAGTTCATCTGGGCATCTCTGTAATAACGCGTATCCTGACCGGATCAGTCACACACCACTAATCGAAACGCACAATTCACTTCTAACATATTTAAATTGTTCAAAGTTTACGCGGAAACCCACTCCACAGTGTGTGTGTGTGTGAGAGAGAGAGAGACTGTGTGTGGGTAACAGCCGGGGGGGAAATGGGGTCAGAACTGGCGCCTGCACGCGCTTTGTTTGCAACTCCGCAAAATGCGCCTCCAGCAGAGCGCATTTGCATCCTTTGCACCGCTCGCCTCACATCTTTTGTTCGACGCTCAGAGCGACTATCCGCTCAACTCATGACAGAAAACACGCTCAAAACTCACACGGGGACCCAAATCCGACGCTCTCGGGTGAAATGTGCGCGTAAATCTCCCCAGTGGGACAGCAGGCGGAATTAACAAAGGCAGGCGGGCAACTGCGCGCTGCTCGACGGCTGCCCAGCCGGAGGTCTCCCGATGCCCTCATTTTAGGCTAAATTCAGTTTTAAGTGTTTTCCCCCCACAGCTATGAACGAACCCTGACACGAAGGAGCGACCGCCAGCCCCCCACCGCGGCACCGTGGGCGTCGGGTGCCATGTGGCTCCCCGCTGATGCTCGGGCGCACCGGGCCCGCTTTACTCACCTGGCCGTTGGCTTTAGCAGCAGCAGGGTCGGCGGCGGCTTTGCCCTCAACAGCTACTCCACCCTTGGACAACTGGGCTCCCATTTCTGTCTTTCCTTTAGTTTTTATGAACAAAAAATAAAATCGAAAAAGAAAACCCTCGAGTTTTTGAGATTTAAAAATCCAGTTCTGGGATAGGTGAGAGCTTTCCGCCTAAAAAACAGAGGTGAAAATCCGACAGGATCTCCTTCTCCCTTACAAAGGTTTGTCAACGAGAAGACCCCCCCTTAAGCGTGTGTGAACCCCACGGAGGCTGAGCTCAAATTAAAGGATGTCAGGGAGACGGCTGTGAGTATTTCAACCGCGCCTCAAAATCGACCGGAGACCCCTCCCCTGGGCGTGGCGGCCGGGCTTTGTCCAATCTGCAGCGGGGGGATGGGCCTCCTTCTCCGGGCTGTCACTGCCACAGTCTGCCACTCAGCTGGAGAATGAGCAAGACTTTATTTTCCAGCTGCTTCAGATGTCTGGAAGATTGTGGACACATTTTAAACTTTGTTCTCTTGTGAATTGTTTATAATTTGGCACAAATTGAAAAATTCATTCATCTGTTCAGGAAAACAAGACAAGTTTTAGAAGTCTGACCCGAACAGGTGAGCAGAAAAGTTAAGTGAAGGTAAGAACAAGCAGTGGAAATAATAAAAGTCCTGAGTACATGCACAGCATCACTGCTATACATAAAGGAGTTTAAAGAAGTGCATCAAAGCATTTTAAAGAAGACGTTTTATCTTTTATTTGAAATGAAAACCTAAATGTGCACGTGTCTCTTGTTTTGATTAAAAACTCTAATATATGACACCCATTGGATAGAAAATTATATTCTCCTCAAATAAATAATGTCTAAGACGTGATCAGTAAATCATAACCATTCAATAAACTGTGAGAAAAAATAGAGGTAGCATAAAGGTCAACACTAAAAGTATTTTTTATCAGTGTTTGTGTGCCTGAAGATGAAAAATGAACATAAAATATGTCTTAAGACAAAACACATGAAAAACAGATTCAGCTTTAACAGTTAGATGAAAGAAGAAACGAGTAAACATATAAGCACGAACATGTAAACACACTGCATTTCAGTCATTTTATTCCATCACAAGCAAGTAAAACTGTTCCTTTTCATCTGTAGCGGTGATGAGTCGTTACAGTTGTAGCTAAAATGCAGACGTGGACTAACAGTGGATGTTGTCAGTTAAGGATAGAAATATGGAGTTGAAGCAGTTGTGTTCACTAGCATACTGAATATCTGGTAAATAGAGTAGTAGCCGAATGGTTGAAGTAGTAAGCCATTAGTTATGGATAAACATTTTGAATCCCTCTAAAAAAGTTCGATCATTCCAAACCTAGGACTTCCAGCTCTCTGAGGTGTCCCACGTTAATCTGCTGTTCAGCCTCCCGGCAACATCCTTTATCTCAAAGAGGCCCTCCGCAGAACTCGATGATCACAGAACAACAGCACATCAATGAGAAGCGAGGAATTTTAATGGCCTCCTCTGGAATTTGAGTGACAGGGCCCGGCTTTCCAAGAGAAAACCTGTTACATAACACGCAGCGCACTCAGAAGAGACTTTGAGATGGCACTGGGGCTGCTTTGTCACCAACACAGACACCGAGACAGTGAATCAGACTGTCGGCTATTAATGAGGTCTCGTTGGCTAGAACCGTGCATCCCACGGTCGCTGCAGTGACACTGCGTTTTTTTTTTCTCCGAGAGGTCAGGGGTCATGTGTTTTAAGAGTTATGAAAGCCAGTGGAAAGCTTCTATATCCTGCATACATGCTTTTGTATACCAGCTTCTTCCTTTTAAACCTAATTGTCAAATTTCCTTTCCCATCATTTATCCCTCATGTGACCCCACGTTAACAAAAACACGGCGCCGAGCCCCCTTCTCCTGCTTCATTAAGTGCAATTTATGATTTCCTCCTTCTTTTAGAGCATCCCTACGTGGGTCCGTCTCGTTCCCCCTGTTCACCCACTAGAACAACCCCCCTCCACACAAACACACACACATGTCACAGCTGTGGTATGCAAGGCATGCATACACCACCCAGAGAATGATCCCCAGCCATTTGCGGGCCAAGCTTCCCAGAGTGGAACACACTCCGAGGGGTTCAACATCTACACCTCCCCACCCCTCCTGACCGACCTCCATACATTCTCCCAAACTGAGTCAAGAAAGAGAAACACATGATGTTTTTAACCCCCCCGGTCTCACCTTTCAGTGGATTCATGGCTCAATTATGGTTGTGTGGTTCCTTTCAGTGCTCTGATATGGAACACTAGGATAGGTGTACCCGTGAGGTGGTGCTGTGGGAATTATGTTCAGTCTGGCATCAAGCATTTGGAACCAAAGGGAGTAAAAATTATATTAACAATAAGAAATTTCTTAGGTAAGAATATTAAAAATGAGAAAGACACTGGGAAGAGGCCCTGAGTCCTCGGCACAGGAACGATATCCAAACAAGTCCCTGTCAGGCAGCTTAGCGGGGCGAGGTCAGCCCAGATTTATTTCAAAAGCAGTGAAGGTCAAAAAGTCACTGGCTGGAGAAAAAAAGTGTTTTACTGGGTGACAAACTTAAAGGTCAACTTTAATTTGAAAAAACTCAAACAAACCTCAAATTTCCAGATTCTTCTGGCCTGATTTTTGCAAGTGGGTTTTCTGAGTACACAGGAATGCTTTAAACTTTGGGGATACTTTGATCTGTAAACTTTCAAAGATGGTGGGGCGGGGGTATAAAGGCAGGTTAATTGCCCCTTTGGGCCTCCTGCTCTCACACCCCCTCGCAGTCTTGCCTACATCAGATTGATAACAGTGTCTTATCAGCAGTGGAAGCAACAACTATTGTTACAGCTACTCCCATTATTGTAATGATTATTTTAATTAACATATATTTAACCTTCTTTTCTCTTATAGAGGGTGCATGCCCCTTAATGAGTATTTTATTTCCAAGTATGAGACGTTACTCTTACTTAGTATGTAGTACACAATGTAATCCTGTTCACTATTTATAGAATCAATATCCAATATCTGAATGTTTTTTCTGCATTTCTGTAGCTAATAAGATTGTGTAATTGCAAACTGTTACAGGAAAATAAAACAAAGCCGTATTTAATAGAGGTTGAATGCTTTCAGTGTTGTTTGTTAAACAGAAATATAATCACAAACCAACTTGTGTTTCAATCCAATGCTGAGGTGGTTTTCTGATCCCTTGAAGCGTTTCCCAGCAGACTTTGCATGTCACTCTGGCCCTCCTCTTTTTGGTATCACATGACAAACCACTATGACCTGGGTATTAGAAGAAAGTGTATACAAAAGTTTAATATTACGTTAATACAGGGATCTTTCTACTTGTATGTAGATGTACACTGGACATGCATGTGCAGGTGAAAAACAGGAAGCAGACTGTTGATCGGCAGTTTTAAAAGTGACATAAGATTATAAGGCGCTCTGTACTGACTGGGAGGCTTTTCAAAGACTGCAAAGTGACATCTTAGAGCTGTACTAGGAGTGTAATTGATTGCCAGAGAAAGCCTTGGCAATGAGAAAGAAGAACCCACACAAAACGGCTGAAATCACTAAAGGTTCTTGAGAGTAGGTGTAATATTTTGGTTCCTAGTCAGGAACCAAACATGAGCATTATTGCTTTGAAAAGACTCAGTGTTAGCGGGTCTTATAACACCAGGGTTCAGCTTTAAAAGAAATAGTTTTCTCCCTCTAAAATCCTCTGCATGCTTTCTTTTACACCTACTTGGCCTCATTGCCCCCTTAGCACTTAAGGCTTTGCTTAGCCTACATCTATACCTTTGTCCAAAGGTAAAGGTCCCTGCTCACAAAAAAAAAGAAACAATAGCTGCGGTTGCATGATGAGAGTTTAAGGATGTGGGTCCTTATGAAACCACTTGTGCAGAGGTAAAACAGGACATAAATTATTAGGCAAATTTAAAAGTGACATTGGAGTGTTTTCAGGGTGAAGAGAGCTGCGCTGGCTGTTTCCCCACTTTTTAAAGTGCTCGTCACTCTATATTGGTTCGCAGGTTTGAATGTGGAATCAATCGTCTCATCTCATTCTCAGCAAATGGAAAAGAGACACAACTCCCACAGGTAATGAGGTGCAATGGCCTTCCCCAACCACCCATTTAAAAATGAAAAATGGTGCCGTTAAGAGTGCAATAAGCACAAAAAAAGCCAAGGCACTGACATGGAAGCCTTACTATTTATTAACTATGCAGAGCACACATGCACACTTGTAGGATGCACACTGTGATGATAACAAGTCCTGATTTCCTTGAGAAAAACGAGAATGTGGCTGAAGAAATACCCCTGGTCTTGACCTGTCTGCTTATTTCTGTCACGTTTAATGTGGTGCCCCCCCCCCAATGAGCCGGTCAATGCCCCTGTTTGTGCTGCTGGCCATTTTTCATCCCCTGACATGGGATGAGTTCTCACCAAAAAGCCCCCATTGTCTCTCTCGCTCCCTGCAAGCCAACTGTGCATTACAATTAGAAAGAGAGAGGGATAAAAAAAATAAAAGAGAGAGAGGAGGACTGGAGCGAGGGAGCAGCATCAGAAACACGTCTCTGGAGTTCCTTTTGCTTCTGGGAGGAGAAAAAGTTATCTTTATGACAGTCACCTTGAACAGATTACTTGAGCAGATCAGCATGATGAATATGTAATTTCCCAAGGTTCCTCAGCTTGTCAGCAATCCATGCATACAAAATCACAAAAACAAGAGTGCAGGCTGTTTCCTGTGTGCTTTCCTTTGGTTTTACTTCACGTTTGTCTCACAGCTGAGAGCTCGAGTACCTAAATAACTGATGCAATCGTACAGCACCTTTCAGAGTAGAAAATAATATTATTTAAAGCATCGAAAATGCTAATGCAACACTGAATTTTGCTCAAAAGTGGCGTCCAAGCGGCTTTGTTTATACACCGAGTTGTAAATGCGATTTTATGTCTCTCCTAAACACAGCATTTGCATTGCCAAGCACCTAATTACAAGGACAATCAGGTGCACAGCCCTCTTCACTGCCATGAATACGAGCGTGTCGACTTAAAAGAAAGCCCATTGTAATGCTAATTATTTCGATCAACTAGCTTATTGACTGCAAAAAGGCCCTCACCAGCAGGCAACCACAAAGCTGCACATGGCAGCCATCTTGGCCAGGGGCTTGTGCAGGGTCTGGCAGTGGCTCTCAGAGGAGACGGAGGAGGAGGAAGGGATGCAGGAGGGATGTCCAGTGCTGAGCCAGGCTTGCATGTTTGACTCGCCTCATTGATAAAACAGTCGTTCACATCGCAGGGGGAGCCTGGAAAACAACACAAGCTCTAAAAATGGAGGGAAAGAAACAGTGGATGTGTTTACTGTAGATTTCCCTTCAGACACACACACACACACACACACACACACACACACACACACACACACACACACACACACACACACACACACACACACACACCTCCCTGCCTAAGGTGGCAGACATGACGCGACAAACTCCCCCCCCTTCCCAATCCACCCTACATTTCTGTATGCGTGCAGACAGGGGGCCAGAGTCGGTTACCATGGCAACTGCTGCTTCTATCAACATTTCTGGCCGATGTTACAAAGGTACACAGTTCAGTGGAAAGGCAGGAGAAGGGAAGGCCTTGGCGTTCTGTTTGTTTGTTTGCCTTATCATTTTGCCGAGGTTTGCTTATCTGAGATGACTCCCACAATTTAAGCAGGCAAGACTCTCAGCCTCTCTGTGACTACAGGGAAATTAAGCGTGGTTCCCTTTTAACATCTACCCTCCCCACCAGGCTTTATTTTGGTTTTCCTCATCATAAATTCTTTCTGTCTTTGTTGACTCCTGTTCATTGTCTCCCTGTGTTTGTCTCTGATCTCGAGGCTTGAACAGTTCTTGGCAAATTCCACCAACGGTGCCTTATTTCTGTCTGTTGTCATAACATGCAGGACAGGTACGACGGGAGCGAGAGATAAAACAGATGGTAGGACAAGTAAGAGGAAAGGGTGAGAGGTTAAGGAGAGCAGAAAGGCTTGATGAGTGAGGCAGAGGGAAAAATGGCTGTGTGTATCAGACAGGGGCGTACAGTAGTAGTAGGGCAGCTTACCCCCACTGGCAATGAAGCTGCTGCATTACTAGGTCAGTGTGCCATCATCTCATTCATCATTATCACAACCTGCTCTTCCTCCTCCGCTCTGCCTCTTCATCCCTCCCACATTATGGTTCGATTGTTCTCCTCGTCCAAGCTTCAGAGACAAAAGGAAAATCAGCCTAAACAGACCAGGTTGATCATTTCAGAGTCTGTAATTAATTTTTTATTTGTAAGTAATTTACAAAAGCAGGACGTACAATTGATACACCATAAAGAATACGGTTTGGTTTATAAGATTGCAGATATTCACATTTATGCTGAAGCTGGCTAACTTCAAAGAGATGTCCACAAAGGAAGCATGTGCATTGCGAATAATCCAGGCTCGGGTTGCCTAGTTTACCCTCTGGTGTTTTTGCCTCCCTGTCATGTGTCAATCAGTATGAGCTCTTATTGGTAGTTGCTTAAACTGCTCAGGAGGCGCAGAGTTAACTGTTTATTCATTACGATGCCGAATGTCATTGACATTGACAAAAAAGCCAAAAGAAAAACAATTGACATTGACACCAACACCTGGATGATTTACCGTTAAATCCTTGCAGTCAACTTAACCGGATCCATCCATCCAGGTGGGCTGGGACCTATCCCAGCTGTCATAGGGCGAGCAGCAGGGTTCACTCTGGACAGGTCTGCAATCTCTTGGAGGGCTAAAATTTGTCAGTTTGTATGCTACTGTGTTGTGATAAGAAATAAATCTTAGCAGGGCTATCACTGCAAACTTGAACATATGAGCACGCTAGCGTTATATTTTAGAGTATATTGGTAAATGCTGTGTTTGTATAACTCCTGATTCTGAACTGATTAGACAAAAGCACCTCTCCAAAAACTACTCAGTGATCATTCTTGTAAAGATACATGTATATGCTGTTTAAAACTTTCAAAAGATTTCTTTACTTTTGGGATCTGAAGTAACCCAAACAATGCAGGGACATAATAGTTTCTTCCATCTTCATTGTTTTATTCTTTCCATATGATGGTGTTTGTCTTTACCATGGATGTTAGCTGAGAGCAGTTTAACCCTCATCCTGCATTACTGTCCCTGTGTTAATATGTTTATATTAGCCTAACCATAGACCTGTAGCTTATCACTGTGTAGCAGATAATACATCAGCTAACCGTGTGTCAGCTACATGAAGTCCCCATAAGGAGCTTGGACGGATGGTCATGAGAACCTTTCCAGACTTTTTGAGACAGCCTTTGGGTCTTAGTTGATGTTTTTCTTTTGGCTTTTTCCCCCGTGATCTTTTGTGATGTGGGTTGCACTCGGAGTGGCTGATCACTTTAATTTATGCCATAATCCAGTGCATCACGTCACACACTCCAAACAACTCCTTTTGGATAAATTATCCATGCCAGCGGCCCTATTTGATGCTGTGGATATGTGCATAATCGGCACTTCTGTGACTGATTATGGCTTGTTTGTCACATAATCTAATCATTGTTTTAGTGCCCAAGTCGGACCCAGTACCATACTCATGTCTCCTTTGGCTTTCTTGCAATTATTTTAATGCAATCTGAGCTTTTGTTACGACTTCAGCAACATTTATATTTACCCTGTATCAGCGACTTACATACTTAAAAGTGGGTTTTCTTGGAAAGTTGAAACCCCTTTTCAAGCAGTAATCAGCATGAAAATAGGAAATAAAGTTCAGACATGAAAACCATTTCAGCTGAGCTGACAACCATTTAATGTGTCAGCCTCAAGTGTGAATAAACACCCTGCTCTATAAATGTCACAGTGCGGATCTTATTAGAAGGTCTCACCTACTAACAACAATTTATCACTTTAAACACTAAACAATTTAGAATGAATGAAGTTCTAGTGACAGGCATGCAAAATTATTATGTATTAAAGCTTTGACAGCATTACATGTCATCTTTTGCAGTATAGGCATTACATGGCACAAGCCTGTGATGTCTAGGCTTGTGCGTTAGATGTTAAAAAATTGGGCTATTGTGTTTTTTTATTCCTGTAATGGCCCTTGTGTGTCTCAGAAAAGCTGTCAGTGTAAAACAGGCAGAAGGCAGCTCGATGAAGCTTTTGAAAAGTCAAATCCACACCTCCTCCTGTCAAAACTGCAAAATGTCAGCTGACCTATGACACTCAGAAATCCCATGAGCACAAGCATAGACATGCTGACACACTGCTGAAAGTGGATAAATAAAACATGATAAGCTATATTATGTGACAGCTTTCGTGCATATCATAAAAAAGGGCTGCTTTTGATACAAAATCAAACGGACATCTTCCCTGCTGCTCAGGAATAGCTGACAGCACAAGTGCAATTTGTTTGCTGCACACAAAGAAATATATATGACAACAACCACTTGCGTGCAGCCACATGCAAATGAATCTACCCCCAACTGCTAGACACCCAACACACACACACAGATACACTCATTAGCTCAGTTTTGGGTTAACCGCTATGTGGGGCTTTTTTTCGACCAATCTGTGAGATCATCACTCTCTCTGAGCCCACCATCAGTTTTTTTTCTCTTCGTCGGCTGCTCAAACCACCCCCACCTCCTCCTTTCCTCTCTACCATCTTCATTGTAATGCAGATTTAAGAATCGGGTGGGGGATGGTGAGAGAGGAGGTTTGTGGAGAAGCTGTGGTTAGTGTTAAGTATGACCTGGCAGCCCGCTGTGCCTCAGCGGGCTGCCCGGCGTGGGCTGGGGGGAGGGGAGCCCAAGAGAAGAGAGAGAAAAGAGATGAAGAAAGAACTTTGAGGGTTTCCCCCTCAGCCTCTACGCATGACTCAGACATTAGATATCATCATTTTGAAATAAAAGATGGCAGACACGCCCCTCCTCGCATCTCCATGCAACACTAATCTCATCCAGAGAAGAATAGGATGTTCAGCGGCGTTTAGTTCTGTCTAGACATAATGAGCTTAATGTCACTGAGGTCATGTTGTTGTTCTCTCTGTCATAGACTAATACCATGTCAAACTAACTGGAAAATTAATAGTGATCGTTATTTGCAAATGGCTCTTTATTAATCCGTGTGGAAGCCGTAAAACATCAAGCTCATCAATGTCCCCACAAAAACTGTAATACCGAGTCTGCTATGTTTTTCTGCAGGTTTGCCAAGTGTGTGTGTGTCTGTGTGTGTGTGTGTGTGTGTATGTGTAGCTGTTGTTACTGCAGGTTCAACTATGGCCACACTCACAGGGGCAAAAAGTCAAATCGTGCTGCCCACTTCTAACAATATACCCCACCCTTCTTACCACACACACACACACACACACACACACACACACACACACACACACACACACACACACACACACACACACACACACACACAGCAGGAATGGTAGAGATGGCAGAGTGCAGAAAAAGGCCTGCAGCAAAAATAAATAAATGTCTAGAGTCGACCCTGGGCCATTGTGCTTTAATGAGCCGCGTGTGGTCGGATTCATTGACTTTGCACCTCTTAAAATAAAAGGAGCTCACTTCTGTTGTTGACTCCTCATTCGCCGTTTAATCACAATCAACTACGCTCTTAACCCATAAGAGGAGGTTTGCCAATTGAGGATTATTACCACTGTTAACTTTCATAAGCCAACATTTGTAAAAACAGGATTAATTATGTAAAAATGTGCCTATCCCGTGTGCCCACCCATCGCAGACATCTAAGTGTGGGTACAGTTACGGTGACTTGGTGGCATGCTTTCCTCCTCTTTTGCTTGCTTGTTCCACTTTGGCACGGTTCATTATTTGGTTGTCATTTTGCTCCACTTTTCCATTTTATCCATCTGCCATTGCAGCTGGGTTGTCATGGAGCATCATTGCGGCGTATTTGTGAGTGACCTATTTATAACCCGCCCCCTTTATCTCTTGCCCCCAATTCCCTCTCTTGTCCCCGTCCAGTTTATCAAAACACGGTTACATAAAAGCACATCCCTGTGAACCGCGAAAGTCCTTGTGAGTTATTAAATAATTCAGGAGAAGAAGTGAATTGTTGAGTCTGGGTTATTCACATTTCGGTCTTAGTTTATTCTGAGCATATGACTTTTTCCTGGTACGTACACGTGCGTTTGAATTATTCCACTCAAACAGAAACTAGAGTGATGATGCCTTTTATGTTATGTGCTTCTGAAATCAAACATAGGAAGCTTCTGCCAGCTAAGATCTGAACATACACCTCCTACAGTTTGATGTTGTTCTAATGGCTGCTTCAGTGTGCCAGCTTCTAAAACAGACTGAATGAACTGAAAAGGTGCACCAAGGCTCAGTGTAAGCCAGAGAACAATGTCTAATGGAGTCCAAGAATAGAAATATGGAGCTGAAGAGGATTACATTAAAACCAGTTTAAATGTCTGGTCTATCTGTAGGTTTGAGCGATTGCTCTTAAGACCTCAGATGTGAGTTGTGTAAATGAGGTTAGAAGTCTCGAGCTTGAAGGATGTAACAGTGTACGGCTCCCTCTCCTAATTAGATTAACGACTCCGAGGCTACAAAGACAACGGCTGCCACTTGTCAAAATCTCACCCTGCCTTTTTGCTTTGACCTCAAGCCAGCCTTCACAGCTCTATCATCAGACTGGAAACCCAGTTGCATTAGCTCCTGCTATACCAGCAGACATCTTCCCCCTCGACTCGTGAATTAATCTAGAGCCGCCTGGCTGTGCGTGCTGATCTCATCTGCACTGGCCTGCTGAGGCAGGTAGCATTGATCTGTGCTAGCTTGACCAAACTGCCCAGTTGAGTCTGCATTAACTGTCTGACAGAATGGTTAGCCTGTAACTCTTTGCTCGTCCTGTGACAGCGATTGCGCGTGATTGATCGGGGATTGATTGGTTGAAAGAGGGGACAGGGAGGAAAGTGTAGTGAGGTAAGAGAGTAGGTGCAGTGGGTCATTATTTAAGTTTGGGTATCATTGGAAAATGAGTGAAAGGCTGAGTAAGATTTACTGTTACTGCCCATATTATTCTCTCATACATTCGGTCACTGTCAGAGGCTGAGATACCATCCATAAAAAACAAAATGGTGTAAGTATATCTCCTTATGACAAGCACAATATGAAAGACACCTGCTTCAACAACAGCAGAGGGAAGAAAAGAGCATTTGACTCCCCCAAAGGGAGATCCTGTCTTTGTGTGATGTCCCTCTGGGGCTTGCTAACTAGGTTATTATTGGTCAGTGATGAGCTGGGAGTGGAGATCAATGGTTAAGCATTTAGAAGACCCTGAGCGTCTGTCCACAATAAAGCTCTTAGCATCAGGAGAGACAGGGGTGACAGCAGGTGTGGTATTTGGGCCAAGGGCACCAACTGCACCATTTGATCAGGCGCTGCGTAACCCAACATATAAGCAAATCGGGCATCACTCGGGACTGTCAGAAATATAATCTGCTTGAACATAATAAAAATGATTGACACCTTTATATACGTATACCTACGGAGAGTGAGATAAAGATAGAAAAAAGATAGAAAAAAGCTCATAATTTGATGAGATTGTCAGCTCTTTATTGATGTCACGGTTGGATTTTGGCCTCTAGATGCCTGCAGCGATAAGCACATGTCACAAGGAGATGATCAAACAGCAGGGGTGGATTTGATCGCCGTGCATTGTGCGCTGATTTTTTGCTTATAGCACCCTCAGGGTCAGTTGAACTGCTAAGGCTATTTGATGATGGATGTCACTCTGGCTAATGGTGGAGCGGCTCCTCTTTCATGCGCTTAAGAATTTGCCCCGAAGGGACTCATTCCTGAAACATTCCATGGTGTCAGATTATCTCCCTGAATTTAAAAGTAACCAAAACCATAATACTTTTATGATGCAGTTGTGTGAGAGTGGGCAGAGAAAGGAAATCAAGCTGACTGACACCAGTTGCCGAGTTATGTTTAGCAGACAGAAGCGTCTTCAGTGCAGCGGAGCCTGGGTTTATGCTCTCTGGGATTCTTTTAGGGAGATTTATGGGGGTGTCATGGGAAAGTTGCCTGGGTGGAGGCGAGTCGCTCCTCGTAATGGGCTGTGTGACCCTGGTCTCGTCAAGGTCAGCGTGATCCGGAGTAATTAATGACTGGCAGCAAAGCGCTTTGACTGGCTTTATCTCGGTCCCAGTGCTATCATTAAACGCCTCAAATCTTCAGAGGGTCCTGCTCGGATCCAGCTCAATACAAAGACTCACTACGCACCTGTGTGTACCCCCCTCACACATCACTGCACTAACACAGACACACTCAAGGTTGGCCAAGGACACTTTCTTCAGCTTGATTGACGAGCGTGTCATTTGCACGGGTGTTTCTGAATTTGCTGTGTCAGAGTGTAACAAGAGGGTGTTTCAGGGCCGTAATGGCTCGCCTATGGGGAGAAATAAAACTTAACGAGCTGAATATCTCAGCATTTAGAGCTGGACACAAACAAGAGCTCTCAATGATGGGTGTCTTTCTAACGTCCCAACCTATAGACTCATCTTCTTCCCTGTCCGACCAGAGACTGAATCACCTTATAAGGGCTGAGAGAGTTTGGAGTCTCGAGCAGTTTGGCAGCAAGCTAGTGACTGCTAGGCCTGATGTATGGCCTTGTTATTCCAAATAGAGAAGAGGGAAACGGCTGATTATTGATATCTGCTAAGTGTCCAGGATGAGTAATGTGGCTGTCCAATTGAGCAGCTGTTCACCAAGCTTTTGGCAGGTGGGAGAAATCAATAGCAAGATGCACCTTTCAGATGAGGATAATGAATGAGAGCAGAGTGCCGTAATGGAAAGATACCTGTCTTTGCTTTGGCCCGAGCCTCTCGTGCAGTTACGCAGACAGTCATGTGGCAGTGCTGATGAAAGCCAGTGTGGGAGTTGTGGGATTTTAAACAGACTACATGTTTGATCAGTGGTGTTTGTAATGGTGTTGAGGTTTGGAAACAGACGCAGCGGTTTTACATATTGCCTTAAACCCAGAGTGTCGAACTTGGTTTGACTAAGGGCCACACTGGGAAATGAGAATCACATCAAGGGCCAGACATAGTACGCTGCAGTTTAATGACAAGAAAATCCATTTCACACTTTGCATATATAATGAAGTCCACAGAAAGCTCTCAACCAATCAACAAAGCTGCAAATCCATCATAACTTTGGTTTTGACTGTCTGAATATGACAGTTACTAGCATTACGCCTTTTCATCAACGAAGATATAAATTTTGAACTTTGATCTTGTAGAAAAATCTTACAAATTAACATAACGAATATTAAACAGCGCAAGATTGGGAAATATTGTTTGTTTTTCTGGTAAATTTCCAGTAAAATAGTAATATAGTAATAGTAATAGTCATGGGCCATATTATAAAGTGTTACCTAAAAACATAAAAAGGAGAAATTTGCCTGTCTCATACATCCTGGCCTTTTGCCATAAAATTTACTGCACATAAAAATCCTTTTCAGCCCCATCACTGTGAGATTTAGCTTGCTGTAGCTGCATGCCTCTTTAGCTCAGTGACTTTTTAAGTCTCTGTTCAGTGTTTATGGCTGTATATCTTGGCATAAATTCCCTTCTTGGAAAACAGATATCTTGTGGGTCCCACTTTACACTCTGTTATCAAATACTGAGTCTCAAATCGCTCTTGAGATTGTCTCCCTTCAGCACCAGCTTTTTGGTGGCATTCTAGGTTAACAGGCATGTTAACTTGCAGGTATGTTTGAAGTGTGCCTGTCATTTTGGTGCATGGGACCTATGTGACTGTGTGCTGACAGCTAGAACCTAAATTGAAGGGCTGGCTGGAAGGAAATTTTTAAAGGGTGTATTTTGCCCACAGGCCTCGAGTTTGACACGTGACAAAACCCAGACACTGTCTGAAGTGCAGCATCAGTGTTCGGCTTATAGGTTAGTTTCATAGTAAAAGAGAGAAGCCTGTGATGCAAAATGAAGCCAGAGCCTTTTAAAGCGTTTTTCTAGCCAACACAATTAAAAGCTACCACCTACGTGATGTGACCAACCAGTCAGTTATATTACGGGGCAGATAGAGACATTACGTAGGCAATGCTAATGAGGGCATTTTCTGTGCAGCTTTAAAACGTCGCAAAACTCACAATTAAAGTCCATTGATATGGACATTGTTGGAACATCACCAACACAGGCAATAGGTCATGGCACTAACAACTAATTTCAAGCTAATGTTTTGGTTATTAATTGCTCGTTTACTTCCACACTTCATCCTGACACTGGAGGAAGACAGTGTGTGGGATAAGTGTCTGATATTTGCTTCATACCCCCAGGTCTCTTTGGAATTAGAAAGAAGTCATTCATTAGTTTATCAGTCCCAGCGTGTCATGAGTTCATATATCCATTTGTGCACCTTGACAGGTTTTTTACTCTTTGCTGTTTTGTAACTATTGCGACATTAAATGATGAGCGTGGTGCTTTTAAATGGTTATGCATTACAGGCTGTTAATTGGGCTTAAGGGGTTGTTGTTTATGCTTTAATTTGTTGTGTAACTTGTGAAAGTGTACAAGCTTAGATTAATTATATAGAAATGTCTCCTGCTTTGCTAACTTCATTGCAAATTATTGTGCATCTTATTTATAACTTCCGGTTTACTGGCGTGGAAATGCAAGAACAAATGTGTACTTAACTATGCTCTTGTATCTATGCCATATGCAAGTCACATAGCTGTTATTACGTTTATAATCAGCTAGAATTAATTTGGTTTAAATGCCTCTCTGTTATAGCTGATTCTTTTTCTATCTGGCGCTGACCCCACTGAGGTGACAACCCAATTAAACTCCTCAAAATCGAATCAGCCAGTGTAACTTTTTCTCTCCAGTAGCCTCATATAGAAAAGACAGCTCTCATCACCCTTGACGCGCTCCCTGCAGGCATGAAGCACATTCGCGTTTCACTTTTTCATCAGCTTGCATCATTACATGTCATATATCATCCACTGATTCATCAAAGAGCAGAGGCCATGCAGGCCTTTGCACACACAAACATCTTACTTATTTTGCAAATACTGAGTTAATAATTGTTTGTGTGTAGAACATTTATGAGCTACGACTTTATTTCTGACCGTCTGCGGGTGCACCTTACTCTCTCACAGCCCTTTTCCTTTCCCCTTTCTCTAGATGTTGGTCCCTCTGGTCGCTCCTCTCTCCCCTCCGCTGCTGTGCAAATGGATTATTCTTGTAGCTCCCGGTCTGAGGGGAGGGAAGAGTGGCGTTCTTATGTCACGACACAAGTGAAATATGCATATGAATGTGTAGCTACATTTGTGAGCTGTTGAAAAACTAAAACAAAGCCAAAAAATTAATATAAAAGAGATTTGTTTCATTATGAGATTGTATGAGTAAGAACTGGGAGCTGGGGGGAATGCAAAGAAGTAACAGGAAAGACAATTTGGCTATAAGAGCAAGCAAAATTTGATTCTGTTCATGTTTCTGCATTATGAACGATGAGAAGGAGAAGAATGAAACCCATGTAACCTGCATGATATAAGCTGAAGTCCATAATCCGGACATTTTCTGCCCTCTAAGGCAATCCTTCTTCACATAGAGTCCAAAAATAGAGTCATAATCATTAATAAACCATGTACCTGCTGTGCATCCCAGCTTTTTTCCAGTATTCCTGCAGGGGAAAGAGGTGGGGACAACATTCATGTGAACAGAACAGGATCTGCATAAGTCACTAGCATGTCAGCCAGTGCTCGCAGGCTCCCTACATTATTGAAAATGTTTTAATGGTCAGCTCGCATCAAATATTTACTCTCATCTTGTCATTTACTGTAAATCTCCCAGAGTTATTTCCGACTCCACATTTTCCCCCTTTCGACCTCCTCCTGCCATCCTTTTGCATTTCCCCCAACCTCAACTCTCTGTCTTGTGCTCACTTTCCCTGTTGACTGAGCAGCAGCGTCAATGACAGGCATTTAAGTGGTTGCCAGGACAACACCATGACGACAGTGATGGAATTCATTCGGCATGGGGATCACATGAATGGAGAAGTTTCAACCTGATGAACTTCATGTCTGCTGGCTTTGAATAGATGGGCAAAGTAGACCAGCAGTCTTTCAAACAAACACACACAGATCTCCATCATGAAACTTCCAAGCTGAGGTTGACTCACGGTCGCCTACTGAGTCACAGAGTCAGCATTTTAACTTTCAAACTTTCTGTGGCTTTTCACTGCAGGAAGGCTGCATCTTCATCTGGAATCACAGGAGGTTTCACACAACTTTTTTTTTCTAGCAAAAAAAGTGTCTTTTTGGCAGAAGATTGTTTTTTGTGTTGGAGTCTTGCCGCATCTGTTAGCAATATTGTAAGCTGAGTGCTAATGATCCATTTTTCCTGCATAAGAAACTTTGCCTCCCATCTGTGCAGATAGCGGTGGTAGTATCATGGTTTAGGCCTGTTGTACTACATATGGGCCAAGATGGCTCAACATAAGTAAAGAGCTACAAATTTTGAATAGACCTGCAAATTCAAAAGGAAAGTATCAAAATACTTGTCTGTGAAATAAACAGTGGTTCACAAAGAGAGACAGCTGCACTCAGCACACGAGAAAAATAATGAGGTCTCTTCCTCGGGTGTAGTTTAACTCTGTTTTGTTAGATGCCCCCTTCTTATGCACAAAGTGTCCTTTGGTGTTGGTGTCATGACACAGCAGCTACAGCAGTAATGGCTTTGGAGAAATATCTGTCATGTTAAAGGACAGGAATGCCACCAGCATTTTGGAGATTCAACACCAACACCTTCAGGTTTTGTAGATTTTCACATTTTCATTTTTCACTCCAGTCTTTATATTAACTCAGAGATGCTTTTTTAATATTAATATAGGGAGTGGTTCCATATTGCAATGGTTTGCTTGCTATGTAAAAGGTTGCTGGTTTGATACCAGCCAGAGATGCAGATCCGCCTTGGGGTAACCAAACTATCTAACTACTAGCTATGTTGCAGCTTCAAAATGCAGAGTCAAATCTTTTATATTGTTCATGGTCAGTACAGAGACCAGATGACACTTTCTGGATAAATAAGAAAACATGGCAGTAAAATGATGACCTAGGAAAGAGAGCAGAGTGGGATAAAGATGTTTTAGAATATTCAAATCAAAGTGTTGACCACAATATAACACAAAAGGTCAGGAAGGATCCTAAACAAACAGTTTATGTGAGGAAACCAGCAAACATCTTAGAGCTGAAGCTGTTCTGTACAGAGAAATTGGACTCATTACCTGCTGCTCAAAACATTTACGTGCATTAGGCAACTGGGTCTAATCCAATACATAACATTGCATCACTTCCCTGCATCATACACTTTTTCCCAGTTACCTAGTTCAGAGTCATGGTTTGGGTGGAGCCTATAAGTCATGGGATGCATGGCAGGGTACACTTATTAACCTTACCCTAACCATGCATGTCTTTGGACTGTGGGAGGAAGCTGGAGCACCTGGACAAACCATCCAAACTCCACAGCTGGATTTGAACCCAGGACCTTCTTGCTGTGAGGTAATAGTGCTAACCAACCGATCGCACAACCATGCACCAGCATGCCATTTACACTTCATGTTTTTTTTGTTTTATTTAAATTTTCCATTAATATAGGAAATTCCACTTGCATCTTTATGCAGTAGTACTCTAAAGTATTTGATGTTTACAATTAGTGCACCCCACCTTAAAGCAAAGTAACAAAGCTGCTTGGCTGTGATCACAGTAACATGAACACGTGAGTCAAATATTTCTTTACATTATGATCAGCAGAACTCTTTACTTTGAATATAAATTGTGATTTAGGATTTTCTATGATGACGGTGTCAGGCTTAAAAATGAAGGATATGATGAATGCTGCAAAGAGACACTGAATGGGACAGCTACGATGTTTTGTTCTTGTTAAACAAACAAATAAATAAAAAAACAAATAAATAAAAGAAGAGGCAAAAAGCTGTGGATGATATCTATGCTGCAGACACTCACCACTCATTCTGCCACCCTCCCTACTCTCCTGCAGCTGACAACAGATGAGGAATCATGGGAGGTTAGAGTGGGCGGGAACTGTGATATGATATCATATCCATTATGGCCGCCACAGGCTCCAGCTGCCACCAGCTGTTGTACATTAAGCAAAGTGCAGCAGGCGGATTTGGCTGAGCCTGTTATGGGATAACTCAATAACATTACTGTGTTAGTGGCTGCCTTTAGCTCTTTATTTCATAATGCATTGTGGTTTTACCGCGCAGCCCGCCATTTGACTCTCAGGCGCTGTCACAAACTTCTAAGCTGATTAACGCGCCCCGCGCTAAGTTTATGGCTCATTATGACTGGCTTCTGCGCATCAGTCAAGTCTTACCACACCTCTGAAAACAGTACTGACAGTATACTAAAGTAGGCATGGAAGTCCTGCATCTCATCAAGCAGGACCAAAAATCAAACCTGGTTTTTCCTGGCCTCTGGCTTTTCGGGACTCCGCTTTAATGCGTTCATGAAAGTAGGTTCAAGCGCCCCACAGCATGCCTGTAATTATCAGAGCTGCCACAAGCACCACACAAGTGCGCCTCGGTAAATCGATGGAGTTTACAGAAGGTTTCCTGGGCTACAGTGAAAGAGGGTTTAAAAAGTCAGCAGTTTATAAAATGTGTGGCTTCTTCTAGAAACCGCTGGAAGAATCCTGAATGGAAAACTATGGGAAAATTATGTAATGCCAAACTGGTTGATGCATAACACAAAAGTCATTTCTACCCCCTCAAAAACCCAACAGGGAAGGATCTAGCCAAGCATGTTACTACTTAGTGTAACAGTGAACCTTACTTTGGGGCAAAGTTACTAAACATTTATTTTATTTATAAATTGACTGGTGACTCTATAAATGCATGTTTTATGTCCCGGGAACCCTTGAAATTGCCGTTATGGCTGTCTCACCATTCTTTTAAATAAGGCCTTGGTTTTGTGTTTGGCCAGGGGCGTTACAAAAGTGGCTGCCAAGTGGTAAAACTGACTGAGGGTTGCTTTTTCTAGAAATGCCAACATCTTTCCATCCTCTACTGGTTTGTTCTTGGTCTGGGTTTGTGCTTGATGAGCGTGAGCAAGAAAGGGTGTGCAGTAAGTTACACGGGCTTCTGACAGTAATTATTTAGGATGGAGGTGGCAGCTGTGGGAGAGCTCGGGGGCAGAAAAAGGTGATAGTTTGACCCTCTCCCCCCTCTGAGCTCTGCTGAAGCCATGTCAACAATAATGGAGATAAATTGGAAACAACATCTTTTTCTCTGCATTTTGGCCTCCATCCATACAAAACAGACCTCCACCACCACCAAATACAAAGCCTCTCAGAAAGATTCACCACAGGGAATGCATTAAAAAAAACCCACTCTACACAAGGAAACCTTAACTTCTTGAAAATACTTACTTACATTCTGAAACCATCACAGACATTGCTGTATCTGTCTGCATAGCAATCAAGCTGCCTTGCAAACTTTGTGTCCTCTCGAGCCCTCGCTTATTAAATCCAACCAGGCTTATCTTAATGTGTGCTAATATGCTGTCAGATTTTTCTCTAAGAGCCCCACATGAAGATGAAACAAAATCAATCCCTCAAAGCCACAAAAATGACACAACATTACATATTTGATATTATTTTTGACTTATTCTGTCAAATGCTTATAGCTATACTAAATGTAGAGCTCCCTATATTCTCCAGCGAATGGGACTTTGTTGTTATTTGCTGTCGCAGTAGTCAAACACCAGCAGTAAATCAGCTGGGGAGGTGTGATTGGAATGCAGAAACTTGTGAGCAGTGTTAAAATAACACGAAAGGTAACATCTACAGGAATAAGGGCTAATAGTAGCAAAAACATCATAAAAATAATGCTATTGCAATGGGCAGACAGCATCCTGGGAGCAGCGGCATATTTCCAGGACAAGCAATAGTAGAGCAAGCAGGATTGAGCCGAAGCAATCCATGCACCGAGTCTACTCCTCCTTATTAATATAGTCTTTTGAACATTTGAGTTAATTCTGCCTTTTATTTTATTTCTAATATGTGCAGGATAAGTTCGTTTTAGTCAGTTTATGCTTGTATGTTATATAATTATAGATGTGCACCTAGTAACCTTTTGTAAAAGCACCCATAGCCTTAGCTTATGACAGAGACAGTTTGAAACTTTGACATAGACACACACTGAAGAAGAAATATGCTGTGCTTCATTTGAATTCAAGTTTTTCAACTTCTTATTAGAATGAATCGAGGGGCGGGGCGATCATGGCTCAAGAGTTAGGAGGTCGCTTTGTAATCGGAAGGTTGCCGGTTCGAGCCCCGGCTCGGACAGTCTCGGTCGTTGTGTCCTTGGGCAAGACACTTCACCCGTTGCCTACTGGTGGTGGTCAGAGGGCCCGGTGGCGCCAGTGTCCGGCAGCCTCGCCTCTGTCAGTGCGCCCCAGGGTGGCTGTGGCTACAATGTAGCTTGCCATCACCAATGTGTGAATGGGTGGATGACTGGATATGTAAAGCGCTTGGGGGTCCTTAGGGACTAGAAAAGCACTATATAAATACAGGCCATTTACAGCTTGTTTTTATCATCACCGGATATTCATTTATACCTTTTATTGGTTATTTGAGATGCTGTTTTTGTGTTAGTCGTCTTTTGGTATCAATAAGTATGCATGCATAGGCACATGTCCTCTGGAACCATGGCTGAGCAGATTTTCAGCCAACAAAAATCAGGGGCATCTGCTTACCATATACACAAACAGAGTTAGCGTGCTTAAGATGTGATTTCACTACTGAAAGGACTGCATTTAGATGAGCGTGCTGCCTGGATAGAGCATGAATGAGGCAGGAGACATGGTGACTGCTCCTCTGTTGCGAGGAGCAGTCACTAAAAAAATGATCAGCACTAGTGTCACGTGGAGCTGGCAGGTTAAACAACTTTTAATGTCCAATCACATGATGTCAGCCTAACCAATGAGCCGTTTGTTGGTCAGACCCAGTATACCAGGAGCTTTCTTCTCAGGTAAACATAGTGGCTAAGTTTATAAGATAGCCTGGTTCCCCTCACATATATACAGATACATTCAACCTGAATTATTGTTCACGTCTACCTCTAGCTATCACTCACCTGGAGGCTTTTTTAGGTGCAGTTTATGTTTCATCACAAAAAATGCAAAAAAACGTATGTTTCAGTTCAACTAGAACTAATTGCAGTTTCCATTCAGCATGTGTAGAGGGAGCCTGGAGTGATACAGGAGTAGTTTGTTGTGAGCTGCGCTGTTTTTGTTGCTTTCACTCTTCTGTGATTGTCTGGAGCGTCCTCATTGGTTTCAGCTGTCTTTGATTGTTTCCAGCTGTGTCAGATTACCTTTTCCATCCGCGTGTGTCTGTCTCTCATTTCTTATGCTTCTCTCGCTCTGTGTTTGGATTTTTATTTTGTTTTACTTCCCCCCCCCCCCCCCCCCCCCTTTGCATTCATTTATAAAAATGTCCCTATTCATTTAGTTCTTCCTGCCTGTGTGTTCAGCATTTAGGTCTCTTTTCCAGCACGCCTTAACCACAACCTATCCATTTCATTAACTGCTTATCATTGTCATAATCGATACAAAACTCTGATAAATAGACTCCCCCTCTTTCTATCCTAGTTGCTTCACTCTGCAAAGGATTCTACCCCCCCCCCCAAACTCTACCACCTAATAAAATAATGCATATTTACCTCTCTAACCAAAATACATGTTGTCACCTCTTTCACCTTGCAGTTAGAATTTGCGCATCTATGTGGCTGCTGTACTTTTACAACGCAGACATGCAAGTTCATGCATGCTTGAGGTCCATCTGATTTAAAATGAAATTTTCTCACACTGTTTCCTGTTTCCTTTGCACTCCCCTCGCCAAACAGTTCTTGATCCCCCACTGTGCCACCCCATTTAGAAAATCCTTAAAACATCCCTGCTGAAAATCTGAAAGCAGGGCTTCATCTCACAGGAATTGGATGCTGGTTGTTACTCATTATTGCCATCTACTCAGAAGAACAGCTCCTTCTGTTAACTCTCACCACCTCCCTCCACTCTGTATCAGACAGCCTTTACTTGCCCTTTGCTGCCAGCTGTTACACGATGCCCGTCTTTGCTTTAAGATCACAAAAGCTTCTTCAGGCGCCTAAAAATTTCACCCTTGATGTTTCCATCTCCACTTTTGATTGCATACCGTCTGGTTCAGCCACCTGGCCTAATACCTCTGCCTCGTTAATGGCTGAATGCTTGTTAGTCTGCCTCGCTGTCTGTCTCTTGACTCAATAGGAGGGTATAAATACCTTCTCCAGGCTTCCTCCAAGTATCTTTCTTTCCTTTTCCTCATCCTGTTCTTCACATCCTTCTCTAAACTCGATTCTTCTTTTTTGTCTGCCTTCCTTCCTTTCAGGTCTCTTTTTATGCAGGGGGTTGCACAAAGGATAATAAACATGCTATATATATTACATGGCATGTTTTTGTGTGTGTGCATCCTCAGAAGCAGACTGCACAGGTTGACATTTATGTGTCGTGTAGCAGCTGTAGCATGTTGTAGCATGTTGTAGCATGTTGTAGCATGGTGTAGAATGGTGTAGCAGCCATGTGTGGATGACATTAGTGATTACGGTTAGTTGTAGACAGTGGAGTAGTGCACAGTGAGGGTTTCACAGTGATAAACTCACTATAAGAACAAGTAAAAAGAGGCGAGTGTGTGGCTCACATGTGGGCCTGGGGGCCACAATCCCTTGATGCGGGTGGAGTGGTTTTAGGGGTTGGGCCAGAATCTGCTTACAGCAATCTGGGTCACTCGGCTGGGAGAGAGAGAGCCCCTTTAACTGGATGACCTCATTGTTCCTGCATTATCATTATTTTCCCGGTCAGTCACGATACATGGAGACTGTGCACCAGGAAGTACATCCGATTCCCCCGCGACGCACACACACAAACACTAACCCAAGGGAGAGGAAACGTAGTTAAGACAGCCCAGGTCAGAGGTTACCATTACAAATGGCTCACTCTCACGTTCAACAGGCAAACTAATCACATTCTCTATTACACACAGACATATGTGACCCCGAAACCCTCTCTGCTTCCATGCTACAAGATCAAACATCTCATGGGTGGAATTTCATTTGTGCTGCGAAGAGGGCCCCATTTTCTCACCATGTAAGTGTTTCCACTCTGCTCTCTCTTTGCTCTGTATCAGCAAAACCCCACAGCCATCAGCGAGAGAAGAAAAGGAATGTGCTATATACTCTAAAGCATGTCAGCTTAGATTTCTAGGACACAAACTAGCAACCTTTTCCTCTTTGATTCACTCACTCACTCTCTCCCTTTCCTTTTTTGCTACCTCCATTTCTCCCCAGTCCATCTCTGCCTTCAGAGCCCGGAGCTCCTGCCAATGGCCGTCAGAGGAATCTGATTTGTGTTGATTACATGAACATTCTCCAGATGTTCATAGTCAGAGATCTGACGCCTCTGTCGCACAACTGTCTCATCTTGGAGAGCAAAGAGATGCAGGGCTACATCGTGGCAGCGCTGTGAGGGAATGCTGTATGTCAACAGTGTGAGCAGACACATGAGATGAATGTGGAGTGGGTTCAAAGGAAATGAGGTGTGAGCTTTAAGGAGAAATATAGCTGCAGTGGACGAGAAGGAAAAGACAGAAGGAAACTGGATACAAGTGAGGCAAAAAGTAAATGAACCTCGTGAAACAAGCATATCAAGCTGAACAGAAATGGTGAAGTGAAACTTTGATCGAAGGAAATGTGAGTCTGCAAAGAAGAACAGCAGAAGAGCTTCAGTTACAGTGGAAATTCATTTTCCTGAACTGTGTCGAGTCCATCTGTTTGATCTGGCCTTTACAGGGTTTGGCGTTTTTGGTGCTTTCTGGATGGCCACAGGAAGTGGTCCACCCCCCCTTCCCCTGTCCCCTGGGTCATCAGAAGGAAACACGATCCCCTTAATATGGTCTGATGACGTCCTTCGCTCAGTGCTGGTCCTTCGCACTACATGGGGGCTCAACAGGGGAGCTGAAGTCAACATTGGAAACAAAGATAAAATGTAAGAGTTAGAAGCTGCAAAATACGACTGATAGCTGCAAGATCAGCAGTTTAGTATACTGCATGGTTGAAAACAAAAAACCTTATTAATAGATAGAAACATGAAACTATTCCAGCCTAAAATAGATATGCTTTTAATGTGTTTGTGTAATATTCAGTCTAGTATAGGAAGTGCTGTATTTACAGAGTGTTCAGAATAAACTTTACTTGCTCGTTTGCAAATTTCATGATATTTATTCCAGTAGCTGTTGAAACATTTCACTCAGAACCACAAAATGACTATCTCATGGTGGCACCGGAGATCATTCAAAGTCACCAGTCTCATCTGATAAAACACTAAATTCTGGCTAAAACTTTGTGCCAATCCATTGTTTAGCTACAGAGATGTCACAGTGTCTAACCTTGAAATGCTAATAGAGAAAAGGTTAGAGGATCACCAGATACAATAAATTTTATTCTCCGAGTGGAAAAAAAGTCATGTACAGAATTTTACAGACTGTGTATAAAAAATCAACACAGCCACCTTGATGTCACCAATTGGTTTAATATTCCACACTTTCAGACACAAAATGTTTAACAGACTAATAAAGAAATTCACCCACCAAAACCGGGGCACAAACTTCATGGAGGTGCTATTAGCACAATTAACCACCATATTATCTGTCAGATAATAACATTTAAAATGCTCGAAAGCATCAAAGGTGAGGCTCTAGCAGCCTGTGTTCAGACAAATGTCAAGTGCCAGTATCCATTATCCTGATAGGTAAATCCCATCTTGTAGATTTCTTATAAAGCTGAAGATATCCACAGTTTTTGTTTTGTTTTTTTAAGCAGGTTTTAAAAATGCCTTTTAATCTTGTAAAGTTGACCAGCCACAAGTGGCCACTAAAGGAACTACAGTTTATTAAACTGCAAAGGCTTCACTTGTTGGAGTTGTTACTCATTGTTCTGAACCAAAGCCAGTGTTGGCACACCAAGAGCATTTCTCCCACGTAAGGAGGAGATGAGACTGACCACTCCACATAATCTTAATAAAACCACTTTCACTGTTATCTTGGACAGAGATGCAGGTGACAATGAAGATGTTTGATGAAATCAGATCACGTTGGATAGCTCAAATATATGAATGTTGCAGATAATAGTTCAGTGAGTTTACTGTTAGCTTGGGGTGCATCATGTGGAAAATATCCTGACTAGGAAAAGCAAAGGTTTATGAGAAAATAGCTAATTTCCTCTTTTTCTAAAATCTCTGCACGGGCAGTATAAAAAGGGGAAAATAACTAAGGTTGGCAGACAGTTCACTGCATAGTCCAATGACTGCATGCATCATCCTCACTGCTGCAGCGTGCAACAATGTCAAATTTGTTCTAAGCAAGAAGCTAAATTTAGATTCGGATACAGATGCATTATGTAAATAGGCAAATCACCAGATGTTCTTTAAAAGGAACTTTTAATGTAGACGTGACACTGATGGAAATGTTTATTCTTCCTTCCATTACTGAGCTGGTGGTTTCATTTTTCATCATATTCAAGGGGTCAGGCTGTAGCGTGACATTACATGCACCGTCCTTAATGACATTTGGCATTTCTATAAAATGAGGGCCAGACCACTGTTTTAGAAGCTCAGCATCTTTTACATGTTAAGTTCCAGATCAGAGGTTTAGTCTTCCCAAAAGGTGCCACTGATAGTCACAGTCCGCTATTGTCCCGTATGCTACAGAATCTTTTTTTTTTTTTTTTTTCGTAAAATGGAGTTTAGTGTGAAAGAAATTGGTAACAATTTGAATGCATTACTGGGAAAAGATACGAGCAGAGCTAGAATATGATATGATACACTGAAGCTCAGAGTTTCTGTCATACTCATGAATATTTTGGAAGGTACTGCTCTAAATATGATTTTTTTTGGGCTTTTGGGATTTCAAGCAGCTTATCGAATGGTGAGAGGGAACAATTACGCCCATTTAAAGCTTCTCTTTTCCAACTTGGATTGGACACAAACATGTATATGGGTTTCTGTGTAGTCCTGTGATCTTCAACTAAAACAGTTCTACTCCCTCCTGTGCACAGAGAATCATAAAGAAGCAAAACTTAAAAAAGGTTAATGATGGAGAGATGATGATTAGAGAATGTCTTTGAGAAGGGGATGAAGAAAACTCTTTTTTTCTGTTAAATGTCTTCACTATCCAAATCCCAGCATTCCTCCAGCTTCATCTCAAGATGGAGGAGGACAAGCAGAATCTGTATCAGCTGTTTGTAAACATGCAAAATCCGAGGAATCTGAGTTATGAGAGGTATGAGCGAGGTGCTGTTTAAACATGCATGCAAAACGCGCATAAACTCACCACACCACTGATAACATTGTAGTGCAAACAATCCGACACTTTTTCCGGGTGCCACTTTTCATAGAGGGCATGTGCGTGCCTGACTGCATTCTTCCTCGGGTTTGAGTCAGAATGAGGGTCATTTGTGGCACTTCCTCGCTAAGATTGGAAATCTGTAAACTTCACTTACTCAGTGAGGATTTTCTTTTACAGCAAAGAGGAGTAACCATGTAGTAATTATACTGTCCATCTGTAAGTGCATTCTTTCTTTCTTTGGAGTTGCTGTAGATGACGCCCGAATGAAACACTCACAGTTTGTAAACAGTGGAAAGTGGAAACTCCCTTGACAACCCTGAAATCCTACATCCTACTCTTAATCCCATTAATGTGCAAAAAATCACCTTCATCATTTATTAGTTAGCGACCTTTACCAAAGAAGAAGAAAATGAGGGACAGACCTCGAATCAGTCGGTGAGTTTGCAAGCTTTGGCAGGTTAAACAAAAGAAAAGGAGGGGCAAACTGTAATGTGTCATTATAAGCCACATGAGCATGTTCAGTGTGCTTACTGGTCAGATGTGTCTCTGTGGGGACCAAGTAAAGGAAATACAGGAAATACAAGAAGTTGCTGTGCTCGGGACTTTTGGAGAACATGGAAAATGTAGGTTTTATTTCACCGCTAGTTACTAGACCCTAATGACCTTTGCTATGGGACGGTGTATATAGCTTAAACCTGCAATGTACACCTGGTAGTTGGGTTGGATCGAGGAGTCACACCATACACAAACTGCACCGAGACCCTTCAGAGGAGGAGGTTATTTTGGTCCAGTGCAATTGCCGCACACTAAACTGCACCAAATTCAGTTCAACGCACCAATCATTGCAGGTATGAAAACTCCCTTTGAGTCAAGCCAGGATATGGATCCAGGAATTAGTGCAAGGATCTTTTGTACATTTGGTGCCATGTCTACACATACAGATCAAATAGAAAAATAGAAAAGGTTACAGAGACAAGCGCAGCCCACGGTGCCAGTTAGTGATTACACAAAGAGCAAAGTATATAAGCTTCTTTATCTTAGAGTTAGAGTTGTTGCTGCTTTGCAACCCAGTTCCTCCTTCTCGTGAGTTTGACTAAATCAGTGTTTTGTCTGTTGTCACTGATGCTGTCTTGCTGGGTCGGCCCTTTTTGAACAGTCAGGAGGAAGTCAAATATAAGTTCCTGCTAAAAAATAATTAGTCTTCTCTAAATGAAACTAAATAAAGGTCTAGAGTTAATAAACTTGAGTGAGCAGTTGCTGTTTATTAATTTAGACAAAAGGCACTGATGCATTTTTATTTTAAAATATGTCTATATGTAAAATATTGTCCCCTTATTACTCCATTTCCCAGTGCTTCCTCTGGTAATGGATAACAATCCCACCCAGTGCTGCTCTAATATGACGCACTATATTAGAGCAGCCTGTTTTCCACTGTGATTATAATCTTCTGTTAAACAGTTTTACCTAATCGTCACTCAGCCAGTTACATTTCTGTTCTTTTTGTCATTGCTGAACTTCAGCTGATCCTTTGTTTCCCGTTTACAACTCTCTGTTTATCTTCTGATATTTGCCTCCTGCTTCACCCAGATTTTAGTTTGACAATCAGCTATCAAGTTATGAGAAAAATAATAAAGCTCTAAATCATTTACAACCAGAGATTAGATGAGAGAGCACTATAACATTGTTTATTGTTCTGTTAAAGAAGTCGCCCCGATTTTTATTAGGTTTTCAGGAACACCCCCTGTGCTCATTTTTGATTTATTTAATTTAAGAGAACGAGGAGCTGAAACAGTCACTAGGGAACCGAGGCAGTTTTTCCCCTCAATCATTGCCAAACATAATGGCTGCAGCTGGAGACATGCAAGTGCCGTTTGAGGCTGGTTCTGACTAAGCAGGGGGAAAGGCCTCAGGAGGATGTTTCAGTCATTGATTTTCCCTAAACATGCATTTCATTCCTGGTGTAAATGTTCATCTTGCTGAATAACTATCAGCAGTACACAAACAAAGTTCTCTAAGCAGAAACTAAAATTCCAGCCTTTGAAACAACACGACATGATTACTCCAACTTCCTGGATCATTTTTCATTGTTTAGACACCAAGCTCATAAAAATCCTTCCACCATATTTGCTGCTATTGAACTTATTGTGCTGTTTCTCTCCGATGATGTAAACACAGTTAAAACCCTTCAGTAAACTATCTCCAAATCCTTTAATGGGGCCTGTTATGTTAATTTCCAAGTCGAGATATTTGTTCTTGTCAGAGTAGCTTTGGAGCCTTGGTGTAGCACTTTAGCCATTATATCCCCTCTTTTTTCAGCTAACTTTCTCGCCATTGCTTGTCGAAAACTGCTTGCTTACTTGCTCACCAAGGAAAACTGTGTATCTCCCAGCCAGTGGCAGCAAAGAGTTTGGCAGTAAGCTACACAAAACCTCCTTGCGATGTCTGGTCGTTAGCAGTGTTGCTTTGTAGTGAAACTTGAAAAGCTGAAGGTAAATGGTCTGGTTTGCATCACAAAGTAAAAGTTGCAAAAGAGCAAGATGTTGGTTACATCAAGCATGACAGTTTCTTAAAGTTTAACAGAATCTCACAAAGTAGTTGGCAAATGTTTGGAGTCAGCATCTTCCATGCAAACTATGGGTGAGCTGCTTTCACAAGAAGGGTTTTGGGTCAGCATCCACAGAAATGCAACCAGGTGAAATTGCTTACAACCTGTCAGAGGAAACACATTTTTTCCAGTGACCAGGAGGTTGCCAACTCAACTGTAGGCCAGGGTGACTGAGGCCTTAGAAATATCCGCCCTCTCTGACATCACAAAGCACTCAGATTTGGAAACAGCTGTTTGAACCCAAGCATTCAGGGTGACTGAGTGTTTTGCTCATAGTTATTACATGTATGTATGCTGGCCTCATTATTTAAAACATCGGTCATGATTCATTTAAGGATACACCAATGCAACAGTGTGCATAAGACAGATAATAAGAAACGTATAAAAGGTCCAGTCGAGGCTTTATCATCTGTCTGTGAGTCATGCCCCCACTATATATACATAGACATACTGGATCTGCAAAGCACATTGCAATGTTATTTCAACCCCTGAATGTGGAATTACTTTATTATTTTTTCATTTTAACTGGTTATAGCACATTAAGAGGGTACTTAGTCAATTATTACTTGCTAAAATTAGTATTTTTGCTTCAACAGGAAGCAAGTTCTTTCCATTTTAAAATAGCTTCACCGCAGCTACAAAGTGGGACAAAAGCTTTGGATCTGTTCCTGAATGAAAATGAACAACTAATGAGCCACTGCATATTCATTATTTTCCCTCTCAGCCTCTTTGGGGATTTTAAAATGATCCCTTCATCATGTCATAATGAAGATTTATATTTAGGCGCGCACAACACCTGGAACGCAGCTCAAACCTTGAATCACATTTAGATTGTTTTTACCCTCTCAGACACTTTTGGTTCACTTCAGCCCTCTGTGCCCTCAGGTCATGCAGGAAGTGACAGTAACCCGCTGGGCGGCGGAGCACACACAGGATGCTGGGTCAGTCATCTCACAGGAAGTGCCTTTACACGTTTTCCCCAGAGACATGACTGGATGACACATGTGTAAAAGATTGTCAGAGCGAGATAGGGAGAGATTTGAAGAGTTGGAACGTCACGCTGATAAACTCCCAAAGAATTCACAACGTCGGCAGAATCTGAGAAGACCAGAGAATATTGGGTAATAGTGGATGTGCTGACGCTGAGTCACAAACTGATGAGACTCTGAAGAGCAAACACAGGCCATTTATTCTCTGCGACAAAACACATTAACCACACAGATAAGTAGGGTCAGTGAAGTTGGAGATATGAAAGATGAGGGTATGTGGCTAAGATTGCAGACGCTGCGGCTCCTTAGAGGAAATCCTTTCATGACCAACAAGCTTCCACTTAATACTAACAGCACAGTCTCATACCTGAACGGCAGATTAATCATCTTTCATCATCATTCCTGAGTTCGCAGAGTTACATAAAGCACATAGAACATACAGACTGTCTTAGTATGGATGCTCTCTTGTCTGTACTTTTTTACAGGATATTGACTTTTGTCCCTTCAGGTTTAACACCTCATATAAATCTAGATATTTTTGTGAAAGTGTTAATGGCCCTGTGACACACTCCTCCTGGGGGGATATCCAGTCAGTGTGTTTGTCTGCTCCTACCCCATTAACCCACCCCCAGGAGAGATCAGAGGAGTCTGCGTCATGAATTCGACCCCATCCCAGCTGCCTCCTAAAGGCAGCCTTCAGCCAATTAGGACCTCGTAAATAAGAAGAGGACAGAGGATGGGGGATTGTTAGTCTTTAACACAGCGTGTTAAGGTCCTAGCATGTTACTGCATTCGTAGTCTATAGTTGCCACCAATGACCCAACTCTGCATGTTGTAGCTGTTTACTTTCACTGATCCTGCTCTTGCTTGTTGTGCTGAAGTGGTTGAATCTACACAATCCTTCTCTCAAGGTTCAAGGTTCTTTATTTGTCACATGCATAGTTATACAAGTATAACACACAGTGAAACGTAGCCTGACACGCTCCTCGACATGTGTAAAAATGGGGCGGGGGGGGGGGGGGGGGGGGTAGAGGAAGAACATTATATATTCTCTCTGTGTCGTATCAAATACGGGCCATGAATTTCTTTCACTCATCCATTTCAGGGTAGCAGGAGCCAATCCCAGCTGTCATAGGGCAAAATGCAGGGTATACCCCGAACTGGTTTCCAACCAGAAGCAACTTAGAATTGCAAGTTAGCCTTACATGCATGTATTTAGACTGAGGAAGACTTGGAGAGAGCCCATGCAGACACAGCCAAAACATTCTATCTTCACCCAGCCAACCACTGGATTTGAAAACTGAACCTTCTTGCTGTGAGGCAACAGTGCTAACTACCATGTCTCCCAAATCTAGCACGAGGCTAGATTCAAATAATCGAAGTTTTATCACTCGTTTCCAATGAACTGATAGTATCGAACACGGAGACTTAATGTAACGCTTGAAAATCATAAAGCAAAAACTGCACAAGCAAGAAAACCCCAACACTCAGATGATATAATTTTACCCAGTTTTTGTTTTGCACTAATTTATTTATTTTTCACATTTTAAAAATTAGTGTAATTTTTACTTTGCTTTTCACTATAGTTGTTAGACTTTAGATTATTTGGGTTTTGGGGTTTTGTGTTTTTGCTTTTAGACACCTGGAATGTTAACATGTTTGTGTTAACTATAAATCACTCAGTCAGATACTGTTGTTTTAAATGTGCTTAATAAATAAAAGTGATGTGATCTGACTCTTTCAGCTACAACCCCGTCATCATAATCAAGTCAACCAGAAGTATTCTTGAGCCCTGTTGGAAGTCACTTCAGTCTCTCTCCTGAAAGTTGAGAACTTGGGACTCACCCACTTCATGTCTCTAGCAGTTATTTTAACCACAAGTTGCCAAATTCGACCAAATTGCTGCTAATCTCTAACTATGTGGATGCGCTTTTTATTCTTACATATAACTGCATTGATTATGCTTTTCTCTTTTTTCTGATCAGTTGCATTTTTTATTTTATAATATGTTATATAATAACAAGACATTATTTATGATACAATATAACTGTTCCTAATGCAAAAAAGCCTGTGCATGCACGTACACGCTGGTGTAGAGATCTAAATGTTCAAATATCTGGTCATACGTCACTGCACTCTGTGCTAATAACACTCTGAATCACAAGGTCTGTTGCAAGTACTGCAACAAATGCATGCATAACTTGGCCCTTCATCAGCTTGATCTCTAAAAGGCAGCTATTCATTCTTTCACAGTGAAAATGAGATGACTATCACTCCAGCTATCTCAACACATATACACATCATGTTCTTCGAGTGGGAGCTGCATTTTTTCCTGAAGACGCAACTCTGGGGGAAAGGTGAGAGATCAGGGGGGTGTTTAGTTTAACAGAAGCCTCAAACAAAACAACAGTGCAGCTGATATTTTTTATATATTGATATTGGACATATCCATTTAAATTTCTGGAAATTGAGTGGCGTGAAGCTTCGTTGCTTCATACTGAGCTGTTTTGAGAACTGAAGCATTTAAGCCATCTCCATCCTTCATCCTGTGTATCTTTACATTCCTGGAATGCTTCAGTACACCAATGAATGCCATGTGCTTTTGAGAACGCTCTGTCTGTCTTTGTCACGTATCTCCAGGAGTTCCAACAACACATGGAAAACAAGCAGGGTCTTGAAAAGAGAATTAAATGAGGTATCTTTATTTCCTCCTCATGAAGAATTTCTTCAGAACAGGAACGTCAAACTTCATCATATCAAGTGAGTGATTTTTAGCTTCCTGTTAGTATTCCCTATAGCAGAGGGTGTTTTCCCAGATTGCCTCACAGCCTAGCTGTGTGAGCATGGGAAATCACACATCTTTTCACAGGAAGTTCCATCCATCCACACACACACACACACACACACACACACACACACACACACACACACACACACACACCAGTGAGACAGGAAACTCTGCCAGGCTTTGGCCCACCAATTCATTCATAAATCTTGCAAACACACAAGAGCAGAGCATAACCAGAGAGCTGGGCAGATGAAGTGCAGTGTTTCAGAGATAGAACAACTTCTGGAAGGATATGTGAAGGTCAGAGGTCAACATAGCGCTAAGTGTAAGTCAGGATCTGTGCGGCTGTTTTTAAAGCTCGACAAAAATATGTACTGGATCATTGTTTGACTTCGGATGAATCCTCTTCATCTTCAGATGGAGCTGAGATAGGCTGTAAGATGGAGAGGAATTTCCTGGAAAGATGCGGATCACATTGTGGGTATCTCAGTTTTTCCTCTTCTTCTGTTCACTCATACACAGAGAAAGAGAGAGAGAGAGTAAATGCTTAAGGTGACCCTGAAGATAAAATACATTTTACTGCACATGCAGGGCAGTTGATTGTAATAATAAAAAGATTCTTATCGCAAGGGCCCTTTCAAAGTTATAGCACATTCGGGAACTCTTCTGCAATTATATTTTGACCAGAATCTGACCGGCTGTTTAGAGAGTCCATAAAGGACACAATAACCTCCAATGTTAGTGAAGAAATATCTTTGAAGAAGTCCTGAACCGGCTGCCTTGTACATCAACACCCACACACAGAACATCATTAAAAGCTCACACAATGTGTTTCACAGAGTTTTGCCCCTGAAGGGAAGAAGCGTAAGACAGACAGCGAGAAGTGTAGCAGAAACATCAAATGAGAGGCCTGCCCGGGCTCGTGCCTCACATTGCCTGTGGGTAATGAACGGGTTAGTGTATGTGGCAGTAGATACAGTATGTGATCATACATGAGTCACATCTGTCCCCCGTCACCAGTTTCCAACTGACAGCTTCCAGGTAAGAAGAGACGTTTGGTGTCAGTTGGAAATCTTATGACAGAGTTAATGACGGGAAACAAACAGGAAGGTTCACTTCATCATCGTCCTGCCTCATGACCTTTACTCATCCTGATGGGGTTATAGACTGTGGCTGTTCATAAAGGATTCCAGTCATTTCTGGTTATTCAAGAAGTCCTGTGCTGATTCATCATTGCACTTATTGTCATTATCTCTTGGTGTCTGCAATGGTGAAAGAAAAGTGAACATTTGAATGTTTTGCTATTATTGGCTGATGTAACATGGACCCAGTGGCCTTATTCAGTAAGAAAGGTACATAGTACGGTGCAAAAGTCTCAAGCCGCCCAACCTCACATTATATTTTGCTTGGATAATATGAAATAAATTCAGTGATTTAGTGAAACATATTATAAAAAATGAAAAAAAGGAAATAAAGTATAGAAGGCAAAAACTGAGTTTGCACAATTCTAATGAGCTTGGTTAAAAGTCAGTATTTGGAACGACCACCTTTATTCTTCAGTTGTGTTGAACTCTCTTAGGCAGCTTTCTTGTAATTTCTTGTAAGTAGATGAAGGGCCATATCCATCTGTCAGATTCTGTGTTAGATCTTTGCTCACTTTTTCTTTTCCAACATTTCATAAGAACATGACTTTCAGATGAACTATGCTCTTCATCTGTTATCAGTAGTTTTTGCTTAGGCCTGCAGCTTCATTTGTCCAGTCTCCTCAATTTTTAAAAGGATACACTGCACACTATACTGAGATATTTCAAATCTCCAGCTAATAGCTCTTCGTAGAAATGAAATCATCACGTAAGCATGCAGTTAAAGACACATTTAATGTTTTTTATCTACCTGGACATAGACATTGGGACCAAATGAAAACTGTGTCGCACACTACGTGGCACAGTACGTGGTTAGGTCACCTTCATTTAAGCCTTTGTGTTAAACTATTTGAAAATAGCATATTCACTCTTATGCAAACAAGCCCTGATTGGGTCTCGCCACTTATCTGAGGTCCTCTCCACTATTTCCTGGGTCATCACCCCCTTCTTCCACCTCACCCAGCTCTTTGTGACCCTTCCCGCCCTGGATGCTCATCCTGTTTCCTATAGTTTCCTCTTCCCTGCGGACAGGAAATAGCTGGAGCCCATGAATACGCACACAACAGGGAGTCGGCAGGAAGTGATCTCACAGCAGCACCTGCAACCAGGAAACAGAACAGCCCCAGCAGGGAGGTGGAGGAACAGGCCACGTACGCTCACACACATGCAGGTTGTGTATATATACACAGACAAGTGCCGAAGCCACAAACACCCTCTGACTTCCCCTACAGCTGTTGGCATTGGAACCACAACACAGGAAACAGAATGTGAGCACATTTCTCAGACGCATAAGCATAGCTCCTCATCACCAGAGTCTGTTAAACATTCACACACAGGAACTAAGATAAGTCAAGAGGCTGTGGTGCATCTTTACGTCTGCTTTGTCTTTGCCTGGCTTTCTCAGGGTTAGACAGACTAGAGGTAAATAACTTCTTCATTAAAGTTCTAATTCAATTTGAGATAACGGGGAGGTCTGGGGGCGGGGAGCGTGCGCATATGCCGGTAATTGTGTTTGTGCTGGGGGGATATTCCCCCAAGTGCTGTTGATAATCTAAAAAGTTTTAAATTTCATTACCTATTGAGGAAATACATTCCAAGGTCTCATTGATCGCACAGACGGCCGGATAATTGGTGGTAACGAGGAGTGGCGTCCCATCTCTGAATCTATGAAGTGGGGATGAATGTCCCCTCTGGCTCCAGTGTCAGTGTACAACAGGATGCTCCTTGTTTTTCAATATCCGCTTTGAAATCTGCTCAAGGGTTTGGAACAGTCTGGGAATAAAAATTAAAAGTGAAGGAAATTTTGTTGTCTTAGCATAAATAATGCTTGCATGGCTTTCTATATATTACTTACTAGCTCCTTGTTGTTAGAGTAACCCAGTAACTGCTGCTGGTCAGGAAAAGAGACAGAGCATTACTGAGTCCTGATTCAATGACCTGTTAATGTGTTGCAGTCCCTCAACTGTGTGCTCGAGCAAAAGACATAAAAAGTAAAAGAATGCCCTTAAGTTGGGGCCAGTATGTTAAAGAAACCAGAACTTGGATTTCAGAATTCCTTCAGTTTTCAGTAACTAGCAGACAGAAAAACTGAGCTTTTAATTTGACGGGGCAGGCACTAAGAATGGGCCAAACTGTGGGAACCTGGTACTTGGCTGTGGGTGGATGTGGCTCAGGATGTAGACTGGGTTATCCAGTAAGGTTGATGATTTTGTCTTTAGAACTGCCATAATTCCTCATGGCACAGAAGGAACAAGATGCTGGAACCATTTCTCAGAGATTTTCTCTGTATGGACATGAGAGCATCACACAGTTTCTCCAGATTTGTGTTGTCAGGTGACAGGTACACTATGGTCATAATGGGATGGACATGGCCAGAAAAATGCTCAGGTAGGCCCATTTGGTACCATGGAGCCCAAGTGGTGCCCAGATAGACCTCTTCAAATCCATCCATTAGCCAGTCGATGTGAGCGTGCAGTGTGAGCTGTGCAACAGTGTGGAGTACGCACTCTGAATATGAATTGACTGCATTGGCAACAGACTACTGTACTTCACTGCACTGAATCAGTCTTTCTCCCAAAGGCTTAGAAAGTGGAAGCGAGAGATGTGGGCCAGGCAGATAGTGCAGCCTACTGACATACATTCTCCAGATGGAAAAAAAATGGAGATTTACTCCTTTTCTCTCTCTCTTTTTCGCTCTCTGCTTGCCTGCCTCCCCCACCATTTAATCAGACTTACTACAGTCTGCTCATTCCTGAGTGTGAGTGAACCGTTTAGTATTCTGCGCAGGGAAAGCTTCATCTCTCTTGAGTGTTATTGCTTGTCTTGTATGTTGGAGAACCTCAGTGGAAACAAATCCCAGACTCTTCTTTTTTTCCTAATTTCTTTCTTCCTTCACAATCTGCTGCTTATCTTTCCGATAAATCTCTTCCATTCTCCCCCCGCAGCATATTTATTTTCACCACACAGTATTAAAAAGTGCAACAACGATCCTTCTTCATTGCTGGAATAGTGCATTCTGGTTTCATCCCATCCTCCAAACTCCCATATCCCCTCTGCAGTGCTCTCCTCTGTTATCTCAGGAAGGAAGGAACCATGTGATTCCTGAGATTCCTGCATGGCAAATACAGAAATATTTTTCCACTAGTGCTCTCGTATATTGGTATGTATATATTATAAACATGCCAGTGTTGTTTTTAAACTGCAGGCAGAGGAGGGAGAGAGTACTTTTGTGCTGCCAAATAAACACACTGCAAAATATTTACAAGATGGGTCACCCAGTGTGTTCCCCTTGACGTCGTACGCGGGATTAAATACAAACACACGAGCGATGCCGCATCAGGAGAGTGGGCGATGTACTAATCTGCTGCCTTTGAAGGCTTAGCACGCTGGGGCTCTACTTTACAACACTGTAAATTTGTATTAGCTGCAGTTTTTCTCACAACTGTTTAAATTTAATACCAACTCTCGTTTTGCCGTATTAGCTATGTAAACATATATTGTAGCTCAGCATCAAAGTCTTGCTACTTGATACTTTGGGTCAGACCACCCGAAAGCCCACCCGAACCTGCTGCAGTCTGTCTTTCAGCAGAATGTTGAGTGAAGCAATGCATCTTGGGACTTCTCTTGCAAACCACTCCATGTAATGAAGACTGTCCTCTCAGGAAAACACAGCCCTCCCCAAAAATGGGTGCACGTCTATAAGTCTGCAACCAGTACTGAGTTATTCAACACACACATGGAAACACAGCTATTAATTTCAAATAAAATGCACATGTTTATACATCCATGACAACCATACATTTGCATGCACACTTTGCTCCGCCCCCTCTTTCACGCTCTGATGTGTTTAGTTGTCCTGCAGTCACATGACTCAGCAGCAAAAAGAAACGAACTGATGAGGAAGTAAATCCCTTAGACACACCCAGAGCCCAAGCACAGAGGTAGAGGTCAATGTTACAGAGATCCAAAGATTGACCTCTCTGAAGATATTCTCTGAGAATAAAAATAATGCTTTTTATTATTTGAAAGTACTGAATTGGTATCTGCAATTCTGGCCCTAAATTGCAGCATCAACCACTACTAGCAGTGAGTGGTTGTCTATTTTCATGTTTTTGGTTCTTCATGTGAAGCAGTAAACTGTAGTACCATGCCCTGAAAATGAGCCAAGAAGATGCAAACAGCTGGTTCACATGATTTCTACACCTGAATCTAAATTATTACCATTTAATACTAAATATGCAAATGCTTCTGGAAAAATGCCAGCAGTACATGTCGTTTAATTGGAGGGACTTGTTTTGGGGGATAATGACTTAAATGCAAGGCTTATGCTGTAGTTTTGGACACAAAATCCATCCGGTGATTATTTTATTCTTCCTGTAAACAAACAAAGGTCAATAAAATAGAACAGTGGAGTCAGAGACACTTGACCAGCTCTTCGAGTGTCATGAAACAGGGCCGCCTGCCAAAAGAAGGCAGGGAAAGGGACGGAGGGTCATATGACTTCTTTAAACCACTTCCAGTGTGGCCAAAGGCAAAGGAACTGAATACTGTGAAAAACAGAAAAGAAGTAAAAGTAATCTCTCAAAAGCGAAAGGACAAAAGGTTGCCTGGCACACCCTTGCTCATGCAGTTGCTGCGTGTTGCTGCTCCACTCCTTAATGTTATTTATCTGTCACTATTATTGATTTCTTTTGCAACTTCTGCAATGTTGTGCGCAGTCAGAAAGGTGATATTGGAATTTTTGACTTGTGTTGATATGTATTGACCCCCACTCTGCTCTCCCTCCCTCCCTTTCTCCCCGCCGCCATTTATTTTCCCCTCTTTCTCTCTCCCAGCTGTCAGCATTGGCAGAGGGCCACACAGACGCTTGCCGCTCGGGCAGTGACAGATGCAGCAGCAGTCAGGCAAAGAGGAGAAAAGGAACAAGAGTTAAAACAGACAGAGATCGAAAAAGAAAGATGGAGAAAGGGCGAGGTGGATGGGTGGGAGGGGAGCGAGCAAAGAAAAGAGGTAGAAGAAGAGGGATGAGTGACACAATAGAGAACTGGCCCTCCCCATTGTGTGAAAAAGGGACACGGTGCAGGATTAGGCCACGGCCAATAATCACAGCCAGATGGGCTGTGGAGGGGTGTGGACAGAGAGCGAGATTGAAAAACAAGATAGCCTGGGACATTTTCAGAGTTGGGTTACAGAACAACTTTATTCTGACATTTCCATTCACAGCCTTGTGTACAGTCAGGACACAGAGTGAACAGCTTCCAACACAGCCCTGCGGTTGAGAGCACTACAACTCATTTCCTTGCAAGATTGCATCACCGATAGGCCACATCTGTGTGGCATTTAAATCATGTTGCCCTTTTTCTCTCTTATTAACATTCCTGAGCCCATTCCTGAAGCACTCACACTGTGGGATTACCTTGACCAAAACATGGCTGTTTCTCCCCAGCTCCAACGCAAAGGACTGCACTTATTTCTGTTTTTCTAAATAGCAATCTGCTACTCGTATAATGTTTATGTATCAAGTATCTGGGCGCTAGGGTCACTCTGAGCCTTCAAGAACCCCCACAGGACAAGAAAGTTTGCAAAGTGGGATCAGAGGGGAAAAACGTGATATTAGAAACAAGTTTTGGGCGAACACCAGTGCGGTTGTTATTTCTTACTCACATGAGGCACCCTCTCCCTGAGTGCCAGCGGTATCTCCACCTTTTCAACCAGAAAACAAAACACAGTTTAGCATGTTTGACCAGCTTTGCTTTGCACAACACATGTAACATTACCATGAAAATGAGAGGTGTTACACATGAGATCTGGACTCTAAATGAGTCCCCGAATGGGTGTAATCACAGTTGACAGGCTCGTGAACTTGGCCAAGCTCTGCATTGGCCCAACAAAGGCTAAAACACCCACAAGCAAACAAACAAATGAGCCCAGAAGAAATCCTCACTGCCCCATCCCCCTACCCCTCGCTGCCTTTATGCCATTGTTTTTCTCCCCCAGTTTCTTTGTCTCTCCTTCTACCCCCATCTGGTGCATGTGGACGAGGCATCTCGGTGCTAATTCACTTCCTTGGACACCATCTGCTGTGTGACTTTCTTCAGTAAACTGAGCCTGACTGGCCATCTAAGGGAGGGGCCAGGCAGTGTTGTCACCTGTTCTCCACACCGCCTTCTACCACCCGGCATCATTTTTCAGTGAGCAACATTAGAGAGTGTGACGAAAAGGGTGTTTGTCAAGCATTAGCACTTGACTAATCAGATTTTTTCTTTCTTAGTCTTTAATGATTACCTCATTTGTCACAGTCAGCGTCATTTATTAGTGTAAGCTGATATCTTTTCTACTCCTGCATGGACTCTGACTTTAAAGATAAACTTTGGTATAATCGGTCTCATGGGGAGATGGCACTACAACTGGCAGTTCTGTAATTAATGACCCTCTTTACCTGCAGGTGCCACCAATCTTGGGCAAACAAAGAGATTGTATCTGACTAATCAGTAACTAATTCAGACATTCAGAAATGACATTTGGCATGTACATATAAATTTTCATCCATTTATGTTACATAGTTTAATAATAACAGCCTAATAAATTTAATGCTATGATATTTGTTATTAAATAGATACACTTGGTCACATGACTGGCAGTTAGTTACAATTAAATGACAGTTTTTTCTTGCGCGCAAGGAAGGTCCTGTCCTGTTTCACTCCAGGGTGACTGAGCAATTAGAGTGAGAAAGAGACTTTGTGAGACGCTTGGTGCAGGATTAATTGGAACTCCTGGAGACAACCCACACAAGCACCATCAGAAGAACCCTGCCTGGGTTTGAACCCTATACCCTCTTGCTGTGAGGCAACAGTGCTAATCACTGAACCACTGTGCTGCCAAAAAGCTGCATGTACACGCTCAACATAAATTGTAATGGTGCTTTCAGAAGTGAAAATTTAACTTTGGAGGAGTCCAGCCAATGGATGGAGTCAAGTTACAGTAACATATTTTCAAAATGTACCATGAAATCACACTTCTCCGAGCTCTCTCCGTTTTTCCTTTCACTATGTCCCCGCCCAGATGTGCACGGATATTTTGTTAAAGTTTTTTTATGACTTTTGTCCGCATGCAAACTTTTTTTTAGCTTTTAAAAAACTCCTTCCAGGGTAAAGAGTGTCAGAAACGGCATCTCTGTGTGTGGGATGCCATTTTTATCAGATTGTGTGCCGTGTTATTGTGTGAAGGCTTCTTATTGGCCAAGATTGCAGTTAGGGTTATTTTGACGTCCTCTTGGTAGAGCCTCACATAGTTTTTGTTTTCATTTGGAGGGAAATACTTTTTAAAACAAAGGTGGAAAATCCTTCATTCAAACAATACCAGTGCCCTTGTGAACCTATAGCTTTTTTAAAAGCACAGTTGAATCATTCGCCTCCTGCTGCCCTTCATGCCAACAGTGAAGTTTTCCAAATGCACCTCATTCCAAAGACTTTTATGTGAACTTACTGTAACATGGAGAGGTGAGGTTTTGGAGCTGATGGCACTGAAAAGTAATGTATAAACTTTTTTTTATGACTTCCCCAATTTATTGCTTAATTCACTCACACAGGCTTGAGACAGGCCAGACTTTTGACTAGTAGGGTAACTTACTGCTAACACGGCTCAGCACCCTGCCTTTCTTGGATGTGCTTGATTCTAACACCTGGCAAAACGCTAATCACTCTGTTGGAGATGAAAGAATTAAGGCACTTTTTAATCCTTAGCGGTGCCTCGGTGTTTGTTTACTTTTGGGATCTGAAGGAGTCTTTGGCTCCGGAAATGGCTCTTACTTCAAACTTAACAAGCAGATACCGAGGGGCCATAGATTAAGACCAAAAGGGATAACAATGAAACTGAGATATTCCTCTCGACTATTCTCTGAGAATTTAATTATATATCAGGTCCCTAATCAGCTGACTTAATTAACAAAGACTTCATTATTAAGCATGTCAGCGTCTCGAAGGTGAACCAGGATAATAATAGAAGAACAGAGACGTTCAATTACCGAGCTCAGCAGGTGATTTTCTCACAGTGCAAAGAGGCCAGACTTTAGTTTAAAAATGTCAGTGGATTAGATGCTTTTCCCCCCTCAAAGGTGCTTTTCATTGCTAAGAAAGATGTCTAGTCTAGGAACGTTTTGATCTTAGTACCACACATCACTGCAAAGTCAACACTGTCAAAACTTGAGCCTGAAAATTATGAATACGCATGAAAATGAATATGCTTTGAAAGAATATCTCATGATCTGCAAAGCAATAAAGATTCTCGCCTAATCCTAATGGATGTGTTCCAGTGTGTGAGCGCTGGGTTGTGGAAACAAACGGCCTGTCTCTGCTCCGTTTCCTCACACATTTCTAGCCAGATCCATTTCTTTTTCCCCTCTCTCTGCCTTTTTGACCTTCTAGCTCTCCAGCTCTGAACAGAGTTGGATTTCTCCAAAGCACGGCCCAAGTTCTGCCATCTGTGGCTTGTGCTTTGACCCTTTTCCATGGCTCAGGAAGTAAAGGATCCGAGCCATAGCTTCGTCTAGGGGAAGAATACTGCTGCTGCTTCGCCGGCTGACTGACTGGCTGTCTTTTGACGTGACAGCTGGGTGAGGAAAACAGAGCTGTTCCCCGGCGAAAGGACTGGCTAAGGACAGACCAGACAGTGCGCTGGATTGTATGATTTGGTACAGGGAGCAAAAATGTGAGTGGCACATGCATATGTTCAGAAATGAATGTATATGCAGTTGCAAACGAGCAGACAGTAGCAACTGGAGTCTTGCAGCTGTTGACACCGATGCATAAGAAGCTTGTGTGCCTGGGAGCATGACCCAGTGGCAACATCCCTGCTGATAGTGAGGACAGAAAGCGACTGTCTGCTGAATATCTATCAGTGGAGGCCTCAGCACTGTCCCCCTAATCCTCCCTCCCTCCTGCTGTCTTTCAGGAGTTGATAGCAGCCCTTCATCCAACCCTTGTCCAAGCAGCCTGTCGCTGGATTGCTCTTCTTTTCCCTTTAATCTTTTTTTTATCGGGGCCAGCAGAGTGCAATTTATGACGCTGCTTTCTTGTTTGGCACTGCTTTGGGCTCTGGCTTGGTTTAAGGACGGGATTGTGAACAACTTCTAATGATGAAGCAATACTTTTGATGCTGTGGATTAAATTGAAATATTTCATTGGCAGTTGTGCTCTGAACTGCTGTGTTTTTATAAGGGACAGTAAAAGTGTGCAAAGTTGTCTTCTCCATCATATGGTACATCTGTATATAAAAGATGGCTGTAGCCACTGTGAAGTCACTGTCATAGTCCTCGGGTTTTGTATGTATCCTAGGGTCTTATAAGAGACCGCAAAGACAGTCAAGATGTCAGTTTCAGTCAATTTAGCGGAAATGAGGTCTTACAGACAGCTGCCTGTGTTGAAACCAAAGTGGCCACAAGCCTATATTGCATGACTCTTAGTACAATTTAAACAGTTATGAATGAGAGTGTTGGCTAGAGAGCAAAACTTTTTGTTTTTTGTGTTGTATCAGGCTGTGATACATGTTTATTTCTCATTTAAACACAACAGTCTGAAGATTGACTCACTTTTGAAGCCAATAGATGAAAAGCAGTTTTTGGCCCTTCCACGTTGGCTTCATTTTTCAGCACCAGTTTGAATATCATAGTATAAAATACTCTTAAGTATTATTGGTTGACCTTCCACAAACCTTGTGCATTTACAAAGAACCGCAGCATCCCGGGGATCTTTAAATAACATCCATTTTCCCTTTTTTTCCACTCATTATACCGCTATCCATGTCTGTCCACATGCTGTGGGTTTGCACAGCGATGTGGAAAATATGCGTCTTTCTTGCTGTGGTAGCACGTGACTGATTTACACAGTAGTCTTGAATAAATGGGAACACTCTTGTCTCTTTTTCTGCTCACTGAGAACAAGTGTATAAAAGTACCACGTGCCTGGCCACATGAGTAATAACTCATTTACCATACCCTCCTCCTGTCGCCAGCGATCGATTCCCAGTGCTCATTTAGCCCAATCAGTTGTTATGGAGAATCAATTGACAACTGATGCTGCACTGATTCAAACTCATCCACATCAGGAATAACAGTAAGGATTCTTTTATGGCCATTTCTCACACATTAAATGGATCGGCTGATCTGACAGACGCTGGCTGGGCCGAGTGCGCCGCCGTATGTGTGTTGAATTTGCGTGATGTTACATGCCTTCTGGGTGGGTGAGGCTTGTTAGGGTTGGGGGGTTCTGATGTGCCCTGGTGTGGTGAGTTAGGAGTCAGGGGAGAGTTAAAGCAGAGGGATGGTCTCCATCTGTCAGCTTGGCTCTCTCTAAAGTGGCCATCACTCAGGATTGATTAGCCACAAGCCCATTAGCCCCCTGGCTTTTTCTCTCTTTTCACTTCTTTCTTTTTTTCATGCTATTTTCTCCCCTGTAACCATCTACCGTTCTCCGTTTCATTCAAAATCATCTATTTCTATTTTAAATATCTCTCTTTATCTTTCCCCTTTGCTTTCTAAAGTCTCTTGGTTCACAGTGGTGCCAGGCCACTTTGTTCATCTGCTCAAGGTTCCAACTTTCTCCCCTTTTCTCACGTTTTCATTTTCACTCCCTGTGTCTGTTCCTCTTTCTTTCTGTCTTGCTATGCTGCAGGGAAATGCTTCTCAATGATTTAGTCCTCACCTCACTTGTTTCATTTTCTCTCTTGAAACCCACTGGTGCCATCGCACCTCTTTTCACCCCTCCCTTCTTCTGCTTTTATATCAATTGCCTCAATCAGTTCAGCAGGCAGACGCACCCCGATAGTCACAACCATTCTGCTGTCATGACAACAAGATGCTGTGGGGCATAGAGACCATTACTAAGTCCACCCATTTAGGTCATGTCCTCTAGGTCGTGGAGGGATGTGGTAGCTGGAGGGGTAGAGGATATTTATATAAACAGAATATTGGGTTGGCGATGGGGGGATTGGGAATGGACAATTTAGTGATGAAAAAAAATGGGTATGGGGGTCACTGTGGTACTTCATGTGTGGTTATACAACAAGGCTATGTGTCTGTAAACATTTCCTTTACCGCCTACAAGATTAAAATAATAATTTTAGCTGCATGTATCTGCACCTTTGGGTTAATACGCCCTCACTTGGTCCACCACGCTGTGCCACTCTCAAATATCTCAGCAAATACGACGGACTACCTTATTACTTTTTTATATTTCATGGTCCACAGGGGATTTACCTCTACTAGTTTTTGCTCTTGTTCCTAAATAACTGCAGTGAAGATCAGGACAATTTTTTAATTTGTTCAGTACTCTGGTTTTTGGTCAGATTTTTGCAAACCTACAGAGACACAACCTCTGAAAAATGAAGCCAATGTTGAAGTGCTGAAAACTTCAATTTTGAAAGCAAGTATCCACAGAAAAAATACATACCCAGTTTTAGGGGTAAAAAACGGTTTTGGTGTCTATAAAGTATTTTAGTCTAAATAACCTAAAATGTTATGTCCACATATGTGGACGCCAGGTCCTAGGAGGTTAACACATGCCAGTAGCTTAGCTAATTGTATTATCTGGCTTCATGGAAAAATATAGCAGGGTATCATCTGCATAGCAATGAAAATGTATGCTGTGTTTTTCCATCATTTTGCCTAAGGAACCAGTACTCTGTGAATAACTTTCATGTGGGAAGAAAGCTTCCCATGAGTACAAAGTGCTGAAAAGAAAACTGGGGTTGTCCCTGTCAGTGACAAATCATAAGATGTCCTAGCTTTAGAAATGGATTTTTCATAGAGTGAAAAACTCTGCTTTAAGGCCAAAGATCTTCTAAATTTGTGAAATCCCAATTTCTTTGCAACAGATTGGAATGCTTTGAAGTGTGCATATATCTCATTTACTGTTTGATAAAAGTCAGTTGAGTCTAATAATAAATTAAATACAGTGTTGAGGTTATTATTTTCAACATCTACATGAATGCTCAAATCACTCACTATGATTATTTTATCTGAACTAATCTGATTTGAAAAGTCAGATATATTAGATAGAAACTTTGAGTAAGGGCCAGGTGGACGATCGATAACGACAAACATAACCGGCCCTTGAGATTTCCAGTTAGGCTGTACAAGGCTAAGAGTTAGGCTTTCAAATAAATTAAAACCTCTGTCTGGGTCTTTGGTTGATTAATAAGCTGGAGTGAAAGATTGCTGCCTCTCCTCCTTGGTCTGTACTTCAGGGATTCTGACAGTGTGATTCAGGGACATTCATTAAAATTAACGTTCATCCTGCTTTAATGAGGATTTTGTAATGCAGAGTAAATCAGTATTTTGATCAGTTATTATTACAGGGAGTTAGAAGAGAGAGAGACCGAATGTTTAATAGTCCACATTTAGCTCGTTTACTCCTCGGTGTAGCTGAGGTTGTTATGTTGCTTTTGATGGTCTGGTAGTAGATGCAGTCACTATGGTTTTGGGAGGAAGAGAGAGCTGTATAAAACGGGTTTTATACTTTCCGAATGAATCTTATGCCACTGGGACCCTGGTGGACCATGACTCATTTGTGGAGAATTTACATTAGAATGCAGAAACTATGCATGACTTCAAAGAAGTGTAACAGGATTGACTACTCGGCTGTGGTGTCTCCAGCTATCCTTATCCATGTCTGCAATCCAGGCTTTAGACTGCAACTCTACTTCAAGGTCTCAACTCTGGAGAGTTACATTTTAAAAGTTACTGTAGCAGTAGAGAGGCATGTAGTTACTAGCAAACTGGAATATTTTTAAAACTCTATGTTAGGGCAGTCCTTTTTTGTTTTTGTGGGTTACTGGTGACACAGAGTGATTCATGCAATCTTATCAGTTAGTGATAACCACAATAATGACAGAAGGTGGTCAGTGCGGTCACAGATAAGGTGATCCTGTGCACACAGGCTTTCTAAGAGAAGATGTGGCCTTGAGAGCTCCTGACCGTGGCTCCACACCAGGCCTCTGATAAGCTGGCAGAGTGCTGATTGAGTCCTTAGTGATCTGTCGTCTACTTCTGCTGGAGTGCTGACGGCCAGCTTCAACTTAAGAAGAAGCTCTTCAAAATCAGACCTTTCAAGCGCATTGTAAAACAATGGCAGCAGACACATAAATATACACACACTCCCCATCATCAACAGTCTACTCACACCAGTGTGGAGGTGGCAGTAGCCTGCGTTTAGACTCGAGGGCACGTCCGAAAAGCCAGTGTTTCCAGGAAAGACCACACTGTGTCGACGGTGTTCCTGCAGGCAGCTTCCACTTCCTGGTACCTCTGAGGACTCCACCAGTAGCCTCCCTTCCCCTGGTGTGGGGTGGAGAAGCTGTGCAGCTCTGGCCACCAGAAACGCCTCACGTACATGGGCTTATACAGGCTCAGCTGAGGCTTCCTTGATTGGGAGGTGGTGGTAGAGAAGAGCAGAAAGAGACGAAGGCAGACAGAAAATCAATACAGCCACAGCATTACCCAGTGTACTCATTTCCTCGCTGTGTGGCCCTAATTAATCACAGACATGATCAGTCTGTACATATTTCAGTCTAGTTTAAAAAGATGGCATATAGATATTTTTTGTTTTTGTATGTAAGTGTGCCCACAGAAAGCAAAAAAATAATTAAACTCCCCTTTTCCCCACCACCCTACACTTCACTTTTTGCTCTTTGTTAGCAGCTTCGTCACAGTTTCAACTCAGCCAAGTGATGAGTGATTTACCTTGTAGCCACCTCACATCTCTCATTAACCACAGTGGAACTGTAATAACCTAGTCTGTGCTCTGGCATGGGAAAGAGGATTAGAGGTGGTAAAAGCAGCTCAAGGAGAAGAGGTGCAAGGATACACAAAGAGGAAGAGTGTATATGTGTGACTGACACAGTATGCATGCTGACCAAAATATGACAGCAATGCAGGACCAGTTAAAGCTATCTAGTTACAGAGAGCCTTTTGTGAATATAGTGATGTGAGACCTGCTGGCTACAGTCACAGACAGTGGGTAACTTTAGAGGGGCCGCTGGGGATAAAATGGCATGGAAGGGGCCCCAGACCCGGACACCCTCTCACCCCCACTCCATCTAAACACCTAGAGGCCTGCATGGCATTAGCCTCAGTATGTTGTTACACACACACACACACACACACACACACACACACACACACACACACACACACACACACACGTAAAACCTCCTTCAAAAAGAAAAAAAATAAAGAATACGGTTTTAACATAAGTAAGTCGTAGATAGAAGTGTCGAAAAGTGACACCTTAAAACGTTTTTTAACGGCCAGCAGGGGACAGCTTCCCAGGTTGCAAGAAGAAGCCACATTGTATAGCAGGGGTAGGCAACTCCAGGCCTCAAGTGCCGGTGTCCTGGAGGTTTTAGATGTGTCCATGATCCATCACAGCTGATTTAAAGGGCTAAATGACTCCTCAGCATTTCTTGAAGTTCTCCAGAGGCCTGGTAATGAACTAATCATTTGATTCAGGTGTGTTAACCCAGGGTGCGATCTAAAACCTGCAGGACACCGGCACTCGAGGCCTGCAGTTGCCTACCCCTGTTGTATAGAAATGCATTAGAAAAAGACTATACTGCTAACTCGATTTATGTCCTCTGCCAACACGTTCCTAATGAGTGTATGGTCTCAATCATTAGGGTTAAACCTAAATAAATACATCATGCTTATTTTGTAAATTATGACCCCTGTTTAGGAAAAAAAGAGTCCACAAACTGAGCTGGTGATGTCACATTGGCTATTTAAGACATTTCACATGTTATTAACTTTAAAATGTTGCCACTTGACGAGCACAGACATACACGTCTCTAGCTGATTTGTCTCTGTGGCGGTTATAGCCTATTTCTCGTGACCCAGTCCCAACCAGCCAGCTATCTGATTTCAGCAGCCTTCAGATGAACTTGCTGATGTGTGCGTAGGTTTTTGTGGGAGAACGTCTCAGCCCTTCCCTCCAGCAGCAGCTGTAATCAGACAGCAATCAAACATACTCTGCAGAGCATCCATCCTTCTTTTCTCTCCCTCTGCTTTGCTACCTGTGCCCCCTTCCTCCTTCCGTCTCACACAAGGTGAAAGTGACAGACACTTTCAGAGACAACGTGATGAGCTGCATTTTTTTTCATTTCAGACTGGAAAGAGAAACAAAGGAATTGTGTCACGAACGAAACTTTATGCAGCAGTGCTGGTTTGTCGTTACATTTTCAAGGAGGAATTTGAGACACAGAAGCAAAACAATCCCATCAAAAGCACAAAAGAAACACATGGTGAGCTTATTGTGCTAGCAATAATTAAAATCTGCTCTTAATTTGTGGTCTTCTAAAAAATGTCAACTTGTTTTTTTTATAATTCTTTTTTATTTGAATCAATGTCACCATGATCACAAACCAAACTGTCACACTGTGATTCCTCGCAGCAAGAATGCGAACAAACAAACTGACATTCTTCCTGCAAAAACCTGCTTACTGACATCCAATAAGCAAACATTTGAGTCACCTCGCCACACGCCGCACCCTGGGTCAGTAAAACACGGCGTCCTTGTTGAAAACAACCCATGTCCTCAATTACAAACACAATGACTTGGTGTAGTGCTAGCATAAAGCATGAGGCTGCAAGTGGTAAATAAGGTCTTGTGTGGGGGAAGGACAAATATGAGCTCTGACCTCCCTCAAGATGTAATTAGACACATATTCAGCTGTTTCTGGATACATGGCTGCCTGTTTTGTCTTGGTTCTGGCGAGTGCTGCCTGCTTGGTAAGTATGTGCATTTGCTGTGAAGTATTTACATTTGTGCCTTTTTGCATCTGGGTGTGTTCCTTAGCCATACCAAAGGGACAATACGTATCTGTTTTAGCATCTAGAATCTCCTCAGGTGAAATCAGCCTGAGCACATCTCTTCTAAAACAGAGTCTCATTCAGAGCTGCATCAGAGAAAGCCATGCAGGTACTAGCACCACAGATCCTCAGGCTGGTTCACCCTGAGGCCAAATGACCATCAAAAAAACCCAAAACTTCTTCTTTGTCACTTTTGTGCTTTATGCTAATTTTAGCCTTTTTCCCACATCCCCAGTGCATCCCAGTTTTTTTCCTCTTGTTTTCCAGATATGAGGAGAATTCTTGAGTTAATGATCTCTGAATAATTGTCAGCGAAAAATAGCATTGTGACTCGAACTAATGCACTTCGGAAATGAAAAGCAGGCTTTGAGATTTAATGCAGGGTAAGCCCACTCAATGGGATTACATTCGGAAAACAATCAAACATGATTGCTGTGACACGCAGTAGATGGGACTCATTTCTCTGGCCTTCATCCCGCTGTTAAGTATCCACAAAATCCACTATGTTTTACAATTGAAAGAAATCAGACGGGTTGGCCTCAATAACGCCGCGTTTCTTCTGTATGTCAGAAGAATGGAGTTTGTCTTTTGAAGAGAGTATAGCTCTGCTGGAGGAGCAAACATAAGCTTGTCATACAGCGCTTTTTTTGGGGGGGGCTCATTAAATCTGCAGACGTGCCCTACTTTCCTCTTCCTCCTCCATTGGACTCTTGTGCTAGTGAGGATATTTACTGGAGGATGAGAGTGGGGGTGTTTCATTAAATATCCATACACCCCGAGCCTTTCTGCAGTGTTACTTGACATTACGCAAGCATGTGTGTAAGAGAGAAGCCTGGCAAGAAGGTGCAGTACATATTATGTGTTTATCTCCATGAGCTCCTGCCCTTTGGAGTACTTCCCCATCCTGTTGTGGTTCAGACATCCAGCCTGCTCCCATCTATCTCCACAAACATCCTGATAAGCCTGTCTTTCTAACCTTCCCCCATCCTCCTTTTATTTCCCTGCAGCCCTCCTTCGTGTGACATTGGACAGCCCAGGATTCCTTCTCTGCCACACCCACCCACCTCCCCACACTCCTCTACTCCTTTCCCATCCCCCTCCCCTTTCTCTCCACCATACTCTAAAAGCTGTCAAAACACTGTGCTGCCTTCTCAATATCAAAGCCTGCTGAAAAATATAGGCCCATGTTACTGGAGCTCAAACTGAATTCCAGAAACACGCAGAAACATGTTTTGACTCTAAACTAAAGTTAAAATAAATTATTCACAGAATAACCACACACAAAAAAACGCTGTCACTCTCCAGTATCATGCTCTGCACAGGGCGTGTGTGAAAGTTTCATATGGAGTGAGCAAAGAGATGGTCAAATCCAGGAAAGTGCATGGAAACCCCACAGATTTTTCTCTTCTTTCATCATATTTCAGAATAATTGAAATCCTCAATTGTGCCGCGACTAGTGACCTGGACTTTTTGTAATGAAACTGAAGAACGGAAAGAGGAAGTACCAAGGTCATTTTTTTTTTGCGTATTTCAAAAATGAAAGAAACCACAGAAATTGTCATGATGTCTCAACACAGAAGTGTTGAGCCACAGTTCTGTTTTGTCAGTTATATTTCCCTTTCTTTTCTATTTCGCTTGAATTTCAAAGGGGCATCGATACCGGTTTACATGAAATCCAAACATTACAGATGGAACTGGATTTTACTTGATTTTACATTTGCAGTTTTGATCAGTTGCATCCCAGAAGGAGGAGAGGGCATCGACTTAGACCCCTATGATGAAAGCTCCAACAAAGCTAAAACACTGGGGTCCCACCCTGGAGCCAAGCCTGGGCTCGGGGTGTTTTTGAGAGCACCTTAACCTATGGTGCCAAAATCAGACATTCCTTGAGGCTCACTGACTGTAGGAGGAGCTGTAGTGGTTTGGTGTTTTGTGGATTGGACAGAGGTCAAATCCAGAGGCCTTTGTGGTTCGAACCCTGTCTGTTTAAACTGTCTTTGGCAACATGGAACCTCACCTCTCTGATCTTTCGGTACTGTTCACGAGTGAGAAAGTAGCTGGTTATAGAGTTTCAAAACCTGTTTCTTGTTTATCGCCAGTGAAAATCAATGGCACAGTTGCTAAACAGGAAATGAGGTAATATCTGTGCCACTGTTTCATGTGCTGACACCAAATTAAGTGTGATTTGATCAAGCTGTCAGGATGCCTCTGTCCTGATAAACTGCTTGGTTGTTTCACTGCCTTATATATATGCTATATTCTAATTGGACTTTGGATTAAGAGGGGCCATACAAACCTAACCCTACCTGAACTGTAGTCACCTGTGTAGAACAAATATTTTTTAAAGCTTAAATTAACTGGTACTCCTCACTTATTTTTTGGCATAGGTAGAAAACTGCAGTGCTTCATCAAAACTAAAAAAAAATGCTGGGGCTGCTGTAAGTGCAGCCTCACAGATTTCTTATGGTACATTTGTAGACTCCACTATTTCAAGAAGTTTGACAAAAGGAAATGACAGAGCAGATTTTCAGTTGTAGCCTGAGGCCACCTAACAAGGGCCACATATCCATCCTGTCATGGAGAAAGAAGAAAAAAATCACAATGGCAAGACTCCTGCACTATAGACTCAAACCCATGAATGACTGCTTGTGTGATATTTGCTCAGACTTGATGTACATGCTGGTAGATTCAGAGCCTCTGCAGACCGCAGACCCTCTTTCACTAGAACTAGGGAAAAAAACAGCATACCTAAGAAAGATCCATCACTCTCTTGACTTAAAGAGCATTTGAGGTGAGCGATGACTGTGGTGTATTCTAATAAATTTATACAGTGAAGCTTCACCACGCAGTTAATCTTGGTGGGCAAAATTGTATTAAGGCAGAGATTTTTATCACCAAACAGATAAAAAAAAAAGTTTATTGTACTTGGAGCCAAAAGCATCAGGTGCACCAACCAGTTTGTAATTTAATGGCCAGTGGAGGCTGGAGGCTATTCCAGTGCTTTATTTAACTCTGGTAAAACAAGTTTTGATAAATGACAGGCACCGGAAAAGTTTTAGGCTTGATTTCAGATCATTATCAATAAGGAAACTATCTCACTCTGAAGGTATCATAAACAAAAAGTTGCAACCAAAATCTGCCGACTACTGTCTGCACTGCAGGTTTGTTTTGAACCAAGGAGCCTGCATATTGTTAAAAAACCCATTAAAACAGATGACAGAGACACAGTGCTATTCTAACAGATGCCATCCATCATATTCCAGCAAGACTTTACTGAGCTGCTAATTATCACACTTAATAGAAGTACTTTTTCATTTTCAGTTAGACCTGTTACAGTTTTGGTGGCAGCGACGAGGCGTAGCGATACATAAAACAGGTGATGTGCAGTAACTTGTTCATTTCTGGCAGAATGAAGCTGCTGTTGACAGGAATATAACTGGAATCAATGCTGCCTTACAGAGTGACATTGGGGAGGGTGAGAAGAACAAATTGAGTTGCCTCATTTATAGTGATTGATAACGTTCACCCATGTCTCTGCAGGTCTCTATAAAATGAAAGAATGTCTCTGTTTACCAGGAAATAGTGTGAACCTTTAAAATTCCTCACGTTGTGTTTTTCCATCTGTCCAACTGGATACCATTGTATCTATCCAGGTATAACCCTGCATCCATAGTATTAAGATTATGCAAAGTCTAAGCACCACAGACCTCAAGTAAAGCAACACATAACCGCTGCCACTTATTGCAGAGATGTCACTGTTTTACTGGTAATAACAGAAACATGCAGGCTTCTCGCTGTCAGAGGAACATTCTCAAAGGAGCCACCACCAGCCAGATAACTGAGTCAAAGCCCATCCGCCATGCAGACAAGACAGCAAACAGGCACCTCCCCCAGCACTTATCTGTCACTAGGCACACCAGCCTGCACAAGAAGGGCACATGACTGTATTTATCTATGAATGTGTGTGAGATATAATTGTACACTCTGATGGGATTTCATGCTGATTCTCGTACAGCGGTTTCAGTGCCAGGTTGTCAGATGCATTAACTGTAATGTACAATGACTAACACAAGCCTGTTCTTATGCCCTGTCACCGACTTACCACACGTGGTGTTTCCCTCAGCCGTCAACAATGACTTCTCTTGTGAAATGTGGGGCAGAACGTCTGTCACCACCTCAATAACAAAGTGTCTTTCGCTTTAAAGGTTTGTTTTACACTCACTCATTGTGTAACGCACTGCTAGACCAGGGGAAAAAAGGAAACTGAAAGCAAAAAGAAGAAGTGCTTTTCTTTTCCACCTTTACTGAGGAATTTACAAATAGGTGCAGTAAAAGGCGCTAAAAAATCCCCTACCTTTCCCAGCCTCACAGAGAAAAGGAACTGGGTAATCCAGCTACGTCTATGAGTAAAGAGTCCCTAATTTAACAAAGATTTACAGACAGTTTACTCTTTCTTTGTCGTATGAAAAGAGGGGACAGACAAGGACAAAAAAGCACACAGTGGCTTACGAAAATCCCCAAATCCCAAATGCCACTTTTTTTTAACACAACAGCCGAAAGGTCTGGTGTTAGAAGGACTTAAGGATTTCCTCACTCTCAGGTCACCGATGTCACAATTTAAAAATGAGAATCTCAGGCACAGAAAATGATGATCCCCTCTTTGCATTCAAGTACGAGCTTTATATAGCGAACAGTAGATTATAGACTTAAGCCACGCTCCCCATCATCATCATCAGTCAGTAAAACGGTGTAGCTGAGCAGCATCAGGGTCTTTGTTCCAAACACAGTCAAGTTTAGGGAAGGTTTAAGCCCAGGAGAGTATGTGGAGTCTCACAGCTGCTGCTGGGACCAGCTTTTATCCACTTCGCTAAAGCAGTAAATGCGGCCTCCTGTTGTGCTCCCTGTGAGTCTTTGTGGGAAGCTCTCCAGGAGTCTGGTTAGTCAAAGATTGTTAAACATAGTTTCAAAGCTAACTGATTCATCAGTGTCATGTTGAGGGGGGAGTTTAAGTTTTTTGTTTCCTAATGAAAAATCAAACAGCAATGACTGGAAAACAGACCTACTTTGTGCTGATAAAGGACTTTCTTCCTGGAACTGGCTTGTAGGGACCAAAGCTCGTGAAGGGCAGTCCATCAAGAGGTGACTCACTTATAAAGCTTCTTTTGGAGATTTTGCCTTTTTTCAATCAGTTTGGAGCACACTGGACATAAACACACAAACACAAATCTGCATATGTGGTGTTTTTATGGATAAAAACCCCCAAAACAAAACAGATAATGTAATTTGGAGCTGTCACGTGTATCGGCTGATATTTATGATATAAATCCCGCTAGTTAATTTATAAGCACATTTAAAAACTGCAAGAGTTGACCAAAGTATTACACAACTAAAAGAAAAGGAATAAAAGCAAAACAGTCAAAATAACACACTATAAATAAACAGACACAAATAAAAAGCAGAAGCCGACACTCAGTCTGGTTTAAATGCCAAATAATAAAAATGAGATTTCAGGCAGGTTTTGAAAATGTCGAGTATTGATGAGGTCCTAATGTGAAGGGGCTGCTTGTTCCAACTCTACTTGGTGTGGGATATTATAGCAACATAGATAAAAGTTCAATAACATAATTTGTATGCACTACAAGCACAACAATGAAAGACGTTGGGGCGGTGATAGACCTGCTGTGTGGTCTGTGGCTTTTTGTCGGACTCGGGACCACGGTGTTGGTTTTCTGGAGTCATTTCCCTCATTGGTCTGGATTTTGTGAAGGAGTCGCTCTCATGACTCATTGAGTGACACCTCTTAAAGGCCAATTGGTCGCATGTGGTATGCTGACGTGACATTTTTTGATTGACCAACATTGCTTGGAAACCTGTCTGAGTAGGTACTAAACAAGTTCCTACCACCTAATGGAAACCCCAAAAAACCGAGTTGAGCCAAGCAGGTACTGGGATGTGCTCAACTTGGGAATGACGTCATACCCAGCTCCAGCATCTGACTTCCAAGACAAATGAAACGCACGATTAACCTTCACAAACTGGCTTTGACGACAGCATTTGTTTATTTATCAAATATGAAGGTGTCAAAAATCACCCCTAGGGTGTTATAAAACTTTCCAAAGGGCCAAGATCACTGTAAGGCAGGCGTGAAGGTCAAAGGGTCTGAAATGGACAACTTCAACTTTTAAAAAAAAATTCAGGCTCAGAAAATTTAACACCATTTGTGACTTTATATCATCAAAGGGGTTCTAGTTTTTACAGTGCTGACTTCCTGTGGCAAGTAGGTTGTGGTTTGACTCGTTTCGTAGCGACACATCTAAATTCTCTGTAAAACATCCTAGGACATAGCGCCAGCATCTTGGAGAGTAGCACATGTGTCCCAAATTTCATACATGTATGTGAAACAGTGGTCAGGCTCCTTTAGTGCAATTTTGTAAGAGGCATTATGGAGTTTTTCACACCCCTGTGTGCAGTACCCATAATATATATACATTTTAATCATGCTTGACATGTGTTCAAGATTTAATTAATTTTTTAGCATCGGGCCCTAAAAAAGCATAAAAGCGTCTTTTAAAAGGAGCCAGGTGATGTGATTCAACATCTGACTTTGTGGTTGCCTCCTCGCTGTGGTGTTTTGGGCATGTCCAACAGGGAGGACCCCCCCAGGTCTGTCCCAGGACACGCTTGAGAGATTACATCTTTCAGATAATTTGGGAACATATGGATGGGAGGTCTGAGTGTCATTGCTTTGATGGCAACAGAAAATGAATGGATGGATGAATGAAGACAGATAATAAAAAGGAATTCTAACAGGCCCTTTGCATTGTCATTACTGTGGGCCTGGAAAACAGTACGTGAATATAACAGTAGTCGGTTGTGATTCACAAGTACATCTGATGAGACAAATTACAACACATTTCATACATTATTACTCACCGGACGGACAAAAGTTAGTTAAGGGTGTGTGTCTGTGTGTGTGTGTGTGTGTGTGTGTGTGTGTGTGTGTGTGGGGGGGGGGGGGGTGTATGTGATTCAATAAGAAACAGCGATCCAAAGCACAACCACAGCACGTTTTTTGATTTAATCTCAGCTGCTTCACATCCTTTTCATCTGCTGGATGGAATGAAGGTCCACATCGTATGTTGTGTGTTGTTTTAGAGTCCAACAGGCATCTCTCGGTCACTGGCTAAGGCTCTTCCACACGCTGATGTCACCTCTTGGCACTACTTTGTGATCTTTGGACCCGATCAGCAATTTTGCTGCAGCTGACCAATCGGCTGGAGGGGTTTTGACCCCAGGCGGTGATGTCATGCAGCAGGCAATGCAAACAAATGGTGCGGTGGGGTGCACGAGCTGGGGCAGGGGCAGTACAGAGGCATTGTTTATAGAGCCTGACGGTTGTCTGGGCAGCGCAAACAGGCTGCCAGCTGTGACACTGTTGATTTTGCACTGGACAGGCTGTATATTTAGTGCACTCACCGGTGGCTGTGTGTGAAGTTATTGTGCCAAAGTTTGTTATGGTTACTGCCAAAGCTCTTCAAACTCTCCTGGATCTTATCTCTCATTCATTGCCCAGTTAAATTACGTTTTTCAAAAAATTATAATTTTAAAGAAGCTTCTGTGCATAATAAAAATCTCCACAGCAAAAATATCAGTGAAGCGTGAACACCAATAAACTTTATTACACTTTAAGTAAGCGCTGAGTACGCTGCCACTTCCTGTCTCGAAGCTGTTGCACAAATGTGAGTCACTTGCTCAGCAGCAATGCAAAGTGGCATGAAGTGGCATAGTTTTGAGCTGAATGTGTGAAACATCCCCTGTATCCTGAGGGTGGGTGGGAGGTTGGATGTAGATGAAAGGTGGAAGAAGTGAAGTAATTTGAAGATTAAAACTGTTGATATCGAGCCGCTGACATCGCGAACCTGGCGGGGGAAAGCACTTCTCAAGTTACGCTGTTTATCTAATGGCTTCTTTATACGTGACACCCTGTGTGTGTGTGTTGACTCGTGGCTAAACAAACGAGCTGTGAGGTAGGGAAACCAAGCCACTGAGGTAACCAGATGACAGAGGACTCAGGGAAACACCCAAATAAAATAGAAGAACCATATGTTGTTTGTATGTAATCTCTTCACACAGAAACCACTTCACTTTATTTTTCCTGCCTGCTTTGGGTTACTTGAGGTTACAATAAATGAAAAAAAATGCTTCCTGACAAAGCCGCGGTCTCCCCCTTACACTTCTCAAAAAGAATAATTAGCTCTGTGAGTAATCACTCTTGTTATGCATCATAAAATACAAGCTATTTATCACAGCTCTACACTGAGAATTTGCAGCTTCTTGGAGAGAGCAGAGATTAGCGGGGTGGGGTTGCAAAATGGGACCCCAGGGCCTCTGAGCCCCTCAGGAGACAGACGAGAACCACAGTCTTTGGGTTTGAACACCAAGACTGTCTGTACCCTCTCCTCCTTTGTGGTTATTCTGTGTAAGTGGCGCTCAGCTTTGGAAAGTCCTGCTGCCTGCAGTCTTTGATTCTTGGAAGGATTAGTAGACCAGAATCATGTGACCTCCAGTTTGTGTTGGTTGGCAGTTGCAACGTGCTATCTGTGGTATTCAAAGTACAGCTTTATAGGCTGTGCTGTATTTAACAAAGTGCTTGTAAAAGCTGTGGATCACAGTAAACATTAATAGCACTGTGTTCATATTTGATACACACTCAGGTGCCAGTTTATGAGGAACAGTGTTGCTTCATTCGCGTATAGAGCTGTGGTGCTATTAAATCAACCTGAATAGTGCTCTACTGAAGCCAAGGAGACAACAGGGGTCCACAGACTCCTTGGTGAATGGACTTACTCCCCATGCATGTTCGACTCTACCAAGACTGCCCTTTGGCACCAAATTGAACAAAATATTAGTGGGAATTAGTGCTAATTGTACGACCACTGGTTTGAAGTATAGATGAAGGACAGATGTTCGAAATCCTCAAATGAAAAATAGTTGAATAGAAAGTTAGCAAATGGAATTTGGGATTCTTGTGACGTTAGCAGCGCTGTAGGGTAAAAAGGGCAAAAATAAATATTTTATGACATAACTTAAGTAGAAAGGAAAAAGAATGGAAAAGAAGACAGAGAAATTCATATGCATCAGTCAAAAGGAAAACCCCGTTAGTGTCAGATGCTCAATGGGAATGTGGAGTTAGATGGACTGATTCGTTCTGCAGTGGGCCGCAGACATTTCCCCTGTTTGTATGAAATGTGGCATTCATAGCAGTAGAAGTAATCTGATCTTCTGATGTAAATTACATTTTATAGTTGATGAAATTATATGACTTATGGATAACCTTAAAAGCAGAAATGAAGGAGTTTGAATCTTTTAATTAGATTGTACACAATATCATTCCAATTATGCCTGCGCGACTAGTTACACAAAGCAGTCACGGCTGTATTGGAGCTGATTAAGCCAAATTTAATGGGCATCTAAACCTGGCTTCGCAGTGACTTCTCCTACTGCACTCAACAGCGACAAGTAAAGTAAAAGGGGAAATGCACACCAGAGAAGTTGGCACCTGGCATCCCAAATATTAAAAAGGTTATTAATGTTTTATTTTTCCCTATAAAGATGCACGCTTCCTGTTTTTCCAACCATAGGAAAAGTATACTAATGATTGCTTTGTGTTTTTCTCCCCTCTGTGTGTAAAAATGTCCTGAATCATTAGGATGAGCAAAGTGGAAATAAACTCATCATTTACAGCCTGTCTCTAAAAGCAGCAGGGACTGGACTCTTTTGTCGCTTTTATGGACTCTCTTTACCTCGTACACCCGACGGTTCAGCCAAGGGGAAAGCACTGCTTGTTGGTGCATTTTCAAAGCTGCCACCGATTGTGCTTTTATAATGGATACTTACAGGATCAGAGATATCCAGAAGAACAGGGAGCCATTACGGTTAGAGACTGCCACTGCCATCGAATCAAACGTGCACTGAGCGCTAAGTAAAATATCTATAAAAACTGCCATAAAAAGAATAGCATGCATGAAATGAATAATACATGCACAGTCCAAACACCTAGATATATACTCATTTTCACTTTTCTTTCTCCTAAGAGAGTAAATAATAAGATGTGAAACTAGAATAAACACCAAATATTACCTCAAAGATGAGAAGAAATGCAACAAAATCACTCGCACTTCCTCTTAAAGATATGAAACTCAGATAATGCTATCTGGTCCAGCAGAAGAAAGAAAACAATTTTGAGCAACCCCAGTTTGATGTCCCTGATCATTGTGGCCTCTTTCATCAGCAAATAAAAGCCCCATTTATTCGATTAGACCTCCTAGTCAAACAGATTTCCACTTTCTCCAAAGACATACTATATATGCCAACTACTGGTTTAAATAAGTTGGTCCAAAATAGCTTCTGAAGTAGTAGTTCTCTTTTCCCATTAACTGAAAATATAATAATTAAAAGGCACATCCCCCCCAAGACCCAGATTCTTTTATTTGTTACCAAAAATACACAAACCCCCAACAGACTGGCCAATCCCAGGGAAATGCCCACTAGGACGCCCAATCATCTCAGATTGTGGCAGCGAATCATACGGATCAGCGGAATACCTGGACCACTTCCGTAAAACACAGGAGCTGTATCAAGGACACAAATTACTTCATTGAAAAAGTGAAATTCCTAACACAAATACCTGAATCGTATTTTCTGTTTTCCATGGATGTAGGAGATCTCTACACAAACATGACAAACTCTGCAAAACAACCCAGATGAGAAAAGACCAGATGAACACATATTGGACCTGCTACACATGAATCTAACCTGTAATGACTTTGTATTCAACCAAAAGACCTACCTACATATCAAGGGAACGGCCATGGGCAAACGTTTCTCGCTGGCCTATGTAAATACGCCTATGGCAGAATGAGAGGAATCTGCCTTTCTCAAATGTTCCAGACTCCCTCTAATCTACCTCAGATACTGTATCTGGATGATATCTGGGGTATCTGGACCCACTCTGCCAAGGACTTTGAGGGATTTGTCCAAACCCTAAACAACCACCACCCTTCAATAAAACTCAAACCAACCCTAGACCCAACAGAAATCAACTTCTTGGACACCACCACATTCAGAACACGTAAATTGGACATCAAAATATACTTCAAACTCACAGACTCCAATGCACTATTACACAAAACAAGCTTCCATCCGAAACATACATTCAAGGGCATTGTCTACTCTCAACTCAGAGTTCATTCTGAACATGGAATGAAGAGTGAGAACAATCAACCGCCACATTGTTTCGAGCCCTAAGAAGCAGGGGCTACCCCCAATCCCTACTGAGGCAGATAAAGAAAAAGTCCAACACAGAGAACGGTCAATGAATCCCGGATAAGGGAGAAACAAAAACTAATCCTGATCGTCTCAAATTATTCTTCCTACGCAGTGAAAGCACATCAGGTCTTGAAGCAGAACTTTCATAGGACACTTCAAGGGTCGGTCATGCAGGAAAACTGCAAAATAATTTCAGCATACAAGAAAAACCCTAATCTCCAGGATCTACTGGTAAGGGCCAAACTATCGGAATGGGATAAGTAGATCCCACTGGCAAAATACCCCACAGTGGTAAGAAATTACCAAAATCGAACGGCCTTTCAACAGAGAGCGGGTAATCTATCAAACTCTGTGCATCTGCTGCAATGTCGGAAGTGACCCATAAGCGACACGTGTAAGCCCGCGCATTACCTAGTAGCCATCCACTCCAAACCAATATCTGGCTACTAGGCCAAATTTGGGGGGAAAATTTCCCAAACCCTAATCCCCCCTAACCCTAACTCCAGTAGGATGAAGGGGTTAAAAATTGAAAATTAAAAATTTATAAATTTGGAGAATATGTAGGGTTGATAAAATTGTTGGAGGGAATTAGAAATTTGGTCTGTTAAAGTCTTTAAATATTCAAAATTTAGAATGAAAAATTTGCAATATTTACAAAGATAAAATTTTATGATTAAAATTTTTTCATGTAAATATGATGAGCAAACATGATTTGGGGGTATAAAAATTTGCAAGTACAAAATACATATTAAAACACGTGTAAAAGTTTGGGAAGAAAATTTTCCATATTAAAAAATTAATTACAAATTTGTAATGCCAATATGATGTGTAAACATGAGGGGGTATAAAAATTTACTACAAATAAAAATATATTGTAATCCATGGGGAATCTATTATTTAAAATTGAATGAAAGGGGCCACATACACAATAATGGGCTTCTGTGACTTGTGAATGAGAAAGGAAAAAGCAAAGGTGAAACTTTACTGAACAGTGATTATAAAAGGAGCATGACAGAGAGCGAGGGCATTTCGCTTAAAACACCGAAGCAGCAACACAGAGACAAAGGCTACGTTCACACTGCAGGCTCAAGCGCATCAAATCCGACTTTTTTGACCCTATGCGACCCATATCCGATCATGGTATGACAGTGTGAACAGCACAAATCAGATATTTTCAAATCTGACCTGGGTCACTTTCGTATGTGGTACTGAATCCAATACATACCTGATGTTTTAGAAAGCGACTGCTGTTTGAACGGTCATGTCGCATTAAATACATCTTTTACGTCACTGACACAAGACAGACGGCAATTATCAGTGCCAGAGAAACGCATTTTTGATCAAAAAATCGGAATTGAGCATTAAGACCTGCAGTGTGAACGTAGCCTTAGAGACACAAAGTATTATTTTTTTAATTGTTTTTGTGCCATAGCCTGAAGAAGCCTCTTTTCACAGCCGAAACGTCACGACGGCACAAATTTAAACTTAATTACATTTAATTTAATTTTACTGAACTTTTATTTCTGTTGGTTTATTTTATTTCAATTTATTATAAAAACAATTAAAAACATTTAATTTCATTTAAAATTGTTTTATTTATCATTACTAGATAACATAGGCGGCATTAAAAATATTTCAAAAATCAACAGAATAAAAATTAAAAAACAACAACAAATAAGTGTAAAGTCACAAACCTGGATGGGTTATTTTGATAATGAGGATGGATGGATGTTGGTGCGTTATTGGAAAAGCCAGTGTCGCTCAGGGGCGCGCCAGCGGGTCACCTGAGGGATGGACTGTGCACGTCTTCCTGCCTTCGACTGAGGGGGGAAGAGTCAGTCTTCATTCCCTAACCATTTAGTAAACCATATAGTAAAAAACATTTACCAAACCTACATAAAAATCACAAATAACACTTATTTAAAAACCTTTTAGTAATAGGATAAAAACACAAAAATACAAAAAATACAAAAAAAAAAAATAATATTAAGGCAATTCTTCATAAACAATAAGCATTTTACTTACAAACATCATTTAAAAAAAATAGAATTCACGTAGGTATTCATGTTGCTCTCCAAAACATTGGCTGTTATGGTTATGAAGTCCATGCTTTTGAAAATGTCTTAATAGTGTGGTGTTCGTCTTTGGGCCCCGCTTTGTGTGGTGTTGGTGGGCATACAGTTTTGTCCCTAGGGTGTTTCCCGTTTCCCCCACAGAGTGTTTGTGACATTTCCAACATAGTAATAGATATAGTCACAGGTGGTCGAAGATAGATTTCCACTCCATTTTTGGAAGAAGGTCCTTTGATCCTGGTGATTCCTTAGTACTGGTGGATACTTTGGGGGTGGGAATGAGGGAAAGCAGAATAGTTAATAGTTAATCCTTAAGGAAACAAATATCATTCTGTGTTTGCTTTCATCTTTACATCTGAGAAACCTTGCCTCTCTTAGATACCCTTTTTATAACCAGTCATGTTACCGATCTGTTGATAATTAACTAAATGTTACTCCTGCTTTTTTTTAAAGCACTCGCGTTTCCAGCTTTTTGCTGACTCTGCCCCAAGTTTTTTGAGACATACTGCTGCCATTAAATTCAAAATGACTTCATCATTTCCATGAAACAGTAAAATACCTTTGCTCAAACATTTGATTTGGGGTTTTTTTTATGTTTTATTGTGAACAAAATACGGGTTTGTGAGATTTGTGAATCACTGGATTCTGTTTTCATTTTATTATTACTATAATTTTTACATTTCAGCATCCCAACACTTTTGAAATTTGGGTTATATTCCTACAACTTAAATTTCCCCTTAATGTTTCCCAAGTGCCAGGCCTTTTTGGAACATTACATGGTGACATCCTGAGAATGGTGCCGTGTTTGTAGTGATGCAGATGGTGTACCGGTGTGAAAATGAAGCTGTCAGTTTACCACCCCCACCTGTGGCCAAAAGAATGAGATCAGAGATGAAGAGTACGTGCCTGGGCTATCCTTGACAGGTAGGGTGAGGAATTCTGTAATTCCGGAGAGACTTTGAGTAAAGCTGCTACTACTTCACATTGAAAGGAGCCAGCTGATGTGGTTTAGGCTTCTCCATCTTCAAGACAAAGTGTTTTGGGCATGTCAAACTCAGAGAACAAAGCCAGGGCACGCTGGAGAGATTATATCTCTTGGCTCGCATAGGAACACCTCAGTGTCCCCCTGGAGGAGGCAGCTGGAGAGTAGGGATATGATGATATGAAGCAGAGGATGGGTGGATGGATGGGATAGCTTTTCCATTATTTACAGTTTGAAATAACTCTTATTCATCTTTTACTGCCCCTCAGTTCATCCTGTCTTAAACAAGTCATTTTGGCTCTCTTTCCTCTCCCTTTTTCCCATTTTCAGCTTTGGATTGGCTGTTCCTTACACACAGAAGGATTATCAGGCATGGAGCCATCTGCTGCGACCAGTTGGGGTGAGAGAAGGAAGAGAGGACTAAATAGGGAAAGCAGAGTAATTCTGTTTGAAAGAAAGGTGATGGTCTTTGTTAATAACGTTTGAACAAAGTGACTTAAGGCACATGAAAACGTTTTTCTAAACCTTAAGGAAAGTAAACTATCTTTTGTGTTTGTTTTAAATCTGATTATTCCTTCTCAGGTTACCTGCATTTTCTCCTCTTGCCACCGACCTTGCTGACTTTAGAGTGTAATGTCATTTTAGCAGGCTGGGTTACAACCTAACCGGGCGACTGTTGCTTATGTCCACCAGTAAGGAAGTTTGCTTGTCGGTGTGGTAATTCAGCTGCCACCAGCAAACCTCTGCATTTGATCAGTTTATCAAATAAAGTGTTTTTGGATCGAGCAGTTGATCTGATTCTTTCTGTTCTCTTTATAACATTAGACAGAAAGCGGAAAGAACACTGTAACAACATCTGGAGTCAAAAGGAAGGTAAAGTTGTAGTGAAACCTCGAACTAAAACATCAGGACTTCCACCCAACAGCATCCTTAATGCTTTCCTTCTCTTCCTTATTGTCTGCTCCCTTCTTCCCATGCACACTGACAATTTCTGTAAGGAGGCACCACAAAGCAGAAGAAAGAATCTTTCTGTAAAGTCTAATCCTGGGGAGCTGGAGAAAAGGGTCGGCTGAGGTTTCTCTCTCTTTCTCTCTTTGTGCCTGTCCAACAGCCCTGTTTCTTGATGAAAATGTCCCGCTGGATGAGCGCATTAGACGCCCGCTCTAATCCCGTGTAATTTCCCACAATCCCCTTTGCTTGCATCCTGCCAAGGAGGCCTTCGGCGCCCCGCTGAGCCCCTAGCTGTTGGCTTTGGCGTTCCCACACCCCTGCTCAATCAGTTTCCTCCACTGGCAGAGAGGAAACAAGACACTCAGTCTCTCCTTCCCTCCTCCCTTTCATCTTTCTTTTCATCAGAGTCAAAGCAGAGGCAACTAGCAGCCTACTGATGAGTGCGTCCTCAGATGGTGACCTTTGGCAGAAGCGAGCCATGCTAAAGAGACAGACAGATTTTAGTCATTAGCAGAATTAAAACCTTGGTCCACTGCTGGTTGACCCAAATCACATCTGCGTGTGTGTGATCTTGTGCCATTGTTCTCGTCCACTGCTAACCATGTGTTTATGTGCAAGGCTGTGTACATTTGCCATCGTCATAATCCTGCTCAATCTCTTTCTTACGTAAAATGCTTTATGATCATCTTTTGTTTCTTTTTTTGTCGCAGCAGGGGAAAGAAGTGAGTGACACTCTGCTTGTCTATTTTAGAAATATGGAGCACTGGAGATGAATCTATTATACATGCTAGTAGTTGTGTAAGTTGGAGATGAAAGGGGCTTTGAACAAAAGCACATGACTGTGTAAATAGCACATTGGTTGCTCATCAATGACCCATTCAGGGGATGTTATCCATGCACGCTGCAGAGATTTCTACTTAAGCGCACTTATTAAAGTCAGCACTTTTAATCTAGTCCCAGACTGATGTGTCTGCTTGGTGCTTAGTTACTGGATTTGGCATCCTATTGTGAACTTTGCTCTTACTAGACATGGTTAAAAAAAGCTCACTGTGAAATGACCCATTATTAAAGTGTGTGTACAGTGTACTACGGTGGGTTTATGCATTTATGCAAGTGTAGCAAGGGGCTGCACCCATGTTGCAGTTCAGTGTACCCGCTAAAAGGCAACATCTTTATACCAGAGGAATTATGAGAGAGACATGGCACACAAACAATCCTAAATTGAATTCTACAACAGCAAATATGGTGTCCAACTTATTAAACTTTATTTATCCTGATTCTACACATGCAGCATCTCAGGATTCCTTCTGTGGCCAAAATGGAGCCAAATGTATTGGAAATCATCTGAAAACCACCTGTAGTGTGGTATATGCTAAAGATATATGCTAAAAGCTTTCTTTGGGTGCCCCCCAAAAATAAAAACATAACAAAGGGTGGGTGTTAAAGTCAAACCCTAACCCTCAAATAGGTTGCCAGTGAGCTGCCTGATGTCAAGAAGTCAAAAAATTTAAAGAAAGCAAATGGATTGGCTCACAAATTAATGAGGGAAATTACTTCTCTAAATATCATGACTATACAGTACAGATGACAATAAAATCCATCCAGATCTCTTCAACCTCATAGTGATGCAAACTGAAAACGGCTGGAATATAATAACTGCTATGCAGGGATTGCTTTTATATCATTAAAATAATCGTGCATTGGTTGGTTAGACTGAAGAACAATCCTCTATTGTAAGAGCTCTCTGTGCATTTGTTCGTGATGCCTCATCATATGTGCGAATGCCACAAGAAGTGTGAACGCGTGAATGCGCTTTATGTAGTCTAATATAAGTGCTGACACCTACTGTACATGCGCACATGCCATTTATTTATTCTCATACAACTCCAAAACATTATTTATTTTTCTAAATGTCTTTGGTGTTGTTTTTTTTTCCAAATGAGCATTGCTTTGTTGGCACTAAATTTCAGTTGTGTGTCCCTCTCTATGTAAGCAAGGGGCTATTTGTGCATGTGTTTTAATCTTGGTGGCAGGAAGTGACACCTCTGCTGCCTCTCAGCTGCTCAGCTCCTGTAAACACAGGGGTGACTGCTTAGTGTCGCACAGGAAAGGGGAAGGACACACACAGGCCTCACCCAACTTCCCATCAGCACTCTAGTCATCTACTAATGCATGCAGTGAGTGTACACACACACACACACACACGCACACGCACACACACACACACACACACACACACACACACACACACACACACACACACACACACACACACGCACACGCACAGACCGTTAGCTTCCCTCCAGCTGTTTTCAGTACTGACTGAAAACAATGCTTTCAAAGCTCAGTGCAAACAGAAAAACAATGCCTGCAAGTTATTATTTGTCTCATATTCAGCTTGTTCCAGTTCCTAATTAGTTCTTTAATCACAGAAAGTAATCCTGTGAATGTAATTAAGTAGTTCTATACATCAGAATCCTTCCAAAGGCCTTCATTGCAGCTCTGTTAAACTTTTAACCTTCATTTAATTTTCAGCCCCAGGCTGAGTGTAAATAAACTGCAAGAAATAGTTGAAATGGTGTTGCTGGTGAGTGTTGACGTACCAGTGTGTAGCCTTCTGTTTCCCATGGATATGACGCTTTAATTATGGTAGCAAAATTAAACAAAATAGTGGGTACTGGGTTTAAAAAGCCTGCTAACTGTTTCTCTCCTTTGTGGCATTGGGGTTTTGTTTGACATAAGAGCTGGGACAGGAATGATTCACTATTGTTAAGAACGTGTGGTTGTTGGTGTTTGTTTTGATCAAAACTGTAATTAAACGAGGTGGAGAAGTAAGTTTGATTTATTTTACGGCTGTGGGAGCGCCCCATTTGTCACACACTAATTTGTTATGTTGACATGATGCAACGATGCACTTCCATGCCTTGCAATCTGTGGCCTTGACCTTACCTTGCTCGAAGGTTTAAGAACGTCTTCACTTTGCTTGATCCAAGTCGTCTTGGGCGCGTCATGCTTGATTCTCCAGTGGGCGGGGTGCTGCTGCAGGCAGAAGGTGCTACGGCGGGCATTGGTTGCTCATGCAGCAGACATGGCCAAACCATTGCTGTCGTCGCTTCTGGATCAACTCTTCCATTGAGGGCTGTTGGCGACATTGACTACGTATTGTGCCCTAAAGTCTGGCGCATATGAAGTGGCAAACAAAATGAAGTGACAGTATTTGACAAATAAGTTTTATCTTTTCTGGCTGAAAAGATTTTTCTTTTTTAGATGCAGGGAATAAAATATGGCATTAAGAATGTGTGTATGAAACACTAAAAACTGTTAAAATTGCACCAATCTATAAATGTATCCCAACTGAAACCCAAAGTTAATTACAAGACTGAACAGCATGTGAAATAACAACTACCATCAGCTTAAGGGCCTTTATACACTGGGTGCATCGCAAAGAAGCGACATAAAATTCAGAATTTTTAAGTTCCAAACTTTGGTGTGTATATGCATTATACAACAAAGTGTTGCATTTTTATAGAAAATGTGTCCTCAGAAAACACTCAGTTGAAAAAAATGAAGTCGGCATTGAGCCGTGATGAGCCGGTCCTGATGTGTCTGAACAAGAAAGGGAAGAAACAGAAACTCTGGGTTCATCCAATTCTCAGGAGATGACAGCACAAGGGAGAATTTCATGGTTTGATCCAGGAGTTAAAGACGTATCACAAGCACTTTCATACATATTTCAGGATGTCAGGGGGCAGTTTGAGCTCTTGTAGGCAGAATTGGGACCACAACTGAGGAGGCAGACAAATCATTTTAGAGCTGACTGACCTGGAACAGAGTCCAGCTGTGTCTCCATATCACTGCATATTCAGTACTGGTGCACGTTTTGACCTATGAGTGCACTTGTTGCCAAATGCAGTGATCTGATGATCAGATGTGTGGATTCACATCAAAAAAAGGGAAAAAATGAAGCTTTGTTTGAAAAAAATAAATGCCTCAAATTTATCTAGCAACATGACACGATTTGTGTGAACGACTGCACTGAGTCTGAACGCATGAAATAGAGCTTACACATTCACAACATGATTACATGATGTGACACCCTAAGGACTAGCTTTTGACCTTAAAATGACTCGTTAAATAGTTTTACATCTTCATAAGGCCCATTTTAGTTACAGGAGATGAGAGTTCTGAAGGCTCATTGGAGGAAATTACTTTGAAGTCTCTTTTCATGCATCTGTACCATCAGCCCTCTGGCCAGTGGTGCAAAGGGTGGGAAGAGTATTTCATTACTTTTCTTGCCCCGCTGAGACACCAGGAGCTGCCCACTGCCCTGCTGATGGATCTCTGGGTGGAGTCAGTGACCCTGTGCGCAGCTTTCCTGCCTGGCACTGAGCAGCTGGCAAACCACTCACAATGGTGGAGCAGTAGTACTCCAACAACAGCCTCTGCTATATGTGATTTCTCCACAGCACTCTCAGGAAATCTAGTCACTGTTGGGCTAATTTATTTATTTATTTCACTAGGTGGGCCCACGTCCTCATTTTAGGTTTGACAGCGTTTTAGTAGGTAAAGGTGAATGCTTGGACATGAATTGAGCTGCGGTTTGGGGAAGGCCTCGAAGTGGACTGGCAGCAGCTCCCGGGCCTGGCAGATCCCCATGCACTAAATAGAAGTGAAGAAGTTAAAAATTGTAAATGAGAATGACAGCTTGCAGAACTGGGGGAACCTATATAGATGAGAACCGGAAGGAGTGTGTTTGGAGGTGTGGTCCCACTCCTGACATTCCGATACATAATCTCCAATTTTGTTACCAACGCCTTTGTGTTGGCAGACCAAAAGAGATCCTACCGGATAAGGGATTTAAAGGAGGAAGCCTTCCTGATGTTGGCTCCATTGATGTACAGTAGCGCACCTCTTGTAGGCAATCTCCTTGGTTTCACTGGTGTTGTGAATCTAGTTAACCTAGTTTTTATGGACATTTATGCAGACAGTGTATGATAATTCATACCTTTTTAGAACTACTGACCCTAAAAAAATTATAGTATATAGTAAATATGGTCGTACATCTGGAAACACTGAAAAGACCAGTGAGTAGTAAGAATTGTGCTATAAACTTGCTGGATTAATGCAACAGTAGGAAAGTAGCATTAATTGTAAGTGTTTGCTAAGATGATGGCGTTAAAAGCCCAGTGTGTTAGTTCACAGTGTTAGTTCTGCTATGCAGAGACGTGCATGCATATTTTGCTTTACTGCTCTTGATATTATTTTGCTGACACTCCTTTGAATTTGATGAAATTGATGAAACATGAAAAGGAAAAAGGATTTATATAGTGCACCATTGAAAAGCTATTTCCTTTTAACTTTTAAAATTTGCATGTAGTCACTTTCAAGAATTGTTCAGTGTATTAGTGAAGAGCTTGATTTTAAAAACACCACATGGAGCTAAACGCTTCCCCTGTGCTTGGATTCATTGAACAACCCTACATGATAGTCATCTGTCGATCAATAGAGGATAACTGTGTCTCGTCTGGACTCTCTCTGCAATACCAATCAACACAGCCAGGCCAAGTGAGGACAGTCTAAAATGGATAACATTCAGTAGAAATTCATTCAAATGATGCTGCACTGGCTGAGCCAGGCAAAGAAAGTTTACTATAGAGCAAACTCACTGTCATCACTTCCCTCTTATCTTGAGATTCTGTGTCTTTCTTTAGAAGTGTTGGAAAATCATGAGCTCAGCAAAAACTAAATGTGGCGCTCTCATTTCCTTCGAGACTGACTGCAATGGTCAAACAGGACTGCACCATGGGGCACTGGTGGTTTGAGAGTCAGTATTTTAATTCTGGTTTAATGCAAGGCAGGAGATTCAGGTGTATTTTATTTACAGCTGAAGTAAGGACCCTTTCAGTGTTTTCACCATGTAAAATGGATTTTTCTCCACTTGAAACTTCCAGCCATATGTGCCAGCTGCTAATGGGGATATTCCAGTGCCACGTGAGGCTTCAACCCCGTGAGATAACTCGGAGCGCTGTTGGAAGAAGATCTAATCACACAGCCGTCGAGTCTTCTGTGTGACTCAAATCACTGAAACCATCTGAGAATTGTGACTGCAGTAGACTCCACATGTGGCTCTTTCTCAGTGACAGTGGCGCAGCGAGCGACTGGAACAACCTCCTTCTAAACGTCAGTAAGACAAAGGAGCTGATAGTGGACTTCAGCACTAAGCAGGAGAGGAACTACCAGACCCCCGTCATCAACGAGTGCCCAGTGGAGAGAGTGGACAGCTTCAAATACCTCGGAGTTCACATCACGCAGGACCTGTCATGGTCCTGTCACATCAACACCGTGGTGAAAAAGGCCCGACAGCGTCTCTACCACCTCAGACGCTTGAGAGACTTCCAACTGCCCTCCAAGGTGCTCAGGAACTTTTACTCGTGCACCATAGAGAGCATCCTGGCGGGAAACATCTTAACCTGGTTCGGGAACAGCACCATGCAGGACAGACGAGCTCTACAGAGGGTTGTGCGGTCAGCTGAGCGCACCATCCGCTCCGAGCTCCCTGACCTGCACTCAATCTACAGCAGGCGGTGCTGGACCAAGGCCAGGAAGATCGTGAAGGACCTCAGCCATCCCAACAACAGACTGTTCTCTCTGCTGAGGTCAGGAAAGCGATTCCGCTCCCTGAAGACCAACACAGAGAGACTGAGGAGGAGCTTCTTCCCGCAGGCGATACGGTCTCTCAATCACACCACCACACAGTACTGACCCACACATACAGTTCTTACACACACACTGGACTTTCTGGACTTTGGTTTTGCACAACACTGGTCACTATATTCTTCATTTCCGGTTAATACTTGTACAGCTGCTGTTATTGTGTATATATTTATTTATATTTAGATTTCTTCATACATTCTTATATAGTTCTATATTGTGTATTTTGTTGTACAGTTATTTTATTTTCAACTTTAATTTATATATTTATCTTTATCTTATTCTTCCCAGTTAAATTTACCCTTCATTCTAATTTGTGTTGTATAGTTATTTCATTTTTAACCTTAATTTATATTCTATTCCTTCCTAGTTAAATTTACCCTTTTTAATTTTTCATATTTATTTCCTATCTTATTCATAGCCTTTTCCTTTTTTTGTTTTCTTTAGGTCACGAGCAGTTGTCCAAGCATTTCACTACATATCGTACTGTGTATGACTGTGTACGTGACAAATAAAATTTGAATTTGAACTCCCTAAACATGTTTGCACTCGTGCACTGCACTGCAGCCTGAATGTTTTTAGATGTGAGAATGAAAATGTCTGAATGAATAAGAGCTGGATATTAAATGGTCTTTACCCTGCCAGCTTCCTACTACACAGCTTATGTAATTTCTAATTGAACCACTGTGTGAATAGCAGAAGGAACACCCAAGCGTGTGCCCTGCCTCTCGCGTGCTCTACCTAAATGTACAGTTATAATATTGGTACCAATATTATAAGTTATGGTCAATGTTCCTGTTGTCATTAATGTGCTATATAAATAAATAAACTACAAACTATAAGCACTAAACCAAGACATTATCCTGATAAAACATCTGAACATCTAAAGATTAGGCATGTAGTGCGACATCTTTCACTACAAATTGGTCATACAAGGACTTATGTCTGGGAAACGCTAACTGTCCTTACATCTTATAAACCCTAACCCTAACCCAAAATCAGAGTCTCTTGGAAATTATAAATAAAGTGAAAAAGAAAGAAACAAAAAAATGGTACACAAACCTCACCGACTGGTTGACGGACTTCTTCCTGTTACCACCTCGCTCGTAAGACCAGGACAGAAAGGCAGACAGATCGCCCTCGATCTGATGCTGTTGGTTCATGATGCAGACAAGAGCAAAATTATAGCAAGCAAAGTGATGAAGTGAACCAAGTGTTAAAAACAATCAAACATTGTCTGTACCTTTCATTCTGTCTTTTTTGATCTTTAAAGTTTTTGTGTGACTCTTACATTCCTAATAAACTCGACTGTTGCTCCCTTCATTATTTCGGACCATGCGTCAGTTGTGCAGCGTTTGGCAGATGCATAAGACACGCCCCCACTCCATCCTAAACATGATGCTCCCGTGGCTCATACATCAAGCTACCAGCCCTAAAAGAGACTTTGTGTGTGCATGTATGAAGCCAGCAGGAACACTAACGCCCTGAGATGGGAATGCATTTCTGTTTCATCCAGCACTGACAGTGAAGTTGTGAAAATGGCCGGATTAACAGTGGTCTGTGCAGAGTTGCATGGGAACCTTTTCCCAGAGGAGTGGGAGTAGGATAGGAGCACTGGTGCTCTGTGATCATGACTCCTCTGTGTCCCAATTATGTTTTCCTGTGGAATGCATTATGGTGGCAGTTGGGATGGAGGCCACCATGGGGCTGTCTCTGTGGTATGCCGCAGCGAGATCAACAGAGAAACATTATGAAACATGAGCTGGTCACATCAACACATCTCGAGGGGTGGCTGCTTTTCCTCCAGCATCTGATCTGAATGGACAAACAGCATTTGGTGGGATTTCGCTGTGACCAGCGCTCTGTATTGTGAGAAATGCACATTTCATTGCATAGCTCTCGCAGCTGGAGTGGCTATAGATTGATTGAAGATCACTTAATCAGTGTCACATTTTAGAGTAAATCCCAGCATCTGTCATAAGGCCACCTTTTATCTTCTCCACCACTTAGTTTCAGTCACTCATCCTCCTCCAAGTTTTTTATCCCTTCATCTGGTCGCCCTCTCAGAGCAGTTGCTCCTACCTGACCCTATAGAGAACAGCTGAATTAAATTGGTGCCTCTTGTCCCAAAGCTCTGAGATGCTATTTGCTGTCTGAGCTGCTCCCCGTTCTGTGAGTCGGACTGTAAGAGGTCACTGAGTTCATAAAGCTCTCAGCAGCAGCATCCATTACCTGGCTCCTGGCTGCCAGGCTTGCAGCGTGATTAATGGACTCTACATACACATGGGAACATGCAAATGCTAAAACACTCCTCCAACAACCTCATCATGGCCTCACTGTAACCTCATAAAACACACATGTGTCAAAGTGTTAGGACACATCAGTGCAGCAAAGAAATGTCTGATTTCCTTTTGGAGGAGATGAATTCTTAAAAACAATCACATGCTAAATATTTACTGAACTATACTTGCAGTGGAATGAACAGGTCTCTCCTCTGATCAGTGCCATCTCTTTACAGGGAGACCCAGTGTCTTCATTACGATGAATCAATGCCTGCCAGAGAGGATTCCTCCTCTCTAAAAACATCAAGGACACAGTGATGGTGTACTGTAACAGCTATTAAAGTGCCAATGCTTCAAACGGTTAGCACTGTAACCATTATTTAACATAACCCTTTTTTTTAATCATCTAAAGCTGTAAATGTCCACAGATAATGTGTTTGCATGACTGTGAATGAGGGATGTTGTTCTGTTGGCACGCAGTTGCACACAAGGTGTTATTAAACGTGTGCACCTTGGTGCACGGACCATCCTGGTAGATAAAAATACAGCCACTTTTCATCGTTAACCCTTCACAATGTATGCTAACAGCTCCCTATAACTTTGACCTCGCTATTGCCATAACACAGGCATAGGAGGTATTGTGCATATCTGTGAGTTACCAGCAGCTTTGACAGAACATTTTCCAGCTGTTTATCATGTCGAACATGTTTAAAGCTACAAGGAAAAAGCTGTTTGGTTTAGGCGAGGCGTGGTGCACACCTGAGGAAAGTGTGCAGGATGCTACACACATCTGCCGACTTTGGAAATCTCAGTTTAACCTTTTGCTGCTCACTCTTAGACGATACGTGGACTAAAGATGATCTTACATCACGTATATTTTTTTACCTCAAAAATATATAACTGCCACCTGGGAAATGATAAGAGGCGGAACTACTTAATGACAAAAAAGATATCATTAAAATGTTCATTTTATTTTATTTATGCAGTACATTATGTTTTGCCTACAATTGTTCCCTGAAAATGAACCCGTGCTGTCAAAGTTTCACTTAACTTTTTTTAATTTATTGCAGAGGCAGCTGCAGGATAAGTCCACTAACAGAAGCCAAACTGTCTGCAGGAAAACGAAGAGCATATTTCAAGGCTGAATTTTGGTGGCTTCAGAGAGGGCTGAGATTAATAGCACTTCAGGAAGGAGAAATAAGTGCCCCTGAATTTCAATTTCAAGAAATAATGACATTCATATCCAAAGCACCGTACTGTACATCCATTCAATTTTTTAAAATTGGGAAGTATCTAATTATGCTCAGACGCTTATAAGAGAGGCTGCAAAAAGTTCACTGATTTTGGTTTTGAAACTGCTGTTTCACTCAGTATTTTTGTGCTCCATCCAAACGATCATATAACTCCAGGCTTCAGGTTTTCACCAAGGCTGCAGCTGGAATAATGCTTCAGACATATGGACTCACATTTATCTAGCACTGTACTTTTACTGACCACTCAAAACACCTCATGCTGCAAGAGAGCAACATTAAATTCTGTGCATTCACACCTATTGTCAGTGTGGATTCACCAAACCTAGCATGCATGTTCTTGGACTGTGTGAGGAAGCTGGAGTAGCTGGTGAAACCCGACATAGGTACAAGGAGAGCACGCAAACTCACCACAGAAACTAACCTAACAACATATCGGAGAATAAAAATAGAATCTGTTTTTCAATAAAAGTTAAATGGAGTCTGTGAGTCATAAGATAATAAAGATTTTGTGTTTAATTTTAGAAATTGCATCATTTCTAAGCTTACAGCAAACAGCCTGCTCATGTTTGTTTGCAAAGAAACTTTGCAGAGTGTGAAAGAGCACAGCTACATGCCAGGGTAGAAAACATACACCTACTAACATCTGATGACATTACATGTTTATTACATGTTTTGGCTTTGCGCAGTGCCCAGGTAGCCAGCAGATACTTCCCAGCAAGCAGATAATCCAAACAGAAACCATCATCCAAATAAGCATTTTTAACTAAAATTAAATAGTTTCCTTTTGCATCCACAGAAGTACAAATTTAAATATATATATATATCATGTGCACACATATAAACTCTTAAAAGGTTGCAGACGTTTTATATTAGGAAGTTTACCTAATGATGATTGTTCCCGGCAGATTTGGAAATTGCTGGCTAAATTGACTCTATTGTGATTGAATTTACAGTTTTCCATTGGATGAGCTCAGACTCTGTTCATGGAAATACGTGACATGTTATCTTTTTATTGGCCTCATTGCTATTTATTTATTATAACCTATTAATTCTCAGCCATTTATCAAATCTCATTTCACCCTCAACCAGTGCAAAAGTGCTTTGCCTCCATGTTGGGGCCTAATCTTAATTGGAAACTGCTGTAAGGGCGATGGGAGAGTGAGAGAAGAGAGGGAGGGAAAGGCAGAGAAAACATAGAGTCAGATAGACGGAGAGATGACAACACAATAAATCAAATGTGAAAGTCCCGTGTTAAAATCAGACAAGCAGCAAATCATTCAGTCCCCAGCTCTCTCTGCTTTCGGTCCATCTATTATTTTCCTCTTTAGCACGACTGCAGCTGCATCCTGGACTGCTCAACAGATTGTCAAGGTGGAGTTCTGGTCTGGTGTCGGAGTGTGAACGCATATATGGAAGGCCACAGGTCATCCAGTCACAGAAGGTCAGAGAGGAATCCCTGTTTCTTGACATGGCAGGGGCTGGAAGCAGGGCAAACTGAGACAGACGGCAATGTAAACACAGATTAAAGAGGGGAGAGGCCCCCACAGCATGATAGCAGGAAACCGAGGGTAAGCAAGCACACACGACACGGTGGGTAACGAGGCCTGGAATTTCATGCTGGAATGCTTTGATTTGGGCTGATACCCATCTTTTAATCCATATCTGGAATTTTAGCTTTTAAGCTCTATTCAGAAAAACATCGCAGATGTTTATGAACAGTGGTAGGAAACCAGCTAAGACTTCAAAACTGTCACACTCGCTTAGATAGCAGCCTTCAGCTCCCCTGGATTCTGGATTCCTCAAAAAGTCTCTTTGGGCTTCATGTCAGGCGAATTTTCAAGCTGATTGCATCTGGCAGCAGCTTTGGACACTGTGGACAGGTGCTCAGTCCTGCTGGGAAAGGAAATCAGGAAATCTCCATAAAACTTGTCAACAGATGGGAGCATGAAATGCTCTAAAATGGATTTTAGAGCATCAGCAACCAACATCAGCACCAGCAGATGACACGGCACAACAAATCATCACAGACTGGCGAAATGTCACACCAAACTTCAAATATCTCAGATTTTCTGCCTCTCCCCTGTTCGTCTTGGCTCTAGGATCTTGATTTCTATGAAAGACAAAATTTATTTTCATCTAAAAGGAGGATTTTGGACGACTGAGCAAGAGTCCAGTTCCTTTTCTCCTTGCGCCATGTCAAACCCTTCTGATGCTGGTCCCTGCCTTAATATTAGGAAAGTGACAGTTCCAGCTCCTCTCCTGAAGACATCTGTGTGTCACATGGCTCTTGATGCACTGACACCAGCGGCCACAGTCATCCCTGATGCTTGTGGGCCTTCCTTATAATACACTTCGATAAAATAACTATCGAGCCTTTCCAGCAATGAGCTTCTGCAGCTTCCTCTCCTTGTGGATGTCGATGATCATCATCTGAACCTCTGTCAAGTCAGCAGTCTTTCGTATTTTGCCACTGACCAGGACTGTGAGATGCTCTATAATTGTTCTGTCTGAATAACAATTTACCCAAATTGGAAATGAAATATTCTATATTTCTTATGATACTGCTGTTTTTGTTGGTTGCTGAGCTTTAACAATGTAACAGGGACAGAAAGAGAAGAAAAGGAGCACACCTGCTCTTCATCAGACAACAGAGCTCACAGCTGCATCTTATTAAAGCACCTACTACCTGCCGCATGGATGTTATTTCCAGAACATGAGGACTGAACTGCAAATAAATCTGCCTGACAACAGAGAAGCTGCCTCCTTTTTGGTGTGTGTGTGTGTGTGTGTGTGTGTGTGTGTGTGTGTGTGTGTGTGTGTGTGTGTGTGTGTGTGTGTGTGTGTGTCATTTTCTAGTTTTTCAACAGTGAGCGAGTGTCAAAAAAGACTGCAGTAGATTCACAGAGTGTCACTGTGCGCAGCTCAGGTGTTCACAGTTTGCTTGGAGGTGCAACAACTGAAGAACAAGCAAAAAAACAAGTGCAAGCTCTTTAATTTCTGTAAACTAAAAATATTTAAACAGCAATAGAAATCAAATAAAAGAGGTGCCAAAGAAACACTGGCCCACAACACTTTCAAGTGAAGACTGAGAAAAATAAACCGGTATCTTGTATAACCAAGGAAGAGGCCTCGGAGAAAACATACGAGACATAAAATGAAGTGTTTTAGGAGTGTGTGACGTGTTGTGACCCTTGTCTTTGGATTGTGCGGGTGTAATGATGTGTGTTTTAAGGGAGGGGTCTCATCAGTCTTCTGTTTCATATTCTGTTTCTCGGACGTTTATGAGATCATGCCTCAGTGTCATCCTGACTGACACTTTTTGCTGCGCAAAAGGAAAACAGCATTTAGGATCAATGTTTTTAAATCAAACGATTATTCCGGTATATGAGCTTCAGCTCGGCTTAACAGCCGCTGACATTCCATCACGCTCCCTTTAATGGAAGAGAATTTGCGAGCTAGCTAACACGGGCTCATCTTGTCTCGGCGCAACAGCTTCAGATGGAGGCTTTGGCCAGCTCTAGCCACCATCTGCTTTGAATTGTTGAGACAGGGTCGGTCAGAAGGAGGAGGCCTGGGTCTCATCTGGATCTAATAGGTGATAAGATGAAACAGCCATCTTGAAAAGCCCCAGAGGGCACCTTGCCAGAAACGGTCAGCGGAGGAATGAAAACAGAGGGTTATTTTCATAACATGAGCCCATGCCTGATATGTTTCTATATGAAATATTAAAACCACAGAATTCCTCTTTAATGTCACGGCCCGAAGCTCGGCAAATATTGGTAATTGAGTGTATTGTCAACTCATATAAAAGGAGACTTCTGTTTGCATCCAATATTGCTTTTCAGTCATTTCATTAACAAAGCGCTTACTGCAGGAAAAACAATCTCGCTGCTACAATGAGGTAAATACACACAAATTAATTCGCTGTCTGGTTTATACAGTCTAATAGATTCACACTTTAATAGCTGGCGAGCATATACACTCTCCCTTTCTATTCAACAACAACTTATCTACAGCTCTATGCCAACTAATTTTCCTTTTAATGGTCATTGCTGTGAAAACGAACAAATAAGCAGCAGCAAACGGGGACAGAGGCTGTTGCTGAGCCTCATCGGCGGGGTATACTATTCATCAGCCGAAAAGTTAATCTCCATTAGTCAGCATTACCCTGCTGCCTCAGCTGAGTCCATAGAGTAATGGCCCGTAGATACAGCCCATTCACAGTCATTACCAAAGGCAGCTCACCCACAGCTGTAGTGCAATACCTCACTCTGCAGCTGGCAGCGGGCCACGGGGACAGATAGGCCTCTCTCTGAGCCTGCTAGGCTCCGTGTCGCATCAAATCATAGGTATCCTCTTCCTGACTTTTGTTAACACTTTGTGAGAGGATGCACACAGCTAGTTATGTGATTAGATCAGAAAATGAGTGGAGATAAGAATGAGGCTACGAAAAATCACAGATTATAAACCCAGCACTGTGAGATGTATGAAACCAGAATTAGCTGACGACCTCAATGCCTTTTTTGCGCGTTTCGAGGTGCCTGCTGTGGCAGCAATTCAGAGCTCCGCACCTGCCCCCGCTGCTGAACCAGCACCATTGATACTCTCTGAGCATGATGTGAGGAGAGCTCTGAGGGCAACAAACTGCAGGAAGGCAGCGGGACCAGATAGCATACCGGGACGTGTGCTAAGAGTATGTGCAGATCAGCTGACCACAGTTTTCACTAGCATCTTCAATGCCTCTCTGGCTCAGCAGGTAGTCCCCACCTGCTTTAAAACATCAGTGATTGTTCCGATCCCGAAGAACACCCGCCCAGCCAGCCTAAATGATTATCGCCCAGTAGCCCTAACATCTGTAGTGATGAAGTGTTTTGAGAGGCTCATGAAACCCTTCATCAGTTCCCTCCTTCCTCCCGACTTCGACTCACTGCAGTTTGCATACCGGACAAACAGATCTACCGGAGATGCTGTGGCACAGGTCCTGCATACCACACTGAGCCATCTAGATGAGGGATGTGGGAACTATGTGAGAATGCTGTTTATAGATTACAGCTCAGCATTCAACACCATAGTGCCCCACACCCTCTCGGGTAAGCTCCAAGAGCTGGGATTCAGTACATCTTTGTGCAGGTGGATTTATAGCTTCCTGACCATGAGACCACAGTCAGTGAGAATAGGGGATGTGTACTCCCATACACTCTCATTGAACATAGGGGCCCCCCAGGGATGTGTACTGAGCCCCCTTCTCTACTCCCTCTACACCGCGGACTGCACGGCCAGACACCCCACTAATTCCATTGTGAAGTTTGCTGACGACACAGTGGTGGTGGGACTCATCTCTGGGAACGACGAGACGGCCTACCAGAGTGAGGTGGATGGACTAGCAAAGTGGTGTGAGGCAAATCACCTCTCCATGAACATCAGTAAAACAAAGGAGATGGTGATTGACTTCAGAAAACAGAGAGGTGAGAAAACTCACACCCCAATTCAGATCTATGGAACCCCTGTGGAGAGAGTCTCCAACTTCAAATACCTCGGTGTCCACATCAACGAGGACCTCACTTGGAGTACACACACGGACTTCCTCATTAGTAAAGGCAGACAGCGCCTCTATCACCTGAGGCGTCTAAAGAGGTTTAAGATCTCCAAGAATATACAGAGGAGATTCTACACTGGTGTCATTGAGAGCATCCTGTGCAACAACATCATGGTGTGGTACGGGAACTGCACAGTACAGCAACAGAAAGCCCTGCAGAGGGTTGTGCGCACAGCTGAACGCACTATGGGAACATCTCTACCAGCACTGCAGGACATCTATGCTGAAAGGTGCAGATCCAGGGCCATCAGGATCATTAGGGATTCTAGCCATCCCGCCCACAAACTGTTCAGGCCACTGAGGTCAGGGAAGCGCCTCTGTAGCCTGAAAACAAGAACAGAAAGGTTCAGGAGGAGTTTTTACCCACAAACTGTGAGACTCCTCAACCAAAACACAAACCGGACAACATGATGGACAATCTCACACACAGTACATAATTTGCACTTTACCTTTCTTCTCTGAACCTTATCCGTACCTTATTATATACATCTGTACTATGTAAATATGTATATTTTTATAGTTTTCTCATTCAAATCATTACAATATCTTGCACGTCATGGATATATATTTATAAGCACAAACATATGGACTTTTACATTGTTTTTTTATATATTTTTTTACTTTTAACTTTTGTTTCTTTTCCTTTTTTTTTCTTAGCTTATGTAAAATCCTTTTTAGCATGTTTGCACAGTCGGGGGGAGTACTTTTTTAGCCAGAAAAAACATTTCACTGTATGTTGTACCAGCTATAACTACATGTGACAAATAAATAAAGAATTGAATTGAATTGAATTGAGGCATTTCTCTGTAAACCGCACACGTAGGGGTGCGTAAGCGGATGGATGGGCAGGGCAGGAGGTGACGGTGTTGTTTCATAGGCTCCACTCTATCAGCTTGTGACGGGCTTGACCGTCAGGGGCGACCGGGACGGAGGAGGAAAACATTCCTGACAGGTCAAAGGGCACACGCCCCATTTCCTGCCACAAGGAATGATGGGACTGGAGGAGTGTGATGAGGAAGGGGGAGTCAGGGGGAAAGGGAGGAACGCTGCTCCTGCATTCTTTCAGTCCTCTCCACCCATCCTGCAGTTGCTGTTTTCTTTTCCCCTTCTTCTAAGGGTAAGGCGAGTACCCTGCACCTCTTCCAGCAGCAGCGATGCCTCGCTAAATCCATTTTCACACATGCACCGCAGCTCTGAACTTTTCTGGACATTTCCTGGTGAGCTGTATGTGAGGACGCGTGCGCTGCCATCAATTGGGCTGAAAGTCAAACAGTCAAATGTTCAAAATCCATGAAATGGCCAATCTCGCTCCCGCGGTGTGAGTTAATGCTGTTTTGTCGCAGCATGGCTCATTTACAGTTTCCTTTGGCAGAAGAGCTCAACACTTCGAGTTATGGCATTAGTGAGACGGCCCATCAATCCCAGCCCGTCTTGTTTTAGTGTGCGCGTTTTAACATAACCACAGTTATGTTTTCCAAAACCTAAGTAGGTTTTTTTTTATTCTGAGTGAAAGGAAAATGAAACAGATCATTGGGTGAAATCAAAGTGAAACACTATGAAAAACACTAAGGTCTCAGTGAGATACAAACCACTGTCGCCTGGCTCGCAAAGATCTCTGTCAAACCTCCAAACAGGGTCTTGAAAATGGGACAGGTGTGTCTGGGCTGCCAATATTTCCAACGAGAATAGGGTGACACAGGTGGCATCCAGCAAAATGGCATTATATTACACCCTGGGATGAGAACATATTGGGTTAGAGCAATTCATTGTCCTGGGAATTCACAGTGAGCCAGTGGGTGTCGTGTCATATCACCCACTGCCAAAACTAAAAGGATTATTTCCAGCAGTGATATTGCAGAAAATCCCATGTTGTGTGAAACAGGGAGGTCCACAAATTTGGGATTTTTATTTTGTAATTTTGCCTCTGTACACATCCATGGTGGTTTTTAAAACAATAAATTACAGTTATTTTTATACATAATCTCCCATCTTCAGAGGCACCAAATACACCAAACTAATTAACATTATTTTAAATGTACGGATTGTTTTTAATATTGATGAAAGTCCTTTGGCCCATCCCACTCCGGCCCTGCACTGGAGCCACCTGTATTCACAGCTTGTTTGTGGGTCTCTCTGCCTTCAGTTTGGTCTCCAGTAACTAAGAGCGTGCTCGGTCAGACTGACATAGGTGACTGATTTGGTTATTGAACATCCCATTTCCTCACCTTGAGAAACTTGGTTTGCTTTTGCAGTTTGCTTTTGGGTCATTATGCATTTGCAAGGTGAGGCAATGCCTGATCAGTTTGCAGCATTTGTCTGAGTCTGAGCAGAGAGTATTGCCCTGCACACCTTCTGTAAGCAGTCACATCATCACCAGGCACCTCCACTTGCATCAACACCTTGAGAGATACTGATGGACCGTGCGACTTCAACACATTTAACCAACTTCAGATCTTTTATCTGTTTAGTTTGCCATGAAATAATTGTTCAATTACTTTTCAGTCTCTGAAAATGGGGGGCTTTGTCTAAAAAAGGTTATAATGCCTTAAACAGTTTTGTTAAACCCCTTAAAATATTAAGGTTTGGACTTCAGTTGCATCTTGGCTGTTTTAAAATCCACTTTCATGGTGTACAGAGGCAAAACTATAAAAACCAAATATGTATGGACTGAACGCGCATGAAAAGCTAACATGACAACAAACTGACTGACAATAAGCCCCCCCTTCATTTCCCAACACTGCAGATTTCTTGGGACTGATTATCAGCACTGTGCCTCCTCACAGAGCTTCCCAGTAACACACAGTTGTGGATGGAGGTGATTTAATGCTGACCCCTTTGTTTTCCCTTCTTCTGCTGTTGGTTCAGCTAAGCACCTGGTTAGCTATTTAGCTGCCATTTTGAGTGAATGTATGTGCGCGAATGTGTCTGTGCTGCACGGCTATTCCACCCATGAGGAAACCTTTTGGGTACATGTCACTAATGCGCAATAAACTTAAGCACCAGTTTTTCCAGAACGGCCACGGTGGGAGGTACTCAGGTTTTATTGAAATAGCCTGTTATAATAGAAGATCCATGGAGCGCAACAAATTTGATTTAGCTGACAAAGCTGGCTCACACACACACTCTGACAGCGCAGACCTAAGGCTGTGTATCTGTTATAGAGTGCCAGGGCTCTAATAAAACTCCTAATGTCATAATTTGACACAGGCTGCCCTAAAAACGTTCCCGGAGCAGGTGGTGAGGGCTTGGCCTCCATCAGGGTGAGCAAAAATAAAGCACACACACACAAGAACACGAACGTAACCTATCCTATCTATTATCCAGATGAACAACGCCAATGCAGTCATTACCTAGTGTTCATCTAATTGGCAACATAGCCAGAGGGGAGGGGCCGTGAGGTCACACTTCTCTCGCCAGGCGGCCATTATTCGCTCAGTTAAGCCCGGCTCCACGTGGCATGGCCTGGGAAGGATGCATATACACTTGTCACTGAGACAGTTTAATTAGAAGCAGCCATCCAGCACCTGACCCCCCCGACACCACCTGAGAGACAGCGCTCGGACCCACCTGTTCCCTGTGGACGCCCGTCAAGAATTAACAGCTCTTCTGTCTCTCTGAGTCTGACTCATTATTATTCCCCATGATCAAAGTCAGGTTGATGTATTCACACTGAGAACTTTTTTTTAATGAGTCATTCTTTGTGAAGACTTGTTTTGAATGTGATACGCTTCATAGATGAGTAATGACAGGTTGCATGAGTCACTGTGTTTCGTATCAGCTGTTTGATACATCTTAATTGCCTATCACGAACAGTGATGATCTAATGTGCCACAAAGTTATCATTTTTTCTTGCTGTTGGTGTTTTTTAACCATATTTTTCAGTTTCTTTTGCTGCAACAAGTCAAAAAGTAACATTTGTACCAGTGCATACTAGCATTTCTATATAGTCGTATACAGTGGTAGTCAGAAGTTTCCATCCAGGCATGAACATCGTGGTAATTTTGAGCTTTTAATGATTAATTTGAACTGTTCTTTTTCCAGGGTGGAATGATTGAAAAATACAAATGTTGACTTTAAAATGACATTTAAAAAAAAACAAAGTTTGAGGGCACAAGTCTGAATTTATTTTGGATTTTCATGGCTGAGTTGTTGTGGTTCCCAAAGGCCTTCACTTCGCAGTAACACCACTTACAGCTGATCAGGGTGAAGACATTCAGTGAGCTCTTTGGAACGACCCGTTCTTTCCTTTGTGCGAGTCTGAGCTGTGTTGGTTTTGAAGCTTTGGTTTCTAATTTCATTGCAGTGCTCAGTTTTAGTTTTGTTTTAGCTCACATTTTGTTTCAGGTAAATTAGGAGTAGCATTTGTAGTAGTTTATTTGTGCCTTCCTCTACTTCATTTCTGTGTTTGTGTCTAGGCTCAGTTTTAGTTTAGTTCTGATTGTAGTGTCCTGCATTTGGTTTCTCTACTCAACTCCACATCATAGCAGGATGCATGCAGGGAACTGTCACCCACTGGATGTTATCAGTCCACTGATAACATTTACAGAATTGTGAGAGCTGTTCACTTGTGGTAGAGAAAAATAACTTTAATGGGCTGCTCGTCTCAACTGGTAATCCTCTGAAATAATGGATTCAATAATGGATTCAATATACTTGTAATTTAAATTAATTTTAAGGTTTTTAAAGGTAACTTGACCCAAACTGTTCCGAAAGTGAAAATATGTCATTTTAATGACCAATTTATTGATTTCAAGGTAAAACAACATCAATTTAGTGGTTTTTACACATCTGCTGATTTTTCTCTGTTTAATATTGGCTGAATAGCTTTCTGTTTTGGACTGATCAGGAGAAGAAAAACAAGGTGACGATATGTCCTAGGATGTCTTTGATCATTAGTCTGAAATGTCAGAGTGTCAGTAAATACTGAGAATAAGAATATTCCAAACTATATAGACAATTAGTTTCTGGTATCATCAGAGAGTTTAAAGATTAGTAAATCATTAATAATGCATCCTTCCTGTGCACTTATTTTTAGATCACCAACTTAATCTCTAAATGAAATATCAACTAGTAATGCTACAACTAAACTTATATTGATTTAAGCTGAAATTGGAAGGTCATTTGCTTTAGGTTTAACTTTTTAAGCTAACATGATAAAGAAGATTGTGTTGGGTGTTTAGAAGCTCCTGAAGTGCTACCCATGAGATGCTACCCATGCTAAATCTCTCAAGATGGCGCCTGTGTGTTCGGCACGCCGTCTATCGCTCTCCTTTATTTGTTTTGTTTTATTGTTTTTAGTTAACTTTGTGTTACATGTGTGTTGTACTTTTTCCTATGATCGCCAGACATTATTGGAAATAGGTTTATCCATCCGGATGTCTGACCGGCCTGAATATGACAACCAAGGCTTTTTTCCTCCCTATCTGGAACCAATACCATCGTACTGGCGCTCCCTACCACCGTCACCAATACCACCGTACTGGCGTTCCCTACCACCGTCACCGGATCTGCGGAAGCGACGTAGGAGACGGGGTAACCGTGGAGGTCGTCTTGTGAAGCTGAAATCCTGGATTGCTCATTTTCCCCATGAGCTCCGCTGCATCCGCCGCTTTTGTCCGCAACTATTGGTGCCATTGCGTGCCTTGGATCCGGTGGACTCCTGGCTGGTTCCTGTTGTTGGGTCTTTCGAAAATGGTCCAGCAAAACTCTCTCCTCTACGGCATATGCGCTGGCGCGGAGTTGACAAGAAAAATCTTCGACCGGTGGATCTGGTTGCTAATACCTCGGAAGTTTTGGACCCAGTCCCTCTCAGGCTGGGTCTAATAAATACCAGGTCGGTGGTCAACAAGACCTTCATATTGAAGGATTTTTTTCTCTCTCGTGTTCTGGATTTACTCTTCTTGACTGAAACCTGGATATCTCCCGGTGAGTTAAGCGCTTTCATTGAACTAGTACCCGCTGACTGTACCTTTTTTAATGTTCCGAGAGCTTCTGGTCGCGGAGGAGGGCTTGCTGTTGTTTTTAAGGCTCACTTGGACTTGAAGCAGCTTTTCCCTTCGTCTCGCTACACCAGCTTTGAACTCTGTTTATGTAAACTGGGCCACTCGCCTTCGTTGTTATGTGCGATTGTTTATCGCCCGCCGAAATATAACAAGGTGTTCTTATCAGAGTTCTCCGAGTTTCTTGCAGATTGTGCATCACGATATGACCAGATCCTCCTGCTTGGTGATTTTAATATTCACGTTTGCTGTCCGGGGAAGCCCCTGGCCAAGGACTTTCTGGACTTAGTGAACTCTTTTAATTTTGTCCAATTTGTTAGTGGTGCCACTCAAGAACGTGGTCACACACTGGACTTAGTTTTATCTCATGGTTTATCTGTTTGCAATGTACGGGTTGAAGATGCAGTATTTTCTGATCATATGCCTATCTTATTTGATATTGCTCCTTCTAACGCTTTTGCAAATCAGACTGCACCTGCTAGATGTTATCGTGCCTTTGGCTCTGATTCTGCCGAACGGTTTTCTATACTGTTTGACAAATTAATGTCTTATGCCCCTGAGTTGCCCACTGCAGATGACCTACTTTTGTATTTTGATTTTGCTTGTAAATCTGTGCTTGATGTTGTTGCCCCTTTGAGAGTAAGAAAATGTAAATCAAAGACTAATCCTTGGTTAACAGATCATACCCGAGCTATTAGAAGACAATGTAGGAAATGTGAAAGACAGTGGAAAAAAGACAGATTGCATGTCTCCCTGGAAGCCCTAAAGATTAGTTGGAAAACTTATCAGAGGGCAGTTAAGGCCGATAAACACTCCTACTTTTCTCAACTTATTTCGGCCAACTCTCATAACCCTCGTGTTTTATACAATACGATTAATTCTGTACTTAACTTGGAGGGTTACAACCTTTTGCCGTCCTCTGAGGCTATGTGCAATAAGTTTATCACCTTTTTTGTGGACAAAATTGCTAGCCTGAGGCCTCTGATTCCACCTATTGTTGATCCGGCCATGCATCCTCCTTGCTCAAGCTTATTCCCTGCTTTTGCACCGATTTCTCTGCGTGACTTAGAGGAGTTGGTGCTACATGCTAAGCCCTGTGGCTCCCCAAATGATGTTGTTACTCCCCGCTTTCTCCAAAAAGTATTTCCCATCCTTGGACCTTATATCCTGAAAATTATCAATACTAGTCTGTTAACCGGTCAAGTTCCTAGTGGGTTTAAACATGCAGTCATACACCCCTTACTTAAGAAACCTGGCCTTGATAGTTCTACTATGTCAAATTTTAGACCTATCTCCAAACTTCCCTTTTTAAGCAAGATCTTGGAGAGGATTGTACATACCCAACTGTTGGATTATTTGAGCGACTCGCAATTGTCTGAAATTTTCCAATCTGGTTTTAAGCCCTTTCACAGTACGGAGACAGCTCTTGTTAAAGTTATGAATGACATTCTTGTTGCTACTGATCGTGGTAAATATGCTGTGCTTGTCTTATTGGATATGACAGCTGCATTTGACACAGTGGACCACGACCTGCTGATCTCCCGCTTACATCACTGTGTGGGAATTTCTGATCTGGCATTGTCATGGATAAAATCATATCTTTCCGAAAGGAGTTTTTGTGTCAAGCTGGGGTTGGCCGCTTCCTCTGTGGCCCCTCTGCTTTGGGGTGTGCCCCAGGGATCTATCCTTGGGCCATTACTTTTCTCGCTGTATTTACTCCCCCTTGGTGCGATTTTTCGTAAACACGGAGTGTCATTTCATTTGTATGCCGATGACTGTCAGCTTTACTTACCTTTTAGTCATTTGGATACCTCCCCATGTCAATCACTGCTTGACTGTCTTAGCGATATTAAATTATGGATGGCAAATAATTTTTTGAATTTTAATGGTCGCAAAACGGAAGCAATTTTATATGGCCCGCATCGTTCTACTGATTCTCCAGATGTTGATTTTGGTGATTTGACCTCTCATCTGAAAAGTTCAGTCACTAATCTTGGTGTTAAACTTGATTCTGCGCTTACTTTTGAAGGTCATGTAAGTGGGGTGGTAAAATCAGCTTTTTATCACCTCAGACGCCTGTCGAAGGTTAAGCCTTTCCTTTCCAAACCCAATTTGGAAACTCTTATTCATGCTTTTATCACCTCACGTCTGGACTATTGTAATTCCCTTTTAATAGGGGTCGGGTCGGGCACCTTGTCACGCCTGCAGTTAGTGCAAAACGCGGCAGCGCGATTTTTAACCGGTAGTAGGAAATTCGATCACATCACTCCGGTTCTGGCTTCCCTGCATTGGCTTCCCATTGATTTTAGGGTTCGTTTTAAGGTCCTTTTATTGGTTTTTAAATCTTTAAATGGTCTGGCTCCTGTGTACTTAACTGACTTGCTGAAGTCACATGTTCCTCCTCGCTCGCTCCGTTCAGCTGAGCAGCTGCTGCTGTCGGTCCCTAAGTCGCGGCTGAAATGCAGAGGAGACCGTGCCTTTTCAATTGCGGCTCCGATGCTCTGGAATAACCTTCCCCTCCAAATTAGACAAGCGTCATCAGTGCAGGTCTTTAAGTCCAGATTGAAAACCTATTTTTATTCCCTGGCTTTTAACTCTGTAGGAAACTGACACCTTCTTATTTATTTTATTGTTTGTAATGATTTTATGGTATTTTTAATTTGGTTGTTGTTTTGATCTGTGTTGTTCAGCACTTTGGTCTGCCTGGTGTGTTCTTAAAGTGCTATACAAATAAACGATGATGATGATGATGATGATGAGATTCTTTTGCCAACTGTTTACAGCTGAACTTGTACTTGATCAATACAATGTTTTATTCAGTATTCAGCAACAAAATATAGCAACTTTTTTTGCTTTGGGATTTAAAGCTTCCGTGTTCTCCTCTGAGTTTATTACAAAAGGCAACTTTGCCTGACAAACTTTGCACATGCAGCCCTTCAGTCTGCGATAATAGTGCAGCAGCACACTCCCAAGCATTGTTTTTTGCAATACATCATATGGGGCACAATCGGTCAAACTCGCCGCCGCCACAGAGCCACGCTCTGAGGACTGCCAATTACTGATGCATGAGTTATTTCTAAAGGAGCACTTTGACATAATGCCAAACATGAAAACTTTCCCCTGCTCAGTGGAGTGCGCTCGACACAGAGCCAGTGATGCGTGCCGGGTTAAACTTGTCTCTGTTTATACATTAGATGCGCCGCACACCGGAAGTACAGAGGCTGCTGGCGACATGTGCTCACATACCTGCAGGCATACATAAAGTGGAAGGAATCAGACATCAATGCACACTTATCACTCTAACGCTTGTTATGCCATGTGTAAGCTCAGAAAGAGACCTGCACATTTGACCTTGTTACTCCTTATGTTTGGGCTTACTTCTTATCCAGTTGCCAAACTGCAACATTCAAGATCTCACCTCCTCCACCATTCTTTGCATCATCACCCACCTCTTTAAAAGGGAGAACACATGAGCATGTCAGGATGCTTGTGTTTTACATGTGAACTTCTGAATTAGACATAGGGGTTAAAACGTCTTCAGTGCCACACAGGAATATCAGACAGTAAACGGTAAAACCTGGGAGAAGCCAAAGAAGAAGAGGATCTAACTCTTCTGCTCCCTGATGTAGTTTTACTTCAAGGTAAGGTAGACATGACTGGGTAAGGCAGGGGACCTTTGGTGTGCCCCCTCTCCTCTGTCTCGCTTTTCTTTTGCATCGTCTGCTCCACCGACGCTGCGCTGCCTGATGTGATGTGACATTTATGAAAGGACTTCTGCTTGATGGAGAGAAAGCTTGTAAGGATGTGGGAAAGCAGAGGACGTGTTAGGAAGTAAAGAAGGCGAGATGTTGAATGTATATTAGAGGCAGCCGGGGATGCTAAAAAGACACAGCTGAAAAATAAAAAAATAGATTCTTGAATCTCAAAATCTCCTCCGGCTGCAGCTGCTTGTGTGTTCAAGCCTCCTTGAGTTATTGATGAGCCTGTCAAAGCTGCTCTTCATCAGGTTGTACGAAGCAGAGGTGTGTGTGTGGTGGTGTGTGGAGTCGAATGGAATGGATGGGAAAAGGGAGGATTGGAGGTTCAGCTGGAGGTCTGCTGAGCCAAAAACAGGTTCCCCTGATAATGGTGAGTAATGACCAGAAACAGAAGAGACGGTGACAGAGGAGCGAAAGCCAGACAGAAAACTAGACTTAACGGTGGAGCTCCAGGAGCAGGGAGAATTAAATGAGAAAATAATAATGGAGTTGAGGGATTTGAAAATAACTGAGGGAAAAACTGATATCCTCTAATGTGGTTCATCCCATTTTAATGCCCTGGACATCTCAGCTGTAATGTAATGTCTTTCTGTTCATGCTGTTTATTTTTATGTGTAAACTCATTTTTGCACCAACCAAGCTGAAGACCGTGGACGAAGTCCCTGTGATTTTCTGCTGTCTGAGGTTACAACCGAGCCAAAACGGAGTGTGCAACTCCACCGAAGCTTGCCACAGAAAACTGAGTCATCCCTTCAGCCAGTTGGCCCGTCCTAGATGACCGATTGGGGGGGGGGAGGCAGCAGCCCTGCAATCCGCCTGTCAGATTCAAACATGACCGTGATTATTCCTCCTCAGCACAATCCAATCCTGTGGAGTGAAACTGGGAAATATGTGACCTATTTTGTATGGTTTGGTTTTGTTTTACCCCCCACTTCTCTTCTTTAGCTTGATATTTAGGTCACAAGGGGACAGCGTTTTCCAGGCAGAAGCCAGGAGCTTACTGTCCACTTGTTCCATTGCCGCCGATATGTAATTGAAAACATACAAATGGATTAGCTGGAGAGAGTTCAATGCCAGTGGGTCTACTGCGGCGGCCAGTGCATTCGGATCCTCTAATACCGCAGAGGGGGGTGGGAGAGAGAGAGACACACACAGACAGAGAGAGAGGGATTTAGGTTCTTGATCAGCTGGAACATGGCAGGACTGGTATTAAAATCAACATGCGCTGGAGGAAAACATGCAAACACACATATATAAGATATACCCACTGCTCCAGCCTGCAGTGCACGATACACTGGCTACAGCAGCAACAATGGATGCTCTGCTTCAGTGTGTTTAGATGGAGAACAAAGCTGCTTTCAATACAAAATAGACCAGCAGAGACCAGAAAGTAACCATCCTATTAAAATATCAATAATTACACTATGTAATTAATGATAATTTACTTGTGCTTACCTAAGGAAGAATGTTTTGTTCTCAAAAGTCACCATGAAAACTGAAAATGTTCAGGCTGACTTATTAAAATGCCTTAATTTATCTGCAAATAACCACTAAATGCAACATTTATCCGAAGAACGTTTGAATTCCAAAAACATTTCCTAATCAGCTTAAACTAATTAAGGCAATCAGCAGCCTTTTTTTAAATAATTGCATTTTTTGTTTATTATAGTTAGCTAAAAACGAAGTGAAACGAGATTTTTGCCAATAATGAGAGAAGATAATGGACTGAAGTAAAAATGAATTATATTTATATAACTATACATAAAATGTCCACAGTTTTAGTGTTCATCAGTGTTGCCATATTATACTAATAAAAAAAAAAAAAGAAAAAAAAAAGCTTACATTGAAACTATTGAACACTAAACTGAAACTTTATTTTTATTTAACCACAAAGATCCCAATGAGATTGAAAACCTATCTTTCACGGCAAACCTGGCCAAAATAGGCAGCAGCAAGTATCTCACAGTTACAACAACTACACAATTAAACACAGGCAACAACAACAACACACACAAAAACAACTAAAATGAAACTTCAATTAAAATGATAAGAAATCTAACAGTTGCATGTTGTGGAATTAGTCTCAAGAAGCACTTAATAAAATGAATTCTGTCATTTTCCAGTAGTTCTGCAGTCCGTTCCAAGCCAGCGGTGCTACACAGACAAAAGCACTTTTGCAAAGTTCAGTTTGTGGAAATGGAACAGAAAGCAACAGGTAACCTTGCAGATGAAGAGAATAACCACCAGCATGTTTCACTGCAAGCAGGAAATATATCTAGTAAGGCAGCAATCCGAGTATTGCCTTATATATAAAACTGTATAAATGAGAGTTCCTCTGACTGGCCAAAGCAGGCCATCCTCACAGTGGTGCGTCTGAAATTTATAGTCAGTGAGAATAATCCAGCACAGGACACTTAGCTGACACTACTGGACTCATAGGACACTGACACAAACTGGAGACTTAGCTGAAACTAAATTGTGTTTAAAACAAAAATTTAAAGCAAAAGGTTTACAGGCTAACTTCTAGGTGATGACTCCAAACATTCTTGCTATTAACTGGACATATATTCTGTCTGACATTATGGAAAAAATCATTTATAATCCACATTTCCATCTTACTCAATGTGTCATTACTTATCAGGGTCACCTATTTTTTCCCTGTCGGTCACAGACAGTAAAAAGAATGGTCATAGCTACCAGGGATTTGACAGTCACCATTTCGTGTTTTCAAACCGGGAAGTGAACATGAGGGGAAACTGACAGTGGAACCACACTCTCATTCGCTAACGACATCAGTTATGTTATCAGCCAGCAAACATATCCTGGATTATCCCTCCTTCTTACTTAGACCAAAAACTGCAAACTGGATTTAGTGCTTTATTTAGTTGGACTTGAAGTGAGTGACTGAGCCCATACAGTCATCAGTGAAGCTTTTAGAGAGGTTACGTCGAAGGTGGTTTTCTCATAGACATCTATAGGGTCGAAAGACTTCTTGTATCACATCTATCGCCCTCTAGTGGGCATTAAAAAAATACAAGTAAAAAGTGAAGGTTTCCTCCATCTTTTATATAGAGTGTGATATCAGCCAGCACTCTTCTCAAATCAGATTTTAAGAATAATCTCTACCAAGGGCATCAACACCTTGTAGGTGTTTATCACTCCTGGATTAAGCCACCAAGTAAAAAGGAACATTTTCATAAATGCCTTTGAAATGATGAGTAGTCCGATGATAAGAATCTCAAATAAGCATCTGTATGTTGAACTTTCTCATCTACTGCTTATGAGGCGGACACGGTATTAACCTGTGATGGCATAAGGCTTATTTTAAATGGTTCATTGCTTTGTGTTCTCAGTCTGGGGTGTCAGACTGACAGATGTGTCACACAGATACACACAATCTTAAAGAGCTCCAAAGTGTGCATCAGGAGGTTAGATGGATGGCTGTGTGGCAGGTCACATGCCTGTCTGCACTTTCTGTGTGATTTAGGATGTCGATAAGGCCACAAATCTGCAGGATTTTGGTGTTTTAAATAAAAAAGCCACTCTTGTATATACTAGCATAATATATGCATGAAACAGAGTTACAGATAATAATGATGATCCAACTCAAGACTGGATTATTTTTTGAGGAACAGTAAAAAATTCCTTCATTTTAATTTTGCATCCCTCTCTTCCCGATGTTCCTGGTGGCATCTGTTCTGTCTTCACTGACACTGTGGACACGCTCACAAGGTCACTCTCTGCTAATGTGGTGCTCAGAGCACCACAGTTGGCTTGGAGATGGTTGTAAAAGGCACTGACAGCATGACCTTCTCCTTGACTGATGATGGTCAAGGGGGGCATTAGTAGCTTATCTACTGGCTAAGGTATGTACAGCTGTGGTTAAACATGACTGCAGGTGTGTTTTTAGTCACATGTAAAAATAATCAGAATCACGAGTTGTAAAATGTGGGACAAGAAAAGGGGAAAAAATATGGTTCTAAGATTGGGAAAGATGCAGACAGAGAGGAGATGTGGAGAGATGAGAAAGCAGAAGATGTAAGGAGAAAGGGAGTAGAGGAATACAAATGAGAGGCGAGGAGGGGGGCGAAGAGGAGCGAGAATAGTGGAGGAAAGAGGGGAAGGAAAGCTAGCTGAGAAGACAAAGAGGAGAGAGAAAAAGAGACTCGGTGAAGCCGCCGTCTCAGAGACTCTGTGACCTAGATTCTCCATCTCTCCCTAGATCCCTCTCTCTCATGAATGTTTGATTACGCCTCCAACAATAGCAGTATTTACACCAAACACTTTTTAAATTACAATTCAGCTCTGGTGGAGGAGGAGAAGAAAAAAAATCAAATCCGTTCGAGGTGGAGGGAGAGGAAAAAGAGAAATTGATTTGAAAATTCTCATTTCAGTCGAGAGGCAAGATTTTTGTCCCTTAAGACCAGACAGTGCTGATTGGTGCCCAGTCAATGCTGTTTCACACATGCTGTAGAAAAAGGATTTGGGAGGCTATTAAATACAACTGATTTAAATTAATCTATCAGTCAGAAAATGAAATATAAAAAAGTTATAACTTCACAGCCACCTGATCAACCTTGGTTGGTTTAATTACCTGTATTGATTTTCTCTCCTGGACACGCTTTTTATCCCATCTCTCTTTAATCTGCTTGATAAGTGATGATGCACTGGCTCTGGTTTCATTTTCAGAACACCTTTAAGCTAGGGTATAGGCACTGAAAGCCAGAATGGAGTTAAACAACTGCACATTGTCATGGAAGATACATGAAAGGTTCGTTTTACCATGCAGAGGTTGTGATGAACCTCGTTTTTGACAGTTGTAGTCATCTCTGGCTTTGCACGTTTCTCTTATTTGTACAGCAGCTTCTAATCTTACCGCAAAATAAAACGAGAGAAGCCCATTCAGAAATGCCTTAAAACTGCATTCTATTTAATGGCCACCAGGGGTGATACCTGTGGTTACAAAAAGATTTGCAATCCTATAGAAGTCAATGGAGAAATGGCCGTGTTATAAATTATGGTCTCAGTCACTCCTTTAAAGTCATAGTGAAAACAAAGTTGCAATTAGCTCACTGGCTAACAACTTGTGATTACGGATGCTTCTAAGTGCTTTATTGTCACCATCTAGCAGTAAAGCAGGGATTATATTTCTGCGTTTGTGACTCCAGTATGGTCCACTCTAGTCCACGCGGATGTCTCCTCGCCCCCTTTTTTTTTAATGACCACGTGGAATCATTGGTGGAGAGTTTACATCACGTGTTCCAAGCCAGTGGACTTGAAGAGCGTAAGAACAGCTGAACAGTCATTGGGTCTTACGCTGTCCATGTTCGCAATGAGTATAACCTACGCTTCAGATGTGCAGCTGATGATAAAAGATGGAAGAGCATATAATTAGACACAGGTTTTAAAAACTGATTATGTATGTTTAGCCGTTGTCTTCCTTGCAATGTTTATTTCAAACAAACATGTAAACAATATACAGGTACATTTAGTAATTTTCGGTTGTGAACAAGTCCTCTGCTACGGTCGCTGGGTTTTTTGTTTTTGAAGTTTGGCTTTGAAGTTCGGGTCCTTGTTTTGTCTTTATTTCGTGGTTCTATTAGGTTATTATCATTCTTGCCTCTTCAGCGTGAGTTTTTTTTTTTTTTTTTTTTTGGTTATTTCTGTCTTCATTTGCTGTTTTTCTTACTAATAGATTGTCCTTACTTAGAGTTTTGTCTTGATTATGTTCAGCTGTGTCTTCTTCTCTTCCTGTGTCCAACCTCTGAACAAGTTTTGGAGGCTGGACACAGGTTGTTTCTCTTAAATATGAGTAACATGGTTAACTGTCACAAATCAGATGTATTTTATTCTGTTCTTTGGCCTGTCTTCACTGACTAGTGTTTTAGAAATGGTCCAAGTTTTTGTTTATTGGCCAAGTTTTTGTTTTTGTTTTTGGCCTAGCTTAGCGCTGTCACAGTCAGCGGATGCAGGCTGCGTGGAGTGGAGAATAGAGGATCCCAATGCAGACAAAACACAGTGTGGAAACAAACTTAATATTTACTCAAAGCGAGCTGTTTATTAGAGGCTGGTTTTAATTTTATAAAACAAGGGGCAAAGGTAAAACTAAACACTAACCTAAACTGGTTGAACTAAGGCTAAACACAAAAACAAAAACCCTGAATGTGAACACGAACACCTGAACGGTGAAGACTTGGCATAAGTACAGATGATTGAACAAGGAAGGAACGAAAACACAGACTAAAAGCACACAGGAGGTGATCAGGGGAAGTGGAAACACATGGGGAAACAGCTGATTAGAATGAACAGTGAACATGGGACACCAGACCTCTTCAAAATAAAACAGGAAACAACGGGACGCATGACTTGAGCAGGACAGGTTAAGACACGCAGACTCAACATGACGAACCGACAAGGGAGACTTAATTATAGGTGGTGATAACACAAAGAAGTATAACTGAGAAACGTAGGAGCTTAAGATGTCTAAATAAACTTAAACATAAACATCAAACTATATTATAATTCAAAGCGCTGGGTCAAACGGCCCAGGATTGTGACAAGCACCAGCTTGTCGCTAGTGTTGTAAAACCTCCTTTCCATGGATGTCTGAAGACTCTGCATCATTGTAACAGCTCACTGTTTGTTTCCTTTTGGGAACTTTGCACCCAGAGATAGCTAAAGCGTACTCACTGTTTACTAAAAGGGGAGAAAAATAATAATAATTAAAAAGCTGTTAAGGGAAATTCAATCCCAGCTCAGTGACTCACTGCTATATTTATTTCTAATATAAAAATTATTGCTGGGTATGTGCAGAGAGACATGGCTAACAAATTCTGCACCCTCGCAGTCGAGAGTTAATATTAGTCTCTATTTATATGTACTTGCACAGTGAATTCAGAGATGTTCCTTTGGAGATTTATTGCTGTTAAATTTAAGCACTCTTTACTCAAATTGTGATGAAATAAAAATTAAAATGTAAACATTAAAATGTATGAGGTCCTATAGGTTTGATTTTAACAGGGCAGGATTAATGTGTTTGTCAGGCACCCGGCCAGAAAAGGACAAAATAAACCACCTCCACTCACGCATGCATGTCCCTGCTGATGCTTAGAAATAAACCACACAGACCACCTTAAAACTGAGCTTTCAGTGTTTGTCCATCTTCTTCACCAAGGTGTGGCTGCCCCCCGCCTCAGCCGTTTGCTCTGACTCCACCGACTCCACCTCATCCCCTAACCACAGCAAGCCACCTCACAGTGCATCAGCCGTCGCCATGGCCACTGATAAACCTCTGTCAGTGTTGCCATGGTTACCATGCTGGGCAGTTAAGCCCGTCGCTACACGTATGACTGCCATGAGAGAGAGATGGAGGGAAGAGCCATAGACGGCACCAAACAACAAAATGGCGGCAAGATTAAACAGACGATTCTGGGCTAAGCCACATTTATCAGGCCAGACAACAAAGGATGCTGGGAAAGCACAAACACACACATGGCTGGCCTCTCTCCATGTCTCCCTTTTCTTTTTTTCACTTGCTCTCCAGCTTTGTCACACATGCACATATGTGCATGCATGCATAAACATACAAACCTAAGGCACACACACACACACACACAGCAGCAGCAGTTAATCCCGTTCCAGTAACCAGAGAGAACTGGTTCAGAGTCAGTAATCTCCAAAAAGCCTGGTTTTTGGAAGCTGCATGACATCCGGCTCCAAGTAGAACAATCCAGACAGCCAGCTCGTTCGCCATCGCTGCCCTGTTTTTATTCGATTTGTTCAAAAAGAACGAGATTAATTTTACAGTAGCGCCAACACTTTCTGATGGCGGTACTGAAAAATGCACTTTTACTACATTGGTAGTTTCTCCTATTTAACTTCTTACAGCTGGTGTACCGGGTCCAGGCCTAGAAAAACGTCACCAGTGGAGACTTTTAGGAGAGATATGCACCACTCAAGGAATTCTGAATTTAAAATCTGTGGTTGAAATATAACTACAGCTTTTTGTAAAAACTTTAGATTTGATGGGTAATTCTGTACATGCAGTTTTTCTGTGCTGGTGACCAGTGAAAACCATTTAAGGTTATTTTGATAATGCATGAAAAAATACCCCAAAAGGTTTTTTCTGATTGATCAAAGTGGCAACACTTGCTTCTAGATGAACTGTGCAATCACTACATGACTCGAAATAGCTCTACAGTTATTTAATAGAGCCCCAGTTTAGTGAATATACTTGCTGTTTTTTGCCAGTTTTCAAGTTCTCCTAAATGTCTCTTATCCTTCGAGCCCATTTTGGCCTCACACTTTAATTTTTAATTTGGAGGTTTTTCAGCTGCATGTGTCGAACAGTAGTCTAGAGTTTAACAGGTCAGTTCTGATTTAAAATGCCCTTTGAGATTGAGATCCTCATTTTGGAAACTGCGAGTCGACAGAAATGAATTAAGTCGGTGTTGTGTATGTATTCTAACATTTAAACTGACCCCAAATCATTCCCTTATTAAACTCCTCGTCTCTATTTTTTCTCTATCATGAACCAGTAGCGCCACCCCCACCACCACAGAGGTGGTGGAGGCCTCGTCCCCTCATCACCACAGTCTGGCACGCTCCATAGACCGAATCATTCTGTCTACCCCCTGCACCACAGTTTCCACGGAAACCATATGTGTGTGTGTGTGAGTGTGTATGTGTGAGTGTGTGTGTTGCTGCTGGGGGATTGGTTGCTGGGGGCTAGATGCTTTCCAATCAAACCTGTTACTGGGGTGTGCCGACCCCCCTCTATGAAAAACACAGAGACAGAGAGAGTGGAGGAGGGATGGTGCCGCCTGTTGGGGCAGACTGTTATCATGATACAGTGATGTTTGGACGGCGTAGCACACAGCATGCAGGCAGACATCACATCACCTTTACTTATATTGAATATGGATATTTGGCTTTCTGTGTGTGTCTGTGTTTGTTTTGGCCACATCAGCGTGCAGCATTGAACCAGCTTGGATATTATGACACCAGTCAGGACAAAACACAGTTACAGCATTATATTTAAGGGTGTATGAGTATACCAAAATGTAAGACTCCCATGCAGATGAAACCATCACGTTTTTTCCGAGGTTTTGGTTTTGTCTTCTCATGTTTCACATGTTTCTTCTCTTGTTTTGTCTGCTTGGTTTTGTCAGTGTACCAAACCCTGATTTTACAGTGAACTCTTACCCGATCTCCCAAGTTGTGGATTTGAGTCCACACGAATGGTGCAAACCAATTTAAAGTTCTGCTTGTGCAGGTTAAAATAACCTAGCTCAAATTCATTTCTTACTTTCCTTTTTATTTGCTCATGTTCTGCTTTTTTAGGGATCTGCTGTAAGCCCCCTTTCCTTAGTAGAACCTTGTTGAGCCTCCAGTCATCTGTCTTCATGCCCTCAGTTGGATAAGTGGTTAAGAAAACAGATACTATAGAACTGCAGATTAACCTTCAATTCAGTGTGAAGTCTCATATTTGTTGCAGATGTTGCTGAGGCGCTAACGTCTTCCAGGTTGCATGAGAGTTTGCACTGATTTGAAATTCAGTTGAGTTGTACTTCCACTGTTTATAAGGACTGCTTTCGGCAGTGCGTCTTGTAGCTGCTTTGATTAAACCACCAGGTGTGTTATTGTTTTGCACTGTATTTATGGTTCTCACTTAGTGCTGAAATGTTTGTTCATTTGCAGTCGGCTCTCATGTCACGTTCTTCTGTCATAAACGTCTTTTTTTCAATTCCACACAAATTAAAAAGATACGTTTTCATCTTTTTAGATTAATTAGGCACAGTACCAATTTATTTTCTACTTTATTTTAACACTGAGACCAAATGCAGACCTGCCTAAGGTAGCAGCAAACAATATAAAAAATGCTAAATATTGTAAAATACTGGATCTATAACATGGGGGCCCTCAAGAAAAACGTCCACACGCCTCCTTCACCACATTCCTTATGGTGCTTTTAATTTTAATAATACGTATAAGCACACTTAGGTCTTTCAGGAAGGTAAACCCATGTCCAGCTCCATCAGACCCACCAAAACACTTAAAAGCAATGATCTGGAAGACCATAGCTGGTAATTATTGGGATAGAAAAGGGTAGGAAGGTAAACTGGAAGTTTATCCAGTAACATTTTACAGATGAAAACATCACAGGTGTTTTCTGCAAGTGGTAAAACTCTGTGAAACTGAGGAGGTGAGGATGACCGAGCAAAAAGTTGTGTTGTGTTATTGGTGCTGTATAGTTTAACAGCCCAACTGTGTCTCAGGATGATGAAGATTCTCTGTGAGCCAGAAGGACTGTGCTGCACTGCGACTCGGTTCTCTACCTGTCCCTGTTGTCAAAGACGCACAGAACTGCGACAGAGTGACGGACGGACCCTGCAGGACGCCATGCTTCACGGGCCAGCTGGAGACAAGCTGCTCCAAACTGTGCAGGTTGAAGTATTGTGGTTTTCTAGTTTGGCTGCAGGTGGAGGAGAGAAGTCATGCTGGGAAAACTACTGCACCTGAACAAACCCAATGAGTGCTTTGTGCTGATTTGACAGCCATGTCATTCCTAACTGTAACTCATTATTTAGTCTGACAAGCATGTCACTGTAACCAGTCATTAACCAGCTGAATAAAAACAGTGATTTAAGCCGAGATGTTATTTGTATAGACTAAACCACAAACTGAGTTATGTACTGGGCTTGTTCAAGATCCTGCATTAGTGTGGTTGCATTTTAATTAGAAAATTTTCAATGAAGGCTGGAGGTTACTTTACTCAATATTTTTAAGACAACTTTACTGAAAACTGATAAGAAGTAATAACTTTACACCAACTCCAGGACTCAAGCGTCGATGTACTTGATCCAACACAGCTGATTCAAATGGCTAAATTACCTCCTCAACGTGTGTTGAAGTTCTCCAGAGGTCTGGTAAAGAACTAATCATTTGATTCAGGTGTGCTGACCCAGGGTGATATCTTAAACCTGCAGGACACAAATAACACTAATATAGGTGGGACAGGCCATCACAAACAAAGAAGAAAGTAAAAAAAAAAAAAAAAAAAAAGGCAAAGAAAAGCAAAGGAAATCGCAAACAATTCAGAAATCAAGGATGCAATTGAGACCATGACACATACCTTGAGTAGATGTAACCATTTTCTCTTTATTTTAGATGAAATGCTAACCAAGTATGGTGGATGATATAAAAGACTATTTTAATAACCTGATAACAACCCGTTAACCTGGATTAGTTAATCCACATCCGTGGTGGGATCCAGGATCTCATGCACCCTGACAAAAGGTGCTTCATTCCCAAAAGTCAGATCAGATATTAAACAAATCCACAGCAACCATTTGGTGTCAGGTTTTCAGCTTTCTGCACTCTCTAAACAAGCAGCACCTTCCTCTAATCCAAACAGACTATTTCCAGAAGTCAGAACGCTCCTGAAATTATTTCCTGATGTCTTCTGCATGTGAGACCGGACAACGGCAAACTCATTGTCCTGATGTTTTCTGGAGTTCTGTTCCAAATTATTATTTTTTCCACAGTTTGTGTTTAATGGCACATTTTTCTCAATGTGTAATAAGATAAACTTGGGAAAAACAAAAAGGCTTCCAACCAGATGAAAGTAACTGATCCCCGCATGCGTTTTGTCTTTTCATATTAGCCTGCTTGATCCATACTCACTGTTGCCATCAGATTTAGTAAATTGGTGAATTAATTGCTAACTAACCAAAGATATTAGTTTGATGCTGTCATCATGAGGTCTTTCCAATCCATTTGAGACTGTAGAGTCTTTAATTTTCCGATCACCAGAGTGTCTTTAAGACTAAGAGGTCTGAATTGAGTTGCTCTGGTCTAACTTTGCTCCTGTGGTCCAACTACAAAGACCGTCTGTTTGAATCTATCGATGTGGGTGCCTGTCTCGTTTTTCGTGTCCTTCTTTCTTCTTTATCTGATCCACTTTTGCTTACTATACTAGGAGTTCTGCAGCCATCAATCTCTGCCGCTCTCTGTTTCTGTCTTTGTCCCTCATTCTCTTCTTTGTCTCTCAAGTGCTGTCTCTCCCAGGCCTGCTGCCTTTAGATACCCTATATCTTCTCTTAATCTACTTCTGAATTACAGCATAGCCAGCATCCCAAAGGAGTGTTTTAGACTGCTTGCAGAGGAGAATGGGATAAAGAGAGAAACTGAGAGAATGAGTATCAGATAAAGGGAGGAGATGCCATTTGCAACAAAAGATTTCTTAATGGGATGATTTATGTCGTACAGGAGAACAAAAAGACTATTGATTCTCCAGTTCAGTGGAGGAAAGCACACGGAATTATTAAACGACCCAAGAGCGAGAGAAGAAGAACGACAGAGGCGGGTAAATGAAATAACAGAACCGACTTTCCATTCATTCCCTTTAGAGAAGCAGCCATTGTCAAACTGATGGATGCATGATACGCAACATATGACTTACAGAGATGACGCACTGTAGGTAATTGCATTGTTTTTAGGCATGCAGTTTGTTCGCGCCGTCATAATGAGACACCCAGCGCCATCTCTCACTCTCCTGACATTCAGGAAAATTCTGTTGCTAGGAGCCACCGCAGGAGGATGGTGGGAGGTACGTGTCGTAGTGATGGTCTGACGTATCTCTGTAGCACCAAGACTTGCTATCACAGCCTGAAACATGTCTATATTTATAATACTCACCCTGGCACTCCTCTGAGTGATGATAGAATCAATAACTACTCACTGGATCGTCGTAGTAAAAACTGAGTCCAGCCCGTCCAACAGCTACTTACAGCCCAGCAGTAGCGCTTGAAATGCTTTAACAGCGAAATCTTTTTGCAGTCTCAGTGTAATGCATACAGTATACGTCTCAGAGTGGACTTTTCCCTCCAGCCCTGGGGTCAGGTGTAAAATATTCACTATGCGTGAGTCACAGTGTGTTAAACAGACACAACACTTGTTGTAGCAGGGTGCCCACGCAGATGACTGCAGCTATGGATAGCCTCAAATATTCGACAAAGTGAGAGCGGCGATAACTACAGCAGGTTTGTCACAGTGGAAGTGGCAGCGCTGATCGGCGTCAATCAAAAATGTCCCAGCGTGGCAGCAGAAGTGATCGCTGCAACCCTCAGAGAGTTGCAAAGTGTCACTATTGCTTTTCATTGTGTACTGCTGTGCCACCAAACAGATCTGATCCCGGGTGTTAACAGCACCCATCACGCTCTGCCTCACCTTTGCTTCTAAGTTGTGTCTTCTATGATTGGTCATTGTGCACAATGACCAGCTGGGCCATATGGCCCTGTGCTCTGGGCCAGGGAGTCAAGGAACAGCAAATTAATTCTACGTACTGAAGGATTAAACTGCTCAGGCTCCAAAGCCAGCGAAACTGTGTCGCTGTGTGACAGTTTCACAGGCGCACACAGCTGCCTCTGCACTACAAACACATGGGCACTTCAGATACTGTGCGTACTGTACACGCAAGCAAATGCACAAATCGTTATTAAGGAAATAGATTATTGTCATCTCATTATGTTTAAAATGGTTTTGAATTTGCCACAAATAAAAACACGATTTAAACTGCTACCAATAAGTTTACAGTTACTCTGTCAAGTATGTTGATCAACTGCTGCTAAACAAAAGTGTCTCTATTAGCAACGGAAACCAGTGACTTCAGTTTTTGGCTGCAGGTTCTGGAGAAGACGAGACAAAAACCTGTTTGTACACAATATACGTGACTTACGTCATCAGAGCAGCTTCATCCTCAGGCAGTGTACACAGCAAGAGTGAAACCAGAGGTGTCTGTAAACAAAAAGGGAGGCCATGAGTGTTCACAAGAGGATCCAGTAATTGCCCTGGCTGCAGGCTTCACAATCACTCTTCTGATGGAATTAGGAGATCAAATAATGGGTTTAATATACACCAGGGACACAGTTCAACAGATTTATTGACAACAGAGGTTTTTGTACAGGAATGAATGTAAACAAACTGAACTCTTGCAGGAGACGTCCAAGCTCAGAGGTCAGTGTTTCTGAAAGAGAGAAGAGGTTGAGTGTAATGGTTGGATGACAAAAAAAAAGTCTCAAAGATGTGGGATAGTTTACTTGGAGCAGGAGACGATGGAGCTTGGATCACTGGTTTGTTCTCCAAAAGAAGTCTGAAAGTTAAAGGAGGATGGGCAGACAGGCAGGGCGAAGTGGTACATCTCCTTGAAAGAATCCTCAGCAATAAAGATTGAGAAGAAGCAACTGTCTAGCAGAAAGGTGCTAGAACATGCACAGGAGCATAGTGATAAGTACATGGGATTACAGTGAGTGGCCAAGAACAAGCCTGATTACACGCTGAGATAGAAAACAATCTGGCAGAGACGTGATGTTAAATACCAGCTGTGGATGAGACCAAAGAGTCACAGGTGCCAAAGAAGAAAGAATTCAGGCTCCTCCGGCTCCCCAACCCATCTTAGACGAAATAATATAAACAATATAAATACAATTCAGTTTAATTTAACAGAAATCTGAACACCTTAAACCAGATCGTACTACGACAAGGTCAGATGTCACTGTTTTTAACATGACTTTAGGTATGGCAAGAAGTTAATCACCTAAATCTCATTCCATACTGGCAGCTTTCATAATATAATACAGAGCACAGGAATAATTTCTCTTATATGTTGAACCCATTGGTGATATAACCCACCAATAATTCTATGACTAAAACCCAGATCTACAAATAAGTAATTTACATTTGAAAAGTTAAAAATTCTCAAATCATTTACAGACTCTTTTGCCTGACAAAAAAACAAACAGAAATTGAAGAATATTTTCTTTGATACACAACAGCAGTCAGTTATCCCGAGAAAAATAGCAGTCTGGCACAGAAGGCTTTCATTGTCAGTGTCAAACATGTTGAACACTCTGGTTTAGACGCTGTTGAAGGAATGTGTCGTTTTGGCAGCAACGACTTAGTCGCTGACACAAAAACTTCATTGACACAAATTTTTATCTGAATTACAGCACTTTGCAGGTTAAATGTGGTGTTTAGTGTATTCGAGGATCCATTCATCTACCCAAACTTCATCCCTGAATAGATCTTTGTGGCTCTCCTACTGCACTTCACTTCCTTTTACTCTCAAAATTATAGTAACAGGAAGATGTTGTCAAAATGAAACTTAATAGGTGTAGTAAGGTGCTTACCATAACACCTTATATTTTCTTTTGCAATACATTTAGAAAGCAGCGAGATCCATCCTGTCCCTCTGTCCAAGAGGGACAGTGTGGATTATAAGGTCATAAACCTTTGATGTCCATTAAGAAAATAAGTCCTTTATAAGCCTCATGAACAGAGAGTAAGGTGAGATGGACTGCAAACCACTCTTGTGTGATTGGATTATGACCTTAAAGTGCCTCTTTCTGCTCATTTCCAGCTCAATGTTTGTATTCCTGGTCTCTTAGTAGAGTAACTTTGAATGATTAATAGTTCAGGATGCTCATTATCTACTTTATACTGTCCTTCATGCAACCATTGAGTTCATCCACTGATGGAAATGGGTTGTTTTTACCTTCTGTCCCTTTGAAGGGACAGAAGGTGTCTGGTCAATTCTTTCACTTCTTCACTTCTCATTAGTACACAGGGATCTGAGAGTCCCCATCAAGGCTTTCCCCAAACCGCAGCTCTGATTAAGTCATTCACTGTAAAACAGTGTAAAACACTGCCAAACCTAAAAAGAGGATGTGGGCCCAGCCATAGCTGGACTGGCCATCGGGCATACCGGGCAGTTGCCCGGTGGGCCGCTGGCGATTTTTTGTTTTTATGGGCCGATGGATTTTTTTTTTTTTTTTTAGGAAGGGTGTATATAATGAAAGGTGTTGGATTGGCCAATTGGTCATGATCGACTCTGGGCTGGACCAATTACAGCCGAGGAGGCCGAATGCACCCGCCCCCTTGTTTAGCAATCACGTGATTTTTCGCGCATTGCATGCCGGGAACTCGTGGCGAAACAATCCAAGTACCGCATCAAATGCAAGCATTTGCAGCACCACAAAACGTTCATTCTCCGGTTCCAATACCTTCTTGTTTTTTCTTTGCCGCACAAAAAAGGAATGTACAAAACAAAAGGAGAACAATGCCGGTCCGTACAAAGACAGACTCGACGAAAAGACAAAGAAAAGATACGAGGAAAAAATCAAAGGTGTGAAAGGGTCAGACCCTTACGAGCACACAGAGTGGACAAAGGACGTTAGCGTGCTGCCCAACTTTCACCACGCTCAGATTTATAATTACACGGTTCTTGGAGTGAGTGCATGCACTCATGAAGTTTAGTAACTTCAGGTCACTGCAACAAGCCCAGGTACAGTTTACTGACGGATGGGTACAGGACCTTGAAATGCACCGAGTAGAACGAAAGACCATCGTACGAACAAAGGTAAGTTTACCAGTCTCACAAATCGTCTCATAGATACACATTCGTTAACCGTTTATTAATAGGACCTTTGAGCTCAACGGTAATTAATTAGTAGTAGAAATAATTTCTGGTTCATTACAGAAATGTAGCAGTGACAATAATATTGTATGCTGTAATCGCACTGGACAATTAGTGATCCAAAACAACTGTTTTATCCTGTGAATAAAAGTATGTTTTTGTCAATGTACCATGGTAATAACAGAAGCGAAACACAATATTGTGTCAGGACAATTTACTATTTATGCACAATAAATAAAGGGGCATAGTGCGACAATTTCTGTTCAGCGCCAGACTTGCTTGTAACCTATATCACCAATTATGTTAAGAAAAATGACGTATTAACTACAACAGAAGACTGACCTTTGTGGGAATGCTTGGAGCAGACTAACATGTGAGCTGGAGTGTTCTGGGACGTTATATTTGGTATATCCAGACCATCCGTCGGCTCTTACTTCGGAAACATGGCTTAAAAAATTTCTCTTCAACGACGTAATCCGATAAAAAAAAAAAAAGATCGGCTTCCCGTGGCTGTCATGCGACCGGCTATTGCAGTTAATAATGCAACAGCTTCTTGCCATTTTTTGTGTTTCTTTTTATCGCTGTATAACTGAGTTCAATTGAAAGCCTGCGTGCGCTAGTACCTCTTGCCACAAGTTCCCAGAATCCTTTGCGGTTTTACCCCTGAATGACATCACATTTTCAATCTTTATCCTGGTGGGCCGGTCTCTAGTCAAAATGCCCCGGCCGATTTTTTGTCCCAGTCCAGCCTTGGGCCCAGCTAGTGAAAGTCTCCACTGTGTTTTACAGATGACAATTGACACTTGCTGTTGTACCTTTGTCCTGACAACTTTGTACATGCTTTTTGAAACACAAATCTCAACTTTGGATTCATCCATAAGGCCTGTTTCACTGATTTTCAGTCCAGTTCTTGCGTAATTTGGCATAAATCAGCCTTTCCCCCCTCGTTCCCTTGCTTAAGAATGGCTTCTTGGCAGCCAAACTTCCACTGAGACCATTTCTGATGATTCTTCAGTGAACAGTAGATGGATCAACTGTAGGGCCATATCTATATTTCAGGTCCTGTCAGGTCTTTGCTAGATTTCTTTCCTATTTCTTGAGGACATGACTTTCAGATACTGCTTATCTGCTGTAGATAGTTTTTTTTTTTTTTTTTTTTTTTTAGGCCTGAAACGTCTTCCTTTGTCCAATTTCCTGGACAACCACAGCGTGCACACCATCCCAAGATATAATCCAAGATTTTGGCTGGTAGCTCATTGAGAATCACCTTTTTGGTGATCATTTAACCTGTCAGTTTGTGTTTTTTCAGGCATGTTTTCATAACTTTAACTAAAGAAATTGAATAAATGATGTGTTTGTTAGAGGCTGCTGGTAACAAAGTGCCCAAAGATACAAGTCTGGATCCTTGGAAGAAAAAACACGCAGCAACGAGGGGTGGCTCAAGACTTTTGCACAGCACAGTATGACAGAAAATAAGGAAAAGCATAACAGATCCATTTAAATAATATAATTTTTTACCATGTTTGAGAAGAAGAGTGTTTGCACTGCACTGGGCTTCGTAAGAATATCCAATATGGAATTAGCTCCTTTTCATCACAACCCCGCTGATACCAATGTCAAAGGACGCCAGCGTTTTACAATCCAATCAGGCCCGAGCAGCTCCAGTTTGTGTAATTTGATTGAGGGAAAAAGGGCAGCTCCAAATGGCTACCTCACAGCTGTTTGAGGCTCTAAAAACATAACACGGCTCATGTGAGTCCCTCGTTTCCAGCTCAGACAGTAATTCACAGCTTGAGCCCAACATCAGAGCCCGATCACAGGGGAAGCTCTCCAGAAGGTGCAGATGGTATTTCTTCTCCTCTGGCAGCCAGAACAGGTCAAACATTTAATAACAAATTCTCAAAAATTTGGCCCTGGAGCACACACACCAGCCAATCAGTGTAATCCAAACCAGCAGACGGCTATAAGCAAGTGTTATTTGTTTCTCATTGCGTCACATATGTAGCCAAGTGAACTAATACTACGCATGGAAAGGGTTTAAAAAGAGGGAATTGTGTTTTTGACTGGTTGCCTGTCTACCGGAGGTCTGTTGTAGGGTTGTCATGGTGATGACTAGACCTCGCGTTTTGGGGGTATACTGTCCCTTTAAGAGCCGCCGTAAGCCAGAGCACGCATGCACTCAAGTTTGTGTCACACTGAGCGCTGTGAGCGGGAGCACTGGAGAGTTAGAGACTGCAAAAGATTCTGTGGCTAGCTACACACGAGGTAAATGTGCTAAAAAGTGTAGCATACTGCAAAATATTGTCACCAGTGTTGTAGTAGACTGTAATTAGCTAAGTTTCTTTAGCAATGACTCCATGTTTGTGACCATTTCTGTACAGTTCTTAACGCGCGACGGGTGCATGTTTAATGGTCACGTGCTGTGAAAGGGACTGAAGAGCGGGTTGGCGTGAGTAGTTACAGTGTCCTAACAGATTTCAAAGTTGTTAAGTTTGTACTTTTACTCACTTTGCATAACTCTGTTTGATTCAGAGGGGAGATTACTTGCTGTGTGATTCCTGCGTGTGTACTTGTCCTAGCACAGTAGCTGTGTGGAGAAACCGAAGTGAGTTCATGATGTTCTCCCATAGAAATGTATGTTTAAAAGAGAGTTTACAGTGCACTTTATTGCCAGTTGACCTGCGAAGTTGTGGGATGTAAACAATGTGTTTATTTGTTTTGTTTTCTCTTTTTTTGTTGTATTTGTTTCTTGACAGGTCACTACTGTTGTCTATACTGTTTGGATTTAACATGTACATATGATAGTTACTGTTGTCTCAGACCCTGAAAGGCAGTTTAGGCTGAGCCAGTGGAATAGTTAAATTTTGCCGTTTCACTCAAAACTACAGAATTAAAACTGTGCTCCTCCGAGTACAGTCGGAGAATAAAAAAGCCCACAAAAGAGTATTTCCTGTGTCCTGTCTCATTCCCCATGACCGGGCCACACATAATTACCCACCTCCTCCCCAAAGAGAGCTGGAGCCAAGGCAGCTGCGAATGGGAGGATGAGAGGTAAAGATAGAGATAGATAGATGGACAGATGTTCACTTTACATTCAGTGTTTAGAGATCAGGAACCGAGGGAGCTGGGGAAAAGGACGAGGAGGAATTACTCACGGTTGATAAAGCCATCCAAGTCACCTTACGCACTCCCCATCCAACACGTTCTCACTCCCAAAGCGTAACATTTTACGCTAGGTGAGGTCAACATATTACGTTTTCGGCTACCCACCACGTTCCTAAATGACGACCTCGGAAAAAAGAGGGAATATGAGAACCGTCTGGACTCCATCTACACATGTTTGCTCTTTCTCTTCAAATCGCTTAGAAACACACTATTTAACATCATTAAAGTCCTGGTTAAGATCAGGAATAAGGTTAGGTTTAGGGCTGGAATACAGGGCTGGAACGTCTATTACCGCAGGAGCGTCATTGCACTGGATTCCAGGCATCACCCGCCGCGCACCATAAGAACGCCGAAGGTCTCCTTTCGCGTTCCCCAGGAACGCCGCGGGACGTGACAAAACGTCGACATGTTACGCCTCGGGAGTGAGAACGGGCCCCATCCCACCCATTCGTCTCAACCATGTACAAGAGCCCACGAGCCAAGACAGAGCCGGGGTGCGGTGGGCCTTTTGAGAATACACTAATACTAACAGGATGAGGCAGTTTGGCTTATCTCTCTGACACGTTTGTTTTTTCTGTCTCACTAAAACAGTCCTGAGTAAAATCATGTTAAATAAATGCATTTAGTCTGGTGTGGGTGGATGAGCAGGGTCACTCTCATCATCTGGTTTGTAGAGCAAAAATCATGCATGCAGAGTGTTGTGGAGCCATGAATATGACTTGAGGATATCACTCAGTGCTGCTCTGCATTACTGGAAAACAAACTAAAGGTCAGTTGGAGCTAATCAGGCGCTGTATTCCAGCCATTTCGGTTCAGTAATGAGATCTTGGAGATTCCCTGCAGTTGAGGAGGAGGAGATAAAGAAGATGAAGAAGCACAGGGTCAAAGCAAGAAATACATGAACTGCTGGATAATTTCATTCAGGGAGAGGGTTATCAAGAAAGCAAAAGCGGATAAATTTCTCATGCTCTTCATCACGGTGGATCTGGATGAACAGGTGGTGACCAAAGAAACCAAGAAAGACAGAAATTAAGTCAGTGGTTGTAATGCCAAAGATGGGATTACAGGGAATTTGGTCTTTACAGTTATCCCATCATTTTTTGGTGCGGGTGTGAAAAAAATAATTTTTTCACCCCCGTCCCACATTCGATCCTGTGGCCTCGAGTGGCTCAAACCCCCAAACAGTTTTTCCCTGGATGTAAACACTTCCATATGTGTGTATGGAATGTTAAGGAGTGGACTTAATACGCAACCACAATTCTCTAAAGTGTGGACGTCCAACAAAACATCTGTGATGATTCATGATACAAGTCCTCATCATGCATGCATTGCTGTACACATGGGGATGGATAGTTTGTAAGTGAGGAGATGAGGGGTGCAGTAAAAAAAGGGGGGGAGGGGGGAGTACTGGAATGAAAAGTGTCTTGTCAACAAAAGTGAAATATCTGAGGCTTGGCGTGGGACCAGAGTTTGGGGTGGGGCGGTTTATTGTAATCCTCTGCTTTGGAACTCCAGAGCTCGCTCTTTACTCCGGACTGTGGAGTGGTCGAGGATGGGATGCCCTGGGTACGAGGTTGTGCTGTTCACAAAAGAACACTTTGATTTGACTGGGTGTGTTGTGGCTGCAGTGTAAAATGAGGAATGTGCTATGACAGAGGGCAGAGACGTTTTAACGTGTTGCTTTGCATATTTCACCACTGAATTGAGAGACATTTACTTGTGTGATGCATTTTGATGTGGTGAAGGGTGTTCATTGGCAGGTGTGGCCGGACCCCCCCACACACACACACACACACCGGCCCACCACATCAATGAGGCTGCTGCGTTAGTACATCCGAGACGTCAGGAAGGCACGTTCATTTGTCACGTACACTCACTGGCCACTTATTTGCCTACACCTTGCCTACACCTCTGATTCCCTGTTGGCTTAAAAACTGCCAGAAATTTTCAAAATTGATATGACAGCATCACACAGTGCTGCAGACGTGTCAGCTGCTCATCCATGATGTAAATGTTTTTTTCCACCACATCCCAAAGGTGCTGTATCGGATTGAGATCTGGTGACTCATCAGCCAATGACCATATGGATAAAACTACTTTCAGAAATTTGCAAATTGAACTGACTTTTTTATTCTTTTGGCTTTTGCATGTAGCTTTGATTTTCAGACCCCAGCGCTACGTCCATCTTTTATTCCATCTGAAACTAATTATCCTCCTCATAACTTTAAAGTAGACTTGTAGTCAAGACCGCCTAATCCGAGACCAAGACAAGACCGAGACCAAGTCGAGACGAGACCAAGACCGAGACAAAAAAGTCTTTAAACTGCAGCCAGATGCTGCTACGTTTACGGGTGTCAGGCATATTTATGTGCTTTTGCTTTCGCACAGCCCTCCTCACCGCTGTCAACTGTCTCACTCACTTACTGAGAGGAAAGACAGATGCTCCACTTGACTGTCGCATCTCTCACCCTCTCTGTTTTTCACATAATGATATTATCCTATATCCTCGCATGTGATTGGCCACAATATAGAGGGATTGGAACATAGCTGAGCCACTGTGTGAGAGCTGAGCAGCAAAAGGAAATTAAGTGAGGGTAGAAATGACTGAAAGATTAATTGGCTCTGTTTTGAGTTTTGTTCAAAAAAGAATGACTTCATATAGGGAAAAATATATATCACATATGCAGGACACCTTAAACTAGTTTTTAATTAAGCAGCAAGGCAGAACAAAGTCGGGCTGTATCAAGACACAGGGACTAAACCCCAATTCAACCAGACCCAGAACTGATCCGGAATTAAAACAGGACTACAACAGTTCAAAATCAGGACTACTTAGGACTTAACCAAAACAGAACCAGAATCAAAACTAGATGATAGTAGCACTAAAAATCATCATAGACCTGCACTACACTTATTTTTTAATTCTACCAAAGTCCACTATTTGAGAAACGTTTATATAATTATTTAGCCTTCATAAGCCTGCATAACTTAATAAATATAGAATTTGAAAAGTAACAAATGGTATCTAAAAAGTTACACTAGACACTGGATGCATGTTCTGATGAGTTTTGGCAAACAATCATTTGACTAACATGTGTGTCTCACCTGCTCTTGTTCCATCTCTGTTCTGTCCTCATTCTCTATCTCCCTCTCTCTCCCCCTCTCTCTCCCTCTTTGTGCTGACAATCAAGCCAAACACCAACATCATCAAATATACAGTCGAAACCAGATATTTACACACTCTTCAGATAAAAACACAAACACTTTTTTAATTGTAACATCAAATCAAACTTAAGCTCTCCTCTGTCTGCAGCAAACTCGCAGGCAGCAGCTTCTCCCCCCCTCGCTCACATGGGTGCTGCGCTCAGTCGCCCAGTGCCTGAGCTCGGATCATACCAAAATTAGGGGGAATTTACGACGGTGCGCTCTGTGCTTCGTGTGTTGTTTTTGTTTTATACAGTTGTCAGTCAGGCATCTAACTAACAAATTACACTCCAAAAGACCCCATGCTTCTGAAAAAATGACCCGGGCTTAAGCCCAGTAAACCATCCCCCCGCTCCGCTGATGGTTGACTCCAAATCTCCCGAACACTATGTCGATTTGAGAACGCAAGACCGAGACAGCGAGACCAAGACCAAGACAAAAGTCCGTCGAGACCAAGACGAGACCAAGACCACGTAAAAGGCGAGACCAAGACCGGTCTCGAGACATCCAACTCTACTTTAAAGTGGGCTTTTTAAAAATAACTCAACTGTTTAAATTCTATTAAGGCTTAGATATTTTACAGAGTTAATAGGACTTACTTGTCTGCTAGTCTTAACCACTGCCAATCAAATGACTGAACTGAACCTCTTGACTGTGTTTGTGGTATGCTGGGTTTTGGAGCATTTATAAGAGCACTATTGAACAAAAAAAGTATTATTTTTGTGGGATGTGTGATGGATTCTAGTTTTCTTAGTCTGTTACTTAGAACTAATGATCCTACTTCTTTGCAATAGACCTAATGATGCACCTGCTTGCTAACCAGGTCCTGCAGTAGGCTACTTTAGTAATGCACAGAAAGTATGATGCCAGAATACAAAATATGTAGAAGTGATGGATATAAAGGCGCATGAATGTGGATTAATCTATTCTGCATGAGCTCCCTTGACAAGGACTCTTTATTAATATGCAGAATGACAGTGTAATGCTTTTGTCAGTGTTTCTTACTCACTGCCATGTGTTGGTTATTGGAACCAGACAAAAATAATCTGAGGGAGGAAAGTATTTCAGCAGAGAAACTGGTGGATTTGATATTGATTTGGGTTTTTCTGGAGTCAGCAATCATCAGAGAATTTTCCTCCTTAAAGCACTTCTCCATTGGCTCTCGTATTGAGCCTGCTGTTTGATGGGTGTGAATACAATTCCACTTCAGTTGTTTATCATTTATAAAACTCGCCAGTGAAACACTCATGCATCCACGAGGCAGGCTGAAGGAGTGGAAAAAGAAGTATGCTGTTATTAGCAAGTGATTGATGGGTTGGTCTGTGTTTTCATGTGTCAGTGTGTGATTCTGTAGTTTCATATGTTGGGGAGAAGGAGAATTCACACATTTTTGGCTCCCTTCACTCTCCGTCTTTAACCCAAACTTCATCTTCTTCCATGAAATGTCACCACTTTGAGGATAGCATGAGCCTCTTTGAGGAAATACAATAAGTTGATGTGCACATCTGGAACCCAGGAATGCATCAAGTCTCTCTTTGCCCATGCCTCTAACGCAGCAGGAATCTAACGCCTAACTTATGACTTACTCCATCTGCGATGTAATGTGATTTAATTTTAAGCTGCCAGAAGAAGGAAGTCGATCTCACTGCTAACTCTTCACATACGGACACTTTGTCGGGACACGTTGGTGCCACAGAGTACCCATTTATTTGGTTTAACATTACAAATAGGCATATTCTAAACCTTTACAATATGGTCACTGCCTTGGTTGCATTGCACACCAGCCGTGGCATCACTACAGCCTCATCACTGCTTACAAATGGTGCTTGTAGGAGCGCCAGACTCCACCAGACTGGCAGAGTGCCGCCACTTGCAAATGTTTTCTCCAGAAAATCTTTTCAAGCTGTTCCAGCATCTCCATCTTTATATGCTGATAGTCTCTGAGATCCTATATCAATATATCATTAAAATGGCAGCAAACAGTGACACAAAAATCACAATGTTCATGACAAGCTGTAATGACACGAAAGAACTGCATTTTAGTTTTATTTATAATGCCCAAGTTCACAACAGTCTTTACAGTATTCAGCTGGCTGAAGACCCTACAGTATCAGAGAGAAATGCCTGGTGATCAGATAAGCAAGAACTCCTTATTTACAGGAGGGAGGCCTCTGGCAGACCCAGAATTCTGGGTGTGGGAAAGAAACACTTGGAAATAAGTCAATAGTTTCTGATAATAGTTTCTGTGATGAATGCAACTAGATTTTGTACACATGCTGCGGTCAGCTTACCTGTGCTATATGGTTGATTTCCCACTCCTAGACAGTGTAAAGCTGGTATAAAGGTGGAATTCACTGAGTCAATCTAATCAGCATCATCACATTAAATATAATGTGATATCTGCTTCCCTTGAAGTAACCTTAAACTGACTATGAAGAGCACAGCTGCTGTGCACCAGTCCAGGATATTGCATTACTGTATATTTGTCACAGTACTGCAAACAACACTGAAATGAATGAGGTTTGTCACATGTCACCGAATAAACCTTACCTCTTGTCCACTCTCTTGCTTCTTTCTCCATCTCTGAGTTATCTCACAAAGATGCACAAATACACAGAAAAACTGTGTGTTTGCAGATATTTGTCAAGCTGTTTGAAATGTAGCATTTGAAATTAGCTGCCACTTACGCACTCCTTTTCAGTGGCACTTGCTAGATGCTAAAATACTGCGACCGCAGCTAATAGACATCTTGATTTGATGTCTGAAGGCACGCAGTTACGTGAACTAATAACTCCCCTCAAATGTCTTACCTTAAAGTGATGAGCCTGTTTTAAAAAGTTAAGGAGTAGAAAGTGGAGTTGTAGATATTTGTGTTAAAATTTAGGGAGTAAAAGTAAAATTTGTCAGACTGATAAATACTGACGTAAAGTGCAGATAACAAAGTATTTGTATACTATATAAAAACAGTCGGTTCACAGCACATTCCAGCGAGCACATCAGACAGGCTGGAGAGGTGTGCAGGTGGATGGAGGAAGAGTGTGACAGAAAAATGCAAAAAGAAAGGTCACATTTCACGCCTTCATCCATCATTTTTACGGTTGGGGTTGCAAACTTTGGGTTTTGCATGTTTTTGCAGTGTGGAGTGGGCGCGAGGGGCGGTAGAGGAGCCAGGCGAGCGTGTCAATGGGGGAGTGTGCACTTTTAAAGTGAACTGGTCTGACGAAAGAGGAGCCCTCGGCCTTGCAGTGGCCCCCATCATCCATCTGGTGATGTCACCTGCAAGCGTCTGTGCCTGCAGTGCGTTGAAATGTAGTCTATTAAGTGACCCTGCAGTAAGGCCTTTGGGGAGAGAGGAGGGTGGTTATGGGTTGTCAGGCTGGAAGGATGATGCTTCTCAGCTCTCCTCGGTCTAAAGCACATTTATGTGTATATGTGTGTGTGTGTTTGTTGTAAGTGTATTAAAGCTCTACGCTAAGTTGCACTTTTTTAGAGACTCCACCCATGTTCAGCTGGAACCTAAAACCTCTCAGAACATGGCAGGACGAAAGGAGGGGAAAAGAAGAAAAATACTGAAGTAGACATTTAAAGCCCCAAAGTGCCAGAGGTATCATTACCTTTCCATTTCACTTGATGAAATCCATTTGGCTGGATTAGTTTCACACTCTCAATGGGACCCTGAGGTGAAGGGAGCCTCTGAACAGGATTAGTGAGCTGCAGAGGGCTGCAGATAGCAGAGTGATGAAGAAGAAGAAGGAGGAGGAGGAGGAGGAGGAGGAGGAGAACCTCTGTGCACTGACTTCACCTTCCTCTACAACAGGGGTTGGCAAATCCAGGCCTCGAGGGCCGGTGTCCCTGCAGGTTTTATATGTGTCCTTGAACCAACACAGCTGATTTAAATGGCTAAATTAGCTCATCAACATGTAGTTGAAGTTCTCCAGAGGCCTGGTAACAAACTAATCATGTGATTCAGGTGTGTTGACCCAAGGTGAGATCTAAAACCTGCAGGACACCGGCCCTCGAGGCCTGGAATTGCCCACTCCTGCTCTACAACAAAGAGGCGCCACTTGTTTCAGTACTGGACTGGAGATGATTTATCTGAATTTCACGAGCGAGACCACACTTTCATACACGCCCCTTCCGGTTCTCTATCTATGTATGACCCCACCGGCTTTAAAGGCTGTTCGTTCTTGTTTTCATGCCCCAGCCTCTTTCCCCCTTTTCAGTTTATTCACTTCTCATTAGTTTAAGGGGATCTTTCCCCTGTGAGGCTTTCCTGAAACCGCAGCCTCAAATCGTGCTCAAGCCATCTGCCTTTACATGCTAGAAATGCGTCAAAACTAAAATGAGGATGCTCTCCCAGCTAGTGCAATGGAGACATGGCTTCATGCTTGGCAAGTGGCATACATTTGTGTACAGTGTGAGAAAGAGTATCTGCAGTGAGAGTCAGCCAAGTTTCCACTCTGAATGAGAATGACGGACGGTGATTGGAGCTGCCAAATTAGAGGGGATATTAAATCTAGGAAGCAAAAACCACTCGATAATGAGATTTTGTAGCAGCGTGTGACAGCGCAAGTATACGGCATATGCATATGTTTGTGCATAAGTATGAATGAGTGTTTGAGTGTTTGTGTTCACACCTGTGGGCTCTGTCATCTTTGCTCCTAATTATCTGCAGCATAAATCAACAGCGGGAGCGTTGCCATAGCAGCCAGACGTAGGCCGGGTGCCGATGATGGCAGTGGGAGACCGCCAGAGCTATTTCATTAACCTTTAAAGGACTTGGTATTTATTTTCGTAGCAGCACTATGAATATAAATTTGTCATTCCGAAAAGGGAAATGACCAGGTAATAAAACGTCTGAGGATCCATCTCACTTCCTCTTTCTCTCTCTCTTACTCGCATCTCTTTCTTCTCCTCTTTCCTTCACTGCCAGTTGTAAACCAGATATTCTCTATGAAAGGCAACGCTGGGGCAGTGAGTCTACTACTATAGCCCAGACTGAACTATGGCATATTACTATTGAATGGATTTTCAAAAATTCTGTACATTCATTTGTGGTATCCGCAGTAAATTTTGTACAGACTTAGTCAAAATATTTTAGCAACTACAGGCTAGGTAATGAGGAAAATTTCGTACAGATATTGATTGTATAAGATCGATGAGACGCAATATTGATGAGAGAATAAATCCTCTGGACATAAACACTCTGGTGATTTCCATCTGCTGCCACATTTTTGTGAAATTTCTAACACACATCTATTTATTACTTTGATTAGTACAAAACAGTTATGCAGAAACACGTTGACACAGTATTAATCTGAATGTCAGGGACTTCTCTAGAAACGCAGTGAGCTTTCTGATAAAACTGTCAGTCTGTTGTTTAAACACACTTTAATATCGCACAAGACTTTTAATGCTTTGGCTTCTCGTGACATACCTGCAAAATGAAATACATTCTTCAAAAGCGTGTTTAATCTCCACTGTCCTCCATGATAAAATATCCAAACTGAGACAAGCTGCCAGCCTCATACTGTTATGGTTCCACTGGCTTCCTGTGCTGGCTCCTTTTTTCTGTGCTCGCTCTCTCCCTCTTTCTTCACCTCCTCTCTAATGTGAGTGAGTGAACAGTGCTGGGGGGGGGGAGGCGTGGCATCCTTCCACTGCCTGCTGTCGGTTGACTGGCACACCTGTTTCCCATCACTCATCAGACCTCCTTGTATTTAAGGATTGGGTCTACTGCCACTCATCTGCATGTCTCAGACGCCAACTTTCAGTATACTGCACAGCTGTTTGTTACAGCTGTGCAGTAACGGTCTAGACTCGGTGCTCAAGTTTTGTTTGTTCCAAGTCAGTGTTTCCAATACTTGCCTGCCATGTTTGCTGTCTTGCATCCTGTTCACTACCTCCCCCAGTTTTACTTTATCTGGATCAGAACACCGGAGCAACTATTCCCCTGCTTGCTTGACCCCTTATCAAAAGTCTTTCCTACATAATTATTTGGATGAATCCACAGTTCTGGTACAAATATGATTACTTATATACAGTCATGTGAAAAAAGTCAGGTTTCCAAGGTTTCTGGGCAGTATTGTGAAAAAAGAAAAAAAGCACTTTAATAACTGATCATCAGCAAGTATGAGTGTCAAAACCTCTATGATAGCAGAAGTGTTGTCAGCTTGCTGTTCTTAAGCATTCAGGTGTGTGCTAATATAATGCCACAAAATTCCCAGGAGTGGACATTCCAGCAAATTCACCCCAAGGTCAGGCCATACAATACTCCGGAATGGAAATTAGTTTACGCAACAGAACAATGATCCCAAGCACAGCAACAAATCTATAACAGCATGGCTGAAAAAGAAAAGACTCAGTGTGTAGCAATGGCCCATTTAAATGCTGTGGTGGAATCTAAGAGAGCTGTGCATAAACAAATGCCCAGAAACTTCACTGAACTGGGGCCCACAATTCCTTGACAACTATCCAAGAGACTGATAAAGTCATACAGAGAACAATTATTTCAAGTTACTGCTGCTGTAGGTGGTTCTATAGACTATTGAATTATGGGGTGTACCTGGTGTTTTTTACAGGACTGCACAGAGTCTTCCTTTTCCACATGACTGTACATAATTTAAATGGTAAAGAAAACCAAAGTATACTTGAAAAAAAGGCGTTGATACTTTTCTCCTGACATGCAGACATCAGTTGTTAGTTATATGTACCAGCAGTCAGAGCTGCCTATGAGATCTTTATGGTGGATTCCTTTGGACTGAACATCTGCAGCTGTGGATCGAGGCCAGTCAGCAACCGCTACACCCTGTGCTGGAAAGAAAAAGGGGAATAGTCACAGAAAACACAGGCAGGGAGACAGCAGCCCTGTAAAACACACCTGAGATTTATAACTAAATGTGCAGAAGTGAAAATGTATTATCAGAAAATATATACTGTAACACAAGCTGTAACCTATTTTCTGTGCCCTTTGCAGTGTTCTGTTATGCCTGTATTAAATTGCATGTATTAATTTGCAGTAGTGCCTCAGGGCCAACGAGGGCAACAGAGAAGGGTCCCTTTGTGTGCTGGGATCGTGGATGGTTTGGCGGCAATTGGCTGGTTAAAAGGAGCATTCTTCAGATGCCTCAGCAGTAATAGAGGCCTCTGTAAGCAGTGGTAATTCAATTGTGCCACATGATTTCTTGGTGAGTAATCTATAAATGGGCACTCAGAGAAAACAGCTTGGCATCCAGACCTAAAGAGCCAGAGGTAATGTACTGGGGAGAGGGACCGGATGAAGGGGTGTGAAAGAAGAGTAGAAATGCGATGTACAGCAAGATAAAAGTCCAGAAAAATATGAAAAGCAGAACAAAAACATCATTCATGCCCGGGGAAGAAACCACAATAATAATAATAATAACAAAAAAAACTTAGAGCATAAAACTTTTCCATTGTTTTTGTGATGTGATGCATAGCATTAGCTTTGCAAATCAGAGCGGTCTCACTCACTCACCAGGCATGAGACATTAAAAAGGATGCGTGCACTCACACTGCTTTGCATTGCATTTGCATTGCTCTGACCCCGATCGTGTGTCGAGCCGTAGGGCTCCGACTGTGAGGGTTATGGTTGTGTGGATCTGGATTGTTCCAAGGGAAGTGAAGAAAGCTCGTTCTCAGGCAGCCAAAAAGCCTCCCACAACCCTCTTTCTCCAGGCACATTCAGAGTTTGACGAGGTTGTTCTTTCATACAGCAAAGAGGAAAAACACAAACGTCGGTTGTGGAATTCTTTGCAAGTGAGCTATAGCGATGGCTCTTTGGACTTCCTGCAAGGAGTCTCATAACTGGGACTGTAATACCGATTATGGAACAGGATTCTTTTTCCTACTAATTGAGGCTGGCATATCTAACAATTACAGTATATAACAACTACGGCAACACCAACAGGATTGCAGACTACAGGAGGATGGGTGGTGCTAATTTGCACCCAGTGTTAAACAAAAATGTGCGACTCCAAATGGACCAGGGGAGAGGAAAGAAAGGCACAGTTTCTATAGTAACCATTTTCAGGCAAAGTGATTGTCTTTGCTCGCTCTCAGTTGTCTCTTGATTTGTTTTCTTTTTTTCTCTCTCTCAGCTTCCATTTCTGGGGGAAATTAACCACCAACGACTTTAGCAAATAAACAGCACAAAGGTGGACTGCATTTATTAGAATTAAAAAACAGGAGACAAGAGGTTCAGGTGTGAATTTAGATACACACACACACACACACACACACACACACACACACACACACACACACACACAATGACACACAAAAATACTGAAAGACTGAAGTGGAGACATGAATAAAAGTGTTTTAATAGCACCATCATGGACGTGGTACAACTAAATCTAGACATGCAGCAGCACAACTATTTCTGCCCTATATTTCATATTTAATCTGCTGTGCTGGCGGATTTCTTGGCCCAGTGCACTGTGTAATCTTGTCAAAGGGCAGATGGCACTCTCACAGTGTCTGTCAGATCCCCTGGACTGGGATTGGGACAGAGGAGGAGGAAGAGGGTCCTCCAGCGGCCGCAGCACTAGGATCAGCAGGTTTGGCGGGCCAGCAGCAGCTTTGGCAGCATGCAAACCAACAGTTTCTCCTCCTTTTTTAAAAAAAATCCCTTTTCAAGGCTAAGCCCAGACCTAGAAATGACTTTTGCCACAGGACTTGACATTGGACACAACAGCAGGCTAGGATTAGGATTATCCGAGGATGCTATATAACGGGCTTGTCGTGTTCCTTCTTACTTTACACACAAAAAGCGCATACCTCTGAGATTGTCTCTATTTCTACATATCTCTGCTATTTCCCAAGTGTTAAACTTGCATTTGGTAGCTGTTCACAGGACCTCTCAGTAGGAAGTCTAAAGTCAGTACAAGTGAAAAGCAGAAAACCTAAATAAAGCGCTCAGAGAGACAGAAAGCATGCATGGCTTATTGAAAGTGTTAAATTTACATTATAACATTTTTTTACAATATCAAACATAGCAAGAATTTCCTGTGCATAAATGTTTGTTTGGACCCCTCGAAACGTCTCAGGGGTTTTAACCTGAAAGACTAAATCTGAGTAAAGATAGAAGTGGTCAAATCGACAGCAACGTCCAATCTGACCAGCTCAGCAACACCACAAGGCCTGAAAGATCACAGAAGAGAACTAAGGTGCATGATGACAGATGTATTTCCATGGTTAAGCACATTCATTGTCAAGGTCCAACATCAAGAGATGTCTTCATACAGAGGTGACACAGACAAACGAGCCACAGCAGGCGAAACACAAGAGAAACTGATGACAGGCACAAGAGGGATAAGATGGAGTTGATCGGTTTGTTCTGCCTTATTCAGTTACCACACTGCACAAACATTAGTGCTGAGAAACATCACTGACAAATACACAAACTGCATAAAAACGAAAGTGCAAACTGCAGAAGAAACTGTGATCAGCATAAAGTTTCACCCACAAGCTCAGCCTACCCTCACGTTCGCTAAAACCTGATGAAATGAACAGGTTGGTGTAAATACTTCTAATCTTTTTTTTTAATCAAGTGTTACACCTCACAACTGAGAGCCAATGCAATGGGAAATTGTTCAATGGCCACCTGACCTGAACCCAACAGAGCAGCTTTTCAAAAACTGAAGGCAGAGGCCCACAAACAAGACGCAACAAAAAGGTGGCTGCACTGAAGGCCTGGCAGAGCGTTTCCACGAGGAAACACAGCATTCGGTGATGTCCATGGTTATGGATATCAGACACTCATAATCGCAAAGGATTATTACCCGAGTATTAAAAAGAACTCTTATATTTAGGATTATTTTCGTTGGTCCAGTTACGTTTGAGTCTCTGAAAATGAAGGACTGTGTATAGAAATAGCTGTAATTCTGAAACAGTTAGATTGCAGCTGAAAGTTTGCACTTCCATCTTTATTGTTTGATTTAAAATTCACTGTACTGGCAAAATTAGAAAAACTGTTGATTATCCAAACTTAGACTTACTGTAACTGTATGTTTCCTGGTTTTGACACTTCATATGTGCTCATATGAATAGACTGACTTACAGAACACAAAAAACATCATTAACCAACCGGTTTCACCGCCTCTAAAGGCATGTTGGTTGAATCTGCAAACAGTAAAGGATAAAAAACATTAAAATCACTGTTCTGTTTATTATAAGGGTGAAGTTTCAGACCAGCAGGAGTCCTTATGAGTCCTCAGTTTGTCTTATCTCAAGAGAACACTGTGCACCAGCTTCCCTCCTGGTTTCAGCAATTTACAAGGCAGATTTATGTAACAGCCTAGCTAGCGCCAGCTTATATTCATAGAATAATGGAGACTTCCGTGAAGTTTTGACAGTCTAATTTGCATGGTGCAGACAGTCAAATTCGGCTGCGCCTCAACTCTCCTCCACCACAAAAACAATCTCACCTTCAATTACCAGACATCAGATGAGATGAGGGAGTGTGTGGTCCTGTGATTAGACCAGGGATGGTGGGAGGCAGGGAGGAAAGGAGAGAGACAGTGAGAGAAAGATGAATGGGTCCGTTGGTGTCCTGGAGCAGTGGAGAAGCCTGAGAATAAAACGGATGACTGAATGAATGGGACAGTAATGAAAAGAGGAGGAGGTGGTGGAGGGCAGAATGGAGGGGAAGGAACAGGACATTCAGAGTTGTTGGTCTGGTTGTTAAAAAGAATTGGAGAAGAGGATAAAATGAGCACAGTTGAGTCACAGGTGGAGACTTGTGGGCTATTGTGTCTGCCCGGCTCAGCGGGGAACAGATGGGTTTTAAAGGATTTTTAAAACTTTCATAAAAGTCTCACTCTGCTGTGAAATGACTCACACATTATACACTGTGCTCAGTAAGCTGTTAAACAAAGAATGTTTTTTAACTCACTGAGTAGATGACAGTGTAAGGAAAGACTCTGTGAACAGATTAGAGTGATAAGATATTACTGTGATCATTCAAGCAGGTTCACATGCCCACTCAAAGGGACACGCTAACCTCAGCTTACTTGTCACTGAGAGTTTACCTGAGGATGGAGAAGAAACAGGAGCACTGTCAGGTCTGAGAAATAAATCCTCATAGAGTGAAGCGAGAAGTAGTTTGTCTATTGGGTTTTGGTAGATTTCAGAAATTGGACATTTTCTTCTACCAAATAAAATATGCAATTTTATGTAGTAAAACAATAAAGCAGGCATGGACGTAAGAATCATTTGAGCTGTGAAAGCATTCAGCAGAGAGTCAGTGGTTCTCCAAACACTTACTTTCCTGTGCTCTGAATATTTCTGAGTCAGTCTGTCTCTATTTCTGCATTGTTTTATCATGAAAATGTCTTTATTTGAGGAAAACACACAGAAGGTAAATCAGGTTCCAGTTCAACATTTGCAGGAATATAGTGCAGCGAGGCCCACATTTAAATATTTATTCCCAACCTTGTTTGTAATCTGTGGCTTTCAGAGGCTGGATGATTGTTAACCTTAAAATTCCAAAGAGTTCATGCAGTTCCCCCAGTGTATTTCCCATTTTCCAACCTTCAAGCTACACTGAGCTAACTCACTGCTGCCTGTAGCTCAGTTTTTGGCATACAGATATGAAGATATCTGCAGCAAAACTAAGGAGCCGGTATCCTAAATATCAAACTAATATGAAATGAAAATGACCTTTAAAAGCTAAAGGTCTTTTAGAAACCTGAATCATCTTGAACTGCAGGATTATGTGTGCAGAACTGTGCAGATTCCACATTAAAAAAAACAAAATTATATCGAAATTTGAAGTATACTCAGGTTTCAAAGCTCCTGCTCACACAAAGTGTGCAGAATAAAACCTTTACAGGAAAACTGCTGTTAACATTCCCATACTGTGGCAGAGAGAGGGAGAGAAAGACAGCAGAGGATGTAAAGAATAGCCAGGGGGTTTTGACTAAACATTTGCTTTGGCAGGCCGGGAGAAGAGGGGCGGTGCGCTGCTGGTCCCCTGACATGCATCCAGAGGAGCCCCTCTGTCTTCACCATAAATCTGAATGGAGTGGGAGTTATCATACTTTCCCCCAACTGTCCCCTCCCGGACTAAACCCTGCATTCCTCCCAGACACCGCTTTGCACAAACAAAGTAGCCAGTTCCCACCGCTCAGCATTGGGAAAGGCGATGGTTTGTCATGGAAAAATCTAGAGGCATCTCAAGAGTCCTTTAGAAGCCTTTTTTTTCTCCTTCTTCTTTTCCCCCACAAGACTCAGAGATGGATCAGATCTTTGCATGGTGGCTGCATTTTCTCTGTTTTTGGAAGGGAGGAGACTAATGTATGTTAGACATGTAGTTTGCAGAGTTACTGTGAAAGGGAAGGTGAATCATACGTGCATCAAAGCTTATGCAACGCTAGTTTTGAACCTTAATGGATGTAGAATTTAATCAAACCTTCAAAACACGCACATCCTGCATGACAGCACAAAGATGCAGGGGTGAACGGGTGTGAATCTGGAGGCCGGACGTTATAGAAAACCCTGGTAACACATTCCATACGGCCTCCTCCCTCAAAGGGAGTCTTTTGTGCTTACTGAAAGGCAGAGGGGGTTACAGGGTTTCTCCCTTTAGGGTGTCGAGAATAATACTCGCTCTCAAGACAATGACCTCACCCTGACTCTCTATGCATTTTTCTGCTGGAGACTCGAGGTCTACGTGCGGGACCCGGTTAGTGTCTATGTGGCCGTGGATGGGAGCGAGAGAAAGTCAAAGAGCCAGAAAGAGAAGCAGGAAGAGTTTGGTGAAGGATGGATTACCGGGGGGAGGCGCTGCAGAGATCCTCAGGAGGGGAATATTTCTTTCTCCACTCTGATTGCCTCCCCCCCACCACTCTCTCCCCCACACACTATTAAAATGATCTTTACATGACACTGTTGAAAGGCGGCGTTAATGCAAAGCACACATGCATGCAACTCCAGGCGCAGGGAGCGGTGGGCTTCGACAGGAAATTCTTTTACAGCCTTTCTGCTGACTAAGGCCTCTGAGTGGGAACAGGGTACGAAAGAATGTGATGTATATGGACTCTGTGTTATTTGAGGTCCAGTTAGGGCAGCATATGCACAACCCATTACCACAGTGCTGTGAGTCTGCTGGTTTCAGCATAAAACAGCATCATTATTATTATTAATAATAATAATATAAAAGAAATAGGCAGGTAAACATGGTCAAGTCTTTTAGGTGACTCTGTCCTTGGGAGCCAGCTGTAAGCACCACAAACACACATCTAGGGTCATTCATGTATGGCCCCTCCTGCTATAAAGAGCTGAATGTGATTTGCCTAATCTTTCTTTATTATATCCATAAACACAGCCGCAGGAGACCAAGGTTCAAGGTTGTGTTTATCCATGCTTAAAATCTGAAAATCTGAAATGGAGATTCATCACCAGTCCCCCACCATGACCACACCCACCATACAGACACAGGCAGACAGTAGCCATCTTTTCAGACAGCATCCATGTTGCAGAGGCAGCACGCTGTACAGGTGTCCCTCCACTGTGACCTACATTAGCCCAGCAGATGCCGCCACAAGCACCCACCAAAGCGTTTCACTGACAGCCCCCTCGGGGCATCCGGGAAGGGGGAGGGTGTCAAATTAGATGAGACTGTGTGTGAAAAATGCAAGAAGGAAAACTACTAATGCAACTGATGATAAAAAACATCGGTGTGTGTCTGAAACGTGGCTGATCCGTGTGTGAGATGGATGCTGCAGCTGAAAGAAAAGGAGTGGCAGCTTGTGACTAAAACTGTCTAAATGGAGCAACAGCGCCATCAGGTGGCAGGGCTGGTCGCTGCAAACATATGCTCTTGCTGTAGCATATATGCCAGAACTGAAGGTTTTCCAACCCTAAAGGCTAAATATGAAATTATTTACCAGCCACATTCAAATTTGTGATCATTTTTCACCCGTTTTCCTCCAAATTTTAGACATCTTTGAGTTCACATTCAGTCATTTGTATTCTTATTTTCACATCATAGCAGCGCTCTTCTGTAAAGTCCACAGATGGCTCCGTTATTCCTCAGAGTAAGAACACCTGCTCGAACATACCTGCAACTCTCAGGTGTTATTAGGAAGCTTTAATTATTTCTCCATACCTCTGTACGTCTTAATATTACGCATTTATTTAAATAACGGCCAAAGAACTTGGACCAAAAAAGATTAGAAAAAAGTACAGTGAAAGAGGTCAAACCTATCTGCTGATGTGCTGGGATTTTCCCACACAACCAACTCTGGGGTTGGTCTGAAAACAGAGAAAATATCAAGCGGTTGCCTTGTTGATGTCAGAGGCCTTGAGCTGATAGGAAGGTAACAGTAACTCAAATAACCACTCGTTACACCCAAGGTCTGCATGCGAGTATCACTGGTTGCCAGTCCTGTCAGCTCTGAGCAGGAGAGTGATGCTAAAACTCACAGACTCACCAAAACTGGACCAGAGATTACAAAAATGTTGCGTGGCCTGATGAGTCTCAGTTTCTGCTGTGAATTTCAGATGGTAGAGTCACAATGTGGTGTAAACGTCCATCCTGCCTGCTATTAACAACTCAGGCTTCTGATGTTGGTTTAACGCTGTGGGGACTTTGGTTCGCTTGGTACCAAACATCATTTGAACACCACAGCCTGCCTCTACCAGCAAAGTGCACCTAATTATGTAGGCAGTGAATGTATGAACAGACGTACATTTAAACCTCTAGAAGTAGTTTCACAGCTTTTCGCATCATTTTTGATTTTTTCATCTTAAATCCAAATTTGTCCTGACAAAGACACTAATATAAGTACTTTTGTAGTAGCCAAATTTTTACAAATTAAACTGCAAAATTCTAGTGGAAATTTAAGTATCTCCACATATTGTGCATTTTAAACATTTTTCTTGTCGTCCTGCAGTATGCCGTTAAGCAAGACACGGAGCTTGTTAGCCATGAATCCTTTAATGACAGAGATCACCTGGAAAATAAAGTGAAATAACTGACGTTAAACAAAAAGAAGTCGACAGCTCTGATTAGTTCAACGTGTGATTCTGAAGGGAACACGCAGCCGAGAGTTATATACATGCAACACATCGTCAAAACCTGAAGAACAGCCAAAACGAAACTAAACATACAACTCAACAGTGACCATCTGCACAATGTTTTGCATAATGTTATTGCACAGACATGCAATCTAAAGCACATAATACAATAATTAAGCATTTCTTGTAGTATAAATATTACACCTCTAGGCTTATTTTTCCTCAATACGTTACAGATGATGGATAAGGAAATCGGAAAAGCGTGGAGCGTGCTCACTTCACCCTTTCTTCTACTTGGCACACTGCCTGCTGAGCCATTTTGTTCTGACGATGGACCAACGAAGACAAACAAAAAAAAAAAAAAGAAAAAAAAAAATCATAGGATTGTTGTTCTGACTGAACCTGCGAGCTTTCCTCAAATTCAAACCAAAGCATCTGGAATCACAATACCAGAACCGGTCTGAACTCTATTGGGTCAACTGTGACTGTTCTCTTAACAAACTCCCTCTACCCACATATGACAAACAGATAAACAACTTATAATTACTTGAAAATGACAGACACCAACACAAATCTTGTATATCTGAATCAATCACGCGACGAGGAGAGAGGGAATAACGACACGTCAGCTGGTTGTGTTTCAGATGGTGTCACAAAAACATTTGGATTACATCATCACACTACTGTGTGTTTTACAAAGCCGTACACCAAGCGTCGGGAGTGAGTCCAAAATGAAAAGCAATCTGAAGGAAACGAAAAAAGGCCAAAATATTTTTTACATTTTGAAGATTCACTTGCATAAAACAGATGAGAAAGAAAAGTATCATCATTCATGATCACTCAAATAGGAAAAAAAAGAAGAAAAAGTCAGGTTTAAAGTGTTTCATCTTAGAAAGGAGACAAGCAGCATTACAGTTTATGGCTATTTCGCAGCCAGCATTTAAGTCATCGCCTGGAAATACACTCGCAACATATACAAGATGAATTTTATGTGATAAAGAAAGTAAAGAGAAACAGCTCCTCCCCGGCTGCTGCAGTGAAACCCTTCACATTCCGACTCGCCCTCGAGCTTTAAGGTCAGAATGATTACAACCTGTCCTACGCTAGTGTCATACACTCTCTAAAGTGAGAAGTTACTCCAAGAAATAGCCAAGAGTCATTTCCCTCGCTAGAGGCCTACAGCTGACAGAGCACTCTAATTCGTATTGCCTTGGTCTTCCCGTTGCGCTTTTCAACAGGTTTACCAATATGGTCCAAACCCGCCAGAAAAAAATCCCCCACTGACAATCATGACATGGTGACAGAGTGGACAAAGAGTTAAAACACATTAAGCATGGTTCGTCTGCAGAGAACTAGCTTTAATGGCGGGACGGGGTTCGTGTAGCAGAGGCACTCACTCCCAGTTCTCCCAGTCTTCATCCAGCTGGTGAGAGGAGGAGGGGAAAAAAAGTGAGCAGAATGTACACAACATGAATTATTCATATAGATCCCCCCATAAAAAAAAAACAAAACTCCACAAACCTCTCCAGATGCTTCGATTTTAGAGAGAGCCATCTGGACCTCTTCTTCCGTCATGTCCAGGTCAAAGTCTTTCTCCCAGTCCTCGCTCACATCGGTGCTCGAGCCTGGAGATGGAGGAGAGAGACACAACAAGTTGGGACTTTATGACCTTGACTCTGCGGCTTCTTCTAAGCCTATTAAGTGGAAAACTCATAAACACATCCCTGAACCTAATCCTGTTTCGATTCAACTGGAACAGTAAGACCAACTGCCTCAGGTCATCGCACCTTTCTTGCCGTTCTTGGAGGGCGTAGACTTCCCGCTGTCAGAGTTGAGCTCAAAAACTCTCAGGTCCTGTGGTCCATCTTCTTTTGAGTTTTCCGGTTTTGAGGCCGGGGCTCGCGCTGACACCCCGTCAGCTGTGACCTCGGGCTGGGTAACGGCCTCCACTTGAGCTTCAGGAGGTAAGTCACTGTTTCCGGGCCTCTGCTCGTCTTGCGTCTTGTTTACAACATCCTCCAAGCTGGCCTCTGTCAGTTTCTCTGTCAGTTTCTCTGTCAGTTTCTCTGCCAGCTCTGCGGTTACGGGCTCTGGCCGCACTTCTACCTGAGTTGGCAGACTGACGCTGTCGCTGCTGACCGAGTAGGTGGTTTCACGCTCTTCGCTTGGAGACAGAACGGGACTCAGCACAGCGGCCCCTGTAGGAACTGTTAGGTTGCTGCTGTCCAACGGGGGCGTGAGGTTGAGTTGAGATGACGACGTGGCACCAAGGAAGTCATCTGACAATAAACGCAGGAGCCAGTGTGAGTGAAAGTGTTTCAAAGCAAAGCTGGCAGATAACCATTAAATCTCCCGAACATACCCTCCTCCTCTTCCTCCCAGCCCAGCGTCTCTGTGTGCGCACTTTGCTCTGCTCTCTGCTTCAGCGCCAACCTCCTCGCCTCCTCCTAGATAACACAGAAAAACAAAAGCTTCTATAGTCTCAATATCTGTGAATCATAGACCCATTAAAAATTCAACAAGTCTTTATATGTCTGTCCCAAGCAGCATCCATCCATCCCAAAAAACAGAGCCAGTGTCAATTGCCACCATCTACAGTTCTTCTAATCGCCATCTGAGGCTCCAAAAGTACATTGGCCCCCAAAGCGTCTCAGCTTTAGAGCATTAAAAAGCAGCATTTAGAAGCTGGCACAAAAAATGAATGTTCCCTTCATTAAAAAAAAAAAAGAAAAAAAAAGAAAAAAAAGAGGAAAGCCACTTTGATCGACAGCTAACCCCTAACCCTTTTCAGATCTTTTTAATGGACGTATCTGATTAATCTTATGGCTGTGCAGTTCAGACCATACAAGAAGTTTGTGTTTCAGGTGCTATTTGCTAAGTTAAATTCTAGTAATTACTTAGCGCTAATTAGCCGATATATGTCTGATGTGACCATTCAGTTTATTAATGCAGCGTAGCTAACTGAGGTTGCTACCATCAGCTGAGTTTGGGGTTGTTCAGATGAGCAGATCTCATGTTTCACCATGAGTGACAAACCCCGAGGACATTCAATCACATGAACACAGCCAAGTACCAGTTCTTTAGTTTAACCTTAAACTCAACTTTAACCTAATAAACCTCAAACAGGACTTGTACTTAGTGTAAAACTGTGACCAGCTTAAAGTTTGTATTGCTCTGATGATTTAAAACTCACATTGGCTCCAACATAATCAGACATGATTTAATTTTTAATGTACTGATTGTATTTGCCTTCCTTTTGCAAATGTCTTTAAAACAGTTTGGATGTGCAATTTTTGAGAAAACTGCAATCAACAATCTGCTCTAATGTTAGAGACTCTCATAAATAAATTATTGTGTTTGATACATAAAAGTACTCTTTACTGCCGCAGCCTTTATTTCCATAATAATGTGTTGAATAACAACTTTAATGGGAAGAGGAGAACGTCTTCTCCGTTTGGGGAAAAAAAACAAAACAACAACATCATAATAGAAATGCACACGGGGTAATTAGGCGTTAAAAGCATAATTCCTATTTCACACTGAGAGCAACGTGCAGAAAGAATACAAAGAGGCACCAACGGGAATGCTGCTGTTATTCAGCAAATCTCGTCTCCTGTGAGTTCGTGTCAGTGTGAAGAAATCATAATGACAAGAAAACACCACAAATATCCTCCCGCCCAAACACAGACCATGTTACTGGATTAGCTTTCACATTTGGAAAAGAAAATTTCATTCAATAGTTCTTTGTGTATGTGGCTCATTTTAAGGTTGCTGTTTGAGCACGTTGGTAAACCTCCTAGAAAAGTCCAAAAACTGGCCAGCAGGTGGCACCCAAGACAAAATATTTAAGTTGCATGAAAGATGTGTATATAGGAAAAAAGAAAATCATATGAAACGGCAGGTTTACCTGATCCAGCTGGAAGACTTTGTAGAAATATCTGTGCCAGAACTCAGAATGTGCTACGGCTGCTGGCACCTGCACAAAAGAGACAAAGTTCTTATCTTCTTTATTTATTCAAAAGGAGACGAGGAGCAAACGTTCGAAGAGAGCAACAAGTGATACCATTTTGGTATAAAGCGCTCGTATAGAGGGACTGTTGACCAAAAGCTCAGAGATTTCGCCTTTCTTATCTTCCAGGCTGAAGGTGGACAGCCAGCTCTCAAACTGTTCAGGGGGGCCTGACAAAGAAAAAACAACATTTCATTATTTAGATGATTTTAAGGAGGACTCCAGTAAATCTGATCAAAAGATTGCAATATATAGCCTAAAGATTTTATAGACCCCACAAAAGGTAAATACAGGTCTCTCAGAGGTATAAGAGAAAACAAAACACACATTCAAAGTAACCAAAACACTACATCAATACGTCTGTCAACAAATAAAACACACTCAGCAGCCAATTTGTTAGGCAAATCTGTTCAAATGCTTCTTACTACAAATATCTAATCAGCCAATGACGTGGATGGGGATCAAAGGGGATTTAAGTGACTTTAAATGTGGCATGTTTGTTGGTGCCAGATGGGCTGGTATAAATATTTCAGAATACGCTGATCTGCTGGGATTTTCCAATCCAACCATCTCTAAAGTTCACGGAGAATGGCCCAAAAAAGGAGAAAATATCCAATAAGTGTAATTTCTCTGGGAGAGAACGTCCTGTTGATGCCAGGGGTCAGAGAAGAATGGTCAGACTGCTTTGAGCTGATAACTCATTACAAAAAAATATATGCACAACAGCATCTCAGGATCACGCTGATGTGATGCTATTATGTCAATATGGACCAAAGCGTGCGAGGAATGTTTACAGCACTTGTGTGAATCTATGCTCCAAAGAGTTCTGAAGGCTAAAGAGGCTCCAACCCAATAGCAAGGTGTACCTAATGAAGTGTCGACTGTAAATGTCTGCAACAGAACACCGGTTGCAGACCTTCACAGATCAACCAGTTGATCATGATTTTTCTTACCATCTGGCTCGTTGCAGTATGTTGCTGGGTCAGCCTGCAAACTGTAGAGACGTGCCTGCAGGAAACAACAAACGCTGAATGGAGATCGTTTTGTTTCCACATGCACATCATGTGCTCACTTTTGCAGTTTGATAACACAACAGAGACTAAAACTGGAGACGGACTCTGTACTTGATAAACGCAACGTGAAGCATTTTCTTCAAAGATTTTCAGCAAAAAGGTTTTTGCTCTCTCTTCGTCTCACACAAAATTCTGTGCTCCAGCTTTAACAAGTTAATTTACCAGGTCTATCTGTATCATGCAACCTTAGTCTGTCTATATTCACCATATGTGGTAACTTCTATTTCCAAAACAGCCCTATGACAGTGGCCAAAACATTATCAGGAGCAAAACTTGTTGAAAATGGGCAAAAGGCAGAGGAGAGGGTGGAGATGTAGATACATAGCAGGAATTGGAAAATGGCAAGAAAGAGGTCAATATTCAGAGGATCTCTCCCCTCCACAATCCCTTGAAGGGAACATTATCATGATAGTGTTCCAATCAATTTACGCCACTCTATGCAGCTCCAGTAATACTTGTGCCCGGAGCATTTAAGAACAGGATTTAGGGAGTCTCTCAGTGTTAATATAATTTAGTCTGAAGGAGAACAACTCCGTCTGTTAGTGATCCTCCATCCAGCTAGAGACCAAAATTAAAAATACTAAGTTCAGTCTCAGCAAAAATGATAGTGTAAACTCAACTGCACCCACTGCTTGTGGAGCTGGGCCTCCATAAGGATAATTAACAGCTGGGTGAGTCAGGTCAGGATGTTGTCCAAAGTCTTTCCTCTCATGTATCATGTCCTGTTCTCATTGTTAGATCTTCAAAACCTGTTGTTTTATTCTCAGAGCTAATGTCACAAAAAAGTTTCCTTTGACTGTACTGTGAGCATCAGATTTAGGAAACAATAATGAGGCCCTGTGAAGAACTGAAACTGCAGATTTCAACCAAAATCTCAACTGTTACCAAAACCATTAAACAGCCTTTGATGCCTAGACCTAAACAAGTGAGAAAAGGTGCAAACAGCATGATGCATTCGGACCTCATGTGCGTTTAGCCATTTTTAACTAATGAATTAACGGGCGTGCTAATACAAACACTTTAATACTCACCTTTGAACTGTCATAAACTTCTGTGGTTCCTGCTGGTGTTGCCACCAGCGTGATTACATCACAGTCAATAGTTTTATCAGGAGGTGGAGCAAGCGTGTCTGATATTACGCCTAAGAAACTAGAGAGGCTCTTCTTCACTTTTTCTGTAGTCTCAGAGGAACCTTCCACCTAAAAAGCAGAATAAATACACAATCGATCTGCATGTAAGCAGGCATTTGGGAGATATTCATAAAAGACACGATGCAGTTAAAGCCTAATACTTACTGCAAGTTTGTTTCTGACGGCAGTGGCCGTAGCTGCAATTGAGCAGGCTGTATCATGCTGCACCACAGTGGAGAACTCAGTCAGGTCTCGCTTTATGAATTCTAAGGCTTCAGATGACTGTAAAGAAAAAGGACAAAGATCAAAATCCAGATTCAACCTTATCATATCTCTCAGGAAATTGCTGCTTCAGCCTATCAAAGTCATAAGCGGCGATACACCAAGACGGTGGCAAAATTCTTAAAAATATGAGTTGGTCTTTTGTTTAATTACTCTAAAGAAATCATTTATTTGGAACCATTTCATCTTTTTGTATCCGAGTTGATCTAAACTGAGTGGTGGTACAATGCTACCGAGTATGAAATTTAAAATAAAAGATCATGTTTTTTTTCTTCAGCTTTTACAGCAACATTTTTTATTAAGGAAAAAGGAGAAACTGTTGAAACTGTTGCAGTAAAGTGAGTTTTTAAACGTATACTGATATGACATTCAAATGCTGGCTGACACAACCCTGTTGCTTTATATAACTCATTTCTTCTATAAAACTGTGCCCCTGTCTTCATCTCTCCTCTCACATCCTGTCCAACAGGTAATGTTGACAACAGTTTGGTTTTTTTGTGAAGCACCATAATAAAAGTACTGCTGAGTGTCTCCTTGTCCACTTACAGTACAGGCGCTAGAAGGAGCCAAAATGGATGCTTACAGACTGAAAACATATTACATCCATTAGTGGTTCTGAAACTGTGGAGCACATAACTACAACTCGTAAAGGTGTGAACAACATCCACTCATGACAGGAATGAATGTCAAGGGAATTTGGGACTTTAATGATTTCTTTGAACTGTTCATTTTCCAGGGTGGAACGATTGTACACCATACGGCTTTAATGACTTTGAATTTATTTTGGGGCTTTCTCTAATCCGCACAGGGCCAAAAGTATCCATATAGGCTAAAAGATTTAAGTGACTGTTTGTATACATTTAAATAAATGGTGCAGAAGGTTCTATAATATCTGACAAGTCCTATGCATGTTTAACTTCATTAGTCATCATTATTGTTTCTCTTTGCCTTCATAAGGAATGTTTGGCAGATGTCACTGGAAAGGCCAATACTCAGAACAATGGGAAAGTCTAAAGAACTCAGTGAAGATCTAAGAAGAATTGTAGATTCACACAAATCAGGAAGATCTCTTGGAGACATTTCTAATCAACTGCAGACTCCAAGATCATCAGTGCAAACAACTGTACTTAAGTAAAAGTCATTCCTTTGTGTCCAGAAGACCCAAACTGTCATCTTCAGGTGAGTGAAAATTGATTAGCATATTCAAGAACAACCCAGAACCACCAAGGCTCAGATGCTCAAACCTGCCATGAACTGGGAACTGCTGGAACCTCAGTGTCACTGTCCATCGCAAAGCTAGTTTTACGTCGCCATAGACTGAGGTACCAAGAAAAGAGCCCCACCTCCAAAACCTATACCTTGAAGCGTGTCAAAACAAAGATTGAGCTGTTTGGTCACAATGACAAGAGGTACGTTTGGAGAAGTAACAATGAGGTATTCAACCGGAACAGCCTGTCAAGCGTGGCGGTAGCATTGCAGATGGAATAATAAAGACGTAGAACTAATTCCAAATTCTCCAAATCAGCAGCTTGACGGTTGAAGCTTGGACACAACTGGTTGTTCCAACAGAAAAAATGATCCAAAAACACAACAAAATAGCCTAAAACAGACTAACTTTGAGCTTCCAAAATTCCTCACCATGTTGAAAATTTGTGGACTGTTGTTAAAAGCCAGATCTACACCAAGAAACCAACCAATTTATACTAAATCCACGAAGAAGAGTGGTTAAATATCCACCTGCAATTATCAGAAGCTTGTCTGTGTGTGCCAAAAGGATCTGGTCATGGTGTAACTTTCTAAGTGACATTTAACCAAATATTATTGGGGGGTATACTTTTGATCCCATGTGGATTAGAGAAAATCCCAAATAAATTCAACCTTGTGCATCCAACACTTGTTTGCTGTACAATCACTCCACCCTGGGAAAAAGAACAGTTTAAAGAAGTCGTTATAAGCCTAAAATTACCAAAATATTCATGATAAATGGATGGAAATTCTGACCACAACTGTCTATTCTGCTAAAAACTCAACTTTGGTTATTTGTTATAAAAAAGGATTCAATCATTAAATTGTGAGGCATGAATTTGAATGGGTTTCTGGAGGAGAATATGCCAGAGAAAGTGCGAAAGCAACAGGTTTACATAATTCTTCTGAAAATTGCATTAGTGCTAAGAAACCACATGCTTTGCCCAAAATCTGGTTTAGAGCAGATGCTTGTGACATGCGTATTTCTCTGCCACACAGTTCCACATTTATACCATTGAGATTTATTTTGTGGATCAGCATCCAACCTCACAACACTTTAAAACTGTGCCCCTTGAAGGCACTAGAAAAAAACTGAGAAACAGCTGGCACTGTTACTCAGCAATGACTCTATGAAAATGTGTTGTCTGGTGTATTTTAGCTCTTCCTCTTTATTAAAACCTCAAAGTATTTCATAATATTTCTGAGCATTAACATAAACAAAGGCTTACTAACTGTCATAACGTGGAAGTCTTTTGGTTTGACATCATTACCTTGTCTTTGACGGCCTGGAAGCTCTGCTGCAGCCAGCCTCCCCACCAGCCTTCTCTGTGACCACGCACATAAATCCAGAAAGAGAAGAGGAAATATTAACAATCAGCACCAAAGCTTTTCATTTACAGTCTGTTCGTAATCGATCAAAGGATCTGAGTTTGAGATTCTCAAGGATTCCAGAAACACACGCAGCTTTGACAGATAACGAGTAAGCTAACGTCAGCTCTGCTAGATTAAATGTTCGAATAAGTCACGAAGTGATTTTCAACGCTAAATATGATCACTGAGCGTAAAAATGATGAGTCAACACAGCCCAGAGTTTCTCACTGCGTGATTTAAAAAGATAAACAGCAAAAGCTAACTAGCATATGCTAACGCTAGCCAGGCTGTGTTTTGGTAAACAAACGCACTTCCTGAAAAGATTCCGAGAGCTTTACACGCTAGAGTTAACGCAAAGTAAACACACTATATCTGGTTAGATACACGACACAATGAGACATAAAACAAATGCATGACACCATCGCTCTTTGTAAGATTAAAGTGTAAAAGTTAAAATAATTTGCGACTTCACTCTCACCCTTCAGCCATCGTCACACGATGACATCATCAGTATTTACTGAACTCTCACCCCGACAGCGTGGCTTTAAAAAAAAAAAAAAAAAAAAAAAAAAGAGTAGAAGAAAACACAGACTTTAATGACTTCTCATCTACAGCATACCAATGTCCACATCACATTCTCAATTAAATAAACCCATTAAAAACCAATGTTTGGTTTTATAAACAACTATTTTAGTTTCTGTGTCCTGTCTACGGTGGCTGCAGAGGACCAAACAGTTCGGGAGCGCGTATGATCAGTTTCTCTTCGCATGTATTTCGGCGTACCTGCAATAATGAGGTAAAAACAATAGCACAGAATCAAATCACAAGTTGACAGAAACTGTTTAACGTAAATTACCGTTACTATAAATGTTTTAAGCCGTGTTTTTACAGTAAAAAGCATCGTGAAATGTTAATTAAACAAAATTATTATTTTCAAAAGTGGAAAGTGCTAATATTGTTGCCAGCACCACGTTTGAAAAAAAAAAAAAAGGACTAAGCACTTAAGAGTTTGGGATTTGAGTAATACAGTTATGTTTCATAAAGTTTGCTGCATTTTTTAAATTTGATTGTTTTTATTTGCTTCTATGATTTAGTGAAGAACAATCATAACAATTTCTTAAGTAACTTCTGAAATTCTTTGTGGCATCTTGGATAGCATAGTCTGGGCCAAACCCTGATTCATTGAAATCCATTCTTGCCTCATCATTTGATATCACTTCATCACATTTTGTGAGCTACTGTCATTGCTCTGGGTGTTTCCCAGCTTTTTTGTGTTTAAGTTAATTTCCTGATTATTGGTTATTCATTGTTTTGTTCTCTTGATGTTATTTGTTGTTCTGGTTTCTAGTTTAAGTCACTATCTTCCTTGTGTCACGTGTGTCATATTCTTTCAGTCTGTCTCTCAGTGTCTAGTCCGCGTCTTTGTGAATCGTGTCTTGTTTCCTGTTTTATTTTGATATTCCCAGTCCTACGTGCAGTGAGTTTCATTTTGCGTCCCCTTGTCTCGTTATGTATAATTTACCCCAGCTGTGTCTCCCTCGTGTTTCTCATTCCCTGATTGCTCCTGTGTGTATATAAGCCCTGTGTTTTCTCTTGCTTGTTACTGGTCCATCTTTGTTCCTCCATGCTCTGTTACGTCCCTGTATCACATCGTGTTATTGCCCTGAGTTTCTCTCTTTATGTCCTCCTGGGGGTTCAGGTTTCAGTTTTGTTTCTTTAATTTTCCCAGTTTAGAGTCTTTCTTAGTTCTCTTTCTTGCTGCCCTCACTCTTGTTTGTATGTCACTCTCCATAATAAAGCTCATTCAGATCAGCAGTGCCTGCGTATTGGGTCCTTATCTTACCTCCACACAGCCTGCCACTGCAGCCGTGACAGCTTCTGCTTGTACACCTGCCTTTCTTTTTTGACAAAACTAAAAACATACTGAAAGATCAACTTCTTTCAGTTTGGTGACAATTTATGCATTATGAAACATGGTGGATCACCGTGGCACAGGGCAAAAGTAATAATTCGTGACAAGTACATTTTGAAACCATGGCCAGAAAACTTCCCTGATCTTAATCTGAATGGGAATCTATGCTCAGTCCTTTAAATGCAGGTGGGCAAGCAGAAGCCAACAAACTGATCAGCCAAGGCTCTTTTACCATGGGCCCACAATGCTTTGTATTGATGAAATATGCACTTTCCATTTATGGCAGCTCACTCAAACCTGTATGTAATGTTCAACGTTAATGTGAACAAATGCACCAAAACACCATCATGGATGCTGCTTTTAAACAGTCTTCAAGAGTTATTATTCATGATGTACATTCCGGATTTCTGCAATTTAAGTTTGCTGAGAACACAGGACAGATTTCCACTTAATTCATCTTCACTGAGCTTTGGCTTGTACAAGTCTGCTTTGTTTCTTGATCTTTTTTTTTTTTTGGCCTTTTTAATATTTTTCCAGACATGGTAAAGTGTTGATGTGCTTTTTTGGATGCTGCAAAACTTGTATGTTCTTATTGGTGTTCCTGAGCCTGTGGAGTGATTTCCAAGTCTGGCTGTCCTTAGTTCACCACCCAAAAGCCAACGCCATTCAGTAGTGGTTTTTGCCTTGCCCCTTGCATGCAGGCAAGAGTGCTTAGCTTTCCTCACCTTTACTTCTGGAAATCTCTGCTTTTCTTGGATGGTATTTTTTTTTTTAATAATAGCCTAATATCCTACTGACTAGTTTAAAGATGTTCCACCAGTTATTTTCCTAAGTATTACACAACCTTTCCATTTAAAATTTTCAGATTAAGGGAGGGTTTAATTGACCTACAAATAATTTTTTATTGACAGTTACACGGTCTCATCACTCATTTTTGGAAACAATAGTCTTGCTGTTGTGACCAAAAGCAGGCAACCAATCTTACAGCATAGTTTGGAGAAGTGCATCAGAGAGACAATGAGAAACTATAACCCAGATCTTTCATGGAGGAAAGTAATAATTTAAAAATATGCTGATTTTTCTCTTTTAATTAACACTAATTTAACCAATAAGCTGTTTATGAAACCCATCAAATCCAGACCGGTGCGTTCCTTCTTCAGACATTATGTTGACTAATCAGCATTAAGCAGTTCCAGCCTGAGTCCCCCCATCAATCTCCCTCCTCTGTACATCTGTGTGCATACATGTGAGCGTATGTGCACACCATACTGCATATGTGTGTTGACCCCCAGCAGCTGTGCTTTCCCCTCATCAGTATTCTGAGTGAAAAGGGGTGGTGGTGGGGAGCTGGGCTTTACTAAGCATAAAATGTAAAAAGAACAGGCATCAAGCTTCTGGAAGTGTGCTCTCCCTTAATTGAAGTTCTCTTTTATCTAGAATCTGCACAATGTGTGCGTATGTCCTCCAATACAAGTCCCCCGTCCGGCCCCTCATTCCTCTTAATTGGGTCTTTCAGTCCCCTAATTAACTCTGTCAGTGCAGGTTGGCCTGAGCCAAGTTGGGATAAGTACTCCACTATTGATCAGTATCTGAAGCGGTTAACTTATCCATCTGTCTACATTTCATCTACAAAAGGTCATGGTGTAATAACATCAGTGCATCCTTTGTGCTGTTAAAAGATATTTCTGTCTTTTTTGACTCCATATGTCTTTGCCAGATTATAAACTGTGTTTATAATCAAAATTTATGTTCAGTTCAAGGCTTTCATAATAGCTTCATGGCTAATATTATCTATCTATCTATCTATCTATCTATCTATCTATCTATCTATCTATCTATCTATCTATCTATCTATCCATCCATTTAAACATTCATTTGGATCAACTACACCAAATAAAATGCATTAACTGGTGTAACAGTCTACAGCTACATCAAAGGATGATGTAATACTTTTGTGTGTTTATTTGTTAAATATTTAACAGCTTCAAAATACAAATTAATATCAGTTAGAAGTCATTTAAGTGATGGCACTGAACTGAGAGGAAAAAGTGAAGAGAAATCATTTTATCTTTCTTTCAAAATAGATGATTATAATTTTTTCTTATCAGCAGTAATTATGAGTGTTGTTTTGCAAAATATATTATACAGTTTTGCATCCCTGGAGCAAATGACTTTCTATATCTTAACTTTTTATATTTCAGTCTACAAAAAGACAGCTGAGGTCAAATTAGTTGGGGTTGCGAGACTAACGGGGCTCTAATTAAACATTTAAAGGCTGTTGCTCTGAGTACCGTGCCTCGGTTAATTGTTGCTGTAACAGTAATGAAATTAGTGTTCTTGGGGTTATCCAGAGTGCATGAAAACAATGTTTTTAACCTGATAGAATAAATAAATGCATGTCAAATACCTTCCTGCCAGTACCTTTTGCTTTCAGCCTCCTAAAATTGTGTCTTTTGGACATATTTGATGCAATATTTTAAGATAGCTATCTTTAAAGTTGCTTGGAATAAACCATGCCTTGGGCAATGCACATAAATCACCAAATGTATGTAAAATGAGAATTAATCTTATATTCTCAGTTGTATTCTCAGAGGCATTCAGCAGAGCAGCTACTTTTGTTTAGGCGATATTTTAAATGCATAACTTTCACTCACTGTTGAGTATTATAAGTGCAGAAAATGGAAACATAAAGGATTTGAATACTTGTTCCACCCTTGTTAATATAGACCAGCGTGTGTAATTTTCGGAGTTAATTGTGCACAACATTGTGACTGAAACCAGTGCTGCCACTGCTGGTTAGCGTATGCTAAAGAGCACTGTGGTGACAGCAGCGGCTGACCATAATGGTGCACAGAGGACATGTCCATATTGTATGATTTAAGAGGTATATCCATTACACACCGCAGTCATCACACCCACACTTGCGCGCACTCTGCAGACCGCTGATGCCGTACTGTGGGTTAACACCATCTGGTGCCAATCAGGAAACACCAGCTTTGCACAAGTCACTGTCTCTAATTATCTACCTAGAGCAAAGGGAGGCCGATCCCCACTAATCTCTACAATGTGTTCTGCTTCCCATTCCCACCTGTGTCCCAATAAAGGGGGGTCTTGTGGGAGGACCGGGGGTCTCTGTGTCAAGGGACTGGGGACCAGGTGACGCTGCAGCGCCAGTCCCCACGACAGAAGCTTCATCGCTTGGTTTGGCTGGCAGCTGCTTCCCCCCACTGAGACATCCCACAGCTGACAATCCCCCAGTACTGACAGGGGCTCTTTACAGTGTCAATAGCCTCATATATTAGAGCTAACCGCCTTTGTGGTGAGCGAGGGTGTCAGGCCTTTTGGCCCGACAGCGCTTGTTACCATGATGAAATGTAGATTGAATGGAGGGGGTCTGTGTCCCAGGCACGAGAGCTCGGACTCCCCCGGCCTTTGTGTCCCACGCATGGCTATTGTTCGAACCTATTCAGCACTTTCAAGAGCAGAAGGAGGGGTAAAAGTGAGAGGTGGGTGAGAATGATTTACATCTCTTCATCTCTCCCCTGGTCTCCAACTCATCTGTCAGCCGTGGGAGGATAAGCATGTATTTTACACGCCTGATTTGCTGCTAAGTGAAGGCTAGTCCTTGTTGAGCTGTTTGACTAAATCATGTTCATGGCAGTGTGCGTGTGTAAAGTGAACGTATGCTTGTTCAGTTTTTTATTTTTAGAAGAAAGCTGGAACTTGATTTGATGTCTTAATGTGCTGATAGAAATATTCATCCTGTATGAATTAAAATGACCTGTTTTTTTTTTAATATAGACTCCATTATGTCCTTTGCTTAAAATCTGCCCTTTGTGTTCCTATATCCATGTTCTTATGAGACAGTGACAAATGGCTGGCCTAGAGCTGAGGACATGGCTATGTCCCTTGCCTGCGTCAGACAAAAGTGACGCGCCTTCCCGGCGCCTGTGTCGTCCTTTCATCTCCTACACCCTGTTGAGGTGAAGATGGATGGTCCCCAGGCTCAAGAACACCACATTCAGCTTCTGTTCTGGTGTATTGTCTCGCCCTTCTGTCCCTTTTTAGCTCTTCAGAGGTTAGGCTGTCTGAAACTGGTTAGCAACAAATGACAACCTTTTTTCCTGAATGTCAGCTTTAGCACTTCTAAGTTTGTCCTTTAAAGCACCAATAAATGCCCTTGTAGTATTGCTGTGATATTACTGTGTATTTGTACATGTCCAGAACGTTTCCAAAATAGTGACGCTGAGAAAGAAGAGACATTTTTCACAAACTAAAAATCAACTGCACATTTAAAAGAAGACGCCCAGAAGTAGTTATTATCAAAACAACATTTTAATTTAGGAAAATAGCATTTGTGCCAGTCAGACACAACAGTTCCATTTTGACAGTGTTTCATCACCACTTATTTCACATAAGCTACTCTGATGAAAAAAAATCCCCAGAACATTTAGAATACTTCTGTAAAAAAAAAAAAGAAGAAAAGAAAAAGAGGCAATTAATAAAAAAAATAGCAGCAGTTTGTATCCCAAAAGATAGCTATATGTGTATATACAGTATGTACAAGGTTTTGCCCCAGCCATCATTTTATAAATTTTTTTTTCATCAGTCTCCTGTTTGTGGTCCGGACAGTCTATTTTAAGAGAGACCTGCTCACTTGCTCATAGACAGGCTGTGTAATGTGGAGGTAGTGGTGGGCAGAGGCTGGCAGAGTGAGCAAGGGCACGGCATGCCGGGGAAGTGTCTGTAGGAGCTGCTCAGGTGGAGAGGGTCCTTCAGGAGGCTCTGGACTGGAGCGTGAAAGCCCAGGAAGCCGGCTGATGGAGGGGAGTGTGGAGCTGGGGCTGAGGAGGCAGAAGATGAGTGATGCTGAAGAGCTGAAGGTGTGCTGCCCACCAGAGAGTGAAGGGACTGGGCCAGAGGATGCAGAGGGAGGTGGGCGGTCGTGGCCGCAGGGGTAATGGTGGGATGGGGAGCTGTGCGGCTCTGGACGGCGGCATTGCCACCATAAACGTCCCCAACCAGTTTCTTCATCTCCTCCAAAGAGCTGGAAAGCATGAGGATGTAATTGCGAGCCAAGAGCAAGGTGGAAATCTTTGACAGCTTGCGGACCGAGGGTCCATGTGCGTATGGCATGACCTCTCTGAGGCCATCCATCGCCTGGTTCAGATCATGCATCCTCTTCCTTTCTCGACTGTTAACTTTCAGCCTCTGATCTTGCATCTCTTCCTTGCTGAGCTCAGATCTGGATTTGCTCTTACCGCCCACGCTACAGCAGTCCGTCCTGCCTTGGCCAGCCTCACTGTCTGCTCTGTTCTCGTGGCAGTACTTCTGGAACATCTTATTGGAGAAGAAGCTCCCTGCAGAGTCATCCACCACCAGGTCTGGAGACGAGGAGCGACTGCAGGTGGAGCCAGCATCGGAATCCATTTCAGCTGAGGGAGAAAATTCAGGAACAAAAACAAGGATCCAAAAAAACCCCCAAAACTCTTAAATCGTGACAGCTTGAGCTTAGGACCTGAACTGTAGGTTTCCAAACTCTCTTAGTTCCCTGCAGTTTTTGTACAGCCTCACTTTTCCCTGAGTTTGTGCTGTTCGGCCTGATGCTCAGCCTCTCCCCAGGAGTGAGTGTGTCTAAACTGTCACCCCATGGGCCTGCTGGGGTGTATTTATACCACCGACACAACAAAGGAACAATACACCGCATAATGAGACACTTATGGCCCCAGCCAATTGCAGAAGGGACACACTTTTACCCCCCTCTCTTAACAACTCCTTCCTGCGCCCCCCAGTCCACCTCCCCGCAACCACATTAATTCTCCCACTTGCTGATGAACCCCCCTGCACGTTAACCAAACAGAGGTATGATCCCATGTTGTGTAAGGCTGAGTTAACCAGAGCTCTGTTAAAACTTTAATTAAAAACTGGCAGTATTTGCATATTTTTTTATGTTTCAGCACAGATTTTAAAGTAATCCTGGAACAAGGGAGAGGTGATTTAATAATAATAGAAAAAATCCAAGAAAAAAAGATGAATAAACATAAATTTATGACTTTATTATCTCAAATTTTAAAATTCTTCTCGTATTAATTTACCTCTATAATCTGCAAAAGTTTCTTCCTCAGCTGTAAAAACATGTTTACTTTACTTGAAAGTAATGTTAAAGTGAAAGTGAGCAGGCCACCGTTTTTATTGCCCCCTTCCATAACACCAGATAGATGATGCCTTTAAGGCCTTATTTACATATGGTATCCATGAGATACTTTGGAGGAAGGTATGAGGCACCATATGAGGCTCTTAAACATGTAAAGGGCAGCGTTAATGGCAGACTAGATACAATTCAACCAGAAGCTCAAAACAAAAAGGGTCAGATAAATTTGACTTGGTTTCCCAAACAGTCTGTGAAATCACATCACTATCACTGGAAGGGGGTCTTTCAGTCCAGGGGGAGGTAGTTAAAAAGATACTAAATGAGTGGGCGCAGCATTGTCTCCCTATAATTCAACCATAAAGCTACTGGCACCTATTGTTCTTTGTTTTTTTACTTTATCTTGCTAGCTATCAGGAACACAAGGAAAACGTTCTTCCTCGTTTAAATTTATGGCATTAAAATTCCTTCCAGGCTTCGCATCCAACATATATCTGCTGCTTTAATGTTGTGGCGCTGTGACCAAGCAGAGTTCTCCACGTGGTGTTCAGAGGCTGGCTTTCACCACGCAGCTCAGGAATTTCCTGCCTTCCTTGTGCCAAGCAAAGCACCAAGTGAAGCAGTGCTGGAGGGCCGGGACTTTGAGAACATAACGCTTTTCTAAGGGTGGCAAAAACAGCAGTTTTGTGAATTGATTCGTTGCATTGATTCTTGCCTGGAGCACAACAACTGAAAAGCCATCATAGAAAAGTATATTGTGTTCATTTCACAGGCATCAGGTCTGGATTTTTGTGTTCATCTGGTTGCTCGGCTAAGAAAATATTTGCCTTTCTCTGCGTTGTAAACAGCAGGATGAATCTTTTGATGAATCTAAATCTTTTACTCGCTGTAGTATGAACCTAGTGCAACATTTATGACATATATCTCATGCTCTTTGCTTTTAAATTTGTTTTTGTTCTTGCTTAATGCTCTCATGTTGAGTCTTTTGATATCCTGCTAATGCCACTGCTGATGCATATGCGAGCAAAGTTAGACTGATCTCACCAGTCCTCTGATTATCTGATGAGATGACAGACCAAAGTATGGTTTAATAAATATTTCAGCAGTCAGCAAGAGAGTGTGCGAGAGTCCCATTGAATTGTTCCAACCATTAAATAGTCTTTTGAAAGCAGTGCAAAATCACATCTCTTCTTTTACAAGAATATTTTTAAGTCAAACTAATTACAGAGTCAACCACATTGTCCTCATCAAAAACTTCTAACTGTTCTCAGATAACTAATGTGAGGGCAGTTAAAATCCAGTTGAGGTTCTCAGAAGAGTTTTGAATAATATAAATATATTTGAATTCCAAGTCAAGTTGCTTTATTGTCATGTGCAGTGGTACAGTACACAGTGAAACGAGACAATGTGCAAGACCATGGTGATACATATAGCATATAACAGACCAGCAAACACAGGACTACATAAAGTGCAAAATGCAAAAATTGCAAAAACCCCCCAAAACTAAGACACCAGACAGAAAAGTGCAACAATGACAGTGGGTTGTGCAACAGACTGAGCATTGTGCAAAAAACAACTTGGTGTATGAAGGAGTGTTTGTGTGCGTGTGTGTGTGTAAGATTGTTTTTGCATTAGTGGGGTTTTTGTATGAATAGAAAAAAGGCCCATGTAAAGGGCTGCAGCACAGCACTGCACCATCAGTATTTGATTTATTAAAGCTACATTTCCAATGTTTAATACGACTAAATACGCACGTTTTTGTGATCATGCAGCGATGCCAAGACGACCTTGCACTTTCATTTAACCTGGTTTTTCTCGTATGTTCCTCGGTGAGGGATTAGTGAGGAGGTCGTGTTCGTGTTCAAACAGATTTTCTTTGCTTTGTTTTGTGGTTGAATTGCTGCAGCATTTCAACCACAAAAAACAGTTTTCTTGATTTTTGTCTATTATTAATAATCTTAAAATTGGCCTCCCTCGGGCAGTGAACTTAACTGTGTTTGCTGCTTTTTGTGTTGGTGAGGTTTTATGGAAGCTGACTGCAAAGTGGTTTATTAAATTTTCTTTATTCTACTTATTATAGTGGATTTTTTCCCCAGAGTTGTGCATGACTCATATGCATCATTTAAAGTACCCCCCATTTGAGAATAGACCACACAAAAATGTTTGAAAGGTTTAAGCCCATCAGGCTTGAGGTAATCAGGTTAGAAATTCAGACTGTTTCTCTCTGACGATGCGGTTCTTCTGATCATCTTCCTTTATCTGATAAAGTCAGGTCCCTTATAGTAAACGGACAACGTGGAATCAGTCATTTCCAGGTAAGTGTGCTTATTAGCTTCTAATAATCTGTGCCTAAATTCTCCTTCTTCCTACAGGGGCACACTGAGGAAACACAACTTCACTTGAGCTTGAATCTAAAGAACCACTAATTTTAAAATATGTGCAGATTTTGGTAAATCTATTGCTGGTCTCCGTGTCAGTGGGCTTGTGATCCCTTACACTCACAAACCCACACAAAGTTAGAACCGAGAATCAAGAGGGCTCTCGATACCCCCCCACCACAGCTCCGTCGGGGGGCCCTGCAGGGTGCTTTGGCTCGGCCACCATTCAGTGATATTATAATTGGGGAACTTTGAGAGCCAGCATGGGCCAGATATTTGGAGCATATGGATTTTCCCATCGTTAGGCTTGGAGCCAACATGGCTGCTGGACTCTCCTTTGCTAATTGGGTCAGTTCCTAATTAACTGAGTTGAACACAATGCTCCAGATTTCATTCTTTTTTTCCAGTCTTTCAGGCCCTTCAATGGCTGGTTCTGTGCCACAGTTTTCATTGTGTTTTACACACAAGGAAAGGAGAAAGGGATTTATAGTGGGTCATCAATAGTCTTAATAAATTATCTATAAATACAGGAAAATGTGCCAAGCTACTTATTAACCATACATGAAGTTAGATTAGCGAGAATGTCACTTATATGAAACGAATGAGGAACAGCACATCAGTGGAATAGAGCTGAAACCAGGAGCTGTGTATTAGTAAAAGTACAGAATGTATATCGGGATCACCGACAGGAACTTTATCCAAGTAACGAGTGTAATCAGTCCTCCTTTTACTCCATTATTTTATGCATGAGCCCGATAAATCCCATTCTTGGCCTCAATCTTATTCTTATTCATGTGTTTACAGAGGCAACGGGCCACACAGAGAGACTTAAGGATCTCTGCATTTTACAAATGAAAGCGTAGCCACCCTTCATGTGTCCACATAATCCTTCAATTTTTAACCCTGCACTAGAGTGTTTGACTTTCTTCTCTGGGTGCCACCTTTCAGGGCCCTTCATCCAATTCTGAGCTCTGCAACAGACTTTTTTTAGGCTTTAGAGACCCCCTCACTGCTGCCCTTTCTGGTGCACTCCAGTGAAAGTGCTCAGGTGACCAGAAAATGAGGGCATTATCACAGGCATATGCTTGTAGTGACAGAGGATCAGGCAAGATTAGGGCCTATCATGGCTCAATAAAGCGCTAAGCTGGAGAGCAAACCTGCGCTGTGTACCATAAGGCTTCCTTCACTCTCTGCTGGTCATTGTTCAACAGGATCAGTGGCTTGATCTTCTGTACACACACACACACTGGGGTTTAATCTGCTGCTTGAGAGCCTGTAGAGGACATACAGCTGCCTTTAGTTTCCACCGTTTGTCTCAGTGTTGCTTCCACATCAGGACTGTGAGATCACAGCGGGGCGAGTGTTCAGCAGAAGCTGATATGAGGAATCGGGTTGTTTTGATTCATCTGTGGATCTAAACATTTCCCTCTCAGTACCGGTGTCTGTGCAGAGAGATATAAAGTTGTTTCATGAAGTAACTGAACAGGCAGACAAGTGTTTCTGAGAACGGGGAGTGCTGCCCTTTGTTATCTCTCACCGCTGGGACAAACTGCTCGGTGATTTATTCATTTACACTGCCTGAAACAATTGCATTATCTCGGCCGCAACACAAAGACACAAAGGCACTATGAAAATCCCCTAGGATGTTTATGAGTCACTAAAGAGTCCAATAACTTTCCCCTTCATCTTTAAGCGGCCATGAAGGATTGCATGCTGAGGAGGGCTGCAGGGCGAGAGGAGTGAGGATGGGGATTCGGGCTGAGGGAGAGGTGCTGATTATGAGCAGGATGAAAGGAGTGCAGGCCCTCTCCTCTGGAGCTGAATGGAGCTCGGTCAGCAGGCTGTCCCATACACCGACCTGCTCCATGCTGCTAGAACTTCATAAATTACCCCACTATTACCCTGGGGGGACACCGAGGGAGGACAGACAGGCGAGAGGGGGAGAGAGTGAAAGGGGACAGAGCAGAACCGGTTGCTGAGCAGACCATCGTCAGGAGTTGTAGGCATCGGGTCCAGATGTTAGCCTTCAGGTTGCTGGGACTCAAATGATGGGGACCTCCTTTGACTTTTCAGAGTAGAAACCACAAATTATTCATTTAAATTGAAAAATGCTGTTGTTGTTTTTTAGTAAACAGGAGTTTGATGGCTCACAGTAGTTTTATTTTTACATTCTAGGTTATATTGCTGCCTTTATTACTCTTTTCTACTAATGTACCTGTATATTTGTGTTTAACATGATCCTAGGGTTCCTCTTGGTGCTTCCTTCTCCACAACGATATTTTGGTAGGTGACGTCTGGTGAAAGAGGAAAATAGTGAAACACATTAAAAATGCTCATAGCAGTATTTGTGGAGCATGTTGATAAACCGAGCAATGAAAGGAGAGACTGCTGCTGAGTCTTTTAAATTAAATTTGTGGTGTGTCGAGCACCTCAAGGCGCATGCCATCTGGTTCCGTTCTCTTAAAGAGAAGGCTGAATTTCTGTATTGATGTTGATATCTCCAAAACTGTGAAACTTGCAGTCGGGGTGTAAACACACTAGAGGAACTGCACTGTGCAAGAGCACTTTTGATCACAAAATTTCTGTTGGTTTAACTCCTATGATCACTGCATGCTGTGTGTTATTAGTTTATTTCATTTTGGGATTATAGAGTTATGAATCACCCACTCTGTTTCTAATTTTGAATATTCAGTTTCTGTTATATTCAGCCTATTTTTGCTGTATTCCCATCTTACCCAGTGACTCTTTCCTCCTGTTTGTCCTGAAATTTCATGCTGAATTTGGAAAAACTGTGCAGCCCTCGACTCGGGGAATCAGCTGTTAAATCTTAAGCAGCCGGTCTCACTGAATTTATTTAAGGTGATTTTTGGTTGTATTTTTTGTATTTTACACTTTATCTGATATACATAGTATACTTGTTCTGTGTATTTGTACTAATCTGTGCAGCTAGTAGTGATTGTACTGTTGTCTGTCTTGGCCTAAAAACTCTTGCAAACAACATTTTATTTATTTTAAGAGTCATGAATAAAAAATAAAGTAATTGCACTGGGTTTAATGTTTTGTCTGTTTTTATTACTAAGGCTGACAGGTCTCAGGATTCGCAGTGAGGGACTTGGACATGTGTCATTAGGATTTTCTGCAAGCGTTTACATTCTATGTAATATGTGAATGTAAATATTTATGATAAATATGCTGATGTTTCTGCTGCAGAAATCAGGTCAAATGTGTATTTCTCTATTTAATAATACATTTTATTACCTGGCCAGGTGGTGCAGCAAATATAGGTGAGGCTTAATAGGCAGAAGGTATTCTTTAAGAGGGGGTGACAGCTTTCTGCAAGTCTTCCTTTTTGCACCCATTTTCACTTTAACATACATACATACATAAAACTTTCTGGTTCCCAAAAAAATGGTCCTTTACAAGGTAACTAAACAACAGATTTAACAAATAAATAAATAAACTTTTTATTGTTTAAAGCAGGCAGCACGGTGGCATGGTGGTTAGCACTGTTGCCGCACAGCAAGAAGGTCCTGAGTTCAATTCCAACATCAGGCCCGGGTCTTTCTGTGTGGAGTTTGCATGTTCTCCCCGTGTTTGTGTGGGTTCACTTCGGGTACTCCGGCTTCCTCCCACTGTCCAAAGACATGCAGCTTGTGGGGATAGGTTAATTGGGTAATCCAAATTGCCATTAAGTGTCACTAGGTGTGAATGTGAGTGTGAATGGTTGTCTGTCTCTGTGTGTTGGCCCTGCGACAGACTGGCGACCTGTCCAGGGTGTACCCTGCCTCTCGCACTATGACAGCTGGGATAGGCTCCCGCGACCCTGAAAAGGATAAGCGAATGGATGGATTGTTTAAAGCAGAAGGCACCTCTACGTTCCTTCTGCTTTAAAGGGTTGATCCAAAAATTATATTTATTAATTCAAATTATGATTTAGTGTCTCAGAAAACTTTTCTGCAGCAAGCCCCACAAGTGAAACTGAACCTGGGTAGCTTAATTATGTTTTCCTTTTTGTTCCTCTAAGCTTTGATAACATGTCATGGCTCAAAAGGACATAAAATTAAGTAAACGTGAGAATTGGCTTCAAGTAGTCCGAATGAGCTTAAAACATTTAAATACATTCCAATCAGTCAAAAAAGTCACACGCATGCTTACAAGCCTATACAGATGCTCACAAAGTGTATCTGTTTGCCATTGTGTTGGTCACACTTTCGAACAGTTGGCCGCTCACTGATGCATGGGGGGTGGCTTTGTGTCAGCGGTCTGCGCCCCCCCTCCCGTCCTGTCTCCTCCATCCCCCTCCATCCCCCTCATCTCTGCGTTATCATCTTGATAAAACTGGGGACCTGCTTTCCCAATAATCTCCCTCCCCGAAGCCCAGGCACGACTCCTGCCTTTCATCAGCACCATTGTTTCAGTGCGTTACCGCCGCTTGTGCTCCCTCACCACGGTAACACACTCACGCACCCCCTCTTCCTCGCCATCCCATCTGTGGATAGGCCTGCCATGTGTCTATTCATAAGGCTGCCGGCGGCAACGCCACTGTATGCGGAGAGTACATGATGCCGTCCTTTTGTGTGGGTCTCAGTCCTCAGCTACTTACCGCTGACCTCAGGGTCACTGCACACAATAACCTGAGTGTTGGTGGCCACTGGCTATCCTCATTGGCCAGTGATTGACGAGCCAATCAATGGGGTGTGAGTGTGCGTTGTGTGTCTGCGCGTGCACATGTGTGTAGTTGCTATACAGCCTCTGTAGGTCAGCTGAATGAAGCGTGTCTGTTTTGTAAGTATTGCTCTGTTGAAGGCATCAGACTAGTTAGTGACACACAATTGACTTCTTTTGGCTTTTAGCTTGATGTGGTGACATGAATAACTGCAATTTAACTCAATGAGCACACGCCTCGTCTGGACATTAAAAACTGTGAGCCCAGTGGAGTTGTGCTGCTATAACGTTAAACATCCTTGGGTCCAGGTTTATGTGTAGAAATTGTATCTTAGACCGCTTAATATTCTGGCATATGCTCCCAGGCTATCATTTTGATCTCATCAGTCACTCTTTTTACCCCCTGCCTCTTCCCTCCTTTCACGGCACACACAGACACATTCCCTCCAGAACCCACTCAAGGGCTCAGGTGGGCGATTAGGAGCAGACATTAAACCTCAATTCACATATGGCTGGTTGTGAATGCTGATGAGGAGATCTGCTGCCGTTTCCAAAGTGGCTGAAACATGGACAGTTTCCACTCCACTGTCTGATGTGTAACTGTGTCCACATGCTGACTGGCAGACACATGATATGAAGGACTTGCGCTGCTTGGCGATGATGATCTGTGCTCTGCTGATTAAAAATCAGGCCGTGACCCTGCAGTTTATGGACCTCCTGTTGTTTAACCAGTAGCGGGATGAAAAGGGATGGCGTTGTTGACCTGTCTCGATGATCTGAGAACCGTGTCGTGCTGCTGTCGCTGAATAGAGATGTTTCATATTCTGGCGTGGATGTCATTGTCCTCGTGAAATCATGTAAATGGGTCTCAACGTTTTTTTTTCATCTATTGAAGACACAACAGGTTTTCTTTGATAAGGACTGAACAGGAGTCAGTATTGAATGAGATGCCATGAGAACCTTATTACTTTACTGCCCATCGTGAGCTATAAGATCAGGAATCTAAATAACAACATGGCTGATGAATAAACAGAGAATTGAATGAGAGGCATACAGTGAAAGTAGACGCTGGATGGTGAGAGGCTGATTACACCCCATGATTCAATAGTTTAAAGAATCACCTTTAGCAGTAAAGTTACTCTTACTTTGCTTTTTTATGCTTTAATATACAGAGCAGTACAATGTTAACTCAATGACTACAAGGTGCTCAGGTCCTGAGTCTAAATCATCAGCCCTCCACCACCATGTTGACAGCTGTGTGCCGATGTGCTGTGTTTAGTTTTCTTCACATTTGGCAAACGATGACCAAACACTTCCTCATGGTCTCATCTGTCCAAATGACATTTTGCAGCCTAAGCCATGCTGCCATGTTCTTTTTAGAGAGAGCAGGCTTCCTTCTGCCAATCCTTTTAAATAAGCCATATTTGTTCAGTCTTTTTCTGTTTTTTGCAGTTTGTCTGAGCAATGCACAATCTGACTTTGAGGTCCATTAGCTGGGATGCGTTGTGTTAACACTCACCTGAATGCTCCAGACCAGCAAACTGCCAAAACCTCTGCTTTTATAGAGCTGCTCGGGCTGATGGCTCAAGTTCATTTCGTAGCAAGCAGCAAATGGCTGCTAATTACTTTTTGAATTCCTCTGGAAACATGTGTCTTCATGTTTTGGCTTATTTTTAGGACATTTTCTCATGTGGACAGTGGACACAAATGCAGACTTTAAGATGGAGTGGCATTTTTTTAAACTAACCTTTATTTAGTGAAGGTTGAATCCAACATCAGACAAAAATAAAGTTCTTAAAGAAAGCGGGGAACAGACCGTGTGACACAAAAAAGGAAAAGAAACAGTGAGCAGTTTGGTTTAACTTCACTTTTTTTTATATATCAGTGCAACATGTCGGTGTACTATACCAGTTCCTCACAGAAAAGACACCTTGCAGCTTTAGGGCCCTATATTTATTTGAAAGGGAAAGTACACTCTCTGATTTCTCCCTCACCACTAACAGCAACACGTCTGTTTCTCAGCTGTCACGCCAGCTCGCTGTCATATGGCCGCGTCGCCTCTCAGCAGCATGAGGGTGAGTGTAGGTTTACAGCATCTTTGTTATTGATATCATTCTTTGTCTCGCTTTTCCTGTCTCAGAGAGGAACAGGCCTCTAACTTTGGCCCTGCTGAGGGCAGCATTAAATATCAATACATGTTTACGAGGGCCCGTAAATACTCGATACAGAGAAGAAGCGGTTAAAGAGGGAGAACCGAGAACAGCATTTCTCCCATGTGGATGAAGATGGGGAACAGGGGTGGAGAAGGAAAGAAGAAGAAATGGAAATGAGACATAAATGTAAAGGAATGTAAAAAGAGCCCTACAGGGTGTCAGATAGCTACCCACCTGCTGCAGCAGCTGCTGGTTGTTCCTGTCAGCTCTCGCCATGTTCAGTTTCATAATCTTTTATGCAGTCTTTGATTTTTAGCAGTCATTAATTAATGATTTTATTTATGTTTACCAAGAAAGAGCACTGAGGAGTACAAAGGAGCCTTTTAAGTCTTCACTCTGCACCACTTTCCAACTAATCTATTATTCATGATGTGTTAATTTCTAAAATGATTTAAGGATTAGAGCGCTTGAATTGCTGTAGACTTAAAGGCAGAGTACGTAGCAAGCAAACAAAAGGTCCCATAAAAGTACAGCTCTAGTGACTGCGTGGCAGTATATTTGAAGGACAGTGGGCAGGAGGGGGTGCGCCCCAGCTCCAGCCTTTAAAAGATTAACCCTGAGCCCACAAAGGCGCAGGGGGCTGTGGGGCCAGGCAGGGCATGAGTGGGCTGCTCACTGGTTAAATATTGGCCCTCTTGGATCCCCAATCATTGTCTAGTTTGGAGCTTTACCCAAGCCCCTGTTAGCAGTGCAGACACATATCTTGGCAGCCGGAGTGAGCCGATACAAAGGCCATCGGTGCCCAAAAGGCAGAAATGGAGATGTATGGGTCCGGGGTGGGGTACTCGCCACGTGGGGCCCGTGGTCGTAAAGCCCAAAGCAGGACAGATTGGACAGCGGAGCCCCCCTCGATCCTCCTCTTTCTGTGTGTTTCTGTGATGTGACAGTGATAAACGGGACACGCAGCCTTCCAGAACAACAAACAGACACTGCCTCATTTCCCCAATGTGGGCGAGGGCAGGCATAAAGGAGGTGCCATCCCATTAGAGCCTGGACTCAATGCTGCTGAGGCTGAGGCAGCGAGGGAGGGGTTTTACTAGTGCACCGGACCACTCGACCACGGGCCTCCAGCTGAGAGGAGACAGCTCTGCTTTTTTGTTTTCTCAGAAAAGTGTCATAAAAAACTCGCCTTAATTGGTGCTCTATAAAATTTGCATCTCCAAGCTGATTAGATTTCCTCTCTCCTCAGTCGCTATTGTGCCTCTGAGTGACCCCTTCCTTGCCATTCACTTTTAGTCCTTTTCACAATTTTATTGGGCATCGGAGAAAAAGGAAACCCTTGTAAGTTTGTGCCCTTTGCCCTCCACTTCTCCCCTGCCTTTTGAGTTGACCGAGTCCCTTTGGAAACAGCTGCCTTCTGCTCGGCCGCCGAAAAGTAAACTCGTAGTTATACATTAAATTTTGTTAAACTGACTGGGAAGAATGGAACCGGTGTCAGTTTGTAACTATGTATCATTTTTGGTTCAAACTGCAGGGTTTTTGCCCTCTTAGAGCCAAAGTGAGTGACTGAAAAAGCCTCTGAATAGATTAACCACACTTCCTGAATGTAGCACCATTGTGTCTTGCAAAATTTAGAGTGCAAAAAAGTTTCCCCTTCAGCAAAAACCCTGTTTATAGACATGTCAGAGCAGCACAGACTGAAATATAATCCCATTAGCTTTGAATGGCAAGTCTATTACTCTGTTGCATAATGTGTCTGGCTCGGCATGGATAATCGCCATCTCAGTGGAAATGGCGGCGAGATAAAGGGATTTGAGATGCTTTGACGTCTTTATAGATGGAGTAATACGGCTGCTGGGATCATCAGCTTGCCCAGAAAAAGTTCGGGCTGTCTTCATTTTTCCATCTAAAATATCATCTTGTGCGAGTGATTCTTGACAAAAGAGCATCGCTGTGGGCCCTAATCACTTTACATCATTTTATTGGTTGAATATGCATTGTTTGTTGGGTTTGAAAAAAGGGCTACATTTTAAATTGCTAAACAGCAAGCAGTGCCCTTCTTATTAAAGCTTTAAAGATGTACTGAAATAAGCTTGTAGCCACAGGAAGATTAGGATAGATTATTTAATGTGTGCACACTCACAGCAAAGTGGACTTATTTCTGCCATAACTATTATCCAGTTAAGTGCTTTAAAGGGGAATTAATAGTAGTTTAGTTAGTTTTCCCCCCATTTTCTTTTAACCAAGGTCGGATATCCAAGCCAATATATAACCTGAGCAGTGGGTGGGGCACATGAAATAGTTAAAGGGTTACAATCTTATATGCATATTACGGAGAAAGTGCGGGTTAGAGAGTGGGAACGTATCCAGACATTGTGATGCAAAGGGCACAGGGGGGTTAAACCAGGTTCTACTCGGCCCCCTGACCCGACACCTCTTTGATGCTGCAGCCCTCAGGACGTGGGCCCCTGAGGGGGCTCAGCGTGGCGCAGCCCTGGGACCGGGCCGCTGCCACTGAGCCAGCGGGGTCCGGGGACAAGCTTTTGTCCCCAAAGAAAATGTACGTGGCTTTGGGTGGGGCTGGGGAAAGGTCACATACTGGGAACACGGGGAGAGAGAGGTGAGATCAAAACAAACAGACTGGGGAAACGCATCAGATCACTTTCTCAGCCGCTGGGTGGATGATACACGAACATTAACCTGCCAAAGGAGTTTGCTAGTTTATCATTAAATCCGCCTGCGTGAGACTGCAGTATGTCTACTGGCACCAGCTGACATACTTAATAACATTTTTTTTAAAGGTGGAAACACATAAAAAGGAGAAATCACCTCCTGAAGAATATTATGTTTAATACAATATTCACTGAACTGCATCTGCAGCTCAAAGTCACTCGCTTCATCATCTCCTTCAGCACAATTCAGGGCAAATCCTGCACGGATTAAATATCACACGCTCAACACTTGAAATTGATCAGAACCATTCAGATCAATACTGGCAGCTGCGTGGAAGTGGTTACTCACAGGAGGAGAGTTCTGGGGAAAAAAAGAAACTGCCAGACCTCCATCTTATTTAGTTACTTAAAAATCTTCCTTTTTTCTTGCTTTTCTTTTTATTTGTCAGGAAATCTCCTAAAAAATTATACATGGTAGATCTTTTATAACTTGTGGGATTTTTGTGACCTGATCATTTCAGCCCCTCAGTAGAAACACTGGTCTGTTAATGAACTGGTAAACTGTTGTTTCTGAGATGTTACAGCCTGCTACAGCACCACTTTCTCTTTGCCGCACAAACATTTCAAAAGTAAAGTTGTAAAGTAAGAAGGAAGACTGCATTTTTTCCTCTCATTTAAACAATAAAGTAAATAAGTCATCAGGAGCACGTTATCTTGTTGAAAGCAGCCCTCAGAACATAGGCACCCTGTGGGATCAATACTCAGAAAGAGTGTGATATTTAAACGATGCTCAGGTGGCACAAGGAGCCCAAAGTGTGCCGGGAAAATCCCCCACACCATTTCACTGCCAACAGTTTAAACCATTGTTACCAGGCAGGTTAGTTTCATGCTTTCATGAATCATGACGCCAAATTCTGACATCTGTACATCACCATCATCAGATATTGGGGTGCCGGTGTGAATTATAACTTCAGTTTCTTACTCTTACCTCACATGAGTGGCACTCAGTGGTTATTCTGAATCCTCTGTTACATCTCTTTTGCATTTTGAATCAGCACTTCTTTTTTTTTTTTACCAACAGACACAAAGCACAGACTGTAGAATTTATTGGAAGCACACATCACCTATATTCTGGGCCTTCCACTGTGAATGCTGATCTCTGCATCCTGGCTGCTACACTGCTGCCTGCAGCAGGAAATTAGCATTTAGTTTAGCCATAAATTTTACGGTCATTGCTGTGTTTTGAGAACTCATAAATCTTTAACTTCATAATTAAAGATTTACAGCTTCTAAGAAAACAAAACTTTAATACGTTTGAAGATATTTGTATCGGTTTGGGCAACTATTTCATTTGCTTGCAGATAAAGTCCTCAAGAGGTTTCTGATTGCTGTGATCAGTTGCAGGAGAGGAATCAGTTGACAGATAAATGAAAAAGCTACAGCCGGTATATTCTGTAATCCTTTAATAAATCAGCACACTGTGATTGTGCGATAAAGAAATCTCTGCTTTGGATGATTTTCATCCCCCCTAATCTTTCTAATTATCATCACTGTCAGTATACTCATCTCAATTTTAAGGGAACAAACTCAACATAAGCTGTTAATTTTTAATCTGATTCAGATTCTCTGTACACTAGAACTGTGCCTGTTTGGCACATTTCAGAGGCAGCAAGCGCCTAAAGGGGCAGAATTTTAAGGAATTTATGCGCCCTCTAGTGTTAATACTCAAACTGCTTGAAGCACCCTTAAGTGCTCCATACTGACATTTCATCATATGGGGCTTAAATAAGACAAGGCTCGAATATAAAGGTGTTATATCATAATGCAATGCAATATTCTTTTTCTTCATTGTACAAACAGGCCATTTTACAATAATAATAGTAACACTCAATTTAAGGTTTATCAGATTCATGATTTGAACCACACACACACTCATGCGCACACTCCCATCTCAGACGTCTCAGTGCTCCGCTGAAGGCTAAAGCAGTCATGTAGGATAGATTGAGTGCATTCACGTCACTCATTTCCACTCGCTCCATGAATATTGCAGTGGTGGAGACAGCTGATGAGGCACATTTGGTTGTCAAGCTGAGAGGCAGGCACATGGTTACATAAGAGCGCTGTGGATGAGGATGTCTGACAAGCCTGCCTTTGAAGAAAGTACTCTATCCCCATCGGCAGCTTCACCCACTGCTCGAGTTAATTGACATCCTCAGGGGGACCTGAATTCATCACCTTGGCAGAGCCCTGCTATAAAGATGATGTGCAGGTATAATGGAAAAAACAGTACGTTAAAGATCTTTCTGGGGCCCCAAGGTTTAATATTGTAAGTGTTGTAACCTGTATGCATTTTACATGTTTATTTTTTTATGTAAAGTTTGTGCAGCTTTGCAACAGTTTCAGCCAACTAATAGATCACATGGTTATTTATAGCAGTGATTTCCAACCATGGGAGGTTCAAAGGAGACACTACAACAGGTGCCATGGAGGGCTTGGGTAGCTTAGCTCAACTAATCTGAAAATAATAATAATAATAAAAATAAAGAACAGAATTTTGTTTTTCTATTTTGCTCTTTATTCTGATCTTTTCTCCTATTTTCTCTGCCTTTCTCTTTTCTCCCTGCCTGTCAGCTCTGTTATCGCTAAATTGTACATGTGCTCACGTAAATAATAATAGAAATGAATGAAGAAAGAACATTAAAGAAAAAACACTTATATAAGGAGCTACAGAGAGTTTATACGGCTCCTTGTGGAAAAGCAAAGACAGTTGGCACAACAGTGGTTGCATTCAGATGGACAAAAGAGACTAAAAATAAAAAACAACTGAATGGACCTCTGTAAGTTTCAGTAAAACGTTATTGTTAAACACATGAAGCTGTATAAAATGATAAAAACATAATGGATTGATGTGTGATGATACAAGGATGGATGAAAATGTTCAAAACCACTGATTTCTGGGAAGATAAAAGTTAACATTGTTGAGATACTGGCTCTTCCTTTAATTTCTGTTTTTGCATTTACATGTCACCCTCTTTTTTCTGATATTTCTACAGCTAATATATGTGCCTTTTCTATATTTAATAGGATTGGTGTGCCCCGAGAAGTGGTCCTGACCGAGGCCGACATGTGCCTCCTTAATCATTTATGAGAGTTAATGCAGAGAGTGAGCGTGAGCAGCAAAAGCTGCTCCCCCAGGAGACCTGCGGGCACAAGGAAATTACAAATCAGCCGTACTATAAACCACGCTGCCAGCAGGGACGAACGGTGGACTGCACCGGCGTGCCTGCCTGCCTGCCTGCTTCCTCTTGTGCGTGCATTAAAGAAATGCTGTTAAACCTTGATAGGCTGAACCTCCTGTTTGTGCGCTAACAGGCCTACAGCGGGCTTTCCAGGTGCTAATGACTTGCATTTCTGATTACAGAACACCGGCTGAAAGTTCTCTGTAAACAACCCGACTTCCCCTTGGAGTTGTTTTTTTATTCCACGTCGCTCAGTGTTACTTTTATTTATGTAAGACGAGTTAAAACAGCAAATAAGTTTCAAGAAGTCCTTCAACATCATTCAGCCAAGTTCATTTTTTTCTCCATATCAGATCACAGTCACACATCCATAACATCCACCTTCACAGTGAAAGTACATCCCTGACAAAACCTGAGCCGCTCTTCCTGGTGAGAGCAGTAGTGGATAATAGGCTCACACTCATATTTAGGTGGTAAATTGTCATATTATCACCCACCATTTTCCTAAAAATCCTTAACTTTGGGGAAAACAGAGGAAGCCCCTTATTCTCCTTTCCCATCTCACATACCTCGCCTCCTGCTCTCGCTCTCTGAGAAGTAATTTAATGCTGCTGCCAGTTTATTCTGCGAATAAAAGAGACGAGGAGGAGGACAGGAAGAGCTCGAGGGGGGCTCATGATTGTGTTAACTTTGTCCTTCCTTTTTATTTTTTAAGCATCTTTTGTGCTACATTACAAAGGCCCAGAGCTATTGAGGACATCGTGATCACAGCTCCGGGTGCTGCCAAACAACAAATCCACATTACTCTTGACCTTCAGCGGCCAAAATGGAACTCATCTCAGAAACCCTTAAAAGATCCTTAAAATTACACCAAATAAAACGGACAGACAAGGACAGAGGATGTAAAACGCTCTGTATCAGTCATCACTCCCTGACCTTAGCCTGAGTCTGTCTGGGGCTGTCTGAACACAGCCTGACAGAAAAGGTAAGTTACTGATTAATGATATTTCTCAGCCTCAGTGGAATATTCATCTGTGTACAATCTTGTGCTTCCATCAGCACTCTCGCCCTGGCTCAGCAATGTCCCCATGACTTTGCAGAACCCTTCCAGACTTCAGGATCATCTATTTTATGGTGCGTTTTGACTGAGCAAACATTACACACAGTTTCATTGACCTCAAGGAAGAAGGACCAGAGGGAGGTGGAGATATTTTACTGGAGCAGCCGTAGCTTGTGTGCGTTTTTTGTGCATGTGTTTTGCACATGTGCATGCCCGGTTTACATGCACACTCATTCCAGGCTTTTGTAGTGCAATAAAACACAAGGCTCCTGTGAAATGTCTCCCCTGTATTATCCACAGTTACTGCCAGGGGGAGCTGTGGCTCTCCAATCCAAGACAGTATGAGCAGCATGTGGTACTGTGAGCAGATCAAGCATCAGCATCAACCCTGCAGAGTTACATCCTTTTCTGTGTACTTTACATTCAAGCAACAATCAAGTATTTGATTACAGCATGGATAATTCTCATTTCTTACTGCGTTAATTGGTAGGATGACAGAGAAGTGCATGGAGAGCGAGAGAGAGGAAGCTTCCAAATCAAGTATGTCTCTGTGGGAGAGTTAAATGCCTGAAAAACACCCAGTGGTGCAGCAAAGCCACGGGGCGTCCCTAGAGACCGTTTAACCTGCAGTGTGTGTAGAAGGAAGTTGTCAACATACCTATGAGAACAAAATAAAGTGTTTCACAAATTCATCACGACATCTGTCAGAAAGTTGTTAAAAACTAACATATATATATATATATATATACACACATGTGTGTGTGCGTGTGTGTTTGCGTGCGTGCGTGTGTGTGTGTGTGCGCGTGTGTGTTTATTTGTAAGGCAAATAACAAGCTGGATATGTGTTTTTATACCCACATTTGGGCCGGCACACTGGACATCTCTGAGTAGTCAGAAATGAATCAGGCACAACATTCAACCACGTCTTTATCAAGAAAAAAAAACAATGTGCTTTAATTTTTTCTGTTTTTCTGTAAAGCAGTACATTTGAATATTTATGGACAACAAAATGATATTTTAGCATTAAAAATCTAATTTTAATTTTTAAAAAACATAAACATATTGATGGATTAACAATTACAGAAACAGAAAAAATCATCTTGGAAATTTATTTAGAGCAGCTGTGGCATAAACCTCACGCTAGACCGCATGGGTCGTGCTATAAAACCTTTGTAGTTTTACAAAACGATTATGAAAGAAAAAAGAAATGGGAAAATGTTACAAGGTATAATTAATTCCTTGGGGAAATTAAATTTGGGGAAAATTACCAAATAAAAGAGACAACAGATTTTGCATTTTATTTATTTATTTAATTTTTTTCCCTCTTTTCTTTCTTTCTTCTTTTTTTTCCACTACAGTATTTTGTGTACACTAACACAGGGTTGGACATGTTACCATAAAGACTTTTTCCAAATCATCTCCACTCACTAATTAACATGTGTTTTTTAGATGTCTGCATGTGTAAAGGAGACAAGTCCAGCTTTGATTGACAGCGATGTCATCTGCATGGTGGAGGCTTTTATAGCCAGACGTCTTCTGTATGGACAGCTTGTGCACAGCAAAAGACACCAGGGCTGGCTAAAGAAACGCTCCAAAGACTCGGTCAATGCCGACGTCCACTGGTGCATTATCCATCCAAAGCAGTTAGAGAAGTATCCCAGGGATAGACCATGCTGGGAACTGCAGTTCAACAAGCTACCACCCACTGTGAGACGAACCTGTGCCAAACACACCACAGTGCAGCACAGGCAGCCACACAATCACAACCACTGACTTCCAATGGTCTTACTCTTCCAGACTACGTGCTGCGAGACTGAAGCTGCAGAGCCACGTCACAGCTCACAGACAAACCATATAAATGACCGAAAGGAGAACTGCATCCATACGAATGAATAATATTGCATGGTTTTATAGGAGTCAACAGTTTTTCTACACACCCAGTGGATTTCATCAATAATGAATGAGGATGTATTTTGCTCCCTTTCTATAATTTCTTCTACTTCTTGGTTATTATTTCAGATCCTCCACTTCCTGCTCTTTTTTGTTTCCCATCAGTGTCGTTTCTTGCTTAAGGGGTCTCACCATGAAAACATTTATACTGGATCTACACTGAACAAAAATATAAACGCAACACTTTTGTTTTTGCTCCCATTCCCCATGGGATGGACGTAGAGACCTAAAATTCATTCCAGATACACAATATAACCATCCCTCCCAAACAGTGGTCACAAATCAGTCCAAATGTGTGGTAGTGGGCACATCTGCTATATTGAGATAATCCATCCCACCTCACAGGTGTGCCACATCAGGATGCTGATCTGACATCATGAGTAGTGCACAGGTGTACCTCAGACTGCCCACAACAAAAGGCCACCCTGGAATGTGCAGTTTTGTCTCACAGCAAAATGCCACAGATGCCACAAGCAATGAGGGAGCGTGCAATTGGCATGCTGACAGCAGGAATGTCAACCAGATCTGTCGCCCGTGCATTGAATGTTCATTTCTCAACCATAAGCCGTCTCCACAGGCGTTTCAGAGAATATGGCAGCACATCCAACCGGCCTCACAACCGCAGACCTCGTGTAACCACACCAGCCCAGGACCTCCACATCCAGCAGGTTCACCTCCAAGATCGTCTGAGACCAGCCACCCAGACAGCTGCTGGAACAATTGGTTTGCACAACCAAACACAAACTGTCAGAAACCGTCTCAGGGACGCTCAACTGCATGCCCGTCGTCCTCATCGGGGTCTTGACCTGACTCCAGCTCGTCGCCGTAACAGACTTGTGTGGGCAAATGCTCACATTCGATGACGTCTGGCACGTTGGAGAGGTGTGCGCTTCACGGATGAATCATGGTTCACATTGTTCAGGGCAGATGGCAGCTGAGAATGTCCCAGTTCTTGCATGGCCAGCATACTCACCGGACATGTCACCCATTGAGCATGTTCGGGATGTGCTTGACCGGCGTATACGACAGCGTGTACCAGTTCCCACGAATATCCAACAACCTCGCACAGCCATTGAAGTGGAGTGGACCAACATTCCACAGGCCACAATTGACAATCTGATAGACTCCATGCGACGATGTGTTGCATGAGGCAAATGGTGGTCACACCAGATACTGACCGGTTCTGGGTCCCCAGACCCCCAATAGCGCAAAAAACTGCACATTCCAGGGTGGCCTTTTGTTGTGGGCAGTCTGAGGTACACCTGTGCACTACTCATGATGTCAGATCAGCATCCTGATGTGGCACACCTGTGAGGTGGGATGGATTATCTCAATATAGCAGATGTGCCCACTACCACACATTTGGACTGATTTGTGACCACTGTTTGGGAGGGATGGTTATATTGTGTATCTGGAATGAATTTTAGGTCTCTACGTCCATCCCATGGGGAATGGGAGCAAAAACAAAAGTGTTGCGTTTATATTTTTGTTCAGTGTAATAGCATAGCGAGTCATCAAAGATGGCCAGTACCAGAGCTAGCCATGAGCGTCCCTTCGCCCCTCAGGGATGAGTTTGCCACAGTTACTGTAATCTAAGATAGGTCTCAGAGAGATTGTGTGTAAGATGAAGCTGCCTTGATTCTTTTTCTTCTTCTTTTACACCAGAAGACCAAAAATGCACAAAAACACAATGAACCAGAAACATGTGATCCTGTGCAGCTAAGAAATCGTCCTACTACTGTGTGTATTTAGTGCCGGAGCATTTTTGTATCACAAATCGAACGTTCCAGCATCTTTTCCCTTCCTGTGCGCATGACCCTGACCTTTGACTCTGCTGCCTGATGAGCAGTTCACTGAAATCTTTTGCTGCAAACACACTTTGGATTTCTGAATTTGCACCTTGTCTCTGAAATTGTGCATTTGAGTTCTCTGGATGCAGGTTGATGCCCATCTGCTGTATGGTTTTCCAGACATCAACACATGTAGTCCGTGACCACAGGTGGTTGTTACAAAGGGCAGGTGTTGACTAAGAACATCCAACATATTGAAATATGAGTCTGGAAGTACTGCTTGGGATATTAGCTCAGTTACCCATTACCCCAGATTCCTGTCTTTGTGTAATGAGTCTGTTTTCGACAGTTTGGGGTTACAGGCTAAAAAAGATTTGCAGTCCCCAAAGTAGAAACGATTCATATGAATGAGCGTAGATAAAATTATTTATAACTGTATGACACTAAAAGAAGAGTCTTATAGTTATGGGAAGAAGATAAATAAGGCCCCCTGTACACAACTTTTCCACTTTTATACAAGTTTAATGTGTCACACGGTAAGCTTTACAGAAGCTGGCAGGCAGATCAGATCTGTGTGTTTATATTTAGACAGCAACAGAGTGAATAAGCTTATTTCCCAAAATGTAAAATGAGTTTAAAACTGTACTCTCATACAGCAGAAGGACAGATGTATTGCACAGCTGTTGTGTTAGATCACATTACTTGTAGGCAGTAGGAGATTTTCTAGCCTGCACAGCTTTTGGTCAAAGCAGTGTATACGTTTATTAAAGTTTCTGTGGCTCTGAAGCGCAGCACAGATATCTCTTTGGGGATTAAACAGATTCAGCTCCCTTGGCGTGAGCTGCTTTCAGTGCCTGCAGTGGCTCTTGGCATTGATCTGTATGTTCCCCAGCTTTACACGGGGCCGCTCGCGCCTCATAAAAATCCTCCTCACGCTCTCGTAATGTAACCAGCCCACTACGCTGTAGCTCTGTTTTTATGAGCCTGTTAAAGAGAGGGCTTTTACGCCTTCCCTGCACCAGCTCTTCACATTCACTGAAAGACAACAAAGAGCAGATTTTGGAGGGTAAATTGAATCACAGTTTAATGGAAGCATTTTTATTTAAGGTTGAAAACAGCAGGGCAGGAGCTGAGGGAATCAAGAGAGGGTTTGTAGATTGTCAAAAGATTAATGTATTCAAAGCCTGTTTAACATTTCATGTATCACAGATATCTAGTCAAAAATTCAATTTCATATATTCGTAAAAGCATTCTTCCGACAACAGGCATGCATGGCATTCCTGATTACAGATGTCCACAGTTATGTTGGAGATATCGGCAATGTGAGTTGTGCCTTGTTTCAATTCCACTTCCAGATATAATTATTTCCTCACTGCTCAAAATTCCAATTCACAGTATCTTTATTCACCCCAGTTCAAGATTGCATTGCCTATCTGAGACATCTTAAATGAGCTTTAAATAGTCTGAATGTTTTCGATAGCAGCTTATGGCAATTTGTTTTTGCATTTTCACCAATTGGAACATTTCTGTTACATCTGTGTATTAATGTTCAACATTACATCGTATTCACAAAGCAAAACAAACTCAGTTGTAACATTTTTGTAGGTTCCCACGCGGAGAAGAAGTCAAAAACTAAGCTCTCCTTCACCCCAAATTCCTTGATGATGAGCTTTTTCTCAATATTTTGAGGTGAAATTGGGCTATGGAGCCGTCTGCGCACAAAAGAGGGGATCCTGTCGATAACTGGATTACTCTTTTACCTCTTGGTATCAGCTCTATAGTGCAGTGTGAGCAGTGGTTTCAACAAAGACAGAAGTATACTGGGCATCTGATCTTATCGGGATTCTTTCTTTTTAGGCACCCCTGCAACAGGCGTTGATCAACAGCTCCAAAAACTTGCCAACAATGCCAGAACTTCTACCAGATGTCAGGGTGACTGCGGCTCAGGATGTAGAGCAGGTCCGCTATTAATCCTTGGCATGCAGAATGGGTTTGAGCATGATACTAAACTTTGAGTTGCTCTTGATGTGTTCAGTGGAGTGTGAATGTGAGACTGTGATATACAAAGCACTTAGACATAAAAAAGTGCTTCTATGAATGTATGTATGAACGGGTGAATGATGTTTAAAGCACGAGTGCTTAAGCAGAAAAGCGCTATATAAGGCCCAGTCCATTTATGGTAAATGGTAAATGGCCTGTATTTATATAGCACTTTACTAGTCCCTAAGGACCCCAAAGCGCTTTACATATCCAGTCATCCACCCATTCACACACACATTCACACACTGGTGATGGCAAGCTACAGTGTAGCCACAGCCACCCTGGGGCGCACTGACAGAGGCGATTACCTCGTTATTACTGTGCTCAGTTGGCCAACCAACTCCTCCAACCTGAACATTGCAGATAATAAACATCCACCCCAAAATACAGATGAGCTGAAGGCCTCCATCAGTAACACCTCTGTGCTGCATTGATGCAGTGATTCATGTCAAACAAGCCCCAACAAACTACTGAGTATATAAGTAATCTGTTTTTAGAAGTGCATCTTTTTTTGAGTGATCTTAAATACTCTAATAATTTAATATACTGAATTTCTTGTTTTCATGAACTATCATAATCACAATTAAAGTAAAACAAAGGCTTGAAAATTTTCACTTCACATACACTAAAAAAACAAACCAACTGTTCGCCCTTAAAAACAGGAAGCAATCATTTTAAAATGCAACTGGAAAAAAAATTAAAGGTTTATTTATTAAATTATTCATTATTCAAGGAAATGCTGGAAAGAAACTGATCAAATTCTATTAAATATCAAGTTTTACATTGTACTTTTGTAATAAAATTACAGGGAAAATTGACATCAAATTACTTAGATGTAAATAGTTTTTGAGTGTAGAGTAAATACAGAATATACAAATGTTTCCCTTTTGAATTATATTTTTTAAAAAAACAATTCTTCATCATATTTTATGTTTTTGAGATGCACTAACAGATGCACCAGAACTTTATGGATTTTAGGACTCATTCCTTCAATTGTGTCAGGGTCTGTGTGCGGAGAGGAGGATCCAAACACAGGACTCGAACACTGAATTGTAACTCAAATAACCTCAGCTTTATTTGCTGGCAGAAAACAAACATAAACTGAGCAATGGTACTGAACACGAAAATACTGAACACGAAAACACACAGGCATAATCCGAAGGCACGACGCGACACCGAGCACAGGAAAACACAGGGCTAATATACACAGGGTGGTAATCAGGGAATGGGCAACAGGAGGGAGACACAGCTGGGAGAAATTGGACTAACGAGACAGGGGAGCAGTAGGACTGAACACACTCACATGAGACACAGACCTTCACAATAAAACAGGAAACAAGAACCCACTAAACAAAGAGGCAGACAGAGAGGCAGACAGACTATAACACATGCAACTCAAACAATTCATGAAACAACAAATCCTTAAACACGGATAAACAGAAAGATGAAACTCATCATCATCATCACCACCACCACAAGCACTACAAGAGAATAAGAAAACAATCCATAATGCAAAAACACACCAAAATAACTGAAACACAGATTCATCATAAAACCCAACAAAGCACCAGAGAAACATAAAGAACAATCCATCATTCAAAAATAAACCAAAACATAACAACTCAAATACTGGGTCAAACTGACACATGCTGTGCTAAGCTAGTATCAATTATGATATTCATGAGAAATAATTAAAAACCAATCAAGATGTTGTTTATCTGATTTTATCTGATTATGCAAACTGTTTTGACTGGTCAAAACTAGATTACAGATATATATAGATATTTAAATAGTCAAAATGATGTTATTATAAATATCCTGAATACAATCTGCGACTGGGCAGAACGTAATTACAGCTGGTGAAAAGGACATTGTTGATATCTATACTGTAAATTACAGATTGACTCATAAACGACTTGCATAAGACAGAGGAGCTGAGCCATTGTAATATTAGGTGGCGAGTTAGTGCAGCCGTGTGTGTCTTGCAGTGGCCTCGTGCCAGCCAGCCAGAAAAAGAAACAGTGAGCTCTGCTCTCATCTTCTGTTGTTATGGTTCAGTAATTCTCTGTCGTGCTCCATATGTGCTTGCAGAAGCCTTAAACTATAAATCATGGATGCCTGTACTGCAACTGTTAAAAGGAAAGTGTCTTACGTGCATTAATGTTTTCATGATAAACAGGCATGTGCTCAGATCAGACACCAGCAAATGGGCCCCAAGCTTTGAATACACTTCAGCTGCTGCGGCTCATATCACAGTCACACTCTGGGCACCTGGGTGGAGTGTAACGTATGAGGTCATCATGGCAGCTTCGGAAAAGTGTCATTTATATCAGAGTGCATGGAAAGCAGACATTAACAGCAAGATTTCTGACTTTGTTTGTCCAAAGTAGATACAGAGGGATTACTCGTGTCATTATTAAGGAATGAGCGATTTGATGAACTGGGAAATATGATAATCCCTTTGCCACCCCAAAGATAGGATAAAATGATTTCCAGCATATTTTTGTCCTCAACATGGTTACATCTATAGAAAAATACAATATGTAGATGGGATGCAGTGTAACTGTTTCAATGTGAACCGAATGAACGGTACTCAAACTGGCGTGAAATCATGAAATGAAAAATGCAGTCCTCCACCAAGGTTAATGCCTAGTCTTTGAATTTTTAAGCCAGTGACCCATGACAATTTCAAGGGGTTCTGCCTTTGACCATGCTTCATTTTTCCACCATGTTTCATGAAATTCATGAAACTAGGCATGGCAGACGGACTGCACTGAACACAAACTTGAAGGGAAGGATTTTTCCTCTGCGATTATTGATTGGAGCTATAAAACATCAGAATCCACTTTAAAACCATTTTATTTATATAACATAGTAGCTATTTCTGATGTTTAAGGGGACCTAATCCACACGAGCCACAAGCTCAGGCTTCAAAGTATTTCTCTTGGATATTTGTATAGTTATACAGAATATAGCCTTAATGTGGTCATTGAAGCCCCACCCACATGCTGTTCAAACAGTCTGTTTATAAGAGAGCAAATCAGAAAAAGCTAAAACATTTAAAAGTTGAGTCCATAATTAAAAATTTGCAGCAGGAACTTCACCAGTTTTCCTTAAGAGACCCTATGAGGGGCATTTACCCCAGACAACATACCCCAGGTTCACTAGAGCACACAAACACCCACGACAGTAAGGTGGTGATTCATGGTGATTCTAAAGTGAGGGGTTTCAGGCATGACCAACTGGGAGCAGACCTCAGGGCAGACTCGGGACATGCTGGTGTCTCTCTGCTTGCTTGGGAACACCTCAGGGTCCCACCAGAAGAGCTGGAGGAGGTGGACGGGGAGGGCAAGGTCTAGACACTTCAGCGTACGTTGTTGTACACGCAGGCAGCTCCAGTGCAGAGAACTGTGACATCTTCAGCTCTGTTTGTGTGAGAGCGAGAGAAGAAGGACAGCAGCACTTGGGGGAAGAGCTCTCGAGCTTATGAGCAAAGTGTCCCGGGAGAAAATTGCTTGTATGTGTAGACATGAGTAGCCCATACAAAATGTTGAAGTTTTGTGGGGTTAAATATTCCTCAGTAGAAGATTACTGAGGCTTAAGGAGAAATACAAGGATTTTGTAGTACAACCGTGACCTTGTGTCTTTGCTAAACGAACTGTTAAAACAGGACTTAATCATTTCAGGGTTTATTTAGAGCAGCTAGCATGCAGGAAAACCCACTTTTTATTTGTACATTACATACGTTTCCAATAAATATGAAGCCCACGGTGATGCTACAGATTTATAAGGCGGTAGTGGGTGGAGGTGAGAAAACCAATGGAAAATCAGACACAACAGAATGTCCCACAGGTGAGTGGGTTAATTGAACAAGTCTTTTGCAGGCAGCACTGCCTACCAGGATGAGAAAGAAACCTCTAAGTTCTGTTTCAGCAAAGGAGGCAACAAATCCCAGCAAGCCTCAGAGAAAGGTGTCCTTTTTCTTGTAACATTGAACAGTTTGGTTGCTGCAAATATAACAGAAACAAGTATCAAAGCTGAATATATGATCAAACAATACAACCTGCCTCTTTTAAGTTACCAGTAATAGTGGGGAGATTTCAAATGGGATGCTAATTAGGAGGTCGGTAACACTGCAAACCCATGCTCAATAATGATATAAGGCACTAATAAGGTGTGACTAAAAACACTGAACCTGGGAGCCATTCAAGGCTTTTGTCAGTGCAGGGACATATTAGGCGTTCAAAGGAATGTGAAGCAGCTAAATTACTCTATTAGGCAAAGTGATAACAGAGTGTTGTTGGTGGATTCGCTCACTGGACCAATGCCTGCGGGGAGTGAACGCCTTGCTGGGTCTCCACGGTGATGAGAGGAAGAGTTGAGGTATCCATGGGAGACGGTGGGTGTGAAGGGATCCCCGGGGAGTGCGGAGGAGGAGGAGGTGAAGGAGACCTTAATATCTATACTGCTACATTTTCAAAAACCCAAAGGAGAAAACAAAACCATGGGAAGAAAAAAAAACGTCACACCGTTTCTGTTTCACATTTTAATGGAAAGAATACAAACGAGAAATGAATGCTTTGGAGTTCTTCGCAGGCACTGAAAGTCATTAAAACTGTTGAACTTATAATACGTCATGTAAGGTGGCCGTGTCGAGACCTCTGTTGCTTCCCTGAAGCTAAACTTACACATTTGTCTTTTCTGTCAAGCTGAGAGCAACAAATTCAGCGCAAACATTGGAATTTATTTTGGTCCACCTGTAGGAGGTTCAATGAATTGTTAGATCACTCCAATAGCTTACATCATACTATGAAGTTGATATGACCGGAGACCCTGTACAGATAGCCTGGTCACTTCCATTTATTCCACAGGGTCCTCCCGGCCACTAACCTCCTGTGATCAGTGAGATGACTTTGAATGTCCCTCGCAACCGATGTTTCCAAATATTTAATCTGGAAACAAAAATGGGAAAATGCCTTGCATGCTCAGAAGTTAGCAACTTGTCAGTTACCCTAAAGCTTAACATCATTTTAATTCCTATCAGGACCACAGTTTACAAAATGAACTTCATGTTCATGATGTATGTAATCCATTTTCTTCTGCTTATCCAATTCAGGATCACCACAGGATCACAGAACTGTCACGGGCTGAGAGGTGAGGTACTTCCTTGGCAGGTCACCAGCCTGTTACAGGGCTAATGCTGAGAGACAGACAACCATTCAAACTAACATTTCACGTATGGACAGTTTAGAATCACCAAGTAACTTAACATGCATGGATTTGGACAGTTTTAACCCCAAGTACCTGGAGATGACCCACACAGCCACAGGGAGAAAATGCAAACTCTACAAGGCTCCAGCTGGTGGACTCATACCCAGGGCCTTCTTGCTGTGAGGTGGCATTGCTAGTCACCACATGTCTATGCTACCCAACCTCATGCTGTACTCAAGACCATGAACTCATGGTCATAACTCAAAGGAGCCAAGGGCAATTTCCCCTTACATTACCGTTCTTTTACAAACAAAGCACTTCTATCAAACCCAAACCTGCAGTTCCTTGACTGGCCACCTGAGGCTAGTTCCACAAGCAGATCATTTCCCATAGACTCCCATGTTAACTGGCCACATTTACAGCATTAAAAACATATTTACAGGTTGGTACAAAAGTGGTTTTAACATCTGTGGATGGTTTACATGTTCGTAAAAACTTTGAGGGGGGTGAATTTTTTAACCACTCATCTACATCTACAGTATCACCAATGATAAATGAGTTAGGGCTGTGGCTCAACGATCAACAGGTATCTGGACGCAGGAAGCTGGAACTTCTGCTCATCCACATCTTCAAGTCATTAAACTGTCTCAGCTGTCCTACGTCATGCTGGCTATGCCCATGTTCTATACAGAATTGCCCCCTGCTGGCCATTAGAAAGAATCACTTCACTTTTCAGACCAGGATGTAACATCAGTGTTTTATACAGAATCTGTTGCATTAGTAAACTGTTAAAACATTGTCAACATTTTTTGTAATTTCAAATTGGATTTCATTATTTAAGCCTCATTTTGTTCATATCTGCTGTTTAGCACAGGATATGCATTGTGCAGTTTAACAAAGAGTTGTGTTTTGTTTCTAAAAAGCGCTGTCTACAACCTCTTGATGGGAGCAAAGAGAGTAAATGGTAAGGTTTTAGTTAGCTTAATAGACTGAGAGCACTGCAGAGCTTTAAATACTGTCTGTGTTTATTTACATGTTCACATTAAGCTTTATTTATCCTCTGACTCATCACAATACCATCCCTTCTTATAGCACACACACTCATCAGCGGTTTTGTCCCACTCTCCCTTGTAGTCTTGTGTGCGTTGGTAGTGGTTTGGGTATAATTGGCTGCACTGTGTGTTTGTGTGGTTTCTAATGCTCTCCGGAGCACTGAGCGGTCAGCTAAGTCAGGGTTCATTAGTGAAGCAGTGGATCCACCATATTCCCTCAAGCATCTGCAACTTCTTCTACTTTGCTCTGTTTCTGTCTTTCCCAGAGTTATTATAGCGTTGTGTTTTTCTTCCACTTTAGTTTTTATTTTGTTGCATTATTTTCATTCGTTTTTTTGATTTTGTAGTTTTGCTTTCAATTGAGTTTGGTTTCATTTGAATATGTTGCCAGAAGTGGGGCTTACTTCAGCTTAGAAGTAATTAACCTTTGAATTCAATCCAGGTCTGGATCCGTGAAGCTTTGTAAGGATTCTTTATCACTGAAAGATACTATAGCACAAAATTCAATTTGAGTCATATCTTCACAAATACAATACTGTGCAAAAAGCCTTGAGCCAACTCTCAATTCTTTATATTTTCTAGGAAAATGGGAAATAGGTGGAGCTATTCATTGAAATGTGCACATGGAAAAACAGGAAATAAGGCAACAACGGAGGTTTTGCGGTTGTAACAAGCTTGAAAGTCAATATTTGGTATGACCTTTATTGTTCAACACAGCCTGAACTCTGTTGGGCACTTTCTTGTAAAGTCGTCTTTAGGAATAGTTCTCCAGACTCCCTAAAAGATATTCAAAGCTCTTCTTGGGATTTTTCTGCTTTTTGCTTTGTTCCCTGTCAAATTGATCCGATATGAGCTGATCTATGACTGATTGTGTTTTGTTGTGTGCTTTTTTTTATCCAGGTTTGCTTGTAATGTATTGACAGTGTGTTTGGAAAATCAGTTCTCATGTAATTTGGCAAAGCTCAGCAAATTCTCACATTTCCCTTTGTTATTCCCTTTTTTACGACAGCTTATTGACAGTCATCCTTCCATTGAGAACATTTCAGATGAGTCTTCAGCGAACAGTAGATGGATCATCTGAGTTTCCTCACACTCCATAAGGTGTGGATCGAGCCTTGTTTACAGTATTGTAGATTACACACATTCAGATCCAACTGTTTGTGTCCACATTATTCTGACTGGATTCTAAAAACAGTTTCAGTTCGATGTGTGGATTCTGACCTTTTATTAAACCACTTCTGATCCCTTAAACACACCATATCTTGCTCCAGCAGGGCCAAATCAGGGTCATTGCAATTTTTTCCCCCCATCCTACTAAAAGCAGTAAATACTGCTTTCTGTGGTAATGCCCACCTATGTCCTATTACTACTTTCTCATTTTCAGAGATAAGGATGAGATGGAGAGAGTCCCAGAGGCTCCGCTCTTTTCCCACCACCTCTCTGTGATGTGCTCCGGGTGATGGATGAAGTGAGCCTCATCCAAAATCAGAGAAAATGAAGCTTTCATTAGACAACATAACCAAGCAGTTGTGAGCCCTCTCCTGAGTCCTTCTCTCCCAGCCAGCACTCAGACACATTACCTGCACCCAGACAACACAGCCTTTTAGATGAAATCAATGTGTTGTTCTCTCGCAGCCACCTCTGCACTTTCACACACTGAACCTCGACTCAATTTCCAGGACTGTCTGCAAGTGAGAAGGAAGTGACTGTTAAAGTAGCTGCTCACTGGTTTCTCCTGTGAGAGGGGCTTTGATGTCCTTCCGCTGCCTATTTTAGGAAAGAAAAAGATGGAGAGGAGAAAAGACACCAGGGAAATGAAACCTAACTGCATATATGGTCAATGATTATTGATTTATCTCTTGAGATCACTTGAATCAAGAGAAGAATGGGTTGGAGTTTACATAGAAAACAGACACAGCTGGCTGTAAATCTGAAGAGCACAAAAGGCTCAGCTTCTGTGGCTAAAATCTTCTCTCCATGCAGCAATTATGTAACCTGATTTGGAGCATTGGCACAGAAATTTCTGGGGAATCCATCCCCCTGGGCCATTTCTGTAGCTCTGTTTTAGGCACCGACGGTTCCTCTCTTTGAGTCTGAGCAGTTTGGGGTCATGTTGTACCGCCTCCTAACACGTTATAAATGAAATTTTAATGTAATTTTCTTTTGACAGACAGCCACATCGAGCCCTAGTGCGTACATGCCTGCAATCTGTAAGAGCACGGTGAGTTCAAGGTGAATGAAGGGTTGGACTGCATTCCCTAAGAAGTTGGAGGAAAGACCTACCTCTAAATATTGAGTTTACCTCTTTGACGAAGAGAAGAGAAGAAAAGAAAAGAAAAGAGGACCCTGAATTGCAGCAGAAGGAAAATTATAGCAGCTTAATTGCTACAGCTGTGATAAAATATTCAGCGTATTATAAAAAGATTGAAACTACATTTAGAGAATCTCGGTACTATTCTGTCTCGCTCGCTCCTCACTCTATCTTCTCACTGCCAGACAGCCAATAAGCCGTGCTTAAATATTGATGGAAATTTTCAGTGATTTTTCCCAGTTTAAAAAACACCTTTGATCTTCATTCATCCGCCCTTTCTTGCGTTTTTCTCTAATTTATTTTTCCTCTAGAGCCCGACATTTCCCAAGCACTCCATCGAAGATGAAGGGTGTATCTCGCTCATGCATGAAAAGCAAAGCATCTGTAGGTCATGATGACATTTTCCACACTTTCCTGTGGGCTATTCTTGTAAAATACTGCTTTGTGTACAGTAGATGTGTGTCTGCATGTGTGTGTGTGTGTTGGGTTACGTGTTAAATTACGGTGGCTGCTGCAGAAGCAATAAGGCAGTGTGGCCCTCCTGGTTCTTTATGGGTCAAGCCCATTTCAGTCAGCCATTTAATTAGTGGAGACTCACAAGCAAAAACAAATGGAGGAAAGATATCTCACGGCACACTCACTCCACACACAACCGTGGTTTACAACAGCAGGCATGCACAACTGACTCCACAGTCATAAACTTTAGTAGACGCACAGAGAGCAATGCATGCTCCAGTGTAAGGCATCGCACTTAGCAGTAATGAAATTTAAAAAAAAAACAGCCGTAATTCGTGTTTCCGTAATAACGTGTATTTTATGTTGAATTTAGGTCACCTTGTACATGTGCATATAAATGCATCCATTTCAGTAATTGCCTGAGAGAAGATGAAAAACTGGAGGCGGTAAGAAAACACAGACACAGGTGCACTGTTCAAAAAGTGGCTTTGACTGTACCAACATTTATATCAAAAAAAGGAATGAAAACAAGACATTTTAAGAGGTAAGTAGGACAATAAAACATGCCAAGAAATATTAAGAAATACTGCTCAACAGATGGGAGATGGAAAACTTAATAAACTGACCCACACAACAAGAATAACTCAGAGCAGACCATTATAAACACATAGGCAGGGAAACCACAATACAGAAAACATTCCCCCTCCTGCTGTCAGTAGATGGTTTGGTCCACCTGTTTAGTCAGGAGTTTTTTACCTAGCTCCACCCTCTGCATCCTCTTCAGTTCAACCAGGAAGGAGCATAGCAGCAAATAGGTAAGCAAAAAAGCCACAGGCATCATCATTTAGAATACATCACAGACAACAACAACACTTTAAAAATACATGAAAAGCACAGTCATTTCGTAATCATTAAAATGTGTTTTAAATGTGCAAACTGATGAGGAGTCATTTCAGAAATCATGACACACTGCTCTCCCTAATATAAGCTGCGTTTATGAGCTAGAAGTGTCGGTATCAGGGCGATAACGCTGCAATAACAACACAGAAGTGTTGCACAGGCTGATTCTGACCAGTCACCAAAGTCTGTTTCACATTGATCAATACCATTTTAAATGTGAGCAAACGCATGGTTCAGAGGTTGCTCGTGGAAAGATGAAGAAACTTTCCTTAACTTTATTTGCAACATACTGCTGTGGATGCCATATGTTGTGACACAGGGAATGACACATTTGATTATAGTGGACACCTGTGCCTTTCTCCTGCTGTTCATGAGACATTTACACCAGAAGTGTCAGTAGAAGTATAAGAAAAAAGAGGGAGAACCTCATTTATCGTGAGAATCGTTAACAAATGGGTCACCTGTAATTAACAGATGTTTTTTCTTGCATTTTTATTTAGGCTTTTAACAAGTTAGTGTGAGGATGAAGTCACTTAATGCAGTCAACAGCTGCCTGGTTTATTTTTCTCTTTGAAAGCACATAGTTTGTCCTGACATAATTTAATTAATCTAAAGCACCGTGCCTCTCGCTCTGCTGGTATGAGTCAATGGACTCACCCCACAGTCTTTCTTTCTCATGCCTATAATAGTCTTTGAATAAAATGGTATTTATTTAATTAAACTTTGGATCTTTGTGTTAAATCGGATGGACAGCCTACACTGGTCTTCACAATCCACAGCAAAATAATACTGAGACACTGGGTTTTTGTTTTATACAAAGCCTGTTCTTGTTTGTAACAAATAACAAGTGATAGTATCAAAAACATGAATCCAAAAATAAAAGTTCCACTGGTCCAGCCAAACTGGAAATGCTGGCTCTTCGCCTGCTAAGAAGCAGCAGGTAAACCACTGCTTGCACTTGGGGTGAAGCGTAGCAAAACCTCAGTGGTCATGTGATGTGGGTGTTTTAAAGCACACCGAACTGCCTTCCTATAAGCGTAGACTGTAAAAGATGGCGAAAGCTGCCATGAGATCACCCACTGGTTTCTAAAATCTCATCTTGAAGCCTTGAGATGGCAATTTCTATTGTTAAATGAAGTTTTTCATCTACCTTTTACCTTTTCTTTTCTTAGAAGTCTTCTTAGAAGTGTTTTGAAAACCACAGCTAACTTAATTTTTCTCCATGATGTATACTGTCTCTTGTGGCTGTAGTTGGCTATTGTCTCTGGAAGCAGGATTGATTCTGCTTGACAGTGGGCCTCTGGAAATGTGCATTGTTCTTGCTGACATGTCTGTGTCCAAAACCAACTGTGGGTTTTTTTTTTATTAGTATTTCGAGTACCCCAGTAGACATTGGCAGTTTACCATGTCACACAGTGCTCAAGTCTTTTAAATCAGCTGTGAACTGAACTCCCATAAGATTAAAAGAAACTAAACCTGGCAAAAAAGCTTTTAATTAACAAAGAAAGTTTTATTAGTGGTTTTGTTAAAAACCTCAAAAGATGAAAAATGATACCACAATAGGAACAACTGTGCCTGTAATGGTTACTTGAGGGTGCTTCCTTAAGAAACCATTAGAGGAACTGAGTTTGAACACAGAATCCTGTGATATTATTAAGAGAGCACTTTAATCACGCTTCAGATCTGGATGAACAAAATGAAAATCTTTATTGACGTGCATGTAACGTGTTCAGAACAAAATGGCGCAACACTGTTCATCAACAATTTCAAAACTGGATTCTCTTAGGCTGATCCATTTTTGTATGGCTCAGTAGTATGTATTAGAGATGGACCGATCCGATATTACGTATCGGTATCGGTCCGATACTGACCTAAATTACTGGATCGGATATCGGAGAAAAATAAAAAATGTAATCCGATCCATTAAATATCACGAAAGCACCTCACAAAACTTGCAACACGCCGTAACTCACCTCAGAACGTTAGCAGTCGGAGCAGTATGCATCACGTGATAGAGCAGCTGTGGCATGCGGGACCTGTCAGTGGTCTGGATAGCATGTGGAGCTTCGCTAGCAACCTGGCATTTCATCTCCGACAAAGTTATCCCCGAGAGAAGTAAAGCAAGTGTGTAAGTCCATCTCTGAATGTTTGTAAAGCATTCCCACGTTAAGCTTAACAAGCGACTGCCTCTCCTGCTGCTACTTCAATCATGAAACTGCTTAATGATCAGCTGATCGGCTTTTCTGTCGCGAGTCCGTCTCTCTTGTTTGTTTTTGGCCCACTTTGCACCAGAAAGAGGAAACCAGCGGCTGAACAACAGCAGCACGTTTAAGCTTGATAAGCTGTTGTTAGAAGTTATTTAATATTTCTTTCTACTCGAGGATCTTTTTCTACGTAGCTGACGCTGGTAACTGTGCAGGGGCGGATCTAGCAAAGTTTAGCCAGGGGGGCCGATAGGGCATGAACAGGGAAAAGGGGGCACAAAGACATACTTTTCTTTCTTATTCTCATTTAAAATGTCGAGCTTTTAATAAATAATTATCTGACACCCAAAGTTTTAATTTGATGTAAAATGAATAGAAGTCAATTACTGTATATAGTGACTATTAAGTCTAATATATACCCTAGTAAGCTATAGTACTTTTTACTTTGGGAAGGTACCATCTGTGCAGTCTGCAATTTTGTTGAAGAAAGATGTTGAATCTATTTAATATTTCTTGAAAAATAATTGATTTCTGTGCATTTTTTTTCACACTGCATCAAATTAAGGTTGATTACGTCGATTAAGCATCATGAGGTGGCGCGTGAGGGGTGGTTCCTTATTTTTTATTTATTTATGTTTGTTGTTGCTGGGAGTTGGAACCCTATTAGTTAGGTTGCTTAATATTTACGCTAAGTACTCTTTAAAATACCAGGATAGGGAGGATGGTGTAGGTCTAAGTTTATTAGATTGATCAGTATTGCTGAACTATGAAATATTTTTTTTGTATACAGGTATAACAGAATAGCTTTAGTGTAGTTGTTGTTTTAAACTTGAGTATGAACTTGCAGACTTGCAAAATGCAGCAAGATATTTTAAAAAACAGTTTTGTTGATTAAAAAACACTATATCGGATTCATATCGGTATCGGCAGATATCCAAATTTATGATATCGGTATCGGTATCGGACATAAAAAAGTGGTATCGTGCCATCTCTAGTATGTATGGCCACCTTATTGCCTGCATGCACACCCAACAAATTTCATTTTGTGGAGGGGCTGTTCCTGCCCCCGTTTTCATGGCTGACAGGGATCTGGCATATGAAGTCTTTGGGACAGTGCATCAAGTTTTGGATGGTGCTCTGAGTTTTGAATGTCTTCCTACTTTCACAGACTGACAGGCTGTCCCTGAAGGCCTTCATCACACATATCTGAGAGAGAGAGAGAGAGACTGTTAACTCAGATAGACCGTCATGCCCCTAGGTCTTACTTTCAACGGTGTAGATTCAGACATTCAATAGAGACATTGCAGTCAATTGTACCATATCAAGTTTTTGTTTCTGTTTTTGTTTTTTTAATGATCTTGAATATTTTCCATAATGATCAATGATGATGCTGCAGGACCATTAGATCTTCACTATATTTGATGCTGTCTAAAAGAAAATTGCCCTGTGAGGACATAAAAGTCACCTTTTCAGTTCTGACTGTGGACCGAAAAAAGCCCAAACTTAAAGGCCCCCATCACTCACCTAAAATCTGAGGCTAAGGTTTGGACCGTATGTAATATTTAAGACATCCTCACTCTGGATAATAATCCCTGTCCAAAAGGCAACTTGCACCAGTGTAGAAACTTAAAGCTTTGTAAAGTATTCTTAATGAGGTTGTTGAGGGAATTATATTTGAAAAACACGATCGCACACAGATTCATCTTGAAGTCTGAAACTACTGTAAACCTGCACCCTGACATGTCTGATGCCGTAGTACCAGAGCATCTTGCCTGTCTTTGGATCGAGGTCTCCGTGGTCAAGCACACTGTCACTATCGTCACCCTTGTAAGCAAACTTCAGCCATTTAGTGGGGACAGTTGAAACCAAAGGACAAAATTACAGCTATCAGACAACAGCAACACATCGTGTACCTCCACACATCCTTAGCTTGAAGGTGTACTGCGACCACCTGAAGGTTTGTTGTCTTTTGATGATCAGCTGTAAAGAGACCCATGTCATTATTCTTATTTTCCTCAATCAAGTATTTTGGTAGGTATTATTTTCTGATCTGCTGTTCACGGTGTTCTTTATGACTTGCCTGGTTGACTAATAAACCACCGGAAAGCGTAACAAAAGCTATATTTTAGTTTCATAATTTCATATCTCACCTGTGCCCACAGGAGGGTCCCAAAGCCCAAGAGGGTGTGGTTTTCTCTTCAACATTTAAGAGGTTACACTGATCATAAGTCATCTGTCATCTTGCCTGTCTTGAAAAAGATAAAGACTGGAGTCATTTGGCCACTGTTTTCCACTTTACATTAATGATATTGCTTATATTGATATATTCTTTAACCCCATTAATGTATTTTAACATTAGATCGATATCAGTGTAAATGGAGAAATTTATAGGCTATATAATTTATGATCATGTAATTTGTTTTCTTTTGTTGGCAAATCCTTTGAATCTACTATCGAACTCATTGCCAGACAGCAGTAATGGCAGAAACGTTGTCTTCTACTGCTTGGAAACTGTTATCCACACAGCCACAGTGCAGTACAAGACAGCCAATAGGCATAAAGTATTTGTATTAATTTGTCATTTAGAATAAACAAGCCGTACAAAATTCAGAGTGGGTAATGAACTTTACTCTGTTAAAATCCACTGCCATTTTTTGTATTTTATTAAATCCACAAGGAGAGAACTTGATAAATACAAACAGTAACACTTGTTTGTGTAATGCGTTACATATGGCAGTGTTTCCCAACCACTGTGCTGCAGCACATACGTGTGCTGTGGAAGATTATCTGGTTCCACCTGATTAGTACTCTTAGCCAGCGGTCCCCAAACCTTTCTTTCTGTTTACATGAAAACTGCACTTTAGTATGTAGCTGGTTAAATGTACAGCAGCTGTGATTTAAATTTCATACAGACAGTAGAGGCGGTTCTTACCTGGGTGATGCAGGCTCCAGTGAAGGCCACAATGACAGCGACCACGTTGACGGTGAGCTGGAATTGCAAGAATTTAGAGATGCTATCGTAGACGTTTCTGGCCCACATAACAGCCTTGACTATGCTGCTGAAATTGTCATCTGTTAGGATGATGTCAGATGCCTCTTTGGCTACATCTGTGCCTGCGATGCCCTGTACACCATCACATGTAGGTTAGCTTATGAACCTGCCATTATTCTCAGAACTTCTGATGTGCTTAAAATGTTGTAACAAAGTATAAATAATTCCTAATATGCATTTACATCTACTGCAGTTACCATAGCAAAGCCAACATCTGCTTTTTGAGGGCAGGACCATCGTTTGTACCGCGACAACCTGCCTCCACTCAAAAACTGTGCTGTCAGTGATTCCTGGATAGACACGCGATACGTGAGGACCACTAGAAGCTCTAAAATGTCTCCTAAAAGGTACAATTTTAACACCTGAATTTCCGGTGGACCTAATGTTTGGGATGCGTTCAATGTAGGGAGAACTACAACAAGGAAGGATGAGTTCAACTTTTGATGTTTGAGTTCAAAGACCTTTTATAGAACACGTCTTACTCATCCAACGATACCTTGACATCAGACCAGAGCAGCAAGGGATTAAACCACCAAACTACTGATTAGTAGATATCCTGATAATCCTGCTTCCACTCATGTCAGACAAATTAGTCACCGATATATTTGAATTGCCTTGTTGCCTTACAGCAAGAAAGTCCAGAGCAAAGCAGAGAGAAAAATGCGGTATTTACTGGTGCTTTTTAGCTCTTATATCTGAACCTGTCTGTGCTCTACTTTACCAGTGGATCCAAGAGGCAGTGATCAGATAAGTTCTGACCTGCTCTGGCAGTTCTCCAAACTAACCCTACAAATGTTCACCAAGGTCTTTGAATGAATGGCTATTTTTACAGCTCACCATAATCTTAGAGGTGTAGGCACAGTTGACCCCGATGCCCCGGACCAGCAGGTCCAGGATGTTGGCAGGGATATGGTCTGGCTCTGGCACTGCTTTGTAGTGTCTGTTTGCAATGAAGGCTTGCACCACTGTCATACGGTTCATAGTTAGTGTGCCCGTCTTATCGGAGCAGATGGTGGTGGCGCTGCCCATCGTCTCACAGGCGTCCAGATGGTGGACCAAGTTGTTGTCCTTCATCATTTTCTGATCTAAGTGAGAGCGGTGTTACCCAAGTCTTAAGATTTTATTTCATTAACCAAAAACATCAGAGCAGAAATTATGGTTGATCTAATTTTGTTTAACGAGCATCAAAATAGTCTTAGTAGTACTATTTTAGTGGGGGTCATAGTTCCAGCTTAGCAGGAACACAATAAATAAAACTGTAAAAAGCACACCCACACACACTCATGCAGTTTTAAAAATACTAAATAGTGAAAACATTCATCTGGGAGCTTTCAAACATTACACTGCCGTGTAAGTTTCATGTGAAATAAAACATTTAGTCTAACAGACTGAAGAGTTCCCGTTGTCAGACTGTAATGCCACATACAAATACACCTTGACTGAATACGCTAGGGAGATGGTGACTGCCAGAGGGAGACCTTCAGGTACAGCCACCACGAGCATCGTCACACCAATGATGAAGAAGTTGACCAGGAACTGCACATAGATGGGCACACAAGCGTAGGACCAGACAACAACCTGGATCCAGAAGGTATCAATCAGGAAGCGAATGATGAGGATGAAGACGGTGAGAGCCGACATGATCAGACCTGAAGGCAGAGAAAGAGTAGGAAATTCGTCTGTGAACCTGACTGAGGGTACAAAAGGTGTTGTGGGTTTGCTGTGATCTGCACTGGACAAGGTTTAAAACAAACTTATACAGAAGCTATAAAATCCTTCTTACTGAGTCCTATACAGTCATATCTTTGCTATTGCAGATACAGTAGGCAAGTCGAATCCGTGTGTTTGATCAGTTGGTTGGTTAGCGGCTAGTCTTTTTGACCAGTGACTGTGTTTTCACGCCAACAGTTAGGAGTTCACCTCCTAAGGGCAAAACATTTTGTCATCTTAAATAAAAAGTTTAAGAGACAAAAAGGATGAGTTGTTTAGAGAGTCCTCATCCTGCTGTGGTTTGTATATCCCAACTGTGCATCCTTGATTACAGCTCCTCCTGGAGCCTCTTTACTCTCCTCGGTCCTCCACATGAATTTCAGGAATTAAGGCAGACTTCAGCATAGCGTATTAGGTTTGAGTTTTCTCATAGGTAGGAGACAAATCAGACAAAATTACTTGTCTTGTTGTCATCACAGTCATGGTTCGACAGTTCTCTAGTTAGTGTTGCTTATGACTCTGCTGTTCCTGTTTATTTTTCTTCTTGGCCATATTAGTCTTTTTTGTGTGCAACCTTTTTATGTCTTACCTTGTTTTTCTGGTTGAATTAATTATTTAGATTTATTCTGTCCACTGCGTCTGTGTTGCTTCCTGAGTTGTTAGAGTAAGAAGCAAACACAAGAACAAGGGAAGACTGGACCGCGCTCACTCTCCCAATTTGTCCCTCATGTGTATCAGATGTAGACTTTGTGGCTGTTTCAGTTCTATAAAATTTTTAGTTTGGGGTTTTTGTGTGTTTTAAATATTCACAAGCATGATGATGTATAGATGTGTGGTCTATTTCTTAGCAGAGAGGTGGGCCCATGCTCTCATATGCTGTTGACATGTCTGACTCTCAGTCTCCATCATTTATCAAACTCTGTTTGTACCTGCTTGGCCGATGTGCACAGCCAGCCTGGTGAGCTTCCCTTGCAGGATAGATTTCTCTTTTCTCTGTACGGGTTTTTTCTTCTCTGGTTCACTCTCAGTTTCGAGTGGTTGCATCTCCACAGCGGGGCCGTCCTTGTTTTCTGCTACAGTCGACAAAAGAAATGTCAATAAGACATTCAGCTTGTTTGTTTTGTTGTTTTTGTTTTTCCGCGTTTCCTCTTATAAAGGCTCTCCCTTAATTTTTTTTTTATCCTTGTGTGCCTAAATATACACTGATTCTTGACTTTAAAACCCTACCAGGAAGAGAGATAGGTTGTTACTCTCAGACCCTGAGTTTAACAGAAGTGTTCACTATGATGTGTGTTGACTGACTGCAACCTAAAGATTTTTTTAATCACTGTTAAAGTTTAAATAACTGGTGAGTGAGAACAGCTTGGATGTTAAAGTACTGCTCAGGCATTTTAAGCAAACGAGAATTAAATGACTTATGCTGTGCTTAAAAAAAAATGTGTACATATATATTGCATCATAAAAAACACAAAGCTGTTTTTGGAGGGTGGTGTTTTTGGCTGCTGAATTTTTTTGATGTTGTGCTTTTGCTAAACTTTCAAACATGTGTCTGTTTATCTGAACCAATCATGCTTACATGTGCAATCACTCACTTCTAAGGTCTTATGAGCCAGCCAACTGATATCATGGTTATGTTAAGCTGAGCAACTACATAAATGTTATTAATGCATAATAACATAATCTTAATGTTATTATGCATTTTCTGCATTTTCATGAAATGCAGAAAATACACTGCACAATGCCACTATTCATTCACTCTCACATTCACACACTGGTGGAGGGAAGCTACAGTTGTAGCCACAGCTGCCCTGGGGCAGACTGACAGAAGCGAGGCTGCCATATCGCACCATCGGCCCCTCTGGCCAACACCAGTAGGCGGTAGGGTAAAGTGTCTTGCCCAAGGACACAACGACCAGGACTGACGGATCAGGAGGATTGAACCGGCGACCTTCCAGTTACAGATGCGCTTCCCAACCCCCTGAACCACGGTCGCCCCAACATGAGGTCTTTGTCAAGTTTCTTCTTGACATGATCCAACTCTCCAGTTATGGAACTCTCGTCGACCTTAAGATCATTGCCCTGGCAATACACCAGACAATTACATCCACGCTCTTTGGTTCTGTCCACCAGTGCAAAAGTTTTGGCGCGAGATATGTGAAGACTTATCAAAGTGTCTGAAATGTAACATTCCAACCTCCCCCTTAGTGTGTTTACTGGGCAGCTTAGATAATGTCACTTCAGAAAAGAATATAGCCCATATGATCTTCACTGCCCTATGCATAGCCAAGAAAACAGTCCTCATGAACTGGAAAAATAAAAATAATCTTAATTCTAACCAATATAGAAATTATCTATTAGATTACATTAGTCTTGATACAGCCTCTGCCACCACATCAGATCAATTGCTCTGGACTCCTTTTATCAGCTCCATCACCTAGTGGGGGTGGGGGGTCATAATTTGGTCCCACCTTCACTGTTGTGATTGGTGTGGGGGTAGGGACAGGCTTAGGGCGTCGGGGGGTTCCCCGGAGGCATCTTCCTTGGGGGGCTCAACCCGGGGTAGCGGTCATGTCCGGTTGGGGGCTCTGTTGGCTCTCAGGTGACTGATTCCTCGCGGCTGCGTGCAGCGGGGCTAGGGGAGGGTCTGTGCTGACGGACGTGGGTTACTGACCTGGTAGCCTGGCTGGCCCTGGGTGGGTCCGGGATGGGCGTGAGGTTCTGGGGGCGCTCCGTCTCTGGGCTGGGGCCCGGGCCGGGCCTCGGGGGCTTGGATCCTGGTTGGTGTGTTGCCGGGGTTGTGGGCGGGTGGGTGCATGGGGGCCCGGCCCTGGAGCAGGGTGCCGCCGGTGCGTCGAACCACCTGGGGGGCTCTTCAACTGGTGGGGGAGATGGTCACATCTTGCAGGAGCTTTCCTCTCTTCAGGAACTCTCTCTGCAGGAGGGGGAGATACAGGAGAGGTGGAGGAAGATCTCAGCCTGGGCGTTTACTGTCTTATGTAGTCTGGAAGATGAGTGGATGGTGGGGTGGGTGCAGTTTTCTCTGTGGTGGGGTTGGGTGGACTGTCCCGGGCTCTGTGGGGCCGGGAGGCGCTGCTGCACTGGGCCCCGGTCTGGATGGGCCTGGGCCCCCTTTCCCTGGCGGGTCGCGGAGTGTGGGAGTGCCTACTGGGGTCAGCGGGGGAGCTGGCCCCAGGGAGGGGTTACCTGCCCCTCCCTTCCTTCCCTCCCCATCTCCAGCTGCCTCTCTCTTCCCGCTCCACCACAACCACCCACACATGCAGGGCCTTGGAGTAGGGGTATGTCACCAGGGTGCAGAGGAGGCTACCCCCCCCCTCTGTCCCCTTCTGGCTGCCTCTGCCTCAATTTTATCCCACAACTTAGACATTCACATTATTCACACTCTCATTACACATACATATAGGATCTTGGGGGTGGGCACAATCACGGAGTCCAAATTACCATCAGGGTGTACACCTCACCCCTGGCGTCGTTGCCCACCTCTCAATTTTAAATACACTTAGACATTGAGGGCTATCAGGAGGGACTATGCGCTTACCTGCTGCTTCTTGGCAGGTAGCTCCATGCCCTCCTGGGTTTTAAATGCACCTTAGAACACACATGCATCAACACTACAATGAGCGGGTGGAGGGAGGTTTGGAGTCTTCTCCCACCCCCATTCTCTGCGGCCTGCTGGAGCGGGAGGGCTAGGTGGAGTTGGCCGTCCGACTGCGGTCTGGAGTGTGGGGCCTCCCTGCTGCTACGGAGTCGGGGTGGTCTGCCTCTCCCCACCGCAGGGAAAAGGGTAACACCACCTGGGTCTGGGTGCAGTTCCCCCCTCCAGGGGCAAGGGTACCTAGACCCGGTTTGTAGAGTACGCTTGGGGAGTGTGATCGTGTGTACAGCGTCTCTTTATGTCTGTCTCCACGTTGGTTGAGTGTGGAGTGAGTGCATATGAGAGCATGAGGGTGGGAATGGATGTTTGTGTCTGTGTGTGCCTGTATGTCTGTGTCTATATGTCAGGTTGGGTATCAGACGCCACCTCTCTGGGGACACCTCAGGCCCTCCAAGGTTTGGAGGCCTATCTCCACCTACCACCACTTCCCCTGCCTGTGGCGGACTCCCTCAGGTGTCGGTGCGTTGGTGGTTCTTTGTGTCTGGGGGTGGGCGCCCAGGTACACACCGGCTCACTCCTTGGCGGCCGCTTATCGGGGCCTGGAGCCTGGGGCTCGCTCGGGCCCCTTCGGGGGTGGGGTGCCCCCAGCCTCTCGGCCTGGGGCTCGGTCACTCAGGCACAGCTGGCGGCCGGCGGAGCTCACGGGCGCGTCACTGCAACTCCCCCTGGCTTCTGCTCCGCGGCTGCTGAGTGAACCCTCATCTGGGACTCTCCTCAGCTCTTACTGGAACAGTGGCGCGGCTGCCCCTCTGTTGGTCTTCCATGGTTTCTTGTGTTCTGGGGGCCTCTGGATGTCTGGAGTTTTGATCTCCTCCATACCTGCCTCACACCCTGGAGGACGGGGCTGTGGCCCCCCCACACTCCCTAGCAGATCGTTACATGGAGAAACCTTTGGAATACAAGCGCGCTGATCCACACAGGTATGCACACGGGTGTTCACTGCTCGTAGACCCAAATTACACCTTTCTTGGCTGCTACTTCGAAGCACATCTGTCCTGCGTGCTGCACAACAACATTGAATATTTAGTATTTACTGCTGTTTACACTTAGCTAGATTAATGCGATGGTGTTGTGTTTAGTATGTTGCTTTGTTTCTTTTTTTTTTTTTTGTCTTTTTTGCTTGTTTTCTATTCTTCTCTCAACAGGTGATCCAGGAGATTTTTTTTTCTCCCCCCCTTTCTCACTGTCCCTCTCCCCTTCTGTTTTTCCTTTCCTTCCTCTTTCTTTCTCCCTTTCCTATCTCTCACTCATGTCTGTCCCGTCTGTAACATCTGAAAATAAAATATAATAAATAATAAAAACAAAGATCGACCAAATGGACCAATACGGCAATGCCACGATGATCCATTTGGCAAAGTAAATCCATTGGGTATCCTTGTTGGTCTTCAGACAACAATTCTGATGGCTAAAGAACCAAATGGGACAGGCGGGAAAGAAAAAAAAAAAGATCATTGCCCTGAATCAGGACACCGTCAGCAGGGAGGAGGTCACCTGGAATGCCAACACCTAGAGGTAATAACTGTTTCGCCACGTGATTAACTTTTTGTTTGTTTGGGTTTTGGTTTTTTTTCGTTGGTGTCTTTGGCTTGTTTTTTGCCTAAAAAGTTAAAAGGTCCCCATTTGGATCCTGGAAGGAGATATAAATCCCTTCAGGGTTGCATCAGGCACTCGCAGTAAATCAAGCATGAGTTACCCAGGTGAAAACCTCTTGTGAATAAGAAAGCAGCCGAAAGTAGTTTTCTTTGCTGTCTTGCACTTTCTTACATGACATTCTGCACCAACCTAGTCTTTATGATAATGTGTAACCTTTTAGCTGTTATTAATTCAAGCATGAGCAGAATCACTCAGATTGGAGAAATTTAATATAAAGAGATAATTAAATTGCTCAACTAGCTAAGAATCAACCTTCGTCTACAGATGGATGTTAAAACTATCTTGCTGGTACAGACTGACATGTGTTCAAGTAAATAACCTGTAAAAGAGATTTTTATTCTTTCATGTCATATTTTCTGATGGGGTTTGGGGAAATCAAAGTTAATATATATTCTTTAAAGTGAAGCATTAAATAAATAACATCTCTGGTATCATTACTGATGGTCTGATAAGAGAGTGTTGGAGTGAGTGACTCGTAGAAATCATGCTTCGACAACACCAGCTGTGTGAAATCAAATTTCTTACCATATTTGACTTGTGTTATATCACCAACCATGATCTCGGACACTTTGATCTGGATCATCTGCCCCCACCCCCCAGATCACTGTGAACTTCTACGCCTATTCAATGCACTTCTGGAGGCCACAGAACTGCTTTTCCTTACTCCACTCATTGAAGGCCGTCACTAGTGCCACAACCATTACAGACAGGAGAATGGCAGCGCCTTCGATCCATTCAGCCTCTGCTTCACCTTCATTCTCCACAACGGTAGCTCAATGCCGCAGTCTGCAGGGTGTATGAATGTGAGAGTGAATGAATAGTGGTATTGTAAAGTGCTTTGGGTGCCTTGAAAAGCGCTATATAAATCCAATCCATTATTATTATTATCATTATTATTATTATTATTATTATTATTATTATATACACAGGCTGAAAGTTTACTTTGATGAACAGGCACTTCTGAACACCACACACACACACACACACCATGAGTGCAGTGTCACACGCCTCTTGCTAAGCCTGCTGGAAAAAACTGCTTTGTGCTTTTCTGTTCGAGACTCTGGCTTACAAAAATCTAAACTCCTTCCTTATTTTGAGTAAATTAAATATACTCACTGTGTCTTTCAGCACTGGGTGGATGGTAAAAAGAAAGGCCAAGCGAAATGATGGCTGCCATAACCAGGATAATGAGAGTGATATCCTGCAGGGCTGCCCACACCAACTCCAAAAAGTTTTTTTGGCTTCTTAGGGGGGATAACATTTGCTCCAAACATCTCCATCCTCCTTTGTAAGTCTTCTGGGTTTCCATCCAAACCTGCAGCAGGAGTTACAAAAACATTACAACTTCTATTCACTTCTATTCTATTTTCTATCCAGGTATGCTTTTACTGCGTTGGCAGCGTGTTTGGGATCAAACATGCAGCCTGTTTTATTCTTGTCACCATGGGGTATGTTAGTATATCTGAATCAAACTTGTGCAATCTGCATACCTGCCCCCATTTCTCTATTGAAGGAAACCCATTTACCTCCTGGTGACGTGTAGATGCATCTATGGCATCAGTTTCACAATCCTAGATAACTGCCTTATTATCGCATTCACAAACCACACTGCCCACTCGCTCAGCAGGGAATAACAATACCGGAGAGGGATTAAAAAGGTCAAAGCCTCCTTTCTATTCTCATTTGGTATTTTAGTATTTCTTCATCTATTTTTTTTTTTTGTTTTGTTTTATTGTAATTCTAAGCATTCTGTTGTTCGTATTTATTGTTGTTATACTACTCACATGTCCTGATGTGTAAGTTAAGGAGCAAAGTGCCACATATTTCAGCAACATTTAAAATATGATTGGACTGCTGAAGAATGTAACTCGTGGTTTCAAACAGCCTTTAAATACACACAGTATTTGTAAGGACCTAGTCTCTAAGACTGAGACTGTTTTAAGACAGTGACCTCACATTTTTTTAATCCCCATTAAACAATGATTAAATTAGTCATCAGGAACATCCTGAGAAGTAGACTATTATTTAGAATAAAAATATTTTACTTTCACTAGATTTAAAGAAGTGATCAGACAGATCTGTTGCTTTGTGGGGTTGAGAAATACTTTCTGTTGGTATAAAATATAAGATTACAATATTAATTTGTCTAATAAAAAATAGCAGCAACATGGCAGCAGCTAAAAACTACGGTTTCATCTGAAAACAAGTGAGTGATGGATCTGAGGCTATGCTCATCTTTTGTATGCAGCCCATAGTGGAAGTAACATACCTCTGTTAGGTGATGACTTTAGCCTGGCACACAGTACTTTACTACACTCCTGTGTAGTAAAGCCCGCACTTATGTTGTGCTGACTCTACAATACAAAAACTTAGCTGAGTTAAAATACAGCCAATGCTAGAATAAAAACTCTTAAAGCACTTCAGAAGGTCTGGAGAACTGTGGCTTAAAACCACCTGAAAAGAGTTAGGGGGGAAAACAGGTGGCTCCTTGGAACCAAAATATTTTTTAAGGAGTGGTGACTCATTTATTTTCAACCAATTTCAATTTCAATTTTATTTCTATAGCACATTTAAGAGTCACAGGTACAACAAAGTGCTTCACAGACGAGCCATATTTGCAGATTTACAACAAAAGAAAACAGTCAACAACAAAGAAATACAGTTATAGGATGGTAATATTATAACAAGCACGAACCGGGAGGAAATTATACTAAGTAGTTTGAAAGGCGAGCTTAAACAAATGGGTTTTTAACCGTGATTTGAAAGATTGAATAGTTTCCGACGCACGGACATCAACTGGCAAGCTGTTCCAAAGTTTTGGTGCAGCAAAAGCAAAGGCACGATCCCCTTTCGTCTTTAGTCGAGACATTGGTTGCATTAGGAGCCCCTGATTAGAGGATCTGAGTGCCCTTGAGGGGATATATAAATTAAGAAGGTCAATCAGATAACTAGGTGCCAGGTTATTTAAAATTTTAAAAGTGTATAAAAGGATTTTAAAAACAATACGGTATTTGACAGGAAGCCAATGGAGGTTAGCTAGAATAGGAGTGCTATGATCCTGTCTTCTAGTGCCGCTTAAAAGGCGTGCAGCGGCATTCTGGACTAATTGTAGGCGTTGGATGAGGGACAGTTGCAGGCCTAGGTAAAGAGAATTACAATAGTCCAGCCTAGAGGTTATAAAAGCATGAATGAGCCTTTCAAGGTCCTTGTGTTGTAAGTAAGGCATTGCCTTCGAAATTTGGCGTAGTTGAAAGAAGCTGGTTTTTACTACTGCAGCCACTTGCTTATCTAATTTGAGGGAACTGTCCAGCACTACTCCAAGATTTCTTACAGTAGACGATAGGTGACTGGCATAAGAACCTAAGGTCTCCGATAGCTGTTTCAACGGCATGTGGCTACCAAAGACGATCATTTCTGTTTTATTTTCGTTGAGGGTGAGCGAATTATGCAGTAGCCAGTCTTTGACGTCACACAGGCAGTTAAGCAACGGCAATAGCGGGGATTGGAGATCCAGGTCTAGAGGGAAGTAGATTTGGATATCATCCGCATAGCAGTGGAAAGAGATATTGTGGTTCCTGAAAATTTTTCCCAGGGGTAACAGATAGAGAGAAAACAGTGTTGGACTTAACACAGACCCCTGGGGCACACCACAGCGGAGAGGTGCAGAGGAGGAAGAGTGATTTCCCATAGAGACAGAGAAAGACCTCTCAGTTAGGTATGATTTAAACCACGAGAGTACTTTGCCTCTAAGACCAACTACATGTTCAAGCCTTGAAAGGAGAATATCATGGTCGACCGTATCAAAAGCAGAGGACAAGTCTAAAAGAACTAAAACCACAGGGCGCCCTGTATCAACAGTTACGAGGAGATCATTAAAAACTCTCAGTAAGGCTGTCTCGGTACTGTGGGGTTTAAAACCAGACTGGAATTTTTCATTGATTCCATTTGCCTCTAAGAAAGATTGCAATTGCTTAAGAACAATTTTCTCTAAAACTTTAGCCATAAAGGGGAGTTTAGATATCGGCCTATAGTTTGAGAGGACATTTGGGTCAAGATTACTTTTCTTAATAATAGGTTGGATAACTGCATGTTTAAACATAGCGGGGACGCTGCCTGATAGCAGTGATGAATTCATTAAAAGTAAAATCCAGGGTCCTATAGTGTTCAGGGCATTTTTAATAATGCGAGAAGGAAGCACATCATGGCGGGAATTAGAATTTTTCGTTTGGGCTATTATTTCCTTAAGGGTCGAAAAGGAGACAGATTCAAACTGTTCTAGTACCGCCAGGGATTCGAACGTTAAGGATGTGTCTTCAATGGGTAGATATGAGGATCTTAATGCTGTGGTCTTATCTGAAAGATAGTTTAGGAATTTTTCGCATAAAGCTTGGGAGGTCTCGGTCTGGGTGGAGAGTGGATTTATTAACGAGTTAAAAATGCTAAAAAGGACCTGTGGCTTATGGCTATTAATCGCGATGATCTCTGACAGGAAGGAGGCTTTTGCAGTTTTAACAGCCTTCTGATATTTCTTCAGACAATTACGGAGAATGTCAAAGGAGATCTGAAGTTTGTCTTTCTTCCATCTCCTCTCCGCTTGGCGGCATTCACGTCTGAGGGTACGGGTATGATCATTCATCCATGGTTGGCGGGACGGTTTGGGGCGTTTGATCTTTAGGGGAGCTACAGTGTCTAAAATAGAAGTACAGGTGGCGATAAAGGAGTTAGCGAGATCGTTAACCGATGTAGCTGTATCCCAGTTAGCTTCGCAGAAGGCAGAGTCAGTCAGAGCCATAGAAAACTGAATAATAGTCTCCGAATTAATCATGCGTAGGTTTTGCACAGGACCCTCACGTTTCAGCTCCAAATTGCACACATTGACATTAAACAAAACCGGGAAATGGTCCGAAATCCCAGGATTGTAAATGTCTGTGATGCAGATGTCCAGACCGTAGGATAGTACCAGGTCAAGCGTGTGGCCTTTAATGTGGGTTGGTTTGCTGACCCACTGGGTAAGGTTAAAAGCGTCTATGAGGGCTAGAAAGTCCTTGACCAGTGGGTCCGACTCGCAACAAACATGAATATTAAAATCGCCAGTAATGAGAGTATAATCATAGTTAACCAAAAGGTTTCCTAGAAAATCAGCAAACTCGTGGATAAAATCCTTATTGACTTTTGGTGGGCGATATACTACCGCACAGAGGATCGGGGAGGGGCAGATCAGCTCAAGTAACTGCACCTCAAAGCTAGAGAATATGGCAGGGGGAAGCTGTCGCACACGAAATTTGTTTTTAAAAGCCGTGACTAGCCCTCCCCCCCTGCCCGAAGTCCTAGGAGTGCTGATGAAGGTGCATTCTGGTGGGAGAAATTCCGATAGGGGGACAGACTCACCGGGCCGGATCCAGGTTTCTGTCAGGAATAAGAAGTCCCGCTCGGAGGAACGGAAAAAATCATTCAAGATAAAAGATTTGTTCGCCAACGATCTGGTGTTCAGCACAGCCATCTGAATCGTAGTCAACTCATCGTTATTCGGAACACGTCTCAGCGGACATAGGTTGCTGTGGTTTACGCCACCACCACGAGCCCGCATCCAGCTTCTAATTGGGGGGTGGACGACTGGTAGTTCCGGGTTAGCGAGTTGTCCGACTTGGCGGGTCCATCGATGACGAAGTAGTCTGATGGTGTGCTGATCGTGGGAAGAGAATAAAGGTTGAAAGATATCCGAGATGGTGTGATAGTTGGTTACACCATGTAGTTTCAAATAGGTTTTGATGCGAATCCAGATGCCGCTCCGTTTTCCCCGTCGTCTGGGCCGTTTCTTGGCGGGGGGGAAGAAAGGCAAGCAGCGTATGCATGTAGTCGTGTCTTTAGGAAACGGGATGTCGCTTCCCGGCTTCCAATACGGATATGCAGGTTGATGTTTCAAAGGTCGGAGATCCAGCAGCGTTTGACGATCATAAACAATTAGTGTGGTTCCATCCCGGAAGCATACAAAAAATAGAATAGCTAACAACAGAAAAAGCTCGGAGGAGCGAAGACGGCTTGCCATACACACTGGCGCCATTTTCCTCCACATATAACCAAATCATGGTCTTTTTCAAAGCCTTTGCCAATATAGCTTTTATACTTATAACTTGTATGTATTAAAGTACATCACCAAAGACAAACTCAGAAATTAAATGTTATGAGTTCGTTTACATTTTAGGACTAATTTGGTTAACATCAGTTGCCAGTGGTAGTTTGTTTAGCTAGCTAGACAGCCTTCAAAAGTCGCTATTGGGTTGTTTTAACTGCACATTTACACTTAAGTCATTTATATTAAACCTATACTTCTGTGTGACAGCTATGTTCTCACTCACCTTAAAATGAATATAATTGCTGTAAACTGAAATAATATGATTATTTCTCTGCCTCGCCAAAAAAAAACTGCATTTACAAACTATGGCAGCAACTGATAAAAGCGAAATGAGAAGCCGTTAGGGTCAATAGATGTGTTTCGGACACAAATTGTCCTTTTTTTCATTTCTTAAAGAAAGGCATTTTTATTTAAAAAAAAAAAAAAAAAAAAAGTCTTAATAAAGTCAGCAAACATAAAATCCCTCATGACACCTTTTTACACCTGGGAGCGTTAAGGGTCTCGAAAAATGCCATAAAATTTGAACATGCATACTACACTCTTTGTGGTCATTGAACGCTGCTTTTCCTGCCTTTCGAAGAAAACTACCATGGGTAAAAACTGTAATTTTATTACATTTATTTGGTTTATATGATGTCATTTTTGTAAAATGCTCTTCAGAATCTTCCCTAATTTGACTGGACCTCTGCAGTTATTGAGCAACTAAAGATCTCTAGACTAGAACTATGTGTTGAATGACCCTTTTTTATTTAGTGATGTATACCCAGGTGATATAGGTGAGCATTTCACTCTCCTATGGTGTGGACATCATTTAACTGCAACATAAAATATTTATTTGCAGTTGTCGTAGTGCAATATGTTGCACAGCTCTTGCCTTCTTTCCCTCTGTGAACTTTTGTGTCTGTTAGACGTGCAGCAGCTGGTACAGTGTTAGACTGATGAAAGAAGGGTGACAGCAGGATGGAGGGATGGGAGATGTTACTGGAGTGGAGCGCAAGAGGGTAGGGGGGGAGGTTGTATCAAACACTAGTCTAATGAGCCATCTGTAGTGGCAGCACTGTGGAGGTTACACCTGACCTGCTAACGTCAAACAATGTCACACAAGAAGACACCCATAGGCAGTGTACCATGTTGGATGAGTACATTAAAAACAGCAGGATCAACTAATGCGAACTTGAATACAGCTCACACATTTGTTTCTAAACAAGAAGTCCAAGCACTTTTACAGTACATTCATACAGCACACACCCCAAAGGAAGCTTGAGGCAGTTTGAGGTTCTTTATTGATATCTTTGATATTCAGCAAAACAATAGACTGATGAGATGTCCACGTGTACGCCAACTTTTGTCCTTTGGCAGCTGGGAGAAGCTTCAGCGCCACACTGCAGAAGAGGATAAATGAATGATCAGGTGTACAGATGCTTGTATGTTACTTAAAATAACGAGGTTCATCTAAACGAACTGATCTTCTTAAGGGCATTCCTCTCTTGATTATGTTTTTCCAAAAAGAAAATTATGTTCTGCATCTTTAAAACAAGCATAAATAAATAAATAAATAAATAAATAAATAAATAAGGTGGCAGTAATGCCTAAAACAACACTGTCACCTGTAGATAAAATGACCTCCTGTCACTGAGTAATCGTTGTTTGTTATCATTATGACTGAGTGCTCGTTTGGCGAGTGTAACCAATGTTATTTTTAGTACCTGTAACTTACAAATGTCCCCTGAACGCATCACATACAGGCAAAGTTACTGTTACATAACACAGACAGCTGTACAGCGCAGCAGGGATGACATTTTTTCTAAGCATCCCCTGGTCCCCAAGGAATGGAGAAGTAAAAGCCTCGGGCTACAAACAAAACAGAAGTGTTTTTGAGGCATTTAATGGCTTTAAAATTCACAGGACAGGTATTGCGTATTTAAAGCAGCCAAATAAAACTTTAACAAACAAACTGAAATGAGCAAAACCAGCCAGGAAACTAATTGAAGCTTTGATTTGTTTTAAGTATTTTTTTAATCTGTAGAACAACAAATATGACCTTGACATTTGTGACCTATTAGGTCATCACTGTGTGCAAGTTTCACTAGATTGTTACCTTACTGCAGGAGCATTCTTCTGCAGCACTTTATAAGGAAGCACTCCTTGAATAACGGCGGTTGCACACAGTTTGTTTGTCTACTTAAAATGTAGCTGTGCAGATTGTGCAGAGATCTTCTCATCCAAACAACACGACTGAGTAACATTTGGCTCAGCAAACCAAAAACAGCTAATTACTTGAAAATAAGACGATAAAGGATAGGCTAAAGGTTTGGTGATTAGTTGTGAGAATAACATTTAGGGTTAAGCATGGGAATGCATTAGTGTGGATGGAGACTCCCATTGCGATGGCCAAGAAAACATGCTTGCATATATGTTTGATTTTCCCCACACACACAGTGAAGCAGCCAGCAGTCCCTCTTGAGGAAATGTTGGCAATGGAGACCAAAAACACAAGAACCGCTCATCCAATAACTTCAAATTTGGCACTGCACTTATTTGGGTCTTGAGGAATGCATTTGCCAAGTCTGAAATAGATTGAAGAGCTGGTTTTGGAGATGGGTAGAGAACAGACGGAGGGAAATTCAGAGATTTGTTGATCTGCTAGTTGGATTAATTAGGATAATGCACTGATTTCTGTGAGTGTGGTCTCGAATGTTACAATTCTTTTGTTTCTTTGTTAAAGCAAAGCGATACATTGCATTTTGCAGTCAACATGACTTTTCTGTCTAAATTACTTTCATTATTTATCATCATCTCTTCTCCATCTTCTCACTTGGGTCTTCCTACATTATATCCATTATTGTAAACGAAGCTGGGCTGTAAATCACAGCCAAAGCATCACCCCTCCATTAAGGTCCTGCTCATAATCACGCTCCAGAGCATAAACTAACAGAACATGATATAGACGAGTTTTGAGAGTATTGGGAATTGATTCCCAATACACTTCAGGGACTCTCAGAGGTTTCTGATCACCCATAGCAGCATGATCTGCATGATGTGCATCTATATCATTAGTCCATGTGGATGAGGACAATGGGTTAATTCGAAATGGTCCAGTTTGGGCATGAATGATAGAAATACTCTAATGAATGTCCAGAGAATTGGGCAAAGGGAGAAAACCACATAACTGCATTATTTTAGCACTTCACCTCGCATTTCCCAACAAACAAAAGAGGAATCACTGGTGCATCTCCTCAAGTATCCTCTCTGTCGGCTCCACTTTCATGGAAGCATGGTTATCATCCATCCCTGCTGTGCATGTCCACGCAGGCAGAAATAAGCATCTTCTCATGGGGAGATGCAGTGAATTCTGGTAAACTGACGCTGAGGAAGCAAACGCTGGCCTCTGTGCTGATGTGGAGCTAAACACTTAATGGAATTATTGTGCTCGGTGTCCTCAAAGAGCAGCCATCTGCCACATTATCAATGCCTAGGTTAAACAATCCAGTGCTATTTTCTATCCAAAGGCTGAATGCCCCAAAGCCATGGAAATGGGGGCATAATGCGGCACCAAAGGCAGCAGAGTGTTTTCAGCTTTCATGTCGGGCCAGTAACAGAAAGAGAGGGATGAATGGGTGAGCTACAGGCTAAGGAGTCGATTTGTGAACTGGAGCACTGAATAGACGCCTCATCGATTGAAGAATTGTGATGATTACAGGGTTCGCTGCTGTGTAGTAATGCAATAGGCAAAGCCATCACAGCCTGTAGTGTTATCTGGCCAAATGATGTAGACCCTGCCTCGTTAATAGCGGCCATCCATTCTGGGCAAATGGCTGTGAATTTATCTAACGTGGCCCTGCGACGCATGAATAAACAGGAAGATGCACGCGTACACACATCCGTAGGGAAAATACACATGACGGGGGGGGGTGTACTCTTTTCCTGAACATCCACTGCAGAGCAGTTCAACCTCTGGGAACATATGAGAGTGAGGACAGAGATAAACAAACCTCTCACACTGTAACTCCATGATTAAGCGCACATCCATTTTTAACAGCCGTCTACAAATGAATTACGCTGGTTGTCAAACACAGTAAGTGCTCCCTGAGGAAAGATGAAGGAGAGAAAAGAGTGGAGGGTGCTCAGAAAATGCCATATTTGCCACATTACTATTCATGTTTTTTTTTTTTTTTTTTTATCCCCCACCCATTAATTATCCTCTAGAGCGGTCCTCAAAAAATGAGCTTGTGTGAAGAGCTTCTTCATGTTTGACAAAAAAGAAAAAAAGTCCTTCTCAGGATAAAAGCATCGACTTACCATGGTCCACAAAGTAATTAAGAGTCAGACGGTAATAACTCTGGTGAGAGAGAGGAATTAATAGAAACACAGAGGATTTCTTTCCCAACTTTTAGAGTGATTATTTAAATTGTTTCATCCCAACTTCTACTTTCAATTCATCTCCCTTTCTTTGTTACTCACTTCCTCCATCATTCTGTAGAACCTTTGAGGAAAGGCCCCAGAACATGCCTGATCAATAATGTGCCAGCAGAAAAAAATAATTTATTCTGTTTTTTCTGTTTTTTGCTTTCAGTTGCTGTTCCTTTCCTCAGATCGATGGATTTCAATTCCAGCAGCAAGGCGTTGTCGTCTGGGCCTGTAACACTCCCGTGAATGGGTGGAAACATGGTGCATGGCTTCAAACGCACTGTACTGTCCAGCATTACTGCAATAAAAGATTAGCTTATAGTTTTGGCGTGAGGGTTAATGACCTAAACTCGGCATCAACACAAATGCCCCCTCATCATTACTAAAGCACCTTTATTGCTGCTGCTGTGATGAGTTTATATCTGTAATAATGCCTGTGGCAGCGCTCTGTTGTTGCTCCTAGAGAACGTGGGAGTCGGTTATTATTTTGGGGAACAGTCAGCTCAGAGTCGTCCCATAACAGGTGCCATTAGCATTCCTGTGCTGATGTTGGCAGTGATTAGAAGCAGGGCGAGAGGGTGGCCGGGGAAAGTGGAAGGGTGGCTCAAAGAGGTAATGGGTGCTGACTTACAGCCAGTGATGAAGGAACGACAACATTAGCTGACAGAAGGTCTGGGACAGAGGCCAGCTCGACCGGATCGGGAACACACATCCCGGTTTTTGCACCAAACACATTTCTGGTTCAGATGAATCAGGCTACGTTTTAAAGAGGGAACTAATTTGACATTATTCTCATTTTAGAATTATAAAATGTATATCCACGTGACCCATACAGAGCCAGAGGGAAAGAAATGGTGTATATGTTGGGATGATGAGTAAGTGGGTCGTTCTCACTATAAAATCTTGCTACTTTATGAATACTAACGGCATCTCACAAAAATTTATAACGTGTCTTTTGGCTTGATTGCAGTGATGGACTGTCCCGCAAAACTGAGTAGACATGGACCTTCCTCATGAAGATTATATCATTGCTGCAGTTTGTTTGAATTATTACTTAAAAGTACATTTTCTAAATGATCCCTCACAGATATTGGTAGGTGCACCTTACTAGTATTGGGTTGGACCCCTTTTGTCTACAGAACTGTCCAATTTCTTTATTGCACATATTCAAACAAGGTGCTGGAGACATTCCTCCGAGACTCTGGTCCATGTTGACATGATAGCATCATACAGGTGCTGCAGATTTCTCAGCCTCAGATCCATGATGTGAATCTCCTGTTGCGTGCTCTTTTGTATTCAGATCTGCTTACTGTGGAGGCTATTTGAGTACAGGGAACTCACTGACATGTCCAAGAAACCAGTTTGAAGTGAAATAAATTTTGTGAATGAGGAGATGAGTACACTGGGATCATAACGGCATGGAAATGGCCAGCAACAATAGGTTAGTGTTTAAACAATGCTCAGTAGGTACTAAGAGGATCAAAGAGTGCCAAGAAAATATATCCCAGAAAGCTGGATGATCCATGCTGGAGTTTCAGTTTGTTGTTCTTAGCTGACACTGAGTGTCACCCAGTGTGGTCTTCGGCTGCTCCACCACATCTGCTTCAAGGTGTGTTGTGCATTCAGAGGTGCTCTTCTACATACTTTGGTAGAAATGAGTGCTTATTTGAGTTACTAATGTCTAATAATTAATCAGATTAAAGCAGACAGCTGCTGCTCATCAGATATGTTCTCTTCGTAAGGTCATTCTTTGTTAATCCTAGAAATGGTTGTGTGTGAAAATCCCAGGATACTCAGAAATACTCAGACCAGCTAGTCTGGCACCAAGTTCCGGTTCTGATGCTTGGTTTGAACTTTAGGAGGTCGTTTTTGACCATTTCAAAATGTGTAAATATAATAATAATTTGGTCGGCTGATTAAATATCTGCATTATCCAGCAGTTAAAGGTGTACATAATGAAGTGGACGGATAAACAAGTGCATGAATACTGAAAGCATGATTTTTAGAGCTGATTAGAAAACATTAAAAAATAAAGCAGCGCTAAGTCACACATCAGGGAAGAGTGGAATGAACAAAAACAGATTTTCCTTTAGGAGAATCTCTGCGGGGTCTTTTCTGTTTAGTTTAAACATTTCAACAACAACTAAAGACTGCATATTGTTCAGTCAATTTAATGACTGCTGCGTGAACATCAATACTGTTTGTGGCTGATAAAGCGCTAAAGCTTCTATAATGCATATTTTTAAATGGATCAGATGACTGAAGGAGATCTTTATCCTGACAACCCTACAGAGAATTCTACTTTTCCACTGACCTTTTGTTTTATAATTCAACAGGAAGCTCATTTCAGCCATCATTAAACAACATACTGACAAAACTAGCAGCTATGGGGTGAACATACTGCAGCATTAGCTACTAAAAGGCCAGCTACATCCCTCAGGAGTTGGAAATGCAAAACAGCCCTATGAGAACGTCGATTATGATCATTTCACTCATTAGGTCACCAGAAACATATTTCATATTTAATGATAACATTGTTCTGTGTATGCTGCGCAAATAGCCTGCTTTAAAAAGGACATCATTTGTAAGATCATTGTTTGTTTTCCATGAGTGTGAGTCACTAAAAGAATCTGTTAGTACATTAATCAGTACATTTTCAGCTCCCCTACACTTTTGAATTGGATTCATCTTCCTATTTCAAGATGATACAGTAAGTTCATCTCTGTGTTAAGAGCATAATTCAGTGAGTGGGATGACTTGCTAATAATCCCCAGCCTCTTTCCCAGGAAATCTTGCTGTGTGGGTAAACAGCTGTTCAGCTGGAAAATTGTTTTAAAATCCGTCCTTTTGGCTTGTGAGAAATGAGATTCCTGGTAGCAAAAACAGCAAAAACAAACGGTAAAAAATAGCATGAACGCTTGAGCTGAGCAACATTCCTGGTTCAGTGTATGAAAGCCTTCAGTCAGCCCACATGTGTTAAGCTGCTTTTATTCTAGACATTAAATTCTCTCAAACAAAATTAAAGCAAACATTATCTAAGAAGGTGGTGCAGTGTTCAACAGTATGCCCTCAAAGAACGTCCTGAGTTTGACTCCACCAGCCAGCTGGGACCTTTCTGTGTAGAATTTGCATATTCTCCCCATGCATGTATGGATTCACTCCATGCAGTGGATTTTCTATAGCGTGATATCTACAACTGTAGTGAGACCGTAACCCTTTAAACCTTTGATAACACTGGCCAAGCAGTCCTAAAGTGCAGCCTCCTTTACATTCCAGCAACCGTCACACAGGCATGGAGATCGATTGATAACCACCTGGCAACCACCAGTAAAGAGTAAAAAATGAGTATTCACCACCTGGTTTTGAGTGGTTGCTCCAGTCATGCAGGCCTGGAAACCATGACCCCATGGTAATGACCAGCTGCTAAGGGGAAAAGTGTGTAACTGTGTGGTAGTGAGAGGTTGGTGAAATTGGTTGCAAAGTGGTGTATGGTGCTGCACTGAAAACCTCGTGATTGTTTTAGCTGCTAGACTATTGCTGTGTAGTTTGCAGAGAAGGCACCAACTCATCTACAAACACTCGCCTACTAAGCAGAGGACAACACAAACCAGAAAGAAGTTTGACTTTGAAAGAGAGAAGTCACCTGGTTTGGTTTACATCGCTCTTTTTCAAGTTTCATTACCGCTTTGTGGTTAATTATCAAGTGTTTGCAGACAAATCTGCATCTTCCATGCAAGCTGCAGGCAACCATCAAGCCTGTACAGATTACTCTGATAGTGAACAGTAATTAAGAGATTACAAACAGGTTTTTGATGCAGCATCCTTTTTGCAACTACCTTTACCCAGCAAACCCACACAACCAGGTCAGAGAATACACTTGTTTTTTTCCAGGGTCAGCAACCAGTCCCTTTTCCTCAGAGGTTGAAATAACGAGATACCAAAAAGACATGTCCGTGACGTTAAAGCTCAGGCTTTTTAATGCTCTAAACTCTGTTTTGACAGCTTTTTGTTTGTCTTAGATCTGTATGATGTCAGCAAGAGCTGATTAAAAACAATACCCCGCCCACCAGCTCTCCATAACTTAAACTTGTGAAGGATAGCTGATCAAGAAAAAGTGGCTTTAAGCCCTATTAGCTTAAAGCTTCACTATGTCCCATTATAAGAATTACTTATAGCTTTGTGTGATACTGTAAAACGAACAAAGCTACTCTGGTAAAGTCTGAGAAAGACTATCTGGAGGTTGAAATGATCCATGGCTGAGTTCTTAAAAAAGGACATGCCTTTGCATTTTTTTTAAACAGACATGGTTCATTACATCCAATTTGTCCAGTGCTTCACTGGTTCACAAGATTGCACCGATGATCAATTACTGCTGATTAAATCATGTAAAAATCACCGGAGACACCAAGAATACAGAAGAGTTTTGTTGGGTCTGTGTTTCCACAAGCCCCGCTAATTCTAGAGACTTTTTCATCATGAAGAAAACAAGACAGTCGATCGATCGATTATTTGCGCAAGGGAGGCCTCGTCTGTGTCCACCACGAAAATGACCCCCAGATCTGACCTCCTCCTGCTACCATTTATTGAGAGACAGTTCACACAAAACACGTCAGAACAAAGCCACGCCCCCTTGGTTCTAAGACAGACAAAGCATTTTATGTATATGTGTGAACTTCTGTAAGTGTGTGTGTGTGTGTGTGTGTGTGTGTGTGTGTCATAAACCCAGGAAGCTTACATCAAAAGAAACAGATCTTTCAGATAGGATGTATCTACAATAAAACCTCCCCCAGCACAGAGTGGTTGGAGAGGTGGTCAGGATCAAAGGAATGGCTTTGATCCTACTGCTTGAACTAAGACTGTACAAATTTAAGAAACACAATGGCAACATTCAACAATTAGACTTAACCAGTTTAAAGAATAACAGAAACATTTTAAGCATATTAAACACTTTCCTTGAAAACAGAAGCAGTAGAGTGTTTGGTTACTGGTGAGTAGAGCTGGGCGATAGAACGATAACGATATGTATTGCGATATAACTTTTTCTCGATAGAAAAATTGAACTATTGCGATAGACCTCGCCGCTCTTGTCCTCTTAAAAAAAAAAAAAAAAAAAAAAAAAAAAAGTCAGCCAATCCAAATTAAGTAGCGCAGAGCCGAACCAATCACAGCCGCAGCGTCACGTCGCGTGACTTGTTACGTACAGCACAAGTGCCAAACCGCACATGTGTATTTGTTTGGGAAGCAGCCAGCCACCGTACCGCCCGGGTAATGGAGGAAATGAGTGTGCCGACTAGAAAAATCAACCGAGCGTGACCGAAGGTTACCGAATAGAAAACAGATGATGGTTCCAATGCCGGAGAGATTGTCGAACAGAAGAGCCACAGAAGTTCCGTAGTGTGAAGGTATTTCGGCTATTTCAAGTCTGACAAAAAACAGAGTAGCGTTCACTGTAAATTGTGCCGAAAGCAAGTCTGGAAATACAATAAACTGGTGCATGCGCTACGTCCACACGCACCCGGGTATTTTTGAAAACGCAGATTTTTCTATGCATTTGCACCTTTCGTCCACACGTAAACAGCGTTTTTGGTCACTGAAAACGAAGATTTTTAAAAACTCCGGCCAGAGTGGATATTTTTGAAAACTCCGTATTTGCATTTACATGTGGACTAGAAAAACGGAGAAAACGCAGCGTCAAAAGTGTGCGCATTTTTTGACGTCACACTGTGCGCCACGTTATTGTTTCGGTGAAATGAATTTCTACAATACTGTTACTGTTAATTCTACTCTCTGCAGTGTTTAAATGCTTACATATACACACAGTTACTGTCCCTCCACACATATGACTCGGTTCTGCTTCTATGCCCCAGCTTTGTTTACTTTTTCCCACCGAGGCTTCTACACTTCTGATTGGCCAACATTTCTGCACGGTTAGGAATCTAGCTCCACCTGCTGCTTTGGCATGTTCATAGCAGCGTTTTCCTTCATTTCTGCCTTTATGTGTGGACGGGATTATTTTTTTAAAATGAAAACGGAAAATCTCCGTTTTCAAAAATACCCGTGTACGTGTGGACGTAGCCTCAGTCTCTGACTGGAAGCGCTAATTCGTCATTCGGCTTTTGTCAGACTAAAGTAACTGTTAAAACTGTTTGAAAAGCTCAGCTATACAACAAGGAGAGATTGAGAATTTCCTTTTAGTTCTCAGTTTATTTGATATTGACAAAAGTTAGTCAGTTTTGTCTGTTCTTCTGTAAAACAAACTAAGATTTATTTTTAGAATTAATATTTTGTTTCTAAGTGGAATTGACAATTTAGTCTGTTTTGTTTGTTCTATTTTGAAACTTAAACGCTTTAGCGGCTGCCTTTTGTGTAGTTTGCAATATTTGCCTTTATCTGAAAAAGTCTCATGTTTCTTTAGTACATCTACCCTGTTGAACTTATTATGGGAAATAAATATTTAAATAAAAACAAGCTGCTGATTATTTCACATTTTACTTGTGAGCAACGGCACATTTAAATCTTACAAATATAGTTATTTGGCTTATATCGTGATAGATATCGTTATCGCCTGAAATGAAGAAAACATATCATGATATGAAAAAATCTTATATCGCCCAGCTCTACTGGTGAGTAAAGAGGCTTTTTTCTTCCTGTTTCAACTGAAATCTCACATCAACCCATCATCTAAATGTGTACAGAGAATGACAGCATTACTATTTCCACTCAGTTCCCAAAATAACGTAGCCTGCAGTATATTATGGAGGCTAAAGTGCAAAAGCCTGGTGACTCCATTATATATGAAAGTAGAGATCAGGTGGTATTGAGTACTAAAGGAGGAGGTTGAGTGGATAGCTTAGTGTGTATTGTAGTTACTTTGGGAGACGGCTCTTAAAATCATAACTTGATTAAACACACAAACTAAATGTCAAAATAATAGAAATCATAGAAAAGCAACTTAATTCTTCATGTTGCACATGTATATGTATAAGACGACTACTACCACGTTATACCGAGAACTCAACCCACAAATAAACAACATCAAAACCCCAACGTTTTTTTGAACACGTTTACATGTTGTAAAAGAAATTGGAAATTATAACACCTCGTTAAAAATGTGACACCCACTTCAATCTTAATCTGACACAACAGAAATGATGCAAAATGCCAACTTTTTATTTTTAATTCAAAAGTTTTCATTACTGTTGTTTTCAAAGTGTAAATATATCTGCTAAAACAGAACAATGTAAAAAGGGGAAAGCTATAAACATATAGGCCAGTGGAAAAAATTAAATTACTTGCTTTGTTTCTCTCCTCTTCCTCTTTTTTCTTCTTTCCTTTTTCACTCCCAGAAGGATTACTCTTCTTCATGTTCGCTGACTTGCCTTCGTTGTTGTCATTTGGTTTGTTTAAACAGAGGCATGAACAGCACGAGGAGGCGTGAGTGAAGTCAGACAGGAAGTTGGGTCTCTCTGTCACTGCAAACTTCGCTCATTACCGCTGCTGTAGTTTCAGATTTGTCAGCCCCTGGGGGGGTCTCACACTGGCCTGGGGCCCAAAGCAGTTGCCTGCCTTTCCTATAATATGCCCAAATGCTGAACTTGTTCTTTAAAATGAGTAAAAAACTATATCATTGTTTTGCATTCAAAAAATTAACAGTGGCAGAGACAATACAATAGCCCCACGGACAAGTTTATTACAGTGCCATTGTTCACCGTAATTAATGTCAGTTTCAGACTTATTCAGACTTTCTGAAGTAGAGGAGAAGTCATTATCTCTTTACAACAGAAGTGAAATAAGGTGCACCTTGATTCAGAATAATGGGATTATAAAGTACCACCACTTGTTTGGTTGCTCATCGATTGTCACTGAACAAATGCAGTTGAATTATTTCTCACAGTAGCACCTTTGTTTATGACTTCCATCAGCAGCATTTTTTTCCTTCAGGCAGTGGCATATTGGCATTGTGTCACCACACCACAGCTTTACTCTGGACTAGGGATGGGTACCGGTATCCGGTGCCATAACGGTAGTAACCAGACCGAAAAGCAGCGCACATTTCGTTGCTTTATTTCCCCTGAGATGTCATACACTTTGAATTCTAGCCAATCATTTTACCTTTCCAAAGATAGTAGGCGGGCCCAGGTACGTACGTTCTTTTAGAGCAGAGCTACAGATTAAAAATGCCCAAGGCGAAGCGGTCAAAAGTCTGGCTGTACTTCACAGTAAAAGATGCAAACTCAGCAGCCTGCAACAAGTGCTTTAAGGTGATACTGTGATACTGTGCAAAGGAGGTAACACCTCGAATCTGATGAAACACCTGGCGACGCATAGCATTTTTTTTTAAAGCTGAGAAATTCACCGTATTTGATAGCTTGCTGCAAGACCTCACACCGAGCACATCTACTGCGGGTGTGGTGCCTGTTATCAGACCCGGAGTTTGCAACATCCCCCAAGAACCCGAAGATTAGAGTCCTGGCCCCTAGCCCTGCCAAGGTAGCAGAAATGATGACTGCGTGAGTAGCTTAACCCTTTAGAGCCGGTCGGAGCGGGCACACTCTGTTTTACGTAACTATTTTTAAATCCCGGTAGCTCTGCAACCACGTAAGCTAGCACAATAATTTTTTTTGCATGTGAAACCGGAGGAGTTGTACTTACATCTTATGCCATCAGCTTGTCCTAGGTCACGGTTTCCTTCCACATAAAGCTTTGCAAAAACTGCATAAAAAGCGCTTGCAGGAACAAAAACATAATATTCCAGAAACACGCTTTGCCGATCCGATCAGCTGTTCATAACACTTCCTACGTTGGAATAGACGTCAGCGCGAACTTTTGCATGTCCGCCATTACCTGCCCGAAACCGGAAGTGACGTCATTTTCGCGGAAATGTAGTCTTTTTTTACCATCAGGGCCTATACTGGTCTTTTTAAAAGTTATGTTTGACTTTATGACTTTCTGTGTCGTTTCTGGGATGCTTAGGACTCATATTGCACTGCTGGAAATAGTTTATTTTGATGCACATGCTGCTTTTTTGCAAATTTGCAGTATAATATTTATTTTCGTTTTTCCTGCAGTGTATAAAAATTGGTGTATTTCAAAAATAAAACTATGAAGACACTCAAAATAAATTTCCTGTGGTAGGAAACTATTTTGTGCAACTTTTTTGTATTTACAGTTTTGAGGGATAAGCCTCTTAAATTTCTCTAACTAGAAATATATGTTAAAAAAGCAAAAACGATTTTCAATTTTTTTGTAGTTTATTGCACTTTTTTGCAATTTATGTAATTACTATGCACTTAATGAATACATATTATTAAAATCTGGGCTATAATGGTTGTATTGATGTATAGCAACTTGAAATGCTCCCAAAAATGGCTCCACACCATGTAAAAATATAATATAAGCTCTGGAGGACTTGGTTTTATGGTAGGTCTTAAAGGGTTAATGTTGTTCGTGTGTAATTTACGTTGAGTAGGCTAACTGTAGCTGTTGCTGTTCTGTGAGTCTATTGTGCAAGTGGTGTGATATGCCCATGTAGAAAGGACGGCACTGCAACGCTGGACTTGCCCTTACTCTGGGCTCCCTCTTTATTCTGGCAACTGGTACAAAGAAAACAGCACACAGTCTTCATTAACAGTGTGCAAAGCAACTGCAACATTCAGTTCTGTTAAAAATAATTAGAACAATTACAATCTCATAGAGAAGCATTAGAGCTGAGTGCAAGTCAAAAAGCACCCGACTAGCTAACGAGTATTAGCTTAGCATGCTAACTAAAAATGCTACTCGTGAGTAAAGTTACTACCCATGCATCAAAATGCCTGTAACTTTCAGGATACATGCTAATACTGCTTACAATCAAAATACATGTTGACAATTACCACTATAAGAATGTTTTCCTTAATACACATACAAAATTGACAACAGTATCACTCACTAGCACCTACCACCAGCTGGGAGTTTTTTTCCTTTGCTGAGGCATGCGCTGTGCAGCAATTTGGAACCTTAACAGTTGCAGTTGCTGTGTTTGTCCACCAGGTGGCTCCAACTATTCACAAAGCACATCAATTTTGAGGAAATTCATTAAGCTATTTTCTAACTCTGTTACATAACCACGTTATTACATTAATGCACGTAAGGTGAACTAGCAAACACCATTGTAGTTACATGCGGCTGTCTTCTTGTTTGATGGCAGATACTCTCTTCACCCTGGCCAAAAAGGCTAAAATGACCAAAGAAAAAGTGGGAAAAGCTAAACATGAGAGGTTTTTGGACAAAATTGGTGTTTTCCATTATTTAAGCACTGCTTCCAGCCAAGAGTGATACCATATATCCCCTATAGCTGCAGAAAAGGCTAACATTGTTATCTTTTTACAAAAAACAGCTAAACATAAGAGGTTTTTGGACAAAGTGTGTGTTCTTCATTCTTTAAGCACCGGTTCGAGCACCATTTAAGCACCGGCACCGTTTCAAAAGTACCGGTTTGGTACTGGTATTGGATAAAACCTAAATGACACCCATCCTAACTCTGGACTGCAATGAAATAAAGCTGGGCATGCCGTAGGCCTGATGACATCATCGGACCTGCTCTTCTCTAATTGCTAATGCGTCATTAGCCTCTGCCAGTTAAATGCAGCGGGCATTTCAGCTGGGGCCAGAAAGTCAGTAATGGTTAAACCTGTGAGTATGTGCAAAGCGCAAAATTAGAATTTGCTCATTCATTCACTCATGGCAGCTGATATTTATTCAGATAATGTACATAATAGCCAGCCCTGTGGGTGCCATTTGATTTGTGAAGCCGTACTTTTTCCTCGGCATCGATCCATGAGCCTGACGTGTGGAAACCATCAATAAGAAACCACCCATCAGGACTCCATCTGGCCCAGTGGCCTTTTGACTGGATGAGGAGGAGGCTCGTCTATCAGTGACAAATGTCAGGGAAGAAATGGCACATGTCACTCTTGAGCTTGGGAAACAGGTGGGCTGGTACCACGGGATTAACAAAGCTTCTCTTCTTTTACCTTGCCTGTCCTCATGTGTCAAAGAGCACGAGCGGGGAAATGGGTTGCACCTCAGGTGGACAGCTCTCTTGAGCAAATGCCACTGGAGGCAGCTTTCAGGAGGAATCTGAAGCCTTCTTCTTGCTGTAGTTTTATCCATACTCACGCTGAATTTTCACCTATATCATTTTTATCTTATGTTTAAAGCCTGGCATCCTTTAAAGCACTACAATCAACTACACACCTTCCATCATCTCACTTCTATAAATATGTAGACCATCAACTAAAAACACCAAAGCTGTGAAATGAGGAAGAGAGAGACAGAGTCAGGGAGTAAATGTACAAAATTCCTTTAAAAGCATAAAACACAAATAGCTGCTCATTAGATAGATAAATGTAAATTTAATTTCTGTGTATTGTCCATCAATAGGCACAGAAAAACTGAGTCACCAGCTTTTTGTTCAGGCCCCAAAAGAGCTGAACGAAACGGCAAACGCAGCCTGATGACTCTCTGTTAATGGTGATGAATGGTGGTTAACAAAATAATGACGTTCTTCCAATAAGACAACAAATCAGAGCCATATTAAAAGATATTTTTAGCTCAACAGGGAAAGCTGCAACGGTGTTCATAAATTTTGCAAACGCCAGCTCGTTTGTTCACCACCAGAGCCTCTTTCTAAGGGGATATTACTGAGTTCCCCGACTTCAGAGTATAACCAAATGCTAATCATCATCATCATCTCTCATAACAATTGTTGAGTCTGGCAGCAAAGCCCCTTGTTATCTTCTCCCTACACCCAATCCTACTCTCCCTGCACACCCTCTCTGTCCTTCTCCTCATCATCCTCACTGCTGCCAGCTACCGTCAATATACCCAATATGTCAGCATGGCCGCTCCAGCCGAGCCTAGAACTAAACTACTGCTCATTTCTTCTCCTTTACTTTAGCAGTCACCACTCTGGCTCAGACTTTCAGTCAGTATTTTAGTATCCCAACTATCCAATGAAATATCATCACTTTTCTTCTCCTTCCAAAAGATGTGGTGAAATGTAGTGAAATGTCTCACCCGGCTCAAATGTTATCTTCCTCTCAGGATGATTTGTAATGGTGTTAGTGATATCAAAGATCTTTTCCATTAGTACAGCAGTAGGCAATCTTTACTGTCAAAAAAAAGGAATTTTGAGCAATTTTTCACCAAAGGGAGGAAAAAATCCACAAAATACTCATCTGTAACCCCTACAGCACACCTCACCGCTGTCTGCTGTCCTCACACATGTCCTGCCCCTGACATGCCTCCTCTGACGCTCTCACTACATATTCCAGCCTTTTTCTTCCCATAAATCACTTTAAGAATGTGAGAAAGTCTCATCTGCATCACCAAATGATACAGTTCGTGCTGCCTCCTCCATGTAATCCCTCCGGTGAATGGGAACTCGCTAATCCGGCCATTGTGCCGCGAAATGCACGGAGAATCTTCCACATCGTCACATGGGCTGCCCTGTGCTTCTCGCCCTGCTTTTGCTTTCGGTGAAACTGCACCATGCCTCTTATTTCCACAAAGTGCTTTGAGATCTGACACTCCTTGTGGCTTCAGGGCAACTAAGCTGATACACACTTATTAGCCACAACATTAAAACGACTGATAGGTGAAGTAATTAACATTATCTCATTACAGTGCAATGTTCTGCTAAAAAATCTTTGGTGCTGGAATTCATTTCACATTTAAGCAATGTTAGCACGAATGTCTTCAAGCGTCTGTACAGGCTGGATCCACAAGACAAATCGCAGGACTAAAAGGACCCCTGCCAACCTCCCAGTGCCAGACACCCTACATGATGTTGGGCAAATGTTTTTAGTGATGTGGATTGATTCAACTGAATTTTGTATTTTAGAAAAAATGTGGCATTCACATGGATGAGTCGATTCTTCTGGAAATACCTCAGTTAATGGAGGAGAAGGATAGGATTGACAGATCCAAATAATTGTTTGGAAGGTTATCCGGTTTGTCCTTTTCATAGACTTTTCATTTGAGGCAGGTTGCAGTGACGCGCTCGCTGATCTGCAGGTCTCCTTCTCTTTAGCATTCCTGGCTACAGTGCATTATATTTCCCAAGCTCTAAAATGGTTCATTTGCAAGTGAAAAACACTTTAGGAAGCAACTTTTTGTCATTAGCACTTTGGGGGTGGGTGGCTCACCTCTCACTGGGAGCAATTGTGCTGAAAATGCACGCTTTAAAGGTTGTGTGGTGCCATATTATGATCAAACTAAAACTCTCTTCTCTGGGAAAACAGAAGCTTGAACGGAACTGCAAAACAAATGGAAGTTGCTCACGTTGCATTTGCACTAATGTGTCGACACAGACACCCAAATGCAGCTGCTTTTGAGTAAAGAGTCTTGCATTAAAAAATAAGAGTGTGGTTGTTGTTCAAGCATTACCATCCTACTGCCAAGGTTTCACATTTTTTGAAAGGCACACCCTAAAAAAAAGTTGAAGTTTTGAAATAAGCAAAATTTTATTTTCTAAAAAGTGATTTTTAGAATACAAAACAAAATTAAGGCTTATTAAAGGGTGTGCACCAAAATCATGCTGTCACCTGGAGAACTACATTTCCCAAATATGGTCTAGGCTTTTTAGTATTTCTAGCAGTAGTGAGATATTTAAAGATTTGCTTTGTAATGTCCAACAACCTGAACAAGGCTCTTGCTGTTGTATGCATGTAAATAAGGGGAAATCAGCCAAAACAGTGATCAAGTGGATGAAGTCTGAGTGTATAATAGATAAAGTGCTTAGGCTTAGATAAAAGCATTGTTTAAAAGTGTGTGTCTGTGTGTAAGGATTCGGGGTCACCTGGTCCGGCCCTATCTATAAAACCGGGAGCTGGTTCCATCGAAGAGGGTCCTGGAAGCTGAAGGCTCTGCCTCCCGTTCTTCTTGCAAAATATCCGAGGAACCACCAGAAGTAATCCAGCAGTCTGAGAGTAAAGCACTCTACTGGGGTGATACCCACCCACTGTGCATGTTTGCTGGTCAGAGGCCGTGTGAGCTGCATATCCATATATCCAGGTGTGGCTTATTTCCAATTGGCGTGGATACACTGAGTGCATATCAAGTTGCACGTTCTGCACAGTAGTGGTATTCAGTGTGAGCTTTGTGTTGTTCTGAATCTGGTACAGTGTGTGCTGCTTGGGACTACCAGATGGAGAAAGCCCTGCACCAGTCTGCCTGCTAATGAGAGCAGAGTAGCCAGAAGACCCTGGCAGATGCTAGATGAAGGGGCGCACTTCTAAAAAAGCAGTTTGGGGTATAGACTACATTTGAACCTCCTCTCACAACAGAATAACACTCTGGAAGAAGGTATTTAAAGAGAAGAACGGTTACATAAAAATACAGCTGGTAAAATGATGAGACATTCACCGAGCTGGTGTAGATTCTGATCTGTAATGCATCACACTGTCATGGTAAAGTGTTAATATTCAGCAGACAAAGTCTGTATCTCTTTACATCAGATACTGTTCTCATCTCATTGCTCTATCTGCAATTTGCCAAACTGGCCTCTTACCTCCTGGAATGGAATTGGTGGGTTCCCCCTCCCCGTGCGGGATTAGATTTAGCCTGGCATGTCGCCCCCGCTCATAAATCATTTGCTTTATCATTTCTCCAACCCAGTAAAACTCCTCTAAATGGAAATGCACCACCATTGTCGCTGGGGCTTACTTTACGAAAATAACCATATAAATCAAGTTTGTTTAAAAATGGAGCCTCATAAAGTTCTGCAGCCTTTAGATGATCAGAGACGCACACTCACGGAGGGAGACAGCTAGTTATCCTGCTCTAACCTGACTGGCTTCCCTCTGGCATGTGTCCATACAAAAGTGAATTATCTACTGGGAGCTCAATCAGAGACGCAACATATGGCTGCAGGGAAAGTCTTACAAGTCTGAGAACATTACTGCATGTGGACAGTGTGTGTGTGTGTGTGGGGGGGGGCAGGAGAAAGGAAGAACAGGAGGGACTATATTTAGACCCACAGTCTGGCATGAGGTGGAGCAGGGTGTGTGTTTGATGGGGTTATATAAATGATTAATGTAGTCGATTATAACATTGAAACTATGCTGTAAGTAATATTCTTCAAGGCCACGTCTCAGTGATTTTTTCCCTCATATTTAAAGGGAGATACATCCTGTCTGACCACAGTTTCAGAGTAACTCGTTAGTTAAGTGTCTGCTCGTTTTAGGAATCCATATTTATCTGAATCTATGTTTTAAATTGACCGTTACTTCTATCACTTCTCTTGTGCTAAATAAAAGTGACTTTCTCAGGTGATGCAGAGGAGAAAGAGCTGTCTGCAAAAAAAATGTATATTATATATATATACTGCATACATGAAATGAGAGATTGCAAGTGCACCACATGGGCCTCCGAGCACAAAGGAACCAATCAGTTAAAATGAGAGCTTAATACAGTTCTGGCATATGAGAAGAAAGACCTCCCAAAAGGGAGAAATAATTTACCACTTGACCATTTATCACAGAGCTGAATGTTAAAGTGGTCAGATCGCCTTGACCGCTAAGTCCCGTCCTCTGAGTGTGCCCAATATGGAACAAAAGAGCCACTTTCATCAGGGACAGACTTCGTTATTAGTACAAAGAGCCTATGCGCTTGTAGTTTTCTCTCATTTCCCTCTTCCCTCGCTGCCATTCCATCGTCTAGTTCATTAGGTGCTGGGTGTTGATGAAATGACTGATCTGGGCTGAGCCGAGGCTTGGCCTGAACCAGCTGCCGCCAGAGAGGCTGAGGCTTTCAGGGGAAGGACATGCTTCATTAGGGCGATGGAAGCAGATGGCGGAACGGTGATAGGCAGGAAGGACTCAAACGAATCCAAAGCTCCACTTTGTTAGAGGACGTGGCTGATTTGTCTAAATCAAGAGCAGCGTTTTGTTTGCTGTTGCATTTTGTAATGTGTTGGTGAGTCTTCTGTCATCACAGTGGCATGATTTAAAAACACTAACCGATCACATGTGGAGCTTTTACGAGTGAACAACAGTATTCTGTGTTTTTATGATTCAAACACTGTGTTTAGATCTAAAAATATATTTGACCTGGAAAGGCAGCGAATTTTGAAACTGATGACTTCACTTCCCGTGGACCAAACTGGACGCCCTGGTGGGTTTGCTCTGTGCCCTGGGCAACATGTTTGACAGCCCTGCTTCAGATCAAATAAGACAATCAAACCTCTACATAACAGTGGCTTTGATGAGGTTGTGAGAAAACAATGTAACCACACATCAAAAGAAGTGCTTTGTTTTGACAGATATGCTCGTTAAACTCAGCGAGGCACTCAGCCACACGATGCCACCGATCTATTGAAGTTTGGCTTTCCGGTGCTTTAAAGACAACAAAGATGAGCGGGGCGTCGACACTGGCAAGACAACGCTCTGATGTCACAAAGGCAATCATTCCTTGTTCATGATCAGCAGTGCTCAAGAACTCCTTTCGAATGTGTCCTGCACTTGGTTCAATTACAGGAGTGGTCTTTACAGTCGCCAACATTGCTCTCTTTCAGCTTCCAGAGCCAAAAAAAGGAGGTAACACGGGGCTAACCTCATTTGGCTGCCAAGTTCCACTTTGCAATTGGGTTCCTCATCATTCACACAGTAGTCAGAGTGCACCACAGTAAATTTTTACCAGTGACGTTGACAAGCTGACAGCCCGGCACAGTATTTCACCGACGTGCCTTTTAGTCCTCCTCAGTGGTTTGGAATGAATGAAAGATTGATCGCCTGCCTGATAGGTGTCATATCTGTGCTGTACGTTGTTTATGGCTCATAATGGACTAATGTGGTGAGGAACAGCCTTTGTTATCCATCACCTGCTAATGAGCACTTTATTGAGCCTGGATACATTAAATAAGATGTACCTCATATTTGCTCTGAGGAATGTGATCAAACTCAGCACTTTTTCTATTTATTTGCATATTTCTGAAGGAAATGTCTCCACATAATGGAGAAGGTGGGTGGAGATGTTTATGGCTCTTATCAACAGGGTTTAAATATATTGGTGCTGTATTTAGATTAAAGGCTGGCTGCCAAAGATAAAGTTCAATAAGTGAAATAAATTTTAGGGTGAACTGTGCTCCGTGACACCATTTAAAAGTTAAAATGTCTGCAGATATTACTTTTTTCTTCTTCCTCTCATCTCAACTTGGGCTCCATGTGTTGCTTGTCTGTGGAGAGCAAAAGGGTAAACGAGCTGAAAGCAAAAAGAAACACATTAAGATCATATCTGCACGTGTTTATTTATATATACACACAAATGCATTCGCTTGCACATGCACGTACTCATTCCAAACGTAAGAAAGTGAATTTCTGTGTTCCAGTTTATTAAAATATTTCAATTCAAGTTTGAGTATAAGTACTGTTTATCTCTTGGTCTCGTTCAGTACCTGCAACCACAGTCATGGAGAAAAATGCAGACTTTTGCCAGATGACACCTTCATCTTCACTCTGCACAAGAAAGTAGGCCGCAGAAGAAAAAGCTGGATGCTTGTGGAGTGCTGTGCAAAAGCACATTAATGGAAAGTTAACTAAAAAAGGAAAAGTGTGGTAGGAAAAGGTCCGGAGGCAACCACCATCAAGCAATTCCTGAACCATCGAAAGTATATTACGTGGAATAAGTAGAAGAAGAACTGGACTGCATGTGTTAAACTCTAGAGAATGAGTGGAAACACAACAGAGCCATGATTTGGGGCACAATGTCACCTGCTGGTGTTGGTGGAGGGTGGCCCGCTATATCAAGTCCACACAGCAACCTACCAGGAGATTTTAGAGCACCTCATGCTTCCATCTGTTCACCAGCTTTATTCAGATGCTGATTTCTTTTTCCAGTGGCACCAAAACTGCTAACAAATGGTCATTTTAATGTGCTTGACCTGAACCCTACAGAGAGAAAGATGTTTCAGGACGAAGATGAGAACGTCTCAAAATCCAGACAAGACGAAGGACACCGTGGAATCACTAACAGCTTTTCGGAAGTTGATGTGTAAATCTGATTTTCATGAGCTATGCACCACAGTCAGTTAAATGAAAACCAAAGGGGCTTGAAATATTTCACTTTACATGTAATGAATATAGAATATATGAAAGTTTACCTTTTAGATTCAGAGGTGAACTTTCTCAGGGAAAAAAGCATTTGATATTCAAATTTCTTTTTTGAGATTCACTAGTATGCAGATGCACTTTCCAACATGTGCGCAGAATTCATGGTTTCATAATGAGGCACATAAAAGTGATCTATTTTAATTTAAAAGGAAACACTAACAGTAAAAGCGAAACTCTCTTCCTCTCAGTAAATGCACCCAGTGACGTGATCTGCTCATCCTGGACATTTTCTTGAAGATTTTTCTATTTATCTGTAGAAAAGGAGGAACATCTCTCACATTCGAGTCAGAAATTAATGGAAGCCTTTCAGCGCTCTCTCTTTTTAGCTTTCGTATCTCTCTTATTAGTCCTTTCAGCGTTGTTCGAGTCGTTGTGTGTTCGTCATACGCAGAACTCACTTCCACTCACCTGACATCTCCGGCTCATCTTACACATTCCGCTCAGTCCTCCTTTTTGTTCGATGCTAGCTCTCATCATCAGTATGTGTCACCTCGAGAACAATTGCCATCCTCTCATTTTTCACTGTCAGCCACCGTCTGTGTGCATCTATCACTGTCTGCGGTCCCTCGTCTGCCGCTGAATGCACGGCTCTCTCCTCCTTTTGGAGAATCAAAATCTGTGTTTGTACCGTTGTCAACTTTCAATCCTTTGTTCTCCGGCCGAGCAAAGAAAATTATTTCGCTTCCATCATTTCTGTTTTTATTCTTCTACACACACACACACACACACACACACACACACACACACACACACACACACACACACACATCATGCTGCTCCAAATATAAAGAGAATTTATTTTGCAAGTGTGCATGTGTGTGCATGGCATAACGTCAGAGAGGAGAGGCTGGAGCAGAGCTCTGTGGCTCTATCAGCACAGAGCAGACAGGTTTTTGTCAGCCTCATGCTGAATAATGTCTAATAGGAATAACCTGGGGGGCACAAAGACAATGGGAGAAAAAGAAAAGGATAGAAAGGGATGGACAAAGGGAAAGAGAGATACAAAGAGAGGATAGTTTGGCTTCACAGTGAACCGGGATGGCATAATTGCATGGCTTAGTTTTTGGGGGGTTTTTTTGGTTTTTACAAACGAGTGTTTATTATGCAATCTGAAAATGTAGTCCAAGATTACTGCCATTAAAAAGTAATCTGTTACACTGAAGTGTTACCTGCAGAGAGATGTAATGCGTTAAGAGTACTTCTGTACTTCTGCATTTAGCCTGCTGGTTATATATCCAGACACGCTGAGGGTTTTGACTTTAACTCGTTTCATACCAAGATTATATTAACAGTAACCCCTCCACCACATAACCATCAAAAAGCTTTGTACTTTTGCTCAGTGCCAGCTTTACTAATAGTTGGCTGCGTTGGTTTCAAATCGGTAGCCCTGTAATATTCTCCTGCCACAGACGGTATACAAGACAAGGAGGGCGTCTATTAAACTGAAGGGTCGTGGTTCAATGCCTGGCTGCTCCAGTCTGCATGCCAAAATATCATTGAGCAAGATACAGTACCCTGCGATGCTCCTAATCTGTTCATTGGTTAAATAGAAGACAAAGTGGAAGAGAATGGAAGGATGAAAGTTACCAAATTTGGTTGATTGTTAATTTATCAGCTAATACTAAGCTTTGTTGCCAAACCGTATCTATCCAGGTTGATTTTGTTCATCTGGACGTAGCGTTTTCAGAGGGAGAAACATTTCGTCACTCATCCTAGTGACTTCTTCAGTCTCAGCTGACTGCAGGTTTCCCCAACTTTATAAACGGTACATTTGCACAATGACTCAAACTAACACATTGAATGAATAATGGGCTGTGAGGTCAGTTCCTGGACACAGACGATCGCTGGTTTAAGGGCGGAGTCAAGGAGGCCGTTTATGTGAAATGGGAAAGACCGTCTCTGAGGAGGGGGCCTAAGGCTACATCTTTCACCATCTTACAATGCTGTGATTGCAGCCATTCCCCAACTCTGTGTGAATGGTACTCATGACCACTGATCATTGATCAGTGGTTGTTGGTCAAAGGTCATGACATTTTGTGTATTAATGATCAAGAAACTGAAACTGAAACCACCAGTTACTGGGGAAAAATGTCAATTCCAATGCATTTGGTGAGTGATTGTAGGAGGTTGCTGTTGCTAGGCGAAAGTGGGTGCAAAAAAACCCAAATGACACTGCACCAGAAACCTCCTCGTCATAGTTTTGGTCACTGGTGGAATGAAATTATCTCCGATAGTTTGCATGAACAAACACATTTGCATGGATAAACACTTACTTGTCTGCAAGCATTCAACAACTGATCGCTACATGGAAAGTCGCACCTGGTTAGATAGTGTTCCCTGCAAACTGCAGCCGACCACTCAAATCTGCTAGTGACCAAAATAATCACAAAGGTTTTTGATGTAGCACCCTATTTTGGGACTGACAGCAACCTCCAGCAACCACTCACCAACCAGTCAGGGATTACGCAGTTTTCCTCCAGTGACTATGGCGTACCAGTGGGTCGCTGACCAGTTTCTTGTGCTGCAGGACTGGGGCGTAGGTGACCTGACTGATCCAGTTGTAGGGCTGGAGAAGGAAGCATAAAAATATTCCCTGTTCCTTTAGTTGCTCACAGTAAGGATTTCATTGTCTAAGAAAGTAACAGAGAATTACTCAAACTGCAAAGCTAACACATTACATTACGTGACACACCCGAAACTGATTTTAAACAATTTTCCGATGGCAAAGGTACGAAGAACAACAGTGATTTTAGGAAAATTAAGATTGGCTGGTAAACTCTGATACTGGCAGAATGAAAGATTTGACACCATGACTAATGATTTTCTGATTGCCTATGAGTGAGTAGTCCTGAAAGTGTTTCCTGTTAATTAATATTAAAAGTAGGACATTATATTAGTCATTATGATAGATGGCAGCATGTTCTTGTCGACTAAAGAAGTTTGTGACAGACGTTTTAGGCAGATACTCATTTTACATTTGCAGAAAAAGAAAGACTGAACATCCTCAAAATCCTGGAATCAGCGAGATCTTACTGGTCTTTATTCAGAGATAATCCGTGATAATCTATATGCTTAGTAACCATGAGAGTGTGCTGTGGCTCAGACTGAAATTCACCTTGCTAATTTCTCTCACTTCTCAGTCACAGTGAGATTTAGATCTGTCGTTAAATTTTAAATCCCTGAACAGCTACACTGCAAACATTTCAAACTGGTTCAGCTTATGAGTTCCACCAATATTAGCGTCACATTCATTATATTCTTTATCTGGGGAGAAACAACAATAAGATAGCTCTGTTTTTATATATGGGAAGTCTGCTGATATTAAGAGTAAAGTCAAGTTTCCATTCATCACATTCATGGGACAGAAAAAAGTTAAAAGTTAAAGAAGTTTTTAAAATTGGTTAATTTGAAAGAGATTAATTTGATCCTGCACATGACAGTGATGGATCTGAATGACAAACTACACACACAAGATAGTGACATCCTAAAGCATAGCCCGATTTGTCTTATGTTTCACTTCAAATGGGACAATGTTTTACAAAATAAACATCATGGATGTACTAAATAAGATATAAAAAGTGTGTTTGAGACCATAAACTCAATAAAAAATGTTACTGAGTGAGATATTAGTTTCATATATTATTTCCATATAATCTGACACCTTTTAAGAAGCACAGCATTCGCCCCTTCTGGCCATAAGATGCAGGCTTAAGGCACTTCCATATTTGCTTTACTTTACTGACTCATAGGATGTAACCAGATCTCTAGCTCTGCCTCCAAGTCTGAAGCCATGATTCTGAGCTGGAAAAAGGTGGAGTTCCAACTTCAAGTTGGGAACAAGTTGCTGCACCAAGAGTTTAAGTTTCAGTTTACTGGAGCGAGGTGGATTGTTGTACAGGTCTGTTATTGTGAAGAGAGCTGAACGTGAAAGCGAAGCTGTCGATTTATAGATCGATCTACGTGACTACCCTCACCTATAGACTCGAGCTCTGAGTAATAACTGAAGGGTGCCTGGACTCGCCCTCAGAGATGGGGTGAGGAGCTCAGTCATTCAGGAGGGATTCAGAGTAGAGCCACTACTCCTCCACGATGGGTGGATGGAGATCCTGTCACCTTGATCTGGGTCCCAACAAGGCGAGGCTACACTGGTGAGGCTCATTTGTGTACAAGGTGCCCCACTGCTGTGAAGAGACACTTTTTATCTCTAAAACAGGGCCGTAAACTCACAGCTTCTTTCTAAAGCAGATATGTGTTCAATGCAGTTTACAATATTTACTGTAAGAAAAGTACATTAAGAAACATTTTACTCTCATATATCTTAATTAAGGACTCCGTGGCACCTAAGTCTGCTGCTACACCTGGTACGAATCAAAGCCATATAATCAAAGATATCTTCCCAATTTGAGTTCAGTTGGATAAACAAGGTACATTTTTCTTATATATTTTCGTCTTCAATTCTGATTTGTACACGAATAGCTCATAGTACTACTACTACTACTGTGCAGCTGTGACCAATTCCAGTTCAATGAAGGATGAACAACAGGCTGTAAAAGAGAGTAGGTGTGTGAAAGTGACCTGTTACATCAGAGGATGGGCTGAGGGGGTGTTCGGAGGCAGAGAGCCTTTCGATTAGAGGCCAGCGTTCAACTCACACTTTGAAGAGAGCACCGGTGCTTTGCCCGCTGCAGCTCCCCAGTGGGATGGCTTCCTTCAGTATCCAAATGCTTCTCCCTCTCTCTGAACACAAAAGCACAAAGACAAACACATGCATGCTGGAGAAGGAAGCTGGAAAGAATGACTAAAATAGATGAGCAGTGTGAGGAAGGGAGAATAAAAGACAGAGGTGCTAATATTAAGAGACAAATTATGCTCAGTCGCTGTGAGGAAGCCATCCAAGATGTGTCATCGGACATGATTTTCATTTCAGCTTCAGCGTGCCTCAGCTCAGCTGTTCGGTTGATTTCACGCAGCTTTAAAGTCCTACTGTTGAAGCCATTGTCACAAATCTGAGTTTTCGCCATGTCCGCCTAAACTGCTCAGTGCTTACACAAGATTGGCCTTTTCTCTGCTTAGACAGCTGAGAAGAGATCAGCGCCGCAAAGGCTTGTAAGTCCAATTTGCTGTTCCGATGTGACAAAAACAAACAATCCAGCCAGCACATATACGTGCATTTGGCATGTGGCTCAGACCTCCAAGTGCACAGCCTCTTTCCTTAAAGAAAATCTCTCCCTGGAGATGAACATCGGTATTTAGTGGTCCATTTAATTGAGAGAGGTACTGAGTGACAGATGAAAAGGATGATGGGGATGCTGCTGCCATAGTACGGTAGGTTTTGTGGCTTTCCAGCACTGCGTAGATGCGCTCAATTTACAGAGCGGGCACAGCTGAAACACAGAGAGGAACGGCAAATGGATATTTAACGGCTGCTTTTCCAGATGCTTTTCTTTGTGGAGTGGTTTTTTTTTTTTCATCTGTGAGGATGTTAGCTTTCAGGGTTTCGAATCTCTGAAATGTCATCATGTAAAAACGCCACTTAAATTGCGCACTGCAAGTCTGATGAGTGATGTTAAATCTATGTTGTGCATGAAAGTTTGTGTGGAGAACAGAAGCCAGGTAATGTCAGCGTTAGACATTCGTGTGTGTGTGTGTGTGTGTGTGTGTGTGTGTGTGTGTGTGTGTGTGTGTGTGGAGGTCAAATAATGCCACCAGTGAGTGTATTAATGTCCATCATGGGAAAGAGGATGAGGTGAAGTGAAAAGGCCGTCAGAGTGAAAAGGGCGACCGGCAGAACACAGCTGCAGCAGCATCCTCATGGTGTCTTACAGCAATAGGGCACAGAGAGCAGGACACACACACACACACACACACACACACACACACACACACACAAAGGGCGTTGCTTTAAGTTCCCAGCCAGCAGAGCAGCTCAGCAGGAAGACCAAGCATGATTTGGAAAGAGGCACTACATAATATAGCAGCCAATGTGCTGTTTCAGGAGGCAAATGAGTGCTGTGGTGTGTCAGTAATTGTGCTCCTCAAACCAGTGAGTCCGCCCCCACAAGCTCAGAGCGACTGAGCACGGGGAGTGTGTTTCTCTTCTCCTGTTGCTATCATTTGTGTTTATTCCTCCCATGTGAGCCCCTCGGCACTGCTCTGCTAATCCTCGCCTTGTAATATGTGCACATGTGAAGGTGTGGGTGTTCACACACATGTAGGGCTGGAGGGAGCTTTAAAGGAAAATATTATTTCATTATAACTCAGCTCTTATGTTTGTAGTTTAAAGAATTAGCTATTTATCTACATTTTTAAAAATCTAAAGCTATTGCTGAGCCCAAAGCCCGTTTCAGATGGACTCAACCACTTCAGCTTTGTCTTTTGTTCAGGGATTTTATAACAGGGATCCTATTATGTTCATTTCCAACCCCATATTTTCATTCTTGGACTTGAGTAGAGCAGCTTTGCATGAATAACAGTTAATAAATCATCCTTATTTATCTTTTACTTAGCCTCAATGCAGCCCATGAGCTCATCCTCTGTCTAATAAACATTTTTATCTCTGTTTAGTTTTCATTGGTTATGTTTTTGAAGTTTGGACTCTTGTTTAGTTCGTATCAATCAAGTATTGTCTGAAAGAGTGGCTCTGCCTTGTGGGGTACCTCAGGGATCTGTCTTTGATCCGATTCTCCTTTTTTTTGCTTTACATACTCCCTGTAGGCCAAATTATTAAACACTACAATAATATTTCTTATCATCGCTATGCTGATGAAATTCTGCTATTATGTTCTTTCAAAGCCTCTTAGTTATAAATTGTCTTCAATGTCTTCAAATTGCCTCCAAGAAAAAAAGGCAACTAAAGCAACTTCCTCCAGTTAAATACTGATAAAACAGAAACTTTTATTATTGTTTCCAACCATAAGATCTCAGATTCTTAGGCTCTTCTGTTCAATCAAGGCTCAGAAATTTGGGCATAATATTTGACAGTTCAATGTCACTTGAGCATCAACTGTTGTTGTTTTTATCATCGAAGAAACATTTCAGAGTACTGAGGTCAAAGGCTGAGCCTGAGATGATGCTTATTCATTGCTTACTGTTTGGATAATTGTAATTGTCTTTTTCACTTTGGGTCACCATCAGACCGTACACACCAAGATTTTTAACTGGCACCAACAGAAAATCACGTCATTCCAGTTTGGGCCCCTCTTCACTGATTTCCAGTCAATTTTAGGTTCAACTTTAGAGATTTAGCTTTAAATCCTCTCCCACTGTCTTTATGCTGCGCAGACTCCACTGACTCTTTTAAAAAGCAACTGAAGACTTCTTTAAACAGTCAATCTTTGAATGAATTTGTTGTTTTATGATTTAATATTATTGTTTTACAATGTTCTTTCTGGTTTAATTGGGAAGCACTTTGTAGTTTTTATCTGTGAAAAGTGCTGTTTGTCAGCCAAACTCATCGATTCTTTATCTGTTCCACAGATAAAATTCAGCTGTTAGCCATATTTATAGATAACCATTTCAACTACAAACATCCCTTTTCTGTCATCTTTTGTTTATGTAATGTAATGGTGTCCGATTTTGATAAGGTTTTTGACTTTTATTTTGAAAGTACAATATTTTAAATATCCTCTCTCTGGTGTTTTCATCTTTTTAAGCAGGTTTGTCGAGTTGTTGTTGGGTTAGGACATCATTGTTGCACTGCAGTGCAGCGTGCAACAATTAAAATCTACACTATAGCTATTAGCAGTGGCTCATGGTCAAAGCAGCCATTCATTTTATGTGAATCCTTGAATCTCTCCCTCATCGTCTCCCACCATCTATATTAATTGCACCTTCCTCCAGCTCTTCACCATGGCTACTGTGGAGCTATTTCTAGTTTCCCTTTCATTTTCTCTCTTAGTTTCTCAGCTTCACGTTATTGCTTTTGTTTGCTCCTTTTTATCAACAACTTCTTCACACTAATCTCTGCTCTCAAGGTGCACGAGTCCACAGGGCAAGTGGGTGAGGAGCAGGTTGCATTAAGAGCGACTGGGCAATCCGGTGTTAGTGTTGAAAATGAACGAATGGGCTGCTCTCTGTGCTTGTAGGGTCGTGCGCAGCTTACACCCTGTATAATTATTTCAACAAAGAAAAAATATACATGTATTATATATAGTCCTAAGAACTGAGGAAGAAAAAAACCTTCCCTTTTTGTGATTTCCTGTGTCTTTGGAGCTACCCAGACACATGAGATATCAATGAAAGGCCCAGGACAGCACTTAGTAGCTCGAATAACTCAAAAGATATAGAGGAGGCGTCAACTCACCAGGCAAATGCCCAGTATGTCAGATTACCAGTCAAGTCCTGACACCTAACATGTGTTGTCCCTTTTCTAATACTTATCCAGTGGCTTTAGTCAGCTGCTAACTACTCTAATGTGTTCTCCACACAGTTGTGAAATTTATTTTCTTTCTTTGAGTTTTTTTGTTTGTTTGTTTTTTAAATTAGTTGAGCTAATCTTTCCATGTATCCCCTGTCTGTTCCAAAGGTACCGCCTGAGGTGCCTTTACCCCTTGTTGGGAATCGCTGATGAGTACTGCAACATTGCACTGGTAAACTCTGTGCAACCCCAACAGGCCTGGCTGCAGCAAATCAAGTCAAACAAAGCAGAACTAATGTTACTGGTCCCAGAGTTGGAGTCACAGCAATGAAACAAGTAAATAAACTGACAACATCAGTGAAGACACAAAGCAACCCCACCACACATTTTTTTTCATTATTCATGAGCTGTAAAAGAATAATAATAACAATAATTCTGTTTTAATTTCAGTTTCTTCTACAAAAAGCAGTCATCCAGTCTGCTTCATTTCATATTTTCCCTCCACACCCAACCTGCTGTGACTCTTTATCCCACAGTTTTAGTACTAGTGTAGGAGCAACTACGACTGTGCTGCTTGCTAATTTGTCCTCATAATTAATTTTTTTAAAAAACCACCATTACCATCATCTATTTAAGGAGGATAGCACTGATTTTAACTTTTCTATGTGTTTGGCCGAATTTAATTCAATTAACACACAATTTAAGCTTCTACCACACTAACATAATTTGAACGCACACCACATGGTTTCCTATCTTAGCATAGACTGCACTGATAAATTGCTCTTTTAATTAATTGTTTCTGTGTATGAAGTGCTTACAAGCTTCAACAGTTTCCTTTTAGAGCTGTTGGTTTATCTGTGCGCCAGTTTAGCCTGCTGATTTTATCTCATTTAGAATTCCAGTTAAGCTAACAAACATGTCTTTGGACTCTGGGAGGAAGACTTGAAGAGAACCCTCACAAGTACAAGGCTGCACATGCAGACACACAGAAAGGCCACAGCCAGACAGCAGATGTAAAGCCAGTACCTTCACATCTCCCTACTTGTGCACAATCTTTTCTTTTTCTCAGAAAGAAGGAGTAAATTAAAGATTTTTAATAAAATACAGTAAAACGACTTTCTTTGTGTCTTCGTGCTGGTGGGTGTGCGTGAGCATGTCAGGCGAGAGTCTGTGACGTCAGGAGATGTGACAGCATCAGTGCCGTGGAGGACGCGGTGACCTCCCTCCTGTCACAAACCACCGAGACACTTTCATCACGTCTTCCTCTTTTTTGTATACACTCACAGTCTCGCTCACACACGCACACATCTTTTGATAAAAGACAGCCATGTCCGCCCAATTCTTCGTGACATGTCTGCACTGTCTAACAACCACTACCTTCATCACTCCTCCTGCTTTATTAATATTCATTAAACGGAGGAAGATGATGTCAGCCTTTTCCCCCCCCCCCCCCCCCCCCCTGTTATTCTGCAGCCACAGTCGTTTTCCTGAGTGCTTTCTTGGAGCGGTGGAACTTCAATGACATTGCACATCAAGAGTCAGAGTGGCACAAACCAGATGCAGAAGCAGCTTAGTGGATTTCTCTCAATCAATCTCGCCCGTTTCATCTCAGATGATCTGCTCTCTCTCTCTGAGCTTTTAGAAGTGGTGGATTTTGATGCAGCTTTGATGAAGACTTTTGGGGTGATTGAATTTGCAAATGCCAATTTGTGTTTGAATGTTGGACCACAAGCAGGAGTGCTGGGTGTAAGCAGAACATGGTCTGGCTGACCAAGAAGCCCAGAAAATTAAAGGTTTTTTTCACTGAGGTAGGAACCAGCTTCCCACAGAGAATTATCTAAGCTGCCCTAATTTTCTCTGCTCAACTGATCATTAAGGCCAGCATCTATAACTTTAATTTGTGTACACGACAAAGTTTTACTTCTAAGAGTTATAAAAATCAAAATGTGCATTAAAAAAGGGGGACTCAAGCCACCTGACTGTGTTTAAGACAGTACTTTAACTCATCTGGACTTATGGTGCAGTTAAAATCAATACAAAGTTGAGCACACACCACCGCACAAAGAGAAATGGCTTACTATTCTTGTTTTTCATTCTAATGCACAACAGGCAAGTCATTTCCTTGACTTCACAAAGTAAACATTAACTCGTCCTCATTAAAGATTGCAGTCTTGATGAATAGGTACAGCACTGGAGTCGGAAAGCTTTATTCCAATGAGGCCTGTAACAGCTTCTCATAAAAAATAAAAATAAAAAAAAAACAGCTCGGCAGTTGTGCTCCATGATGCAAAACGTGGCCAATTAAATTGACTTTTCCACCAAGGAAAGAAATGCTCTCTCTGCACTGTAACTATCCCACCAAATCAAATCACTCAGCCCGGGCTAAACTAAGAGCAGGCATCTGTGACACTCATTTCAACACAAACAGCTTCCACTACACTTTTAACGTCCACTCACAGGGTTAGTTAAAGGCAGAAGTGCTGACCGCAGTGCTGAATGCAATGGCTCCCTCGTTCGCCGGTTGATTCATTGCAGTCGTTATTTGAGGGGAGCACATGATCGCCACCATGAACATCCCTGACCCACAGACCTGCTCTAAATCTCACTGTCTCGTATAGGCAAACACTTAAAGGCCGGGAGATGGTATCAGACAGCCGTTTAAAAAAGATTACAAAACAAAAAATGTAGATTGACTGGAGGGGAAAAGCAGAAGCAGTGCAGAAAACCATTAAACATGACGAAAGGGAATAAAGGAGAGAGCTGAGCTGCAGCAAAAGCCAGGGAGATAAGACATCGTTGTGGTCATGTGGAGAGACTGAATGTCTTTAACGAGCCTGTAATTCCTCAGTCAAACACACAGAAAGTAGAGGTAGAGACAGGAAGGAGACAGACAGGAAGGGAGGTTGTAATTGGATCCCTTACTCGACTTCTTTTATCAGCTCCACAGAGAGCTGGATATGCTCTCTGCTCTCCTTAAGAGATGACTGAGGTCTGCCTCCTATCAGTCATTTTCAGGCTTTCACCTTGTTCAGCCGGCATCTCCCAGAGGAGCGAATCACACAGCAAGTGCATTTACACTTTCTGTATGAAATCTATGCGATAGGGAGTCTTCTTTCAACTATAGAATATTGCAAAAAAAAGGTGATGCATGAGCCAATGCTTTTCTTTGATTTGGTATTTTCACTGTCAGCCTCGCAGAAAGCATCTTCTGGTTTCAGACCTGCTGCTCAGCTGGGGCTTTTCTCTGTGCACTTTGCATTTCCTCCCTGTACCAGTTTGGGTTTCTATTCCCCAGTTCGTTAACCCACCGAGGGGTAGTCAGTAGTCAGTAGTCTTAATTCAAATGTAAAAGACCTCAAATGCCCAAATTTGACATCTAAAAGATCTAAAGACAGTTCAGTCTGTAAAACACCTTTACACACACTTCTGAATGCATCGGCACATGGTTGTTGTTGTTTTTTCTATCATCTTTAGTATGATGTTCTCCCCTCTCATGACTACCCAGCACTGAGTGACTAAACAGACTCAACTGTACCCTGTCCTCTGGTATCGTTCCTCTGATACTTTTTTCCAATTTATTAATAATTAGTTGAGTTTGGAGCTACTCCCAGTCATTTCTGCACGACTGCATGCTGCTTTACAACCCATTTCCCCTTTGAGCTCTGGGGGCCTTGTCTGCTAAACACAGTCATTTGTACTACAATCTTCTTTTGACTCTGTGGTCCTCACTGAACCATCTGTAAAACTGATTAACACTGTGGTTCCTAAAGCAGTGATTACCAATTATAACAGCAGTTTAAAAATCAGATGAAGGGGTGCTGGGGCTCATCTCAATGTGTTAAAGGATAAATACGGTTTGTTTGAATTTTCCATTCTTGGAATTATCCTTTATTATAGCCTCATGCACACATGTGGCACAAACCACAGCTGGACAGACCTGTTTCACTAGAATATGCTATGATGAGCTACACAATTGCAGATCAGTTAAAACAGATGCTAAAATGAATAGCGTGCACACAGTGGGAATGCCACAGGTCATTATACGCGCATATAATAAATTCAGCCACAGGACTTAATGACACAACCGGAAACAGAAGACAGACTGCACTGCTTCTACTTTTCTGTAAATCCGAAGCCAACGTGCATTCCCACAGCTCAACAAAGCATGTTGACTGATAAATTGGCTTTCAGTTAATAGACTCACTAAGCCAACAAACAAGTAATTTGCTTCAGGAGACACTTTATTTCTTTGCCCGTCAGATGTGGCTTTTCTTTCCTCGACCGTTGAAATTAATTTAGTTAAATTTTCGGTCACTTTAAAAGCTTCATCGGCTGCGTTCTACCATAAGAAGCTTTGAGTTGACAGTCAGCCGCTGTCAGTTCAGATTTACCTCGTTTTCAGACGGGAGCATGTCTTCACACAAAGCTACTGATGAACTGTGAATCTGCAGCAGCGTAATGGGATTATGAGCAGGAAGTCAATCAGCTACAGCTGCAGCCGCTCCACGTGGCAGCAGAACCGATGCATTCGTCTCCCCAGACAGCGCGTGCCAATCACCACTTTTCAAACTAAGACAAAAGAGGGGTCAGGAAAGGTAGAAGCTTTTTTTTAAGCCTATTCCATGTTGGAATTATTTCCCTCTTGGAGTTAAATCGTACCTTCCCCTGCTGTCACAGCTCAGTGTTTGTATCTCCTCTCCTTGGGCTAAAGTCCCAATCCTATCAGGCTGAAACAGGAACAAAGACTGCAGTCCCTCACTTCCTGCCCCCTCTTTCCCTGCTCCCACCCCACACCAATCTCTAAAAAATCCCCTCCTGGTCCTGGTCTGCACCTCTGAGCGACCTGCCAGAGCTCATAATCCAAAATCATATTGAAAGACAGGAAAGTCACGGTAAGCTCCAGTGTCGTGTCAGAAAATATTGGTGCGTGTAAAATATTCATGGCGCGGTGTCCTGCAGTTGATGTTTTATTCTGTGTTTAAGAAAAGAAATGCTAAATCAGGGTGTGGATTTTAGCAACTGTTTTGCCTTTTTTTAATAATCCTCCACGGCCGTAATGCCGGGTCAGATGGAGTTCTTACTTCATGACTTCCAGTGATAATCACTGAGTTTCATGCCTCAGCAATTTCAAATGTATGAATTGTCTCAAACATCCGTTGACTAATGCTCCTGGTGTGCAGAATACTCAGGATTGCACATTTAATATTAACTCAAAACTTAATGAATGGACAATTATAGAAGTAATGGATTAAAATAACTTGCTGACACCAAGACATCCAAGATTTTGTCAATCTCAGCCATTCGCTCCAGCTCCTCTTTCACGGTCTTGTTGGCATTCCAGGGTCGGATATCTGAAGCTGTAAAATTTCCTTCCAATCAAAAGTGTCTCAGGCGGAGACGTAAAACTAAAATCATTCAAATAGTTACATCATTGCATTTATTTTTATCTCTTTGTGTTGAAACTTTATCATTTTCTGTAAATAACATTTTAAATTGATAAATAATGATATTCTTTCTATATGTGTTAAATTGTAAGAACCCTGGGAGACGTTACATTGATGTTTACTGAGGAGTGGAAAGATTTTAAAGCTAATGATGATGCTAAATTGTAGCAGAAATGATTATGCTTATCATTCATGAAATAATGGTATTTTTTTATTCTGGTTATTTATAGTTTTTTAAAACAACAACAACCAAAAAAAACCCAAAAAATTTAATAAATATCAGCTGAAGATGACAATGGCAGCTTTCAGTTTTATATTTTTCACCAACAGTCTTGTCTCCATATGTTTTCTTCAGTCACCGTGTGAAGTTCATGTGTATCAGTCTGGGTCTCACTGCGTATTAGTTACTTCCTGTTTTATTTTGATAGTCCCTTGTCTTAATTAGATTCTTTTCAGCTATGATCCCAAGTGTGTGCACTCTGCTCTAATATGGCAGATAAGGGAACCCTTGGTTAACCCACACTCTTCAAGTTTGGCAGAAGGTAATCAACATTTGTGGGATATACAAAATGTTAAGAGTTGCTTTTGACTCAGGTTTTTTTTTTTTTTTTTGAAAATATTTTTATTGAAAAAAGAAAACAGTACTTGCAGTTACCGAAATACAATCAACCTTTCTTAATTTTCCTAAGTAAATTAACATATATATATATATATGAAAAAAACAACAAAAAAAACAAAAAAACAAAACACAACGCCCCCCCCCCCCCGTCCCCCCCCCCCCCGTCCCACACAGATCAACACAACCATCAAACATATTAGAGGAATATAACAGTAACAAAAGTAGATTTAAACAGGCAATACCTCTAGACTAGCAAAATAAGAGATAAAGGGTTGCCACTTGTGAAAAAATTTGGCTGTGCAACCTCTCAACGTATATTTAATTTTTTCAAGTTTTAAAAAAAACATGACATCTTTAAGCCACCGGGAAATAATAGGATACTTAGCAGACTTCCAATGCAACAATATTAGACGTCTCGCTAATAGGGATGTGAAGGCTATAATATCCCTTTGTGTGGAATCAAGTGTAAGTGAGCGAGCAGGAATCCCAAACACAGCAATCAGAGGACAAGGATGAAGAGTTACCCCAAGAACAGTTGACATAATAGCAAAATACCTTGTCCAGAAACCTTGTAGCTCAGGGCACAGAAAAAACATGTGGCTAAGGTGACAAGGAGAACCATGGCATTTATCACATTTATTTTCCACTTCTGGATACAATTCAGAAAGTCTAGACTTAGAGAAATGCACCCTGTGTATGACCTTAAATTGAATAAGTCCAAGACGAGCACAGGAGGTGGAAGATCGTATCCTCGTTATAGCCCGTTCCCAAGACTCCTCATGTATTCGAAATCCCAGTTCTTCTTCCCATGTACGCTTAAGCTTAACATTAGAGTGGTTACTAAAAGACAGAATAGCATCATAGAGTTTCGAAATGGTTCCTCTGTGATGAGGAACAAATGATAACGTAGTTTCCCACTGCTGTTCTGGAGGTAAAGAGGGGAAATTTGGGAAACACTTAGCAACAAAATTTCGAATTTGAAAATAGCGAAACAAATGGGTAACAGGGAGATTGTAACGAGAAGACAAGTTGGGAAAACTATCGAAAACACCATCCACATATAAATGTTTGAACTGTTTTATACCCTTGTCACACCACACTGAAAATGTCGAGTCCAAAAGTGAAGGGGGAAACAAATGGTTTTCGCTTAGAGGACCCGAGGAAGACGGCATTACAAAATTAAAGTGACGTCTAAACTGAAACCAGATTTTGAGTGTGTTAAGAACCACCTGATTATCAGTGTACAGAGAGGGTCTCACGGGTAAAGAGGAATAGAGCAAAGCCGGTAAAGAAGAGCCCTTACATGATGATAGCTCCAATTTACACCACGAGGAACCAGAAGATTTTAGCCAGTAGCAAAGTTTATGGATGTGAGCGGCCCAGTAATAGACTAAAAAATTAGGTAATGCAAGTCCTCCACTAAATCTGCATCGCTGCAGCAAAGTTTTAGAGACCCTAGGTGGCTTCCCTCCCCAAATGAAAGAACCAATAATCTTGTCCAGTGAAACAAAAAAATGTTTCGGCAAAAATAAGGGAATTGACTGAAATAAAAATAAAAATTTTGGTAAGATGTTCATTTTAACAACGTTAATCTTACCGATTAAAGAAAGGGGGAGATTACCCCATCTTTGAATATCAGATGTGACCCTAGATATAAGAGGAGACAAATTTGCTGATTTAAGGCCAGCTAGAGAGCGAGTCACGTTAATCCCTAAGTACTTAAACCCAGACGGACTGAGACGAAAGGGTAGATCGGACTGTTGAAGTTGACGTGCTGCCGTATTAACAGGAAAACACTCACTTTTCCCCAAATTCAATTTATAACCTGAAAACGAACTGAAGTTCTCCAGAATACTTAAAACAGCAGGGATGGAGCATGCGGGGTCAGTCATATATAATAACAAGTCATCCGCATACAATGATACTTTATGTGTAATTCCATTACGGATGATTCCCCTGAATACAGAAGAAGATCGCAATGTAATAGACAGAGGCTCGATGGCAATGGCAAAGAGTAAGGGAGACAAAGGGCAACCTTGACGACAACCACGACCCAGCGCAAAATAATCAGAGTAAACATCATTAGTATGAACACTGGCTTTAGGGGACGAATAAAGAAGCCGAATCCAGGAAATAAATTTATCACCAAAACCAAATTTCTCTAAAACTGCAAACAAGTACTCCCACTCCACCCTATCGAAAGCCTTTTCAGCATCTAAAGAAATCACAAGTTCAGGAAGTTCAGATAGACGCTTTGAGTAAATAACATTAAAGAGTGTACGGGTATTAAAAAACAATTGCCGTCCCTTTATAAAGCCATTCTGCTCTTCAGATATAATTCGAGGAAGCACATCCTCAAGGCGAGATGAAATTACTTTAGCCAATACCTTTGCATCGGCATTAAGCAGAGATAATGGCCTGTAGGAACCACAGGAGGTTGGGTCCTTGTCATTTTTGAGAAGGAGCGCTATGGTTGCTTGTGTGAAAGTAGGTGGTAATGAACCGGTTTCCAAGGATTCGTTAAACACAGACAAAAGCAATGGTGCCAATTTACCAATAAATGTTTTATAGAATTCAATTGGAAACCCATCCGGGCCCGGGGCTTTATTAGACTGCATAGCTGTAATAGCTTTTAATACTTCTTCAACAGATAATGGGGAGTCCAATTGCCCCGCATCATTAGCACCAATAACAGGGTTTGAAAGATTATGAAGAAATGCATTCATTTTAGCTTTATCCGTGGGAAATTCGGACCTGTACAACAAAGAGTAAAATGTTTTAAAGGTAGAATTAATTTCCAAGGGATCTGTAGTAATATTGTCATCAGAGTGTTTAATAATGGGGATCACACGCGAGGAGGCCTGACGTCGTAACTGATGTGCCAACAAGCGACTAGCCTTGTCACCATATTCGTAATATGAGCCACGACTGCATAGTAATAAGTGCTCAGCCTCTTTGGTTGACATAAGATCAAATTCTGCTTGCAAATCAAGGCGCTGCTTCAGTAATTCTGGAGAAGGGTTCAGTGTATAACTTTGATCAAGGTTACTAATTGCAGCTATAAGTTCTTTAAGCCTGGCATTAATCTTTTTATTAGCACGGACAGAGTAAGAAATAACTTGACCTCTCAGGTAGCATTTAAGAGTCTCCCATAGCAGAGAATATGAGACAGAATCATCCTGATTGAAGGACAAGAACTCCTCAATAGAGCCTGAAATAAATTCACAAAATTCTTTATCCGCCAGAAGGAGAGAGTTAAATCTCCAAAGTGGAGGGCTACGTTTATGGGTAGAAAGATGAACATCCAATAGCAGAGGAGAATGATCAGATATTACAATACCAGAATAGTCGGAAGAATTAACACATGAATTAAGAGTTCTGTCGATGAAAAAATAATCAATCCTGGAATAAGACTGGTGGACCTGAGAGAAGAATGAAAATTTTTTGATTGAAGGGTTGCGAAATCTCCATGGATCAACAAGATCATTCTGTTTCATAAAATCTGAGAATGTTTTAGACATAGATGATTGAGTCAAATTACGAGGACTAGATCGATCCAAAATTGGATCAAAAACACAATTCAGATCACCACCAAGGATAAGCAAATGTGTATTCAGAAAGGGGATGTTACTCAGCAATCTATTAGCGAATTCAGCATCATCAAAATTCGGGGCATATACATTTACCAACAAAACCTTTTTCTGCATTAGGGTACCAGCAACAATGATGTATCTACCGTTCCTATCAGCGACAACATTGGCCAAAGTGAATTGAACTTTCTTATTAATGAGAATGGCCACTCCTCTAGCCTTCGAATTAAAATTTGAGTGAAAGACCTGACCTACCCAAGGGCAATATAACCTATAATGATCCTTAATGCGAAGATGAGTCTCCTGTAAAAATGCTATGTCAGAATTTAGACGTTTCAAGTGAGTAAAAACCTTAGATCTCTTAACAGGGTTACCCATACCTCTGATATTCCAACTAATGAATCTAAGAGGCATACCTGACCCAGCAATGCTGGGGTCTATATTTCCATTAACCATTTACAAAAAGGAAGAGGAAAAAGACCAAACCAAAATGCCAGTGGCCATGAAGAGCCGAAATGGGACAGCCCCCCCCTAACCCAACCCTGAACACAAATACACCCCCAAGTCTCCACAGAACAGAACAAAGGAGACAGCAGTGTACCCCCAAAGTAGCAAAAATGATTCACCGAAGTGACTGGACTAATTGTTGTCTAAATAAAAATAAAAGCGAGAGAGGGAAAAATAACCTCTCACCAACTTCTCTACAGCATAACAGTGTGCGCGTAACAGTAAACATGTTTTTTTTAAAAAGGGAAAAAATAAAAAGGAAACCAACCAACCAAAAAAAGATCTCACAGTACAAAATATGACTTCCTCAGAAGGAGAACTTTCCAACAAATCACCGAAAGTGCATAAAATTTAAAAAAAAACAAAAAGCAAAAACAACATACATAAATAGATAAACAATTAAAACAAAAACAACCAAACAAAAAAATAAATAAATAAAAATTTAACAGAAACGAAAAACAACTCAGTCCTATGCAAATCAATGCAGCAAGCTTGGAGAAGATTGTGCCGGACTGGTCCGAAGTTCAAGAGTATATTATATGATCCAGTTTCAATAAATAACAATGAAAATAAAAGGAACCAGCACACCAACAGTACAATAACCAGCACAATGGCCTAAGAAAACAATGCACAGGTGGCGTTAAACCTAAGGAGACCGTGAACCCTTAGCAGCATTACAGTATCAAACTGAGGAGCTAACGAGGCTCACCCAGAAATCAAAGTTTTGACATAATCACTGGCCTCCTCTGCCGAAACAAAGTCCTTCTCGACACCCTTATATGTGATGCGGAGTCGCGCTGGATGAAGCAGGCCATACCAAACACCGTCAATGCCACGGAGTTGCTGCCTGACCGTGTTGAATGCAGCACGAGCCCGTGCCACCCTGGCGGTGTAGTCGGGGAAGACTGAGATGGTCCGATCTCCAACTTTAATCTGTCGGCGTTCTCTAGCACGTCGTAAAATGTCGACACAGTCAGTGTGGTAATGAAACCTGCATACAATGGCTCGTGGACGGTCGCCAGGCTTAGGTGCGGGTTGGAGGGTCCTGTGCGAACGATCCAAAAGCGGCTCCTTCCCCAGATCAAATGCTTCTTTTAGCAAGGAAGCTACGGCGGCAGTGGTGCACGTGTCAGGGCCCTCCGGTACTCCCACTATCCTAACATTGTTGCGCCGCGATCTGGACTCCAAATCTTCACACTTACTTTCCAGCTTGGCTACATGAGCTGTGAGACCCTTGATAGTGTTTTTCATCTCAGCTATATCATCAGAGCAGACAGTAAGTGCGTGCTCCATCTCCTTCACCGTACCTTTTAGCTCAGACATGGTAGCGTCATTTGCAGCTTTATCGATCGCCAGCTGCGTCTTCACCGCCTGCAGGTCGAACTTAATGGTAGACAAAGCATCACCCAGAGTATCCTGAAGTTCCTTTTTAAAGATGTCGGCGATATCTTTCCTCAGCGAAGCCAGCAACTCGACCTTGAGAGCCTCAATATCAGGATTAGCTTGACATGTGGGGGGCTTTGCAGGAGACGACGGCTCACTCGAGGGTGTGGTCGCGGTTTGCAAACTAGGCCTCAGTTGTGTCTGAATAGTACTGCGGGTTTTAAAATTTTTTGCTGCCATTTTACGCCGGCCCGAGTAAAACTTCTCAACAAGACAATCCACAAACCAAAACAGGACTGAAAATACGGCCAAAACGCGCGAATAAATAACAATTTAATCGAAATCGGCGGGAGCTCCCAGACTCGCGTCCTACTCCATCAAAGCTCAACCGGAAGTCCTTTGACTCAGGTTTGATTCCAAACAGGCATGACTCTAACTTTAAATCATGGATAACTTATGGCCTTAAAACATTCCTCTCTCTTACTCATAGAAACATTGTGCTCAGCTTTGAGACCTTGCGAGACAAACACAACCTGATACAATACAACTTTCACAGATACCTACAGCTGAGATCATATATTGATCATGAGTGCAAATTGACTGACTACAGATGCTAAATCACATTTTTCCCACATCCTGAAAAATGCTCCAACCATGACCCCTGCTAAATCCATTTCCAAACTATACAAAGCTCTCTCTAGTGCCAGTGAGGATAACACTTTATATGTTAAAGATAAATGGGAAAGGGAATCTGGGATTGGTATTTCTGTGGGGGAGTGGGGAAATATTTGGTCCACATCCAGCTCTATGAGCTGGAGAGAACATGGCTGGAAAAATATTATTAGATACTTCAAGACGCCATATCAGGAGAGATAAAAGGTGCTCATATGTCATGCTGGAGACAATGCGGCTCGACTCTTGTTAATCATTTCCATGTCTTTTGGGATCGTCCCAGGTTAAAAGATTTCTGGTCCAGGCCTTCTTAAGCGCAGTTTTTAACGCTCAAATACCTCCAGGTTTTAAGGTTCTATACATGGGTCTGGTCCCTTTTCTGGAACGTAGGAGTGAGATTAAGTTGGTTGTTACGGCCCTGGGCCAGCTGTGTACTTTTGTTGTGCTCTGTCTTTAAGACTCCACAGGTCCTTCCCGATTGGAGAGCTGGCGGCGGCTGATTGGTCCCTGATCATGTGGCTCTTTTCAAAATCCCTCACCAGCAGTTGTGCCGGGGCAGCCACTGACAGCAGCAGCAGACCTGACCCTGGTCTGCTGCTGTGACATTCGTGCTTGTGATTCTCGTGCCTTACCGAGCTTGTATATAGTGTGTAAATTAGTCTTCACTTGTAAATAGCAAATTGTAAATAGACACTGAGACAAAGGGGGTTATTTACTTTTTTTTCCTCCATGACAGCAGCACAGGCAACCCTGAGTTCATGTTTATAGTTCCATATAATGTGTTCTACCTTTATGTAATGTGAGTCCCCTTCTGGAGAACATGTGAAGTTTGTAGAACTTTATTTATCAGGCAGTTCTCCATTAGAGGATAATATGCCGATCACTGTGTTTGTCATTTGCTCTCCTGGACTCTAAAAGCCTGGAAAGACTCTGTTTTCATGTCATTCATATGTTGATGGATTTTTCCTGTCCATTCCAAATAAAGATACAATTTTCTTTTAAAACGTTTACCCTGTCACAGGTATATGTCTTTATGGAAATAACCTTTTCCCCTGACATGCACAAGTATAATTTCAAAGAATATCTGAATAGAGTAGATTTTATACTTTATATATTGTCACCACAGCGACACTATCAACTAAACAAAATGTTGTGCTGTTTAGTGTTATCATTTTTTTGTTGGTTCATACTAATCCAACTTTTTTCTCACTCTCATAACTTTCTTCTGTACCACATGAAGTACTCTGTCCTTTTTGTTGATGTATTACATTGCTGCATTTTCTCAGATCTTTTCCGTTTTCTTGCTCACCTGCACAGATCATCTGTTTTTACAACTGTTTATTTTTTGCACATATTTCTTTATTGTCGCTGTTTTAGTTTCTGTACGTCTTCCTGTTATGACTTTTCTCTCTCAGAGTTATTCTCTCGTGGATCATTGTTGCCATACTCGTATGTTTTGTTTCAAGTTTACCCGGCCTCACTGGGTTAAACTATAGGCTCAAAATATACAACAACTCAACTCAGCATTTTAAGCAACATGGACACCTGTCCATGGATGGTTAACTGAAATAAAATTTGGAAGCCCTGGTGCTTTATTGTCTGGTGTCACCCTACCACACACCAGATATCCTCCTCTGTCACACCCACTGTCTGCATAGCCTCCATCCCTACATCCATGAAACTTGTTCTCCACCCATTACAGATCCCAGTGTCATCTGCAGACATCATCATCCACAGAGACTCCAGCCTGACCTCATCTCTCAACCTGTCCATCAGGTGCTCAGAAATATCCCTGAAATAATCCCACCCTCACCCTGCCTCCCTTGCTGCTTTTGGAAAATCTCACAAGTAAGCCTGCAGTCTGAGGGCAAAGTCCATTACTGGGATATTATGGCACTGAACAGAGTCTCTAGTTACAAAAACTGCCACCTAACAGGTCCTCAGCTGACACCTTCATTAAATTGTCCCCATAAAACACCAGCCTGAAGAGTAAAGAGGCCCCTGCAGGGTAGTGGCCTTCAGGGCGGAGTTAGGGTGATGAACCTGCATGCTTGTTGGGTCACTGGTACTGATTTTGAAGTAAATAATGTTCCTCGAGCTTTGAGTGGTCGATAAAACAGGGAAAGTGCCATGTTGCAGTCCTTCGGCCCAATCATTACCCGCTGCATAATTAATGTGTCCATTGGGACGAATCACTAAACCTCTTCACACGCTTTGCAGTTACCTTTGCAGTCACATAGTTCTCACTAACTTCAGGAAAAAACACTGCTTTTAGTCCCAAGACCCCAACCGCCAGGAACCTTTGATAACTCTTGGTGAGTTTTATTCATGATTACAAACCATTTACTTCACCTGTGCCTGCTTTAAAGAGCCTCTTGCATCTGGATCTTCTATTCTATTCTTAATTATATATGTAGGTACAAAGTTTTGCTCTAATCTCTTTATCGCTTGAATCTTTGGGTCATTTGAAATACTTTACATCACTGTCAGTAAAGTCTAGCTAACTTGTTTGAGACCATTATTTTTATTCTTATATAAGCAGGAGACTCGCGTTAGGCACTGACCATCGTAAAATCAGCGTTGGGGGATGGGACACATCAAAGAGCTGGATAAGCTGTGCATAACCTCTATAACTTCATACCAGCGTTCCACTTCATGCCCCCTGCTCTCCATTTTGAAAAATGATTACAGAGACCAAGCAAATCCTTTCCCCCTGACCAAACACAAACACGCACACACAGATAAACAACGTCTCCCTCCACTGGGCTGAAGCTCACGGTAGCAAAGATGAACTACAATGTCCATAAAGACGTCAGATTTATTGCTGATTTTCTGCTTGATCTGCGTTTAATGTCGAGGCCAATTTCCAGGAGCAAATTACCCGCCTGGGCTGAGTCCTTTGTGTGTTTGCTGAGTGCTGAATATAAAGACTATTAATGGTTTGTTGGGCCAAGACTTTCAGAGATCCCTGGGAGTTCCCGGGGTTGTGGAAACTGTTGACAGTACAGTCAACGTGCTGCCTGGCCTTCAGATTCATTAAGTCAGTTTGCCTTAGCTGTGTGTGGGTTATGTGTGCTCCATTAAGCAGCACATTTTCTGTCATCAGCCAGAAAGTCATGTTTGTGTGCATTTCACATGCTTGCAGGCTTATATAACCATCCAGTATTATTACACAACGAAGTGCATCAAAGACATGACTCTGGACACCTGAGGCCTGGGGCCCGTTCTTCGTACCTCGCTAAGTAGGTTAGCTGGATTTGATTGTTGACGATTTCGCGTGATCTTGGATCGTTCGGTTCCCCGAAGCTCATCCGGGACTTGCTGTCATAGCAACAGGTTTACTTTATGTTTACTTTACATTTATGTAAACAGGATTAGATCGGGGCCACGCAGGTATGTCCGCTTCATTTATACGAAAGCAACAGCGATATTCCACCACTGTTTCACCATAAATAAATAACATCAATGTAACTAAAGACAATGCAGCACCTGATCCATTTATTGATTTCACACAGATACATACAGGTCATTTCCTAAAAAAGGGAAATGTACTATTAACATTCTATCACATGTATGTGATTATTACAGATGTAAGTCATATTTCAGAGTAGCAATTGTAAATTACTTCGTGTAATCAAGATGAGAGACCACGGCTATAAAAGCGAAGGTGGATTTGGGAAGCCTGTCGCAGCCATGTCCTGTCCGTATACGCGAGCAACCCATTGCGGAAGGTGCAAGATTGATAAGGAGAGTCCTCAGAACTCAGCGTATATTGCGGGACAGACAGGATCCTTTAGCTCAGCGCGACAGTGTGCTCATAGAGAGATATCGATTTTCCCGTGAGGGTATTATTCACTTAACCAACTTGTTGACGAGGGGGTGCAGGACCACCACCTGTCTTTTTTTGCTCTGCCCTTTTCTTGGTTGCTGTTATAAACAAACACATTATTTCAGGGTCTCTTTCCAAGAGACTAAAAGCAATATAAGTGATAAATATTACCATTGTGTAGAATATTCTTATATTTCACTTTTACCTATTCCCATGTTCTAGTGGGTCCTGTTGTGGCTCTAATGTGAAAGGGGATATAATATAACATATTATAATATAATGTAATATAATATTGGATAATATAGTGTAATATGATAAATCTACCCTACCGCCTACTGGTGTTGGCCAGAGGGGCCGATGGCGCGATATGGCAGCCTGGCTTCTGTCAGTCTGCCCCAGGGCAGCTGTGGCTACAACTGTAGCTGCCTCCACCAGTGTGTGAATGTGAGAGTGACTGAATAGTGGCATTGTAAAGCGCTTTGGGTGCCTTGAAAAGCACTATATCAATCCACTCCATTATTATTGTTATTATTAAATTACTTACTAGTTTAATTTGTCAGCAACTTCCTGCCAGCCCTCGCTCCTTGCTTTTGCAGCCTTTGCAGTGTTCCCTTGCGTTCTGATTAAACTCTGAAACTCCTGAAATCCCTCACTCAAGAGTTCTTGCTCTGCTGCCGAAAAATACCGAGCCGAGCGCACTCCTTCGACATTTTCGCCGACCAATCAAAGGGTTGCTGATCAATGTTTCTACTATCGATGCGTAGCCCCTTTTAGGACACCCAGTGATGTCACATTACTGCGTCCAGCTGTACTAATCGTCAACAGCAGGTGTGTTCGGGGAACCGGATTAGCGAGCTCACGGTTAGCGCGATGGTTTGATCTTGGATGTAGTGAGCGACGTACAAAGAACGGGCCCCTGTGCTACTACTGAGGTGTCCTATCATTATGGTATAAACAGGTGACCGGTTTTACAGTCTTAACCCTTAAAGTCTGAACCACCAAATAATTAGCAGAAAATTTACATTATTTGAAAATTTAGTTCTTATTGAACCTTCTGACGCCTTCTGGATCATTTTTGCTACAGTTGACTTTTTTTTCATTTTATTGTATTTATTTTGCAATTTATTGCTTTAAATTATATTGTGCAATTAATTGGGGTTTTCAGGGAGAAAAAGCAACAGTGATCATGTAGAAAAACATGCATCAAAGATGATGTTAAGGGATATATTAATGCTTACTGAACAATAAAACTGTTTTGGAAAAAAAAATGGTTTGCAGCCAATGTGAGGGGGAAAACTCAGGGAATAGAGTTGTGGCTCATTTGGGAAAAAAACAAAGACTTCACATGCTTCCAACAATGACTGGCTGATCCATCAACAGGTGGTGGTTTTAAACCTGTTGACCTCCAACCTGGAACATTTGCGGTCATCTACCCCAGCAAGAAGTGATCCACCTCTGTAGTACTGAAAACCCGGGATTAAACCTGGAGTTACCTGGATAAGATAAAATCCTGTTTCACAGGACAGGCCTCAAGTGAAAGCCGGCAAACTTTACTCAAACTTCAGGTAAAGCAGAGTTCAGGCCAATTTTGCAAGTAGTGGCAAAAACCAAGATTCTCAACAGAGAGAGGCTCCACCCAGCAATTGGACACAGGTGGAGCAGATTAGGACAGAGCAGGTAATCAGACGGTGGGCTGGACCTGAAAAAGGACATGGGGTGAGTAAACACAAAGAACAAACAACTACACGCAAAAAAACAACTTAAATTGGGTTAGAAATCACTTTAACACAGAAACATCCCAGAAAACATTTCAGCACCAAGTAGCAGTCAGCTGAACCTTTGTTTGTTTGAAAAATTGTTTCAAAATAAAAGTCTGTCTTTGGCATCACCTGGATGACCTTGTTAGACTTGATGGACATGTACATCCATCCATAAGTGGTTCAGTTTTTGCCTTCGTAAAGCAGGAGGTAACGTTGTTGCTTTAGCTATGTTTGCTGGGCTATAATACTTTATAAATAGTACTGTGTCCAGGTGGAAAAATTCACCTGTCATCCAATTTGTGCTTCTGGGTCATAGTGTGTCTTCCTTTCTCCGAGTCCTCTTTCAGTCAGGACATGTCTGTGCCCTGAGGGATCCTTTCACGCTTCAGTTTGACCCCAATTCAGTGGCCTGAGCATGTCTCTGTAAACCCCAAACTTACAGCCAGTGGCCTTTTTGAATCTTACCAACTTTTTCACAATTAAAACAACTGAACACATGTAACTTTGGTGATATTTTATCTTCTAGAAATGAGAAGAACAAGCACAAAACCACCTGACCTGCTTTGTTTCCCCTCTGCTGCTGCTTGCCAAATAAACCATTTCAGGTCATGTGACATATTTGCCACAACAGTGTCTTAATCTGAGTGAGTCTGATGAAAAACTGTTAGAGCAAAATGTTGCTCTGTTAATTTTGATCGATCAGAAGCTGTCAGTGCAGAGTGGTTAATTTTCTGACCTCCAAATGGGAGGACTGGAGCATGTCCAAAACTGGTTCCGGAGGTTGTGAAAAGCTGAAGCCCATTTCTGTTTGCTGCCACCTTATATCTCTGCATTAGAGGAGAAATGACAGCTTTCATTACTGCTTACTTTAGCAGAATGATTGGTATGGGAGCATCCAGATATTGATGGCAACCATAATATATGAAAAAATAAAGTGTAATTAATTCGCAAGCAAAGAGAAAAAGTTCAAGATTATTTTTCTATGCATGCATAATGGGTAGGTTACTATTTTTAGCCCTGATAATAAATGGAAATGTGATATTGTGAGAGTCATGAAACAATTAGTTCCCAGTGATGTACCTTTGCCAGAAGATGGCAACATTCATTATGACCCACAGAAGTGCTTCAGGCTCATCCAGTTGGAGGAGGTCCCAGGTCAGACGCGGTTTAGGGATGTCACAGTGTCTCCCCAGAAGAGCTGAAGGAGGTGCTGAGGAGGAGGTGGTCAGAAATAAGTGACTAAGACCATAAACTCATTAGGAAAGTGTTTACAGAGGTCAGGGCTGAGGGTCATTTTCACTAAGATTTTTAGAGGACCAGAAGTCTTTTTGCTGTCACAGGTGTCCTTTAAAAAGAATGCGGCTTTAAAACGCCGGCTTCACTTTTAGGCCCAGAAGCTACATCGGTCTTTTACACCATCTATAGTTCTGCATAATTAATATTTTTACTCTGAATATTGTCACCAGCAACAATACTGAGGGAAAGTCTCCACCAGCTTCTGAGGGGAAAAAAATCTGACTTCTAAACCGCTAAATGAGAACATGCTGTGTTCACAAGCTGTTAGCTGCATCTGTCTGCAGTTAAAGTAGATTTATACCTTTTTTTTTTCCTTAAAACGCCACTTTTGCATGAAAGCAATGCAAATGCAACACATTCAGACTGAAAAGGAAAAACATCAGGGTGTCAGGGGTGGTGCTCTGCATGGACCCACTACCAAGCTCTACATGGCACAATTAATACCACTTCTAAAACTTATGCTGTTAGCAGAGTGTCATTGTTTTCTTCAGTTCCAAACATGACGGATGCATCTGTCGTAAGGCTGTCTTTCTTTTCTGTTTTTTTGTCTTGACCTGAGGATAATTTCTTGATGTGCATGGTCAAATCTGAAAGCTTGAAGGTGATGAGAGTTAACCAAAACCAAAAGCAGAGTCGCTGCTGACAGCCAAACAGGAGGAATGATTTGATTGATACTTGTGAGCTTTCATATATTAAAGAGCAGTTTTAGTAGCACGTTTAACGCAGTACTTCTACCTGCTCTGGAGTGTTTTCGGTGTATTTGAGAAATGTGAATACCTCTTCCACCACATGCTGTGCAGATACATTATGCTGGTGAGGATGGAGCCTATATTTCCCCTGTCTCCTTACAAACTCTCTTCCTCTCCCTCACTCACATATTAGATGGAGGGGGAGAGCAGTAGCCTACAGGAGTGAAGCATGCATAAAAAGCAGCACAATAACCCCTCCACCTCCACCACCACCAGCAGCAGTGTTGCTGTGAAGCACGTCAGAGGAAGCGGGCTATGAATCGAGGTGCACAGCGGGGTAAAGAAAACATTTCTTGGGGACACAGCTAGGGGACAGTGCCGGTCTCCTGACTCGGGACTGACACTCCCCTCCCCTCCACGCACGCAAACTAACATCCCGGAAAGCTTCAAGTCCACATCGCGCTGCAGGGGAAAACATCTGAGGTAATTATGCAGACTTTTTTCCACTTCTCTGCTCGCTTTGAAACAACGTGAGCCGAATACGGGAGGGAGTGGAGGCGGTGGCGGAGGTAATGGTGGTGAGGATGTCAACTCAGTGGTAAAGTCGAGAGGCACGTGTTTGTTTTTGAAGTGGTGGGGAAAGGATTCAAAGCGGCTCCGCTGAGACTTTGTCTTTGCAACTGTTTGCGTGGGCCAGTGGATGCATATTTAATCGATGAGTGGGCAGCAGTAATTCACAGTACAGGAGTGGGCAACTGAAGCTGTGGATGAGAGAGAGGAGAGGCTTTTGGTGACAAGTCGATCAGCTGTGCTCGCTCTCGGAGGCCTGGGAGAAGTCGGTCTTTAAAGCGTGGTGTTGCTGCTGGGCTCTGAGGCGTGGAGGGTGGGTTACTAGGGGTGGAAGAAGGCGGGTGTTTATTATTTTTAATGTCATAAGGAGGAGAAGCGGTGAGTGAGTGTTACAGAAAAACATCAAAGCTGAACTGTAGTTTTTGGACATTTCTTGACTTTTTCGCTGTTATTGTCGCAGCCGGGGGGGTCCTTGGGGGGGTTTGCAGCCTCGCTCTCTCTCGCTGGAGTCAGTGTGGCGGGCAGGGACAGTCCAGGCGCTCATATACAAAGCCAGCACGTTTCACTGTGTCTGCAGCAGCTGAGCGGTGCTGAGCACCACCACCAGCAGCAGCAGCAGAAGCAGATCTGAGAGGATTTGGGAGCACAGTTGGAGGATCGACGACGCATCGATGATGAAGCTCACCTGCTGTTTGCAGGTTGCTGGTCTGAGGTTGGAGGGTGCCGAGTGAGCGGAGGTGTTGCCGAAGCGCTGTCCGAGGTGCTGAAAAGCCCGCGGACAGAGCGCCTTTGTCGCCTTTCCAGTCGAGATGACACGCACGAACTGACGTGAATGCCAAGCAGCACAACGCGGCGGTTAACACGGCTCCCCTGGCCAGAGTGCATGGGACCGCGCGTCCTCTTGGCGTTAGAAACATGGAGAGAATTTTCCTGCTCGTCCTGAGCTGTCTCGGCGTCTCTCTGGTCACAGCGGGTAAGTTTACGATTGTGTGCAATTACAAAGATGTTCCGCGAATTTGAGCGCAGCAGCACCTTCCAGAGTGGCTTTTATCTCTATTTTCTTCCAACTAAACGAACCATGGAATAATTCCTCTATCGGCATCTGTGTGAGAGAAATGCTGCTGGTGCTGGGCTTCAGATTTAATTCAGTGTTGTTGGTGGTGGTGTTGCTATTGTGAGACGCTGCGTAGTCTGGTGTGTTTGTGGGGAAACGCTGTGTTTGTAAGACAATACATGCATTTCTGTGCGGTCGTCTAATTAAACATGCTACAGTTAGTGGTGGTGAGGGATCCACATCACCAGACACAGTGGGGCTAAACTGTGTGTGTGTGTGTGTGTGTGTGTGTGTGTGGGTGTGTGTGTGTGTGTGTGTGATTGATGTGATCCAAGCTGACCTTTGAATCTCATTTCAGGTCAGTACTATAAACTGCTGCATGTCCACACACAGGCAAACTATCCCAGTGTGAAAATTAGACATATGTAGGGACGTTTGTTGACTCCACTGCTCATTACAGACACTTCCCTCTAAGTCTGGCTGTAGTCGACAGCCACTGGCCACTATAAATACATGATTGGACTGCCAGGGCTGTGGAAGTATCCAGCTCACCCTGTGTGTGTGCACATCTCTAAAACAGGCTTTTTAGATCTCAAACTACACACACTTGACCGCTCTCTGTGATGAAGTGCCACACTACACTCCTGCCATCAAAGTGCACCTTTAGTTCACTCAGCACACTCCCACTCCATAGCCTTTCCACTCACGATACATCACTATCCTGCTCCTGTCTCTGCACACACACACACACACACACACACACACACACACCCTCAGTCGTGTGTGTTTTTGTCTCCTAAACTTCCAGAAATAGATGTACAGTAAAAGTCAGTTTAGGTCCCTGCAGGCACAGACTACACAAATGTGCCTCTTAGACCTCTGTATTGTCAACAATGTGCACATTTGTAGAGTTTCTTCTTTATTTCTTGGCAACTAAAACAAACCATTTCATGCTTGCAAACCCTCCCAAGTCTTTGGTGTCCGTGTGCCTGGTGGGCTTTTACAAGTGGGTTTCCTCCTGCAGTCCAAAGACAAGTATGTCAGGTTAGTTTGCTTGCTTAAACTGACCACAGGGGGGAATGCATGATGGTTAAAGCTGTGTGAGACAAGCAGGGATCAAAGATCGTGGCTCAAGAGTTGGCAGTTCGTCTTGTAACCGGAAGGTTGCCGATTCGAGCCCCGGCTCGGACAGTCTCGGTTGTTGTGTCCTTGGGCAAGACACTTCACCTACCGCCTACTGGTGTTGGCCAGAGGGGCCGATGGCGCGATATGGCAGCCTCGCTTCTGTCAGTCTGCCCCAGGGTGGCTGTGGCTACAACTGTAGCTGCCTCCACCAGTGTATGAATGTGAGAGTGAATGAATAGTGGAATTGTAAAGCACTTTGAGGGCCCCGAAAAGCGCTATATAAATGCAATCCATTATTATTATTATTATTATTATTATAAAACCACTATCTTAATGCCTGTTTCAAAATGCATGAATAAATAAATGGATACCTTGTAAACAATATTATGCTTGAAAAACAAAAAGTGAATTTTTCTATAGTTGCATTAAAGTAGAAAATGCCACCATTGGTTTAAAACTGGTGTAGAAGGATGGAGAATAACAGCAGCACTTAAGATGGAAGCAGCAGCACCTTTAAAGGTGCAATAAGGAACTTTTTTTCCCATCAGTGTGCAGAAATGATGCTGATTGCAGCTTTAACTGCTTTGTTTTATGAGTTTGTTTCTTTGCATTTATATTGGATGAACGTCTGCATTGGCTGATATCAGTCAGTCTGGACTGATGTCAGCAGCCGGTGTTGATCTGTTGGGTTGCATCAGTTTTGTGCTAGATGCTGAACGATGATGCGACAAAGAGCCTAAACCCTTCAAACGGTTCAGTGATTATTATTAATATTATTATTATTTTAATGTAGACTTTTATTGTTTCTTTGGCAGAAATAGTGGATGAAAGGAAAATAAAATCTAAATATCAGCCAGAATCGCTCCATCCCTGTTTGTTGTTTCTCTTGTGAAACAGCTATGACTGTTGGATACAATTATTAGTCGAACATGTGCTGGACAGACATTTGATCATAGGTGTGTTTCTCTCTGTGTTAGTCCTCGAATAGACTGAGGCTCTGTAGTCTCTCATCCTGTGACATGTGAAATAGGCTCCAGTCCCTCTGTCACAACTTCACAATGGATGAGCAGTAAAGAAAATGGATGGAAGGACTTCAGCAGAACCTTACTCTGTTAAAAAGCCTTTATTAACCCTATAAATACCTCATTCAAAGAGAGACAATTATGCAATTCCAAATGTTATCAAGTGTTTGTTTATGCTTACACCTGTTGTGGGTGCTTCATCACAGCAGTTCAGAGCAGATCTGAGATTTTCATCAGCAATTTTAAACGCACCATTTATCCAACCGGGCATGCAGTGAGGTGGAGGATAGCTGACGCTGGGATGAGGCATCCACCACCGAGCTAACAGAGCTGAAATCACCTTCAGAATTCAGCCAGTAAGATTCTGCTGGATGTTCTTGACGTGCTCTAGAGACACATCGCCTTGTTCCTCTCATTAACTGCCACATACCTGAAACTAGAGATGTCAAGCTCATTTAACATGGCGGGCCACACACAGCTCACTGTGATCTCTGTCAGTGTAACAAAGTTTAACTACACTTCTAACTGAGTCGCCTTAAAATAAGAATAAAATCATTTTAACAGTGTTTTCAATTTTTCTACATGAGAAAGAAATGCTGCTGTCAAAAATAAGAGAAATGTGTCAGCATGATTTAAACATGAAACAAATAAATGTGTCAAATTAGAGAAAAACGTAATTGTTTATCTCTTACTTGATTACTGTGGTGTAGTATGAGGACTTCTTTATCACCAGGGAAAGCTGTAAAACTGAAATACAAGCAAATAAGACCAAAATTCATGCCTTCCTCATAATTTTCCAAAGCGGTCCAGTGGGCTGGACTGGAGTCTTTGCCGAGCCGATTCTGGCCCACGGGTCTTATGTTTGACACCCGTGCCTCAGATCTTTCACGCACAGTTTTTATAGTGAGTGACAAAGAGATGAAAAATACATAAACTGTCCCGTTTCAGCGGTGGTTAAAAATGGCCAGCTGAGGCAGGGTGTGATTGGCCGTATGCAGGTTCTTCCTCTTTGGATTTAATCTAATGGTTTATGCAAGATCAACATCGCCCACCGGTTTTAGACGCCACATTTTGAAGCTACTAATAAAAGAGCAGACTTTGACTCACCAAAAGTACAAATTACCTGAATGGGCCGCTCCACACAGCAAGCCATGATATTAGTCAGATAATCCATTAAAATGATTTCAAACGCAGCACCGCAGTTGAGAGCAGACAGTGATTGGCTCTAGCTCCCCGTCACCTGTCAGGGACACCTGTCTATCAATGTGGCCATGCCCCTGACTCCAGCATGCAGATGGACGTAAACAAATTCAACCAGCTCAAAGTTACCATGAAGGGGGAAACTATCCATCGAGCCCAACACTGAGTTTAATTTCAGGCTGTAAATAAAGATTTGAACACTTTGATGTTGGGTAGTTTAACACAGGGAGACTGACTCCGTTTTGCAGCCGGCCTCAAGTGGCCACTGGAGGAACTTGAGTTTTTGCCACCTCCCGCAGATTTCTGCTAGTTTTTAACATCTGTCAGCGCCCTCTCCCCTGATCTTATAAAATTGAGTTCATTTAAAATCCTTTTTCCTTTTCAACACTTCTCTGACAACAAAAATAGTTCTTTTCATTTCTGTGTCTCAAAATGTGAGGCACAAAAGCCGATTTTCTATGCAAATGCTAAAAAAATGAGGATTTTTGCATCCTTTCATGAATGAAGACAGAGGTACAAATCCAGCTTGTGCACATGCGAGAGATGGCATGTAAAACTTACATTCTTTTTATGGCCAGCAGGGGGCAACATAACGACTGTCAGTCAATTCGAGGTCAACCGTCAGCTCCCTCACTCTGTGATCTCTCTCAACACTTGTATATTAAAAGTAATGATTAAGCCCAACAAATAAATAAAGTCTTATTAAAAAGAACATGAAGTTAAATTTGTAAATTCTTGTAATTACAAGAGGAGAATAAATCAGGCCATGCTCGCTGGCTCATGAAGATTCACCTCAGATGATGCTGTTGTTGAAAATGTTTGGCTCAAATCTTCACAATGGCAGCTCTTTCCATCTTTTATATACAGTTAATGGATTGTGATTATTAAAGAGGACCTACAGCTTTATGATTGTGACTCACTGTTTTACTGCAGAGGTTTATGCCTCTGGTCCCTGGACTCAGGCCAGAGGACCACTGTTGAATCTTTCCGCGTCCTTTAAATCCTTTCATCTCCTAAATGTATCTAAAAATAAATAAATAAATAAAAATCCAACAGATCAGGATCATTCAAAATTATGACATCATCACACTCTATTTTTACTTTTTCATATTTGTTTGGCTTACTATTATAAACCTCAGTGAGTCAAAATGCTTGGTGACACTTTTGGATTCCCTCTCCAGCATGAGTCAAGCTTTTGTCTCCCACTTAGTTTAGACATAGTTAGACGCCTGCAGCAGGAAAAGCAGGCCAAACCAGTGCCGAAGCAGAGAGGTGGGTCGGCAGGAGTAAAACTGACACCGTGGTGACGTCTTTAAGGTTGTCTGTGTTTACAGGGACTCATAAACAGTCGGTTGGTCCTGTGAAAGGAAAGGTAATGTTTCCATTTAAAATGTAAATTGACTCTCTTAACACATTCATCTAAATGAGGCCATAAATCCTTGCAGGCAATTTTGCTCACTCCCTAACGGTTCTGTGTTTGAGGAACAAAAAGAAAAGTCAATGAATCAATCAAGAAAGTGAACAGAGATGGAAAAGCTGCAGGCGCTTTTCTGTCTTTGAGGGATGTTTATAATAATGAAAAAGGGAAATCTTTCAAGAGATAACAAGATTTAGATTTTTTTTTTTTTGAGCTGTAAACCAAAAAGATCCAAGAAAATTATGGCACCCACCTGCCAGGTGATGCATTCTCTGTTAGTACAGTAGATTATGTGTCAGGTGCTAAGCCATTTAGCATCCACAGAGAGGCCAAAGTTTGTAAAAGCCACCCATCTCCCGCGCTCTCTCACACTGTCAAACTCACGCTCTGAATATTTATGAGACTTCCGATCCATCACAGAAATGCATAAATACTGCAAAATCAAAACAGATGTGACTTTGGAAGAGCCTCTCTGTGCCATTTATCACACGTAGCAGTTTCTCAAATTACAAATGCTTGTTTATGCTTTAAGGGCTGCTCAGCAGACACCGGGCTGCATTATTCATTTAAAAAAGAAAAAACAACCTGCAGCGCTCCGATGTTATTGTTTCAAGACGGCACTTTTTGTCACATGCATGAAATTAGGTGAGTGATTGTACGTGAACAGAGAGGTGGTGTCAGGCTCTCGCGTTCAACAACACGTTTGTAGAAATTAAAATCAGAAGCTGTTTTCTGTAGCTTCAGTCCTGTGGATTCAACCCCTGTGCCCCAATTTTACTCAAATCTGTGTCCCATAGACGTGCTGGGTATCTGGGGCAGCAGGAACCTGATTGGAGGGTTGAATCATCACTGTTCCTTCTGAATAGGCTCATTACGGGGCTTCGGGAAGGATGGCAGGTGTGTGTTTGTGTGTGAGATTCACAGGGGATGTGGATTTTGTCTGTGATTATCTGTTTGTTCGTTAGTCCATTTTACAAGCATGATTAGCTGTTGGCAATTATTCGCTGTTTGCAGCCTTGTTTACAGTTGGAACATTTTCTCTTAAAGCTGCGTTCTTGTTTTGTTTTGTTTTTTCCATACAGTCGCTGCACTTTCTTCTTACAAACATCTTGCATCAGATTTGGGGGCTTGACAGGGATATCTCTTATTATGCTGCAAGTGCATGTAACAGTGGCGTGAATACACAGTGCCAAGCCACCCCTGTTCACCATAAACCTGCATGTGTAGGGAGGAGGCACACCCTGCATCTCACAAAGTGGCAGCTAAATTAAATCCACATTGTATTTCAATGGGGAAACCCAGTGATCACAGCCTCTTTGGAATAAATGAGTTTTTTCTCAACATTACCCGTGAGAAATGCCAGCTCAGTCTGACTGAACATGAACCCAACTTGACAGAAGTTCACGAGTTCAGCGATCGCATCATGTAACCAGATATATTTCCTGTCGTGCAAACACGACTAAAGAGGAATACTTGGGCGACTGATTTTCCCAAACATGTCTTAGGTTTTCAGATATTAGTTTGCACCAATACAACTTTAAAAGCTTGAGTAATGAGACGTCAGTGCCTCTGAAAGATGGATATAGCCATGCTGAAATCGGCAGCTGCTGAAGTCATGCTTTAGTTTGAATTATACACATCCCTTTTTTTTATATTATCTTCTTTATTTTTATTTTTTTTACAATTTCCATGGAAACCATCTTTATGTGTGATGTATGCTGCAATATTAGCACTTCATATAATTTCTTATTGGCAAATAGTTGAGGTGACTTTTCATTCTTTTGTTTCTAGAGTGTGAGTTTGTGTGAAACAGAATATAAAAGATGAAAACGGAACTAATTTATAAGCCTGGTTTGACAGAACTGGTGTATCTCTCCAGCACAGAAGTGAGATAATAGATAATACAATATTTATTTATTTATTAAGGTCCATCCTCCCCTGTTGTGTTACATTTTGTAACTGTCAATAGTCCCCTGATAATCCTTCTTAATCCTTCCTGCGCCCCGTCACATGTTGTCATCTGACAAGGCAAATGAGAGGACGCGTGATGAGAAACCAGTTTCAGAGTGGCAGCACGGCAGAGCGTTTGTATCGACTCCACAATGCTGCTGCTCTTTTCTGCAGCATGGTGTAACCTCCTTAACCCTCTTCTTCCCTTCAAAAAAGCCTGTTTGAGTTCGTCTTTGAGAGCTTGCCTGCAGCTTTGCAAGATGCAGATGAATAGAGTGATGGCCTTGTAGTTAACAGCATACACACTGAAGCTTTTAGAGGTGGCAGCATTTGGAGTGAGACCAAAGGGCAGGAGCTGGAAAACAAATGTCATTTTACTTGGAGGTTTCTCTCAGAGCACATTTGTATTTGTTCAGCACCGTCGCTTTGATCTAATTTATTGAATTACCAGCTTGTGTTTGCTTGCCTTTCAAGTCCACTCATGTCTGTCTGGACTTGTACATATTGTGAAGACTCCCGAGGACATTTAGTACTTTAGGCCGGGAGCAAATTCAGAAATATGGTGACAATCCTTCTGCTCCTGAAACACGGCGTTGAATAGTGAGCATAAAATGTTGTTGCAGTGTTTCTTAGTTTGTTTCTGTGATAATTGAGATCTGCACATGTGAAACCTTGACCCACTAAAATCAGAGCGGGTCTCCCAAGTCATTCTTGTGCCAAATCTGAAGGCTTTGAAGAAAGCTCTTGTTCATGAGAATAGGGTGGACAGTGCCTCCGGCTGTGGCTGCTGCTGGGTCTGAAGTGTAAAACTGAAATGAAACGGACATCAGAGGACAGATTGGCGCAATCATATGGACCCTGGGCCCGTGGGAGAACAAAGCAGCCGTGCCAAAAAACTGACGCGGCAGTGATAGCTCTCTGACGCAGTCAGTCATCTGCCCAGCATCACGTCTGAATGTGCGCAGGTGGAGGAGGAGGGCTGAACCTGCCATCTGGAGGGAGTTGGTGGCATGAATGTAAAGCTGTGTTACTAACATGTTCACTCGGTGAGCAACGAAGAGATTCATCAGACGTGTATCCATGAAGCTAAACAGAGTAAAAACTTCCATGTCATCTTTGCGCTTTCTTAATCTCTTACCCCATTCTGCTCTTTCTCCGGCTGGTCGCTGTAGGTTTTTTACCCCCTGTAAGTTAAGTTAAGACTCAAAAGCAGAAGAAAATACAGAAGACTTAAAGGGCCAGTTCACCCAAAATCAAACATTTATATTGTTCTGGTCTGTAATGCTGCTGCTGCAGCCACTGTAGTGACTGAATGAATAAATGAATAGAAAAAAGTGAAGAGAAATGTCAGTTTCAGAAATCATGGTTTTAATCTAGGAACTATGTTCTTTCCTACAACCTCTATTACAACAACCTAGATATTTAATATAAGATGTGCTTTGTCTGTCCAAAATATGGAAATATTTCTTAGAGCTATTAAAAATTACAACATGCACAAGTATGTACAGGGAGTGCAGAATTATTAGGCAAGTTGTATTTTTGAGGAATAATTTTATTATTGAACAACAACCATGTTCTCAATGAACCCAAAAAACTCATTAACAAAGCTGAATGTTTTTGGAAGTAGTTTTTAGTTTTAGCTATTTTAGGGGGATACCTGTGTGTGCAGGTGACTATTACTGTGCATAATTATTAGGCAACTTAACAAAAAACAAATATATACCCATTTCAATTATTTATTTTTACCAGTGAAACCAGTATAACATCTCCACATTCACAAATATAAATTTCTGACATTCAAAACAAAACAAAAACAAATCAGCGACCAATATAGCCACCTTTCTTTGCAAGGACACTCAAAAGCCTGCCATCCATGGATTCTGTCAGTGTTTTGATCTGTTCACCATCAACATTGCGTGCAGCAGCAACCACAGCCTCCCAGACACTGTTCAGAGAGGTGTACTGTTTTCCCTCCTTGTAAATCTCACATTTGATGATGGACCACAGGTTCTCAATGGGGTTCAGATCAGGTGAACAAGGTGGCCATGTCATTAGTTTTTCTTCTTTTATACCCTTTCTTGCCAGCCACGCTGTGGAGTACTTGGACGCGTGTGATGGAGCATTGTCCTGCATGAAAATCATGTTTTTCTTGAAGGATGCAGACTTCTTCCTGTACCACTGCTTGAAGAAGGTGTCTTCCAGAAACTGGCAGTAGGACTGGGAGTTGAGCTCGACTCCATCCTCAACCCGAAAAGGCCCCACAAGCTCATCTTTGATGATACCAGCCCAAACCAGTACTCCACCTCCACCTTGCTGGCGTCTGAGTCGGACTGGAGCCCTTTACCAATCCAGCCACGGGCCCATCCATCTGGCCCATCAAGACTCACTCTCATTTCATCAGTCCATAAAACCTTAGAAAAACCAGTCTTGAGATATTTCTTGGCCCAGTCTTGACGTTTCAGCTTGTGTGTCTTGTTCAGTGGTGGTCGTCTTTCAGCCTTTCTTACCTTGGCCATGTCTCTGAGTATTGCACACCTTGTGCTTTTGGGCACTCCAGTGATGTTGCAGCTCTGAAATATGGCCAAACTGGTGGCAAGTGGCATCTTGGCAGCTGCACGCTTGACTTTTCTCAGTTCATGGGCAGTTATTTTGCACCTTGGTTTTTCCACACACTTCTTGCGACCCTGTTGACTATTTTGAATGAAACGCTTGATTGGTCGATGATCACGCTTCAGAAGCTTTGCAATTTTGAGACTGCTGCATCCCTCTGCAAGATATCTCACTATTTTTGACTTTTCTGGGCCTGTCAAGTCCTTCTTTTGACCCATTTTGCCAAAGGAAAGGACGTTGCCTAATAATTATGCACACCTGATATAGGGTGTTGATGTCATTAGACCACACCCCTTCTCATTACAGAGATGCACATCACCTAATATGCTTAATTGGTAGTAGGCTTTCGAGCCTATACAGCTTGGAGTAAGACAACATGCATGAAGAGGATGATGTGGACAAAATACTCATTTGCCTAATAATTCTGCACTCCCTGTAAGAAATATCTTAAATAAGTAGAATGGTGCTTGGTTAATAAAATAGAATATGATTAAATATCTTTATCAATAGGTTTAAATAAGTTTATATTCCTTATTCCCTTTTTAGCATGTACACTATGCGCACTGTGTTACACAGTTCAACCATTTATCTTGTTAATATTTTGAAACCATATCAAAATCTAAAACTTCGTCATCACATTGTGTTGATTTTTAAAATAGTTATTTCCTTGTTCCGAATGAAGACAGACATGCATCCCTTCAGTGATTGCGATGCATAATTTATGCCTACATCCCTGACAGCACATTACGGTCTGTAATCAGTCGCTTAGTACTGTGGTTCCAAATTTCCAATTCAGAACCACAGCGGGACTCGAGCAGCAGAAATCGATCCGCCTGGTTCTGTTTAAATGATGATTTAAGCACAAAACTGCGCGTGGGCCACTTGATTTCTAATTCTCACCCAGCTCTCCTCAGCAGAGCATAAAAATACTATTTTTATTTGCTGCTGTGTTTTGTGGGGAGATTGTTTTTATGTGTGATGGGCCAGATGGTGTATTTTTTACATTTGAATAATCTGAGGCACAGGTGGAACCCACGGGAAGGTACCTGCCCTGCCGTTACCCACACACTTTTGCTCGTTTGTCTGCTGTCCCGAAAGTTTTGCCCCCAGTGTGTCTGACATAAATAAGTCAGGGGATATTTTTGTTCTTTTGCCAGAGTGGCCACAAAGTTTAAGATGCTGTAAATTTCTCAAACTTGAGCAACGAGTCTGGTTCAGGCAGAGGGGGGCCTCGATCCTCCATAAGGGGCCTCAGGGCATGTGCTACTCTTACGGGAATATTTGCGAGAGAGAGAGAAGCACGCACACACGGAGAGTGATGGATGGAAGGAAAGAAAAGGAGTGGATGCAAGAGGGAGATGGCTCTCGAGAGAGAGAAACTCAAAGAGGAACATGGAGAGCGCCAGTGGCAAAGGGAGAGGAACACGGAGGTGCATATTGTTCACGTTGTCTCCACGCCCCCCCGCCCCCTGCACCTGTCTGTGATATGAATCCTCGCAGGCACATACTGTAGCCATTACTTTCCCAGTTGCTTAAAAGGCTGGAAGAAAATCCACAGGGAGAGAGGGGGAGCTACAGTAACTGTGAAGTGAAATACAGAGAAAAGCGGAAAGTATGTTATGAAGCGCTAATATCATATTCATAACGTCGCATCAAGCTGTGAGCCCAGCGTCAGCCCCGTCCCACCGCACGGTTGTTTCACTGCCGGAGGGGTGGCTTGCTCCTGATTTGAGAGTAGATTTCATTAACAGTGGGCTTGTCAAATAATCAGCCTCACGGCACTCCTTTGCCTTTTTGAATCAGCTGCCTGGCTTTCTCTCTGAACACAATGCTGCATTGATTTTCATACGCTGCCTTTTGACATTTAATTAGAGAAATGTGCGTGTTTGCGCACTTAAAGGAAGGAGAGAGATGCAGTTTTACAGCCCACCCTCCCCACCTCCCTGTTCTTGTGGTCTGCTCGGTTGGAAAATTCATTTCCTTGGAGTAAATAACTCATTTCTCTGCAAAGGGACAGAAGGACCCTTAGGTGTGATAATTTGACAGAGCCGCTGTGTACAAATGCAGACTGCACCACGGAGAACGGAGAGGCACACGTGCAGAAAACCCACACGGCCTCGCTTATTGACTGTATATAAAAGACGGACATGGTCTGAAGCCAGTGCTGAAGTGTCTTAACGGCCAGCAAAAAAAAATTAGTCTGCCAGGGAAGATGAAAACGACCCTCAACTCCACTTCGGCTATGATCTCAGGAAACAATAACATGATGTTCATTTGCTAAATTGTGGTACCCATCAGTATCCAGTGGGACAACAGAGGAGAATACGCTTTGACAGGTTGGTAGCCTGTAATGTGTATTGTTCCTGTTACATCTGGTTTTAAAAAGGAAAGATGGTGAGAGCAAAAACAGCTCTCAGCCTCACAACGAGGCTCATCGCGGTGCTCAGCACAGGCAGAAACCCTCAGGTTAAAATGAAGCAGTGCCAAAACACAGCAGCCCCTCAAATGATCACATGAAGCTATCCCCGTAGACTCTCATATTAAAATAAATAAAAAGTATATTTACAGCAGGTTTATGACCTGATCTGAAAAGGTTTAAGTCTCTGTAGTTAACTTGTAAAGCTCTAATCTGTGCATTTTTAGGAGCACTGAATACTGAAACTATAGATTGTCACTGCTGTTCAAAACTAGACATCACGATTGTGTTTTGGAGCATTTTTAAAGCTCTTTAATTATATTAATATGCCATTCAAGATGGCTTTGCTTCAGTTTTTTTAGATTAGCAAGCCTGGTCGCAAATGCAGATTGGCGAGTGGTTGCTAGAGGTGAAAGCTGTGACTGCAGCAATCACCAATAACCAAAGCAATCACAAGTTGTTTTTCTTTGTAGTGCTTTATGCCTCTTTACAACCAGTTTCACGCCAGCAAACCTCCTAGAGCACATTCCCAAGGAACAGGTGTTTACCAGATGGTGACCAATTGGTGTCTAGGCCTGTGTGATGGGGTCTTGGCACTAATTAGCAGGTATTAAGTCACCCTGCATTGTCTCCATAACCTAATTTTGGCTCTTAACAGCCAAGATGGTAACGGCTAACATGCTCAGTTTGAGCCACACAAAGCGGTGGGTTACATCTTACAAACGGGGACGTTTTCCCATGAAGGAAAAACTATACGAGGATTATATTTCACACTGAAAGCTGCTCTTCATTTATAAGCAGCTCATCTGCCTACACAGTAAACCAGCGGATCAGCAGGCAGCGTGTGAGCAGCGTGAGGCTAATCAATAATAGAACAGTGCATGAATGAGTCACAGCAAGGTTACCGTCTCCCCTTTTCACCCACCATCTCCTCTCTGCACCCAGATTCCCACTGACGTGTTAGTAAGTAGCAGAGAGCTGTACACAGCAGACTATGGAGGAGCTGCCAAAAAGTCCCAATGTAGTAGCTATACAGAAATATGGAGAGGAGCGTTGGAGAGGCAGACAAAAGATAAAAAGAAAGAGACAAAAACACATTGCCGATGCGGGGGTGTGTGTGTGTGAGGGGGAGGCTTAGCGCCAAGTGTCCGTTACTGTCAGAAAAATAGGTGTTGAAAGCAAAAGTGAATAAAAGAAGAAATAGAGGAAATGTTTGTGGTGGATTTCCTCTGACACGGAGGTGGTGGATACAGATCCATCAGCGGTGGCAGCTGTTTGAAACAAACGATGGGACAAAGAAGCAGCAGAAAAGAGGAAATCCATAGGGTGAGCTCCTGTTTGTGGCTTACGTAAGATTTAAAGCAGACTTGTGGATGAGAGGTGGATCAGCTGGGAAGCAGCTGTCAGTTATGGAAAAGGAATTATGGCAATCAATTATGAAACGAGAGAGTGTAAAACATGCGTTAGAATAAAGCACTTTTAAATTATTTATCAGCTTCTTCAGCTTCTAAAGGAGACACAGAAACACTTTGTGTTCAGGTCCCTCCACACTCAGTCGCTCTGTTATCCTTCTATAGATGTGTGCATCTGCAAGGACAAGGCCACATGCCAAGGTCTCCTCTGACACATGCAAGGGCAAATTCAAGATCAGCACAAAATCCTGATGGCTCTATCATGGCACATTAAGGATGAATGAGGGCATCGCTGCCAGCTGACCTCTGCGAGCACAGCACGCCTGACGCGCACGCAGCTCGGAGGCCTAATAACACGTTAGCATGGAGGAGCATGCAGCAAGCCACTGCGGCTCCTCCGGTACTGCTGTCAGCTTTGCCCCTGGATAATAAACATGTGCTAATTTAAAACTGTATTATTCTCCTCGCCAAAGTGTTCCTACTGCTTGTTGCACCTTCCATACAAAGTGACTGTTTACATACTATTAGCTGGAAATGAACTAAGTGTTTTAACTTGCTAAATATGAATTAGTAGCAGCGCAGCGAAGCACAAAGTGATTCAAAGAGGAGAACAGGAAGTAAGCAGCACCTGAGGCCTGTACTTGCCTCTTAAGTGCGAGATAACAGTGAAATATGATGTAGCTAACAGGCAGTTTTCATGTTAGTTCAAAAGCATGCAGACTAACTCATTAGCATCCCAGGGAGCAGAACCAGCCCAGAGGCCTAACTCCGAGAGAGGCATTTCTGAGGATTGCAGAGCTGTAATAAGGTGGTACAAATCAATAATATCACACCACAGGGGTGGATGGGAGCTGGAGCACCACCCAGCTTTATGATCTCCCACTCGAAAAAAGCCCCTGCTGTCGGCCCAGGTATCACACTGATGGTGTAGTGCAGAAAGACGGGTTTTACTCATAGACTTCATTTTCAAAGCATGTGTAGAGTACAGGCAGGTCTCACAGCTCATGGTACAGATGTGCTGTATAAAACTAACGATAGGCCTGTGTTGTGATGTGTTGTAATCCTAAAGTCAGCAGATTTTAAACGATTCAGAGATATTAGCCGGTCATTAACCCGTCAGCTCCCTAATGCAAAGTACAAAACAGCTCAACTAACTGTTCAGCGCAAACTTCAGCAGCATCATCATCAGCAAAAGATGAGATTCAATTAAAAGCATTTTTTCTTTGAAGCAAACTAAAGTATGCAACATTACATAATCTCTACCAGGAGCAGGAGGAGGGAGGATTTTCTTTCTAAGGTCAACAGAGAGACGAGAGTGTTCATTAAGCAATGATGGACTTTATGCATGGAGACTGTGTGTGTGTGTGTGTGTGTGTGCGTGTTTACACAAGTCTGTGTTGTGAAACAGCAAATTAGCCTCCTCTCTTGACTGTGCGCTCACACATGCACACACATTCTGTCCTGATGAGTTTTCTAATGAAGGGGGGCATTAAGGAGCTGTCACCCTTTACACTGCACAGTGTGGGGTAGACAACTAGCTGTCACTCTGATCATCATCAGGCTAACAATGACACACACACACACATCCGTCATTGCTCAAAGTCACCCCCATCTCTTGGGGAGATGCAGACTGTGAGCTGCAGAGAGTTTATGAAGACATCTGTCTGGTGTTTCATTAGAGTGGACTCTAATGTCATGTGGATATTTAAGACCTGAAATCACGGCCAGCATCCCCTCTCTTTGTCCCCAAAGTGTAATGCAGTCATATGTGAAAGTGGAGCCAAAGACGGGCACAAAGTGACCAGAAGTTGTGGGATGTGAGGACACTCGAAGAGAGAGTTGAACTTCATGTAGCAGAACTACAAGGACATGTTTTTACCCTTTAATCTTTGGGACTCACGAACAAAGAAGACAGTCTTTTTTTCCCAGACTTGAAACACAATAATTCAAAAATGCAAAGCAACAGTGAGTCATCAGTGTATCCAATAGAAGAGAAAGAAACAAAGTAAGTAAGTCAAGGACATCAATGAAAATGTGCGTTTCATTATTTAAGCTCATCCAGCAGGAAAGACATTCCTGATTTCAAAGGGCTTTGCAGCAGACGGCTTCATTTTAAGGAGCAAGGAGAAAGTTGCTTCACCAAGATCCAAAGTTTAGAGGTTTTATTAAAAACTAATAAGCTCTGTGCGAAATTATATGGTTTAAAAGACATGAGACACCAGGTACAGTTATAGCTTTACAGATCAGACTTTAGTCCGTGATCACTGAGAGGAGACGCAGAGCCACACCAGCCTGATGCTCTTATCACATCTGCAATATTAAATTCTATTCTCTCTACATGATGTTTATTTCACTCCTTTCTTTCTTTTCAGTTATAGTTTTTCCTTTTTAGTAGTCTCTGTCAGCTGACGACTTGTCAGGACTGGCTTCCCCTGAGAAAACAGGAACTGAGACGTGGCTGTATATAAATCATTAACTTTCACCCAGAACACAGTTTGCATCCTGTGTACGGCCATTTTCAACTTTTGTGTCTTTTCGATTGATCTTTGGTTAGGTGTAAGAAAAAACATGACTTCAAACAGACCCTTTTTTTAAAAAAAAAAAACAGCACTATTAACCACATGTTAGAACGTACGTTTTTCCTCCATTTTTATAACTTCCCATCAGCGACGATAGCAACAGAGAAAATTTCCACCCTGCTCTTTGAAAAATCCCACGTTAAAGTGTGACGATGGGGGTCCTAAGCACATATGTGATGAGCAGCTGCTGTGTTTCTGTCATGTTTAATACTTTCCTCACCCAAGAGTGATTCACTGATGTCCTTGTTCTGATCCTGAGGCGTCATGTAACCCCGTTTTATCGCATGCACACGTGACCTTGCAGGCATTTCAAGGGATCTTTTAAAGACATTTGCCTTGATGAACCAGCCTCACCTGTATTGATTAACAAGAGATAAATGAGTTCCTTTTGCCTCTGATGGCAGGGCTGTGTGACGTCATTCCCAGCTCTTCCAGGGATCCCAGTATTAGTGAAAGAAAAGCAAAAAAACAGGCTTTGTTTTGCTGGGGTCATTCATTCACCCAGTGTAATACCTGTTTTTTGTTTTTGTGGGGGGCGTTTCTGCTTAAACACTAATGCATCTTATTTAGGGAGTCACAAATTTAAGAAGAGACGGGAGAAACACCCTCCAACCGTGTGACGAGTGGGTTGCATAGTTTATCCACTAGAGGGCACTCTGCAAAGGTCCCAAATGATGAGCTGGTCCGAGCAGTCAGGTAGACCAGCGGTCCCCAACCTTTTTTGCGCCACGGACCGGTTTATGCCCAGCAATATTTTCACGGACCGGCCTTTAAGGTGTCGCGGATAAATACAACAAAATAAAACTAGTACCGGTACCGAAAAAAAGAAGATTTATTCATAACACACGTGAAAAGACCCAGGAAAACAGAGTTGGCGATAAAAACGATAACAAAATAACGCTGAAAACCGATAAAAACCCTGAAAACCATACATTTCATACCTGAGCCTCAACTCTCGCGGCCCGGTACCAAACGACTCACGGTCCGAGGCCCAGGGGTTGGGGACCGCTGTGGTAGAGCGTAGATGAGTAAAACAGTTTCTACACATAACAAATGTTTGGAGAAAAAACCTTTCAGTTGATACATTAGATGTCAAATTTAAATCACTAAATAACATATCAGAAATATTGATCAGGCTCTTTATTTATTAAACCAGCAATGAGACATGAAAACAGTTTGTGATCATAAAAAAATTTTTTGTACATGTTTATCCTTCAAGTGTACCACCTGTGCCACTGTAATATGTTTTATCATCCATCTCAAGTATATGTATGTTTTAATAACCGTTGATTTTATTGTATTTTTCCACTTTAATCACTAAACTGTGATTTTGCAGTGAGCCGTGAGTAACAGACGTACAGTACAGATTTACTGCTGCAGAAGCCTTTGATGCTGATATTTACTGAAGCCCAAAGCGAAGATGAAACCTGCAGATGAGTCGGTTTGTGACTTGGTGCCATTTTGCAAAAAAAAAAAAAACTGAATGAAAGTAACCAAAACTAATCGACATCAGAACAAAGGAAGCAGTGCAGGAATGCAAACTGAGCCTTCAAAGTGTTTCTGTGTAACATAAATTAACCCACTCGGTTATTGTCGTTATAAAATCGGATAATATCGAGTTCTATCTTTTTATATATGATTCTAGATATTTTTGAGCATGTGCAAACAAAGCGATGGTGCACATCACTGAATAAAAGCGGTGTTTTTCTCTCCATTAGGAGCTAAACATTCGTTCACAAGCAGGAGGAGAATACGCGGAAAGATAATGACTTTGATTTGTGATTTCTTCTGTTCCATCAGCCCTCTCAGCCCGTGGCGCCTGTCCCTTAGGCAAACAGCAGACAGTAAACAAAAGCAAATCCACTTCAAACATCCAGGCCCCCCACTCGGATGAAGAGATGCAGTGGGTCTCCTTCCTGTCATCTGCTGTTAGTCGGGCTATTTATCAAAACATCGGCTGCAGGCTGAGTGGAAGCAAGTAACCTAGAGGCCTGCTTTGGCTCTGCTTCGCTCTTTCTAAACGTGCAGCGTGTCAGGGTGTAAACAAGTGCCGCAGCAGCTCATCATCCTGTGAGGTTTTCCCGTCGAAGGGCAAGCGAGCGTTAACCTATTCAATAACACGCTGACTGTGTTATTACCTGAATTAGATTTATGTCCCATTAGCCTCACTGACAGGGACCACTTCTCCTCATCCTTATTCACTGGTCCTTGTTACAAATATCAATAAACACCAAAAACGGAGAACAGAGAGGGACAGTGACACACTGCATTAGGTTGTTCACCTTAATATTCAGCAGCTTATTCTCTTATTTGCATAAACAAGAATGTAAACATCCCAAACATGTCACAAATTTAAAAATACTCCCTAATGGGACGCACGGTCGAAAATGCCCTTGTTTTCAGTTTCTGACATTTCTAATAGTTTCCACTTTATCCATTTCAGATAGCTGGACCAGATATGATGCATCATTTAGTTGGAGAATTTGTGATTTAATCTACACTCACTGGAAAATGTACAAGCTCCTTGCTTTTACCGAGTTAGACCTCTGTTTAAGTTCTTCCTGGCAGAGATTCAAGGTGCTGGAAACATTCCTCAGAGATTTTGGTCCGTGTTGATGTGATGGCATCACACCGTTGCTGCAGATTAGAGGGATGCACATCCATGATGACATCTGCTGTTCCACCACATCCCATATGTGCTCTACTGGACTGCGATCTGGTGACTATGGAGGCCATGCTCAAGTAACCGATTTGCTGGATTCTTCAACATCGTCATCCCGCTGGAAGCCGCCATAAGAACAAGGCTGGACTGGGACAAAAAATCGGCCCGGGCATTTTGACTAGAGACCGGCCCACCAGGATAAAGATTGAAAATGTGACGTCATTCAAGGGTAAAACCGCAAAGGATTCTGGGAACTTGTGGCAAGAGGTACTAGCGCACGCAGGCTTTCAATTGAAATCAGTTATACAAGCCGACGGGTAAAGAGATCGTTTTTTTTTCGGATTACGTCGTTGAAGAGAAATTTTTTAAGCCATGTTTCCGAAGTAAGAGCCGACGGATGGTCTGGATATACCAAATATAACGTCCCAGAACACTCCAGCTCACAGGTTAGTCTGCTCCAAGCATTCCCACAAAGGTCAGAGTTTTGTTGTAGTTAATACGTCATTTTTCTTAACATAACTGGTGATATAGGTTACAAGCAAGTCTGGCGCTGAACAGAAATTGTCGCGCTATGCTCCTTTGTTTATTGTGTTTATTGTGCATAAATAGTGAATTGTCCTGACACAATATTGCGTTTCACTTCTGTTATTACCATGGTACATTGACAAAAATATATACTTTTATTCACAGGATAAAACAGTTGTTTTGTATCACTAATTGTCCAGTACGATTACAGCATACAATATTATTGTCACTGCTACATTTCTGTAATGAGCCAGAAATTATTTCCACTACTAATTAATTACCGTTGAGCTCAAAGGTTATATTAATAAACGGTTAACGAATGTGTATTTATGAAGACGATTTGTGAGACTGGTAAACTTACCTTTGTTCGTACGATGGTCTTTCGTTCTACACGGTGCATTTCAAGGTCCTGCACCCATCCGTCAGTAAACTGTACCTGGGCTTGTTGCAGTGACCTGAAGTTACTAAACTTCATGAGTGTATGCACTCACTCCAAGAACCGTGTAATTATAAATCTGAGCGTGGTGAAAGTTGGGCAGCATGCTAACGTCTTTTGTCTCTCTGTGTGCTCGTAAGGGTCTGACCCTTTCACTGCTTTGATTTTTTCCTCGTATCTTTTCTTTGTCTTTTCGTCGAGTCTGTCTTTGTACGGACCGGCATTGTTCTCCTTTTGTTTTGTACATTCCTTTTTTGTGCGGCAAAGAAAAAACAAGAATTTATTGGAACCGGAGAATGAACGTTTTGCGGTGCTGCAAATGCTTGCATTTGATGCGGTACTTGGATTGTTTTGCCACGAGTTCCCGGCATGCAATGCGCGAAAATCATGTGATTGCTAAACAAGGGGGAGGGTGCATCCGGCCTCCTCGGCTGTAATTGGTCCAGCCCAGAGTCGATCATGACCAATTGGCCAATCCAACACCTTTCATTATATATACCCTTCCTAAAAAAATAAATAAAAAAATCCATCGGCCCATAGAAACAAAAAATCGCCAGCGGCCCACCGGGCAAATGCCCGGTATGCCCGATGGCCAGTCCAGCTATGCATAAGAAGATGGTATCCTGTGGTCATAAAGGGATTGACATGGTGGCATGTTTTAACAATGTTCGGTTGTTCGGAGGCTCAAAGTATGCCACAAGCAGCAGCCTGAACTGTTGATACAAGGCAGGAGGGATGCATGATACCATGTTGTGTATGCCGAATATTGACCCTACCATCTGAATGTCACCACAGAAGTCGAGACTGAACATTTTTCCAATCTTCTACTGTCCAATTTTGATGAGCCTCAGTTTCCTGTACTCAGATGACAGTACTGTGGTGCTTCAGGAAGTAGCTCTTCTGCCTGTGGGAATCCCAGCAGTTACTGAAACACTCGGACCAGACCGTCTGGTATCACCACAGCATGTTCAAAGTCACTTAAATCACTTGCTGCCATGTGATTGGGCGATTAAATTCGCAAGCAGTTATGGACAGGTTATGGTCCTGATGTGGACCAAAATAAAGAGTAAATGGTAAAACTTGGTTGTATAAGGCCTGTTTTTAGATCAACTAAAGATCTCAAGGAATATTAGATTCAGCAGTTCAAACCAGTTCATAAAGCCAACAAACTAGAATAACAGTCAGGCACTAGATGCAGGTGTAATTATAAATCACAGAGTCATAACTGATTGTACTGACATGAATTCCAGTCAGTTATGGATCTGTGGTGCATACTGATCGTGACTTTAGGGCACAGTTGAACTATGACGGTACGAATGTGTGGCGTCTCTGTTTGAGGGGAAAGAAGAATAGAAGGAGACGTGATCATAAAACAAGAAAGTGAAGAAAAATCCATTTCAGGACAAATCGAATGATGATGTTATTTAATCTCTCGCCTTGATCTTCTGATCTGCACAAACGTTCATGTAATACAGCCACCACTGGGTATGTGCTTGTTCAGAACTCGTACAGTAATTACAGTCTCATTCAGCAGCAGGCGGTGGATGCACACACACACGCACACACACACGTACAGCTCACACTTAATTATATAATGAGACAAATTATTATTCTCAAATCTTGTAGCCCGTGACCCCAATTAAACTAGAAGTGTGTTTAGAGCATGAAATATGACACTTAGATGAAAACAAGACACACACACACACACACAGACACGTTAGCTGCAGTCACAGTTTGCTGATGGGTCCAACAAGCACACAGAAGTAAAAGATGACGCCATAAACCAATCCCTCCAGACCCCAGTCTTCCCACTCAGCAGCCATGTTGGTAGCAACACCTGACTGTAATTTTGAAGTGCTTGTTTAAAGAAATGCAGTGTGAAAAAGTTTACAGGTAGATCTACGTTCCCACCCTCACTATGACCATCACCTTCGGTAACTTTGGTAACTGAATGTGACCGTAAAGAATGAAACTGAGAGTCCAAGCGGCAGAAATAAGGGCTGAAAACAAGTCGCTTGTTGCGCATTGCTTTGAAGCTGACGGCGTTTGTAGTCGAGGTTCCAGCTGCCTAGCTAACCTTCTCATATATTACTAATCTCCTCAGGTCACATCATCAGTATTCACTTCTCTCATTGGTCACGCCCAATTTGTTGCAGAATGTAATTCACATTGTATCGTCTTGGTCACAACGTCGTTCCCAGTGTGGATGCAGCTTAAGACCTCAGTCCTGCAGACCAGCTGGTTTGTGAGTGGAAAAATTCCAGTCAGTATGCGAGTAGTTGCTAGAGGTTGCCGGGTGTTGCTAGATGTAATTGGTCACAAAGAGTCTGCTGCAGTATACAAAAACTCCATGTTAACTGCTTTGGTCACTAGCATGTACTTAGAATTGTGACCAATTTCATGCAAGCAACTTGCCAACAACCTCCAGCAACCAGTTGGCCAACAGTTGCCACCCAACTCGCCCACCAATTGGAGTTAGCCAAATGGTCGCAAACCTTTAAGCCTTTATGACTGCTGACTTAGACGTTGAGGATCTTTTGGCAGATAGGAGGTGCTAAGAGCCTCTACTCCTCCACATGAAAATGAGCCAGCTGAGGTGGTGCATTCATCCGACCTCCTGGACTGTCACAGGTGAGGTGTTACCAGCCAAACTCGGAATGAACTCCAGGGCAAACACAGTTTCTCTCTTTCATTAATGAACTTTGACCTGCTTGTCAGAGGATTAAGGTCTTAGCAGGTGAGGTTTACTGATGTTAGAAAATTTAATTAAGTAGAATTCATCTGGCATTAAAGTGTATGTAATGGAGATTTTTGCAGGTGAGGTCACTTATGTCAGAAGAATGTCTGTGAAGTTTGGGAGAGTTTGGACTAGATTTCTTTGAGGTATATCAGTTTCATGTTTCATGGCAAAACATCAAAATTCACCAAGCTGCTGAGGTCACGCCCTCTTATGAAAACTCACTGTTTTGAATGTGACCTAAGACCAACTCCTTCAGGCTTCCCTGAACAAATTTGAGGTTGCTGGCATCAAGCGTCTTGAAACTGTAGCCCAAAGTGTAAAACATGACATTTCCTGTTCTCAGTAGGTGGCGCTGTAACCACTGTCAAATATTGCAGTTGAAATGTGTTCGGGGGGTGTAGCTTTATCACGTGTGAGAAGTTTGGTACAGATCGGTCAATGTATGTGGGAATAAGAGCCAATTATAATTTCAAAGCGAATGATTGAAATTCGCTGTGGCGCCACAGAAACGCCCTTAGGTGAAAACTCTAAAGTTCCACTATTTAATATGGCTCAGATCTGTAGTCTAGACTGACGAAATATGGAGCTGATCCGATAAAATCTCTAGGAGGAGTTTGCAACAGTACAACGCCTGGAAATGGCAAAATCTATGCCAAAATGTTACCTTCAATTCAAAATGGTGGTGGTGAGTTGGCACATGGGTCCAATAGACTTTTTGGTATATCTTGGGATGTTACACATGTGTACAAAATTTCATACATTTACGTAAAAGCCCAAGCAGGGGCTCATTTTTCCCCACTTTGTACGGGGCGCTACTGAGCCATTTTGCTGTGCCCAGGTCTCAAACCAGTGAGACCAGTAAATTTTCACCAGGCTTGACGCATGTGCAAAGCTTCATGAGTTTTCAAACATGTTAAAGCCCTCAAAAAGCCAATTCATTTGTCTGGATAATAACAAGAAGAACGGGAGCGATTACAATAGGGCATTCGCACTTTTAGTGCTCAGGCCTAATAATGGATTCAACTGAGCCATTTATTCACGCCACTGAATAAACTTCTGCCATTCTAGTCATTTCACAGAGCTGCTCCTTCGTACTTTAAAACATACAATAACCTTTTCTTCTCTCTCTGTCTTTATCTTTATCTCTGCAGATAGCTTGTCGCCTCCCGTCAATGTGACCATCAGAGAGGTAAAAGCAAACTCTGCTGTGGTGTCATGGGACATCCCCGAGGGAGACCCAGTCATTGGCTTTGCCATCACACAGCAGGTCGGTAACACTCTCTGTCCCCTCTATACCACTGTAACCATTAATGCTAATTACTGTGCTTATAAGCAGTAAAAAAATACATATGGAAAAGCATTTAGCAGATTCAGGCAAGTTTTGGAGGGAATAAAATCATCCAAACCTTTTATTTATTGCAACTCATATTACAATTTTACAGCTAAAGATACAACTTTACTAGATACGCCTGTTCAACTCCTCATTAATGCAAAAATCTAAAGTTCAAACTGAGCAGCAGATGGAGTACAGCAGCAGAAGACTACACCATCTGCCACTCCTGTCAGCCAAGTTCAGGATACTGAGGCTACATTTTACACCACATCACCAAAATTGGACAATAGAAGATTTCAAAAATGTTGCCTGGTCTGATGAGTCTCCTTTTCTGCTGTGACATTTGGGTGAAAGGGCCTGAATTTGGAGTAAAACAACATAAAAGTATGGCTCCATCCTGATTCGTATCAATGGTTCAGGCTCCTGGTGGTGTACCTAATAAAGTGTCCCCTGAGTGTACATGTAAATGTACTATAATGTAGGTACATTCATTAATGCATGTAAAAGATTTCTTGAAGAAACTCCCAAACTAATTCAATTAAGTTGTGGCTTGTCACAGGTTATTGTCTGCCACCTCCTTTCCTGTGTTGCTCCCTCACTCCAAGTCAGAATGCATTATGGGAATCATCAGAGGATACAGCATCCTGTCGGACAGCCTGTCCCCTCGCTGACAGACTATGACAGCTGTGTGACAGGAGAAAAGTCAACATGCAAGCTTAGACACACATCTCTCGCACAACCACGCATTTACGTGGGACAAGTTGCCATCTCGTGGTTGTACAAACACACATATGCACCCGTCCACAGGAGACTGGAGTGACATGTTTGATGGCAGCACTGGAAGCTGGGAAATGTGTGGTTTAAAGCTATAAATAAAAGTTAATAATAAGAAACAATAGCAGAGGACATTCAGCTGCTTTGCAGTTGTTATTGTTCAGGCTGTTCTCATTCACTGGTCATCAAATCCCGCCGTTTTGTCAAAGCTGCTGCAGTCACAGAGATGTATACAATATCAGATGCGGTGTTATTTTAAAGTATGACAAGTTTGAAGCATTCAAAAAGGGTGGCGGTGGTTTTAATCAGTACTGTACAACTTCATCCTCTATCATATAGCGCAAACATCCTCCAAGTCTTGGCAAGAAAGGTAAAAGCATATTCACTCTTTATTTTCTATAACACTAACATGAAATGCACCTGACAATTAAAACTTCAATTCAGAAGTCAAGCACAACTCAAGTGCTCCCAAAAGTCCTTATGGTTCTCCAACGTCTCCCTCCACACAGTTTTGTGTGGTTTTTCCAATGCTAACTGTGCTAGCTGTGGTCGTTGTGACTGTGATTTTAAAACTGTTCCAGGCATCTCTTAACCAGAAACCAAAACAGTTTGCATCCCATCTTAAATCAGCGTTTAACAATAAATGTCCAAAACACAGATGTTTAAATCCGGAGGTCAAACATAATGAGTAAGGATATCACTTCAGGCTGAAGACAGATCTGAGAAAAAACACAATTTAACAACTTAGAAATGTATTTAAATTTATTTTGTCTGTGTCCACAGGTAATGAATGATCCCCTGTCAAATTTGAATTGTGGTGTCCCTCAAGGCTCTCTCCTTGGCCCTCTTGTTTTATAAGCACACTTCCTCTCAGCGACTGTTTTGCCAACACTCTACTATCCAACAACACCAGCAGCGTTGGTAATCTACTTACCCACTTAACGGTGAAAACTAAACTCACCAAAGATAAATCTTAAAATTTACCACCTTGGCCCAAAATAAGCTTTTTTCATTCAGTCTGCTACCAACCTGGGAGCTGTTTTTGAAACCGATCTCTGTTTCAGCCCCCCTGGTTTAGCGCAACAAGAACAATTTCCAGAATTAGATCATTCTTGTCAGCTGCTGAGTTGCATTTATTTCACCCGCCTTGATTGAGGCTAAATGGACAGATACTTTACTTGGCTTTTATTTGAGCACCGAATGCGCTTTCTTACAACAAGCCTCGTTCAAGTGTGTTATTTTGTGCCTAGCTTTCACACGTACTCTCATGGATGCATTTGGATTTACAGATGCTCAGAAGCAGACTACAGTAGCCGGGGATTGCACCACCAACCTCGAGATTAGTAGACGATCCGCTCCTGAGTCATACCAGTCATCATAACTAAAGCATTTCCTTTGGGATTAATAAAGTTGTCTGATACTGATCCTGATTGTGATAAAAGGAGATAATACCTTTTATAACAGCATCAGTCAGAGCTCACATCACCGGCTCAAGCTGATCCAGAACTCTGCTGCGTGAATTTTAACTGGCACCATGAACACATCACTCCAGTTCTGGCAAATTTACACTGGCTGCCTGTTAAATGCCAAATTGATTTTAAAATCTTACTAATCACTTTTAAAGCACTAAATGGCCTTGCTCCAGAGTACATTAAAGATTTATTTACTTCTTATGTGCCTGGGTGTTAAATTGGTGAATGGTTATTCCAGCATCTTGGCTAGTAATCAAAGAGCTCCCGAGCGGCGGGACCACTGAGATCAGAGTAGCCACGTCTTGATTGTTTTGTCTTTTTTTAAGTATTCTCGGGAGGGGGGGGATTGATGTGCATATGTTTAATTTGTGTGAAAAACTTTGTAATTTTGAGAAAAGTGCTTTAAGAGTAAGTTTTTTGTAATTATAATTACCAACAAGACAGGAAAGACTGATAGAGGATGGAAAAGTAACAAAGTCGGGAGGTCAAAGGAGGTGACCAGGAATTATAAAACTGTACACGGAAATAAAAAATGAACAGGCAAACCCAGAGCCACGGTCATTAAGTTTAATTTTAGTGAAATAAAGTGTGAGTGTGAACGCCGGTTGCATGTGTCTCTCTGTCACCCTCCAACAGAAGAAAGACGTGCGCATGCTGCGATTCATCCAGGAAGTCAACACCACCACGCGATCCTGTGCATTATGGGACTTGGAGGAAGAGACAGACTACATTGTGCATGTCCAGTCCATCTCCATGTCTGGGACGAGCCCACTGAGCGAACCGCTGCGCTTCCGGACGCCGAAGGAGGCCGAGACTCAGGCCTCTAAGAGTGAAGGTGAAGCGTGACAGCGCCACGCATGCATACGCATCCACACAAATACACTCCTTCACCCAACACGTCCACACTTAAAAGAAAAAAAACCCTGAATCTGTCGGTTTTCCAGACATGACTGCAGCGGGGACTTGGCCTTTTGGCAGCATTGTGACTGATTTTGTCCAAAGACCAATAAAAATCAATAGAAACACAAACCATGAAATGAAATTTCACAAGAAAGTGCTCTTGAAGCTTGCCCCCTCTAACCACAACTCGGGAGTAGAAGAGCTGAGAGGGATGCATACTTCACTGTGTATCGACTTGCCTTCGTGGCCTCACCCAGCACACGCTCTGCACAACTGCACTGTAAACCAAAATGAGGAAAGGCATTTATCAGACGCAGGGAGGAAGCAGTGGGAGCTGTGAGGGGTGGGGAATCGATGCGCTTTTGGCTGAGGCGCTTCTCCGACTATTCTTCCTCTCATTTACACTCATGTCTCATGTGAGCTGCAGCTTCACTCCGATACTTCGCAAAATGTTGAGCCAGAAAGAGTCTGAACTTCTGTTCTGGTGTTGAGCGGGCTGGCAGAGGCATGTAGAACACAAAAACAATCATTGCAGAGCGGTGAGGCGATGCTCTCGCCACCGCCGAGGCCTAATTAGCACGGGATGTGTTGTCTGTGTGTTATTTGTGTAGCTGAGAAGAATTTACAGAAATCAATAACAGCACAGATAAACGTGTGCGCTTTCATAGCAGCCTGTTCTCTTTCTGTCCGTGCACGTGCTCGTTTCTTTGAGGTTTCAGGACGCAGTAGCGGTTTTTGATACGGGCGACCGCCCGTGTCGCCCGGGGCGGCATCGTGGTGAGGGCGGCATCACGGACATCGGCAAAAAAAAATTAATTGCTCGTACTCATGCTGCCCCGACATCAGCCAGCGCATATTGGGAATGGCACAGGCACTGATCGGTTTTCTATCGCCCATTTGCTGGGAGTAAGGGCGCCCTCCGTTTGTGAGGTGCGCCTGCTGGAGAGGGCGGGGCGGCGGGGGATTCTCTGACCGGCTGGAGCAGCGTCTAATAACCAACTCGCAAAATAAAACAAAATAAAAACAAAACAACAAACACGAAAACACCAGACATCATGATACAGACTTATAATTTGCACCAATGTTTTTTCGAAATTCTGTACGCGAAAAGTGAGCGCGAGAGCCCTCAGTGCGCCTGCTCGCTGCTGAAGTCAAAGTAAACTTTATTACAGTCCAGTATATAGAGAGACAAGACGATGATGCTCCAGTTACAACAGTGCAAGTAAACAAACAATAAATATAAGAAGAGTAAGAAAATAAATATACACTTTAGGACTAGGGGTAAAGGGATCAATAACAATTTAAGATTTATATTTTATATTTTGATGATTTAATGTCTCACACACAACCCGTGGAAAGGGGTTCATAATGATGTAAATCCAAGCCCATTATGTATTCATGATTTGAATCCTGGGTTGTGTGAAATCCCAGAAATACACGCCAGAGGAAGTGTTTGCCCGGGGCGCCAAACAGGCTAGGACCGCCACTGTCAGGACGTATCTTCTCTCCTGCTGTTTTCAAAACCCTCAAAGGCAGAACAATGACTTCAAAATAAACACAAGTGCTTCGTATCCACAAGTGCACACTCTGAGTTTCACCAGGGGCAGAAAAATGTATTAAATTATAACTAAAAATAAAGCTCGTCAAATTCTGTCAGTCCATAGCTTTTGTTGACACAGCTGCTTTTAATCCATAAACCACAAAAGCTATTAAAGAACTTGAATCACCAGTATCAATCCAGTATATATAATTTAGGTCATTTTGATTTGTTTATACAAGCTTAATGATCTAAATTATTTAGAATAGGGAAGAAACTTGATTTGGGCGACCCTTAACGTAACGTGGTGGTTGGTGTCCGACAGGCGGGTCTGAGTGTTTCAGAAACTGCTGCTGTGCTGGGATTTTCCCAGACAACCATCTCTAGGGTTTACAGAGAAACATCCCAAGGTAAAATATCTAGAGAACAGCAGTTCTGTGGACAACAGAAAACTGGGAATGTTGCCTGGTTTGATATGTCATTTCCGGATCAAAGGTTAGCATAAACAACATGAAAGCATGGATTCATCTTGCCTTGTAGCAACAGTTTAGGCTTCTGGCACACTTTGGCCCTCTGAGTACCAACCGAGCATTGTCTAAAACACCACACCCTATCAGAGTGTTGTTGCTGACCATGTTAATTCCAATCACAGTGTATCCAGCCAGCAAACTGGTAAGTTACATATGGCCTCCACAGTCACCAGATCTCAGTCCAACAGCAGACCTTTGTGATGTGCTAGAATGTGAGATTTGCATCATGGTGCAGCTGACAAATCTCCAACAAGTATTTGAGGCTGTCTGTGAGGAACGTTTTCCCCACCTTTTGAATCTGTGCCATGAAGAATTAAGGCAGTTCCAAAGGCAACAGGAGGTCAGTCCAACCTCCTGATCTGGATGAATCAGTGACATCTAACTTGAAAACGGGTGATAACAAGTGGACTTGCTTTACAATTGTTTTCCTACATGCAGCTGAAAAGCTTGCAAAAAGCATTTTAATTTTAAATGAGGACAAAAAGTGACCCAACTTAACCTCAGGATAGAGAAAGAGCTCCTGTCTTTAAGCCGAGTTAACTTTCTCCTGGTATTTCCTTCACATTAACTTTTGTTGTTGCTCAGACTAATCAGGCGTGATGTAATTAGTAAGCTTTGGAAATAGGTGGATGTGGTTAGATTTTTACACAGAACACAGATAGATGAATCTTTGTATTCGCCGTACAGACAAGAGAATATTAGTAGTGTTCTCGTGTGACTTTCAGTAAGAGAGCAAATTATTTCCCAAAAGGTCAAGAAGCACGGGTCATGTCTGTGTTTCAGAGGGCGACCCCCCGCTTTCTTAAATGAGTCGGGTGCAGGAAGTCTGCCTCATCCAAAAATCTGCAGGTTTTGCACAAACACACACACAGAGCCCCTAATTTGCTGAAAAATGTTGCTTCACACATTTGAAACTATCACAAAGCAAATATCCACAGAGAGCACGTCTGTGATTCATCATCCTTCACTTCTACTCAACAACAGCTTCACGGTTTAGCGCGACGACACACATCCGTCTCTGTCTCATTTGCGCTGCTTGCTCAAGGATGTCTGTTTAATTAGCGTAGCTGTGTTGAAACAATAAAAGCTTTGATGGCAGATGAGAAGGTGTTCTTCAGTCAACATTTTGTAATTTATTAGAAAATCGCGTGGATAGGATTTGGGATCTAGTATCTAGTATGAAGGGTAATTTTAGTTTAGAGAGATCTTCTTAAATCCACCCAGATATGTTTGGCTTTTATGATTAAACACTTTGTCTTTCTCTAACAAGACAAATGGTCGTCATTTACCACTACATCATTTTTCGCTCATAATCCTGCCAATTTCCCTTCAGAAAAAATGGCTAAGCTGTGAGTCCAGACAGTGGGACGAGAGCTGTTCGCTTATTGAGAATGACTGACGGACAAAATGTGCCATGGAGAGAGAGAAGGAGTTTGTCTTTCACTGCAGATAAGTGCACAGGGTACAGAGTGTGGAGGGAGAGCGTCTCAGTGCTTCTCTTAGTCCTTTGTCTCTGTATGACAGGCGAATGTCCCGAGAAGCAGAGAGAGGCTTTCACCATCCTCGCTCAGCTGCTCAGCCCTTCTGTTCTGCAGTATCACGTTGATCTCAGTGGAAAGAGCAAAGGATGAGCCTGAAATGCTGGATTATTCCGCATTTCTTCTCGTTTCCTCTTTCACAATGGGTTTAAGCTTCGGGAGATCAAAGGAAGTAAGAGAGAGATGAAGGGAGAGGGGGGGAACTGAACAACCTGTGCACAAAACAGCAGGAAGAGAGGAGGGGAAACAGAGTGGCTGACAGAAGCAGCCACGGCAATACAGGAGAGAGAAATCCTGAAAATTAAATTCTGCTGTCAGAAACACACTGTGTGTGTGTGCGTGTGTGTGTAGGCTTGTTTACATATCTTTGTGAGGACCAAAAATTAAAATGTTACTATACTTGTGGGGACCAGCAGTCACTTGTGAGGACAAAAGAGCCTGTCCCCACGAGTTTGAAGGCATTTTTGAGGGTTAGGGTATGGGCCTAGGGTAAGCATTATGTCAATTAGATGTCCTCACTAAGACATCAAAATGAGAATGTGTGTGTGGGGGGCACAGATGTACCTGTGTAACCTCTCAAGGAAATTTACAGACTCGCAAACATGGAGAATAAAAAGTTCTGGTGAAAAGGTTCATCGTCTCCTCAGATCTAATAAAGGTAGAAACTTCTCTCTCGAAGCCTAGGATTTAAAAAAAAAAAATTCTCTTTTGTCATGAAGAATTTTGATCTGTACGTGAAAACTGGGCTGCAGTAAAATACTGGAAGATATTTCCCTTAACAGCAACCGTCAGCTCAGCTGGAAGCCTGGAAAAACACTCCTGGGGTGTATTTGAGTCACATAAAACAGAAGAAGGATCCTGTGGCTTTGGTGCTTTATAGAAATAAGTTGATTTTGATTTGGCAAAAATCAATCAGTTGCTTTCCTCCCAATAATGAAATAAGAAATATCAATAGCAAGCGAAATTATATGCGTTAAGGAAGAAAGCTGGGATGTTTTTAGCCGACCTTAGCTTAAAACTTGAAACAGAAAGAATGATAACATATACCCAGCATGTATACATAAATATATGAGGTTGCACATGTGGTGGAATGAGACTGTGTATAAAAGTCTGGCTTGTTCTTTTATGAGGATCCATCTTGAGTGAAACATTTTCTTTATCTCCATCTCGTGTTTGGATACTGCGCAGCGGGAACCTGACAGAGAAACTGAGAGTATCGTGTAATCAGCACAACCCTGGACCTGGAAACCAGAAAGGGGGGGAAATGATTTTTTTCTTTTAAGCCAAAGCTGAGAAATCTGACTTGTTCTTCATCAAAATGACATCAATCAGAGACAAAATGAGACAAGCAATTCTTTTAATTAAATTAATTTTTAAAAGGGCAGCACGGTGGCACGGTGGTTAGCACTGTTGCCGCACAGCAAGAAGGTCCTGAGTTCAATTCCTCCATCAGGCCGGGGTCTTTCTGTGTGGAGTTTGCATGTTCTCCCCGTGTTTGCGTGGGTTCTCTCCGGGTACTCCGGCTTCCTCCCACCGTCCAAAGACATGCAGCTTGTGGGGATAGGTTAATTGATTAATCTAAATTGTCACTAGGTGTGAATGTGCGAGTGAATGTCAGCGTGAATGGTTGTCTGTCCCTATGTGTTAGCCCTGCGACAGACTGGCGACCTGTCCAGGGTGTACCCCGCCTCTCGCCCTATGACAGCTGGGATAGGCTCCAGCGCCCCCCGCGACCCTGAAAAGGATAAGCGGATGGATGGATGGATGGATGGATGGATGGATAATTTTTAAAAGACCACTTTTCCCAATTTCTGTTTTGTTTGTTTTCCCTGTTTGGAAGTGAAGAGTGAAGAAAGGCAAACAGGTGAGCAGGAGGTGAAAGTAAATATAAAAAAGCTGCTCATGAACACAGCCTTTAAGGAACAACTTATCTTTCATCAGCAGGTGTGAACAATGTTCCCTCTAAGCTGCAGGCGTGCGCAATTGCGCACTGCTGGCACGGTCTCTGCGCACAGAAAATCTGCATTGCACACAAAAAAAATCTAACCTGAATTGAAATGAAAGTAAATAGGTAAACTATTCTGTTTTGCAGTGTTAGTCAGTAAGTGACTGGCTGCTCCCATATGGGATTAGAACGATGCCACCTTATCCCATAGTCCAGCCAATGATGCGATTCACATTCGTATATACGCAGCTAATCAACGTGGTTGACAGGCTATGACAGCGTCCTTATGTGCCGACACCGGTGTTTTAGCTAGCAAAACGGCGTGGCTGCTGTGGAGTGAAGCCACGTTAATGACAATGTGTACAACCATTGGAGATGTGAGCAGGACAGACGGAACAATTGAGGGAAAAACTGTGGACTTTATACCAGTTTTTAAATTGTGTTGAGAGGACACGTAAAACCAGAGTTATGATAAAAATATATGCAATTTTTTTCCTGAATACTATCATTGTTTATATTTACTGTGAGAAGAAAAAACAGCGTTTTATAAGCAAAATGCTCAAAAGCCTGTGAGCAAAGACAAAAAAAAAACAAAAACCCACGCTTCCCTATTGGTCGAAAAATGATATGGCAACACGGCATTTAGTTGTTTAGGAAGGGGGGGAAGTTTTAGGAGTGATGGCGGTGTTTTGAGATGTGAGAGATTTGAGACGTTTAGCGCAAATCTTGTGTAGTTAGTGTGTAGTGTAGTTTTGTTGTGTGTGTCAGAACAATGAGGCGACTGCTGAATGTTACAGGTGTTACAGCAGTGATACATCTCCTGTTGTCAGGCCTGCAGGTATCAGGCTGTTGTTCTCCTTTATCTCATAGTGGACAGAAATTATTTTTTGGAGTGGCACAAATCATTTGTGTGGCATCAGATTTGATGCAAAACAGCTGATTGTTCTGTGAATAGTTTGAAATGTTTGTTTAAAAAAACGCCTTGGCTGCATTTGTAGGTAAACAGCTGCAAAAAACTTTGTTGTTTGCAAAACTCAATTACTTTTTTGAAGAAGTAACTATATAATCAATTGCCCAGCATTGGTCATTATATACTGTATTTTGCAGACAGAAAGTTACAGACTCTCTCCCAGACCACAGACTCATAATACAAGTCAGAGCTTTATTAAAAAAGAAAAGAAAGTTGTGTTTTCAAAATTGGAGTTCAAGTTATTTTTACTTCCAATAGTGTTAACATGCTACACAGATCATGAACAAGATTTTTTTTTAATTTTCATTGTAAGTGGGCTAAAGCAGTTAATTAAAAGTAGTCTAACATAAATGTAAATGCTGTAATTTGATTATTTTAATAAACCATGTGACTTGGATGGATTCGATGCTGGCGTGACCATACTGCACACGTCTGCTGTTGCTCACAGTGGTCCAAGGGACGCTCAGGGAGTTTGCTCAGACACGTGAGAAATTAGAGGGAAGATTGAGTGTGAGATGTTATTTAGTTACATAATGTGAATTGATAATCAAAGGCTGCATGTTTCCTAAGTTGTGCCAAAAAAGAGCAGCAGCAGTCCGGACATATCAACAAATAATTAATCATTGTTTGACAAAATAAGACTGGATGGTGGAGGAAGTAATTACATCCTTTAGGCTAACCACATTTTATTATTTATTAAAGCCACATGTTAAAAATGTAGCTTAAGCTGCAGTCACACAAGGCAAAAGAGTTGTTGGAGACGCTGGCACAAACAAAATTATAGCAAGCGTGTTTAATGAATCTGCAGTCTTTGGTTGCTTTGAAGACGGGAGCCAGGTTTGCAACCACTGGGACTTAACTTTGGTGTGTGGGATGGACCGAGCAACGAAGGAAACTCAGGCACAGGTTCAAGTCCAAAAAAAAGTGTTTTGTTTTTTTTTATTTAATCCCAAAACATAGTTGGTTAAATCATACAAAAAAAAAAAAAAATCTAAATCTTGGCCCATAAGAGGTCAAAATAACAGAACTCTACTCAAAGTTAACAACAAACAATACTGATAACTCAAACTTACTTACCTAAGGAGGCAAAGGGGAAACTTAAATATTTGTGAGCTGATCAGCCCACAAAAACACAAAACAGGGGTAAAACACACAAAACCTAACTGAGACTAACATAACGAACTCCAATTCCCCCCCATGATCTCAAGTTATGGAATGAGCCAATTTGCAGTTTTCCATCTAGGCTTGCTCCGCCCCTTTTCCACCTCTTGGCTCCTCAATGAAGAGACTGGAGCAGCTGCAACTAAGGTAACTCAGAAAACAAAGAGATTCAATCATAAATAACAGTGTAAACTAAAATGTGCACAATTATTTTAGAACAGTGTTATGCAAATTAATTCTAAACCAGAACCAGTTATTTATTATCCTTTAAATTAAATCTTATATCTAAAGAAAGAAAATGTGAATGCAGTGTCCTTGTTGTTGTTGGTAATATTAGGTGGATATTACCACAGTGTGGCTGTAACTGCAGCCATCACAGTGTGTTACAATGGCAATAAAACAAGTCATTCTGCTATTAGTCTTTAAATAGGGTCGAGTTGGCACTTACATGTAATCTGCTTGTGCTAACATAACAATCAAGTATAAGTCAGGGAAATTTGCAAACATGTTTTGATCAGCATAAACACAAACTCACATAAACTTTTTAGCTTCAGAGTCCAGCCAGAACCTCGAAGATGTGGAACAGAAATTAAGGAATTGCTCCACAAATAATGATGCAGTTGTTGCATGATGGCAATTTAACTGCAAAATTACACAGCGTCTTGGCAACTTTGCTTTGATATGGGAACATAACAACAATGCAATCAACTGGTAAGAAGCTGAGTCGAGTCCCAAGTGTAATCTTATGACAATCTCTCTGCATTTCTAAATTTGGCAACAATTATTTGGAAAACTTTGATAATCTTTCCGAGACTGCACTCAGTCTGAGTCAGACTGCAACTGTTTGGAGGCAAGTTGCCTCCCACGAGAACGAAAACTGGCAACTATCTTGCAATTAAAAATAATTAGCCCAAACAACTTCTATAATCAGTTGCTGGACAAATTCAGTACTATTGCCAGGAAACCACTGATTTTTTTTTTTACCACGGAGCTCGCTGTCCTATAGCGTGGTCGTCCTGCTTTCTGCCTATGTCAACAAGCCTCAGTAGACATAAAGCACCCATCCTTGGTTCTTCTACTCGTTAGTCCCTCTCACCTGACAGAGATGTGAGTGGAGAACAGTCGATGCAACAGGCACTGATCAGAATGAGACGTGCTGGCCTCAGAGCTGTTACTTTAGTGATGTGAATAAAATGTTTGACGTGTCTGCATCATAAATAGTTTTGTTACAGCTGGATTTTATGAGCTCAGGTGGAAGAGTGTTTATACTTCATGCCGCTTTTAATTAAATTCACGGCATGCCAAGATGTGACAGGATATAATGTTTTTAATCACACAGAGACAGTGAAAAGGAGAAAGTCTGATCATCTTAAATAACTAAGAAAGAAAAAGTTTTCATTTTTTTAAAACCATGATTGATCTGTCCCAGCTGTGCACTGCACCTCTTTTATGCACTGAAGGTAAAAACACTTCTGCAAAGGATGCACCTGTGTGTCCTCAATTACATCTCCTCCTACAGACTCCCCTCTCATCTGTCCTCCAGATGCATTTAAAAAACCGAGAGATCCTTCATCACAGCGTAATGAGACCGATTTCTGGGTTAGAGACATGAGGATGGACATTTAGACCTCAATAAAATAAAAAATAAATCAGTCTCCTTTTAAATGAATGCTATTCATTAGTTTCCAAAATGCTCTTTCCACGGGAGACGACTTTTAAAAGGCCAACAAGGCTAAAATATTAAAACTAAGTGGAACTTATTGATGGCTGTAACAGATAAAACCCGCCTGGTGTCTGGATCTTGGTCAGAAAGCATCAGAGGTGTTTTAGAGCAATGCAGTGAGCCCCAGTGAGGCCAGCTTGCAACAGTGTCAGGTGCCCAGGGCTGCTGGACTTTGATTATTTAATACAAGGCAACAGAGGCCGATCGATCAGCAGAAATGCTTGATGCTAAAAGCTACTGGAGCGTGGGGTTCCTGCCACACCGGGCCCTCCAAATGTCACACACTGCATCTAATAAGAGTGCTCTCCACGCTGCAGTGAACTTTATATCAAGCCTGTGACTTCCCCAGCACTCAGCATTGAGGAAGAGTTGTTTGTGCTGTTGTTTTGCTCAGTGGATGTCTGCAGGCACCCACAGGCAGACTTTTCTGTTGATGGTCATGACTTCAAAGATGGAATTTCATTAAGGCTGGTGTAATTAAAGAAGACCTATTGTGTTCATTTCCAGCTCCATATTTCTATTCTTGGATTAGAGTAGCCTTTAATGTTTCACAGTCCAGTGGGACTATGTTGAGCCTCTTAGTTTATCCTCTGTAAAACAGGCCATTTTAGTTCCTTTTCCCATCTCCTTTAGCCAACTTTCTAAAGCCAAGATCAGAGGAAAACTGTCTGAAACAGTGTTTGGTGAGAGCAGGGTCAAGTCTGACCTCAATTGTACATATTCATTATATGTAGCTGCAACTGCAGCAGCTATCCGGAAGCAGCTGGATAGCGTAGCGGTAAGACTACACACCTTTGGCGCAGGAGTCACAAGTTTGATTCCTGCTTGGGTGAGTCTGTATCCAGTGAGCAGTGAGGGTTACATTCCATTCCTGTGCAATCTTCCACAACACACATGCTACGGCAAGGGGGAGCCAGGACGCCAGGTCAGGGGGAGGCTGTGCTGACTCCCAAGCTAGGAGAGAGACCAGCTGTATATTTTTATAATACTTACTTTATATGTGTATAAGTAAGTATAAGTATTCATTTGTATCTTTATTCATCATGAATACTAATAAGATACTAGTCTTAGATATAAAGATACTAGTAGATATTAGTAGATACTAGTACTCTTAGATATTATATCTAAGAGTACTAGTATCTTTATTTAGATACTAAATAGAATAATTTTAGTGTATATATATTTATTTATTTTATCTTTATTTAGTAAAGATACTAAATAGTATTTAGTAAAATAAAGATACTATTTAGTATCTTTATTTAAAGAATAAAGTATCTTAGTATCTTAGATATTAGTATCTTTATATCTAAGTATCTTACTAGTTTATTCATTCATGATGAATAAAGATACAAATGAATGATGAAGAATGATAATACTTACTTATACACATATAAAGTAAGTATTATAAAAAATATACAAATATATAAATATATAAATTTATAATATATAAAAATTTAATTTGAGAATCTTTTTCAGTTCTAAGAGCTACTGGTGGAGAAAAGGGACATGGACCCTGAGCCAAGGTGTGAAAATGGCTACATGGCAACATTAATACAAGATGTGATATATATATATTGATGTTCATGTTGATATCAGCTGGATAGTGTAGTGGTAAGACTCTAAGCCTTTGGGGTGGGAGTCACAAGTTCAAGTCCTCTTCAAGTCCAGTGCTTATCTCTCATGGTGATGAGGTACAACACATGTGCTACGGCAAGGAGGAGTCAGGACGCCAAGACAGGGGGGATATCGTCCTCCCCGAGGTTGGCAACGTCAGGAAGAAGCAACATGAGTCTTTTCAGCTTAGAATGTTGGTTTGTTGAGAGAGAGATCAAGAATATTGAGAGCACAATGAGAGTCCAAGAGTACTGAACTGGTGGCATCCTTCAAAGGCTATGTGGTGCTAGGAGACATTACTCAAAAGCAACAGCAGGCTAAGATAATCAAATTACCTGTGTAGGATGTTAACACATGGAAGTAGAAAAAAAAGTATTTATTTAGAATCAAGAACCTATTTTTTACTCTGTCGTGTCTCAAAAAAGTAATCCAGTTACACAGGTAGTTTGATTATCTTAGCCTGCTGTTGAGCATCTTGAGTAATAGTTCTCCTAACACCACGTAGCCTTTGAGAATTATGGCCACCAGTTCAGTACTCTTAGAACTCTCATTGTGCTCTCAGTATTCTTGATCTCTCTCTCTCTCTCAACTAAACCTCACATTCTTAGCTAAAACACTCATGTTGCTTCTTCCTGACGTTGCCGACCTCAGGGAGGACGATATACCCCCTGTCTTAGCATCCTGGCTCCCCCTTGCCGTAGCATGTGTGTTGTGGACGATTGCATAGGAATGGAATCCTCACTGCTTACTGGATACAGACGCACCCAAGCAAGAATCGAACTTGTGACTCCTGTTCCAAAGACATGTAGCTTTACCGCTACGCTATCCAGCTGCTTTCGGATAGCTGCTGCAGTTGCAGCTACATATAATGAATATGTACAATTGAGGTCAGACTTGACCCTGCTCTCACCAAACACTGTTTCAGACAGTTTTCCTCTGATCTTGGCTTTAGAAAGTTGGCTAAAAGAGATGGGAAAAGGAACTAAAATGGCCTGTTTTACACAGAGGATAAACTTACCAATAGAGGATAGAGATAAAGATACCAATATCTTACCAATATCTACCAATATCTAAGATACTAGTAAGATATTACTTTATTATAGCTAACTAACTAGTATCTTAGATATTAGTATCTTTATTATAGATACTAGTATCTTTATATATTAGTATCTTTATTCATCATGAATAAAAGATTCTTGAACTTTTTTTTCTCATTTGTGTTTTTTTTTTTTAAATTACATGTGCACTTAGGTAGACATCACCAGGGTATGGAGTGACACATCAGTGTGTCTAATGTTGTGGTTTATGTGCAAGTATACCATCAACACTGACAGAAATACTTTGCAATAGCTGTCCTATGTTGTGACCACTATGCATGAAGGGCATGGTCCCTCGCTATAACGTAGTTCACTCCTGTACAGAATTCATTCAGCTTTTCAAATTTACATAAATCTTCGATCGCTAGCAGTGTGACTCTGAAGTGCTGTACTGTATGTTTGTACGTTTTCTCCCCAACAAACACAGAAATGTCAAAAAAACACCTGCAGGTGTCTTTGGTTTCATTCTATAATACTGGACTTATTTTCTACAAAGGTTTGAACTTTGAGTGTTTAAACAAGAGAGAACAGTGTGAAAATGTTCATGCCTGTCTGAGAAAAGTGTAAAAAGTGTGTAGTGAGGGGTTTTAAAGCCTTAAAACATCTATAATATAATAAAAAATAAAGTTGGCTACTTCGCAGATTTTATCTATTGCGGATAAATGAGATACCACTGTAATATATATTCTCTATAATGTTAGTTTTTTAATATAGGCTAATTTCCTGTTTCCTCTAAAATCTTTTTTAGACGAAGTAACAATGGAGGAAGTGGGACAGACGACCCAGCTGCGGGCTGGGGAGCTCATCATCATCGTGGTGGTACTCATCATGTGGGCAGGTGAGGACAAACCTGTTCAGTAAACCAGGATCAGACGGCCTTTGTGTGGATTACACTCGATTTTCCCAATTTTCTGTAAATACAACACAAAATCCAGCTTTTAATGTTTAGACGATAACAATACCCAGATTTGTCCGATCATGAATGCGAACCATCTCTCCCCCAGGTGTGATCGCCCTCTTCTGTCGCCAGTATGACATAATCAAAGACAACGAGCCGAACAACAACAAGGACAAAGCCAAAAACTCCTCAGAGTGCAGCACTCCCGAGCATCCGACGGGGGGGCTGTTGCGCAGTAAGGTATAACCCACCCCCCTCCCCTCCTCCTCTCCCCGGGTGTCTCCCCCTCAGCGGCGCCGGGCAGGTGAATGGTCCCGGCCACTTCTAGACTTTTTTCCACTGACACTTCATACGCTCCCATGGTGTCATCTGAGCGTCAGGCTAAAGCTGAACATTGCTCCAACATGGCGCCATTACGTGCATGACTACGCAGCATCAGCTCGCAGAAGCCCTCGAGTCATGGCTTCCAATAAGTTCTAATTGATCAATGCACAGAGCCCATTTCATAACCATGTATCGTGTGCTGACAGCACAAGTCCAGAACTAATCTTTATTCCTTTCACTCTCCTACAAACATCAATAAAGCATCCAAGTAGCAGCAGAGGCATCCTCATACTCATTGAATTTTATTGTGCAACTCCTAAGTCCTGCGGTCGTCTCATACCTGTCGTCTTCTTCTCTCCTCCCACAGTTCCCCAAGAACAACAACAATAACAATAGGATGCCATCTGTCAACATCATTGAGGTGTGACTGCCAGGACGTCTTCTCTTTACCTAAAAGACTTTGTGTTCTCACAAACAAGCAGGCCCCTTTTAAGCCCATCTGCTTGTCAGGATGACGCTGGGACTCTGGGCCCCTCGGCAGCGCCTTCTCTCCTTCGGGCCTGGCGCCAGAGCGAGGCCGCAGGACTCTGGGTGTCGAGCATGCTCCCTCCGCCTGCGCCGGTGTGAAAAGCAGCGGCTGCTCCGTGCTCAGTGACTACTGCACTGTGGGGCGGCAGCGATTAGAGCCGAATGGCTCTGGTGTTGGAGAGACTGCAGATAAACAGGCCCCAGGGACCAAAGCTGATAAACAGAGCCAGAGACCTTTTCATTCTCTCTGTCACCTTCTTCTCATCGTCTTGCAGTGTGTTATCAGTGACCGCAAAACCTGGGCATTTCCCTTTTCTGGGTTGAAATCGTCTCCTCTGCTTTAATCTTTTATATCCACGCATAACTTCACCATTACATGTTGCATTCTGTACTCTTAAGTGGGCTGTTAGGGTGTAGTTGTTTAAATTTTTACAAGGTGCCACCAGTACAGTTTTGTTGTTCTGGTATTTTTGTTTCATTGATCCTCTCTCGGGCAGAAGCTCTTTGCAATCTTGTGGATTCACTTGTTTTTTTTTCCGCCCCCTCAGGGAATCCAGACTCTACCACCTGGCTAATTTATGAGATGTTTCTAAAATGTGTTGTGACAACGCCAGAGCAGCTTTTGAGAGGGCTGCTACCAAAGCTGAATCACCAGGACTCGATCAACAAGATAAAAACACTTAAAAGGAACCTCTGATCTGAACAAATATTCACAATAGAGTTCATGAGAAGCCAGGTTTCATCCTACTTCTTGTCCCTCATGCTTTTATTCTGAAATGTTACATTCCATGTCCAGAATGAGCCCTTTAGTATTCCCTCGTGTCTTTCTCTCTGAGGGGGATGAATCTCAAAGCATTCTGGAGAGGAGCAGAACTGCCATAATGGAGTGCATTCATCTAATTAACGAACTCTAAAAGGGGCTGGACTCTCGGAAGAAGTGGTCTTTCCTCTTCAGAGACACACAGGAGATCTCTTATATCAGCAATAACAGCCCTCAGAGGAAGTGTAGAATCGAGGACTCAAACGCCGCAGCCTCTTTGAATAAAATCCCGACCTCTCAGCATGTTGTAATGTTCAGGCAGACAAATGAACTGCACGTCCAGTTTGGAGGGAATTAACTCCGAGCCCCAAACGTCCTTAAGCGCTGTTGTAAAAACTTTGGTTTCCAGTGGTTAGCATGGGATTTTAAAAATAAACTAAAAAAAATAAACTAAAAAAAATAAATCTTTTTTTTTGTTAAATGGGGCCCAACTTGCAACCCTACGATTTCTTTGTCACCAGACAGAAGGGCTTCTATTCAGACTTTTTCACCAGTTTAAAGTCAACATCTGTGCTGAAACATAATGGTATATGGCACATCTGGGAGCAAAATGACGCATTCGAGGGCTGATTCAAACTCAGTAGTACTGCCTTAAAAATAAATCACACCATATGATTTATCTAATAAGATGGAAGCCCCTGTATCTCACACCGTGATATTTATCTTCCACCCAGTATTTAAATGTGTGTGCAAAGAAAAAGGGAAACATTACAGATCGATGCCGTGTTGTCTGAAAAGCTGGAAGAGGTGGCTGGCCTTTAATGTGTAAATACATTTAAAATTCCACTCTTGTTTGGTAGCATCAGTCTGAAGAGCTTTTAATGAAATATGACAAGACTAAATGGAAGATATATAGTCTCGTATTGTAAGAGGGTACCGCTACTGCTAGTGAATTTTTTTTGTTTAGACACGGCTGTTAAAGTCCTGTTATTGAATGCGTTTTTCATGGCACTCCTCTACCGTTATGTGCTTCTATTATGTCATTATGCTGTTTATGTGCATTAAAAAGAAGAGTGTTTTCGATGAGGGACACAGCCCTGGATATTTCACATAATCACCCAGGCGTGGTGTTCGAGGGCCATTCAAGCTGCTGGGAATCCGTATCGACGGGCAGCTTCTCATTCTGTGATGCACCGACTCGTCTTTTACTGCGAACGCAACAGGTCCCGGCTCCTCAGCCTTGAATGCAGTGGAAAAGGGAGGCAGTTAAGAGAAAAAGCAATGAACAGAATGAGTAGACTGATAACTAATGCAATGGCAGGTTTCTATCACTCACGAGCAGCGAGCCCTGCTATTTGCTGCACACCATTTCCCCGGTCTCCTTTCCCAATTTCTTCCTCTTCACCGCAACTGTCACATGAAGGTTTAAAATGTGAGTCTGTCTAATGTAAAGGTCTCTCCTGACTAACACTTCTGTCTAGCCAGGACAAACTTTGGGAAATTTTCTGTGAAGTGATCACCACTTTACTTAAAACACTTCACTCAGCTGAAGGCTGAATCCGTTTTATCCCCCCGGAACATTTTCCCCGGTGGCAGACTCTCCGATCAATAGGCATCCGTCCACACAGTGAAGGATAATGACGAGAATCGTCTCCAATGATTTCTTTGAACATCCAACAACATATTTATCCCCTGCATTCCCCGAAACAGTGAAAGTCCTTTGCTCCTCTTTGGTATCGAGTCAGCTAGCAACGTATGAAGTTCATTTTAAAAGTTGTGATGATGGTACGCGTGTTGACACTGTAAATACTGTATTCCTTATTAAAGATTTAAATGTAGGGCTATCGTGGCAGGTTGTCAAACTTTACCAATAAATAGTTTGACATTTTGGGAATTTGCAGTTACACGAGAAGATCGACACTTCTCTTAGCAGCTGGTTAAATTACAGCCAACACATTCTCAAAGTAAGGCATCGAATGCCAGCACGTTGCTATCCTGGGGTAGAAAATAATCCTGTTTTGTCAGATGCTACAAGATGCCCTATGGTGCTGTTACCTTAATGCACCAGCCACAGCCACCACAACACAACAGTCCAGTTTTAAAGACCCGCAAAGTGAACATTAGGAAGTTGGAAGTTTGGGTCGTCTGCTGTTCCCGTTGGGAGCTTTCTGTTTAACTCTTCAGTCGCTCTTCAGCTGTGTAATGAAAGCTGGAGCTTCTTGGGTTAGAGTTCGCACTGGGTCACTCCACTTCACTTTCCTGTCTAATGTTTGATCCGCAGCTGTCCCAAAGTGAATGCAAAACCAAGGGGTCCTATGCTAGTGTCCAAATTTCATGATTACAATTAATTTCCGTCTCACTAACCTCATAAGTCCCAAAGAACAACTGTGTGCATCTGTGAGAAACCAGCAGTTTTAACAAAACAGCAGTATTTGCCCCCTGGGAATGAGAATGGGTTGCTGGCTCGAGCAACAGTACAAACGCGGAAGCGCAGTCAGTCTCTTCATCTAACTAATGGCTGAGAAAGCCATCAAGTGGATGTCTGAAAGTGCCAACCCTTTCCCTTAAGGGTTGCAGCTTCAGCAGCTGAGCACTAGATGAGCTCTCCAACTTAATACATGAAAATTATTTATTTGGTTTTACACACAAGTGTTTGACCATGTTTAACAGCTACACAGTGGCATAACATGTCTAATTAAGTGGAAGGCATCTGGGTATCTAATTAGAGTCCACTCATTACAGACAGTGGACAGTGCAGTTCGCTTAGCCCATCGCTGCTGCTACTGAAAAACTGATTACTGGGATTTAAGTTGGCTGAAGGCAACACCCAGCTGCTACCACTCTGACTGGAACAGGTTAAGCAAACGGTGGCCAGATGAAAAATCTTTCCTTAATCGCACTCGACAACCGGTGACGACAGCACGAACTCAACATTCCACGTGAGCCCTGTGGCGTCAAACCACTCATTAAAAAAGGCCCGAAACCTTTTCGCCTGCTACCGTTTGTGCTAAATCAATGCCTGAGAAAAAAAGAGGGGAGACGATGCTCTGTTGCAGTGACGGACCGTTTCGCAACAATCGCTGGATTTTAACAACACATCATGTGTTTTGTTTTAGAGTAGAAACATGCCTGGAAATACATGAAGTTTGACCGTTTCATTATGGGATTCTTGAAATTTAGGAATGAGGATGACGAAGAAGCATGGTTTAGTAAAAATTAACTGCTTTACTAGTGCTATCATGTTTATATTCATTGTATGGAGTGTACAGCAGTCATTGCTTAAAGAGGGCTAGCATGGTTTAACTATTATGCACAAGGTTACACAACTTCAATTATGAAGAATATGGTGTATGCTTACTTGTGTATGCTTAAATAAAATATCTAATATTTTCAAAATAGAGGTGTGTGTTTGCTCCTTGTTAAAAACCATGAGGACAGCTGGTAATGCACCAGAGAACAGATGCGACTGGTGATTTCTAAGCTTTAAGAAAAGAAAAATAATATATATTTCAGCAAGAAAAAAGCTTAAATTCAGCAGACTACAACTGACAGGCTTCTCCTACGTTTAAATAAAAATACAGTTTAGTTTCACGGTTGCTGTGTGTTACGTTTCGGTGTTGTCAGTGTTTTGTTTTTGCGTGACTGTCATGTGTTTCCTGTTTTACTTTGAAGGTCTGTTGTTATCTTAGTGTGTTCAGTTTACGTTTCCTTGTCTCGTCAGGTCTAATTTGCCCCAGCTGTGTTTCATTCCCTGATTGCTCCTATGTATTTAAGCCCTGTGTGTCAGTTGGTCATGGTTGCGATCTCCCCCGTGTTGTAAATAGATTTGTCGATACTTTAGTTTTGGGATTTTGGTGGAGAGCTGTAGTTTTTTTCTCGTGTGTTTTTTTTCCTTATTTTTATTTTCATACGTTGCACGCCGGTTGCCTAGGCCGGGGTGTAACACTGTGGAGGAATCAAAGTTTGACAAAGAGATGTGTCCTGCTGAAAAATGCAGCCGTCAACGTGGTTTTGGGCGAATGCATTTGCCGTCCAGTCAGCAGCTAAGAAAACGTGCATGAATTCGTAATGGCTCAGAAATCAATGAGGCTTTAGCAGCGAAACGACAAATCACTCGAAGCCTACTCGAGTCCAACATTAGACTGCATTTGCTTTCGCATGTATCAATACGAGAGCGACCGCCGGCTCGACTGTTTGGCTGAGCAGGCGAAACGAGGCGGTGGGATTTTATAGCTGACTCGTTATTTGTAGTCTGTTTTGACAATTCCCAACACAGCTGCAGGAAAACTGTGAGGCACGTCAGGTAAACACAAAGCTGTGTTACTGCCTCCGAAGGAAAGAGGAGGGGAGGGAAAGTATAACACACAAAATAAAACACAGCTGGAAGGTGTGGATCAGCGCGCCAAGTGCCCTGCAGTCTGCAGTTTCACGAGGCCTATGCTGACACACACCTACATACCTTCTGGCTGGCCGGGCGGGGACAGGCTGCCCTACTATCTGCACAGACGGGATTACTTTAACCGCATGCATTATTCGTGGAAAAGACCCCTGCTCCGTGCTTCTGGGCCGCCTGTGTTCACCTGGGCTGTCAGAATAAAACTGACAAAATGCAGCATTATTCACCAAACATTAACACGGGAAGACAACTGTACTGGGAGCTGAGCATTATTACGATGACTCTCTGACTCTAGGGAGTGGGTTCTCTGCTAAGAGCCGGTGGCACTTACACTTTTCATGCAAGGTTTAATGAGAGCACAGTGCATTGAATCCACCGAGCAGCAAAGAGTACAAAGAGGTCGCTGCTGCTTTACAATAAAAACAACAACAATTTAAACGAATATCTATAATTTAAACACCTTCCTGTTTAACCCCAAGTTGTAGTGTGTGGCCAAAGAGGTAATTTGATTAGCAGTTAAAAGAAAAGGTATGAAATCTCCACCATCAGGAAGATCCCTCAAACCTCAGGAGAGGTAAACGCTGCTCTATATGAATTAATACAGTACTGCACAAAAGTCTTGAGCCACCATCACTTCTTTGTTTTGATTCCAAGCAGTCAGACTTCCTAAGAGTTTTTTTAAGGTGGCTTTGAGGAATAGTTCTCCAGCTTTCTGCAGGTCTTTCAAAGTGTTTCTTTGGACACTGGCTGCTTTTTCAACCATTTTCAGTCCAGACCCTGTACCTGAGCATTTTCAAATGATTATTTGTTTGTTTGTTAAGCTGCTTAAAACTAAACTATGACTCACTCAAGGGAAAAAAAAGAAGGGTAACGTAAGAGACTATTTTTAATTGTATCTTTAGGCACCTTGGTAGTAGCAGTCTGTTGCAGAAACTTGTCATTTGTTCCCACCACAATACCATCTGGAAAGCATTTGATTGGCAAAGCTTCATGTTTCCAACATGATAACGATCCCAAACACTTCCAGTCCAGTAAAAGCAGACCTGGACAGAAAAATACACAATGAAACACTACCAGTCAACAACTGGCCTGCCCAGAGCCTGGACCTCAACATCACTGAAGCAGTGTGGGATCCTCGAAACACAGCCAACATCCAAAGGAGAGCTCTGAATGTCCTCAGAGAAGCCTGGAGAACCATTCCTGAAGACTACTCAATGAAATTATAAGAAAGCTGCCGAGAAGAGTTCAGACTGTGTTGAATAAAAAGGTGGTGATACCAAATAGTGACTTTCAAGCTTGTTAGAGTTGTACAGACCTGCTTTGCATGCTGCATTTCTATGTTTGCTCATCTGTCAATACATTGCTGTACCTCTTTCCCATTTTCATAGCAAATATAAAAATAGAAATACACAAATTTTGTTTTGTTTTTAAATGAGGGGTGGCTCAAGACTTTTGCACAATAGTGCATCTGATCCTAAACAGTCAATGAGACATTTTTGTCCTTTTTGCCTTTATATCAAATTTGCACAGTAGACCAAGCTTACGTTTGAATTCTATTTTTACATTATTTTCTTACTCTCACACTGTTGAACAGCCGGTGCTCCAGCTGAAGGATTGAAAATTAAAACTGTCTTACACACATCTAAACACTAATTTAATGAAACCCGACTCCGACATGCTGCGATACTGAGAGGTCCGTTACCTTACACACTGCAGGCTTTTCTCCACAGCTTCAAACTTAATAAAATTACAACTTTATCAATTCAGACGTACTTTTCCAGTCTTCCTGCTAACGCACTTTTAGGTGAATATGCTTGGAGTTGGATTAACAAACCCCAGGTTGAGCTGAAAAGCTCACCCTGATTGCTGATGTTTAAGTAAGTGAAGTCAGACATGGAAGAGATATGCTGGATATCCTGAGCTTGTGTCACAGTGCAGGAAAAAACCCCAAACATCACTTTCAGCTGATGCCTTTAAAAGAAAGCACAAAGGACATTTGTTTAGGCCACAATCCTAATAAACAGGCACGATTATGAAAAAAGAAATTGCACTGAGAACTGTTTTATTCCCAGAGAGAGTATTATAATTCAGGACACAATCAGACACATTTACACCACCGGTAATGTTGGACGAAGATGAAACAGCTGGTATGTGGGTGAACTGACCTGGCAGGTATGACATAACAGCCTGCCTCCATATCAAACTCAAAAGTGCGTCAGTAAGTGTGCCGCAAACAGCTGCTTGCAAATCCTGATGATAGCGAGCACATGTTTCAACACATTACAGAGTTTTCAACCATTTAAAAAGACATTTCACGTGCCTGAAAAGTTTTCCTGCTTCTTCCCCATATCAAAATATGACAAATCCCTGATAACCTGTGATGTACTGATCCAACTTTCTCAGTCAGATAGATACCTTGGCTGTGAGTATCTGTTAGCCATCAGCATTTCTCACTGTGACGATGAGGCTTGAACATCGTTTTCAAAATTGTAGATGACTGTGGAATTGCCATTAGCCACGCTTTTCAGACGTCAAAACAAATCAACACTTAATTAAAAATAACCAACAATCTAGAAAAAAAGAACTTGTTAGCGTATCAAGCAGGATATTATGTGACAGCTCGTAGGATAGTGAAGAATTTAGCAGGACAGATGGGCCCGATGTCACTTGGAAGGATGCAAGTACTGGATCGGCACACACCACATTGAAACATGCACCAATTTTTAAATAAAAGACAAACGTAGAATCTAAAGAAAGAAAGAAAAAGCAAAAGTGCAACAACAAAACAGACAAACCAGGCAACCAAATACAAATTCACCCAAGAAACAGAAAAAGTGCAAATATTTGACACAAGGAAAAACGAGCCCCTTCCAGACACACACCTTCCTCCTCAGTAACCCCACTGCCCGATCCACACAGCTGCACTGTACCAGAGGCCCTGCACTTGTATGAATACAGTAATTACCAATAACACGTACATATTTTCTTTTCAGTTATTAAAACATTATTTTTATCGAGAGGAGGGGTCTCTTTGTGTGTGAGGGGCGGAGTACAGCTCTCTCAGCAGCACTCTGCACCTTCTTATCGACATCAGTGGAGAGAGCTAAATATTTAAAGCGTGGCTACACTTCACTACAGCGCTTGTGCGTGCTGTGCCTCTCTCCATGACGTCTGAATGTTGCCAGCAGCGAGGTTATGCATGTCTGAAAAGGGCCGTATTACACCATAACAGTAAAGGGTTTTTTCACACAGTGTTTCTTGCTCAGACATTTTAGAGTCGAGGACAGTGGTATCTTTCAAACAGTTTAGGAACTTTTGAAAAGCGTTCGTGTGAGCCATAGTTCTTGCGTTGCCATTCTCGGAGCGTCATCTCTGGCTTTGTACCAAAGCGACTCTGGTAATTTCTGAAATTAAGCAGATTCAGATGGAGATTATTACAACTTTAAATAAAGCTAAACTAAAACTAGATATAAAACATGACATTATGTGCTGGTAAAACTAAATTTAGAGGATATTTTCATTTAATCTTTGACAAATCTGACAAAACAGTCAGGAAGCATTTGATGAACTTCACTAAGATAGTCTGAGACGACTGAACAAAGCCAGACAACTAAAACTAAACTTGATTTTTTACAAAAAGACAAATAAAACTCAGACTCGTTTATTCTGAATCCACAAAAAAAAAAAAAAAATCAAAAAAGGTGGCGTACCGGCGGGTGAAGTCGGAGGGATGCTGCCACCGTTTCCCATCCTTGCCCGCTTTCTCACCAGCAACACGGTTCAGCACACTCAGCAGCTCAGACATGACACCTGAAGGAGGCACAGATGTTAGAACATCAAAACTGAAGGTCATACGTGACTGAAGGGAAGAGTCATGACACAGAGGGGGGAAATAAAACCCCACAACACAAGCTTCCAAGTGAGAGACGTTTACACGTTAACTTACATCTATAAAATAATTACTTTTACTGTCATTACTTACAGTAAAAGTAACTGTATTACTTAGTTATTACTTTCTGTACCATTAACTGCTTATTTAATCAATTAAAAGTCACCAAAGCTCTCTGGACTCGGTAGCCGTGGAGCTCTAAAACTCCATTGCCATTAACATCAGCACTAAAACTGTGCACCACGAGCTCCATGGCATCGGTTTCCATGGCCGAGCAGCTCCTGTAGGTGTAACGTGTAGGTGGCCCAGTACTTAGTAATAATTTCACAGATTTATTTATTCTAACTAAAGCTTTGAAATAAATCATACCGGTAACACTACATGCTGGTTGGATTTAAGACAGACCCCTGCATGCAGTAGCTGACAATCGACCTGCAGCAAAGTTTACACACACACACACAAAAAAAAAAAAAAAAAAAAAAAAAAACGCCACCAAGCTTAAAGGTCAAGACAGTTTTTTTATTTCTGTGTGGAGGCGAACAGAATCACTTTCCTTCACCTTTAAGTTTGTTTATCGTGTGATCTGATAAAGCACTCTTACTGGCATTTTACCTGCAAAGGTTTGGATAGATTACAGAAACAACCGTGGCTGCTGTCAACTGTAGAAAAATGTTTTCTTTCTCTTCGGCGCGCTGTGTGTGGAGTCAGAGAGGCTCCGCCATAAACAACTACAGCGCCATCCTCGCTGCTGCTGCGTCATCAACTTTCATGTCGGCTAAAAGTGAAGCTGCTCAGGCTGAATCTCAGAATCACTTTTTACAGCCAACATACGTCTACATTTTAGTCGCAAACTCGAGGTAAATGTTAAATGCGTCCTTTACTGTGAAAACATAATCCTTACTTCAGCTAGTTTTCTTCACATGTGACTCAGTAATGGTAGAAACTTCATCTCTGGCTCGTAAGGGCTGACCAATCAGCTTGCCTGACATACGTCTTTGTTGCATTTTCATTACTAGCCATCAGTGCAACATCCTGCAATTACCAGAACCCTGCACACATATTCTTGGCCTATCAATCAAATTCCTTTCACTTCGCTATGTGGCAAACTGAAACGATTTCATGAGAGTAGCATTTAATGTTTAAATGGATCCAGCTTAAAGTTTCAGTTCTAATGTACAGCCATCAGCTGAGGAAAACAACAGCACTGAGAGCGCACTCAATAATAAAATAATTAACTAGAATTTAAAAAAAAAAAAAAAGATCATTTCCTGCTCTGTGCATCACATCACCATATTAACGATGTACTGCAGCATTCATCTCCGGTGCTTTTTACAAGAATGTTGCCTTTTACTTTTTACTTTTGAAGCCTTCGTAGATTTTTAACAACCATCTGATAACATTTCTGGAGTAGGTGGCACTCGCAGGGATCGTTTTTTTGTAGAATAAGTCATGATCTGTGAAACACCAAAGATGTGACATTCATGTCGAGTATGTAGACGGAGATTCGTAATTCGGGGCCCAGGCCAAGTCCGATCCAGGTTAAAGGTTACTTTGTCAGAAAGCGAAACAATGTTTTCAATTTGTACCTTATCCTTGAATTCATGAGCACATACTCACAGCACAGCACACGTAAAGCATCAGCTACAATCAGGCTCAGAGGACTACTGAAAAATCATTTCAGGGAGGCATTGCCATGATGTCTGCCACCATTTCACGCATGTTTCCATAAATATCATAGTAAAAAACATTAACTGTCAGTTTCCTCTGAGGTAAAACATCAAAATAAATATTTAAAATAGGAGAAGAAGAAAAGAAATATGGGAGAAAAGAACAACAGGTTCTTACCATTATGTGCTCCTTGTTTCTCTTGCATGTGTCTCATTACTGAATGGACATAGAGTCTCTTTTTCTTCTCCCAGTCTGACCTCCTGCTGAAGATCACAGGCCTGAAAAGATACAAGCACATGGCCCCACAAATCTGTAAATATGAGGCTTCTAGAGAACAGGCCGAGCGCCTCTAAAAACCAGAGCGAGGCTAGTGTGGTCCCACTGCTCCCCCTAGAGGTAACAGTACCTTTGAGTCCCGGAGCACTTGGCAGTCCGAGCACGCGACTCTTCCTCTGGTTTTGTGGTTTGCTGGCATGGAACAACAACTTTTGATTTCACCTTGAGGAAGCACAGAATATTTGTGTATGATTGCTGGGTTATCACAGTTTTTTTAGCTTTACAAATATCATTAATTTGAGAAAAACTTTTAGAGCATTTTCTTTGAACTCTTAATATGACACAAAACACAAACAAATATATTTTAGTTAATAAAAATTCAGGTAGAGCTGATGGGCTACACGGGCCACAGGAATCATGCTGACCTAAGGGAGTATTCTGCCTTGCAATGTTATCCTCACAACCAGAGGAAGGTGGGTAACAAACCCTGACACCAAACCAGGGAGAGACCCTCAGTGAGACAAAGGAGAGCTCGCCAATGTCAATCAGCTTAGAAAATATCTGTGTCGATCCACTATAGCTCAACATTTACCTCTCCAGAAATGCCCTCGAACACGACTGTGATCAAACTGATTGGTAACAATATGCTGTGTAAAGAGCTCAATCATGGCAAACACATGGATTTATGCAGAGATATTCCTCCAAGTGCACCACAATCTGCTCAGTTCAGCTAACATACCCCTGGATTAGCGAGGGTCATGATTTCCAAGTGTTACAAATGACAGACGTTACTTTTGTCTTAAAATATACGTTTTCCCTTGTTTTTAAACCGCAAAAATGGGCCTAGGTGCTATGACGTCACCATTATTTTCATCTTGGGTAACTTTATATTATGAATCACGTTGTGATGAGTGAAGGGTGGATTCTCAGTGAAACCACAGTCGATGAGCATACCCTCGATAACCTGCCTTTTATGCCTCTCAAAATGATCAAAATGTATAAAATGTACTTAATGTTTTACTCAACATGACATAAAACGATCAGCAAAGTGTTAACAGAGTTCACAGCTGAGGACTGATTTACAGTCTTTTTTTCACAGTCGCAGCTATCGCCCCCTTGACGGCAGGTTTAAGGCACTTCTGTGTAAGCTTCATCTTTCATATCCAGAAGACGCATCAATATTTTATAATTCAATACTGGCTTTTCAGACAAAGAGGTTACATGGGGTTAAGTCTGTTTAGGCTACGATACCAACTTGATTGTTTGTTAAGATTTCAATTAACACACATCTTCCAAATTGTCTGAGATGCACCACTGCACACGTCCCTAGTAAAGCATGCTGCATTAGAATGGAGTTCAAAAGCATCACGAACTCACTGAAGTAATTTGCTTCCTGTTACACCCCGGCCTGATAGAGAGATTTGGGACAATTGGGGCCAATTCTCTGCACTATTTTGGCTCTTACGGCTCAGTTATGGCACTGGGCAATGTGAGGTGGACCCGTGGCTGAGATAGGAGACAAAATTAGGCCAAACATTCATTGCTATCTGGGTCAGGACAAAACTTTGTCTGATTTATTTGGATGTTCTTGTGTGTTCTTGCAAAAAAAAAGAAAACATATACAGAGCACTGCTGTAAAGAACAGGAGCAAAGTGTACCTGTACTTGAAGAGGTAAGGTATTTTCCCAGGCGTCCTCCAGATTGGTGTCTTCTGTACTATGTCCAGATGACTCTGATGCCAGACGTCTGTCACTAGCAGTGTTTGGCCCGACTTTGCCATACGGAGAGGATTCAAGCGTGGGAGGACCGATATCCCACACCCCCTCAGTCTCACCTTCTAAACTCTCCACAACGGAGGTCATCAGCTCCATGAAAGGCCCACTGACAGCAGGACTCAAGTCATCCACTGCAACAGTAAAGCCTCCAGAGGTCACAGTTTGTTTATTATATTGTGGCTTGGGTGATCTTTGAGGATGACAGCCATTCTCAACCACCCTGAGATGGGGATTTGAGTTACCAGTGAGCTGTTTAGAGTTCAATAACCCATCTCCTTTATGGTCATTTATGGAGGAGAGAGATACATAGCCTCTATCATCACTGACTCCCAAACTCTCTCGTCCAACTCTTCTTTCCATCTCTTCTAAGTGTTGAACAGCAGGAACAGCAGGAAATTGTTTCTCTGGAAACGTGTTGCAATGTGGAGCTGTGCAGCTTTCTGCAGGATCCAAATTACCTGCTGCAGTGCAGGTATTAATGGGATTGAGGTAACATATTGTATTTACATCATAGTCAAACACAGGGGAAAATTTTAAAAGGATATTCTCAGATGTAATATGTTTTTGTACGATCTCCTCTTCACCTCCTGGATCTGTGGAGGATCCACACTGCTTGATGTGCTCCGAGTGTAGCCAAGAGTTCACAGGCTGTTTTACTGCACTCCCAACATTTTGCTTTTTAGGTAAAGGTTCAGGATAAGACAATGTTGATTGCTGTCTCACAAAAGGGCTGTAATAGTCCGTAAAACACTCGAGATCAGGGGACAAAGCCTGTGGACTAAGGGGCTTTTTTAACGGACTAACATACCCTTCATCAGGACTGGAATAGTACGGTTTCCTTTTATTTATCCAGTTATTACGGACCTCAATTTCTAAATGATTAAATGTAGAAAACCTTCTCGATTGCTGCAGATCAGCCTTTCTGTTACAGGTCATCCTTGAATACATGGAAAGAGGTTTCAAACTTTCGCATATGGGTGGTTTCAGACAGCAGACCATCACGTTATTTCTTGCTTTTTTATCCATACCTGTTGAGGGTGAAGAAAATTCAACATTATCAGTTATTTTCTTCCCAGCACACGCGATTTCTGGGCTGACCACTCAAACCTTATGCCATTTTTTTGTTCCCCCATTTTTGTTTAGAAAACAAAAACCTCCAATATAACAAAAGTTTTCCAACTTTAAACATTTAGCCAGCACAACACCAACACAAATATTAATCACAACCTCCATGAATGTCCTCCTAGTTGCTCAAACTAACCAATACACTGTCGTATCCCACAGTAAAACTTAAATAACACAAAGGTCACTTGTCTTGTTGTGTTGTTATGAGATCATGCAGTCCACACAACCCATAAGCTGTGAGTTTTAAAATCAATTTTGCACTTACTCACCCAGGACTTTATGAGCCATCTCCACCTGCTTTGTCCTTTTGGCTACCTATTGTTGCTGTCAAAGCCAAACACAAAGCACAGTGTCATCTTCAAACTTTTCTTAAAGGTTATTATGCAAAGTTTTTACCAGTGGCTCCATAGTGTAATGGTTTACACATTCACCTAACAGGATACCTGGTCTGATCCCAGGACAAGGCACCAGGCTTGTGCCCCCCGAGTTCTGGCGTAAAAAGCTGCAGATCAAACCTGCAGAGTTACCTGCTCTGACGACCACCTGTAAATAAGCAAGCAGCCAAAAGTAGCTTTGGAATTAAAAATAATAATAAAATAAATATTCACGGTAGAATAAAAGCAAAAAGGAAAATACAAAACTGCAAAGCAACTCTAACCTAACTCAAGTAATCTCCAAACTAACAAAAACTCCAAACACTAACATGCACAAACAACTCTAATATCACCCCAGGGAGGGTTTGAGCTTCCCCCAATTTTTTAAAAAGTGGATTTACATTTAAATCAACAACAACAAAAACTTTTTCTTTATGTAAATCCAGAAATTCAATCACTACATTACAAGTCACTGATTTGAACTGTGCGGTTTTGTTTTGATCTTTTTTTGTCTTTGAGTTCGATTTCGGGGGGCAGCAGCCTGCTGTTCAACGCGTGAGCCAATTAAAAAATAATTTTCCCATTTATATTGTTAGTTAACGTAACTTAAATTATGTTGAAAATTAAATATAATGCTATGGGTTTGGGGAACTTTGTACATTCTCTAAAAAAAACAAAAGCAAACTATATCACCACTAAAAACACTTGCGTGCATTTCACTTTAGTTTTTTTACGTTTCGGTTTATTAGCTTAGAGTTAGCCAAATGGTTAGCCAAACAGCCGAAATCAGTTTAGTTGAGCCCAAACGTTCCTCCGCACTTGGTTAAAGACAAACTTTTTGTTGGCCTTAGGCCTGGAGACTCTAGCCCCGCGTTATTTTTTATATTACCTAACTTACTTCGCACCTGCTCGGTCCTCAAAAACACACGTCCTTGCGCACGCTCAGGGCTAACATTAGCTTTTAGCTTGTTACCTTCATCGATATTTTGGATATGCTACAGCTATAAGACCACACAAATAACATGAAATAAAACTCACCTCTTTCTTGGAAATTAATCTGCTAGACACGCAGACGCTTTCCTCTCTCGGTAGCGCGCACAGGTGTTTAAACACACGACGCACATAAAGGTTAAATGAGCAGGCGACACCGCAAAGCTCAAACTTGAGGTGAACAAACTGACATGAAAACGCTCACATGTTGTTTACATCTGTGCTAACGCTTCTGATTGGCCAGAGGCTTAAAGTACATTTAAAAAGATTAGTCTATATAGTTATTTGTGTCTCTTCAGTTTAGGCCCACACACTGGAGTAAGGTTACGGTTTACATGTTAAATGTCACTGCCCTTTTATTGACTTTATTTTAATTGATGTGTCATCTGGCTTTATCGATAAATCCAGGGATCATCTGCAAATCAACTAATAATCTTAAATATTGATAATAAAAATGTATTATCTCCAATTTAATACTTTTTTGGATAACCTTTTCCTTTCATAAATGAAATAATTTACTTGTATTACCTAAACTTTTATGATGTGAAACAAATGACAAATATGCAAAACACAAAGTCATCAGAATGAGGGTGAATACTTCATATAATTCCCGTGTGCAACACGGTGCATTCATGCCCCAGGTTGACTTTGTTCAGGTAATAGGTCTGTAAACTGGGGAAGCCTCAAGTTCATCTAGATGTCAAATTCTTCCCAGGCCAGCTCCTCCTCCAGGGATGCATACAATATCACTTATTAGATGATTGTGTGCAATACCTTCGTTGTAATCATCCTCAGTCAAGAACTATAAGAGCTCTACTTTTCAATATAAAGCACCTTGAGATAATTGTTGTTGCAAAATAGCAAATTCACTGAAGAAATTAACTAAATTTCTCACTTTATACACAATATCCTTTTTCTTAGTATGTCACTGTCACCGTCTCTAAAAATTAAAAATTAATGTGCAGGGGCAAAACCTGCAGACTGATTTATTCTATTCAATTAGTGTTATATGAATATTTTAAGCGAGAGTGCACCATTATGGATCGATAAATCTCAACCACCCAATACAAAGCTGCATGTGAAAAAGGAAAAAGGAAAAGCAAAATTATAACCCCTAAAAAAAACTATTTTAAATGATGAACCAGTGCAAATTATCAAAAATGATGGAAGCAATTTTAACTACTATTATAATTTACATCTACTGGTACAAATCAGATTCTTTCTGCGGGGGGGGGGGGGGGGGGGGAGGATCTGAGGAAAGCTCCAACTGATGCTTAATTTTATAACTGTAAGTGTATATTCTGGATTTAAATATAATTAGAGTCCCTTTTATTGAAGCCAAATAAGCCTCCGACTGAATGCTCCTCTTATAGGGGAATTGGTCTTATGGGATGTGATACAAAGATTTTGTGTAAAGCACTCTCTGGGAGACCAGATGAATGTGTGCCTAATTTGATAATAGATGGTCAACAAGGTTTTGTTAAAACGAGACAAGGCTATAATAACATAATGTACTTTATGAGAAAAACAATAGTAAGACACTGTGCTGTTATCACTGGATCCATGCAACCATCTCTTACAGGTGCTCCACAAATATGGACTGGGTGAAACATTTCTGAAATGGATCCGGTTATTGTATACAAACCCGAAAGCACAAGTTTTAACTAATAATAAAATATCAAAACCCTTTAATCTACAGCAGTCAACCAGGTAGGGCTGCCCTCTGTCACCAATTCATTTTGTGTTCGCAATAGAACCTCTGGCCATCGCTGTGAGAGCAAATACAGGAATATCATTTATCAGGAGGAGGAGGAAGAGACCATTTAATTTCTTTATTTGCAGATAATATTATATTTTTTGACTAATCTGAAAGATAGTATCCCTAATTTAGTAACGTTGATTAAAAAAAAATGGAGAATTTTCAGGATACAAAATTAAAAATTCTAAATCAGAGTTAATGTTTCTTAATGAGGAAGAAAGAAGAAGGCCTGTTGTGGCCATTTAAAACAACTAAAGCAGGCTTTAAATATTTAGGCACCAGGATCACCTCAAGCCTCAAGGACATCCCCTTGTGGGACTAATAAAGGTATATCAAAGAACCTCAAATTATGTTCCCCTTGTAGAAAAGGTCACGGAAACGCTAAACCATTGGTTAGAGTTTCCGTGCCCAACTAACATCAGCCACCAATTATTTTTGCCCAACAACACCTCCATGCCTGGGTTGACATTGAGCAAGAATCTGTTTCAGATCTTCCCTTACACACTTTTCTACATCCTTCAGACACTAAGACGTTAAAAAAAGAATACAAAGAACCCTTTCTTGAAAAATACAATTATAATTTGGCATGCAGCACATAAACATGTGGATGATCCTCCATCGCTTTTGCAATTCACCCCTATTAGGGGAAATGAAACATTTACTCCTGGTAAAAATGGAGGATTTAAAATATGGAAAAATAAAGGAATTCAAAAAGTTAAAGACTTACAGCGGGGAAAATAAGTATTTGACACATCAGCATTTTTATCAGTAAGGGGATTTCCAAGTGGACTATTGACACAACATTTCCACCAGATGTTGCCATCAAGCCAAATATTGAAGTCATACAATCAAATCAGAACATATAAGTATACAAGTTAAACCATAATAAATAAAGTGAAATGACACAGGGAATAAGTATTGAACACACTTTATTCAATACTTTGTAGAAAAGCCTTTGTTGGTGATTACAGCTTCTAGACGCCTCTTGTATGGATAGACCAGTCGTCTGCATTGCTCAGGAGTGATTCTGGCCCATTCTTCCACACAAACGGTCTTTAAATCTTGAAGGTTCCTTGGGCCTCTTTTATGAACTTTAATCTTCAGTTCTCTCCATAGATTTTCTATGGGATTTAGGTCAGGTGATTGACTGGGCCATTCAAGCAACTTGATTTTCTTTCTTTGAAACCACTTCATTGTTTCCTTGGCCTTGTGTTTGGGATCATTGTCTTGCTGAAATGTCCACCCTCTTTTCATTTTTAGCTTCCTGGTAGATGGCAGCAGATTTTTATCCAGAATGTCCCGGTACATCTCTCCATTCATCCTGCCTTCAATAATATGAAGTCTGCCAGTACCCCTTGCTGAAAAGCAGCCCCAAACCATGATGCTTCCACCCCCAAACTTGACTGTTGGTATGGTGTTCTTGGGGTGGTGAGCAGTGCCATTTCTTCTCCAAACATGGTGTGTAGAATGACTGCCAAAAAGTTCAATTTTGCTTTCATCTGACCATACTATAGTCGTCCAATAATCCACAGGCTTCTCCAAATGCTGTTGCGCAAAGTTTAACCGAGCCTTGACATGCTTTTTGTTCAGCAATGGAGTCTTGCGTGGTGAGCGTGCATGGATGCCATGGCGGTTCAGTGCATTGCTTATAGTTTTCTTTGAAACAACAGTACCTGCTGATGCAAGGTCTTCCTGAAGTTCTGTCCGAGTGGTTCTTGGCTCTTGGAGAACCCTCCTGATTATTCTTTGGACTCCTCGGACAGGGATCTTGCGTGGAGCACCTGATCGTGGCAGGTTTATGGTGAACTGATGCACTTTCCATTTCCGGATAATGGCCCCCACAGTGCTCACAGGAACATTCAGCATTCTGGAAATGCACCTATAACCATTCCCATCAAAATGCTTTTCAACGATAAGATTACGAAGATCTTGAGAGAGTTCTTTGCTTTTACCCATCATGAAGTCTTTCCTGTGTGCCTTCTGGGTAATGAGGAGCCTTTATAGGCCATCAATTAGGACTAAAGCAGCTGATATCAATTAGTACTGATAGGGGACAGGATTTCTCTATCAATACTGACAGATTTCAGGTGATCTCCTGGCTTTCTATGTCATTTTGCCCCTTGTTATCTCCATGTATTCAATACTTATTCCCTGTGTCATTTCACTTTATTTATTGTGGTTTAACTTGTATACTTATATGTTCTGATTTGTTTGTATGACGTCAATATTTGGCTTGATGGCAACATCTGGTGGAAATGTTGTGTCAATAGTCCACTTGGAAATCCCCTTACTGATAAAAATGCTGATGTGTCAAATACTTATTTTCCCCGCTGTATATGCAGATAGCAGGTTGCTCACATTTGATCAGTTATGTAAGAAGTATTTAATAATACGCCCAAAGCACTTTTTTAAATATTTACAATTGAAAAATTATTTGTCATCAAAACTGCAAAAGATTGCTGAACTTCCACCATTAACAAAAACAGAAGAGGCATGCTTTAAGAATACAAAAGGGAAAGGTTTCCTTTCTATATATATTATCATTTATTGATAATATATATAGATAATATATATATATATCATTTATTGATGCTTTCCTCCACAGACTCAGCAGCAGATAACCTGGATGCTTGGAGACTTAAGATCCAGGAGGACGGATGAAAATGACTAGAACCAGGCTTGCTTAAAAGCACAAAAACAAACAATAAACACACACTTTAAACTCCTGCAATATAAAGGGCTCACGAGAACCTATATAACACCCGCCAAGTTCCATCATGTGTCCAATGATATTCCAGACATCTTTACTAAATGTTTAGTTGAAAAAGGAACTCTTCTCCTTTGTCTATGGGAATGTCCTAAAATCCAGGAATTTTGGAAAGATATCAAATGTCTGTCTGAAGTGTTTAAGGTAAAAATCCCTTTCAAGGGTAAACTCTGTGTACTTGGAATATATCCAAGGGAATTTAAACAACCGGAAAAAAACTGACGAAATTACTGGACTATGGACTACTTCAAGCCACAAAAGCCATTGCACTGTTGGGGGAGTATGGATGCTCCCTCCATGGGACTCTGGAAGAAGTAAATACTCTCTAGGCCTGGAAAGACTAACATATACTGCCATGGGCAAACAGTGGCACTTTGTGAATATGTGGAAGCCATATATGGATATTTTAGGGAGGTGAAGGATGTTTATGAGAAAGAAGGAAAAGAGGGGAGAACCTTGTTTACCCAAATTCCTCGTATTACTGTGAGAACTATGCTTATTTGTACATTTGAATATGATGTAGGCAGGTTTGATGTATGGATGGGTGTGTGAATGTGAGGGTGTTCAAATGTATGTTTGTATTGTAAAACACAACTTTTTAAATTAAAAATATATGGGGGAAAAATACAATTAGAGTCCTGACACTGGACTGTATTTAAATTTGTCTGATTATGATTATTATATTTTTTTTAAATAAATGCCCAAAGACGACAGTAAGAATCAGCCATGGAAAAAGAACGTTTAATGCAACAATATAACCATGTTCATAATTTTTAGTTACTGAGCAAAATCTTTAAATATTTACACCAACACTGAGTAAATATTTCAAAGAACAGTACCTAGAAAGTGCAGATGCTTCTTTGTTACTTCGTAAGTAAAACTGACATAGTAACAAATCATCGCTACTGTAAAGTAAAAGTGCAATAAAAGACGCACAAAAACAAAAGGTCCAAAAACAAAGAGCAAAGATAGAAATTGAGTCTCATTGTTATTGGATTGGAAGTCTGTTGTCTGCTGCGTTACAACCCCAGAGAGGAGACCGATTAACAGGAACACATGTAAAACACTGGCAGCCACGAGTGCCAACCCCAGCCTCCTAGTAGATCCACCAATGGTATGCTTTTGAAAATCTTAGAGGACTTCTTTCTCTATTTGAATTTTCCAAAAGATTAAGAAAACTTCACCTCTGTCCCCGAGGTCAGTGAGATTCAACGTCACCTGAGAGTTTTAGTAAATTAACCTGTGGTATAAATTTGAAAATCCGACATCACCTCGAGTTTTCACATTCACACACTCTGGTGGTCCTGGCCGCCCACCCTCAGGGTGCTCCCATCAGGCTTTTACAGCAAAGGAGTAAAAACTAACCATATGCAGAGTAAACATGAGACAAATATGAAGTAGCAAATACCTAAAATCCAAAAATCCAAGTCAGTAATTCAAGTTTAAGACATTCTTCAGTGATTCAGACTTTCACAAAACAAAATCACTGAAAACATGCATAAGTTTTTAAATTAGGAGGAACGTGCATGCATTTGAAAGAAAAGTAAATCAAAAAGCCAGAAAGAAAACCTAAATACTCAAATATATACATATACACAAATATGTCTTGAAAGTGTAGTTTTTCCTGACGCGTCTATAAACCACAAAGCTGAGTTTACGGACACGGACTCCTTTCAAAGATCTTTGGTATCTTATCGAAGCGCTTGTGCATCAGACAGTTCTTGGCCTGCCATTCATCCAGGGTCATCAGTGCTGCTGCTGGCCCAAAGTGTCTCCAGTAATTTCTGAAAATAAGGGCAGAAGACGGCGTAACTATGAAGTTCAACATCAACAAAATGGGTGTCATGGCAGTGATTATCAGCATTCTGTTGTCTGAGGCAGTCTGCTCCCGGCGCTCCACTACATGCTGGTCTTTTAACCCTGGAGTCTTTAGTAAGTTCTTATAACACAAAATAATGATAAAAATTAAATAAAAAGAATGAATAAAATCAACAGGCAAATATGCCACACATAAATCTCATAAATAACATTAATTATTAAAAACAAGACAAATGTCTCCCACAGGCGATAACTGTTGCTATAAATAAGATGAGGGTAATACTTCATGACTTAATAAAGTTACTTTAAGTGCTGCTGCTTATTTCGACAGAAATTAAACCTATGAAACTTTAAACTGAGTTAACCTGGGATAAAGTACAAAAACATGAGTTTTTTGCATCACCAACTGAACACATGCAAATTCCTGCAGCAGCAGCGCTGTGTGTTTAGGCAGAAAATAGCTTTAATTAAAAACATCCGAGTATATCACACAAGTTAAATATACAGGGTTGACACTGAGGTGCCCTCTTACTGTACTTTATTTTTCCCCTCTGCAGAGGATGTGCAGATAGTACAGGTGTACAACTACTGCAGTGTGTAGTTGCTGGAGGTTTTTAACTTTTTTTGTTCTCTGTTGTATTATTGAAGGGACTACAAAACAATACAAATTTTAATTTACAATATAAAGTGCCTTGAGATGACTGTTCTTGTGATCTGGCACTGTAAAAAATAAGTGAATTGAACTTGTGCTTTACATTGAGGGATTGTACCATGAGGCAGCCACAGGCAGGAATGATTTCCTGTGTTGTTCAGTTGTGCATTTAGGTATTCTCAGACTCTCACCAAACCTGCTCATGTGACTGGCCAGCACGTCATTGAGTGGGTTGGAGGAAGTGTCCAGCATTGTCCTCAACTTTGACTCAAAGTCTAGCTCCATCCCCACAGTTTTACTGCCCTTGCAGATCAGTTTATGGACCCTGTTGGAACCCTTCAACCTGCTGCCCCAGCATGCAAGTAAACATAACCTGCTCCTGACAAGTGTATCCATTCAGCATAATTTACTATGCTCATCCAACCAGGAAGAAAAGCCACCTTCATAACACTGAACCTGCATGAAACATCTAGTTAACCCATTAATCTTGCTTTGCATCATTCCTCAGATCTGCCAAATGATTGCTTGAAAGTGAGACTTCAACATAGTTATAAAGAACTGCAGAGAGCGCGATGTACCTGCGGGTGAGGTCAGAGGGATGCTGCCACTCGCTGCTTTTCACGCCTGCTGATACACAGCTCATCAAACTCCGGAGCTCAGTTGTGACACCTGGAGGAAACAAATGTCTTTACCCTGCATAGTTTAAGTATTTTTAGTTTGTTTCATTTGTTTGTTTTAAAATGTCTATACTACACTCCTCCACAGTACTGTAGACAGAGCTTAAAATGTAAAAAATAAGCTGTATCGTGCTGAAATTTAAAAACTGTTCTCTGGTGTTCCTTCTCAAAATCATGTTCTAATAAATCTATATAATGTGTAAATTAATGGATATTTTAAAAAGGAATGCATAACAAAACAGTAAACAGGAGAAAGGCCTGATAATTTAGATATCAGAGTGCTCCATTCTCTTTGCGCAGACACTAGGTCAGCTTCTTACCATTACTGACTCCTGGATTCTCATACATATGACTGACAACTGAATGCACATAGAGCTCCTTTTCCTGCTCCCACTGCAATTCACTGCCGAAGACCATGGATCTAAAGGAAAATAAAAACACCAAGTTCAATCTAATCATGTCAATCATGAAATTATGAAACTATAAACACAAAGCCTGCTCAGCTAAGAAAAGATACATTAAGCTGCAAGAAAAAAACAAAAAAAACAATAAGGCAGATACAGACAACCTTGACATCACAAAGCCATGAAAAAAAAAAAAAAAGAAAATGTGTGAGTTACAGTAACATAGCTCCCTCTAGTGGTGGCAGTGATTACTACAATACCTCTGAGAGGCGCTCTTGCCAGGCTGAAGGGTTCTGATGGGCTTTGTCGCCTCCGTCTTTGGGACAGAAACAACACTGCTGTCCGGGGTGCTTCTGTTTGAGTTCTGTACTTTGGATTTAACCTGAGAAAAAAAAAGTCAAAAGGGCAATTTGTGTAATGTCCAAGATTTACGTAAGTGATCCCCAATATTACAGTTGATATTTATATTTAAAAAGTAATCCAGGCAAATAAGATAAAGGCTGAGGTAACATACCTGTACTTTGAGGGGAAGAGTGGCTTCATAGCTGGTTTCCACAGCAGTGTCTTCTTTCTTCAGTGTGCTTTGGACAGGCTCAGTCACATTTTCCTGCACCTCCTCCAACACCTGACAGCTCTGCTCTGCTTTCAATTTGTCCGTTTCGCTGTGGCACATAGAGGATTCAAATATTGGAGGACCGATATCCCACACCCCCTCCAATTTACAACTTTCCAAACAATTAGTGTTCACGTGCTCCAAGAGAGGTTCGCAACTACTTGGGATCAGGTTGTCTACTGTGACGGTAAGGCATCCAGAGGTTGCAGTTTGTTCATGTACCCGTGGGTCAGATGAAGTTTGGGGATGATAGTCACCCTTGGCTGAGTTAGTTGTAAGCTGTTTGGAGTTCACCAACTCGGCCTCTTTATTTTCATTGATAAACGAAAGCGATATATAGCCTTTATCCTCTTCCACGTCTTTTACACTGAGACACATTTCCCTCTTCACCTCATCTGCTGGTTCTTCTGCCACAGTGAGTCCAGCAACGGGAAACAGCCCATCTTGAAAGATTTGGCAACTGCGACTCATGTAGCCGTCTTCATCTTCGAAAAATCTTAAAGGGCTATCGGGATTGAGACACAAGATGTCATCCACGTCACAGTCAAATGTCGGTGAAGGATTTAAAACCCTCTCATGCATCAGATCTTGTGCTTTGGTCTCTTTTTCGAGAGATCCTCCTCTTTCTGTGGAAGGCCCATATTTTGCATCTTTTGAGAGCAGCTGAGAGCTCACACTTTCTTTTATTTCACTCCCAACATCTTGCGTCTTAGCTGTCAGTTCAGGATTCAATGTGGAAAAAGGGGATGCCAATTCCTGTTTCACAGGAGTGCTGTAACATTCCACAAAACACCCCAGGTCAGGGGACAAAGCCTTTGGATCAAAGGGCTTTTTTAATGGGGTCACATAACAGTCGTCAGGACTGGATTCATGCAGTTTTCTTTTATTTGTGCTGTTGTTAATGATCTTAATCTTAAAATTAATAAATGGCTTAGAAAGCCGTCTCAACTGGTGCACATCAGCTTTTTGGTCACAACTGATGATCCCTGGACAGACAGAAAAAGGTTTCAACTGGTCAAATATGGGTGGACTGAGTCTTCTGAATATATTTGTGGGATATTTGTCATCTAGGTCTATTGGAAAAAGAACGGGAAAAGCACCATTTTCTTTTTTTTAGTCATTAAATAATTGTTCAAACAGAAGTTTATATCAGATTAACATCTTTTTTTTTCTCCTTAATGCATTAATGGGCAACACTATACAACTCTTGGAAGAATATGAACTCCTGCGTGTCAACAGCATTTCCCCAAGACTCACTGTGGATTCTTTGCGCCATGTCCTTTTCTGTGCTCGTGATGAATGTGTCCTGGATTCCTATTCCTTCAGTTTAAGGGAAGAGAAAAAATGTACGCCTCTGTGTTTACATCAAGTCAAGGGCGCATGTTGAAAAGCACAGAAAATAAAGATTACACTGTTCCATGGAAATTTCTTTCATTTTTTCCTCTTTTTTTGTAAGTTCTAGGTTTTTAGAAACTCAGCAAGTTTATTCTGTTCATCTGGATGCAGCCTTTCCAGGGGGAGAAATATTTCATCACTCATCCAAGTAACTTCCTCAGTCTCAGCTGACTGCAGGCATGTCAGTATACAGCTGTACCGTTTATAAGCTTGAGGAAACCTGCAGTCAGCTGAGACTGAAGTCGCCATTTGGATAAGTGATTAAAAGCTTTTCCCACTGAATCTGGATGATGATATTTCAGGATTTCCCAAACTGAGTTACTGAACATGCATTTAAAGTTACCAAAAAGATTCAGACTTAAGTTTTAGTTTATGAATTAGCATTTTTATTTTGTTTAAAAAAAAAAAAAAAAAAAAAAGCTTTGGCTCTATGTTAATGCAGACATCATCATACTCTGCCCTGATTCATATTTAATCCATGCTTATTGAATACTGAGCAAGACACATGAAGCTCCAGTCATCCTTTGGAGAGCTTAACAAGTCCTAGCCACAAATGCCATTAGTGAGCTCTTAGATTAGTCTGTGAATGGGTGGATGACTGGATGTGTATAGAGCTTTGGAGTCCTTAGGGACTAGTAAAGCGCTATATAAATACAGGCCATTTACCATTTAGATTATTATTGAGATCATATTTTTTAAATTTATGTGCAAACAAAAAACAAAAAAATGGAAACACTATTGGTGTGGAGCAGGGGTGGGGGAACTCCAGGCCTCAAGGTTTTCAATATCACCCTGGGTCAGCAGACCTGAAGCCAATGATTTGTTCATTACTGGGCATGTGGAGAAGGTAAGACATGTTAAGGAGGTAATTTACCCATTTGAATCAGCCGTTTCGGATCAAGAACACATCTAAAACCTGCAGGACACCAGCCATTGAGGTCTGAAGTTCCCCACCCCTGGTGTAGAGGGAAAGCTCTACCAAGGCCCACACTAAGAAATCAAAGTCACATCAAATCATCTCATTCAGTCTTTTCACATACAAGTTGGTCAAACCACAACTATGCAGATATTTTACTCCCCATTTGAATTGTATTAATAGCAATAATAAAAAAAAACTAGCTCTACCTTCATAAATATAACAATTACCAGTATTAATACAATGAAATCAAAACGATAACCTGCCAAAAAACAAACAAAAATAACAACGTGTGTACTCACTTGTGGCAAAGGACTTATTTTGACCCATTAAGGTAATAAGGCTCATTTACACTGAGTCAATCACTTTCAATTTAAAGACCAAATACCGAAAACGCTAAAATATTTCAACCTTAGAATATGACTGCATTACATAATAAAATTTCACACAGTGAATACCACCAACAAAATTAAATAAAACTAAATTATGACTTCTGTAAGTCTGAATCAATGATGTTTGTAGCTATCGCGGATGGCAGGCAAACATTTCTGACACTTCATGATTACTACACCTCGGGTGTATTTAAGGTAGTAAAGAGAACTTTTTTAATATTACTTAAAAATAGTTCCCATAAATAATAGTAGCTGATTCATAAAAGCTTAGTTTATTACATGGCTTAAAGCTAACATTAGCTATTAACACACTTAGCTGCCAAGTCCGCTACCCGTTCGAGCAACACCGAGACCCCCGAGCGGACGCCGAGAACCAGAGGAGCGGATGAGAGCGGTACGCTGCCCGTCTGAGAGACTCAGTAACGGGTTTTTTTATTTTATTTTTTTTAAAACAACTAAATTTAACGGCTTTAATATCAAACCAAACTCACCCGCTGAAGCTCTCACCTCCCGCCCTACTTCCTTCCTCCACTCCCGCGTGCAGGTGTTTAACAGGCGACAGGGAACAGTCGACCTTAATGGGTTGGCGGACTGTTCAGTTCAAACTTCCGGTTGCAAGAATTTAAACTTTCTTCAAATAACTTTAACTTTATTTATGTTTTTAAAATGTGTTAATTACTTATATTTATTTTTTGATTTAAAAACTTTAATAATGAATTAATTAATATTTTAATTACAATTATAATAATAATTAGACCTTTATTCTGTGACATTGCCGGGGGAAATTTGGGACATGTCCTTATTTAGGTTCTAGCTTGCATTTATTTTGGGGTTTGGGATTACAAAGCTTATGATACTGGAATTAATTTAGATGTACCTCTATCTACATAGTGCCCATGTACATTATGTGTACAGTTTCTTTCTAATATGACTGTTTTGCAGGTTCTGCAGCTGTGCTCCTGGTTGGACTATGTTTGACTCTCGCTGTTTAATTTTCTACCACCAAACAAAAGTATCTCACAAAACATAATGAAATGCTAAATGGATGCTAAAAGAGTCAGTCAAGCATAATTTCATCAAACAAAAGCCAAGGCCCCAAATGCAGGCCTAGAAAGCAGTCTGCAACCATCTGTCAACCACTAAGGAATAATCTGTAGTCCCTGTTAAACTGCTGGTGAGTGGTTGCTGATGGTTGATGGCAGTTGCTGTAGAAATGATTCCTAAATCAATGGTTAGTGAATGGCTGCCAGTCAATTAGTGGAAAGTCAAAGAAGTATATGAGGTGAAGATGTGAAAAGTGTTACACAATTTGGAAACTTTCCCAGCCCCCACAGAAGGACCAGGATTTTCAAACCTCAGGACAAATTCTCCGAGTCCAGAGTGTGATTTCACAGAACAGTATTGGCTGCTCTTGGAGGGAATCGTGAGCAGAAAATATAAGCGATCACTATCATCAAAATTATACTAAAAAGCAAAAAGCTTTACTTCTATTGTACTGCTGATTTACCTGCAGACAAGAAGAAAATCCATCTTTACCCATGAATAAACATTTTTCCTTTGGAAAAACTTCAAGCAGTTCAATCAGTGAATGCAGTGACATTCATCATGTCTGGTCCTCGAATCCAGCATTTTTGTGTTAACCTTCTTTAACAAAAATAAAAATCTTTTGTTTTCATACTTGTCTGCTTACTATGAGAAACTTGATATTCCTTGTGATATTCAAAGTTAAACAGCATGAATCATTTTGAGTCACTGGATTAACATCACATTACATTTTTACAGTTTGCTTTTCAGTCAGGTGTTGAGTCTGTGTTGGTGCGTGGCAGATTCAGACGTTTGATGAACAAACAGAGAGAAAGCAGCATGACCTGTGGCTGTATACTACCCACACAACATAATTGTGTGAATATAAAACACCCGACAGAGCATCAGTGTGCATGAAAAGTGTTTCAAACCTGGAAAGTACTGATCTGCTCATGTGCGACAGACGATTACTTCCTGTTTATGCCCCACTGGTTGAGACACATCACACCCTCTTCACCTTACTTAAAACAGATTTTATGCAATCACCCAATCATCACCCAGACTGATGTCTGACGTCTACACTGGGGTTACTCTATAGTTCAGTCACATTGACTCACTGTGCGAGTTAAAGAAATAAAACAAAAAACAAAACATTAAATGGCAGAATTTGTTTTTTAATTGTTAGTAACAGAAAACATTTGGTCACTATTTACTGTTTTAAAATTACAGGATCAAATTGCCAGTGAGTTTTCTGTAATTTTATGAATCTATACATTAAAGTTTAAGCCAAGAGAGTCATACATGTGGTACAGTGCAAGTACAAAGAGTTCTCCTTTGGCTTTTGTTTTTGATTAGGGTGTAAGTATGGCAGCAACATGTGAGCAAAAACTCACATGACTGACTTCGATGTAAGTGGTGCCCCATCTGGGAAATCAGACTGTTTCATGTGATACAAGCTGCTACTGTGCAGCACACAACTGCTGTGCATATGATGCCTGACAGGATCTATGCTAATGCACAAATCTATGGTGTGCCCTACACAGAGAGCTTCACCTCTGAGCTGTTGTGTTTGATTATGTGTGATGAGCAGTGTGCTCGGAGCCATTGTTTACTATCAGGCTGAGAGTGCTCTAATGTAATGTAATTGCATCACCAAGGCTCCTTCTGTTTGTCATTACTTCCTCTTTGTTTTCTGGGAAACCAGTCACGCCACAAATGTTTATACACTCTCTCTGTTATTCATAGTATTAGTAACTTTTTGTGCAGCTTAATCTCATGACTTAAACTCCTCCTGACTTAGTGAAAAATGTGAGTGAATAATTTCATAGCAGTGCAACTTTCTGCTGGGTGGATGTTATGGATGTTATTTTAAGCTGTTCATCAAGCCCTCGACCCCTTGAATTTCAAAAGTCCAAATGATTCTTAAACTGAAATGAAAGCAACTCAGGAGGGTTCAAAGAAAACAACAAAGAGGTGAAGGTGCTAAGAACGGTTCCCAGAAGCCTTACCTTTCAACCAGCTTGTGGTCTGAATGGTTTTGTGGTCTGACCTATACTGAATCTTACTGGAAATTTTACACATGCATTGTTTGCCATACATGGACACATCAACTCACAAGGCTCGACTTCTGAGAAACCCTTTGGTGGTAAATCACGCTGTGGTGACTGAAGATGATGCAGATGAGGTTAATTCAACTTGGAAGGATTAAATAGGGCTAAATACTAAAATTCAGATCCCGTGTGTGAGAGAGAGCTGGTTGATGAGCTAATTAATTCTTGTGGTGGCGGAAGAAACCAGAGCTCTGGGAGAAAGGACAGGAAGAGCAAAATAATCAAGTCAATCAAATCAAGTCAAGTAAGCAAATAATCACGCCGTAATGTTCTTCTGAGAAATCTCAGATCTTGTGTTCAGGTGGATGCTACACATCTAGACCCTCCTTCCATCCCTGAATTGCCACAGTGCAAACCAGTGAGAGTGGACACCATGCAGGACAGAAAGAGTCCAGGAGCGCTGGAGAAGAAGCGCAAAGCACCTAAAGTGCCAGCTCTCCAAAATCCCCCCCACTGGAACCTATTCTTCCACAAACTACACCTAAAACATCCATCCATCTATCCACTTAACTGCTTGTCCAGCTCAGGTTTGCAGGGTAAGCTGCAGCTTATTCCAGCGATAGGCCCTCAAATTGGGGTGTCAAACTTAATTTGCTTCCTTTTATATTCCCAAATGGGCCAGTAAAACCACTACATACGGTAATGACATATACTGAAGAAAGATTATTCCCCTTTTTAGTGTATATTAAAGTGGATTAAAAAAAATCTTCCATTTAATAAACCTTTTATCAAACAGATAAAACAGACTTCTTAAGAAAAGTCAGTCAGTGTCTCAACAAACATGCATAAAATATGGATGAATGGTTAATAAAAACACTGGCTTTTGTCTTTCTGTAAGAAATAAACATTTAAGGACTCAGAAGAAAAGTCCTCCACCCTTTAGACTCATAACTTTTATCTTGTCTGGATGTCTGGAGGCATCATATTGTATTGTCAGGTATGGCTTGTGCATGAACTCTGATAGGCTGAGAGCCCAAACATCTCTGCATTAGCTGCATATTCATCCCAGAAGGAGAAGGAAGGAGGCCCACTTCCCCCCACTGACAACGCCCCGTAGCACCACCGAGCCCGAGGCAGCACCCACATTTCCCCTCACTAAAACACTTTTTTGTACAGTGATGCATGAAGAGCAGAACTTCCAGACAGCACAGCTGCCGTTTCCTAAACAGAGCAAAAGCTAAACAATACTGACAACAGTTGACGTGGTGAAAGTGAGATGGTGAGATCAACGATGCTGGAAACAATGTGAAAGGGAAAGAAGGAAGTTCTGGAAGTTCAGAGGAAATTTCACCTGCTATGTTTTTTGTTTATAGAACAAATCCACAGGAAACCTTAGGCTTACATACAAAGAAAACACAAGGCTCTGTTTTTTCCTCCATTTTGATGTAGCTGATCTGAGGTGACTCTGGGCCTGGAGGTTGGAGACCCCTGTGTTAACCTAACAAACACGGCTTTGGATGCTATACAAAAAAACCAAACACGGCCAGCATGTGTTCAACTGCTTATTAATGCAAATAAAGATGCTAATGTGTGTAGACATGGTCAACACAACCTGTATATATCTATACCTATTAAAGTGGCCAGTGAGTTTATATACACACTATAAATGTGTATATACACCCAGTGATGTATCAGCAAAAAAGCAATGATGTGATGTCACAGGGCTTTACTTCCTGTACATGACCCATTGGCAGAAACACATAGTTTACAAACATGTAGATGATTATCAGACAAGGATCCTATATCATCACAAGTTTATAAACATTCATGGCAGTAAATGTAAAGCAATGACAACAAAAATGATCAAATAAGAGTATTATTGTTGTTATTATTGGCATCATCATCCTCAATAATAATAATAACAACTAGAAAGAAAGCTTTCAAGTGCATCACAAAAACAAGATGTTATCAGAAAACTGAATGTACTTGCTGACAGATGTTTAGTTCAGATACTTTTGCCAGCAATTGTGATTTGGACAGACCCCTCCTGTCATTTCACAGTTACTGGGATCTTTCTATTCTTAGAAGCGTCACCAATTCCCGTAATAAGCTTTAAAAGGTTAAAAGAGTTCATTTGCGGTACCCTGTGCAACAACAGTCGATACATAGTCACCCAATCACCACCTAGACTCAGCTCAGCTCATGAAACCATATATGGCTTAAGATTGGCTCTGGCGTTTCTATTGTTCTGTCAGGAAAAAAAAAAGAGTGTGTGAGTAGCACACGAGAGCTGGCTGCGACACAAACACAAAAACACAACACTGTAAATCACCCTGGGTGAGAACGAGCCAGGCAGTGGGTCCAACGTGTAAAACCGCAAAACAGGAGGGCAACTGCAATAAGAGGGAACAGAGAGTTTAAAGAGTCTGAAAGAATAGAGTCGTCTTACTGAAAAGCAATTTCTGATTTTGAGTTGGTGTACAGGGGTGTAGCTCTGCTGCCATTTACGGGAAATTCCCAGCTAATGTAATATCTGGCAAGAAGCATTAAAACATGACTTTGCAGGTGCACCATCTGAAAGTTTTGAGCCAATACTTTGACGTTTGCAACCACCCAGACTCTTATTAAGAATAGGATCCATGCTGACATCTTGGCAGCATAGTTTATACTGCGCTGCAAAGCTTCACAGTTAAATCACCATATTACTCAGATTACTCAGATTGCGCCGGGCTATTTGCTTTTCATTGTGTGAAACAGATTACACCACATGTTTCACTTGTATTCTTAGATATAACCTGCTGGCTCAGATTCAGAACAGCTACAATAACAACAGCAGGGCTTGTTGTGGGTAGTTGGTACGCCTTAATTGTAGCAGTGTTTCCTAGAGCCCGAGACACTAAGAGAATTTCCCCAGAGGCTTCCACCTTTCAATCAGCCACACCTCAAAGGTGCACTGCTACAACCCCCATGCCCAATCAGTCTGCACAGTATGAGCACAGCTCCCCAAACAGCCTTAAAAGATTAACAGTTTCACTTCTTGCAGATCACCAAATAATCATACGTCACATTACTTCAGAGGTGTCCTAGAGAAGCCTTAACAGTGGAATTCAGTGGGGAAATTAATGAGGAGAAACTGTTGGTCTAAATACATAAAGGAGTCTGCAAACAAGTACATTTTCCAGTCTAGTTATCACAATAACATATCTCACTGGGATTTCCCCACATGCATTATTTGCTTTATCACACACGGACACAAGAAAGTGCACTTATTATGAAATCATAAACCTCAGACTGGACTTCTCAGAACTCATGTATATTTTGATAAATCACATGACCCTTGTTGTGATACCAACCATAGATACAGTTTCCAGGAAGAGCATAAACACAGAATAGTCATGTCTGGTTTCAGAAACCATTTTCATGTTGTGGTGAATATTAATATGTCAACATGGCAAAAGTTTTAAACCAGACACTGCTCAGGTGCTGTTGAGCGACAGTTCTCCAGGATATCTGAAGCTTATCTTTGGCTGTGGGCTGCTTTTTCACCCATTTTCAGTCCGTGAAGGAATGTTTTTCTGCTTATTAAGCATCTTGACACTGACCTAGCGATGCGTCTATACATAACAAACATTTGAGCAAAGAACCCAATTTAAACTTGGACTGGTGTAAAATTACATTTTTGCACCAACAGGTTGCTTCCCAAAGAGATGTTAGCTGCAAAATGTAAAGGAAGTGAACACATGGGGAAGTGGAAAAGAAGTGGAAAAATAAAAACACTGTGAAAGTCATGATGATTTTTGAGCCTCTGGGGCAGATAAAAAGAAGCACAACCCCTTTGATGTTTCACACAATGTGAATCCAGAGTTTGTCCTTTATCCTGTCAGTGCTGATGGCAGACTTCACATGACACTTCCAGAGGTAATAATCTGGTAACTATATTGATTTTAATGTTGTGACTGACTAGTTTAAATAATGCTTGAGCCCCGGGATAATTTGTAAATCTGTAAAGCATGCAGTATGGATTACCTAAGTACAGTTTATTTACCTTTTTTACACCCAGTCAGTAACAAATAAAGTCAGAGAACAAGACTCAACCTTTGTATTTGAATGTCTGCAGAGGCACAAGAGCAGTGTCGGGTTACAGTGGAGTTAGTGCCTGAGCTCCTCCAGACTGCTATAACACAAAGGACCTGCTGCTCACGCCACCTCAGCTGCCCACCTCCGCCAGCCTTCACTGGATGCTAAGGTGTCACCAGATATGATGTGTAAAAAAAAAAAAAAAAGAAACAAAGCAAAGAAACAAAATCAACTCAGGTTTTTAATCAGCAGTTTTTAATCCATTTTCAGCATAATAGGGGAACATAAAGCAAAAAAACAGAGCAAGAAGGATAATCTGGGACAAAAACACTCACAGTGACTGGCCATGCAGGTACAGAGTACACATTACAGGAGGAATCCTTTAAATTAATGACATATACGTTATATAATAAGAAAACAGTACAAATAAGTAAGTAAAAATAAAGAAACATCCACATTAGAAAAATATTTGCAGCATTTAGATAATAAGCTATTTATAGTGTTGTATGCATATGTACTATGTGCTGTAATGCTATAGGACACTGAAAGTGCACGCCCTGGTGCTACATTACGAGTCTCCGAGCTTCCACAGCTGGTTTACATCATTAACCCTAACATGGGGGATCTGGCTGGAAGTAGGGGGGATCATTGTTATTATATTATATTATATTATATTGTATTATATTATATTATATTATATTATATTATATTATATTATATTATATTATATTATATTATATTATATTATATTATATTATATTATATTATTAGCATTATTGCAGCAAAGAGTCTGAGAGCTTCCACAGCTCATAGCGCTTTGAGTACTCCAGGAGAGTAGAAAGGCGCTATATAAGAATCAGTCCATTAACAATTTCCCAGAGAACTTTTCACCTGTGCACCAATCGCTCACAGCTAGTGGAATTACAATCAACACTGGGATCAACGCTGTAACAGGATACAGTTTCTAACACTGAGCTGAGGTTTGTCTGTGTGGGAAGAAATCAATGACCTTTCATCAGTCACAGCGTTTTTTTTAGCATTGATGAGGCCACAGAAGAGCCTCAAACTACTGTTGCCATTTTGCTTTCATACAAATAAAATTGAATTGAACAGTGTGGAAGGAGGAACTCTTATGTTAGAGTTTGGCACATCAAGCCTCTAATATCCTGTAACATGGATTTCATTCTGTAACTGTCTTGTCCCAAAAAGCCGCCCGGCAAAATACAGAAAAGCAAACCCGCAGAGATGATATATTAATGCAAGCATACTGCTACTTAAGTAATGCAGGGGAAAGGACGGAGAAAGCATGGCTATAGATTTATCGTGCACCGAGAAGCTGCTCTATCCTCCTCCTGTCTCCACATCAGCTTTTGCTTGCGGAGCCTTCTTAAACATCACACGAGGGTAGATGCCTCCAGTCTGGCCACAGCATTTACTATCAAAGACAGAGCATTAGTTAGACCATATTGGATGAGCATGTCATTAAATACAGCTGTTACAGTCAGATAAATACCTCCAAAGTCTATATTTGTAGCACAGGAAGCACACGAGGCCGAGCACCAGCAGGACAATGAAAGCTACTACAATGACACCGATCTGGGAAGGAGGCACTCCTGAAAAGACAAACAGCCAACAACATCTAACATCATCTCAAAGGTCAAGTAGTTTGTTCAAAGGTACAAAAACAGGCATTTTCTCAGAGCTTAATACCAGTCTTGAGAAATCTGCATGCAGTTGCACTACAGTCATAATAACGCCACAAATAAATGCTGTAACGCTCCACAGCGAGGCCATTTCTTGTAAATATCCATGATGCTAGGATTTCCATGTAAACATCAAGTATCAAAATTACCAAACATTCTTCTAACTTAACCCCGCTGTATTGTCTCTAATAGAGATCCAGAGACTTTGGACTATATAAAAAAAATGATATTTTTATTTCACCTTTGTCTCCTATTGTTTCTTCTTTTTCTGGCAGGCAGGTGACTGTAAAAGAATATTAGATGTTCACATTAGACTTAAAAGATGGAAGAAAAACATGACAGAATGCAAATAAGAGAAGGAGATATTCAGAATAATGCTCGTCAAACGTGTTCAGTCTGTTAGTGATACTCACCAGTGCAGCTGGCCATATAGTCCTTTGGTGTCCCCTATGAAGAAAAAAAATAAAGACACCGGGATAATGATTAAATGTTTTCTGGGGGTTGGCAGAACAGCGTGTTCAAATTAATACTTTTATTGTTGTATTCTAAGTATTTCAGCATGTTTATATTTCTGCTGTTAACTAAACCTCCCCCATCAAAACTAGAGTTTCTAATTATGCTGACCACTGTTGGCCATGGAAACAGTGATACCTCAGTCACGCAGGTTCCACTGAAGATCATGTTGCCGATGCATTTGGAAGAGACAAGTTTGCCAAATCTGCTCATCGTCACCGGCTCCATTTTATTAACGTGAGTTGCAACCACGGTTTGCTGAAACACAAACCCTCCACATTCTATCACAACAAGCCAGGCTGCACGTAAATGAAGTACAACCCCATGTAACCTGCATTTTCATACATATTGATGGAAGCGCTAATGTGAAGTTAAGACTTGGTAGTAACTGTTACACATCAGAATACGTGAAGCTGCTCTGGTACGGTTTACTTACAGATGCGTTGGACCAGGTGAATGTGCAGCTGGAATCACTTGGACCCTGAGCATAAGACAGATCTGGGATGTTATATGTTGTCTCATGATCACGCTGAGTGACGTTGCACTTGTGTGCACCACCAAGATGAAGTAAAATACCTGACAACAAAAAGTGTTTTAAAGTTAAAATAAAAATATAATTGTGCACGTGAATATGGGTTATTTTCTTTTTCATGAATCTCTGGAGGTTCGATGTTTACAGACAATACCTGAAGTTTAGACACAACGAACTTCAGAACTAACAGAATAACTTTGCAGATTACAACATTGACATTAATCAGATTAACACACTATGCTCTGCGCTCCTTTCCGGGTGTGGGTGAGTGGTTGGGTGTTAAAGATCCCTCGCGTGCCATGACTTTAAACTCCTCACGTGTCTCGGAGACTTTGTGAGATTTTAGCCATGGAAATGAAAACCACAAAGAAACAACTAAAACTTCAGGAAGGGCTCGCATGAATATTTACTGCCGATTACTCGAACGCGTTTACAGGCTAAAAGTTTTGACGTGCCGGTGACACAAACCGGAATAAAACAGCTGAGTAGGTGCGCGGATTACTGATAAACACATAAACACAATTTCCTCTCTGCCCTACAGGTTACAGTGTTTGTTTGTTTCCAGTCAACCCTTTAACAAATAATCTGATGAAGTTACTCACTTATCCCCATGGCTGCCGACACCATCCCCATCTTGAACGTGTTCTGCTTTGCCAGCTGACTGCAGGTGTATTTCCCGTTTATGCGTGAGGGAGCAGGAGGGGTAGGTGGCGTGTAATTCCAGAATAACCAAACCAGCTTGTACACCCCTCCCACATCTCATATCTCATAGCGCCTTTTCTTTTCTTTGAATAGCCAAAGCAAGAAAGTAAAGCCTGAGCAACAGGCTACTGTCTATGGAAAATAACTTTCCAGGTCAATCCTGGGGACACCACCTGTTGTCTCACATGTCAAAAAAGTTGTTACTACAAAACTGACCCGGGTATAATCGAGTCCGACTGAGGGCGTAATTGACCTGTAATTAAATGGAATTTGAAATTACAATGTAATTATATTTACTTACACATCCTTAAAGGTATAGGCATACTAAGGGGGGTAACAAGTCAGATTTTTAAAGGAAACAAAGACATAATTATACTGTGTAAGTACAATGTCATGGTAACTTTGGTAAGTATTATATGGTAATATATTATATTATATGGTACCTATTCCCCCATCTTACATAATAAGTCCATATCCAGTGCATGACAGTGTACTATTATTTCGTTGTACATTCTTGTATAATGATGATAAAGTATCTTATCTTTCTTAAGTACGTGGTCCTTTTTGTTATGCGGCACTTTTTTTCTTTTTTTTTTCACATGGCCTTCATGCATTCCTGTTTCCATCTGGGGCCTCTGTCTTCCAGTGCTTAGCTAGCTTCCTTTTAAGAGGTCTTTAGACAGCTGATAGGCCACCTGTGGACACACCCATGCCTCAGCAGGTGATCACTGTCAGCTAATTGTCCCATGCCCAGCCATTCCACAGTGGATTAAAACAATGTCAAATAACACACTAAAAACATGCAATACAAACAGAATAGAATCATGCAAATAAAAACTACACTTATAAATAAGCATTAAAAATCAGAATAAAACCAATATAAAAGATAAATAGAAATTTCCACTGTGTGACATTTATATATGTGTATATATGCTATATTTATTCTTATATTTGTACTCCGTCATTCCCCTTTATTTGGTGTTCCAACTCTGTAACATGCAACTTCTGTTTGTGCTGTGCTACTGGAAACTGAATTTCCCAGAGGAACCCACCTGAGGGATTAATAAAGTTTTATCTAACCTAATCTAATCTTCTGGAAGAAGATGGACTCAGTGGGCTCGGATCCCATTAAACGCGTTCTGTCTATGTGAACTTTGCAGGAGGCCCAGTTAAACCGTGATGAGCAAATTCTGCCCCATGTTTCCAGAGAACAGGCCTCCACTGTGCAACAAATTTGTGCATTAAAAGATATGTTGGATCCCTCAGAAATGAGAAGTCTCTAATCAGCCATCTTTTCCCTCTTTATCTACAAGTGCTTCTTTGATCTGTGCTGTCCACGCACCTCCTCCACCTCCCGAGTATCCGGAGCGCCCGCTTCCTTCGCCCAAAACGTTTACGGGTAAATCAGATGTGCCTTGATTTTCCACCAACAAAGTATAACTTATTAGACAGACAATGCTAAGACTGCTTTCATGGTTCTGCTCTCACGGAGGAGAGCTTTAAAGTGGGCACATTCTGTCCCTTCCTTCCCTCCCCATCTCCAGCTGCCTCCCTCTTCCCGCTCCACCACAACCACCCACACATGCAGGACCTTGGAGTAGGGGTATGTCACCAGGGTGCAGAGGAGGCTACCCCCCCCTCTGTCCCCTTCTGGCTGCCTCTGCCTCAATTTTATCCCACAACTTAGACATTCACATTACTCACACTCTCATTATGCATACATATAGGATCTTGGGGGTGGGCACAATACACAGAGTCCAAATTACCATCATGGTGTACACTTCACCCCTGGCGTCGTTGCCCACCTCTCAATTTTGAATACACGTAGACATTGAGGGCTAACAGGAGGGACTATGCGCTTACCTGCTGCTCTCTGGCAGGTAGCTCCAAGCCCTCCTGGGTTTTAATTGCACCTTAGAACACACATGCATCAACACTACAATGAGCAGGTGGAGGGAGGTTTGGAGTCTTCTCTCACCCCCATTCTCTGCGGCCTGCTGGAGCGGGGGGGCTAGGAGGAGTTGGCCGTCCGACTGCGGTCTGGAGTGTGGGGCCTCCCTGCTGCTGCGGAGTCGGGGCGGTCTGCCTCTCCCCACCGCAGGGAAAAGGGTAACACCACCTGGGTCTGGGTGCAGTTCCCCCCTCCAGGGGCAAGGGTACCTAGACCCGGTTTGTAGAGTACGCTTGGGGAGTGTGATCGTGTGTACAGCGTCTCTTTATGTCTGTCTCCATGTTGGTTGAATGTGGAGTAAGCGCATATGAGAGCATGAGGGTGGGAATGGATGTTTGTATCTGTGTCTATATGTCAGGTTGGGTATCAGACGCCACCTCTCTGGGGACATCTCAGGCCCTCCAAGGTTTGGAGGCCTATCTCCACCCACCACTTCCCCTGCCAGTGGCGGACTCCCTCAGGTGTCGGTGCGTTGGTGGTTCTTTGTGTCTGGGGGTGGGCGTCCGGGTACACACCGGCTCACTCCTTGGCGGCCGCTTATCGGGGCCTGGAGCCTGGGGCTCGCTCGGGCCACTTCGGAGGTGGGGTGCCCCCGGCCTCTTGGCCGGGGGCTCGGTCACTCAGGCACAGCTGGCTGCCGGCGGAGCTCATGGGCGCGTCACTGCAACTCCCCCTGGCTTCTGCTCCGCGGCTGCTGAGTGAGCCCTCATCTGGGACTCTCCTCAGCTCTTACTGGAACAGTGGCGCGGCTGCCCCTCTGTTGGTCTTCCTTGGTCTCTTGTGTTCTGGGGGCCTCTGGATGTCTGGAGTTTTGATCTCCTCCATACCTGCTTCATACCCTGGAGGACGGGGCTGTGGCTCCCCACACCCTCTAGCAGATCGTTACATGGAGAAACCTTTGGAATGCAAGCGCGCTGATCCACACAGGTGTACACACGGGTATTCACAGACACGGACTACAGCTTTCTTGGCTGCTGCCTCAAAGCACATTGTGCGCTGTCTATCTTGCGTGCTGCACAATATCGTTTATTATTTAGTATCTACTGATATCTACTGCTAGCTAGTTTATTGTGATGGTGCCGTTTTTTTATTATGTTGCTCTTTGTTGTTTGCTTTCTCTTCTGTTTTTTTTTCTCCATACAGGTGACCCAGGTGTTTTGTTTTTTTTTGTTTGTTTTTCTTTCTTTCTTCTCCCCCTTCTCACCGTCTCTTCTCCCCTTTGGTTTTCTTTCTCTCCCTCTCTTTCTTTCATTCTCTCTCCCTGTCCTGTCCCCCAGTCATGTCTGTCCCGTTTGTAGCAACTGAAAATAAAATAAATTCATAATTATAATAAAGGTCAATCAAATGGACAATATGGCAAGGCCATGATGATCCACTTGGTAAAATAAATCCGCTTGGCATCTTTCTTGGCCTTAAGACAACAATTCTGATGGCTAAAGATCCAAACGGGACACACAAAAAATAAAATAAAATAAAATAAAATAAAATAAAATAAAATAAAATAAAATAAAATAAAATAAAATAAAATAAAATAAAATAAAATAAAATAAAATAAAGTGGGCACAGGTGGTTTCAAAACTAACCTGAATCTGTTTTGAGGGGTTTATCCGCAAATTCAAGAATCTTTTTGACAAAGGATCCAACTGTGACGTGGCGGTGTATAAGATGTTTCACCTGAAGCAAGGTAGGAGGAGTGTGGCCAATTTTTCTATAGACTTTGGGATTTTGTTTGACAAAGCCGGACCGAAGAAGAAGAAAACTTAAGATAGGAGCTGGCTGCCAAGGATCTCCGTAATTCACTTTATGCTCTTGTTTCCATGTGTATCTGGTCGGATAACCATGTGGGTGAATATGCATATAAGAAGTGTCTTGATGCATGCTGATGCAAGATGGAAATCTTCTTCTTGAGGTTGTGTTTTCAGTGGAAGAAATTTGTTCAGAGAAACAAAGTATCCTGGCTGAGTGACAAAAGGTTTCTCCCAGTGAACAACTACAACTCCCTCACCCCTTTGGAGGGCTCTCCTCCATGTGGTGAGGAGCCTAGCCGGGGGAGAGGTGGGTCTGAATACAACGAGAAACAGCCTGTGCACCTCTCACCTTCTGAAGAAGGGACGTTTTGTTGGCACCTGCCCTGTGCGAACAAAAGATCGGGTGTAAGTGTGGGGAGACTAGCAGGCAAGATGAATGATAACTCCTCCCCACCAAGACTCATGGTTTCAGCCACATTCATCATTAATGCTCTCACTCACTGTTTGAAAACCTTAAGAGACTCCTAGGCTGAACAGAGCTTTATTGATCAAGTGCTAGCAAAAGAGCTTAACATCCCACTTGTCACCCTTCCTGAACAGGGACAAGTTTCTGCTTTGAATGGTCCCCATTTCCTGGATATCACACATCACACTCAGTCCATGTCATTGTCCCTGTCTGGTGAAAATGTGGAAAGATTAGTTAGTTCATGTTTGATGCACGAAGCACCCTGGTTGAGCACACACAATCCAAATATAGACTGGGCAAAACTGTGTAAGAACCACAGATCTCTCTGTTCCAGTTTAACCCGGTCATTTCTGGTCGAGTTACCTGATCTGTCCTCAGTCCCTTTTCTGTATCACGAACTTGCAGAAGTGTTTAGAGTTCGCTCTTTCTCTCCCTCCTCATCGCCCTGACGATTGGGGAATAGACCTGCTCCTTGGTGTTCCATCACCTAAGAGTCGCCTTTACGGCCTTTCCAAACATGAAAGGGAGGCAATGGAAAAATATTTTTGACCCTGACGGAGCTTTTGTAAGGGAGAAGGACCGTAGAAGAAGAACCACTGTCACCAGCAGCTAATATATCACAGATTGATTAGCATTTGGAACAATCCGCCCCTCGACTTCCTGTCTTCATCTATGATCCACCCTGTGTCTGTCTGTCTCATCCTGCCCCACAATATGAAGATCCATAACATTTTTCATGTTTCCCAGCTCAAGCCTGTCTGGAATGACTGTTGAATGACTGCATTCAGTGAAACCTGGCTCTAGTGATTGAGGTTCTTTTTGTTACCTGCAACGAAACTCACCTGTGTGTGGTGAGCAATTATAAATACTGAGTGAGCTGAAGTGGAGTGGAAGAAGTACCACTGGCACCTGGGATTGGGATGTATCACTACTGTAGAATTGTTTTTGCTATCATTGCAAATAAATTCCCTATTTTGAAGGAGCTTCTCACTTGACTCAAGCCTGACAATAATATGGCAAGTCCCCTAAAAAGTACAGCATACTTATAGTGTAAGATGGGGAAATTACTAAGAGACTATGTGGTACTTAAAATTACTTAATTCATTGATATTATGGACTATTTAAATTTACTTACAGAAGTTTGTGGGACTCCTTTCCTGTAAAATACCTGAAGTTAAGCAGTACTTATTCATGTACTACCTAGTTAAAATTATATACAGTTACTTGTAGACTACTTGCAGCAGACAAAGAGCTATAATATAAAACCTGGAACAACAAATTTGCATAATGCATGACTTGTGCTTTTAGACAAAGTGATTTTATTCTTTGCAGGTGCATTAGCTGTAAAATTAACATGAAACTGTGACAACAGCAAAAACAAATACAAGAAACGTGATACAGAAAAATGATTTGGTGAGCCTGATCACACACACACACACACACGTTTGATAAGGCAGGATTCATGATGCATTATTTAGGACTAAAACATTCATAATAACTGGTCATAATCACAAGCAATCCAGTACTACAATACAAGTACACTGTACTTTATTATTGCATCTCAACCCCAGGTAGTGTATTTATAATTATTATAAACATATATATCTTATATAATAGAAATAATAATAAACATATTATAAAAATATTAGCAACATTTGGATAATAAGTTATTTATAATATTCTTTATAGTGTTGTATGCATATATACTATGTGCTGTAATGCTATAGGACACTGAAAGTGCACGCCCTGGTGCTGCATTACGAGTCTCCGAGCTTCCACAGCTGGTTTACATCATTAACACTAACATGGGGGTCCTGGCTGGAAGTAGGGGGGTCATTGTTAATTTATTCATGCTACTGGGTCCTCAAAGTGCACTCACTGGTGCAGCAAAGAGTCTGAGAGCTTCCACAGCCCAGAGAACTTTTCACCTGTGCACCAATCCCTCACAGCTAGTGGAATTACAATCAACACTGGGATCAACGCTGTAACAGGATACAGTTTCTAACACTGAGCTGAGGTTTGTCTGTGTGGGAAGAAATCAATGACCTTTCATCAGTCACAGCGTTTTTTAGCATTGATGAGGCCACAGAAGAGCCTCAAACCGTTGTTGTCATTTTGCTTTCATACAAATAAAATTGAATTGAACAGTGTGGAAGGAGGAACTCTTATGTTAGAGTTTGGCACATCAAGCCTCTAATATCCTGTAACATGGATTTCATTCTGTAACTGTCTTGTCCCAAAAAGCCGCCCGGCAAAATACAGAAAAGCAAACCCGCAGAGATGAAATATTAATGCAAGCATACTGCTACTTAAGTAATGCAGGGGAAAGGACGGAGAAAGCATGGCTATAGATTTATCGTGCACCGAGAAGCTGCTCTATCTTCCTCCTGTCTCCACATCAGCTTTTGCTTGCGGAGCCTTCTTAAACATCACACGAGGGTAGATGCCTCCAGTCTGGCCACAGCATTTACTATCAAAGACAGAGCATTAGTTAGACCATATTGGATGAGCATGTCATTAAATACAGCTGTTACAGTCAGATAAATACCTCCAAAGTCTATATTTGTAGCACAGGAAGCACACGAGGCCGAGCACCAGCAGGACAATGAAAGCTACTACAATGACACCGATCTGGGAAGGAGGCATTCCTGAAAAGACAAACAGCCAACAACATCTAACATCATCTCAAAGGTCAAGTAGTTTGTTCAAAGGTACAAAAACAGGCATTTTCTCAGAGCTTAATACCAGTCTTGAGAAATCTGCATGCAGTTGCACTACAGTCATAATAATGCCACAAATAAATGCTCTAATTTATCTGTGAAGTCATAAATAAACAGAGTGGGTTTAGCACTAGTTTATCAAAGTTTGATCTCCTCACTAACTGGTGCTGAAGATCAGTTCTCTGCTAACATGAGCCACAGCGAGGCACCTGAGGCCTGAGCACGCTACCTGTGTATCAAATGCCTACCTGTGTCATCAATCAGAGCTTGTGGAGGGCAGACGGCTGTAAAACAACATCAGAAAATCACATTAGACTTATAAATGAACACAGAAACTCTAACACGGGCTGAACAAATAAAGACAAAAATTTTATTTAATTAAATTTAGCACGGTGATACTCACGGGTGCAGCTGGCTGTGTAATCATATGCTCTTTGCTATGAAGAACAAAGACACAGTGATTGTGATTAAAGGTTGTTTTCACAGCATAGAAAGCGAGTGGACGTCTTTAAGTTCTTTAAACTTAAAGACGTCCACTCGCTTTCTTTCTGAGCTCCACAGACAACCATGACCTGGATGACTGAGAACCCACACAGACATTTTCACAGTATATTCATCTCATCATTTCCAGATTAAACCCCTCCTATGAACACACTGTTCACCCCACAATGCTTAACATAACTCAGAAAATCTCCTCCCTCACATGTTTGCATTTTTAAACGTTTTTTTTTATGACTTAATTAGTTCATAACAAGGTATTTTTTAAAGAGTCATACCTTTATCACGCAAGCGGCTGTGAAGCTAACGTTGCCGATGCATTTGGAGGTGATCAGTGTGCCAAAGCTGCTGCTCATCACGGGCTGCAGGAACAGGCCCCCGTGGTGTGCGATCACAAAATCCTAAAGTCATCGAATTTAAATAAATAATTAAGAAAACAATTCAACCACATTATATTAAAACAAGCCAGACTATCACACTGTAAGTAAGTCATAATAGATCCGAATGCCTTCTCACTGCACACATGTTGATATGTCATAGCTGCTTATGTTGGACAGATCAAACTGCTCTGGTTTAATCACACTTACGGTTGCATTGGACCACGTAAATGTGCAGCGGGAAGCCTCGTTTCGTATATCAGGGGACAGGTCTGAGATGTTGTATGTAGTCTTTTTGCCAGCGTGAGTGACGGTGCACATCATGTCACGCGCACTGCAAAGCTGAACAAACACCACTGGGAACAAAATGCAGTTTGAAGTTAAGTCATGTTACAGTTATGCACATGAATATTTTATCAGCACTTAGTGCACGAGACAATGAAGGTAAAGCTCATGCTGTGAGGTCAAGGACTACGTAGGTCAAAGTAGGTCACGGTTTCATTTTCTGTGTCAGATGTTAAAGTTGAGTTTAACAGTCATGTTTTGGTTCAGTAGGAAGAGATGAATAGATCAGGATGTGTGAGCTTACTACAAGCTGCCCGTTAGAAACTCAAACTACTTTCAGTATGCTGTGTCGTCCCATAAATACTGGGTCACGTGGTTAGTGGCACTACTCACACACATACACAAACAGCACCGACACGAGTGACAGCGAGGAAACCTACTCCACACCCCCTGGCCCGCCCCGTCCCGCCTCCCGGGAATTCCCTCAGTAATGCTGAAATTTTAATACTCGTGACTGGTGACCCCATGTGTGAGTGTGATATGTGAGTTACGCCGCAGATGTAAACCGTGTTTACACGCAAAACAAAATCGATGAAACCAAACCATCTGTGGCGAACACAGAACTATTAATTCTGCAATAAATACAGAATACATGCAGAATACTACAGAAATTACTACGAATACTAGTAACCGCATATATAACAAAATCTAATAGTGTAGGAGTACAAATACTACCGGTGCAGCAGCTTTAATATAAAGCGGTAAAAATCACAGCGAAGAATAATTATATTATAACATATTCAAATGTCCTTAAAGAAAGCCGATAGTGCTACTTCACAGAGTGACGCAACAGTCAGAACATGTATTCGCTCCAAATCTTTGCCTCTCTGTCATGCAGCTTTCACGCTTTGTTTCCAAGCAACAAAATAATAATAGTAATCATATTAATTATTGTTATTAATTAACAGGTCACTCACATAAGAGCGCGACAGCAGGAAACATCTTTCCTCGCGCGTGATCTCCACTTCTTTCATGAGCCTGCAGCCAGCTCCTGGAGACTTCTGTCTTGTGCTCGCATTTTTTCACATCGTTGCAGGAAGTGAGGCTTTCAAAATAAAGTTAGAAAGAAGAAGCTTAGATTTCACTATTTCCCAGACGTGGGTGAAGATTAATATTGGTCTTTAAATCAAATTATTTTTTTCAATTGAAGTTTCACTTTATTCCAGGTGTAGTTTTTAATCCAGTGTAGGGGATTTCCTGTTAGTGTGTGAGTGTGTTTGAGATGAACCAAAAATAACAAACCATAAAGTAATATGTTATTTATCTATAATAATGCAATAAACACGACCAGTTATTAAAACCGCTGCTGAAAAAGCAATGAGTGATGCATTCAATCCAAATGGAGCAGCTCCTGCAAGCTTGTTTGGCACCGATTAAGAGTAGTCTCAACTACTGTGCGCGCGCGCGCGCACACACACACACACACACACACACACACACACACACAGCTTCAGGCTAGTTTATTATTTCTCATATTTGAATATTGTGCTTTATGGTTTCAGATTGCTGCATTGAAGTTAGGCTTGTGCTTTTATTGTTAAAAATCCTAAGCGGAACTTCGTACTTTTGATGATGCAAGCGGGAGTAATGTAAATGTAAAGTAACAATACCATGAAAATGAGGGAGTCGGTGCAGCAGGACGGGAGCGGGTTTCGTCCTGATGATGTGATCCAAGAGGAATGGCTATGCACTGGGCTGCTGGGATTAAACCTAATTGAATGTGATACACGCGCTTCTGCGAGTACAAGCATGTACTCCTGTCCCTCAGAAACTAATCTCTAATCCTAAATGTAGTCAGTTTCAACAGATGCTGACATAAAATTCCCTAAAAAATCAGAGTGAAAGAAAATTAAAAGCATTCGTGACCTGATGTAGCTGAAAAAAAAGTTAAGACCGCACCAAGGTTGAGGATCAGAAAAAACACGTTAAAGTAGACATCAAATAGAGCGCTGCCTTGCCCACATTGTTTCAAGCTTCCAAGAAGCTCATCAGCAGAAATACAGAGAAAACAGAGAAAGCAAAAAATCCCCTTCATTGTTTCACTGTATTGTCAGACTAGCTCCTTGGAACTGACATGAGGGTTACTACAGTTCAGGTAGCTTTTCTAGAAAGAGACATAAGGACTCACTCTGAATGCAAGAAAAGAGTAAAGAGAAGGCACACAGCAGCTTGTGGTACAGTCACAAATACTGGTTTCCACAAATTTTGCTGCTTCAGTTTTTATGATAGCAATTTCCATGTACTCTAGAATGTTATGAAGAGTGATCAGATGAATTGCAAAATCCTTCTTTGCCATGAAAATGAACTTAATCTCAAAATTTCAATTTCCACTGCATTTCATCATTCAGCATTTCATGCCATAAAAGGACCTGCTGAGATCATTTCAGTAATGTCCTCATCAACTCAGGTGAAAATGTTGACGAGCACAAGGCTGGAGATCATTATGTTATGCTCACTGAGTTAGAATAGTAGACTGGATGCATTAAAAGGAGGGTGATGCTTGAAATCGTTGTTCTTCCAATTAAACATGGTTACCTACAAGGAAACACGTGTAGCCATCATTGCATGCATCCTCCTGGCAACTGTGGTGGAATTTGTAGCAGAGCCGAATTGAGCTCCAAATGGCTCCAAAGATAAAATATATCCGTGTGCACGCTCCTACATGCTGCAGCTTAAGGGAAGTGGGCTGACGTTTAAGGTCCTGCGTACATTTCTGCAGACACACGTACGCTGCTGGGGGACTTCCATGATGCACCGAGCGTTTCACTTTCTCTGACCATGTGTTTATATAACACTCTGCATTTAATCATCAGTTATCTGGCTCTCTTCCACAGCATGTCTTTTGTCCTGTCTCCCTCCCTTCTGCAGGAGGATTCTTCCTGTTAGATTGGCAGTGGGAAGGAAAATCTTCCCAAAGCAGTGCTTGCGCATAGGGAGTGGTCAGATTGTTGGGGGTTTCCCTGAATTACTGTACAATACGCTGTATGATCTTTACCTTCCAATATTAAGGGCCTGGAGATGACTGTTGTTGTGATTTTCACTAAATAAATAAAATAAAATTGAACCAAATTTTCCCTCTCATCTGAAAAGCTTCTGTCCCTGAAAGATGTGGAAAAAAGAAAGAAGTTGCACCCACAACACACGATAAAGACAAAATCATGATCACAAACAGAAGATTTTATTGATTTTAAACAAAAGGAAATCACACTGCGATACAGCTGGGTTAAATATATATTTCATCTACAAAGCAAACCAGCTTAAAATTGACCCTCACTAGTGAGGAGTCTCTTCTTACAAACTTTTCCACGGAGGCCCTGAGAGGTCAAACGCACTGCAACTTTGGAAAACAAGGAAGTGAGACAATAATGTGACGGAGCAGCTGTGGAAGTGACAAACGGAGAGCAAACAGCTAATAGCACACATGTATCTACAATCTCACATCAATTATGTGATGATTGTGTTTCTACTTGTGGATGTTTCTCCAAGTTCCAGTGGATTTGATCTCTCTGGGCCATCGTAAATTTCACATTAAAACCCGAATAAAAGCCCTTCATCAAACCGTCTGCATGCATAGTTTAAAAGTGAAGAAAAGCCATGTCTTCAGCTGCTCCCATTGGGATCCAAGTGCATCTACAGATAAAGTGCTGCAACTTTAAATTTGTCAGGGTTTTCTTGTAAACTGCTGCATGCTCCTTCTTTCTAGTACCTGCAGCAGGCGGAGGTCAGTCTAAAGAGGCACACAGCATTCACTCAATCCACTGATTTTAAAGCTTAAGTTGCTGATTTGTTTCTCATAAAAATTTAAATCCTCTAATAAATTATGACATACTCTTACTTGGTAACCCTGTAGTAGCAGAATAGCCCATGAAGTCATGAAAGTGGCCTTTGTCAGGGCCATTACAGCTCTGATCTACTGACCCGGTGGACACATTTTACACATTAATGCACTAAAACAATGACTTTATTATTCAAGCGTATTTATTATACTGGGGGTCCTGAGTGGAAACTCTGCTGTGTTTCTGTAACTGCCTGACAAAAACACAGAAAAACAAAGATATATAACGGACGAATATCATTAATAAAATACTGCAGAGGCATCAACACAAAGTTTGAATCCAGCATGTGCAGAGAAACTTTTACACGCTGCTCTCCGGATTTCCCGTCTCCACATCAGCTGGTATTCGGACTTTCCTCTGCAGTGCCGAGTCTTGCATCACGGGCGCACCATTGTTTCTTCAGTGACAAGAGAATAACTATTTAAAACACGTCAGGTAACTGTGATGCATTTATATGCTGACACAATTAAAAGAATACCTTCTAGAGCGCACGAGGCACACCATGAGGCCTGCCAGCAGTAGGACTGTCAGGATAACCATGACAGCAATCATGAAAGGAGGGATTACAGTCAAGCAGGACTCCCCTAGTACCAAATCACAAAAACAGTTTCCTCAAACCACTTTTTCCTTTTTAGGAATTCTAGTTCTGTGATGCATGACTTTTGTTGTGCTGTAAGAATTAAAGTGAAAGACAGCTGTCTGTGGTTTTGCAGCTGCAGCAATTTTACTCCAAGTAACAGAAGATGCGTGTGGTTGAAAATTTCCAGCATCTTAATCACCAATTCCTTTTAACTTTGATCTAAAAATCATACGTTATGCAGATTAAGACTTTTGTCCCACCTTTTCCATCAAACAGACCTTTTGCAGGGCAGGTAGCTGTGAAAGAAAGAGAGAAAAGTCATAAAAAGCTCAAATGATATGAAAAGGAGAAGAAAATATTCAGAACATTGCTCATGTGGGAGGACGGTGACTAACTTGTGCAATTGGCTGTGTAATCTCGAACCGTCCCCTATGGAAAATAAACAGACAATTAGATGTCTCAGTTTATCTGAGAATTTAACTGAGAGTTTATCAGTTTACTATGTGGTTGCGATACTTCTGAGCATGTTTATCAGATTTCCACAGCGAGCGAACCCACTCCTAAACTAAGCCTCTGCGCCCTTACTGTTCTTCGAAAACACTTTGCCCACAAACCATGCAAGCACAGAAACTTCACCCTCACATCTTAGATTGTCTTTTATGCTCTAATATACCTCTAAGACGACATGTCCTTCATAGACAACGTTTGGGTAGCAGCTTGAGGTGACGAGAGTGTCGCAGCTGCTACTTATCACCTGCTTCGCGTGGTCCAGGTGGTTTGCGAGGACACTTTTCTGAAGTCAGAAAATAAAAAGAAATTTTAAAAAACAGTTCATCACACAACAAAATCACATGTTCTTACAGATATATTTGAATAAAGCTTGACCTTAAATGTATGATAATAGTGTTAACCACATCTTAAAATGGGAAGCTGCTCTGAGTCGTCCTACTCACGTCTGCAGTGATCCAGGAGAACTCGAGCTTGGATCTGTTTGCATCCATGAAATCAACAAACTTCTGGATGTTGTATTTGGCTGTGCCACCACCGTGGGACACATTGCACATCAAGTCCTGTATGCTGGAGAGCTGAAGTCTACCTGTGGACAAAAATGTGCTTTTATTGGTATTTAATCTTTATATTTATGGTAAACACAAACAAGCTAATAAGACTCAAAACCGCCATTAATGTCTTTATGCTTGTATGAAAAACAGACATTGTCCTAATCCGTGCATACAGCTGTACTGGAGTGACGAGCTCAGGTATACTGATATACCAAACTTGAAAAATAAACACACTCTGCAGATTAGAGGTAAGATAAAGCTTAAAAGCGGTGTTTTGGGTTCTTTAAGTATAGGAAAAGCTCTCATGTGACAGTCTTTGTGCCGCCTTCTTTTTTCTTCTCCAATAACTGTTAAAGTTTCAGTCGGGGCATTTTTGATACATTCTCACTTCCCTTGAAGAAATACGGGATTGTCTGGACAGGTTTCATATTAGGTCTGACAGCTGGTGATTCTAGACCAATAATCACTCACTCAGATCTGAGTGGAGCCTACAGTAATTAGTCACAGCAATCAACTCCACTGACTTCATTACACACTGTAGCAGACGTCTCCTCGGCCTCTGACTTGATTATCGATCAGGTAAACAGGAAGGAACACCACTAACGCTCACACCGCTCAAGTTCAAACAGTGAGAACGATGCTTATCTTTGTGCCTGACTTCTGTCATGACACATGCTTGGTCAGCTTTAAATGAGCTGCAACGTCACATTTATAGCATAAATGTGCCACTTTGCTTTCTTCTTTTTCAACAAAAAAAAGTGAAGCAAAGACCCAAAAACAAAGCAACAGTGAAGCTGGGAGTGAAGGTGAGCTTTAAGTGCTTGAAGGAAAACTGAACTCATTCTAACATGAAAAACAAATAAAAGGCACAAATAAAACGATGAATGCAAAATACTCAGGAAACACATTTTAAATGAGTGCAGAAACAACGCAATGCAGCAGACTCACTCAGGTTATTCACACTGAAAGTCTTTTGTTCTTTACTCACTTGAAAGCATCGCTGCCGGTGTCTCACAGTCTTCACAGTCCTTCTGTCTTGAAACGAACTGCAGATTTCTTTTGAAAGCTCCACACAGAGACCACACCTTTAATTCATCGCAGGGCCCCGCATCTTGCCCTTCACTCCTCCACCTACTTCCTCCAACTCTTTGGGGGAAGACCGAGGCATTTCTCAGCCACAGGTTACAAATCATAACACATCAGAAAAAGGATTTTGCAGGGAGTCACGTAGCAAAATTCAGCCGCCAAAACAATAAAAAGAAATGAGAAAAAAATAGGAAGAACGTTTTTGGGTAGCTTAAAAAATGAAGGATGAGCAGTGCTCCTTTCTTCAAAGTCACGCTCCAACCTCCGGTTTGTGGAGAAGTTCATAATGAACCAAAGCACACCTCAAAGACCAAAAATGACTTTAAAGTCATCTCACATCAGCCACGCAGAGAGAATCAAGAAGTCCTTTGGAGAAAAATAATCATAAACCACATGGTTTATGCTATACACACACTGTTGTGATTCGGTTGACCTTTGACCCAAACACAAGGAAAGAGGAAACCAAAGAAACAGACTCAGAGCCAAAATTATGGTTTCAGATTTTAAATATAAACATTTTGCAATGTCATTCTGCAAATAATAAAAAACAGAAGTGTTTATTGCAACACGGTTACTTAACTTGACCTCATTCTTCTTCTTTATTTTCTTTGTTTTTATTAACCACTACATATATCTATAACATTTTTTTAACATCTATCCACCTCGAGCTGTTTCATTATATGGCTATGAGGATTAAAACCACTTTGATTACAGCAGCTGACAGACTGTTTTGGTTTGGTTTGTTCTGAGACTGCAAATTCTTTGAACGCTCCAGGAAATCTCTAAATTCTTCTTCCACCGCAATGCACACCAGTCACGTAAGGTCACACGGTTGTGGCCTAGTTACCTCAACGTGAGGATGACTGTATACTATGGCATGCTCTGCCAGACGGCTTCATCCCTATTGGCTGACACTACTCACACCACATCCATGCGTGTTCTGTATACTTGTAATGTTACATAAGCTGCTGTCTGACCTGCAGTAACCTCACAGAAAGGGAAACACGGTGACATCACCATGTTATGGAGTAGCATGTGTGAAAGTCAATGTTTTGGGTCAAACAGTTTGTGTCTGTGGCTGAATATAAGCTAAAGATACATACTGTATATAAACAAGCAACGAGTTTGGAGTGTCGCTGCAGGTTCATGTGCAGGGAAACTCCCACCAGTGATTTTTCTTGCAGTGAATTAGAAAAGCCCCTCTGCCCTCTTCCTTCCTGTTATGTACACACACAGTAAATGCTGTTGGAGTTACACGGCCACCCGCAGCACCAGCATGCATTCTGGATTTTATAACTACATTTTTAAATTTTACATCAGCAAAAAAAAATGAAGAACGTTTAAGGACTCCTCTGTAGCTTCATCAAAAAGCCCCCACCCCAGAACAAGACTCGTGACTGTCATTGCTTAAATGTGCAGAGGCATCGTGTTCTGAAGTGGCAGCAGCACAAACATGACCAATCATTTCCTTGTGCATGTGTCAACCCACCTGCTCAGCTTCAATTGGCTCAGAACATATCACCAGATAGAAGACCCAAAAAAAGCCCCTGTAGGAAAAACAGGAAGAAAGAAAAAACAAACTAAAACCAAGCATGAGCTGCAAAAAACACAATGAGCTCATGAGTCTGAGCAGAAGCTTTTAATGAGTGAAAAAGAAACAGTAATACAACAGATAGAGAAACAAATGTTTGATTGACAGCTTAAAATATACACTTCATAAGGACAGCGTAAAGAGGACACATGACGAGTAGTTTAAGATCGCAATGTTCATCTTTATAAGTTATATAATAATAAAAATAATATATTTATATATAAATAATATAGTTTCATATTATAAAATATCAGTAGCATATAGATAGTAAGTCATCTATATTCATCTTTATATTACTATATGTTATATATACTATGTGCTGTAATGCTATAGGACACTGAAAGTGCACGCCCTGGTGCTGCATTATGAGTCTCTGAGCTTCCACAGCTGGTTTACAGGGGGGGGGTTTGTATTAATGTATTAATGCTTTTTGGCTCCTCAAAGTGCACTCGCTGGTGCAGCAAAGAGTCTGAGAGCTTCCACAGCCCAGAGAACTTTTCACCTGTGCACCAATCCCTCACAGCTAACCGGCAAGTGGAATAAAATCAACAACGGGATCGAGGCCGTAGCCAGATACAGTTACAGTAACACTAATCAGTGAGCTGGGGTTCAGCTTTGGCAAGTATAATGCAAAACAGGAGGGTTCGAATCCACTAAACAGCTACCCTGAGGTACCCCTGAGCAAGGTACCGTCCCTACACGCTGCTCCCCGGGCGCCCAGTGGCTGCCCACTGCTTCAGAGACGAATTATTATTATTATTATTATTATTATTATTATCATCATTAAGTAATGCTTAAAATAAAAGGTCACACATGACTTAGAGTTTAGCACCTCAAGTCTCCAGCATCCAGTCACATAAGTGTCATTCTGTCACTCATTACCACCACTGTGCTGTCATTAACTGTGCCAAAGTACGAACAAAGAGAAACTGAAGATGAGTCCAGAGGAAGTGTCCACACTCCCACTGCATCTACACTTACTGTGTAGATGCAGTGGGAAACTACAGAAAGCATCCACTCACAGGTGGAGATTAACCTTTTCATGCACACTCTACTTCAAAGTGAAAAAAGGGGAAAGATCATCGTTTCAGATCTGTTCTTTCTACACAATTTCTGGCTTTGCTGCTTCTTTCTTCCCGACGATGTAAAGTCCTCTGGTTTGCCCACAGCGGCATCTCCTGCCAATGAAAACAGAGCAGCAGTTATGAACACACCAGATGAGGACACAGCATGTCATTGTATGATTTATATACGGGGAGAAGATTACCTGAGATTTTCATTTCTGCAGCACAGGATGATGCATGCAAGCGCTATCACTATCACTATGACAATGACAATGACAGGGATGATCCAGTGATGAGAGTTCCCTGAGAAGGAAAACAGATTTAATAATATTTAATATTGCATTAAAGGCCAAATAAATTATTCACAGCTAATAAAAACAGTCACGTTCTCAGAGTTTATTACCTCTCTTAAATAGCCTGAATGGGACGTCACACAGCATGCAACACTGTTATTTAAAGATGATGTCATAAATAAATAGAGCGGGTAAAAAGTACTAGTGTAACAAAGTTTGATCTCTCCACTGTAACTGGTGTTACAGATATGTGTTATCTAATAATGAGGCCCTTTCCTGTATTTGTTCATCACGTGTGAAAACATGCAGACGCTGCCAAACATTCCTGTGATTTAATCACGTTTCATTTCAGTTTCGTCTCTTTTAGTGACACACAGACACAGTGACATAAATACTGACTGTTTTTTTCACCTTGGTCTCCGGGCAAAGCTACGGGAGGGCAGACGGCTGCAAAAGAACACGAGAAATTCATATTTTACTTCAAAATTGATGAAAACAAAAACCAGACACAATGTGAGGACGGGGCAGCGATACTCACTGGTGCAGTTGGCCGTGTAGTCGAGAGGTTTCCCCTACGGAAAACAAAAAGAGACAGTTATTAGGATGAAGTACTGCTGACAGGATTGTTTTCCCTGCATATTTATTTTGTGATTAGCAGATTTGCAGAGTAAACTCAACCTCTCTTGAGCAAACAGCACTATTCACACTACAACACGTCCGATAACACAGGCAAGTTTTTTCCCTCCAGTGTGGAATAAAGTTTTTTCTCATATTTGGAGGGTTGTACCTTGGAGTTGACGTGTCCTTCACAGAAAAGGTTTTCGATGCAAGCTCTGACAGTGAGAGCGTTGAAGCTGCGACTTATCACCACAGCAATTTGATCGAGGTGGTTGGCGAGGACGTATTTCTAAAGTCAGCAAATGAAAACAAATAAAAATGATCAGCCTGTCATGCGACAAAATCCCGAATAAATACAAATTACATGGAACCCTTTAAAGTTTATGATATATATAAGAGAACATTTATGTGAGAGGTCACTCACGGAGATGTTAAACCACGAGAACTCAGGCTTCTGCACATCCTTGTCAGAAAACTCGGTCTGGAGGGCGTACGTGGTCGTGCCACCATCATGGGAGACGGTGCACTTCACTGGCTGCCCGCTCAAAGCCTGCACGAACACACCTAGGAACAGAAAGATGAGGTTTCTTTATTCTGACCAATTACAGTGAGCTTTGTGAGTCGCATAAAAAAAGGTCACTTGGTCACTATAGCAGTAATAACTCAGAGTGTTTGGGGAAACCTGCACTCTGTACAAAGCTCAATTTCTTTAAAATCTTTTTTTTAAATCACTGACAAAGTCAAATATCCGGATGTTCAAGTTTTGGAACAGAAAGGTGGGCCCGCAGGGGAGTGTCATGTCTAGGAAATAATGTAATATGGCCTGATCTTGTGACTCGTCTGGCTCGTGACTCGTGTTGGTTTTCTGTTGTCAAACAAGCACACACACACACATACACACGTGAGTGAGTGAGAGTGTGTGTGTGTGTGTGTGTGTGTGTGTGTGTGTGTGTGTGTGTGTGTGTGTGTGTGTGTGTGTGTGTGTGTGTGTGAGTGAGTGTGTGTGTGTAGACCTTTAGACCAACCTGAACCAAACTGTAAAAATCTGAACGAAACCTCTGCTACACTAAACTAAACTTCCTCTAAAGAAAAACAGATAATCGTCAGTTTAGGACGCGGCGATGAATCCAGCCACAGACACGTGGAAATAACTGCAGTGCAGATTACACAACAGGAAACATGTTAGTGTTACCTTCCCGAGGTTGTTAGTAAAACAAGATCGGATCACTGCTCGAGTAAATTTAAGTAAAGACAGTGAAAGCTGTCGAAGGCTGACTGGATACCGAGTGACGCAATCTCACCCTCGGCGTGCTCCTCTCACAATCACACGGACATTCACCACATAAAAATACTTTCCCCTTCGTCATAAAGAGCACACACGCTCTGCTTCCAGGAAGCTTTTTTAAAAGTTCTTTAACAAAACTCACTCAGCAGCAGCGCAGCGCTCAGCCTCCACCCTCCAGCCATCGCTCTGGTGACTAAATGCTCAACTTCCTGAGCTCCTGTCTTTGTTCTCACACGGTCTTCTCTACCAAAACTCCCCCTCAAAAAAACGCTCAATGCCACGCCTTCAAAATAAAATGTGCTGAGAGTTATATGATTTAAAACACATGAAAGGGAAGACTCACTGCAAACTAACACATACTGATCTCTGATCAGCTTCATCCTCTACTCAGATGGGGATGCACTCATTCACAGCTCAAAGGGAGTCACTGAAAGGTTAGACGAGCATAAAAATGATGTGAATCACATGGAAACACATTCACTTAAATCTTTTAATAAGTTCTGCTGAAGGTCGACTCAACGAGCCCAAGGCCTGTTACCTTTAGTGATCATGATTGATTAGATCTTTGCCAGCATAATAAGGATTGTTTGGCAGCTCTCACTGGAACCACTGATACTCAGACCAATGAGTATTGGTCAATGTGTGGAGTCATCGGTCTTCCACACTGGAGAGTTTCACATGATCATGGATTGCGAGGGTCGCGACCATAAAAAGCACCTGCTTCAAAAATGTGCAGCAGCCCACATGGACGAGCCAAATGCAGTCTCAGGAAGAGTTTTAAAGATTGAGCTCTTTGGCATCAATGACGCGTGGTATGTTTGGACGAGTTAAGATTCGGTTTTCAAAACTAAGAACACTGAACCAGCTGTCGAGCATCAGAAGCTGTTCTTCTGCAGTGGTGCTGGCACACTACACAAAGTGGACGCAATAAAGAAAGAGGAGCAGGACTACCTTCGAGGGGCGATCGTGGCTCAAGAGTTGGGAGTTCGCCTTGTAATCGCAAGGTTGCCGGTTCGAGCCCCGGCTCGGACAGTCTCGGTCGTTGTGTCCTTGGGCAAGACACTTCACCCGTTGCCTACTGGTGGTGGTCAGAGGGCCCGGTGGCGCCAGTGTCCGGCAGCCTCGCCTCTGTCAGTGCGCCCCAGGGTGGCTGTGGCTACAATGTAGCTTGCCATCACCAGTGTGTGAATGTGTGTGTGAATGGGTGGATGACTGGATATGTAAAGCGCTTTGGGGTCCTTAGGGACTAGTAAAGCGTTATATAAATACAGACCATTTACCTTCAAATTGTCTGAGACAGTTGAAACTTGGACATGATGGGGTTTTCCAACAGGACACATTAAACCTGGTTTTGGAATAAATAAAAAAGGCTAACGCTAAAGCCACGACCTTATTTAAAATCTGAAGTCGGGTCCGTGCCAGGAAACTAACCAATTTTAATTTAGACTCCACCTTTTCTGCGGAGACTAGTGGTTAAATATCCAACCAGAATTATGCCAGAAGCACCAGTTTAGCTCACCGGGATGAGCAGGCCTTTGTTGCATGTCTTCCCCTCACCCTCCCTCCACTTTCCTGTCAGACTTCACTGTTACTATCTAATAAACCAGAAAAAAGCCCCCCCCCCCCAAAAAAAGCACTTTGCCAGAAGCATGTTGATGGATACTAAAAAGCATCTGGTCAAGATACAACTTGTTAAGTTACATTTAACCATATATTAAAGGTGTGTATGTCTACACTTGAGTCTATTGAAACCTAATGTTGTTAAAGGCTGTACAATCATTTCACCAATCAGTTCAAAGAAATTATTAAAACTCACAAATTATCATGACATTCATTGACATTACATCCATGCTGAATGTAAACTCTTGACCGTCTCCATTACCATCACCAAAACACCCAATCAAGGATTTTTCCTTTGGAGATGGCACACTGACCGTGCACTCAGCCACAGTTTTTTCTGATGTCACCTGTCATCAGTAAAGTCTTTAAATCTTAGTATATTTCTAATTATTCAAAAATATATGTGACTTGATTCAGATGTGCTGGACTGAGTTAAAGATGAGCTTTAAGGTTTGTAAACAGTCAAAACTTTGAAGTGGGAGTTTGATTATTGATGTTGCTGCTAAACCTGTTGAGCAACCACTCATACTGAGCCAGCAAAAAGTGCCTGCTTTATCATTCCCCCCAGTAGCCTTTTAATAACATATTTTACAGTTAATGTCTTTAATGTGTGATTTTATTTTGAAAAAAACAAAACAGGAAGGATTCTGAAAAAAAAAGTCATATTAATGACCTGATGCAACCGCTGCGTAGGGTGGCGAAATCATTCGCTCGTGATGACGAAACGTGACGACTTCACCCAGACTGCTTTATTTTGAAAGTATGTAAACAAATGAAAGCACCATTAAACAAGTTTTATCAGCAGCTGATATTTACAGACCCTGTGTAACCATCAGTTTCACTGCATGGCAATAAATTATGTTTAGTTATGTTTAATCTCCAGTAATCTTTCTACATTAACCACACAGGTGCACAGTGCTGATAGGGAGTAGGTGAGGATAGTTTTGTTTGTTTGTTTATTTTTAACACTGTATGTTTAAATAAAATAAATGTCATTACAATATATAAAGCATTCAAAGTCAGCTTTTTTAATTCATGAAAAGGGTGATGTAATGTGAACACACTGACCCATTTTCAGCCTTTTCAGCCATGTTCACTTAAATCATTCCTGAATAAAGTCAAGTCAAGTTTTCAGGGAGGAAGCTGGTGAAGCAGGAAGAGAACAGTGAAGTGTTTGTGAACTGTTTGGTACAGAAGAAGGGTCTTCCGTGAGAAATATGTGTGTCAAGTATAAAAGGAGTCAACATAATAGAGCAAAACAAGACTAACTGGTTGTGCGCACCTTGGGAGTAATAACTGCAATCAAATATTTACTGATAACTGTCAGTGAGTCTTTCACACCACTGTGGAGGAAATTTGGTTCCCTGTTCTTTGCAGGATTGTTTTAACTCAGGTCCACTGGAGGGGTTTCCAGCATGAACGACCTTTTTAAGGTCATAAACAGGCCTTAAACTTACTGTGAGACCTGTGTCCTTAAAAATGTCTACATTGGATTTTTTTTTTTTTAAAGTGTGAGGTTGAAATTTGGAAAAAGGTCAACTGGACGTCTCCCAGATGGCCACAGCTCACCCCACAGTACTAGGCTGAACGCATGACCGAAGCACATTGGTGAGTCGGGCTGTGGAGAGCACCTGAGCAGAGATGTTTAAAGGATGTTGGATTATACAGTGCAGGTCTAATTGGACTGTTCAGAAATGCCAGGAGAGACTCCTGTCTACAGGAGAGCTGCTGGATCCACAGCCAGGCTGCTGTTGTGCTCATTTCTAATCTCGTCCATCCCGGTTTCTCCCAAAGAAAATCATCTTCAGCTCGGCCTCCTGTCTCCAAACCAAACACCACAGCAGGTCTCACTGCCATCTTGTAAACTCTCCTTTTCACACCTGCTGCTATCCTTCTGTCACGCATTACCTCTGACAATCGTCTCCACCTGCTCCACCCATCCTGCACTGTCTGTTGCTTTGGATGGTTGACACCAGATACTGAAACTATTCTACTTTCAATACTTCAGCTTAGGGCTGGGCGATATATTGAGTTTTTTAAAAATATCGATATATTTTCATACGAGATATAAGATGTGACAATATCGTTTATATCGATATAGTCTTTGTTACGTTATAATTATACTTGTGGAGCCGCAGGTTTGCCTCTCTTTCGTCCACTTTTGTCTCTACGCAACTTTACTCGGCCTCCCCTCCCCCATAGCTTTACCTGCAGGCAATGACAAGATGAAAGAGGAAAATCTCCGTTAGCGAGTTACCTCGGATCGCCCCGTGCGTGGGGCTGGACGGTGTCAACGTGTTAGCGAGCTAACCGCGCTAACGAGCTAACCGCGCTAACGACATGCAGCCAGGAGGGCTGCACGGCCTAAAATCCTTTCATTTTCTCAAAAATCGACAGTGCGCCTTATGTATGAATTCTGGTTGTGCTTACTGACCGCGAACCGATTTTATGTGGTACACAGCGCTCAGCAATCTGTCAAAAAATGTTTTAATATGACTTTGCTAAGCTACGGAGCTGCACCACTTGATGGAGCCGCCTCGCGGAGTGATACGTACTGTGCTTCAACATAATATTACCGTACTGTGTGTGTATAAGGACCACAAATGGCACCTGTTCAGAGACGTGGTGCAGCTGTGAAATCTGTCTCTTTGTTATTACGCTCAGCGTCTATTAGTTTACATTTTGACCATAGCTGGACGATTTTATGTTTTTATGGGCCTAAGGATTTTTTTTTTTTTTTTTTTTTTTTTTTTAGGAAGGGTGTATATAATGACAGGTGTTGGATTGGCCAATTGGTCATGATCGACTCTGGCCTGGACCAATTACAGCCGAGGAGGCCGAATGCACCCGCCCCCTTGTTTAGCAATCACGTGATTTTCGCGCATTGCATGCCGGGAACTCGTGGCAAAACAATCCAAGTACCGCATCAAATGCAAGCATTTGCAGCACCGCAAAACGTTCATTCTCCGGTTACAATGCCTTCTTGTTTTTTCTTTGCCGCACAAAAAAGGAATGTACAAAACAAAAGGAGAACAATGCCGGTCCGTACAAAGACAGACTCGACGAAAAGACAAAGAAAAGATACGAGGAAAAAATCAAAGGTGTGAAAGGGTCAGACCCTTACGAGCACACAGAGTGGACAAAGGACGTTAGCATGCTGCCCAACTTTCACCACGCTCAGATTTATAATTACACGGTTCTTGGAGTGAGTGCATACACTCATGAAGTTTAGTAACTTCAGGTCACTGCAACAAGCCCAGGTACAGTTTACCGACGGATGGGTACAGGACCTTGAAATGCACCGAGTAGAACGAAAGACCATCGTACGAACAAAGGTAAGTTTACCAGTCTCACAAATTGTCGTCATAAATACAGATTCGTTAACCGTTTATTAATATAACCTTTGAGCTCAACGGTAATTAATTAGTAGTGGAAATAATTTCTGGTTCATTACAGAAATGTAGCAGTGACAATAATATTGTATGCTGTAATCGCACTGGACAATTAGTGATACAAAACAACTGTTTTATCCTGTGAATAAAAGTATATGTTTTTGTCAATGTACCATGGTAATAACAGAAGCGAAACACAATATTGTGTCAGGACAATTCACTATTTATGCACAATAAACAAAGGAGCATAGCGCGACAATTTCTGTTCAGCGCCAGACTTGCTTGTAACCTATATCACCAGTTATGTTAAGAAAAATGACGTATTAACTACTACAAAACTCTGACCTTTGTGGGAATGCTTGGAGCAGACTAACATGTGAGCTGGAGTGTTCTGGGACGTTATATTTGGTATATCCAGACCATCCTTCAGCTCTTACTTCAGAAACATAGCTTAAAACATTTATCTTCAACGACGTAATCCGATTGAAAAAAAAACGATCGGCTTCCCGTGGCTGTCATGCGACCGGCTGTTGCAGTTAATAATACAACAGCTTCTTGCCATTTTTTGTGTTTCTTTTTATCGCTGTGTAACTGAGTTCAATTGAAAGCCTGCACGCGCTAGTACCTCTTGCCACAAGTTCCCAGAATCCTTTGCGGTTTTACCCCTGAATGATGTCACATTTTCAATCTTTATCCTGGTGGGCAGGTCTCTAGTCAAAATGCCCGGGCCGATTTTTTGTCCCAGTCCAGCCTTGATTTTGACTGCACAATTGTGAGCTTTTCGTTATGCACAAAAACAACATTGTTTTCTTTTATTTATGGACCATGATTATTTAATAAATGCTGATAATTTATTTTTGAGTAATTTCTTCATATACATCTACGCTGTATGTAAAGAAAAGTGCCCGTGTGACATCTGGGACACAGTGTGACTAAGAACTCTTTTTGTTCTTAACTTATGGCTTTAAAAAAAAAAAAATCGAGATATATATCTTATATCGCCATCCAGCTAAAAAATATCGAGATATGAATTTTGGGTAATATCGCCCAGCCCTACTTCAGCTCAATGTGTCTTCTCCTTTCTGCCTGCCGTCCACTCTCAGCAGAGATCAATGTTTTCTGTGAACATGAGAGCCCACGGTGACTCATACCTGGCCTCATCTCTCAGGCCGTCCATTGTTAATAATAATTACTGTTATTATTATTATTATCACAGTAGAAAAAGCAGTATTACACCCACTTTAACAAAACAATTTCCAAAATATGGGATATTTGATGCATGACGTAACTTATAGTTAAACAGCTTTCAAAATGTATTTAAAAGAAGAAAAAAAAAAATCGGCTGTATGTTCTTGTATGTTCCACACGATGGCGCACTGAGACAGCTTCTTTTACCCAGGCGACGGCTGGAGCTCTTTGAGAAGTGGACCACACAATAAGTAAACGAATAAAAGACGTAAATACACGACCCATATTTCGACCTTTGGCTCGACGAAGCAGTGAAATAACCGAGATCCGTCTGTAATCCTGTGCGCATGCGTCTCCAAATGCAGAAAAAACATGAGGATTTGGCGCCACCTTCTGAGTTTTGCTAGTTAAATGTACACATTTATCTTAAGGAAAAAGAAACTTACAATTACAAGCTACAAGTATTTAAATATTTTTAAATAAGAGGGTTGACTCATTGAAATAAGCCGATCTGTGAGCGCGCAGTCTCAGAAACAACAAATGTTACCTGTGAGGCTCACCACCCCCTCCTTCTTGGACGCTGACAGATGTCGTCTCAGGACTCCGACAAGCAACAGCATCAAACTCTCCTGAGCGGTCATGATCATAAACTTTATTTTTAGTCATTCAATTTTTTAATTAAAATTTTAGATTTGTGCAGATTTGCCTCACGCCACTGTGCGAACAAAGGTATTTCTATTACGATGTCTACAAACAATTTGTGATTATTTTATTATTTCTTTTATCTATAAATAAAAAAATATACATGCAAAAGCAAGCAGAGTTTTATGAGCTCTGAATTAGACAAATCAGTCCAAAAAAAAGAAAGAGAGAAAAGAAAACAGGCAGCAAATCCCCACAGTGGAGAAGACATGACATAAAAATAATATTCAACATTTAGATTTCAGAATAAAACGTGACACACACTGATAATTGGATTTTTATTGAAAACCAATGAATTAAATTAAATGAATATATTAACAAATGCTAAAATAACACTGGGATCCATCCCTGGGAAAAATATAGTAAACTGGTGGAGTGAACATAATTTAACATATGGTGATGGAGCGCCGCGTAACACCTGCATCCTCTCACACTGCTTGTTTTTTATAACTCTTTTCAGGTCATCTTCACCGATGGTGAAGTCTCACCGAGGGTCAAATATTTAAGGATGAGGAGGAAAGGCGAACAGAGGCACTGCATATAGTCCTAAATGATGAGGCTGACACGTGTGGACATTAAATTCCCTTACATGAAATGTGTGCTTTCGAACACGGATGAATGCAGAGTGCAAAAATAGATTTTGCAATACAAAAAAAAAAAAAAGATTGTCACTTTGTTCTTATTACACAAACACTCTCTGACCAACACATACACACTGTTTTTTTAAAGCTTTTGGTGCCCAACAAAAGGCCGAAGCACACAGGTAGTAACCTCACCAGTGAGTTTCCCTCAAATCCAGTTACAGTGCTCCATGTTCAGGTATATAAAACACTCACCAGCACCCTCTGTGACCTCACTATGACACAAACAGCACTCGGCTCACTTTGCACACATATACACTGCACATTCACACAAACACGTGGTGTACACAAGCACAAACACAACAGTAAACAGACACAGGAGTGACACACAGACTGCAACGCACATTAACTGACTGCATGTTTTTCTTTTTAAAAAAAGGAATAAATGGTTTGTATTGCTTTGGCCTGTTCTGTGAGCAGCCTGCTCGTGTCGCCTTCCTCCTCCGGTCACGCAACTACGCATGCATCAGAGAGAAGACGACAGCAGGGAGGCGGTGGGGAACATGGCGGATGTCACAGTGTCCGTTTCGTCACTGCAGTGTTCGGACACGTTTACCACCGGGATCCTCGTTTTCCTGGTTTTCCCTTCTTGGCCCGAGGCTTCACGTTAGAACCCCCACGTGTCTTTTTGTGCCGTGAAGTCCGACTCCTCTTGGTCCCATTTGCCGGGGGACAGGCACTCTTCAGTGCTGAAGTCCTGAGGGTTCACCCCAATGTCCAGGACCTGGGGGTTAGTGCGAGACTCAGCGAGTCTGTAGCGACAAAGGGGAAGAAAAAAGAAAAGAAAAGACATTTTATTAGCGGCTTTGGTAAAACTATAGACTGTACATAAAAGATGGACATGGCTTCCATCTGAAGCTCTAAAGATGACTGGGGTGCAGGGCAGAATCGCTGAGATGGAGTCGGCAACGTCTGGAGGAAGCTCAACGGAGAGATGTTTCTCCTCTGTGCTGATAGGACCCAGTTGAGCTTGCTCGGGGTCTAATTAGGCTTCCTGGACTATTTTTGAGGTTCCACACAACTGGGAGGAGTTCCCCGCAGAGATCACATCCGGTTTGGGAATGTCTAAGGAAGCAGTGCTTTCAAGTTCCCAGAAGGAACTTGAAAGCACTGCTGAAGAAAAGGACATCTGGAACACTTCAAAGGATAATGTCCATCTTTTGTATACAGTCTATAAAATCTGATTTTCTGTTTGCAATGTTTACAGATCTTTGATAATGGTCACACAAAAAACAGGAACATAAAAATGGACATCACATTTTTAATGAAAATGATTAGAAAATAATAACAATGTGGCCAGATGTGGAAATGAAACAAATCCCCTATTTAAACAACCATAACAATCTAACACGAGCTCCTCTGATCATAAACAGAAGGGCTTTTTTTTTTACTTCGTATGAACGTGCCACTCTCCGTCTCTGTGTTAAAGCTGACGGATGTGAGGCAAACACTCAAACATCTGTGATGACGGCGTGGACAAAGTAGAGGAAACATCAGGATCTGTGGCAGAAACGTCCCTCATACTTTTTTTAAACAGTGAAATGGTAAAAGAGTGAAGGCTTCCTCCTCACTGTACTCTAAAGTTAGTCGACTGGCTACCGTTCTGTGCTATGTTAATGGTTCCTGTCATGAAACATGATGCGGAGACACGTGGGGTGGTTGATCACGGCTACCCGCACAGATGAGCAGGCTTAAACAGTGAGGTTGACGACAGGACGATGAGGTCACAACATCCAGTGACATGATATTATTACCTGAGTAGGATTCAAAGCTATCCAGACTGCGGCTGAGGGTGCAAAGAAAACATCACAAGTCAGGCAACAAACTCTCCTGAAAGGCCTAATTATAAAGCAACTGGACTGATCCAGCCAGCAGAGGGCAGTGCAGAATCTCAAATCCCAACAACAGTCAGCTGACAACAGAGACAGTGGACAGGCTGGTGACAAATTAAAGGAAAGCTCTGAAAGCTTGTTGTGGCTCTGTTACTCTGTGTGAGGGCATCTTGGCAGCTTTGTTTAGAACCACCGAGCTCACCTTCAGCCTAGCAGGAAACACTGCTGTGCTGATGGGAGGCTGACAACACAGCGACATGAAATGCAAGTGAAAGCCACATGACGGCCTCGATCGGTTCAACAGATTTTGGAACGACACGTCCATCACTGCCCTCGAGCACCGACGAGGGGTGCTGCATCCCTTCAGTAGAACTCTGAGACTCTTTCAGACGCGCTTTTAAAAACCATCACTGTGGGAAATGTTACCGAGTCTGAATGCATGCTCTCACTTTAAGAGTGAGCGGGTTTCTGAGCTCAGTAAAAAGCACGATTATTTAGGAGCATGAGAAAAAAGAAATGAAACAAAAAGTTCAAGCATTGCTTGTTACTTTATGAACTGTGAAACATCCTGCAGTTTCACAACACTGTATACTTTGGCTCATTCTGGGGATCAAAATCGGGCCTTTAAGGGAACAATCCAGCAAACCATAGGGCATAAATTTAGCACTTATAGCAGTACTTCTGTCAGCTTTACACCCTTCTTACTGACATCACCTATGGCCATCTAAAAGATAAACTATTAAATAACAGGAAGGTTCCAAAAGAGTCATACGGATGCGTTTCTTTTATTTAAGACAGCAAAATGTCTTTAAAATGCAGAAAACCTTGACTTATCCTCTGAGATGAACCTCACTGACAGTGAAGATAGGGGAACAACTCAAAGGTGCTTTTTTTTTTTTTTAAATTAAAAATGTTTACCAGAAAATACTTTGACTAATTGACATCAGGGAGACTAATATTTTTAACTACTGTCTAACAAAGTTTATTGATAACACTTTCCTGAAACAGTTCAAATGTCCTGGATCACAAACAACAAGTTTATTTAACGCATTAAGAAACTCTTAATTTGTGCCTGTGTGCAAAGCAGCTACATATGGTGCGTGTGCTGCTCGCCCCTAATAATGAGTTACAGACCCTCTGACCACTAATCTCTGCTGCTGCTGTTTCTTTAATCTGAAATAATACCGAGCTGTTTCTTAATCAGACAGAACAGTGATTAAAAAGTCACATTTACTGTGCTGTAAACAATCCATTAATCTGGAGCTTATTTCACTCCTCGTGCTAAACTGTAAACTGTAAATAACGTCATTACTCAGTGACATCCTCATTCACAGACTCATAAATTGCCTCTAATTTTTTCACTCTCTCGCTCTGACCCCTCATCAACCAGCACAATCAGCTCCTCCTGACAGACAAAGAAGTCGACCTTTCCCTCGGGGAATCCGAACTTCCAGTTAGCGGATGCATCTCTGCTGATGCTGGGAGCATCCTCGTTAATCACAGAGAGGGCAGCTAATGGTGCTAGGGTGTAATTACAGTGTGTGCAGACAAATAATCATCTGATAACGGGGCTAAAATGGCCTCTTAGTGCTTGATTACAGAGACTGAGCCGCCCATTCGCCCGCCACTAAATGAAAAGTGAGAGGATGTGAGGCCCACTGCAGAATTAAGAGGGAATGAAAAGCGGAGCCAAAGGAAATAAACGCAGTCGTAAAAAGCTGAACGAGTCTTTATGGCAGTAAAATGAAAAGCTGTAAACATTTGCAGAGTGCAAACTTGACAGCAGACCACCGCCGCTTATCAGAGAGGCCTGCCGATGGAGCCCAAATTGAAGCATCGGTCACAGCGGCCTCCAGCTCCACTCTGACCAGTTTGTTGATGGTACAGACAGAAGTTAAGCAGAGACAACCGACTTCCCAGTCAACCTTGAACCTGAAGACCTCGTGTTTCCTGTGCTTCATATTCAAGTTCCTAGTTTGATGTACAGTCATGAAAACATTCAGTTTCAACAAACAGCCTTAAACTAAACAAACTTTCTCCACATTTGTGTTTCGAGGCAGTTTTCCAAGTACAAATTATCCTTTCATTTTCATTCCTTCCAAAGAGCTTTTGTTTTTTATAGCAGTTAACTATTTTTGTCCTGCATCCACTCTTTTAAATTTCGTTTTTGGTTTATTTGAACTATAAAAGCCTCGCTCGGTATGCACTCAGACGTCTGCTCTGTTGAAAGTGTCATGTGTAAATGTTCCTGTGGTCCAACCTAGTAAGATATCAGAGTTAGATTATCAGCTGTGAGGGCAAAAAGACTTTCCTATACTGCAAATAACAACATCTTCATTGAGCTTGGGATATAAATACCAAGCAATCAGTCTTCTTTTCCCCCCTCGTAGGAAATCAGTGTGTGGCAATCAAAGCCTAGAAAGGCAGCATGACTCAGGGAGGGTGTCAGCTGAGTCAGGGCCTGTAAACTGAGCCGGGGTGAGTCAAGCGGAGGGAGAGGCAGTGTTTACTACAAGTGCAGCCCAAACTACAGACTCCTGATCCCAAAACAGCAGCTCATTAGAGCCTGAGCTTCAGGGAAAACCCAAATTAACTCATCTCCTCACCTTGAGAAAGCCTCGTCCAGACCGTCCTCCAACTCCTGCCACACAGAAAAAACACACACACACACACACACACACACACACACACACACACACACCGGTTAAATTCAGAGTTCTTGTCTTATGAGGTGATAACAGTCCTTACTTATTATACATGAACATGCACAAAGTCTCCTCTATGCTCTCAGGAGGTTGAGTTATGCTGTTTGCAGCCCCACACCCTCGCCAGTTATGTGATAAGGCCCGTTCTGTTCAATAGGCTATTGTGTGCTTCATCACGGCAGCGGCTCGGCTGTAGAATACACTCCTTTGAATACAACAGGTACAGTACATCACTCGGACGCTTAATCACCATTTCCAGCACGGCAGTCTTCTTATCAAGCTGAAACAGCTGAAACGTACTGACCAGCCCTTCTCTCGTCTTACCCATACAGTATTGTTGTTCTCTGTTGCGTGATTATGCACCGTAAAGGGATCCGACTGGGTCTGCTTTGTTCCTGAGTGGGTCAGCGTCGCGTTCGCTCCCTCAGCCAAATCCAAAAGTTTCCCCGTGGCGACCTCTGAAAATCAAAACAAAGTTCGTAACATTAATTTACTCCTAAAAACCACACGGGCACCTGTGATGGTCAACAAACACGAAGAAGCAGGAAGTCAAGTGGCTTAAGTGGGCACATGAGATTTTCCTCATGTTCGAGGCCGAGGGCTGGATTGATCTCTGTAAAAGTTTGTGCTGAAGGTCGACAATGGGCAGCGACGAACACAATCATATCCAAATAAACTAAAAAGCACAGAAGCAAATTAAAAGACGAGACTCTCGTCCAACACAGGAGGCGGTTGGAACTCAAACACAGCTGATGCTGAACAGATTACATGCGGTCAAAGTTTCAAATCAACGTGCTCAGCCTTAAAAATAGTTTGTTATGATGTCATAGAGCGTTCCATCTGTCCATCTCCCACTTATCCGAAGATGTTACAAAGATCTCAGGATCATTGAACTCTCTCCCTGCTAATCCAGAGTGAGAATTGCACCTTTTTCGTACAGAACCATGACAACCTGACGAATCGCCACCTTATCATAGCGGCGGTGTTTGTGCATTCCTGGTTCCTGGTGTGATCCTGGCAGCAAGAGCTCCTGTTAGGGTCTCCCATGCCAAACTGGTCCCAGGCGACACAAAGGGACCCTCAGTAGCTTCTTGGGCCATAGAGACATGGTCATCTCAGTCTCTGTGAGCACAGAAGCCCCACCCCTTTCTGTTTCTGAGGGGCAACCAATCAGAAGACAGTTGATTTAAAGTAAAGGCCATAACAGCTTGTTTGTCGGGGGCCTGTGTAGCAGCTCAGTATGAAATAAAAGCTGGTTTAAAATGTGAATCATGCAAAGAATGAAAATATGGAGCTGGGAACAGGCAGAACAGCCCCACACTTCTCTTTATCAAGCTTCTAATGCATCTCATCAATTCAGCCATATGTGGCACGTCACTTAGTGATAAGTGAGCACGCAGTAACCCCACGCCTGACTACGGCGGCACTGCTGAACTGTAATGGGATTGGCTCGTAATGGCCCTGCCTGATGATTAATGCGTGTCAATAATGTGTGTCAACACTAATTTCAGTCGAGTCTTTAGGCTAATGTCACCCTCTGAGAACAGTAAAACCACAGTAACTCTTCTAATGGTGGGATATAAATACTCTTCAGTCCTTAGCTGACCTTTTTACTAGATTTTATGCTCCTTAAGGGAAAATGGTCCCGTATAACTGAGTCAGCATGCAATAAGATTTTCATGCAGTCTGTCCTGTGTGTCAACAGAAGGCATTCAGACCTTCTGCTGTTATGAAAAAGGCAATACTGTGAGACAGACCTTCACGGGGAGGGGAAGGACTCATCTGATGATTAATGCTGCTCACTTAAAAGCTTATTTATTACTATAGTGAAAGACAGGGTCTGTGAACAAACAAGGTAGAACTAATTCATCAATCAATTACCTGAAAGGTGATTAACAAGCAAACTTTTTTTAAAGTGGATAAATATTTAAGATGATACCAAAAGTTTTTTGTTTCTTTTGATTTTAAACTGACAGTCGTCTTTTTGACGTCTAAGGTTTTATAGATCAGGATACAACAACAAAAAAATCATCTATTCTTCGATGAACAACAGCGTTGCAGTCAGGCTGAGGTCTGGATTTCGTCTGGGCCACTGCAGCACCTCCATTCTTTTCTTTTTCAGCTAATCTGCAGATTTGCTGCTGTGTTTGGGATCACTGTCCTGTTGCATGACACAATTTGGATCAAGCACATCTAACTCTGGAATACTTTAAAGTTCACGAGAGAGAAGAAGCTTTCTCCCAGTAATCCTTCCAAACAAGCTATACTTTGTAACTGTGCTGTCATGAACTTTAAACCTTAAGCGCTAACTGAGGCCTGCAGAGTCTAAGATGGAGTGATCTGGGGGTTTTGTTGGCTCTTAGTCTTTTTGCATTGTTTGACCTTGGGGTGACTTTGCTGTGGTATCCACTCCTGGGAAGATTGGCAGCTTCCTGAATGTTCGCCGCTTGTGAATAATCGTTGTCACTGCAGAATGATGGACTTGAAATTGTTTGAAAGTGTAACACTTCGCAGCAAAACCTGCTTATTTAAGACCACTGTTGATGTTTTTCCTCCTTTTCCTCCTTGGCATTACGTTCCCACACCTGAAAGCTTCCAATCAGCCTTTTATAGATGTGCTCACACTTGCTGATGATCAATTAATCGAGTACATTTGACAAGCAGCACCTGGCTGCTGCTTACCCTCTTAATTCCTACAGAAGCAGTGAGAGTTGACTTTTTCCACACTGCTTCTTGCATTTTAACTTAGTTTGATTAAAATACATGTTTTATTGTTCAGTTCCATACTTTTAGGACCAGATTAATTTGTATTACACCTTGATACGTCAAGCCCTGGAATAAGCATGTACTGACTGCACATGCTTGTTTAATGCTGCCTATCTCTTAATCACAGCTGTTTTACTTCCTGTTGAAATAAAGACTAAAGTTTTTAATTTGCTGCTTCATATCGTGTCACAGAACTATGCATAAACACTTGAGTGCTGAAACTTTTAACCAAGAAAATGATCATCATCTCCTCCATCAGATTAAATTATAAGGAAACTAAGCTCTACTTTTAACCTTGTGAAGAGGAAGAGACTGAGAGGCTGATTCATCTCCTGCAGGCAAAATCCCCCAACAATCAGGTTATGGCAGGACGTGGCATTTACAGGCCTGGCGCTGGGAGAAAGTCGAGGGTATCGTGTGTCACGAATAAAGCTGACTCACCTCCGACAACGCCACTGATCCCGAGAGTCTCTGACACGCTGCTAGTGCATCAGCCACACAGTGAAGAGCAGATAAATGTAAGAGCTCTGCTGTCCCTGATCACTGCTTCAGGGCTGGCAGCGAAAACTCCAGAGCACCGAGCTTTACTCTGCTGTGAAATTATGCTAATTTGCCTCACAGAAACGCAGTCCACTGGCAGCTAAATGACCCACCAGGGGGTCAGTAGGATAATGTTAGTCCAAAAAAAAGCCTCTCTGCTTGCAAAATCTCTGCTTTGTTGAGTCTTCTCACAGAGGATCATCTTTAAAGCCCGTGTTGACCATGAAGCGCTGCACGTGCAGCACTGCAGAGCCAAATAAAGCATCAGAACACATTTAGGGAGCTGCGCTTCTCTGACGGGAGGCCTGCTGGCTGAGCAGAGGAGCACAAAGCTGATGTTTTTAAGACTTTCCTGTAAAAAAAATGGCCACTCCAAACAAATATCGAAAGGATCGGGTCGGGACAGGGAAAGGCATGCGCAAACACAACATGCACAAAAATAAAGCATCGTATAACAACATGATGCTTTTCGTGTAATTTATTCTCTGGATGCGGACATGTATGGGATTAATAATGCCTTCAGGTCGTCTGGCTCAGCGGATGTTTAGGGTCTGATTGAACAATGGGGGCAACAGAAATGTGAAATTCTTTCATGCTTTCTAAACAAACAGGGCTGTAATTGTGCTTCCAGAGTCAGGCGGAATAACTGCATGATAGCAGTCCTTTGTTTTCATAAAAATGTCAGGGGAATCGCTGAACCAAGATTCAGTTTAATGCATCCACAATGACTGCAGTGTGGCTTTTATGTGTTCAAATTAACCAGATCATCAGCAGCACCATTATCACCGCATGTAACTGCCTTAAACAGTCACCTACTGTTAACTTTTGTGATGTTAGTGAGAAATGGTAACCAATGAAAAGCAGACTGTCATCAGCTGACCTGCAGCCTCCATGTAGGCCAACCTTTGACAAGTGGCTGAACACTCTTCCGTCCCTTGAGGCTACGATCGCTGCGACACGGAGAGAGAGAGACAGAGAGAAAGAGGAAGAGAGAAAAAGATGTGATGATGGGCGACGTGACTCACCTCCTCCCTTCAGGCTGCCCTGGCTGGCCGAGCTGTCCGACTGAGAGCTGCTGGCTCCTTCCCCATCTGAGCTCGACTTTACTCGTTTCTCTTTCTCTGAACAGAAACACAGAGCAGGACAACAAAAAGGAAAAGAAAGAAAATGAAAACAGTGCAGTCAGTGAGGACAATCTGTGATTCAGGAAGTTCTAACCACAGGGCCAGAGTGGTTGTGCTGCAAAGAACAGTTTGCCTTCATGCAGCTCAGATGTGGTTAAAAGTTTCACTCAACAAGCATACATTCAGTGTTAAATGTTCACAAATTCTATATTCATTATGTGCAAAGTGAAATATCCCAGGGCGTCTTTTGCTTCAATTTTGATGATTATCGACATGCTCCATGAGGACAGTAAGACACAGAAGGTCACTGCTGAAGAGCCTGAAAGCTGTATTGAAGAATATTAAGCAGCAAGCGCAACAGGAAAAGGTGCAAAAACAACAGAGACGACCGCAGACTTTAAATGGTTGTAAAGAACAGTTGAAGAAATTTTGAGAGCATCACACAAGCAGACTCAGGCTGGCGTCACAGCATCAAGAGCAACAACGCACAGTTGTTTTCAGGAAGCTACAACCACATCATTCCCAACATCACCAATCCTAAACCAGACATTACATCAGAAGTGTTTGGTTTAAAAAAAATAAACATGATGGTTTCTCTGTGGCTCTAAATCCTCTTTTCAGATAAAAGATGCAATTTGGAAACTGAGGTCCTGCAGTCTGGAGGATGAGGCTCAGAAGCCAAAGTCAACACAGCGTGACCCGGGAGGTTTTAGAAAGCGTCACGCTTCCGTCTGCAGACAAGCTCTCTGGAGATGCAGATTTCTTTTCCCATCAGTAGAGGAAATTTGCAGTAGTACCAAATGTGTCCGGCCTACCAACTTGTCTGACCTGAGCCCCACAGAGAATCTATGAGAAACCTCGAGGAGCAACAACTTTCAACAGAGCGTATAATTGAGCATATTTTTCAGACATTTGATATTTCAGTGTTGAAAATCATGTTTGGTTGATCTTCTCAGAATCAGAGACACTAGATTTGTGATTTTCATTGGCTATAAGCAATGATCAGCAAAAAAAAGCTTGAAAGATTTCATTCAAAGCTTAATTAATGAATCTTTTCAAAACTTCTGCTGCTGTACGTTATACAATCCCCCCCCAAAAAGGAGAGAAATCTTTGAACATGTTAAGACTATTACTGAAATCATCTGCCAGCTACAGCAGGGTGTGTAACCGTAGCCTTTAAACAGGGAGCGCCTGGGTCTGTGTTTGGCCCGGGCGTTCCGCTGAAAAGTTTCTCCATGCAGAGCAACAGCTCCCTGCGACTTCCTGCACAACATTTCTGTTAATCTCAGTCCAGCAGAGCAGTTTCAGGCCCTGTATTATTCACACATGTCAGAGCCACAACTTCAAACTACATGCAGAGTTAACTGAGGACAGAAAACACTTCCTTTAGGCAAACCCTGGGTGCACTGGGTGCATGTCTGTGACGCCATGTCTCAGACACATCTTTGTCCCACTCTTTGCACGGCTTTAAGTCACACCAGAAGCATTTTAGCAGTACAGGATCTTTTAGTGTTTCATTTCCTGCCCTCCTCAAGTGCTCTGTACAGCTCGAAGCAGAAAACCTCTGTGGGGCTTTTAATGTGGACCCGAGTAGATCTGATCGGCTCCAGGATAGCTCCTGAATAGAATCAAGGACTTTCAAGTAATTTATTAGGCTTACAGAGCTGTACTGGACACAGAGTTTGACCTGAAACAAAAGGAACAGAGACGCGACTAAATAAATCCTGGTCGATGATCTATGCGGGGGGACTGGAGATGATGGTTGTCCTGCAGCCCCAGAAGAGCCAATCAACGGTCAAAGCAGGAAACATGTTAGTAGCTGTTTGACTGGCACGTTTCTGCATTTGCAAACGGAAACATGGCTGCAGAGTGGCAAAGCTCGCTTCTAGAGGGACTCTGAAGGTACTGCTGTGCAACAGTAGTGGTACAGATATCACACTTTGTGGCAAACTGTGGTTTTACACATAACAACAACAAAAGCCATATAAATATTTACAGACATCAGACGGTAATTAGTCAGTAATCTGCCTGAGCTGTGTCACATACGACCACATATTTCACCAGTTCTTTGAGGGCGCTGCTGCAGCTTGCACAAGCGCATGTTGCAACTCCTCTCTGGCATGCCATTTAATGAGCAACATGAAATCTCTCGCTTCCACTGATACGCCTTTGAGCTGCATCCTTTGTTCACTCCTATGGCCTATATGTGGAGGAACAAGAGAGGATCCACCAACCCGAGCAAAGCACAGCGGCTCACAGAAATCTCTTTCCCACAACATCACATTCCAGAACCGTACACGCAGCTACAAGCTCAAACTGATCTCACACGCTTTGAGTTTCACAAGTGTTTTTGAATTGTGTTAAAATATTTTAAAACTTGCTGTTTAAGCATGAATCATCAGAATTACACAACTACATGTGAAATCCGTCTGTGCAGAGACGGAAAGTACTCGTGTGCAGTTTGAGAAATCTTTCAATGAGCCCAGTGTCGTCACACGAGCGCTAGCATCACTCCCTGATTTTCACACCTCCGTTTATTTGGGGCCAATCACAGCGATTGATTAAGTTAAGAAAGCCAAAATATTTTTTTTGCCACTTGTTAAGCAATTCTGTCCAAAGTTTCAGTTCACAGTCTCTCCTGCTCTTTTACCTTACATGTGTATTCATGTCATACATGAGGAAAGGTGTGCATTTTCTATTCACAGATTCGTGATTGACCGCGCAGCCCATGACCACTTCTCTTCAGCCCACTGTAATCTGGTTTTCTTCCATTTAAGTGTCCGTCCTGGTTTTTGTTTGGAGTTTCTCTGCCAAAAACACTGATGCCCGCTTTCATTTATTTCGTGGCTTTTCTGTTTTCGGGGCAGACTGCGTTGAGTTTTCAGTCTTGCAGCTTTGATGTGTTTCATAAAAACAGCCGTTTGTTAAGAAATATTTGTGAGTCATATCTGTGATTTGTGCATTTTCTACAGTTTCCCAAAAAAAAGAAAAGAAAAAAAGGAAGCTGAAGGAGAATCCTCGAGGTTTATCGATTCCACCGTTTTTGTGGGTCGGCAAAACATCCATAAGGCTCGATAAAATTTTTAGTTCAGTCCAATTTGATTAAATTGGTCAGAAAAAAACTAATAAAATTATCACGTTGTGAAATTTACCAAAAACAACTGCAGCTTTGAAGTTTTAAAAATGCAAAAAAAGAGAATAAAGTTCATTAATAAGAGGATTTACTTGGTCTTTTTCATGTTGTTATACAGCATTTTTACATTTCTATATACAAGCTTGTTTATTTTTTAATAATTTTTCTGCCCTTTTAAACTTATTGAGCCATTTTATATCTGTATGTTTTATTTTATTGAGTTATTCCACTTTGTTTATAGGCTGTGTTTAATGTTTTGGTTGTTATAAATCAAACTTTCAGCATGAATAAAGTTCTACAGCTCGTCTTAAAAATAGATTATAGAGCTTTATTCCCGCCTCACTGCTTGAGATGAAATGTCGCTTTCTGCTTTTCTAACCACAACTTTCTTATACGCACCGTCATTCTTGGTGCAGTGAAAATAACATTTCCCATGAGCCCGGGTCGCTTGGTAATGGCAGCCTTAGAAAAATTTCCCAGGGCACCCGTTTTTTTCTCTCCTGCAGATCCTCACGTGTGCACTTTTCAGTCGGCTGCTAAACATGGAGCCAACTCACAGATACGGCAGTTCAAAGCTTGCTGTAGTGTTTGCAGTGAATATTCTATGAAGGCAGATTTATGAGCAGAGATGGGATCTGTAATATACAGAGGAATGTGGGTCAGGAATGTGCAGAACCACGGTGGGTGGTGGTGGTGGTGGTGGAGAGCTTGTAAGAAACAAGCAAACCACACAGACATGCGGTGGATATCTCCCTTCCTGCCCTCGTCCCCGGGGTCTTGCAACTTTAATGAAAACAGACTCCAAAGGATTTTTTTTTTCCTTCTCCCCATCTCTCTTTCTTCTTCCCTGTCACAAGAGAGCACCACGGCTTCTTTATAAAAAAAAAAATATATATTCCCCTCCATAACCCCACAGAACAGATAACAACTCGTTCAATTAAGCGACTTCGCCCACATTAAAAATTCGAGGTGAAAAGTATAGAGCGAGGGAAGGAGAAGGATGGGGCGAGTGAGACTGTACTAAATTGTACTCTTTAATATTCGACTCAGAAATACAAAAAAAGACAAACGAAGAGGCGTGAGGCGAGGAGTCCGTGGCCTTGATTTTGATGGGGGGAAAATAAAATAATCCCTCGTCAAAATGGAAATGTGGCCAAAGAGGCGGCTGGATTTTCAAATAGAGCAAGCGTGCGTCTCGAAAGGACTGAATAAATAAGCACGCCGTCGCTTGAGACGGGATCAATGACACTGACACTGAATCTGTCAGGAGGCTGAGCTCCCGCCGACACACACACACACACACACACACACACACACACACACACACACACACACACACACACAATCATTTTCCTTTCTCTCTCACACACTCGCCATCCAAACACCCCTCCCTACCCTGCCTTTCATGCTTTCTTGCCCCTCTCTTCTCCTCATCCCCATCCCCCTCAGTCGCTCTTCTCCACTCCTTCGGAAAAGAACCAAAAACAGAAGAAGCGATGGATTTGGATGGAGAGGGAATAGAAAACAACTAAACTGTGCATGCACGGGGAAGGCAGGTGTAAGACAAGACGACAAAGGATAATCACAAAATTCAAAGAGCACTCACAGGGCGATACAAACGTAAAGATTAGAGAAAATGGTTGAGGGGGTGCCGATGCAGAAACTGATATTATGTAGCAAGAATTGCTCATTTACGCTGGAGTCATACGTGCAGAAAATTACATGCATGTTTCTGCTGAGCTGCAGAAACACCGGCCTCACACAGCTCTCTGATTGGCTGCCGCCTCCACGGTTCCTTTGACACTCACACCAACTGTTCAACTGGGTTTTAGAGAGGCTCAACACAACTCAACAAAAATATAAATATACTTTGTTAGCTTCCAGCTAAATTTCTATTTTCTTAATTAGTTTTGGTGGAATTTCTCAGCTTTGATGGCAGGTTTGTTGATGGAGAGTCGCAGGCAGCTTAGAAAATTGATGGATGGTTTTATTAATACCTAAAGGTTTATACATTTTTTTCTGTATTAAATGTGTACTGTTTGTATATTTTCCCCACTGCCATCTTCCCAAGCTCAATCTTTCTGTGTTTTTATTTTTTACATTCAGAGTCAGGTCCATAAATATTTAACTTTGGTAATATTGCCTGTGTTCTCCACCACAGTGTATTTTAAATCAGACGGTCCAGATGTGGTTGAAGTGCAGACTTTCAGCTTTGATTCAAGAGGTTTAATAAAAACATGCAATGAACCGTTTAGAATTAGGGATTTTAACTGGACAAAGTTTTTAAAAAGAAACACGTTTGAACTCAATGACTTACTGAAATCTAGAACTCGTATTCATCACCAAATGCTGCGTTTCCTCCCTTGAGCCCCTCTGCATTTACATTCATGAAGGCATTTCCTGAATGTAGACTTTGACAATGATGTGCTTTCCTCTTCGAGGGCGTTCTTGACTTGGTTAGATGCTGTGCAGTTGTTGTGCAACTCTGTTTTCATGCACTTGTCTTCCTTGAGCTGTTCGGTGCATTTACTATTTTTTCAAAACTACCTGATTACAACTACTAAAAATGAGTGCTTGGAATCAACTCAGCTTTTCTCTACTTTGTCATGTAACATCTGTCACCTGTCCAATTAACTTTTAACCTCTGTGAATAAAAATGGTTGTAATTTTTAAACAGTGCAATGCTTTTATTAAACCTCTTGAATTAAAGCTGAAAGTCTGGATTTTTGATTTAAACTCCACTGTGGTTGTATGCAGATGCAAGATTTGCATCTCTGTCCGAACACTCACTGACCTAACTGTATGACTTCATGCTTTGCTATGCAAAGTGTGTCATGGGGTCAACTTTGCATGAAAAAAAGAGCCCAACAGTTAATCCAGCGACTAGCCTTTTTGCATAGTAAAGCAGAAATGCACATGGAAGTGAAGTAAATGCAAAATAAATTGCATTTACAGAGGAAAATATGGAAAATTGACTGCAATGTAATGTTAATCCAAAGTAAAAAAAAAAAAAAACATTGGTGCATTTAACAGCTTCCACATTTGAGTTATGTCTCAGTTTGGCACTTTTGTTCTTCCATATAATAAACTACATGAGAAAAATCCCACTTCCCACACATCTGAGTCTTTATTTTGTTGTAAAGGGAACAGAGAAGATCTATTCTAGTCACCCCACCTCTGCCCCAGGCTAATCCTCCTGTCCACCCCTCCTCACACTGATACCTTTAACTGTGAGACTCTCTAACCATGACTAAGTTGCCTTTAATAAACTGAACCAGGTGCCTTTGGCTGGTGATTTCACCGCTGTGCAGGGAATCGACGAGGACATCACTCTGTGAGTGAGAGAGATCACAGGGAAAGCCAAGCAGATCTCCAGTATTTCACGTGACCTCTCTGGAGGGTGTAAAAGCCAAGAGCAGAAGAAAGAGAGGAAATTTTCTGTGGTGATGAAGAGCGACCATGCGTACCTTCTTTGGCAGCCTGCCAGAATTCAAACGCCACTTTGAACGCCTGAGCCACCGTTAGAGTTACCGCCTGGGCCTGTTGGGACGGAGGAAGAGACAGAGACAGGAATGAGGGATGAATAATACACGATACGCATCTCATGCATTACAGGAAGGAAGGGAAGGTATGGCTGTGACACAAACAGGAAACGACCATCGACATAAGAAGGATTTTCTTCACAGATACTCGGAGAGAGGGAAGAGAAACTCGCGGACAACACGACGAGTTGTTTATGCAACTGGGAGGATACGTGGCCTTTTGACCACAATGAAATTAGTGAAGGGAAGGAAGAGGAGGGAGCGGCTCTTTCGGCAGAACTCCAGGGATGGTGAGAAAGCCGAGAGAGGGATGACAACCTGCTCGCCTTTCATGCTCCCGCTCCTTTCTTTTCCCGACTTAATATTTACACATTTGCATAAATACAAGTAAAGTGTCAGCGCGGCGACTCTCAGGTCTCTGAATAAACTGTTCTTCATGTGTGGCCAGGTGCAGAAGCTGCATGTTTTACCTGAATCCAAAATTGTATTAAGGCTCTGAAGCTGCAATGTGTGTCCTTAGCTCACATTGCATTTATTCATAGAAAACATTTCGCAGTAGATTTCTTTGCATTATGAGAAATCTGCCTCTTTAATTTCAGTTCCTTCACTCAGGGATTACATTATATTTGTTACATTATTACATTTATAACCCTATCATGTCATTTCCTGTATCCCAGCTGGGTAAGCTTTAGTCTGATCAGCAGTGGTACTGCTGGTTACAACAGTGCTTGTTTTTTAACAGACCAAAAAACAGATTTGCCAAAATGTTCAATTTACCTTTAAAATAAAGGGAAAGACAGGAAGTGTTTCATACAGAAAGTAAGTGCATATAAGTCACCTACACTTGTGTAAACTGGAGGCTGATTCTGTTATTTTTTGTGTGTGCCGGGGAAAAGAAAGAAACCTTCATTATAAAAACTAATTGCTATGACAGATTAACCTTTTATTAAACCTTCTCTTATGTCATTACTTGTCGAGCAGATTAGCACAATGTCCCCGCTGAATAAGGTTTTCGCCTTTTTTACAGTGATGGGGAGCTTTGTCCTTCCTTTATCCACCCCAAAAGTTGTTTTAATTATAGTGTGAACATTAAGTTATGGATCAGGCTTTTTTTCCTGGGCGAGCAATCCAAACCACACAGTAACATATTGATGACTAACCTGTGGATCATCTCCAATCCTGTCTTTTCTGAGGTTTGGTTTATTTTTTGCATCTTCTTCCTGCCGTACGATGGTGCCATCAACATGAACGACATCTTCATTATGCTAATGTGTGTATATTAGCCTAACTGTAGCTCAGTTGCTGGCATTTATTTATTGCAGTGCTGTTAAACCCTGTGGGCAATACCTGAGCAAACAGACATTTTATTGAAGCTGAATCTGGACTGTTTTGGGGCTCAAAGAAGAACAGGACTCAGACGTCCTGTCGCCCAGCGACAGTCGACAAGCTAACGTCAGCGACCACGTCGACTCTTCACACAGCAGGAGGCGTTTGAAAAATATCAACTTACTCACCATTTTCCTCTTAGCGCAGAGGAAGGCGTGACACTCGAGGGTCTCGTTGTGCTGACTCTGGACGATGTAGGCAAACACTTTGTCGTGCATTTTGTCCGCAGTGCAATATGATATTCTGAAACAAACACACACATTCAGAAAGCCTTTAATTTAAGACTCATCTGGGATTAAATGAAACTTTATCTGCTCTAAGCCCTTAAGCTATTCCAGAAATCTGACTTAAAACTGCACACGTGATCAAACAAACACACACACACACACACACCAGCTGTGTGCAGGTACACAGCTGGACAAAGTCATAAATCTGAAAAGGAACGTGTGCAGTGGACATCTGGGCTGTTTGGTTTCTGTTACTACACACACCCACAGTGTCAACCCATAAATCACAGTGGGGACATTCCATATAAAAAACAGTTTAATCTGGAAAACAATCAGCTGCTAATAACTCCAGTATGTTTAATGATGCCACGCAAAATTTACCATGAATATTTTCCGATCTTGTAAGCCATCCGTGTTGAAATTTATGCCGTTTAATCTCAGCACTTTTGAGCCATCCTAACTTCATAAATACAGGAGATATCTACATGGATTTTTATAGGGCTGAATCGGATGAATTTAACTCCCGCTGCAAGCATCACAATCTAAAATCAAAAACTCAACTTTGTTCAAACAGGTGTCATTTAACCCTGCTGGTACCCTGTATGTTTGATGGAATTTCTGATCATTCACCAGAGAAAACTTTCAAGTCTCATATCACCGTGTGATTGAAGGAGCAGCCATCAATCTTAAAACCTCTCTTTTTTTACCCGGGGCGCTTTTGGAGCCATGATTCCTTCTGTGTTCAAATAACTTTCTAATTTTCTTTTGACAAAGAGCCGTCATGCTAATAATTTCTCTAACATAGTTTGGACCTAACATATCACCCCTGAGCTAAAACTGAAGGTTCAAGAATCCTAAAACTCTGAGCTCACAGATGAGCCTCAATCACAGAAGTACAAGCCAGGAGCTCAAGAAACTGCAGCAGCATGTTCCCCTCCAAAAATTATTAAGAGTGTAAAAGATCTTACAGCAAAAATAAATAAATAAATCAGAAATGCTGGAAAAACTAGAGCAAAAATTTCACCCTGCCTTAATGTAACTGGAGGAGCTTTAATTTCACTGTATGCTGGTAAAATTTTGCATGGCTTTGTGAAATAGGCTAAAGTTACTTTAATAAATTACAAGAATTCGCCTGGACTCTGTGCAGACCATGGGGAAAACGTGCACACGCAGAAGGTCATCTTGATGTGCGAATCCTCTGCATCGTCTGTCGCTCTGGCTCGTCAGTCTCAGGTGCAGAGTACGCTTTCAAATTAAGCCATAATAGCTTTGCTCCACTATTTGATCATGATGCCATCACTCTAACGCCAAAGACTCGAGCGCGACGGCCAGTCGGGGAGGGGATACCCAAGATGATGGAAGAAGGATATAATGAATTTCTGCCATCTGTCCTTCCTTTCTCCTTCGTGCATCATCTTCACTGTGCGATAGTCACACAGTCTGCTAACCAATGACAGACATAAAAAACTTTGGAGGGGTGAAGAATCACAGCTGTGATCTGAGGAACACAACCGAGATTTACGGGCAAATGTTTAGGCGGGAGGGCGTCGGGGAAAATTGGGTGTCAGGCAAATCTGTTTATTGGCCGTTCATCTTCTTTACGTCTGAGCTCTATGCTGAGGTCACAGCTGGACTCGCCCGGTACAGCTTTTTAATTACTATAAACTATTTATTTCTTCAAATAAGCAAGTTCATAATTAACGCAGCGTTTTTCTGGAGTAGAGGGTTGGTGCTGAACAATGACGCCAACACGGACGTGTCAGCTTCCTCTGATATCCACTTGAGTTCACGTGGACATTTTAACAAGTAAGATCGCTTACAGCCTGCAACCCAACTTCTTTATGGCCTCTTCTTAACATCTCAAATAAGGTTGAACTCATCCACCTGGATACTGCAGTTACAGCTGGAGCTGGGACATGCCCGTGACTTGTCTTAGGTCCTTTTAAAACAAAACAGTAGCAACCACTCCATGGACCTGGTGGTGGAGGGATTTGGGTGCCCGAGAGATGCCAGGAGCTATAGCAAATCAGTCGTGAGCGAAGAGCAGCACCAAGCTTGACTCACGAGCACGCTATAGAGACGACAACTAGTAGGTCCAGAAACCTGGCCTGCACCAGAGACACCTCAACCTCCAGGCTCAGTGAAAACGAGCCACATGAACTCATTTTCCTGTAGCACACCACCTGCGGGTGGAGCTGCAGATGTGAAGTGCTTTGTGGCAGTTGAAGGCGGACGCCTTGGAGGTCGAATCCCGGCTACTTAAACTAGCTTTAATGGAGTAAGGAGGGTTGTTTTGTGGACATAAAGGTTTATGCTGCATTTTTGGGCCTGATTTCACTTTTCAGACCTGGAAGCTCTGTTTTATATGGAGTCTATTAGTTAAATAGCGAGGGAAAGATATGAAACAAAAGAAGTTAGCTGTTCTAGCTCCACCCTGTTATTTGGCTCTCCTATCACCAGCTTTAACAACACCCACACAGCCCACGGGAATAGGAGTGTCTACTCCTGCATCTCCCCAAATCTGAAAATCAGCTCAGAAATCACAACTTTCAGGTTTTCTTCAGTATCCAGTTAATCCAGTGATAACAGGACATGCTGTCAGCTCTTCCTGCATCATTTTAATTTGAACAAATATGGAGCTCGGGGCTAAAACTGTAGATCCCTGCATAATTTTCTGAAGCCCATTTCGCTCACTTCCTCCAGAACGTCCTTGGTTAAAAAAAACAAAAACAAAAAAAAACATTGCTCACAAAAAAATGATGCAAATAAAAGAAATTCTTACAGAGCAAATGAAGAATTGATCTTAATGTGTTTGGATACACTTACAGCTTCCAGCAACACAATTAATCAGCTGAGTTTTATCTCCACCCAACCCTGTGACATCTGTCATTCTGCCTCACCCTCCCTTTGCACAACAGTGAAAATGTTAGCCAAGTTTAGTCCCCCCAAAAAAAAGAAAAAGAAAAACAGCCTGGAGATGGAGAGACGAGATTTTTAATATAGATAAATGGTGCATGCTGGAAAATTAGCTCCATCTTGCACAGCTAGGCGACAGTTGTTCAGTGATAAGCGATGCAAAATTGAGCAGGTGGGGAGACTTTCCTCTCAAATACAGGCAGAAACACGACTTGTCCATCACATGGCTCCATGATACCTTGAGAAAACGGTCAATAATTTAAATGTTGTCCTCAATCTGCCAGCTTTGAAAAGAAATTAGTGTACACAGCCCACATTCGTGCTGGGAAAAACGCTGGAAAGTCCCAACTCTCCTTGATTTGTCAACTCATATAAGTGGAATTTGAGAAAAGTGAATCCAGCTCGGGGCCAGCATATGCAAGCTCTGGCAGGCAAGTGAGCTCTTAAGACAAGTGTGTGTAAGACACATCTGAGGTAAAAGCTCAGACACACAGCTCCCGAGAGCACCGAGACTGATTAGAAACAGCGCTGATAGACTCCTACCCTCCCTGCCTCTCCCACCGCCTTGGGAGCGCCACACCTCCTAACACACATCTATCCAGTGATAAATGACAGCAAGAGGCGGATAACAACTTTTGCTTTATTGTGAATGATAAAGACAAGCTTAGGGTGAAACTATTTCACAAATCCAGACAACCTGGTCAGGTCAGCGGCACACAATGTTTGCCTGAGGAGGTGAAAGAGGCAGACTGACCTGTATATGGAGACGTTTTCTATCAGCTGGTTTGAGGCACTGTCACGCAGGATGATTCCACGAGGGGAGACCGTTAACGAGACTTTCTGGAGCTTTTTTCCACTGGCTTTGGCCTGGAGAAAGGAACATGTAGAGAGAGGAAAGGGTGGAAAGAGAAAGGGTGGAGGCCACAAAAACAAAAAGAGGGAGAGAGAGTTAGCTAACAGAAGGAAAAAGAGGCTAAAACCTCAGGTGCTAATCTTCATTCAGCATGGTTAAAAATAAAAACTACATAAAACATTAAAGTGGCATGTTAGACCCACTCTATCTGGAGTGGGCTGGAACAACCAACCTATTAAATGATAACTTGTATCTCTCGTAGCAGTTTTATTCATAAAAAGAATATTTTAGCTAAAAAGAAAAAAATGTGTTTTATATCCTCAAGTTTAAAATTACTCTGAGGTTGAGATGTAGAAATGCTTTAAACCTTCCCTCCGTTTCACTTTAGTGTAGTAATGTGAAGATCATTTTAACCTGGGCCTAACTGGGCCTAACTGGGCACGGAGTTCATTTCCAGCTCCACATTTTCATTCCTGGATTTATCAAAGTAGCTTCGCATGATGCGCTGCTCAAAACAATCCTTCTTTATCATTTACCAAGGCTTGATGAAAACACACTATTTTAGCTCTTCCACCTTTAAACATACTTGCATCTAATTGGCTGCCCATTGCACACACAAGGTTTGAATGGCAGGTGGGCGGAGCTTCTGTGTCCATCTCAGGGACATCATCAAGTTTAGAAAAAGCACCTGAAACTGTGCGCTTAGAAGAGTCTAAAGCCTGAACTTGTGGCTCTCAGGATTACTTGTACAAAGGCCTGTCATGTAATACTTCAGCCATGTTTAATATGAGCACCTCTCGTGGTTAGAGCGCCTATGTGACAGCAAATAATTCAGGGTATCGTATACAATCTATGTGGTGTCTATCGTTAGACAAAAGCACTGTCACACAAACCTGTGCGATAAAGATTATTTACTTTATCAAGTCTATTGCTTAAAATCACTCAATTCCCATTCAGGAGTAAGCATCCTCTGCAGGGGGGCATTAAGGGCAGGCAGCAGATTAGACCCAATCAGAGGCTGTGACTTCATTCACCGTGTCCCACTATTCTGCCACCGCTAACTTCATTATCCACTGAGCTGCCAGATCCAATAACATTAAGCTCTCCACCATGATAAAGCTGACTGAGTCACACAGTGTCCACATACTAATTGCATCCTCCTCTAAATATCAACCTGGGCCTCAGGGAAGCAGCCAACCAGTCACTTTTCACCGAGGTGTCGGCGAGGTCAGGTCATAACGGAGCACGCTTCTGAATGACTAAAATATTTAAGCGGCAGAGGTGATGATGAAGAAAACGTCACGTATGCTCGAGAGAAACTCATTTTCTTGGAACCGTTTTCTGAACATTAAAAAGAGATTTTAAACTACTCGTGCGTGCGTGTCTCACCGTTGCCACTATCCTCTTGACAGCTGCTGCTGAGAGCTCCTCTCCTTTGGGCTGCTCGACCATCGTGACCCCCAGATACTTGAGCTGGAACGACATGCCCTCCAGTAGGGTCTCTCTCGTGTCCGTCCAGTTCTCCGGCAGCTCTGCAACATGAGACACACACCATTGACACTTCTGCTCACCACCATTACTAGCCGTTTGCACGGCAGGCTGCAAATCCCCCCGTCAGACATGTCACCACAGCTTGCAGGCTGGCAGAACGTGTCCTTATCATGGGTCTGTACACCCTCCTTTCACAATGGTAAGATTATGCTCTTGTATGGAGTATATTACACTTGCTACATTAAAGTGAGCTCAACTTAGGTGAGTAACAGGAAAAGCAAGGCCTTCAACCTGACCCTCACGGATCAACTGATTTGTTTACTAATAAACAAAACCTTAATACTAAGAATAGTTTTTGATTTAAGGGCCCTCAAGGCCAATTTACTCAGCAGCAAAACTGCACAATTTCATGTCTATGTTGTAGAGGAACAGAAACAAGCACTGGTGCCCTCCATGTTAGAGCTGTTTCCTGATTTAAAAAAAAAACCACTTCGGGCAAACTTTCAGTGGCGTTACCACCATGTGGTATATGCGGCTAGTCATAATAAAAGAAAAGGTTTGCTGTTCACCAACATTCAGATAGCAGACTCATGTTCTACCTATGAGTTCTTCTGTGCTTTTCAGTATCGTCACATTTTAACACTAATATAACGTAGCTGTGTGATCTTGTAAGACCAGCAGAAGAGGTTCGCAACTGTTGCTTCACTGCCTCAGATTGCAACAGTTTTCTTTTTGCATAAGACGGGATGTCCTCATCTGTGGCCTCACATTCAAATTGCATGAAATTAACAGTAGATTAAAAGCACAAAATATTCTGCTAATTCTGAGGGGGATGTGGGGAACCCACAAGGATGAATGCATAACTTTATATCATAAAATTATACATCCATTTTTTGCATCTCTTTATACTTCATCAGTAATCAAAGAAGAAGCAGCTGTAGTTTCTTTTTAATCATGCAATAAACATTTTTCCATTCATAAAGAAAAGGTGGTTTTGGCCTCACTGATACTAGTTTCAGTGTTTCTTTTAGTTTTATCTGATTCAGTGTGTGTCAGGGACAAAACCTGAGCAGTTCAGATTAGACACGACAACAAAAACAGCCGTTGAGTCATGCAAACGTCCCCAAGCCTCGAGAAACATGTGCATCCATGCCTCCATAAGCTGTCTGTGATGGCGCATGTGACCAACACGAGGAGGACTAAAGCTAAAGACAAGCTTTGTTAACTGAACTGTTTTTCATACTTTGTTTTGGTGAACTATAATGACCTCTAGTTAAAAAAACAAAAAACAAAATCTATGTGCTTCATAAGGTGCCACAAAGGCTTTACCCAGACGTCACTGCTGTCACCCCAACTACATGGAGTATTTCCATCAGTAAAAATGACTCCATCAGCAAATCTCCTGTTGTTTGGTACACGGGAGAAAAGGGAAACTTCAGACAATGAAACAATGGTGATAAAGTACCTTTCAAAGGAAAAGAGCTTTATCATGAAGCTGGAAGTGTGTAGAGGAAATGTGGAGCTGCAGTACTGACAGCCAAAGACTTTAGTTTGTTTAATTTGCATGAATCACACATTAGCAAAGCATAACGGCAGTTTTTTTAATTACTCTTCACTGCATCTGTTCTCTGCTTTCGCACTTCAAATCCGTTTCAATATCAGTAAATACACACAATTATACACACAATTAAGCACAGCCTCAGTTTCACAGTTATCCCGTTCTTTCCCATCATCAACCTTTATTCTGTTAAAAACACTGATTACAAAAACACCTACATTTAAGGGGAAAACAACATGAGCAGTGCTGTGTAGATCATACATCTCTTGCAGATTCAAGAGGAAAAACTAGTCGCTCTTTCCTGTTTGCCACATTTCATTTATAATTCTGCCAACTCCTGACAGTGAAGCTATTCATAAAAGACGGCTCAGGGCGAATTTGTTTTCGTCTTATTGTGCCATTATGAATAAAGCTTCTGCATCTGGTCAAGTAGTGCCAAATCCCCGACACCTATGTTCAACTTATGCCAGCACATCGCATTAGATACCCAACAAAGCAGAGCAAAACTGAGTAAATTAGAAACCAGCTGCATAAACAGCAGGAAAAAAGTTTCTGAGTGGAAGTTCACACAAGTAAACAACTGCTGTCACTGTTCAGCCATTCGCTCCAACAACAAACAAGCCGAGCTCTCCTTGAAGCTTGTAAAAGGTTTAGGGCTTGCCTCTGTGTGGTGTGATTGAGTGAGGGGCAGAGGGAATCCATTTCCCCCTTCAAAAGGTCCATCGGAAAACATTATCAACGACAGCACTAACCCAGGGTCTTCGACGTGATCGGCTGTCAGTGCCACAGTGTTTCTGTCCAAGATGTGCAAACAGGTGTAAGTGGGAAGAGTTTAGGCCTTTCTAAGGGCTTCAAATTAGGGCTGAACGATTATGGAAAATAATCTAATTGCGATTTTTTGCCCCAATATGCGATTATTTTTTAAGGTCTTTGTCTTCTGTATTATTAAACAAAGACAAGCAATACATCATATAGTATGGCCAATACTATATTACATTAATTTTAAACTGTTCTTTCCTGGAAGACAGACCTCTGTTATGATGACATGAGGTGATGCATGAATTGATGACTGACATTTTTATTTAACTTCTTCAATCACAACAGTATATTTGAACATACACAATAGCTTACAAACATCTGAGCATAAAGTGCTGGCAAGGAACCCTGGTGTAAACATTAAAATGAAAGTCAGTACAATGTGCAGATTGCAGAAATATACATAAACAAAATCAGTGGCTTTACCACACTCAGTTTTTCGACATCTGTGAACTACTAGACAGTCATTCAATTAAAAAATAATATTAAATAAATAAAACTAATAAATAAAAAATACACACATCTTACTGATCTCTGCAGTCAGTAACATTACACATAAAGTGCAAACATAATAGCAATTGTATAAACACACACACAAACACGCCTTTAAAATTTAAAGGCGTGAAATTGGACGGTCTAGTTCTGATTAGCGTCACCGCTGTCTCGGTGGAGTTTAATAAACTCGGCCGTCTGCTTCTTGCTATCTAAAATATAACCAGACACTGGTGTAAATTCTCGACTGTCTCATACTTCTGTTTAATAAGTTTTCTGTTTGACGTTTAGTCAGCTGTGTGAAAACCAAGGGGGAACCCACCCGGGGGATTAATAAAGTTTTATTTTATCTAATCTAATAACTTTAATCTCAGCCAAACCGATTTACTCACGAACAAACAAAACACTGAAAAAAGCCCAACAATAAAATTTTTAGGTTGTCTAAGTGACTTATATATTACGTTTAACCCGAGCAGCGAAACTCCGCGGTGATCTGAAAATGATGTGCCGGGAGTTGTGCCGTTCTCGGCCGCATCAGTAACCCTCGAGCTCCCGGCTAGCTGTCGAGCTGGTGGGTAGCAGACGCCTCTGAAAACGTCGAAGCACTTTTGCAAATATGGGATATCTTGATAAACCGAGCAGATATTTGATGTTTACACAACTACTTTCTCGCCTGAAAATATGTTAAAAGTTTATTTTGTGACCCAGAAAGATTAGTATGAGTAATTTTAAAACTTAGTAGCGGCCGCCATTGCTGGAAACTGGAGTTTGGCTGGGCCGCGCTATGAATTCTGGGATATGGTAGTAATTTGGACAGCCTTCGGCACGTCGCTGTGACGTAATCGGTCTACAAATGCGGCCTCAGGAGGATGCAGCCCATGAATTTGGACATGTCCAGAGTATAATCGCAGCCTTTGCGGTTAGAAAATTGCACTTGATCATGTCGCGATATTATCGCAAATGCGATATATCGTTCAGCCCTACTTCAAATGTAACGTTTGTTAACCTAACGTTTCTCCTACTGGTATTGGTCTTCTCTAAAAGGAATTTCACCCAGACTGAAAATAAAAATATACAATTCAGCCATTTTTTACACCAAGTTTAATTAAATGAAGAAAAGGGATTGGTGGTGTTAAATACAGTAACACAGACTGCTTGTCTACATGCAGACTAATCGTTACGTACACTGTCACGCTCGAAAGTCCCAAATGAGCAGCAAACATCTTATTAGACATGCAGCATTTAAAAGATTCTGGGCCACACCGATGCTGAAAATACCAGTATGGGATATAACACTGTTATAAACAATAACAAGATTTAAACTTTACGTCATACTTGCTTTAAACACTTCCATTCCATAAAACTGACACACCAAAAGCCGATAGGATGATGGTCGCCAAGAAGGCAGATAGCACTGTACAAAATATTGTGATTCCAATCATTTAGAATGTTTAATGTGAGGGGTTTCTTTGACCCCATTGATCAAAATAAATAAATAAAATCACACCAATCCATTAACACTGATACTGGTGTTTAAAGCAAGCTGCAGTCTAGTCCTGAGCAGTAGCTTATGCAACCCAAAGGTCCCTGCATCAGTGCTGATATAGGAAGTGAGGAAGTCAAAACAGGAAACAAAGTGATTGCAAAGAATTATTCAAAGTTTCTACAGAAGGTCATTTCCAAATTTCCCTCTGAGCTCCGGCGCTGATTTATCTTTGAAATGCCAGTAAAGACCAACCCACGCATGCACGACACCAGTGACATTAGTTTTGGCGCACGGCTCCCTTGGCAAGGGTGTCAGTGGCGAGCGTAAACTGCCAGTTAGGTCGAGACCAGCTGATGGGGCTTTGATCATAAAGCCCATTTCACAAGGGCAACCGCCCGTCCCTGCGTGCCTGAGCCTCCACCACAGGCTGTGGGTGCAGATGGCGACAAAGAAAAGCCCAGGCTGCGGGGGACTTGGCAGCCGCAGCGAGACACCGAGGGATGAAGCCAGCCGTGGACGGATACCATTAACTATGAAAATGCTGTGAGTTCTTCCCTTGTTGACCAGTGGCTCACTTTTACACCATGTTGGCTCGAGCCGAACTAAACAGAGAGTGAGACTGGGCTTTTTAAACCGAAAACACGTAGCTGTACAGGACAGGGGTTCAACTGATTTTATTAAAAAATAAAAATAAAAAAATCGTATTGATTTTGTTTTCATTATATCATGGAGCAAAAACGGTAACTGATATAAAAATGTAGTTAATGGCACAGCACGAAACAATGTTATGCCTTTTCTGAGGAACATTTTAACTAGTTCCCATTTTGTAAATGTAAATAAGTACTTAATTTAAAAACTGCTGAACAAATATAAAAGGAGACCATTGATGTGCAAAAAACTATTTCAGTTTTCCAAAGCTTTTTGAACACAGTTACTGTAAACAGCAATTTAAGACACCATATAATTTAGGGAACATAAACCATTTGGAAACAGCTGCTAGCCTATAATATTCCTTTGTTCTCCAGCCAAACCAACCCAGTGCGAGTGGTTATGGAGAATGGTTTTTAATGGTCTAAAAGCAGCTCCAACCAAACCGACACTTAAGTAATGGGCGAGTCTGACAGTGAACGCCCCACTCCAAGGTCGAGCTCTTTGAGCTCCTGAGTGGGGGGGGCAGATGAAGCTCTCCTGCTGAGCTGATCCTGCAGTTACATTAGTGCCTGGATAAGAAAAACACTCACTATAATAGAATCTGTGGTGGAGAATCACTAGCTGCTATTCATCACTGAAACCAAGTTACAAGGAGTCGCTCGAGATGTTTGCACACAAACGCAGCATCCATCTGTTCTCTCATGTTAATACAGTTTATTTCACTGTTAATCTGAGACGCTGTAATCTCATCTCATATCTGCTGTGCTTGTTTTTGGTTCGTTTTTCTTTTACTACCCACAGTAAGCTTTTTATACTGCATTATAAAGCCACTTTGCTGTGCTATATTCTGCTTTTATATAACTAAAGTGAATCATCGTTTAATATTTTGTTTAAATTTTACTTTTCATTGTGTTTTATTTAAGTTTTAAATTATTCCGCTCCATACTGTTTTATGTTTAACTTCCCCCCCCTCGCCTTTCCCTACCTCTCCTCGTCTTTTTCACTCCTTGCTTTGGCTCACCTTTCATTTCCTTACATTCCCTCTCCATTCCTTTTCTTTCTTTGCCTCACCTTACTTCTCCTTATCACTCTTCTTTTTCTTACCTCATCTCACCTTTTCTGTAATGGATAGAAACACAGGCTTAACCTGCACGGTCATAACATCTCTAACCTTGGATGCCTGCTGGTGTATGTAGAAGAGACAGCGAAGCTTCAGCTGAGAGACATTCAGTGTTTACACAAAAGTCACGCCGCTGACAGGTCTGCTCCAATGAATTTCAACAAACTGTCAGACATGATCAGTAAATGCTCCGAGTGATTCAAGGATGAGGAGAGATGCCAATCACAGAACACGCACAGGCTCTGAAAGGCGAGCCGCTGAGCCACGCGTGACCAGCAGTTCACCCTGACTGCAGGGACTCAGGAATCCCTTATCGAGGGAGGATCTGGGAAGGCAATCGTAAGACAAGACTGCACAGATAACAAGCCGAGACTTCAAGTTCAGCAGATGAGACAAATGAGAACGAAACAACAGCTTTCTTCAAAAGCTGGCACGATAGCGGTTCAAATGAGCAACTCTGGAACTGGAGCTATTTTTAGCCTGGTGCATACACCCAGAGTACTACTTCATATGCAATAATAATCCATTTTCATATTGGTCACATTTGCATTAGCACAACTAACACCCCCACCAGCAGCAGCCTCTGTGCAGCTGCGGTGCTGATTAGAGCAAACTTCAAAGGCTTCTCGGCCGGTCAGTGAGAGCTGCTCATGGGTGACACTGCCTGTAAATAAGCCTGAGAGAGCAGGTGATGGAGAGCTGCTGTTAGCTGAGAGGAGGGGGACAGGACAGGTAGAGCCTGTGCTTATCAGTGAGCACGATGGTCTAATTAAGCAATCTTCTTCAAAGGATGGAGCGGATAAATAAAGCAGGGTGCTACATTTTCGTGCCTTTCTGGGTCAGATGGTCATGTGCTGCAAACACAGCTGGTTCTGTCCAAAGGATATAAGTATAATTAGCTGCCAGTGTGTTTTCTTTATATGTAGCTCTCAGTCACAGAGGTCTAGAGACCAGCCAGTGATCGGGGAATACAAACTCTTCGATAGTAACCTGTGGCTGCAAGGTAAAAATGTGTATTGCCCAGCAAAATAGCGAGTTGATGCTGGAGGTTACTGGGAGTCACTAGGTAAAACTGGTCACGAAGACGTATACTGCACTGCTCTAAGAACCTCCTCCTTACAATGGCTTTGGTTGCAAGCAGGTTGCAGAGTTTGTAGCTTTCCTGGAAACTATGACTGACTGCAGCAAACTCACATCAACTACTCACTGAACTTGATGTGAAACTGAACAGTGTGACGCATACTGACAGCAGAGACCGTTTGCCTTCAAAGTAAAAGTTGCACCAGTAAGACACGACTTTTACTTTTACGGAGAACAGTCTCCATTTTCAGTATGCGTCTTTCGTGCAATCTGCCTGCAACCAAAGCAATAACGAAGCAGACTTTTAGAGCTTCTTTTCGACACATTTCACCCAGCAACCACTCACCAAGCAGTCTGTCTCCAGTGGCCTGTGGTTGTCTAGGCATGTGTGACGTTTACATCACGTACATTATCATACGTTTACATCATCTGCAGCGTTCACATTATAAGGAACAAAGACTGGGAAACTGAAATCTCAGCACAGGAATGGAAATCAGATTGTGACTTATAGTTACACTTTAACTCATTCATTAATTTCAATGTCCCTCCTCTGAAGTTAAATCATTACAATAGGCATAAACCAGACATATGCACCAAATGCATACCAAGGAACTCTTTGATTGATTGTCATAAAAACACAGCTCATTTTTCCCGATTTTCCTGCTGCACTGAAAGTTGAAACAAAGTTATCCTTGGAAATAAAACAGGTTTGACAGAGTCGCCCACACAGTTCATGTTGAATCCACACATTTCTTTACATGTTTACATTTTGATATGACAAAGGTTAAAGCAACAGTATCACAGACTCGTAATAACCCTTAATAAAGGAGCCTCTGACAATCAGTCACTGAGGCGTATGCAGCCCATAATCACACAGTTCACTCTGCCAATCAAATCCTGCTGCCATCCCCTCAGTCTCTTCCTGCCTCGGACAAGTTTCAACACTCCCAGCTGCAGAAGAAGAGGCGAACCAGGAAAAATGTACTGCTGCTTCATCGCTCAACTGCTGATGTGAGAAACCTCTAAAAAAAACACAACAGCTCACAGTAAACTGAGAAGAACATAATGTGTGTGATGTCTGGATCAAATGTTCCTGTAACCAACTGTGATAACAGGTCATTAAAGTGATGAGATTTCTGCACAAAGAGCATCTCTGACGCATTTCGCAATGTATGACAATGTCAGATTGTGTTCAGCTCACACTTCAAGCTCCTGAAATCTGTGGTTATTTCACTGAATTTCAGTTTTATAGCCAGTCTGCATATCAAAAACTGGAGCACAGAAAGAATTATTCATGACTGAGTCTTTGTCACGTCTTACAACCTTTTCCATCACCTCTGTTATTTTACTTTGTCTAATATCTAAAAGTTGAATAATCTTCCATTTATCCATCCATCCACCTTCTGCTGCTTATTCCCAGTCCGGATTGCAGCACTGGCAGTCTAAGCAGAGACGCCCACACATCTCTTTCCCAGAATGCACCATCCAGCTCTTCTGGTGAAACCCTGAGGCTTTCCCAATCTCACCAGTGTGGACATGCCCAAAACACCTCACCTACAAGGCACTCACGAGGCACCTGATGAGGAGAAGAATTGGCTCGACTCTCAGCCCCTCCTTAATGGTTTCACAGGAAGCTCATCTTTGCTGCTTGTCTCTGTAATGCTTATTCTTTTGGTCATTTCCCACAGCTCATGGCCATGAGGGGAAGGAAATCAGATCAACCAGGAACATTAATAGCATCACATTTACACTCAGCTCTCTCTTCAAAATAACTGGAGACGTTACACTAATCCTTCTGCCAGTTCCTGCTCCAGTCTCCTCTACCCGGGAACAAGAATCCCATTCCAGATAATCCTTGTCCAAATTCATTCATAAACATACAGCTTTTTCCCTCCATGTTTTACTCCAAGCAAACCAAAATGTGTCACTATTAACCATGAGAGGACGTCCGGTCCTCTTACTGTCTGGGGACAGCAGCAGCAAAAGTAAAAACAGGAAGAAGCCGCTCTGTTCTAAAGCCGCGAGCCCCCACTTACTTTTACACCTATTTGCTACATGTTGTGTACTGTGCACATATACTGCACTCATATCAGAGTAGACATATCCCAGAAAGCAAGAGATACGTGGCTAGAGCAAGGTGATTAGCTTAAACTTGCAGAGTGCACCTGGTAGTTGGGTCAGATGAAGGTTAAATCATGTGCAATCACTTGGCATCAAGGGTTTGGTCTCAGTCTGGTTGATCTGGTCCACGCCTGAGTGCAATTACTGTGTTCACACCTGCATAAACAAACCCACTGGGGAGGGAGATCCATTTAAACTGACAAAACACCGCAGGAGCGAAAACACAAAAAATAGGGTTAACCTATAACAACTGAACAACTGTTAGGAGTGCAATGCTGAATCACAATATCAACATACACACACTAACAGATACATCTATGGTATCCATCTCAAACTTCTACATCGCCTTGTTCCCGAGTTATCACATTCACAAACTTGGGTGTCCACACTCCCCACCCAACCGCTGCTTGCCCAACAATCATTATCCCATCAGGTTAAATTAGAACTCATAGTGTATTTATACACTATGTCTCCGCCTAAATTTTAAGATTAGGTCTGAAGGGTTAACCAAACATGCTATTAGTGAGATATGGCAGCAAGGCCCAGCTGCAGCTGTCCATCTCCTCTAGTGGTAAAAGGCAGAAAACATAACGTGATGGTCTTGGCTGCTACTTTAAGATTCGATCATTACCCAGAAGTTTTCATGAAGTTTTAATGAAGCTAAAACTACAGAGGGAGATGGGTCCTTTTGATGCAACAAGAGATTAGGAGAGGCAAGACGGCACAGAAGTCTTGGGAATTATAATCAAAGGGATTTGGTCGATGAGCCTGTGCAGAAGTGGTAAAGCAGTGGTGATGGTGCCGAGTCTTTTGGTCAAAGCCAACACAGAGGAAGGTCAGAAAGGATGAGTATCACTCTGCTCTTTCTGGTCATGCCTCTATTTTCAGATGGACAGAGGGTGACAAAGGACAGATGGAGGCATCGAGACATTTTAAGACAAATAAAGACTGAAGACGATGAAAGAGAAAAGGGAAGTGAAATATTTGTAAAATATTTTTAAAAGAAGTTAAAAATCTGCAAATGAAGGCAGCAGGCGCACGTAAGTGCCGCCTTTGTATGACAAATGTAATGGCCAATTAGGGAGATGCAACAGTTTAATCACTGTGGAAACAGCAGGACCACTCCGCTGCGCCGCGAGTGCAGACTAAATAATTCAGTTCATACGGTGGAGCTCCCAAAGAGGGAGAGAGGTGCAGCCATACAGGCACAAAAAACACAAATCACCACCAGAGCCATGCTGTCAACAGAGTCATTTTGTCACTGCGATCTATTCTGCTTCCAGCTGACATTAATAGTGTTTCTCTGCTTGAAAATGGATGAAAGCTCATCTCCAAATACAAGACATGATTGCACAAGCGCTGAGAACAAATAAAAGATAAATAACAGTAACAGTCTTTTCAGCCCGAGGGTCGCATGATTTGTGTTTGGCCCCGACAGCTTTATTAAGGAGGGCGGCTACAAAATTGGTCCCCCTCGCCTGCGACGTCAAATCAGCTGCTAAGAATGACGGTATTATTGTTCGGAAACATTTCAACTTACATCTGTAAACTCATCCAGTCTGGTTTCTTTTATCTAAAAAAAAAAAAAAAAAAAAAAAAAAAAAACACACAACACACAACAGAATTCAAGCCTTTACCATCAGCCTGTAACTTGGAACACACACACAGGTAATTTTCTTCTCCTAGATTACTGTGAGCTATTTTTCACACGAACTGCTCCAGATGACACAGCAAGGCCACTAAATTCTGCGATCCAAAGTGTCCACATTCCAGCTCAGGTCGCACACCCTCGAGGTGATGCTTGCAATGCCATTTAAAATAACTGTGTCGAATTTTTTACAGAACTTCACGCGGTAACTCAACAACAATGTGACCTGGCTTTGTGAGTCACGAGCGGTGGGCAAAGGATAGCAATGTTGCTGTTGCTATGGAACAACAGCATCGACTGTGTCTCTGAGGTCATCTTTGTTGTGGTTGTATTTATCTGAAATGAATACAGAGAATTTCCAAAGGGATAATAAACACTACTAACTCACTCTCTAACCAGGTAGCCTGTGATTCCACATCACCCCTACGCTTGTTTCCCTTCACTGGCTTCCAGTGAAATTTAGAAGGTGTTTTACAATTTTAATGGAAGTACATACAAATGGCTCCTGCTTACAGACTACTGTAGTCAGCCTCTCTGGCCCTGGGATCAATGGTTTTTCTTTAATCATTTCCTTTTGAATATGGGTCACACTAAATGCCTGAATGAAACTATATATAAGAATGTATGCCTGAATCTGTGTTTGTATCAACTCTAGGTTTTACAAAATGCTATACAGGTAAAGTTACTGTAACTTTGGAGTGACTGAGTCAGATCTCCTTCATCTTTGTGTGAAGGAGATCTGACTGATCACAATCAGTTCCACCGGTGGGAGTTAATGTTCCAACAGGATGTGGGAAAATCCTTTTAAATTCCCGTTATTGACATCATCCAACAAGTTGTTTGCCTGTGAGTAATCTGTTGTAGTGTCAAAATGCAACAGGTATTTATTCCCCCATGTTTGCTATGAATCATTATTTCAGATTGCAGAAAGTGGGGAAGGGCAACTAGCAGCCAGTGTGACAGAGTTTGGTTTGACACAAGCACAGATAAAGATGTCACCACCAAAGCAGAGTGCACGGGTCGAGCCTGCAGCACTGACAGTTTGCTCCTTTGTTAGGCTCAGAAAGGAGCTTCACAGCACTGAGAACTCTCTGCATGGTGCCGCGTGAGAGGAAAGGATCCCAGTGCACACGTCTGTAACCTCTGGACTCAAACTGTGAATGACTCATTGTTTTGGCTTGGCTGGACACACTCCGGCACACCTGCATATCTTCTCATGAGCAAAATGGGAAATTCAATCTTCTCTGCAGTTTCAACTGGTTTAAAAACACATTTTATTGTCATACAGAGGAATCTGCACAGGAAAAAATTAAAAAAATAAAAATCTGGCAACCCACAGGGTTTCAGTCTTGCTGTGGTTGGAGATGTGCGTCACCCTGGGATACTGGGAAAGGCTGCACTGCCTGGCTGCCTTTTTATATGGTCCTCCAGACAATCATGGTTTAACAGAGGTGCTGTTAAACACCACTGCTCTACAGACAGCGAGGGAAGTCAAAGCCAGCTGTCAACCTAAACAAACTGGCACAGATGTCTCCTGCAAAATGTCAGGGAGCATTTAAACCACCACGATTAACATGATACTGTACAACTAATTAAATAAAAAGGGCCAAACACAGCAGTTTAACAGTCAGATTCAATCTTCACAGCCCATTATTCACACGCATTATGAAAATTTATAAAAACATCACATGCAGACTTCACATGGACTGACTTTAAAAAACACACTACAGCCTGTCACCACGACGGGCCTCATTTACACAAAGTCATGTTTATAGTTTTAAGACCTGCAGGAATAATAAAAATACCCATTAATCAAAGCACATATACTGTGGTGTCCTCAATGAAAGCACACGGCCTCTAGTGACTTATTAAATAAATGCAAATACAGTGACATATTTTATTTGCCAAATATTTTATACCAAAAAAGAAAAATAACATCCAGTTTCTCATCTCCCAGATAAACTACAAATCCACAATTTCTGCAGTACACTTGTTCTGTTCTGCAGCTTCGGTGAGATCACTGCAGGCTCTGGTTTGAGTTAGAGTACATTCAACTGCAGGTCGTCTCTGGGGAACAAGCTGAATAAATGTCACAGAGCGCCACAGGAACAACCCAGGCCTCCAAGCCAGCCAACAGGAAAAAGAGATGGGAAGTGCAGGTACACGCTGATTGGCACGCCTTACTAAATTAGACAGGGGACTGTCCATGAGTGAATCAATCGCAGGTGGCATCATTTTTTATTTAAGTGGTGGGTGAACAGCACTATATTAACAGGTTGCACTTAAGACTACAGAGCAGATCCCACAATCCCATCTCTGATCCTTTGGGTCCTCCAGGTTGAGGTGTGGGTCCTCCAAGAATCGAGCTTAACCATCAAACTGTTCCTGAGCAGTTTGAGTCAAAGCTGCATCAGGAGACCACTGTCATTGGGGAGTAACGCTGCCATAAGACTGTGTCAGTTTACAATGTTAAAACTGTCTGAAACAAGAGCTGCATAATTGCCAGGACCAGCTTCCTCTGTAGCGCTTTGAATTATTCATCGTTTTACTTTCAGTAAAAAATTAAAAAATGCCTCACCATCTCATGCATTAATACCTGTGCTCCAATTACAAAATCTTAAACTTGTGAGAAAATAGTGTAACATGGATCCTTTGAGACCTCAAGTGACCCATATCTCTTGTGAGATGACTTTTTTTTTTTTTTTTTTTTTAAAGTCTCACAGCAACAAGATGTGTTCAAAAAAAGCCCAATTCCAGCGTTATTAGATTCCAATCAGGACTTTCTGGGCTAATTTAGAAACTGCTGACTGACGCAAGGAAAGATGCCTGAAGGTATAAGCAGAGACAAAAAGCCCAGAGCTTGTTGAGAAAGAAACATTCAACTTCTAAGTGTGCCCAAAATAAAAGAAAGTTCTACATCTAAGCCAATATGTTCTTTTCAGCCTTTTGATTCCAAGTGTAGAGTAAAATCATCACTCACAGAGCTGGGCATTATGGGAAAAGGCTGAGAGGGAGCATTGTTAAGAAAAGAAAGACTGAGTGTTAGTCAAAGGGAAAAACTGTGTTAGACCACATGGGACAATTATCATTGTCTGTCTCGGCTGCGTACAAAAACTGATACGCTACTATTGTCCCGTCTTCCTTTGAGCTCCAGCTTCAGTGGAAACTGTTTAAGAAATGACTGAAAACCCAGGTCAAAGACTCTATGTGACATCCACAAATAAAACCATTAAGCACAAATGACCACAGAGGCATAAACAGACCAGTTCACTAAGGGAGCAATCGATACGAAACGAGATCAAATGAACAGTCAGCGAGGATCCATTTAGCGGCTAAATGGATCCTCGCTAAATTTTAGCCCATCAGCATGTGACCTCGTCTGTCTGTCCCTGAGCTTCAAGATGCTTCTCTACTTTCATCCTCCAAACCTGTGGGTTAATCATAATAATCATAATCAATATCAGACGGTACACGTGTTGCATGAGCGTGCAGCCATCAGCGTTTAATTTTTAGGCCCGTCTGAAACAACGTTCAGTGTGAAGGGAAGGATTTGTAGAAAATAAGAGTCTTATAATTGATGCCTTAACATTGAGACACATGTCACTCAGTATTGGCCAAATCCACTCAATGAAGGAAAGTGAGGAGATGAGAGGAGAAATGAAAGGTCATGCCAGTCAGGGATTACAGCGGATGACCAGCTGAGGCCAGAATGTACTCTCAGCGGGAATCTGGGTTATGAAAGTGATCCTTAAAGCGCTCTGCGCAGAGTCACGGCTAACAGGAGCGGCTGCACTCCAACGCAGCTCAAATCACTCTCACTGAAAGCGATGCAGTCTCCACAAAATCGAGGGATGCACGGTGCACCTTGTAGTCTATGCAGATAAATATACCACCAAATCTCTAAATTATTAAAGACAGGTTTGCTCTTACATCAGGCATGATAAAAATCCTTGAAAAACTGGTGAGAAATTTGAAGGCAAACAGAGTGTGCCTGACCCCTACATACACTACACATACACTAGGCTAATGTTACTTGATTTTTCTTATACGAGTTCAGCCTCATATTTCAACCAGCAGGTCTTTAGAACAATTTTGTGGAGTGGATTCTTGGCTTCCTCATAAATGGAAGTTTTCTCCTCACAAGGATTCATTTTTATCTCATTTGTGCACAAATGAGCCCGAGCAGGTATGAAAACAGCCCTATGTTAAAATGGACTGATTCAAATAAACATATCTAAATTAAAAGATATAACCACTGCGTTTAGAAAATGCTCTCATACGCTAAAGATCATTAAAGGTGTGATACTGGAATGTGCAATCATTTATTCATAACTGAACTTTGAAGCAAACTGGAACTGTGTTTAAAAGGACGCCAGCATCTCAAGATTCAAAAACCATGATTACCTTATTTTTACTGTGCTTCTATCGAGTCTGTTTTGTCTTCCTTGGTGTTGTGGTTTGGACGCTTATCTGTAAAGAACAGAAACTCCACAGCCGACAGTTTCAGCAGTTGGTTAGATTGATTGCACTCTACTCCTTTGCATAGAGTTCCAGTTTCTTTTTTCTTGCTTAGGGCTCATAGCACCAAAACGCAGGCAGCTTTTTCCAGTAGCCCTCACTCAAAAGAACAGGTTGGATGTTTTATATCCAACAACAATGTGCTGTAATTGTTTTGAAAAATCTAGGTGTGGGATGGATGGCTCATCCACAGCAAAACAACAGAATAAGATAATCGAGTAAAGTCTGCCTAAAGTGCAGATCGATGTTTGTCTTGTTTAACACATCAGCATTTCACACCCGGGACCACAGATCTACAGCATGACCCTGAAATTTATGCAGTATGCAGGTCAACCCCTCTACTAGTGTACTCTCTGCACACGACTCCAGTGCGTTTGGGTGTTTCTTTGCAGATGTCTTTCAACTTCTGGCACCAGCACAGACACGCAGATCCAAGCAGGATTGAGGAATCCTGAGGCATTTTCAGCACAGCAACAGTTTTCTAAAAGGTTTAGATTTAATAAAAAGGTCAGAGATATAAACCAAACAGAACCTGCACCAACCCGAACCCACATGTGCCTTAAACTAAAGCAACAGTCAAACCAAAGCAAATGATAACTAATCTGAAAGACATGAGCCTCCCAGGAGAAACGAGACAGACATCTTGGGAGGAAACAAGTTCATACAGATGCAAAGCAGGTGAAGTAATTTCCTGTATAAGCCTTGGATTGTTAATCAGTAGAAAAATTCAGGTTCAGCAGCCAAAATGGACACGAGGCCAAGGGCCACAGGACAGCACAGTGACTCTAGATTTTGGACTGCTGGGTGGACAAAACAAGTCATTTAAAAACACGTTGGAAGAATGTAATTATTCGCTGCCCAGTGTTTCCTCCAGGACAGCTCTGACGGGTAAAGCCAAGAAAAGTTCAGGGCTGCAGTGTTGTGTGAAAATAGCTTCACATTCATAAATAATCCTCTTTCCAGTCCCACAGACTTCATATATAGAATGAGTTAATGGTAAAGAGGAAGCGTGAAATGTGAGGATTGTGCTGATGCTGAACAGGGATGGAGGGGGTGGGGAAAGGCAGGGTGTTTGATTCCTTCCTCCTGGCTGAACACTCAAAAGAGATCCATAAATCATTACAGATACACTCAGTCAAGTTACAGAAAGGAGGACTGTCTCTAGTGTAGGTGCACAGTAATGCTTGAGGACTTGTGTAGCTATTTAAGTATTACTGACACCATTGCTCGACAGATTAAACAGAAGGAGCTGTAACTGTGGACTGGAGCACTAACTGCTAACAAAGAGAAGGCTATCCAAATACACTTAATTGGTATTTTAGGCTCTCTTCTTGCCTCAAGTGGTGTTTATTAGGCACCAACACGGCCTACTAACAATGAACCAAAGCAACACTGACCATATGTCTAGACATATGGCTAAAGGAGATTACATGAACTATTTCTTTCCTCGAAGTCATGCTGTTTAGACCCAGACGTCCTTACTGGTGTCTCGGAATGACAGAGTAAACTGGAAGCACCCTGCACTGTTAAAAGCAGGTGTAAATGTGTTACATCCTATTATTTAAAATAGAACATGAAACAAAAGACAGAGTTAGTGACTCAAGACTTCATTTTCTAGCTTTTTTGCCATAAATAGACTTATGCTTTCATTAAAAGATGCACTTTGGAGAACTAACAGTGGTTAGTCCAAAATAACGCCACATAGAAAAAGTTCTACTTTTCTGATCACAAACTCAAAGCAGCCAGTTTCACCAACACTGAATACCATGTTTAAGTCCAATAATTCATTTTCATCTATTGCCCTGACAGCATCTATTTTTAATATCGTTCTCTGGGAGAAACAGTGACGAAGCATAGTTGTGCAGCCCTACCAGCACATGCTCACACATGACCAAACACAGAAGCAGCTTATAGATACAGATCACAGTAAATCAGTAAGGATTTTACACTCCATAAAGGAAGCCAGCAGGATGTGATCTCTATTACAGCCTGGCAGATACTTTTGGATGACTTTGCACCGGGTGACCAGGGCTGGAGCAGGGATGATGGTACTTTTACAGTTTATGGAAACAGCTCGCCGGGTTTGACTGATAACTTGGCACACCACCCTCTTACATAAACATGGGTGGTGTCTGAGGTCATGTCTTTACTCACCACACCCTATACAGACAATTATATATTGATCACTAAAATATGTTTAAAACTACTTTTGGACACTGATTAATGAGTCAGTATCTTGTATTGCATTTGCGGCAATAACTTGAAAATCTCTGACAGCATGTCGCAATTACACCAGTAAAGTCCAGACCTAAACCTGGCTACACTCACACAAGGGAAAAAACTGGTTAGAGACCCTGTTGCAACCAGGATTATTGTGACATGTGGAATAAACTTCTGATCACATTGCCTTTGAAATGGTTGTTTTAAAGAAAGGCATGTCAGGTGCTGTCTTCAATGCTATTTTGATGCATAAAGTTGGCAATAAATTGGCAACAAAACAGTCTCGTATCAGTCTGTGATTAAATGTGGTCAAGCAGACAATTGCATGCAATCTGCTTGCAATAACACAACGATTAACTAGCCTGTAACCATCTGCGTAAACAAAAAATTCATATTATTTTATAAATTCTGTATTCACAGTCCAGACAGAACCTCAGAGATCTGGAAAAATAAACAAATTCCTCCACAGTTACATGCAAACCTTCACTGATCCAACTCAGAGGGATTGCAGTCAGTTCAAGTCAGACCGCGCTTCTTTGGAGAAAGGCTGCCTCTCACCAGGAGAGATATGCAGTCAAAAGTTTCTAGGTTGCCCATTTGGTTGCCATAACTACTTGTAAGTGTAGAGAAAAACATTCAATGCAATCATCAGTCACAATGAAGTTGATGTGAGAGACTGATAAACTCCAACAGAAAGCAAATACTTCAAGTTGTTCCTGCTTTATGTGAATCTACAAGCAACTGAATCATGAGACGGGTGACATTAATACACGATAATAACAGTTTAACATGCAGTACTATCTGAAAAAGGTGTAGAAATACACATCATGATAACTTTGATCAACATCAACTTTGGTTTCCACATAAAGGTCTTAAATGAAACGTAGTCCACACTCTCACACACACAAGTCTGGTCAACTCAGACATTCGGTAATCTAGCAGTGTCAGTACCAATAACCTCAGAGGAGACAGCCTCTTGACCATGAGAAGAAAATGTTTTAGTCATATAGGTGGGGATTTCCTGTCTCACTCACACATGCACACAAACACGTTGCTTTCATGACCTAAAAAGAGGTCTAATGTTACATACCACTCTACCACCTACCAGAAAAAAAATCCAAACTATGTCGATGTAATGAGAGGGCAGCGCAGGAAAGCCAAGAAAGAAAGCATGCTCTTTAAAGATATGCAGGAAACGAATGCAAAAAGGAGAGCAAAGGGAACGAAGCAAGCACTGACGTCAGGCTATTCTAAAAGGCTGACGAACAGCAAGCATTCAAAGACACAGGAGCTTAATGAAAACAATAACAGCACCTGTTATGATCTACCACTGACAGTAGGAGAAGAGGAATTCAGTGTTGATGCATGCCAATGCTGTGAATAGGCTGCTCTGACAAGGCCAAGCCCACACACGGGAGGAACAAGACTGTAAAAAGGCAAAACTTTACCCTAATTGCATATACAGACTGAAATGTTGTGCCTTTAAGGCAATACAATCCAAGCCAGAGGGCACGAGGTTAAGTGAACCTTTAATTCTTACCCTGCATGAATCTCATGTTTAAAAGCAGGGTACACTTTAGAGAAGCTATCAACACCACAGGATGACAAGTTGCTTTTTACTCACAGCACCAAAACAGCCAAGTGTAAGATTATATTAACAGATTGGGAAAAAAGGGGGAAGGTGACGCATTGTTTGATCATACACAAAAACAGGAACCCCAAATAAATTAGTAATGTAGGTGAAAGAATCAAACAATATAAACAGCTGCTCTAAAAAGGCTGACTACACTGTGTGAGAAATGCCTTCAACTTAATACAAAGTTTAAAGTATACTTACTTATGTTCAGAGGTTTTTTAACCACACTAATGAGTAAAGATTTGCGTACTTGTTTCTAAAAATGTAACATATGCATTAGTAAGAACAAAGACCTGTGGTTTGAACTCTTACCTTCAAAATCTTAAGTTAGCAGTGTTATTATTTTGGTACATATTGTGTTTAGATTTTGAGTTTGGTGGATGTCTAATTTGGTTTCCAGTGTTTGTGTGGTTGAAAACAGCGCAGTAACAGCCCTCCATGACCGAGTCTCTTGTAGTGATTAAAGATCCAAATCAATGGTGCTGTTCAGATATTACCGATAGCTGTACAGTATATGGGGTACATCAACGTGACAGAAAGTGAGATCTTGAGACTTATCTGGATGCGGCTTCTGGTGTTTGTGTATCCAAGAACAGTGTACAGTTTGAACGCTCCGAAATGATTAATAACTTCAGGTCAGTGCTCAGATGTTAAAGAATTAGAAAGAAAGTGTTGTGGTAGGTAGGGCTGGGCGATATATCGAGTTTTTAAAACGTATCGATATATCTTTATACGAGATATAAGATGTGACAATATCCTTTATATCGATATAGTCTATGTTACGTTATAATTATAGTTGTGGAGCCGCAAGTTTGCCTCTTTTTCATCCACTTTTGTCTCTACGCAACGTTACTCCGCCTCGCCTCTCTCCTTCACTGAACACAACTCCCCCTCCTCCCCCATCGCTTCACCTGCAGGCAGCAACAAGATGGACACAGCAAATCTCTGTTAACGAGTTACTGCGCATCGCCCCGTGCGTGGGGCTGGACGGCGTCAATGTGTTAACGAGCTAACCGCGCTAACGCTATGCAGCCCGGAGGGGCTGCACAGCCTAAAATCCTTTCATTCTCTCAAAAGTTGACAGCGCGCCTTATGTATGAATTCTGGTTGTGCTTGATGGCCGCGAACCGCTTTTATGTGGAACACGGCGCTCAGCAATCTGTCAAAAATGTTGGAGTACGACTTTGGTCAGCTACGGAGCTGCACCGCTTGATAGATTGTCGGCGCATTACGGCTACTGAGGAGCCTCGCGGAGTGATACGTACTGTGCTTCAACGTAATATTACCGTATTGTGTGTGTATAAGGACCATAAATGGCACCTGTTAAGGGACGTGGTTATGAAGCGGATTTCAAACTCCAGGCTGTCAGTCACGCAGTAAAACTTGGGAATAGAGCTGCTGTGACATCTGTCTGTCTTTGTTACTATGTTCAGCGTCTTTTAGTTTACATTTTGACTGCACAATTGTGAGCTCTATGTTATGCACAAAAACAACATGGTGTTATGGAGCATTATTATTTAATGAATGCTCATAATTTATTTTTGAGTAATTTTTTATGTGCATCTGTGTTAATAAAAGTGCCTGTGTGACATCTGGGACACAGCTTTAACTAAGAACTCTCTTTTTGTTCTTACTTTATGGCTTAAAAAAATATCGAGATATATATCTTATATCGCCATCCAGCTAAAAAATATCGAGATATGAATTTTGGGTCATATCGCCCAGCCCTAGTGGTAGGTTTCAAAAATAATTTTACTGGATTCCAGATATAGGTTGTAGTCCTCCTCCTTGGCTGTTAGAAGCAATAAGCACTCCAGCGACTGTGTTCACAAACATTACTCTAATTGTTCGGTGTATGGGGCAGATTCAAGCAAACAAAAACAGAGATGTCTGTCACTTAACACAAACACACAAACTAGAAATTCTGCTAACATATTTTGAGTTTGTGAGTTTATTCCTTTTTGATTTAAATTATTTTTTTAATTCATTTAATTCATATTTTGTAGATTAATTAAGTATCATTTCACAGTACCCATTCATATTACATGCATCTGCTGATATTGTTGCATCCAGAGTTAGAGTATCTTCGTATGGACACTGGCTAATATATTAAGCCCACTTTATATCAATTATATTTTCTGTTTGTTTCATTATGTTTACAGTTGTGGGGTTTATTTACTGTCATGTTAGAACAGTAAAGCTGTAAAGCGAGGGGCTAGGTTAATGACCATCAGTGTGGTAGCAACATAGGAGAGTGCAGAGCTTGCTGAGAGTGGGTAATCACTCACAGAGACAAGAGTGATAAATAATGATTATATTTAAATATCAGTAATTACAGTATTTACTGTAATTATTTACTGTAAGTATTTACTGTCGTTCAGCACCACTGAACGACACAGGAAATCATTCCTGCCTGTGGCCATCTCCCTGTACAACGCATCCACTTAACACACTGTTTGCTGCTACAACTACACATGTTTCTTTTCCAAATATTTATTTATAAGTGACTTATGTATGTATGTATGTATGTATGTATGTATATATATGTATATATTGTACTATTCTTAGTTAGCGTATTGTCTGTCTTGTCTTAATGTTGGTTTAAAATGGAGCACTGTAACAAAAATAATTTCCCCCAGGGATCAATAAAGTATTCTGATTCTGATTCTGATTCTGATTTAATCCGAGATGCTTAGCTGGTGCCATAAACTCAGCTCCTGGTCCCACAGGAAAGACAGGATTATGCAGCATTATACTAAAAGCAAGGTACACTGATAGGTGCTCAAATATAATTATATCCAAAATTCATTTTAAGACAGAAGTGATCACGCCTAAAGGATGTGCCCAGTATCATGATGTAGGCAAAAAAAAGTCTTAGAACTTACTTAAGCTGCTGCCTATCCCACGTGGTGAGATGAGACTTGAAAGTTCACAATCCCTCCTAACAAGAACTAGCTAACTTCCCAGAATTCAATAAATGATGTAGCTTTCTTAAATACATGAACAAATCATACCGTAAATGCGATAATAGATAACAGAGCTAATGTCTCAACCTGTGGATCGACTCAGACTCCACCAGCTTAAAGAATAGTTTTTACCTGTAATGCTTCATTTGCTCAGTTTAGGGGCACCTGAACCAGCACTCCACCTGCTCCAGGTTCTGGTTAGAGAGACCTTGCAGCTCACAACAGATCTTCAAAGAAGAGCAAGGACTACTATCTCCAGCTGTCGTTCCAGACGGTGGAGCTGGAGTCTGTCGAACCACAGGCCAAGTCTCACAATAGTGAGTAGTTTACTGATGCGGACCAGAATTTTAGCATATATATGCAAGATGTAGCTGTACATCCAGCATTTTGTGTATTTTTCACCACAGTGAAAGTAATCAATGATTTCTAGCAAATTTCTTGGTTTCAGGATTACTTTATTCTGTCATGTCTACAAATATAATGCATTTAAAATGCATTTCATGGTGTGATCATTTGATTATCATTTCTACACCTCTGAAAGACCGTTACAATCTTAAAGCATTAAAAAAGGCTCCTCAGGAGTTCTGCCAACTTTTCTCATTTTTAAAAACATCCAGATAAAACTCAAAACCTCTGAAAAAGACTTAGAGGTGTGACCTCTGCCACAGATTCCACATGGAGGGGAAACTCCATTATCAGCTGAGCTGATCGATTACTCATGGAGGGGTCTGCGTAGCTGCTGCCCGATCGCATGTGGAAGGACCCTGCTGATTGTGCATCACTCCCAAAACAAAGCATCGATTGGTCTGGCACGTGTAAGCACGGTCAAGCCAACAGCTCCATTGTCTGTGAAACAAAATTTAAAAAAAGCCAGAGAGGCATGGGGAGCAGGGGGTAACCCCCCACTCTTTGTGCAAGGCAGCTGAGCATGCATGCAACGATTGAAGAGCATCGTCATCATAGTGCATCCTAAAGACACCTCCATGGTGTTTGAAGAATCCCCCCTTTAACACAGCCTCCTCATTTTTGTGTTTCCCAGTGTGCATCGCCTAGCAACAGAGTGAGTTGTAGGGCTTGTAAAGGCTTGCCAGGAAGGAGACCGCTCATCTCTCCGTGCCTGCTCCTGCCTCCTTAAAGTCCAGATTACAGTGTTTTAGCTCCCACCGATCCTCTCCTGCACGTTTCCGAACGCGTCTGAGCGACGTGGCAGGAAAAACAGCAGCACTCCTCAAACTTCTGACACGTTTTGTTTGCGCCCCTGTTCCAAAATAAACTCAGCGGAGTGGGCAGGGAGCCGGCGTGGAGGCTGAACTTGTTATTCCGAGCTGCGGGGCGCTGCTGTCAGTTTCAGTGTCAAGTTAGTTCAATCCCCTCACTAAACGTTTCCTGATGTGAAACTATTCGGGTTGCTAGGTGTTCACGCCACTACGACAACTGTAGCTAGGTAACGCTCGGAGACCACCGGTTTTACAGTTAGCTACTTGTGGAGGCTAGCTCTTCTTAGCCAAGTTAGCTTTGGTGTAGCCAAATTAGCACCAGCTACTGGATAACACATGAGTGCAATGAGACGGCGAATACTTACTTTTATGTCTGCCCGCACCCCAGGACTGTTTGGCGATGCTGGGGCTCCGTATAATTGCCCTTCCGGCGGATTTCAAAGCGTCCATATCGTAATCCAAAAGTGGGGCAAAGAGCCCGACGAGCGCCTGTGTGTGCGTGTCGAAACACTCCGCTCGGTTTAAAACAAACCTCTGTCGTTCAAACTTTGTTTCAGCTGTTCTTCTCTCCCCTCCTTCGTACGACTAGCTCTCAGCCGACGGTAAATTACCATGTTCGTCCCCCTGGGCGGTGTTAGTATGTAAATTAACCGGATAAGGTGCGTGACGCCCGCTTGTGGAGTCACGCGAGTGGGTGAGGTAGTAACAGCAGCCGCGGCGGCGCTGGCAGCCCGGACGGGCGGTGCTAGTGTTATTCCTGTTAATAACGCCCTCTAAGACCCGGCCTACAGTTTCTACTGTCCCCCCGCGTCTTCTGCGACGACTGACGTGATCCTCCGATCGCCGGCTGCTCATAAGGGGGTTCAAAAATATGGTTAGGGGGCCAGAAGCGGCCGTCAAAGGCACCCAACCCGGCCCACAGGTCCTCTTTAGAAAATGTGCAACTTACAAAGCAAGAGGTCAAAAAATTTGAACTGTATTTTTGTTTGTTTTTATAGCCTTCATTCGGACATACCGTAAGAAGACAAATGGCATATCTGCCTGGCGTACTATTAAGGAAGTAAAAACAAACCATTAAACTGTCAAATTTTATAGCCAGTTGACCTGGAATGTCTAGCTGCGTGTCTCAGGCAAAATAGTATAATTTTACTATTTGTGTATTCAGTACGGGTGGTGTTTAGAACTGCAGTGTACATGTTGCCAAATGCAGTGGTCTGATTGGTCACATTTGTTTATTTGGATTGGAAAAATCGCTTCTTATTGTTATTAGTTTATTGTTAAGATCATAAAATCATATATTAATATTCAAATATTTGCATGAATTTTAAGTGTCCAGTGTGTAAAGGCCTTTACAGTGAGTCCACAGTAAAAAATAGAAAATCTTTGATAAATAAACACAAAATGTAAGTTTTATAATCGCAGATAATGAGCTCCCAGTACCTTCCTTTTGTTTTTGCATTCTTCTTCTTAAAGATCAAGCCCAAAAAGTCATGCTGATGGGGTTTACTACAGCAGAATATGTGACACATTACAGGAAAAGCCAAATGAAGACACATACGTGCACACACAAACAGCCAAACAATGACACAAATTGAGATAGATAGATAGATAGATAGATAGATAGATAGATAGATAGATAGATAGATAGATAGATATGGTGTCACTTCACGGTCATTTTACACTCCACACTCCTTTGCAGAAAAGTTTTAATGGCGGTGGGGCATGCTGGAAAATATCTCACTCATACTTCCTGACCTTGCTCCCTGTCATTTGTGCAAAATGCTCACAAACCCGGGTGACTTCCACTACGCAGCAATTTATTAGGTTTTTTTTGGCAAGTGGCTTACAGAGTAATTAGCTGGGGAAGTGGTATTTTAAATTATCTTTAGCAAGCAAAACAAAAAAAAACCTGTTGCTGAAAAGAGGAAGGAGAGAAACGAGAAGGACGAGTGCACCCCTGGGACTTTGGACTTGAGCTATGACTCTGTGAGCGTGAGGCCTGAAAGATGAAGCTCTGATGGGTGAGTCATCTGTGTTTTTGTAAAGGACTGAAACATTGTTAACACATCAAGTTAAAAATATATACTCATACTTTAAGGTGTGTCTGTGTGATGTGTCTAGATGTATCTGGAATGAGGAATTCTGTGACTGAGTGACAGGGAGTGCAGAATTATTAGGCAAGTTGTATTTTTGAGGAATAATGTTATTATTGAACAACAACCATGTTCTCAATGAACCCAAAAAACTTATTAATATCAAAGCTGAATGTTTTTGGAAGTAGTTTTTAGTTTGTTTTTAGTTTTAGTTATTTTAGGGGGATATCTGTGTGTGCAGGTGACTATTACTGTGCATAATTATTAGGCAACTTAACAAAAAACAAATATATACCCATTTCAATTATTTATTTTTACCAGTGAAACCAGTATAACATCTCCACATTCACAAATATACATTTCTGACATTCAAAACAAAACAAAAACAAATCAGCGACCAATATAGCCACCTTTCTTTGCAAGGACACTCAAAAGCCTGCCATCCATGGATTCTGTCAGTGTTTTGATCTGTTCACCATCAACATTGCGTGCAGCAGCAACCACAGCCTCCCAGACACTGTTCAGAGAGGTGTACTGTTTTCCCTCCTTGTAAATCTCACATTTGATGATGGACCACAGGTTCTCAATGGGGTTCAGATCAGGTGAACAAGGAGGCCATGTCATTAGTTTTTCTTCTTTTATACCCTTTCTTGCCAGCCACGCTGTGGAGTACTTGGACGCGTGTGATGGAGCATTGTCCTGCATGAAAATCATGTTTTTCTTGAAGGATGCAGACTTCTTCCTGTACCACTGCTTGAAGAAGGTGTCTTCCAGAAACTGGCAGTAGGACTGGGAGTTGAGCTTGACTCCATCCTCAACCCGAAAAGGCCCCACAAGCTCATCTTTGATGATACCAGCCCAAACCAGTACTCCACCTCCACCTTGCTGGCGTCTGAGTCGGACCGGAGCTCTCTGCCCTTTACCAATCCAGCCACGGGCCCATCCATCTGGCCCATCAAGACTCACTCTCATTTCATCAGTCCATAAAACCTTAGAAAAACCAGTCTTGAGATATTTCTTGGCCCAGTCTTGACGTTTCAGCTTGTGTGTTTTGTTCAGTGGTGGTCGTCTTTCAGCCTTTCTTACCTTGGCCATGTCTCTGAGTATTGCACACCTTGTGCTTTTGGGCACTCCAGTGATGTTGCAGCTCTGAAATATGGCCAAACTGGTGGCAAGTGGCATCTTGGCAGCTGCACGCTTGACTTTTCTCAGTTCATGGGCAGTTATTTTGCGCCTTGGTTTTTCCACACGCTTCTTGCGACCCTGTTGACTATTTTGAATGAAGCGGATCTGAACAGTCAGCCAGCCAAATTTGCCCGGTGACTTTTCCATCTTTGGTTGGCATTGATATGGCTGTGAGGATTGTAACCGATGTACAGTTTCTTGTAAACCTATTAAGTTCAATTCAATTTTATTTATATAGCGCCAAATCACAACAACAGTCACCTCAAGGCACTTTATATTGTACAGTAGATTGTACAATAATATATACTGTAGTTTAATCCAAACATGATACAAATAAGTTTTTCATCCAGGTTACCAAACCCTGGATGAAAAGCAAAAATGGTTTTTTTGTTACATAAATGAGTAAGTTATAATCTTATATATCACCACTGTGATTTTTTTTTTTTTTGCACTAATCTCGCTAAAGTTGTTAAAGCAGGACCCAGTAGTATTCCCTGAGGAACTCCTTTCTTTAAAACAATTTCTTACAATGTTATAATCTAAAAGTAAACAAAGTGTTCTCAAAAAGTGAGCGCGCTCCTCCATCCAGCACAAGTCTAAACTGCAATGCTTTATTGTTGTGAGGGATAAATCTGTGCCTGTTTTTCATTTTGCAGTCATGCCAACACTTTTAATTCCTGTTTTGCACAGAAAGCCCAGTCATGAACTTTTGCAGCACACCACTGACATCCATCAGCCACATGCAACACAAAATGCCCATCTCAGCTTGTATTTTGGGCTAAACTGGTTTTCACTAGAGGTGGTTATTAAAGTTTAAACACAAGATTTTACTGCGGCTAATTTAATGTAACCTTTGACCCCATATCCTGCACTACAGGGAACTGTTGCAGTATGGAGGAAGTACGTGGGGGGGGGGGGGTTTCTCCTCAAAAAGGACATTTTGCATCAGTGAATCTTTGCTTAGATTAGAAAGCCATCTTTCCACTGCGGATCTGATAATAATTCTGTCTCTACAGAAAATTTTGGTGTCTCAAGTTATTTAACACAATTTTCTTTTATTTCTTAGCATGAAAACTGATTTTCTCATGCAAGTGACAGAAAGTTTTGAAGCTGGAGTTCTTAAAGCTGTGGATGAACCAGTAGTGTTCCCTGAAGTACTCCTTTAAAATCATGTGAACACGTTCGTTTTAGTACTTTAGTACTTCATATTCCAGCTCAGTTTCAGAAAGAAATTCTTCACATTTCTTCTAAAAGTCAGATCAACCACTACTTATCTCTAAATCAGAGCTGTTAAACACATTTTACATCATAACTTACACACTGCCCAGTTTGATCTCAAGTGGCTCAGATGGGTAAAATAACCAATAACCTTGTGGTTATAAGCTAATAACCTATAACCACTTCCAACATGTTCCACTTTCTGTCAGGGTAAGGAAGTTTAACTATATGTGTCCATATTTAATGTCTGAGATTCTTAAAAAGAAGAAGTGCAAGTTCAATAATACGCCCATGTTTTTAAATAAAGAAATGCCACTAACATAAATCAAAGAAAATCAAATTTCCACACAAAATAGTGAAAAGCAGGAAGTGTTCGTCATGTTTTGGTTTATCTCTTTCTTACTTTGGTGTAGTGTGCCAGGCCACAAATTGTGTCTTTGTCAGTAAGAAAGGCAAAACAAAAGGACAAAATTTATGTCCTTCTTTGTGATCTTTTCACATTTTTCGAGAAATCTCTTGGGTCGAATTGGACCCTTTGTTGGGCCAGTTCTGGACCCCCCAGGCCACATGTTTAACCAATAGTTAATAGTTAAAGGTATGTTCTGGGAATTTTCAAGGACAGAAAGAGGCGGTTATAAAGAGTATCATAAAGTAGTCTCATAGTGTGTGTTTCACTAAATTAAACTGATAAATCTGAAAACTTTCCACAAAATATAAATCAAGTCAGTTCATTTGTATAGCACCAAATCACAACAACAGTTGCCTCAAGGTGCTTTATATTGTAGAGACCATACATTAATACAGAAAAACACAGAAACCCCAACAATCAGATGACGTGATCAAGTGCTTTGGTAACAGTGGGAAGGAAAACTCCCTTTTAACAGGAAGAAACCTCCACAGAACCAGGCTCAGACAAAATTCAAAAAAATATACTTTTTGGTATAAACCTGTAACTGGCAGTGATGCTCAAGAGTGCATTTAACAAACCTCTATGACCTCTGACCCTTTTATTGTTCTTCTTTGGTTTTCTCCAAAGTTAGCTCCATGGATAAGACTTCTGCGAAGATCCAGCAACAATTCTGGCATTTGAAATTTAAAATTCACCCTTTGTGACCCTTGGTTTTATTACACTGGTCAACATCTTTTCAGAAGCTGCCTGCTTTGTATATAAAATAGGCGATTTCATATGTACTTTTTCCTGCTACCAGGAAGGTCAAATCCAAGGCCAAACAGAAGAAGTCAAAAGTCAAACAGATAATTGCATTTAGAATTCATACAAGACCAATGTCAACACAACAGAGTGGCCATGTGAAGATTAGTACAGGTAATGGCAATTTCGGCCATTGCTGCAAAAACTCAGAGGTGTGTTTTAGTCATTTCTGGTGTCATTTAAGAAATGATCCAGGAGCATGCCATCAAAACTAAACCAAACCACAAACTTTAAGCATTATTTGTCTTTTTCATTGACTCAAAAAAGTACCTTCAGATGCATTATGACTGTAGACTGGTGTAATCTTTCCTTGTGATGAAAAAACCCAATTTGAACACTTTCTGTGAGAAAGTGAAACCAAAAAGTGGAATCTTTTTCTAACCTCAATCATTTTTGAGGCCCAGATAAAATACAGTGCAGAGCATCTCTAGCAAACATGCTGATTGACATTAGGAATGTTGTCTCATATTGGTTCCTGTAGTCGCAGAGCTACATTTCTCTGGTGAGTTTCACTGAGCTTACATCACCGCCCTGTGTGTGAATCACTCGAGGGTTTGGCTCGCAAAAAAATCCAGCAGTACCAGATTTCATGGGAGATGACAGTTTAACTGGCCACAGCGTCCTCAGGTGCAATCTAAAGCTCAGTTTTAAGTTACAACACAGCATAAAAAATAGTTTCTAGAGAGACTGATCACTGCTTTAAGTCCCTCTGTGCTCAGGCAGGTGAATTCCTTTTAAATCACTGTTTCTTTGTTAGCAGATACAACTGTGCCTCCATGCAATGGGACAAAGAGTGACTGTAAACTGAAGCATGCAGCACGAAGCCTGGCTTTTAAGGAAGCAGCAGTACTAGTTGGAGAAGAAAGATCAGAGAGTTTCTGCCAGAGGAGAGAGAAGACGCATGTTTTGGTTCTTCACTCTGAAGGTGAGTATAAGAGCCAAAACACACACAGTTTAATTATACATGAGGACAAACACAAGTAAGCAACCCTCAGAGCAAGCATGGGAGTGTTTCTGCTGCAAGCTCACCAAAGCTTCAGTGATCGTCTGCAAAAATAATCTTTTTCTAATCCTTTAGGGTGAAAGTGTTTTCAATCAAGAAAAAAAATGTCAAACCGAGTAACTCAAGAGAAGCTTTATCTGCATTTTATCTTATTTATGCCTCCTTCCCTTCAAACGGGAGGATTAACTGTAGATTTCAGATGCTTAATGGCACTGTGGGCAATTTCTAATGATCATAATTTGCCAGTTCCACGTTTGACCCTGTTAAACAGGAAGTGGAAGAGCATGGAGCAGATGGGTTTAAAAACAGATTTATTACCAATCTAAGCACAGTTAGTCTCAATGCACGGGTTGATCAAACATATCTCAGGAAGCTTGGCACGTGACACTTCCTGAGAGGGCGTCTGTTTGAAATTAGGGGTGCTTGACATTGACAGCGGGAATCTTAACCCCCACAAACCTCAGGAAGTGTCATTCCTGATCTGAATGAACTTCCAGGGCCAAAGGTCAGGAAAGCAAAGGCATCCCTCACGTGTCCATATTTAGGTAGAGAAACGACTCATCCAGTCCTGCAAGAAATGATCATTTTAATGACCAGCTTTTCCCTCTTTTTGTGGCCAAAGAATGTCCATCTCAAATTATTACCATAAATAAGCATAAATAATAATAACCAACTCTTTTATCAGAATAAAATGTGATTTATGGTCTTAAAAAGAGGGGAATATAATGATTATTTGCAGAGTGAATGAGCAGAACTCGTGTGGAGAGAAGTGATCACTGATCAGACTGACACTGCCTTCTAGTGGTAAAAGGGAGATGGTGCATTTGGGCAAACTCCAAAATAACAAAGGAGCCACAGCAAGTTTTTACACTGATCTCTCAGCCTTCCGTTTTCTGTTTATTAAATCAAACGCTGCCGTGTTGGTTTGAGATCATGTAACTGAAGAATTTGCCGTTCCTTTCCTTTGAGAAACTCGGGTTGCTTTGGCTCATCACCCGTTCACACTGGCAGACATACATGTGCATGAGCAGCTTTTCTCCTTTTTCATATAACTCTGGTACAAGTTCATCTTTGTTTCATCCCTCCAAATGTTCTTGTTCTGAACTGTTTAGGATTTTCTTTTCCTGGCAAAGTTTAATCTGTTCTTCGTGTTTGTCAGTGTAACCAGTGGTTTGCACTTTTGTTTTTTCCCCCCATTCATGAAGGTATCTTTTGACTGTCCACTTTGACAATGATGCAACTACAACATGTTTGTCTTTACCAAGGAAAGAATTCTGTGATCACGCACTTTAGTTTTCTTCTTCTTTCTTTCGTCTTCCCATATGGAAAAGAAAAAGTAAAAACTTACATGATTTACTCATGAAAGTGGCCACTTTCTCATTACTTTCATATATTCTTTTAGTAAGTATCCAAAACATACAAGTTTCATTATATAATTTTTCAAGGTATCTTATATCTGTTTTCACTCTTGTATGCTTTTCATACAAGTTTCGCACAAGACAGATACAAACTTTATAAGATTTATATATATATCTTTTCCATATGGGTTATCTGAGTTGGTCAGTGCATTCAGACTCTTAAATTGGTCCTTTCTGTAGTTCTTCCTCTCATGTTGGCCTCTCTCACTTGCGCTGATCTCTTTGGATGTCATAGTGAGAATTCAAGTGACCTGGAATCGACTCCCGATCATTTTATCTGCTTAATTTGTCATGAAATGACAAAACTGAACTCCCCTCTCTGTCAGACCCCCGTCAGTCTAATGCCTGATCCTCTGAAAAATGGGGGACTGTATATAATGTCTGTGATTCCTGAACAGTTTATGCAAAACTTTAATTAAACCCCTTAAAGCTGAAGTTTGCACTTAAATCACATCTTGATTGTTTGGTTTAAAATCCACTGTGGTGATGTAACAGAGGCAAAACTACAAAAAAAAAAAAAAAAGCTCCAAATATTTTTTGTGCAGATTGCTGTGAGTTCGACTAAGAGGGTGAAAGTGTACACCTTTAAAAAGCTGCATGGACCCTCAGAGAGATTTTATTTATTTTTTTTTTTTAAACAAATACGCAAACTGATGAAACTGAGGCAAAGTGCGCCTGAAGAGCACACAGCAGCTTCGAGGTTTAATATTTTAAACATCGAGAGATCGAGCCGAGGGAAACTGACATCAAAGCTGTCAGGTTGGTTTTACCTCTGCAAACACGTTAAATTAACAACACCAAGAAGAGAGAAGTCAGTTTGCAAGAAAAAAAAAGTTTATTTCTTGTAAACCTCACAGAGCGAGAGCGCAGCCAAGGTCAGACCTGGAGGAGGGGTAGAGAGGGAGGGTGGGGGGCAACCGAACTGTGACTTTGGGCAAAGAAAACAAAAACAAAATCTATTCTTTCCACATTCAGCTGAACAAACAACCAACTAAAATGTAAATTTGTCACAACATTTTCCAAGAAGCCAATGACAGCAATCTGAGCGAGTGAGAAAAGAAAGAAAAAACAAGCGTCTCCATACACAGTAAGGTGAAAACCACACGCACAACAATGACGGTGAAACCACATCAGACTCGAGAACTTCCTTCTCTCCCTGCGGGAAAACTGCGAGAAGAGTAGAAACAGGAGGAAAAGAAAAAGCAGCCACTCGCCAGATGCTGCAAATACGGTGACATTCACGAACTTCTAGTCCCTTACTGTCAACTATACACCTTCCTCTACTACACCACAGGTCACCACTGCCCATAGACTCCTTAACAGAAACCGCTGTTAAAGTGTTAGCCAATGCATTCACAGTACATTCTTCAACACAGGAATTCCAGTCTTGGCACACAAACCAAAGTGGAAGTTAATTAAATTAACTCAACTCCTTTTTTTACATTTTTTTTTTTTTTTTACATTGCACAGTCCATCTTTACAGTTTTCCCTTTCAAACAGCAACGTGTGCTTTCCACAGTGAGAAAAGAAAAGAGGGGGGCAGCAGCTAAACCAAAGCATTTGGGGGTTCGTCTGTCAGAGTGACTCGAATATGTTGCTGTCAAACATATCTGATTGATTTTATTACAAGGCTGCCGTCCAGAGAGCACAACGATCAACAAATCTGTGTTTTTAGTCCCACTAAACTGATCTCTTCCAGCTTAGCCAGATGCTTCAACGCATTCGGAAGGTTCGGGCAGCATCTCATTAAACTCATGTCCTCAAGGCACTGTGATCATGAATCGTGATGCAGGATTATGCAGAGCAGTGGAAAGCAGACTTGTTTCTGCAACTGGGTGTGGGAATGAAGAGGGAAAACCAAACTGCTGTCACTTTTTACCCCCTTTCAAACAAAAAACAAAGAACAAATCCAGTTTAGACAGCTTAAAAACTGTTTACCGCCAGCACATCCCCAACGCAGCTTAGAGCAGGGTCAATTTGGTGTCCAAATTGTTTTTTCTTTTTAAATAAAAGAGGTCGAGTTGGTGTCATGAGTGCATTACATTCCTCTGATGCTATCTCGGGAGAACAGCTGTTAAAATTAATTTGGATTACAAGTCAGGCTGTAGAATCAAGGAGGGCTCCGTTTTCCAGTTTGTGGAGGGAATGATAAACCCAAAAAGAAAAGAAAAATACAGCAACTGCTCCCCGGAGGTGAGGAGTGAGAGCGATCCTCGATTCTGTGAGGTTTCACTAGACACTTAAAAGAAAAACTGGGGCTTCCTAGCTGATGTGGGATTTTCAAGTTTGTTTGTTTTTTAAGTTTTCTTTTGTTTTAACTACAACAAATACAGTCACACAATACAACATCCTTCTGACCTGGCAAGGAGAGAACCAAACCAAAAAAAACCCAAACAAAAACAAACAAAAAAACCCTCAGGTTCTCAGCCACGAGGTTGCGGGCCTGCAGGAGCAGTAAAAAGGACAGGAAGATGGATGGCGAGGTGGAGGGGGGGGGGTTCACTTTTTGAGAGGCTGGTAAACGGAGGCGTTGGGGTCCAGGCTGGAGGGATTGGTGTCCATAAACTTTGAGGAGTAGTGGGGGGCCACGGGGGTCATGCTGCTGGTGTCGGCTGTGTAGGAGATGCTGGGCATGACGGCCATCACTTCTGCTATCTTCTGCTTCAGGTCTTTGATCTCCTGGTCCTTCTGCAGGATCTGACCTGAAAACAGATTTTAACAAGTCAGCCTGAGACATTTAAAACAAAAACAAAAAAGAACAACTCTGAGGACTGTGAACTTTTGTGAACCTTGTGCGATCTCCAGCTGCCTCTTGGCGTCCCCGAGTGCAGAGAAGAGGTCCAGTTTGATCCTGGTCTCTGCACTCAGGCTGTTCTCCAGGTGCTGGGTCTTGTCCTGCATGGCTGACAGCGCTGACATCAGCACCTCTGTGTCTTTTTCGTTTTCTTTATATTTATGAAGCTCCTAAAAGATGGACAGGGAAACAGTGGGGGTCAGGAGGGGAGTGTGTTTGCAGAAAGGGTCAGCAGTTTGGAGGTTTTTCACACCTGATATTCCAGCAGCTTTTTTTGTGGGACAACTGAAAAGATCCAACAAGTCACTTTGTTATGTTAATTCCAACACAGCTCAATGGATGTTTGCGAGGAGGCACACTTAGGCTACGTCCACACTAGCCCGGGTAGATTTGAAAACTGTTTTCGTCTGAAAATGCTCCACGTTTTCACACAGTTGCGCGTCCACATTGAAACGGGTGAAAATGCTTACGTTCCAGTACTGCGCATGCGTGAAACACAAGAAGATTCGACCTGCCTCATTTCTGTCTGCCGTTTATTTACTTTCCGGCTCTTTGAAACGTCGTGGCAAAATGTTGAGGAAAAGCACCGAGTTTTTTTAAATGGACTAATAATGAGGTGGAGTTGTTGCTGCGAGTAACACAAAAGTACAAAGTTGCAAAAGCGAGACAGAGTTGAAGAATTTGAAGAAAAGCTATCTGAAGCATGTACAGACTGATATTAGTCTTTAATAGGGCTGTCAAAATTGAGAGCAAACAAAACAACTGCTGTATAATGCCCTCCGCTATCTTAGTTTCATTGGTCACATGGCTGCATCATATGACTAACATGCGTCATCGTTTTAGAAAGTCTGCGTTTTCACTGTCCACACTGCAATGTGAAAGCACCGTTTTCAAATGCATGCGTTTTCAGGAGCGCTTTGAAAACGCTGCGTTTTCCATCAGCGAAAACACAGTCTCAGTGTGGATGGGAGGCCAAAACGATAACGCATATATGTGGACTTTATTATAACTTTATTATAGATTTAACAGACCAGGCTAGTATTTCTGCTGCAGTCTTTTATCACCCTGACACTCAGAAACATCTAAAACTTTATAATTTCATCCTGCACAAAATCTCTTGATGCATTCTCAATCATCCAGTAAAGTAAATCTCCAAAAGTTGATTCTGTTCATCTGGACGTAGCGTTTTGTGGGAGAAACGTTTAGTCACTCATCTAAGTGACGTCTTCAGTCTAGGCTGACTGCAGTTTTCCCCAACCTTATAAACAGTACATTTGCATAATGACTGAAACCAGCCCACTGAAGGAACAATGAGATGAGTGACGAAACGTTTCTCCCACAAAACGCTACGTCCAGATGAACAGAATCAACTTTTGGAGATTCTGCACAAAGTGCTTCATCATGACAGACGTTACATTTTGCTTCCTCACTTCCACTTTCCTGTCGCACTTTTCAATGATGGCTGCTACCAGACCCAAAGCAGAAGTGGCCGTGCACACAAGACTGTAAAAAGAAGCATGTGAAAAGACCCAAGCCTCTGATGGACTCATACGTCAAACCAAACAGTGAATTTCTCAAACCTGTACCTGCACTTTTAACTCAAGCTCTCGGATCTGGTCCTCCTTTAGCTTGATGTCCATTGTTAATTTCTTGCACTCCGTTTCTAATTCGGTGATCCGCCGCCGTAGCGTGTCTGTGCACTCCCCTCTGAGAGCAATGGGAAACACAAAGAATGGTGAATGACCCTCGAGGCCCACAGCAAACCACAAGTAACAGAGCTGGTGAGCCAGATGTGTACACACCTGGATGCTGCTGCTAGTGCTACTGCTCTGGCTGCTGTGGCCTCCTCTAACTTCTTTCTCTTCTTCTCCTCTGAGAGCTGCTTCTCGGCGGCAGCTCGGGCCTCCTGCTCCACTTTGAGCCTCTTCTCCAGTTGGCCCACTGTCTGTTTGTCCTTCTGCTTTGCCTGCACAGCATTATGGAGCCTACAGGAGCACAAAAGCCACAGAGCAGCTTGTTAGCACAACAGGAAGTGAGACCCTAAGGTAAATGGTAAATGGACTGGTTCTTATATAGTGCTTTTCTACACTTCTGAGCACTCAAAGCGCTTTACACAACTTGTGCATTCACCCATTAATAAAAGCGCATTTTCTTAGTGCTTTCTAACTAACATTCACACACACATTCATACTCCGATGGATGCATCGGAGAGCAATTTGGGGTTCGTATCTTGCCCAAAGATATTTGGCATGCAGACTGGGGGAAGCCAGGAACCACCAGCCTTCCGATCAGTAGATGAGCTGCTCTACTGCCTGAGCTACAGCCACCCAGGACGTCTGGAAGGCAAACCTCAGAGGCAACCCTACCAAACATTTACTGTAGATTTTTAGGGGACTTTTATTTTTATTATTATTTTATTAGACAAAACCTAAAGTTCTCGATGCAAACCCCCACCGCGCTCCTTCACCCAGTTGTTTTCTTTATGTTTGTTTGTTTTTAACTCTCCTCCACGATGGCAGCAGCACCACTCACTTGTTCTGCAGCAGTTCGTTCTCCTGCCGCAGTTGGCCCAGCTCGGTGCGTATCGAGCGCTCGGCGCTGCCCAGTGAGCCGATCTGGCTGCGCAGGTCCTGCTCCACCTGCCGGCTGGCCTGTAGGTCCGCCTTCAGCTTCTTGACATCCTGCTCCAGTCTGTCCCGGGCAGGAGCATGACAAGAGGTGAGAAACACACAGAGGTCACGAGAAGGAAACACAACAAAAATCAAAGTTTGAGAAGCACAGCAACATTTAAATTCAGGTGCAGTTAAAGCCACAGCAATAATAAAATCAAGATGATTGAGGAAAAAAAAACATTTGAGAAACCCTGCCCTCTATCTGTGACTTTTATTTTTCTCATTCCTTTACACAAGGGAACTTCTCTCTAAAACCTCTGACTCTCCTCCTAAGTGAATGAAGAAGGCGGGTTTCTTTTAGTCAGTGGGAAGAATAAAACGAGGGTCAGATGTCTGATGAGGAGAAAAGAACAGGACAGTTCAACAAACGTGCAACGTTTTGAAAAGTGGCCTTAACTCGTAATCATCGTGAATAAAATTTTTGCCATTTTCAAACTATTTTACATGAAACCATGGATCACAGGGAGATGTGTTAATATCAGCAAACCAGTAAAAAATCATTTTAAAAATTATACAAAACAAGCAAAAAATAAATAAATAAATAAAATATAGTCAGGTCCGTGAATAACTGGTAAAATAAAGTTTTCTTCTGTACACCATCTCAGTGAATGCTAAATGAAAAAAGCAGGAAGTTACTGCATATGTACACAAATGTTAATAATCTGTAAACAGTTAATTTGATGCTTTTGTTAAATCCCTTAAATTAAAGTTCGAGCTCGGCACTTCGATCCCAGTTCTGCCTCTGGAGATAAAAATCAGTTAGTTGCTAAACTTTTTACGAGACAACCTTCCCTGATTAATGTTCTGGAGGCTAAAACTGAACTCGGCTGAAATAAACCTCATAAGCCGCTTTCCCTCAGTGTCGGGCGAAATCCTTAAAAGAAGCTTCACTCCTGATATCGCTGATGAGGTCAGAACGGTGCATTTATGAATATAAACCATGTCTGTGTCTTCTTACCGAACCAGTGCTTCCGGCTTGCTGAGCTGGTTGTTGGGGATGCAGTTGTCGGTGGGGTCCCTGTGGGAGCCGCCCGACGTTCCTTTCATCAGTAGCTTGTGCTTCTTCTCGTTCTTCCCCGCAAACGACGACGTGGGCGTGGGGACGCTGCCGTTGGTGGTGCTGTGGCCGCGGGGCGAGGAGTTAAGCGCCGCAGTGTTGCTGCTGGCATTTTTGCAATTTTTGGAGGACGACGATGAGGAAGAAGAAGAGGAGGAGGAATTGTTGTCCTCTTTAAGGAGCAGGTTCTCTGTACTGCCCAGCTCTGTGTTCAGTCTCTTGTTATTCATATGGTTCTCCATATACTCCATCTCCTGGAGTTTAGAGTCCACTGATGATGGCAGGATGCTGTTATGCTGTTTTTTAGCTTCCCCTCGTCCCTCTTTCCCTTTTTCTCTATATTCTAGCTCCGGCAGTTGTGCCAATGTCTTTTTATTGACTGGGGCGCCATTCTGTGACACTGGAGGTGTGTCCACTTCAGATATACCTTTAGCTGCCGTCGCCGCTGTGGGAGCACAGAAACACAGCAATGTTTATGTGAATATTCATGTGTATTAGAGGTGTGATGGTACGTAAATCACAACACGTTAACCCTCAGGGGTCAAGGGTAGAAATACTTTTGATTTTATCTTCATATTTAACCTATAAACCCATTTACCTTGCTGTGTGAGAGACTTTGGACTATTTCGACAGACTGTATTAACACAATGGACCGAAAATGGCACAAAAAACGAAATTTTTTTTTTTTTTTTACTGTGAAAACCACAAACATGTTTAGTGAACTAAACCTGACTTTAAATGCAAATATACAATGTAAACTTCAAATATATGTACAAACCTGGCTAACGGTTAGCTAAAGTTAACTACAACAATTTACATTCAAATTCAGTCAGTTCTTTCAACTACTTACAAAACAATCAGGTAAGGCTGTTCGACATAACGATATATATCGGATGACGATATGAAAACGTCTGTCATTTCCTAGTTTGCCTCGTGGTGTAGCAAAATAAACTGTTTACAGCATCGTTTTGATGGTCACTGTAGAATTTCTTAAACTTCTATCTTTGTCTTATATTTAAAATAACCACACTACGGACGGACAAGCGACTGTTTTTATGCGTTGTCGTTAGCAACAACGACGGTAAAACCATCGCTTGGCTCCGCCATCCGCTTGTTTATTTTCCACATAAATTTTTCAAAATAAAGCTGAAGATTCTGTTGAGATTTTTCAAAATAAACTGAATCACGTGAAATAGTATGCAGAGTATTTACGGGCGAGAAGCTAAAAAGAGCCGTCAGGTGCTAGAAAATAAACCTTAGAGCGGGCTTTTCCCCGCAGCAGCACGCCGTGTAAAAAATGCTCACAAAGAAAGTTGCGGCAGTTTCAAATTATTTAACACTCAATTCCAGGTACACAACGCCCAGCTGAAAACACTTCACGTAAGTCGACTTGCCCGAGATTCACAGAATTTACAGAAAATATTTTATATAAAGTAAAATGTTTGTGATATATATCGTTGTCAGGACGATAAATGTCTTATATCGGGATATGAGATTTTGGTCATATCGCACAGCTCTAAAAATCAGGCGTCGCAATAAGATTCCACACATATTATTTGCACTACTCCCAAAATAATAGTTCCTGTCCACGACAAGATAGAGGGGGACATTGCAAGCCTGACACCTCCAGGGTGTATCTACTCCTGATGTCCACCTGGAGACAGCGTTTACATTTCAATCTGTCTCCAGTGGCTTTCTGGCCAGAGTCTGTGACATTCAGCAGCAGCCGCATTGTTTTGACACACAAAACAAATTTAAAAAAAAAAAAAAAGTCCACATTACACACCGACTACACACTGCAAACAATTAAATGTCACTAAACTCTCAAATCTCAAAACTCGTCTCCCTTTCACCACTATCATTCCCACAATTTTCCCCTCTTCCTCAGCAACCACATGGTGGTGTTGGCATGTAATTTTCTGATTGGTTGATGCATTTTTCACCAATAGTAAAGAGGCTATCCTTAGAAAACTGTTATACAGTTTCTTCCTGCACCAAATGAGACAGTTTTCAGGAAAAAGCTGAGTTTAAATTATTTATCGTAAGTCTGGTTTATTGGCCTATCAACAAAATGTAAAAACTGGTACATAGTTTGAAGTCTGCACTTTCAACACGTGTTTAAACAGAGTCTCAGTGAGGCTGGGTCTTGTTGATACATAATCTTAAATCTGTTACGTGATCTGGACACGCCGGCGCATCCGTCGACTCCAGAGGGTTAAAAGTCCATTTATGTCCAACAGATCGGTTTTGCTCGACCCTCGTATATTTTCACTGAGCTCTAGCTGAGTGACATGCAACGGCTACAAAAATTCAGGCAAAGTTAATAGCAGCAGTTCACCTGCATGCATGCAGATGAACATGTGTGCTCATTAAACTCTCTCAATGCTTTCATTGAAAGCCTTTATTGTTATCACAGAAGCGAGTGTTGCTGTGGTCGACCTCGTTCTTGGCACCGCCTCTTTGCTGCCTGCGTGTTTGAAACTGAACTTCTGGCCTTGACGGTTTGTACTGTAATTTGCATTAACTATGAACATACTGCACTTACTCTTTACCTGTTACATCATCATTATATAAAGTATATATGCAAGCCTCCATATGTTATATCTGAAACAGGACTTTCTGTTACACCTGTGAACACTGACAGCAGGCTCAGGTGTTTTATTTGTGAAAAAAGTGACTGTGGCTACGACCTCACATCGTTTTCACACCAGCTCCTCACACATCTGTCTAATCACACCCAATGTGGTGACTGAGTGGAAGGAGTGTTTATCTAAACTGTGAGGCAGGTGCACATGTGACCACACACTTTGGATAGAAAGGGAAGACGTACGATTTATTTGACTGAAATGATTCATGAGAAACAAATGAGAGCTTGACCAAAGCTGTGATTAGAAAGGATGTTCAAAATTATATGAAGAGGATCAAACCTCTAAAACTAAAATCAGCCTCCATGTTTCACAGCAAAAATAAAAAAAGAACTTTGTAGTCGTAGAGTGGAGCCACATTGAGCCATACAAGCTAAATCACCAGACAGACATTACATTCTTTGCTCAGAACTACCTGATAGTACCAGAGCGCCAAACACATGAACCATTAAAATGATAAAATGGAAAGTGCACTGCAAAATGGAAAAGTTGTTTTTATCTGAATGACTGAAGCACACTGTTTAAATCTAGACAAGACTTTACCTTTTCATCCATCTTTACTAATATTATAGCACTTACTATACATCTTCCAGGTGGCAGAATTCAAATAAGTAAAACTGGAACAACTACTCGGCTGCCCGTGTTCGCAATGAAGCGCAATCAAGGCGTCCACACGGGAAGTGATTAGCAGCCCAAAGACCCAACATGAAGGGACTTCAAACAACAGTGAGTGAAATAACCCCTGGGAATACAAATTTCAAGGTGAGAAACTACCAATGAAAAGGTCACCTCTGTCAGCTATCAAACAATAAACAACAAGGGAATCACGTCCTGTGTAGACCTGGAGACCTAACCACTTAAGCCATGAACAATCGAATCACTGCCTTAGGGCAGCGAGCTAACAACCACAGCATGGACGGAGTGAGAAGATAATCAAGGACATAACGAGATTTCTGCATGTGTGCAGGTTTGAATCTTACCTTCTTCGGCTTCGCGCTCTTGCCTCTGAAGCATCTGTTGCTCTGGAGGCAGAGCCTGCTGTAGAAGCTGCATGTAAAACTCATTCTCCTTCTGCACCTCCTTTTGCTTCCGGAGGCGCATTTTATAGCTTACATAGCTCTTGAAGCCGAAGCCCAACGTGACCACGGGGTAGCCGATGCTACGGAGACGAACACAAAACGCACATTCATGAGGTCACTGGGCACAGATGAAGGGTTACTACAATTTTTTACTCCAATTTTTTTTTCCAAATGAAAACAATTAAAACAGTCAAAATATGCTTATGCAGACACTAATGTACCTCCAAGTAAAATCTATGTGTGGGAAGCACTTTGTGACTTCAAAAATCTCTTTGCCAACTTCATAAAAAGGGGAAAAAAGTTCAAAAATAAATTCACACAGAAATACAAATGCAGGTATTTGGCAGAGGTGGGACCAAGTCATTGTTTTGCAAGTCTCAAGTAAGTCTCAAGTCTTTATCCTCAAGTCTCAAGTCAAGTCTCAAGTAATGTCAGGCAAGTCAGAGTCGAGTCTCAAGTCACTGGTGTAAAAGTCCGAGTCAAGTCACAAGTCTGAAACTTTGAATTTCAAGTCCTTTCGAGTCTTTAAAAAAAAAAAAAAAAAAAACGAAAAAATAATGTTGCAGTTATGCTAAATGTAAATATTAGACCATGTAATTTTAAAATCTGTGTTTTTCTCAACACATGACAAAATAGTGAACTTAGAAAATATACACAAATTGTGAAATTGCACCTCTTTAAAATGCAGCTCAATTAAACCTAGCTCCAAGAATAATTTTCACCGACAGTTCTGAGATAAGCTGCATGTTATTCTTGGATGCGGTTGTAGGACCAGCTTTAAAATCGCATGACAAAAATATCATACATATTAAAAAAAACTGTATCACCAACGTAGCCTGGACAACATTTGCTAGTTAGATGAAGTCAGCTATCTCATCTTAGCATATTTATATGCATATTTATAATTATACGGTTCTTGGAGTGAGTGCATACACTCATGAAGTTTAGTAACTTCAGGTCACTGCAACAAGCCCAGGTACAGTTTACCGACGGATGGGTGCAGGACCTTGAAATGCACCGTGTAGAACGAAAGACCATCGTACGTATCATAAGTTTACCAGTCTCACAAATTGTCGTCATAAATACACATTCCTTAACCATTTATTAATAGGACCTTTGAGCTCAACGGTAATTAATTAGTAGTGGAAATAATTTCTGGTAGCGTTACAGAAATGTAGCAGTGACAACAATATTGTATGCTGTAATCACCGCGCGGATAGAAGGCGGCTGGCTTGACCGCGGCTCACAAATGACGGCTCACTTTACCGCAGTCTGTAATCGCACTGGGCAATTAGTGATACAAAAAACCTGTTTTATCCTGTGAATAAAAGTATATGTTTTTGTCAATGTACCATAATAACAGAAGCGAAACGCAATATTGTGTCAGGACAATTCACTATTTATGCACAATAAATAAAGGAGCATAGCGCGACAATTTCTGTTCAGCGCCAGACTTGCTTGTAACCTATATCACTAATTATGTTATGAAAATGACGTATTAACTACTAAAAAACACTGACCTTCGTGTAAATGCTTGGAGCAGACTAACCTGTGAGCTGGAGTGTTCTGGGACGTTATATTTGGTCTTTGAATGGCTGCAATCCAGGCCATCCGTCGCGTCTTTGTTACTTCGGAAACATGGCTTGAACAATTTCTCTTCAACGACGTAATCCGATAACAACCGATCTCTTTACCCGTCGGCTTCCCGTGGCTGTCATGCGACCGGCTATTGCAGTTAATAATACAACGGCTTCTTGACATTTTTGTGTTTCTTTTTATCGCTGTTTAACTGATTTTAATTGAAAGCCTGCGTGCGCTAGTACCGCTTGCCACGAGTTCCCAGAATCCTTTGCGGTTCTACCCGTGAATGACGTCACATTTTCAATCTCTATATAATATGCATGTTAAATTTTATATTTGGGGTAAAATATCAAGTCTTTTCAAGTAAACCGGTTCAAGTCCAATTCAAGTCCCAAGTCATTGGTGTAAAAGTCCAAGTCAAGTCACAAGTCTTAGAACATTTTTTCAAGTCAAGTCTAAAGTCATAAAATTAATGACTCGAGTCTGACTCGAGTCCAAGTCATGTGACTCGAGTCCACACCTCTGGTATTTGGTATTCATCAGTGACAATAATAAATAAAAACAGGACCAGGATTAATTTATTTGGACCAGTCTCATATCAAAATTAGAGTCGTCAGGCTTTGTCATTTGCAGGCATTCTTTTCCTTTTTCATCTCACATACTCACACACGGAGACACCTTACGTGACCGTAAGTTGAATAAAAGCTTCCCGAGAGTTAAACCTGACTGTCATCCTTCTACTTTCTCACTTAACTCTGACTGAACAGAACAAATTAAAAATAAGAGTCACAGGGAGCCTGCTGTCAAAGATCAGTGCAGTCCTGGAAACACCAGGAAAATGTGCAGACATCTGCATACAAAGACTCTTTAAGTGTAAGCAGATGAATCATGCTTACACGTGTAGACTTGGTCACGTGTCATGTTTAAAAGTACACAATAAGGCACATTTAGATGTATTGTGTACTTTTAAACATGATCTTAGTGGTTTTATGTACTGAATGAAGCAGTGTGAACATTATAGTTCATACGCTTATTTTTTTTCATCTTTACCTAAAAAAATATCTGTTAGCTGCGTTCAAGACAGTGAACTTAAGCTGTAACAGAACAGTGGCTCACCAGTGTGCAGCAAAAGGGCGACATAGGTCCACGTGGAAGTTCTTCAGGTCTTTGAATCTGATGGCTGCCTCGATGTACACAAAGAGTATCCATAGAGACACGGTGGGTAGACAGACCCCCCTCTCTGAAAAAGCAAAGCAGCACAAAGATGTGAGAGCATGACTCATTTACAAAGCAGTAAATATTTTTTTAAAAAAGTGCCTAAGGCGTCAACTTTTTGTATTTATTTGAGTTTAGGAGGTTTAGGAAATGCTGAAGTAGAGGCTCATGGTTCAACACAACCAGTGTTGGACGAGAAGATCAACAACCAAAGACACCATGCTGAACACTAAAGCGTCTTCCCCTCACAGCTTATTAATTTAACACTGATATCAGAACAGGACTCTGTATCTGTGGATACCTGAAGGTATCAGTATCGGATCGACCAACATCTCAGATTCTTCCACCCAAACTCTGAGACAATATCATAATTTAAGGATTCATTTACAATTTTAAACATTTTCAGAAGTGCAAAAAGCACGAACTTTTTCATAGAGAGGTGCACACGGAAAATGCATAACATGTTGGTCGGGCTTGTTGAAGAAGGAATTTCAACAACTAATCAATGTCATCAGCATGAAAATAGATGGGAATGTGTTTGTAGCATCACATTTTTATGGAAATGATGTCAGCCATTAAACCCCCCCACCCCAAGCATACAGTTTATATGTTTATGGACATGTTTGTGAATTGTTAACTGCACATAAAACAGTATAGTACAGTAAGATTTCCAACATGGGGTGGTCAGAATACAGACGGTAACCATTGTTTCAGGGGCTCTAAACACAGATTTCCCACTAGGCTGTGGAGAGCTGGGGGATATTAATACTCCTGTGATGTCCTCTCGGTCTGAATGTCACTGGTGAGTACGGCTGGAGAGCTCAGAAAGCAACTGGGAGCCAGTTTCAGTTCCCCCGCCCCAAATTGGCACTAACATTTCAATCTGACACCCGGCCTTCGGTCAGCTCAGGGGGACCCCGCTAAATCAGACTGACAACTAATCCTCAGAGGCCAGCTTGCTTACACATGGCGTGCAAAATTCTCAGAAACAACTATTTGTAAATACAACGACAGAGAGTAACCGAGAGTCGCACAACGCCTTCACACCTGCTTTTCCCCTGAAGGGACGGTTGTTTTTAAGTGGTGATAAGCGTGACTACAAAGGATGAGTTATTTTAGCAGTTCATGAGTGAATGATTTACAGCACACATTTACATCCCGAGGACAAAAAAAAAAAAAATCCCAAACAAAAGGAAAGATTGTGATAAAAATATGGTCAACCAGCATTTATTTAAAAATGGATTTAATTTTTTAAATATTACATTTAATTTTTAAACATACAAAATATCCCTAAAGGTCAACACTGCATAGCCTTACCTGTGTGCCAAACATACTGCACCCACACGTAGGTACTGGCAGCAAAGAACAGCCATTGCACTGGGATGAAGAGGAGGCAAATGATGTCCGAGGTAAACGCCACACACACAAAGAATACTGAAAAGGCCTGTTGGGCAGAGGAAAGGCGATTATTACCAACATCACAGGCAGAAGAAGAAGTGTACATTATCAGATGTTTCATTAGAGAGGCTGGTTACCAAAGTTTTCATAGTTCATTTTACTTTTTCCCATTTAATTGCTCTTTTTGTGTAATTTTATTTTTACCTTTTTGAGCCCTTTTGTCTCGCACCTTATTTATTAGGAATTCCCCAACTTGTTGGATAAGTAAAGCCTGTTACCTTAATTAAAAATGTGTCATCAGTGGTAAATGAATGACATTTTTGGTTCTTTCTTCTCTGTGAGAAGCAAACACTTCCTATCCGGCAGCACTGATAATGGCCCCGAGGCTAAACTAAAATTATGATTTCACGTTAGAATAAGGAGATTTGGGACAGAGAAGGGCCCGCAGGCCTGATGAGATCTCTGCTGTTTGTATGTGAGAGGAGCGCTCTGATCCTAAGAGGCAGCAAACAAGATTACTGATAAGAACAACATGTTGTCTTTGAGATTGTAGCAGGACTCGACTGCCTCACATCCAGGGAACTGACACTTTTATGCTGATAACCTGAAAGGCTGTTTTATTCCTCACTGCTCTCACCTGTACATCAACCCAGCTAACCACATTTTCCCATCAAGTGTCTGACACTTCTCCTGGAGTGTGGTTATGTCAGTGCTCATTTTACCATCTTTTTTATTTATATATATATATTATATATATATTATATATATATATTATATATATATATATATATATATATTATATATATATATATATATATATATTATATATATATATATATATATATATATATATATATATATATATATATATATATGAGATCTAAGGTTGTGCAATTCACACCAAAATCTACATTCAATAACAAGAATTCTCAACGCAACATTATTGTGCATTCACTTTTTTGCTATAAATCCATATAAACACTTTTCTTTAACAATCAGACTCACTCCTAAAAAAACATTTTGGCAGGTCAGCTTTAACCAAGATTGTCGGAGGAGCAAGTTTTGGTTAACAAGCTAAAGGAATGATCAGTTGTGATCTCAATACTCATCAAAATGAATGTGATTCTGATTTTTGTTTTAGCATCCCAGGTTTAATTTGCTCCAAAACATAGAGCCTGGTCATAGTTTGTGGTCTGCTGAACTTTAAAACCTGTACGAGCTCTCAGAGTTTATCACGAGTTTCTTTGGGGGATCAGAATGAATAAATATTCCTCCATAACTCACACATGGGACAAATATGACGTGCTGACCATCACAATCCGACCACCAACATCCAAATAGGAAAACTAAACACATCCCAAAAACCTGTGACAGACTCGAACTCCACCTCCTTGAACTGCAGTTTGTTGCAGCAGAACTTCAGAGAAGCATGCGAGTGGACTCAAATGTTCACATGTGGCAGGCAACATTATAAGAAGTGTGCAAAAATTCTTAAATTCGCAAAAAAAACTAGGGGTAACTTATTTTGTTTATGCTGAAACTTTTCCCTCACTCCATTCATTAGAGGTCCCCAGACACCATCACCAGGAGTCTTCCTCCAGCCAGTGGCTATGTTCAAAGGCAGTCATGTTTTCAGTGTGAAAAGCTTCTTCTCCATCAAGCACTGATCAGGTTTCTCAGAAAAATGTTTGGCATCACTGTCAGTGTTACAACACAGTAAAAATAAATAGAGTGCCCTTATGTTTTCTAATATCCCTCTACTACACACTGTCCATTATGTTGTAATGAATTCAAACACTCTTCCACAATTAAAACTCATTTAATTCACTAACAGATAAATCATGTGATTAAGAGCTGGTCTCAAGGGGAAATGCAAAAGTAAAAGTGAAGCCATTTCTGATCTGGATAGCTATGCGCTGCCAAATGAATCGGGCAATATGACCAACTGGATAGCACAGTGAGTCTCCTGCTGAGTCCAGCTGGATGAGCGGTTTCTTGTTTTCGTTTATCCTCCCACAATGAACGACTACTGTCCAATACGGTGGAGTTGGAGTCTGTCACAGGGTGAGAGTCCCTGCCGACCACTGCTAGCTTTCCAAAAAAAGAGCGTCGGTTTTGTCAACTAGTGAATCGATACTATGCCATCTAAGATGGTTGAAAATACACAAACAAAAACAGACAATTCACTGAGAGACTGAGACTATATCAGTGAGACCATGTGCAGGAAGCACTCACCTGTGTTTATAAATATGAAATATTACACTGAGCTATCTTTACACAGTGATGCAGGTCCGAGTTAGCGACACAGGCTAAATACTCCAGTGACTTCAGTTCTATCATATCTATAGGTATGGCCCTGTATTCGCACACATCAGTGAACTGAACAAAGGATTCTGGTTCCCCAGAAGTTTGGATTAAAAAATATACGAAGTCAGGCCTTTGCAGTAGCTGTTCATTAACTACAGAGGAAATTGCCCCTACATATGAGGCCCCCTCCATCATAAGACCCTACTAAAACCTGACTGAACACCCATTTTTGAAAAATTCTGATTACTTTTTATCTATGTTACTTTTTTTTTTAATGTGTGGTACTGTTTTATTCTTTTGGCTGCAAATCAGACTATGTAAATTCTGTGCATCTTTTCAGTTGTTCAGTGTGTAGTCCATACTTTAAGTCATCTACTCACCAGCCCCTGGTATCTAAAGGAGTCGTACACGCTCCGGATGAAGAGCCAGAATGGCCAGAGGTACTCAAACCTGAACTCAAGTACAAAATCTGCCAGTAGCACCAGTGCCCAGACCACCAGGAACTTCAGGTACAGGAAGGTACTAGAAATACATTTACAAACAAAAACAAAAAACCCTGAATGACAGAAAACTGTTTTCCAACACAAACACACAAGAAAATTTAAGAGTCTAGACTGGTAATGACATTTGTTGCAGCGTAGATTTTCTCAAGCAAGTATTTCCATAAATGCACAAAAAGCAATTATGAGTTTATAGTTATTAGTTCACATCAGATGCACTCAATAATAGTGAGAATAAAAACTGTGAGGAGGTACAACTGCTCACTTTCTTGTTTGAACAAAAACCACCAGAAGCACAAAAAAAAAAGCCTGACTAAAGCTTCCTATCTCATGGCTTCAGATGGACAACAGTGCCAAGCAATTTAAAAGAGGCACTTGGAAACCAAATCTCTCTTCTGCCTGCTGTGACAGAGCAAAGAACCTGAACCCCAGGCAGCAAGAACATGTGTTTGATTGTGGGAAAATATAGCCAAAAAAAAAAAAAAAAAACCTTGATAGTGCCTACATGTGAAAATATAGTACTGAGCAAAAGTCTAGAGCCATCCCTTCCGGATTTATATTTTGCTAGGAAAATGGGAAAGAAGTGTAGCAATTTATTCTTCAACACAGCCTGGACGCTCTTCAAGAAATCCCTGCAATTTCTTAAAGCAGCCCTCAGAAATAGTTTTCCAGGCTTCCTGGAGGAAAATCAAAGCTCTTCTCTGGATGTTGGCTCCCTTGTGTTCTGTTGTCTCTCATAAGACAATCCCACCATGCTTCAATCATGTGGAGGTCCAGGTTCTGGCGAAGCCAATCCATGACTGCCCTGGTACACTTTTACTGGATGGGCAGTCTGTCAGGGATAACTGTCATCCTGAGAAATGAAGCTGTTGCCACTGATCTTAAGTACAGTTCTAGTGTAATTTGGCATATCTCAGCCTTTTTGCCCCATTTTTCTTCCTTAAGAATGGCTTCTTGGCAGCCACCCTTCCACTGACAGCATTTCTGACAAGGCTTCAGCCAACATTAAACGATCAACTGAAGGACCAGATGCAGCTCTCGGGACTGCATCTGGTCTGCATCTCATGCTTCTTTACAATTTAATTTTTCTTTTTGCCAGTTGTCTGTAGACACAACACTGGTTCAGTTAGGTAGCTATTTTTTTCTTGAAGGATTCATAGGTCAAGATTGGAAGGCATTCCTCTGAACACGGTCAAGTAGAAGGACTGGACTGAAAACGTGGGGAAAAAAAACAAAAAAATATAGCCAAAGTGCAAAATGTTTTTAAACTAAGTTCAGAAAGCCTGGAGAACTATTACAAGTACATCTGGCTCCTTGGACGCAAAAAAAACATGAGGAGTGGCTCAAGACTTTTGTTTTGCCTTGGGCACAAGAAGTTGGAAGACGATTTCTCTGCTGACAAAGACTGTAGGAGAATGAAGTAAGATGTGTACCTGGAGCTGAAGATTTGGATATGACATCGGTGCCACACTGCAGCAGGGATATAAACACTGCTCTAACCTCTTGCTGCTTTTATCCTGCATTTGCTAGAGACCCAGAAAGTGGCCCACTGGGGGTGCTCTGATGTCGGGGGGAGGCACCTGTTCAATAATTCAAACATTGCCCCACATTTCCAGGTCCTCATGCCACGTGTGTAAACTAAATGGCCTTTAACGTTAATATGTATGAAGCCACACACAGCTGGAGACTGGAAGCACAGCCAAGCCACTGAGAGCTGTTAAAAGCGAGTGACAGCAGCCTTATCGACACGTTTGTGGTTAATGTTACACCACTGTCGTTGAGGCTCATGTGATGATGTTGGCAATAATAAGCTGGTGGACCTGCTAACAGCGAAGCAGCTAACTTTGGCACCTTCAGCCAGTGACAGCTGACTCTGGCGCACAGTTAACACCCGGGATTCTTTAGTTATCATGAAAAAGTCAGCTGCAGTGTAATTCAATTAGTAACTGTGCTATGGAGCCGGAGTCAAAGCTCAAAACAGGCTGTTTTGGGGCCTAGCGCTATAGTTAGCTTACATGCTAGTGTAGCATATAACGAAAACATACTAGAGCTAGCTGCCTGGCTAGGTTAACAGGCTGTCAAGAAGTGGCAGCAGCTGTGAGGTTAGGGAGGCGTATTAACGCAAACAACCCATTCATTTCCCTTCGTTGAGCAGGCTCCGTGTAAGTTACCTGCCGTATATCCCCTCGGTGATTCGGTTCCGTTTTAACGGCCGTCGGAGTTTGCTGCAGTCCGCATTGCGCCGCTTCATCCTCCTCCACTTGGCTTTGGCCTTCGAGTACCCGCCGTAATCTTATCCAGTTTTCTTGCGTGTGCGGACAGAGATAATAAATAAAGGTGCTTGTGATATATATCGCTGTTGTTATTATTTTTTTCCCCCACTTGAAACAAAGAAATAAATAAATGACTATTCGGGGAACCTCCTCTTTTCTGTTAGCGCAGGCTCAATAAGCCCAGAGCGCGTTGTGTTTTACCTAGTGTGGCTGTCAGACGGCCGGTGCGACCAATCACCGTTTCCGTCAAGGACTCCTTTTTTGACAGACACACAGAAGAGCCAATCACTGCCCTCAGTGGCTGCTCACTGAGCGCTCATCACCGTTTGTGGAGCGTCTTGGCGTTCAACCAATCAGATTGTTGTGAACAAATTGGGCATCCCCGATCGGCCAATTAACTGACAGCGGGGGCGGGTATTTCCCTTATATGTTTCTGCCTTTGGTTTATTATGAGGACTCAAATATGCTGTATTCGGGACAAAATTCCCTTTGTGCTTGATACAAAAACATCCAGTCCGACATGGGGGGCGGCGGGGTATTTATATCACGGCCTTTGTGTGTGTTTCGCTGACTGACTTGCCCCAAGGAGATGAATGCCATTTATGCTTTGTTACCAGGTTGAAATAGTGTGCATGCGTGTGCGGCAAAAAATGAGGGCCGCAGTTGTCTCTGCTTAAAAAGTGAATTATTTGTGCCTTTTAAAATTATTATTATCTATAGGGATATAATAAAGCTTCATCATGCTCACTTCCTTATGTTTCAAAATATTCCCTCAAATACCCCAAATATTTCACTTATCCCCACAAACAGTTAGAATTTTTTTTATTTGATTCAAATCTATTAGTACAGCTCACGCTGTCTTGCCAAGACGCTTTCATGCGCAGCAGCTGATAAAGAGGAGAAGCTGCGTGCTGTGGGGTTGCGCCCGTTTGTCTGAGCATCAGTGTGAAGAGAAGTTGTGCAACAAACATCTTCAATGCCTCCTCAGTACGCACCAAGCCTGCGCTCTCGTCTGGCACCCTTGCTGCTTTTCCTGCAGACTGGGTTTATCATCATATTTGCTTTTTACACTGAAATCGAAAGAAATGGAAACGCTGATGACTTCAGCAAACGTTACCCAGGTGAGTTTTATTTTTGTGAGCTTGGAAGGGGGGTGTTGAGGTCAGATGAGGTTAAAGATGTTCGTGTTTACTTTGATTAGCTAATTCATGAAGCAACTATCTTTTAACCCTTGTATGGTGTTCGGGTCTGTGAGACCCGTGTTCAGTTTTTTTCAAAAGAAAAATTAAACAATTAATTATTTTTTCACGTGTAAATGTGTTGTGTCTTTCCACTCACTCCACTTGATTATAACTGATTTATTTATAACATTTTATATAAAAGAAAAACGAGAAGCACATTAATTCATAAATGTGATCTAACAAAGGTAAAGGGAAAAAATTAACCATGTTTGCTGTTCATATGTCTTGTAATTGGGATGAAGTAAACATCTGTTGAGTAATTTAACATAAAATTGTTTGATAGTGTTAATTTGGAAAGCCAAAACTCTAGCGGGTCCACCAGACCCATGAACACTGGCTGAGTAACAAAAATACGAACACCACACAAGGGTTAAACTAACTTCATGTGCATGCTTTAGTGTGCGAAATAAACACACTTCAGTCCAAGAGTGTGGGGAGGAGCTGCCGTTTGTTGGTCATTGATAAGCCCGTGAGTAAATGTGTTGTGTCCTCAGCTAAAATTCAGCTGTAACTGTTTATTTTTGTGCCTTCTCTTCTTCTTTTTCAGAGTTCCAGGATGTGAATGTGATAGTGATTCTAGGCTTTGGCTTTTTGGGCACTTTTCTAGTGCGCCATGGTTTCAGTGGCTCCGGGTTCAACCTCCTTGTGGCTGCCATGGCCACCCAGTGGGCCCTCATACTGAACGGTGTGGAGTCCTTGTACTACAGGGGAAGGCTCAGGATAGATCTGAAAAGGTGGGAGGAGACGGTTGGTGCAGATAATTTCCTCTAAAGGAGCTTATATAAATCAATTTAACTGGAACTTGTTTGCTGTAGCTTGATAGTTGCTGAGATGTGCACTGCCTCAGCCCTCATTTCAATTGGAGCTGTGCTGGGGAAGACCAACCCAGTCCACCTCATCCTTATTGGACTGCTCGAGGTGTCAGGGTTCATCCTAAACAAATGGCTTCTGCAGTTTCTCCTGAACGTAAGCCCACGTTTCACCCTCATATCATATCTTTAGATAAAGTGTATTCACATCGATATGCCGCTGCTAATGTTTTTCTGGTCCTTCTAGACCCGTCCTCTGATCAGCATCATGATGCTTCACATCTTTGGGTCCTTGTTTGGACTCATGCTGACAGGGACACTTTACCGTAAAGGCTCAGAGCAGCGATTTGAAAAGGAGAAATTTGACACAAAGATGGGATTGTTTTCCATGTTAGGTAACAGCTTTCCCAGATATCTGCTGCATCATTTGGCTAATTTCCACTCTAGTGAATCTGTGTACAGCTGAATCTGTCTCTCCTCTCCAGGGACTGTTGTCCTCTGGATGTTTTGGCCCAGTTTTAACTCTGTCCTCGTGGATGATCGGACTCCTGGGAGGAAGCTGGAAGCCGTGTGCAGCACCTACCTGGCCCTGGCCGTTAGTGCTGTGACAGCAGCTGCGATGTCTGTGCTCTCCAACCCCAAGGGAAAACTACACCTGGTATGACCTGACACTTGATATGTTTGCACATTATTATGAGACTTTATGTGCAATGTCAACATAAGGTGTCCAGCATAAAACTTCCCCTCTGTGCCAGTAGACAGACTTTTACTGGCCCACAAAAAGTCAGTTTGAATACAGCTAACTGTTTTTGCTCATTTAGCTTTAAAACTAAAGCTAAAATAAATGCAGTGGACCAAATGCTGTGCTGCTCTTTAGACTAACCCCTGCTACCTGCAGGCATCTCTGTTAGAAAGAGAGACATATGGTAGCAGCTGCTGGCTTAAAGCAACATTAAAGTCAAGATCTATCAGTTTATCTGCTTTCATTTTAGCTTTTTTCATTTCTACTCTCTCTGAACAGCTGAAAACACTGCTTTTCTTCCCATTTAAACCATCCCCACAGGAAGGGCTTTTATTAATATTTTAATGGGAAAATGCCCTCATCTGCCACTTTATTAGATACACCTTGCTAGTGTCAGGTTGGACCACATTTTCCTTTATAAGCTGTCTTAATTCTTTGTGGCACAGATTCATCAAGGTGCAGGAAACATTCTTCAGAGATATTTTTTGGAGACCATTTGAGTTCAGTGAACTCATCGCCATGCTCAAGAAACCAGTTTTAGATGTGCAAGTTGTGATCATAAAGGGATGGACATGGTCAGCAACAACACTCAGGCAGGCTGTGGCATTTAAATGATTCTTAGTTGGCACTGAGGGGCTCAGAGTGTGACACCGTTACACTCTGAACAGCTTGTGTGGACTGTAGTCTCAGTCTCCTGGCACCTGGTGTGATCTTCTGCTGCTGGTAAAACCATCTGCTTCAAGGTTCCACGTGTTATGCATTCAGAGACGCTCTTGTGCACACCTGTGTTGTAACGAGTGATATTTGAGTTACTGTACTGCCTTTCAAAGCATTTTCAGCCAGTGGGAATCCCCTTTCTTTTTGACCATGCCTGCATGTTTGAATGCACTAAACTACTGCCATGTGATTAGCTGATTATATATTTGCATTACTGAGCAGATGAACAGGCATACCTAATAAAGTGACTGATGTAGAACATTATTTTTGTCAGTATTTTATTTTAAAAATGAGGACTGCAATTATCAGCACCTAAATACACTTTAAAGCCATAAGTGGTTTTTGATGTTCTGGCTGCGTTAACACAGAAACCTAATATATGACAAAAATGAAGTTTATGTTATTCACAAACTTTTGGTGGACTTATTAAAAAATTGGGGTTAATTTAAACACATTTTGGTGTTTATTAAAATTTGCAGTGCAAGCTCAGCTTCGTCACCATGTGAAGCACCTAAAAGTCTGATTTTCTTTCAGATCCACCTGCAGTCCTGCATCCTCGCTGGTGGCGTCGCTGTCGGCGTCTCCATGTCAGCAGTTCGTCATCCTTGGGAAGCCATGATAATCGGCTTTGCTGCTGCCATAATATCATCCATTGGATTCCAGTATCTTAAGGTTTTCCTCACCCCCTCCTAGACGTGGACATTTGCCTCAAGCTTGCACAGTCTGTATGATAAAACTCAGCTGTTAACTTATTTCACAGATCCACATGCTGCTGGCATTTCAGTGCCATGACACATGCGCTATCTTAAGCAGTCATGCACTTCCTGGTCTACTGGGATGGATAGCGCATCTTGTCCTGCAGATCAAAGACTCAGATGATCACACAGTGTAAGAATGAAACGGTCCCGTGATGTTGGACTGCAACACGTAAAAGAAGGAATACCCTGCTTAATTATTTGTTTTTCTTTCCTTCTTCTTCTGACAGAGCGATCCGGTTTGCTGTATTTCACATCTGTAGTCTCCTCATCACCATCGCTCTGAGTGTGACGCTGGGAATCCTTACAGGTACAGTATGCCTTAACCTCTATTCCAGCAGCAGGTACAGTCAGTGCGCCGTCTTCTTTATAAGTTTCATCTCCTTGTTTGAAGGGCTCCTTATCAGGTTGAAGTTTTGGAGACCACCCCAGTACAAGAATTGCTTTGATGATCAAGCCTTCTGGGAGGTATGCAGTCATCTTCTTTAATGCTTCCCTTTCAATAATTAAAGTCTGAAGATATTTCTGACATATTTTCCACCATGCTGAACTTTAAAACCTTCACAAAACCTTAAACAGACAAAATGTTTTCATGTTTTTGCAGTTTTCTCATCTGGCTGTGCGCAAATAAGAAGACGAAGACCCCTGTATATAATTTCACTCTCTCCTGACTTTTATAAAATAATGTAGTGGGATATATTTTTTTGTGTGAGGGAGGAAAAAAAAAAAGGAGGATAAAAATCGGGAGTGAGGAGTGTCAGACTGATTTACTGCTCAGTATGTTTTTATTGCTGCCATGGCTGTGAAACACTGCCCTGATGCTCTGGGTGTTACACAAGCTGAATGGACAGATGTTGCATTCAAATACAAAGTCGCAGCACTGAGAGGACACCCTACAGATGTGAAACCTCTGTCTGCCAGAGGTCAGCACTGTGGCTAACTGAAACTCAACAATAAATCTGGATTGCTGCAAACTTTCAGAGCTGATATAGTGTTATTCCTGGAAAATTACAAACAACCCCCCATGGTTACATTCAATGAAACATGTATGTGTACACATCTACGAAAAATCCGTCAGTTAATATTTTGTACCATAACCACTTATGGAATGTGCGCTTGGCAGGCAGGCTAAATTAGGGGATGCCATAAAACAAAGGAGATGGAGACAGTTTAGTGTCTTGAAGCTCCCAAAATACACAATTTTGTTTATGCATAAGTAAACCATTTTAACAACATGGCTACAGAGTCCGATTGCAAATAGACATGCCACATTTGAAAATATTCAAACTTTAAAGGAATCTATGAAGATTTGTGCTTAATTATGATTTAGCTTTTATACAGCAAACCAGATAAATTAAACATGTTAATCTGAAGGCTAAAAAAAAAAGGAAATAGTTTATATATAAAGTGAATACCCACTGAAGCATACAGTCTCATACAGTATAGAAAGCAGAGTGTATAACTGTGGACATGAAGAGACACGCAGAGTTCATTACTGCCAGAGATCCTCTGTACGACCAAACTTGAACACCAAACCCCTGAAGAGGAAAACGATAAGATGAGTGAAATGTTTTCATTGTCCTGAAACGGACGAGAGAAAGAGGACTCAACAACTCACCCGAAGAAAATGAACGCATTTTGGAAGAAAACAGCAATTCCAGGGTACACAGTGGGCTTCTCTGCAAAAGACGCAACAGGTTTACGGCGTCAGTTACAGCATCACGCCGTCACAGCTTTGATCCAAGAGTTCCTTACTGCAGCAAACATCCCTCTAAACAGCCTCATTTTCACCCAGCAAACACTGACGCCTGAACGTTATCTGCCTATCCTAACACAGGTTGCACCGCAGACGACGCTGATTCACTCAGACCATCTCTTACCAAGCGACAAGTTATTCAAATTATCACATTAAAGAACGCATGCCTTTCTCTTTTTAAATACACACTTCATAGCTGGGTTATGAAACGGCTGCGTACAGACAACTAAACATCGATGAGTCCAGGTACGCGGACTGTATAACTGTGTAATATGACCACAGTTATGCTGTTTATAAATACAATTAGATCTTTTTAGACGGGGACACTTTTGTTTATAGCTTTGCCTCTGCACGTCACTACGTGGAAATATGGCTCCAACTGGAAATACAAATTATTTCCATTATATTCATTCATATTATAACCGAGGTGCCAAAGTTCCCAGTCCAAAGTTTCTACAGTTGAAAACACAGCTGAACACTTGGGCCAAGTAGAAAAGTGCTAAGCAGATAAAGTGGACTCACGGGGCACTACAAATCCTCCAAAGAGAATCCACATGGAGGCGATGAGGGAGCCAAAAGCCAGCATGAAGCCGATAAAGAGCCACACTCGAGCACCTGCAAGTAAAAGATAAGAAAGGGCGGGACACTGAGTGACGTGGTGTCGAGCTTCGTTTACCACGTTGCGTTTTACTGCATGCGCAGATACACGCCACAAGAACAGTAGAAAGCATATCTGAGACATTAAATAAATAATCGCTAAATGAAAATAGACAACCTGTCGTCATCACAGCAGACACACACCTGTCTGTCCCATGCAGCCTTCGCTGTAGCTGTCTCCTCTCACTTGGCCATTTGAAACAGCATTTATCCTAAAAGGGAAAAAAGCAGAATGCAGAATCTTCAGATGTTACAACCCGAAAAAAGTAACATTAACTAATAACTGTTGGAGCAGAAAAGTTATTTATAAACCCTATCCAGGCCAGTTAACTCTGTAAGTGTTGTATAAATGTGTTTATTACATGCAAACCAAAAATTCCTTCATCCACCAGCGCTAAAATCCTCCATGGTTCTCAGAGTGTCACACATGGGTACTGTCAAGTCCCGTCTTAAAGCCTTAAGATGAGGCTGCTTTCTGACTTGATTAGGGTCAAAGTCTGGCTTTTTACAAAACTGTATGCATCGGACTGAAGGTTACAGCACTGTGTGCACGGAGATTTCACTATGATTAACAAAGTGTTGAAAAAGAATCAACATAAACCCACTAAACGTTTGAAATCTTTCTGAGGACACGTTTCACAAGGAGGACTCACAGGACTCTAAAAACACCCCAAACTGATTAAACCTGTTCAGGTGCTCGTGGGTAAGAGTCCTTTTTAAACTCTTCCTTGACTTAATGCATCAGTAACATGGACATGTATGTTATGGAGTATATAAAGTTATGAAACTGCACAGAGGAGTGGTGGAAATACATCTTGCAGGGAAAAAAGGCGTTAAACCTTATTTTGGGACAAAATTACTCAATACTTGAAGCATTTATATTTGCTTAAACTTGAAACATATGTCCTTTTGTGTGTTTTGTGAAAGCGAGTTAGCAAAAACAGAGAAGCTGAAAAGAGAGTAAGGAATTATTGTGACGACAATCCAAGGTCAGAGAGAAAAAGAGTACAGAGCTGTGTTTCAACATGAAGTTCAGTCTTCTTTTGTAAGGTTTATAACAAAGAGAGACAGGATGCTGGAAAAAGCATGAAATAAATTGGATGATGTAACAAAGAAACTCTTTCACGGAATCGAAGAATAGGGAAGATTAGACCTCCAGGCAAGGGGTGACTCCAGAAGCGTATATACAAGAGAATACAGCACAGCTACCACCATATGCCAGAGAAAAGGATGGAAATGGTTTATAAATACATACAAATGTGGCTGTGCTGAAGAGAATTTAGCCTGAAAGCAGTGTTAAGACTAGCAGTCATAAAGAAATAAGCAAGAGTGATTATTTTGATGAGAGTACAACCTTGAGTTACAGAAAAAGTAATATTTAGGAACAGGATGCAAACACGGCACTACCAGCGGCATGTGTAGTTACACAGGTTACACACAGTAAAGCTCCAGGGGGGCAGGAGAGAAGTTTTGTCATTAATCCATTAGTGATGACCTCGGACATGAGGAGGAGGGAAAACAGCACGTCCGAGGAGCTTATAACAGGTTATGGAAGAAACTCCTGGGACATTAAGGAACCATGGCCGAAAACACAACAAGCACAGTCCGAAAAGGACCGTTCAGAGGGGGCAGCAGGTGCATGCAGTGTGGAACAGATGCTCATAGTGCAAAGTATCACTGAAGTGTCACTTCAGCCTTACAGTGCACATTGTGCCACAAAGATAAACTCCAACACCACAGTGCGTGGGGGATCTTCTTGCATATGGATTGCCAGTTTAGTCCAACAGTCCCAGTAGCCAACTTTTTTTTGAGCTGGGCCAATATAGTGCGGAGATCTGCTGTATCTGGAATCTGCAGGGATATTGATGGAGTTTACTACCCTGATGGGCACCAAATCACCTCTACACATCTGCCTAATGGCGGTTTTATTTTTGCTGGACCAAACCTGCCACCATTCAAACATCCAGCTGGGAGTGCAAGTACGATTACTATGAGGGAAGTTGCTACAAAAACATCCAGGTCGATGAGGACATACAAGATCAGGAAAATTGAGTAGATGGAAGAGCAGAGCACGAGATGAGTGATGGTGACCGGCCACAGTCCTTGAACCAACTCAGGGCCCTGCTGGACCACAGAACTGGGGACCAGCTCATCGGCCTTGCAACATCTGTTCACTGCTGATGAAGTGGACTCCCCCGTCTTAACCACCATGACAGGCAGCCAGCGATCTCAAGGAGGGGGTGTCGAAGAGACTGAGATCCCTGAGATCCCAAAAGTGGAATAAGAGGACTTAACATCCAGCCTTTTTATGGTTGCAGTGATACAGAGAACTAAATCATGCTTAATTCTAATCAGAATATAATCAAGAATAAATGTAATCAATACAGGAGTAAGAAAATGTAGTTTCAGTAATGTAATGACCCTCATGCTTGACTTTTTCACCCAGATTCCAGGAGCATTGTTATGACCACGGTGCACCCTTTGCTCTGTGTGTGTTAGAGTGAGAGCACCAAACAGGCACTGTGTAAAAAAGCAGAAACACTGTGGACTTACGATTTAGAATTAGAATTTGCGTCTGTTTCCCCTTCTTATTTTTTGCTGTGCCGGGGTATAATCACAGAGGAATTGGAGAACTTTTTTCTGCATTCCTACTGGATTATATCGGCACAGACTGGTGTAAGTGGTCAGGATGCGGATGTTTCCCTCTATCTCCCTCATCTCAAAACCAGCAGTAGAAATCAGCATGATCTCAGAGTACAGTTTGTTCATTGAATTATTATTATCTTACTTGGATTTTGCTTTGCTCATGTTAAATTGCTGAAATAAAATATGCTGCATTCAAAAAATGTAAATTCTGGGCATCCCCTTTTTAAATTTTTGTGAAACCATAAAGATAAAAAAGAACCAGTTCCAGACTTCCTGTTTTGGAGAGATCTCTAAATCCACACTATGAAGCTAAAGTTGTCTCTCTTCACATTCATTTAGCTATTGAGACTTTTCACATGAGTGACACGTATGAATTTAACTCACATGTTAACAAATGTCTCTGAATAAAAAGATCAAAACTGGTATCACTGTCACCTTAGACAGGGTCATCAATCACTCTTGAAAACAGAAAGGGGCAACAACCCCCGACTCCCAGTTATTACGTGACTAAATCGCTGTTGTTGGGTTTTTTTTAAGGTCATGTGACATCAGCTCTACTTCCTCTGTGATATTACACATGTGATTTGGAAAACCTGCAAGTTGAGCTTTAAAGCTTCAGAAACACCAAACAGCTGCAGTCTGTCTTACATGAGAAAGGCCACGGTAGCGATGACTCCACAGGTGTGATATGCATGATGAAATTCATCCTGTGCCGGGTATTTCACTGCAGCATCAATGATGATCCACCAGCCGGTGAAAAACTGCAAAAACAACATCCCCGGTTATGTAAATATGTAAAATCTTCTATACAGATTTATATATATGTCTTTATTGTTTTGAAGAAATCAGTGGAAATACCAGGACTCCAGCAGCTATAGAGGCAATTGTGTTTCTTCGCTCTCCCCAGTCCACATTACACTCACAGTCTCCGCACCGGATCCCGTCCAGAAATCCCGACATGACTCTGGAAAAAAGTAAATGTAGGTGTAAATCAGGATTTGAATTAAGAGAAAGGCAGCTCAGTTTAAACAGTCTGAAAAAAACAAATAACATATCTTTTTATTAATGTAAAATGTAAAATATAAATATTACACATAAAAATCTGTTAAAATCAAATCAAGTCAAACCTTAAAAAGCTGAAGATAATACAATGAGAAGGTGAATAAGAAAAAAATCGAAATAAAATAATTCAATTCAATCATAAATACATATTTTCATAGAATATATACACTGACTATAAAAAATTTAAAAGTTCAGAAAAGAAAAACTATAAAACCCAACAGGCTAAAACTGTTTGTTAAATATCAAATAAATGTATTGAATTAAGGAGGTCAAGAGGGGAAAAGGGGCGAAACAGTAATATAATTTTTTTTTTTTAAATGTTCAGTATAATGAAATAAAATACAAATAGCAAAATAATGAAATTGGTAAAAAACAAAAACAAAAAAAATTATACAACTGAAAATAATACACAAATAACACCGGACAGAACAGTAGCTTGTCCAGGAGTAGATTTCAGCTCCCATTGACTTTTGATGGAGGTGTGGAGGACACACGTACTCTGGATTTGTCCTGAACCTCAGGACTCGTGGAAACCTACCTACTCAAATAATGATGCTAAGCCGTCTACTTTAGGTTCAATAACTGAACATCAACGCTCTGGCTGTTGCCACAGCTACTAGATTATTACAGCGTCCCTGGAGGCCACCGTCTGGAGAATGCATAACAACAATGACACAGATGACTCGTTATGTGACTCTTAAAACAGTAAAAATAGGTCACTGAATGCAGTAAGGAAAAGTGTCTCAGCAAAATTTCCACCCCATTGTGTACAGGAGGAACAGCTGATTTATTAAAGTTTAAATAAATGATGACATCACACTTTCCACAGCCAGCCAGGTGTATTCCTGACTCCACTAATGTAAGTGCGGGCAACATGAAAAACAGCTGTTCATTATGCTTATTTCCAATAATCAATAAGCGAAGTCAGAAAAGTGGACTGAAATCTGACACAAAAATCCATCAGTGCGCAGGCGCCGTACAGTAGGCTCGTGCTCGCGCACAAACACCAACAATACTGTAACTCCACATTTATCCCGTTTAATCGCCACATGCAATATCCATTAAGCCCCTAAAGGGATGATAATAGCAGGTATAAGTTTTAGAAACTCAAACAATGCTCGTGTGTTTGATTAAAACCCTGCGCTGTCGCTTTCTTTTGTTCATCGCTTTGGTACTAGCAAACATTTCCTTGAAGGTTTCTTCTCGCTACGAAGTTGCTGAAAAAATACCACGAGCCAAACGACAGCGGTGGGAACGGATAGAAACACACATCCCGACAGTGTTACCCGTTCCTCGTGCCATTTTCAAAGGAATTCCTACCTTTTATTCTCGCTTTTTGGTGTGTAAAACCTTTGGACAAACCCGACTTTGCTTCCGACAGAGGTTCGTCATGCACATGCGCAGTCAACCCACACCCTTTTCGATCAAAGACGCTGTTGATGTTGTTGCCTTCAGGAGCAACGGATAAAGTGTGAATTTGTAAACATCTCTCCTTTCTAATTCCAGTTACTCCTGACCAGTAAAATTATTGCATAGTAGGTTTCTAAATAAGTGCAATTAATATAAAAAGGATTCACAGTTTCCCATTTAATGACTCATTAATGACACTAGTGTTTCTGAAATAAGGTTGGCATCACATCTCTACAGTACCTGCGCATTTTAACACTGTTCATCACTCTTTGCACAGCTATTGAGCGGGCTGAACAGGATCCTCTGGAGGACCAGTTACTGTTACTGGGCCGCACATTTGGCACACTTATATGCTATTTATAATATAAGGGAAGGATATGATATGATAATAATCAATATATATATATATATGTGACATATAAGTAGAATTGTGGCACTTTATTCTAATACAATAAAATACTTTACATTTCTGTCCACATTTCTTTATATGATTTAAACAATTAATTGCAAAAGAATTCAGATTCAGAGTTCATACAAAACAAATAAAGACAACAATATCCCGTTAGGCTTATTTTACCGGATTCCAATAAAACAGTTAATCCTACTTTTTTCCTTGTGTCACACAGCTCTCCCACTCTTTATTCCTCTGACTATACTTTTTAAAATCACAGCGATGCTATATATGATTCCAATAAAACACTGGAATCATATATAGATGTACTTTATTTATTATTGGAATAAAGTACATCTTATTCATATAAACCATTGGAATCATATATAGCATGACCTTATATATTTTACTCATTAATCTCCTTGTTGTATGATATTTTGATTTGGGTTTATTGAACTCTTCACTTCTTTTATCTTTATTTAACTGAGCTCCTTATTTTGTTATTGTTGTGTGTGTGTGGGGGCGGGCGGGGGCATAATCTTTCTGAGCTGGTTAAATTTGTGTTATTGAGAGACAATTATTTCGTGTTTTGGTGACTGTAACACACTAGTTTCTCAGTTTTTGGGATAAATGAAGTACATCTTATTTCTTTCATCCTTTGTCTTCTTTCATTCCCAAATTAACCTCCTGAAACCTCACGTCGTCATATGAGAATATAACATTTTGGTTTCTCTGCTCCTGTCTGTTGAACAAAGTATCTTACATTTTGTTAAACTATGGCAAAGAGATGAGATGTCTTAACTTCCAATAATACATCTCAGTTTTTATACATCAAAGGAACCCCTCTGTACAACTATATGGGCTGTAACATTTTAACATAGACAAAAAAAAAAAAGAAGTTTTATTTAGCTTTTAGTGTGCAAAATGAAAGAAAACACCCCACCAGCTCATCACCTGGACTTATTCCCTGTCAATTAAAAAAAAACATTTTCTGTGGTAATTCTATTGTACAGTAGTTATAAAAAAAGGACTTTATTATCTTGGGCTGACCTTGGTGGACTTGTTTCTCAGGATGTAGATCATCTAGAAGCCACTGACTATGGGCTCGAACAGATGGGGGATTTGCGCCTGATACCTCATGTGTGAGTCACATGACACGCTCTTTAGCCCTGCTGCCTCTGACCCTCTCAGTGACCATAATCTGTACTACCTGAGTGCACGCAGAATCCATTTAAGGCTGCACCATCAGACAGCATTTACTTTATTGATGACTATTGTAGAATTTTGATTACATGGAGTATATAGTCACAGAAATATCAGAATATCAGGTTAGTGGTTCATAAAAAAGGTTTTAAGTCGTATATAGACAGTTTATAGCATAGTTTTGTTAAGATGCAATATTGTTCACTATACACGAGCAGATTCTTCAGTAAGATGGGCAAACACAAGATGACAGTCATCTTAGAGGAAGCCGAGCAGCTGCAGGGCAACAGATATGGAGAGAATGATGACTCCGAAATAGCCAATGTAGCCGTAAGCACCGTTCATCCTCTTGGCAGGATCTGCAATAAAAAGGACAAAGTAAACATTGATCAAATCAGGATTATACGAAGAAAACGAGGCTAAACTTTTCTGTCTTCTCTGAAGTTCTGAACACATGATCATTTAAATGTTTTGCTTCCATTAATAATGCAGATCATTGACTTCTTAGCTTAGTAACTTTTCACCCATATGTTATCAAATGTAAATGATTAAACAACGTAGATACTGAGCAATAAAACTGCTCAGACTATCACAGGGCTGTAACTCTTGCAGCACCTGGACTTCAGCTCTGAACATCTGTCTAACTGCCATATCATGCATATTATGACATGGCATAATTGTAGACACCAACCCAATGTAGACATTACTGATTGTGGTATTGATTAGGGGTTAATACTAACATAACTCTGTATTTATTAATAAAATATTAACGTGAGTGTATAAATTTTACATATCATGACTCCATTCACTTAATTTCAGTCTTACCTCCTGTGTAGTAGCCCCAGGCATAGGAAAACCTGCTGGTCACCCAAATAACCCCCAAGACAGATGCTGACAGCTGGTTAGAAGTGCACACAAATAAGAGTTAGAAAGAATGGAGGAAGTCAGGAGAGTTTCCAGATGAGGGCACAGCTGCCCCTCACCAAAGCCGCTGATATAAAGTACACACAGAATCATTACATTACTCATGAATTCAACTTAAATATAGATTTAAACTACTTTTATTTTATTTAAATATTCCTGTTGTGCTACTTTCAGCACATTATAAAACAATATCCTAAAAATATAATGAATTATTAAAGATATGACCATCCAGCAGAATATAAAGTACAATTACTTCTACCTGGAATATTAAACACAAGTACACATTAACGAATCGATAATTATCCAGTTTTGGGTCCTACACACCACAGATTCACACATTGCATTCATATCATTTTATTTTTATATCCCATCCTTTCTCTTCTGTTTATCCTTATCAGGGTCACAGGGTGAGAGACAGGGTACACCGTGCCAGTCTATCACAGAGGGACAGACAACCATATGCACTCACATTCACATGGGCAATTTAGAATCACCTATTTACCGTACCCCACTAAGTACATGTCTTTGGACTGTGGGAGGAAGTCGGAGGCCCCGGGGAAACACGGGGAGACCACGCAAACTCCACACAAAAAGACCTTCTTGCTATAAGGCAACAGTGCTAACCACCATGCCACTGTGCTGCCCTTTTTTATATTATTAATTAAAAATGCCTTCATTGGGTTTGTTAAGGCATTAAAAACTACCGGGTCAAGGTCAGAAAAAGATTGCAATTTTGGTTAAAATAACAATCGCTACATGTGCTGAAGCCCTTTCATGAGGTATTTCAACATTTCACCGCTTCGTCTGGAAAACCATCATATAAATATATGGTGATTTGTGTCCATGAACATACATAAAGATCACGTCTATTTATTTATTTGAGATCATTTACCTCTATTCAAACACTCCCCCTACTGTCATAAGTGTCTAAATGCCTTCTTGTCTCTCTTTCTTTGTCATGCACTCTCACAGGTATCAGGGGCTCTAACAGGTTCAGTGAGGTCTTTGAGTAACCGCTGGTCTTTGGCCTGGATCATTACTAACAAACAGTTATCAAATAAAGTAACAAACCAAGCATATGCACAGATTTTTTTCTAAAAAGAAAAAAAAAGAGACAGAGAGTGCTCCACCAGAGTCTCCACTCCACAGATGAGTCTGATATGTGCACTGAATTTTTTATATTTAGTAATCTGCTACAATAATCTGTTTTTCAAAAGCACTGAGCCTGCAAATACAATTCTTCTGACAGCTTTAATTGTGCTCACTTCAGCAGCTACAAACATTTCACTTCCTCACTGACATCTCATTATCGACCACTTAAACTTTCTGTAAACTTACTTTCCTCTAAGGATCTTCCCGTTCTCTGCACATACATCAAAACTGCCTAACAGGATATTTGCATGCTATCTATATATCGTAAACCGTTCTTATGTGATCTGTAGTGAGATATCCCAGATTTTTAACCTAATTAACATTATTAGATTTATATTTTATAAACTCTGTTTATTTATGACCATAACTTCTGTTTTACTGTGCACCCCCAATCCACCACAGAGAAAAAAAGTCGTGGACACACCCCTGTGATCGAGGAAAATCTGCTTATTCACTCTGACACTAACGTTTGAACTAGACTGTTATCTGGAAAAATCATGCCAAAGTTCACGCGGGCGTGTTCCTGCTCGGCCCCTGACCCACTGCACTAACACAATAAATGCATAAAACAAAAAACTTAGTAGTGAAGACTGATTTAAGTGTATATGATCAAATTTAGCGGGTAAACAAGAGCTGCGATGGTCTGGAAAACCAGCCACTGAGGGTACACTTCCAGGGTGTTCTGATGCGCCCTCTGGATGCAGTTAAAGACTTGCTCCTTGTCGCTGTACATGGTGGGATACTGCAGAATAAACAGCGTGAAATAAGCCCGAGATGCAAATAAAAATCACTTCAGAGCGTGCAGTGTTCGTTTTTCACTTACTTTCACGTTGTACTTCTTTCTGGCTCCCCCAACCTTAACTGCCAAATACCCCAGCATGATCCAGCTGTACAGGTACGTGAGGATAACATATCCGAAGTTGGATGGCAGCACGGTGAGCGCGTCCATTTTCAGCCTGCGATCAAATCAGGTGAACAGCGAGGTGTGCGCACGCTCCGCTTTTATAACGCAGGAAAGAGGAGGAAGCGACAAAGTAAACAGTACTGCTAAGTAGTGATGGGCAGATGAAGCCCCATGAAGCACTGAAGCTTTTCATCCAATTGGTTCACCCCAACGCGAAGCTTCATGAAGCTTCATTTGCTCTAGCAGGACACCTACTGGACGTAAAAATAATAGCTGGCATGAATTTGAAGAGTGTGGCATTTTGCACACAGCCTGTAAATGTCAACAACAAAAGGAGTGTGTAAAACATGTATATTGTAGTGATGGCAGTATACTGTGTATATTTATAGTGGCAGTATGGGAAATGATTATTTGGAAATGCTTGAAATGGAAATGATCATTTACTGTGAGGTGAGGTGTGGTTGGGGTGTGGACAGTAGTTGTGCTTTTGTAACGTTGAGGTATGGACAGCTACACACTGAGGCTTTGAGCCTCAGTCCTGCCTGTTCACATTTTATTCTGTAAAAACTAAATTTTCACTGCTTTTACGACCTTTTTAGTGGGGAGAACATAGCTAGGATTTAATGATTTAACAAATCTTTTGAATCCTTTGTCCTCCACAATGCTAAATGGCTGGGAGTCCTCAATCACCATGCTGACCAGGTCTTCATCTATTTGAGATTGTTCTCCTGAGGAAAGACAATAAAGACAAAGCACAAATATAAATATCACATACGTAACTTATAACAGTTGTATAATATTGTTATATCATTTAGTAACATTACTGCATCCTATATTATCATTGCATTTGATGGCTCACCTGGTCTTGCTCCACAATCGGTGTTCCCCTTATTCTCATGCAAAGCTCTGTAGTGCCTAAGCATGGATGAGGTGTTGTTGTTATATCCCAGCTCCCTGGCACATAGCAAACACTTCACCTTGTACAAAAGTAAAGACAGCTTAACATAAATTGTATTGCACCATCAGTATCATGAAAATACATCTTCTGTAGAAATTTACATACCTTGTTGGGAGGAATAAGATCAAAATGTTCCCTCACAGGGGAGGACATCCTCCTCTTCTTAGCTGGCTCCATTCTCTCCAGACTTTCTCTCCTCACTCTCATAAACCTCCAAACGGTCTCCAAACTCACACTAACCGCAACTCTCCATCAAACACCCACATTTTTGAATGTAGTCTGAGGGGTTTATATCGCTGTCATAGCTCGCGGCAAAGTTCGAACCACTTCATGAACCAGTCACGTGGTACAGCCGGGCAGCGAGGCTTCGGAGGTCATCATTTTCAGCTCCTCCCATAAATGAAGCAAGCCTCGATACGCGCTTCGCGGAAACGCCCCCTCCATTACTCGACACACGCTCCGAAGCCTCGATACAGAACGTCCCATCACTACTGCTAAGTAGACGTTACATAAAATGTCGCGAGATCGCCCGAGACTTCCTTTATTTGCATTTGAAATGCATTCACGACTTCACTTTCTCCCAATGACGGTACAGTCGTTAGTTTCTCCCTTTTAAGCCCTAATCAAATACAAATTATAAGCCTGCAGGCTTACAAGATAGATAGATAGTTTGTAGGTATAGCGATATAAAATTTCCGATTTTATTAAAGGTTCTCAAAGTTTAGTCTGAAAAAGGTTTTGTTAGTATGTAAAAAATTTGAGACTTATGGGGTCATTTTTTTTACAGGAGAAAAAAGTTTCTATACCACATCTATGCAAATACAACTGCTCCGATTTTGAACCAAAAATAAATTAATAAATAAATTGCAAAGCATAACACTTTCATAGCTATAACAATTAAATAAATGCTGTCTCACCTTTTATAAATTTAATGCGTTTAATGATGCTGTACAAAAGGTGATCTTCATACCACACATATTAATAGTATGTATCAAAGTACATCGGGATGGGACAACAGTTTAAATTACTTTTTAGTATTTGAGTAATTTAATAAGCATGGGAAATATCCAAATTAAGTGTTCAAAGCTGAAAAATAGCCTACATTTAATTTCCTTTTATACCATAGTCAGCTGGCAATTTTGAGAAGACAAGAGCAGGACGCAAAAGAGAGCAGTCAAGAGAGGCACGTATTTCATGCTGATAAGGACAAATCCAAAATTACACAAGTAGCAATGCCAAGGAATACACATATTCAGAAATCACATGGAGCTCAAGCTCAGGAAACCCAAGACACACAATTAAATGGATAACACAACAAAGGGTGCAGAAATGCTCAGGTGATATACACATACAAGAAGTAATGACTGAAATAGAACTAGGAGTGTAATTAAAGATAGCTGAAAACAATGAAGACAACAAGCCGAGGAAGTAAAACCAGACAAGTTACAGGAGACCAACAGCTACTGAAATAAAACAGGAATTAAGACACAACAAAACACAGGGGAAGACAGAATCACACAGAAGCAAAGTGAAAGACAAACAGAGCAGAGACTGATGTAGGGATGGTAACTAAAAGTAATGTGTGTATACCAAAACCGCAACGCTAGAAAATGAACCATAAAGACAGAAAGCATCACAAAATAAACAAGACTTGTAAACAATAACCCCATGAATAGAACTCTAAATACTAATTTGAACGTAGACACACAGAAAATCCAAACAAAAAGATAACATAAAATATAAGACATAAATGACAGAGTGTAGAGATTCCCTCAGGGAGGAATAATTAAACAAAAGTATTGTTAAGGTTCGGTTCACAGTTCTGTAAAAAACACAAACATGAGTCCTCCTCAGAAAGGAACCATAAATAAAACTGTGTCCACCACTCAGGGATCATAACATATTGGAATAAAAAACGCTTTGAGTGCTCAAGTTGAGTAGAAAGGCATAGTATAAGTACCAGTCAATTTACCAAATTCATTTTACTCTGCATCACAGTCCAAGCAATGATTCCAACACTCAGCATCAACATCAGGGAATATATCACAGTTTGAATAGAAAACCTCCACCAGTTAAATGTCTGTGACACAGAGGAACAGGAACAAATCTTGGTACTCTGGGTGTTTGAGCTGTTTTCTGATAATACAATGGAGAGAACTTTAAAAAGTGCATTTTGGGTAAACTTTCATCCTTATGTATTCCAAAAAAGGCAGCATATGAAAGGCATCGTTTTAACCTACAATTGTTACCAGACTCATCTTCTAGTCCTCCATCTCATGATAGAGGAAAATCCTGTATTTATAACATAAATAAACATCACATTTCACTTGGGCTTTTATGAGAGAGCAGGGAGGTTGACTGGGTCGTTAATGAAGCTGTAAGGTTGTGAAATTATTTGCATAGGAAACAGACAGTAGAGGTGTCAAGCATACGGTAAATGATTCCTGCCAGTGATAACAACCTCCTGACCTCTAGAACAGGGGTCACATGCAGCTCCTTGGGAAAATAAATTATCAGAATTTATTTGAAGTGTATTTTATTTGTGTCAGTTCTTTTTTTTAAAACGTTTTTTTAAATTGTAGTTCTAATTTTTTTATTTATTTATTTTTTTGTCTGTGAAGGTTCTCATTCATCCAGGTCATCGTAGTCAAAGGAGCTTGCAAAGAAAAGCGTGTGGACTTCTTTAAGTTGCTTGAAGATGTTTCACCTCTCATCCGAGATGCTTCTTCAGTTCTGAAGCTCCTTTGACTATTTATTTTTTTGTTGCTCAAAATAAGCATATCAAGACTTTCAACCCCAGGGAGGCCAAGTATGGAGAAATGTCAGGAAAGAAAAATATCTGAAGAAAATGAAACATTTAATGATGCTCGGGCAGATTCATTTCAGAATCATCAATCCCTAGGGGAAATTATTTTGGTTACAGTGCTCCAGTATAAACAGTAACAAAGAAAGACAATACACTAAGTAAGAAATAGACACAATATATACAATATATACATGACTTATATAGATATAAGTCACTTATTGATAAATAGCTGAATAAGAAGAAGAGCGTGTGCAAAAAGGGTGTAGCTATTGCAGTATACAGTGTCTTAAGTGGATGAGTTGTACAGGGAGATGGCCACAGGCAGGAATGATTTCCTGTGGCGTTCAGTGGTGCTTTTTGATACTCAAGTCTCTCACTGAACGTGCTCCTGTGACTGACCAGCATGTCATGGAGTGGGTGGGAGGTATTATCCAACATTGTCTTTATTTTTGGACAACATCTGCCTCTCCGACACCACCTTAAGGGAGTCCAGCTCCATCCCCACAACATTACTGGCCTTACAGATCAATTTATTGAGTCTGTCAGCATCAGCGACCCTCAGCCTGCTCCCCCAGCATGCAATAGTGTAGAGGATTGCACTGGCCACAGACTCGTAGAAAATCCTGAGCATTTGCATTTACTTCTGATCAGAGTGGCCCACCAGTATGCCTAATTTGTGTAGAGAGATTGGCTAACAATAAAATGTCAAATGTCGCAAGACATTTCCAAAATAAAAACACAGCCTTTGCAGAACAATACCCGGAGGGAGAGAAATAAAGCTGAAGAACTGAAGCGGAAGGCTGATCTGAGGAAAAATCAGTTGAAGAAGTGGATGAAGTCTGCAAATTCAACTATGCAAGTTTTATGGCCATTTAGCAAATAGTCAAGCATGGGAAGCCGTTCACGGAAGGAGAATATATGAAAGAATCATTCATTAAGATTTCAGAATGGGTCTTCAACACCTTCTAGAGTCTAGAAGGTGTTGAAGACCCATTCTGGTTGAAGACGCAATGATAACTCCCATTCAGCTGACTGATAATATCTTAAATTCAATTACGCTGGATGGCCTTAGAGAATGTAAGCAGATTTTTAATTGTCTTTTGTCACTTTAACAGCCTTCCTGCTGAGAAAGACCTCAGTCATGGCCTGACAAGCAACGGCAAAGTACAAAAAGCCAAAAATAAACCATTAAAATACAATTTAAAAAGCCAACAAAAACAAACAATTATTATTCCACTAAAAACCATAAAACTTATTGGGTTTATACTATTAAATGTGGAAATAGTGAAATTTGTCATTTTTTATTTAAAATAAAATTTCTCTTTTATGTAGGACAAAGTTTGGATAATTAGTTTCAAGGCCTTTTTTGAAATTTTGTTTTATTTGATTTACTCTTAAGTTTGAAGATGTGTGCTGACTGGTTTCTTTGAGTTTCTGCAACATTCCTTTACAATGTAGAAAAACGAATATAATACTGAAATTGCACCTTTTTACCCAGATATTTGAGTTCTTTAGACTGATAGAAAGGGGAAAAGACTTGATGGCCAATGCCCCCCCCCCCAAAAAAAAGCGAAAAAAAAAAGAAACAAACCAAAACAACGAACAATAGGAGGACAAGCCAATGTGGGTGGGGTAGACGTTACAAAGAGGCAAAGCTAAATGAATAACAGAAGAGAGATTAGCAAAATAAAACACGGGCAATAGTGAGGAGGGAAGATAATGACGCTGATAGGGAGACATCAGAAACATGGGAAAGTATCAGTTACTCAACTCAACAAATACTCAACAAGAACAAAGGCACATTTGATTGAGTTATAGCAGCTGAAGCTTGGCCCCCCAACATGTTTAAAGGATTTCCCATCCCTTATCCTAAAAGAAACCTCGACTGAAACAAGCAGCTATCAAAGTAAACCAATACCAAAAGACCTATAGCAATATATAACATTATTTGAAAGGATAGGTTAATGCAAATCATTGCAACTCTTTTTTAGTCCAACAAAATGGATGATGCTAAGTAAGAACTGGGTTAGAACAAGTCGTAAATTTGTAATATCAAAATAATTCCTCTGCACTTCACGGATTCCGTTTTCTTCCCGTATAATAAATGCAGTTAAATTTGAAGTATTATGTAATCCATCTGGCCATTTACTGGCTGTTTATGTTGAGTATCAATGAAATGATATGGAGAATCACACTGATGTCTAGTCTATGTTTACTCACCACTCAGACTTGTAATACAGCAATAACCTGCTGATGCTGTGATGCATCTTTTATCCCTTTATCAATGATAATGCTGCAGATATAATGTAATCTTTCAGGTCTATGTGAATTTTCTAGAAACTCCAAACTGCCCCCCTCCCTTCACCTACCGCATCATGCTCTGCTATTTGCTGCAGCAAGCTTTTGTTTAAATGCAATATAATGAAATCATAATCATTGCCGAATTCATTTGTAAACTCTATCCTGCACATAATACACTGAATACATCCATCCTAATCTTTGCTCGGTATCAGGATTAAACTCCTCTATAAATAATACTTAAATAATAGCTTTTACTGCATCTCAGAACTGCGTGTGCAGCTTTTTCTGCAGCACTGAGGCCTTCAAAACACAAAACCCTCAATGCGCCTTTTTCTCAGTGGGTTTATCGGTCGCCCTGAACGATTTGATTATTTTCACCAACCGTATCAGTTACCCGCTGAATCGGTTTCTTTTACCTTGTTTTTAACCTATACTGATTGTAGAAACACAAATATGGCACGATTCATAAACAACGATTAAAGGAAGAATGAATATTGCGGAGATTTAAAAAAGCAGAAGCCGCTAAAGGGAAGATAACTCGACTTATTTTGTTCCTAAAAAGAGTCGTTAAGCCCGCGAGTCATTCAAAAGAATCCAATCGTCGCGAACATCACGTGAATGGAAATTTCCAGAAGCAGGTTTAAAGCCCGCTGCGGTCTCTCCCCGCCTACATTAGAGTGACGACGGTGGAAGAGTGAACTTCGAGGAAGACGCTACGGTCGCTTTTTTTCTGAGCTAATTGGCTACAAACCAACAAATTCGAGCATTTTGAGTTTCTCTGACAGCTTTTCGTCTTTTGATATACTTCTGGGGGGCAACAATTTGCCACAGCGTTTGCCCTTTGAATCGACTTCAACAGAAAGAAGACCTAGTTACAGTCGAACTGGTAAGACAAACATCGCCGTTGGCTTTATTTTATTTCTAAGTTAGAGTTACACGAAACGGTTTCAGATTAAAAACAAACAAACAAAAAAGGTTGTGACTAATGCAAATTGAGTGATGTGGATAAGTTATTTTTTGCGAATGTTGCTCAACGATGGAGACGCGTTAGCTCAGGGTTACGTCAACCTGGAACTTTCCAGTTCAAGCCGGTTTAGCCGGTGAGGTTACACAACACTGCTTTGCTCACTAGGGGCAGCAGAGTGGTTATGCAACGGTTATGCTGTCTTTTAATAGACTTTAACCGCTGACACACGTTTCTAACACAGAATGTAACTTAAAGTATTCCTTTTATAAGCTGTTTAATGTTCAGGGAGCAGTTTTTAGTTTTAGCTTGCCTTGAAATGTGATTTACCAGTAGTCTGCAGTCGCGTTTTGCTCTAGGGATCTTTCTCTCTAGGTCATTGAGAAAGTGGTGGTAATGCCACATTAAAAAGACTTCGTTCCAGTAAAGTATTTAAAATTACTGAGGCGTGTTGATCACTTAACACTAGATGTACTAAACCTGCACAAATTTGCGTAACTTCCCTCAATCCAACACCTACTAGAATTACTGGCTTTTTTATTTTCTGGTGCAAGTTCTGAGGTGTAAATCACCCCTGCTGAGATTTTCACAGGTCGTCAGCTCGTTTCTCCTCCAGCTTTTGTTGTGCCAACCACCCATTATCCTTGAGGTCTGCAATGTGCCAGGCCTCAAAGATAATGGATAATGCATTTGTTTACTCAGAGTAGCTCAGATCCAAGACAGGCCAAACCTCTGCGTTACAACCGTCACAAATGTCTATAAAATATCCCACACATTGACTGATCTGCAATTATGAAAGGCACACATTCACACCTTCCCTGACTCTCAGCACATATCTTCCATTATTCCATTGTGACTGTGTATGTGTATGACTGGCATTGCATTACTACAGCACAGCGCTGTGCATAAATGCAGACCGACCAGGCGGGAGAATCACACACACATCAGGATGGCCTCCATATCACTGCCAGCAGGAAGAACCTCTCCACGCAACAGGCTTTGCCTTGCTTCAGGAAATGGACGAAGCAGACTGATGGAGGAGAGGTTTCATTTGTCCAGCAGGCCACTGATATCTCCTCAGAAGAATCTGAAAAGGAGACGGAACAAGAAACCAACATACCTCCACGGAAGAGGAATATGTCCACAGTGCATCTCCTTACTTGGGAAAGGACCCCAGTGATCAGAAGGGAGAGAGGCTGGCAGAGAACGTGGTCATGAAACTGTTTTTGTTTGATGGGAGAAATGTCACAATGGACAATTTCTTTACTTCACTGTCACTGTCGCACAGACTGCTGCAACGCAAAACGACATTAAGGGGCACAGTGAATAAAGTCTGGCGTGAACTTCCTCAACTTGCGCGGATGTATTCCGTAAGAGCAGCAACACGCAGGTGGCCAGTAGCGGTTTTCTGCAATATACTGGACCTGGCGGTGGTGAATGCCTACATTTTGTACAAGGCATGTACAGGGTGGTCAGGCAAAAGAAGATTGTTTCTGAGTCTTCTAGCTCAGGAACTTCGTTGCCGATTCATACAGCACAAGGAAATATTAGCACAGAGGCAAGCTGCTGCAGCTGCTGTGCCAGGGACTGTAAAGACAACGCAGTGCCAGGTGCAAGAGAGCCGCAACGGGAATCGCAGCAGGTTTACCTGTGCAACATGTCAGAAATTCACCTGTGCCAAATGCAGGGATGATGGACACTGGGTCTGCAAACGCTGTAAAGTTTGAAACACTGAAATAAAACAGACTTGTGTACCCATATATTGTGAATGTCTGTCTTTTGTATCGATTTGGTAGGAATTTCTGAAGGTTGTAACAGAGGTTTGGCCTTGGATCGGAGTAAACAAATGGCAATGTTGCGCACGCAGCAAATCGACATTAGTCCCACAAGTGGAAAATCTGCATTGTTATTGCAGAAAAGTGGACAGTGCAAGACAAAAGCAGCAAAAATAAAAACTGTACACAGAGCACAGTATAGAAAGTGCACTATACAAACGTCTGGAAACATAAATATGGACGTGTGTGTGTGTGTGTAACTAGACTTTATGCATGTTATGTAAGTTGTGGCTATATAAATATATGTACTCTGTGTGTGTATGTATGTTTATGGAAAGGCATGCATGAGAAATATTGCACATAAAAACTACCATAGTGTATTGTAGGTTGCAGGTAAGGAAGGAAAGTAGCTTTGCAGGTAAGGAAAGACCAGAATCTCTCCTGGTTGGGGGGCAGGGGGTGTTTGCACAAAAAAAGCAGGAGAACAATGGAGCTGAAGGCCTGTGAAAGCAGGGTGTTGGGTTCAGGGGAATTTATGCAAATTTGCACAGGGCTAGTAAATCTAGTAGTAGGGACTTGCACCAGGGGAGGAGAGAGGGGGAGGGGGAAAAAAAAGCTTAGTAATTTTAGTGTTCTTGTCGTTTTATGCAGGTTTTCTTTTCTCTTTCCAGCCTTTGACAGAAGACCAGATAATGGCCAAGGGAACAGGCTCTCATTCCGAAATGGCCCGTGCTCGCCAGAGCGATGGCCTCAATGTGATCTTTGACCAGAAAAGCCCCAGGTCATCCCGATCCTATTCCATATCCCGCTCTGTGTCCAGGAGCAGCTATGACAGCAGCCACTCCTCAGGCTCTTACAGAGGGCGCGACAGACGCAGACGCTATTACAGATCTTCATCGTCCTCATCTTCTTCCAGGAGCAGGTCTTCTCGCTCCAGGTCACGCTCCTACCCCCGCTGCCACAGACGCTCCTCTCGCTGTCGATGTGACGACCACAGCAGACGCAGCAGAGGTCGTTCTAGTCATTCCCCACCCCGCTGTTACAGGGCCCACACTCGCTCATTCAGCCGCTCGCCAGCCAGATGCTCGCATCGCAGACGGTACAGGTCTCCCTCCAGGTCCCGCTCAATTTCCCGATCCAGGTCATCCTTCCGCAGGTCCAGGGGCCGCGTGAGCCAGTATCGATGCAGATTTTCACAATCCTCATCCAGGAGCCGATCCCGATCTGTTGGACGTTCTGTCAGCCTCAGTCTGTGTGGTAAGCTCTGTAGTTGATGTCAGTAGAAATTGGCAGCAAGCAGTAATAATGCTCGTATTAAATGTCTTCATTTGGTTTGCGTCGAGCAGATAAAAGGGAACTCCTCGAAGCTGCAAAGGCAAACGCCATGAAGATTCTGGGAGTGGAGAAACTGGAACTTCCTGAGAGTGTGAAACCAATCCTGTCAGAACCCGAGCGTGAGCCAGAGAAAAGGGTGAGACACGGCTCCGAAAAGACCGCAGCACAGGTGAGTGTGGGAGGAAACGTTACCTGTATGTGGAACCTGCCCTTCACTGAAGGCGGAGCTTTTAATACTCTAAAGACTTTGATGTGCATTTTCTTTCCATATAAAGACGAGGGATATGAAGAAGCTTAGAAATATCTCCTGTGCACAGCAGTGCTCTCTAACTTTTAATCACAAGGTAGAGGTTAATGCATTGTTTTTAAATGATTCAGCACTCAGACTTTATAGCTGTGACTATATTGTGGTCGGTGTTGTTGACTTTCCTGTCTTGTTTAACCTTTTGGACCTTGAGGGGAACACATGCTCTTTATTTATTCCTGTCTTCATAGATGACATGACAGTGGTCTCCTTCACTCATCGGCACCTGGGATTAAAGGGCTGTCATGTGACTTGGGTGATAACAAAATGTACTCCTTGTAATCTTCACAATCTGCATTTTCTCCACTAGAGGCCAAATAAATGCAAATGTAGATGTCACATCTCACATTTTAGATACTTGCTAATTGCACACATAGATGCAGCCAACTCAGATGTGTTATTACTGATTCACCTTGTAGAAAGGAAGTAAAAATTTGATATTACAAATGTATTTATGCTTGCAGTTGAAGTGGGTTGTTTATTTAGCAGAGCCCTCCACTCGCTGATGGAGCGCACGTGTGTGGACTGCATTATAGAGCTAAAAACAGATGAAGAACTCCTCTCCATATACCAAAGATAAGTTGGTACACATGGTGTGTGCTAAGGGGCTGGGAAAGCTGCGTGACCACCATTCTGAAACTGTATATTTTTCTTTTTATTATTATTTTTTTATTTTTTATTTTTTTAATAATTTGTTTTGAGATTCTGTTTCAAGGTCTTACCTTGAAGCTTGGATTAAGTGTTTGGGGGTTGCATGAGAGCTGTAGTTTGTTGAAGTTATACCTACCTACGCAGTAGAAAAGCTTAACTGTGTTAGAAGCAGTTAATCTAATATGACCTTCACAAACTGTCAAAGCTCACTCTGCCTCCAGTTTGGGGCTTGTGAGTAACTACTTGTTGTCCTTGTTTTTCAACAGGGCACACAGGAGGAGCCTGATGACGTCTCCAGCCCAAGGTCGTCCCAGAAAGGAAAAATTGCTTTCAGCATTAACGTAAGTGACCTAAACTAAAGTGAGTCTTCCTTTGTTTCACACTGCTCTGAATCACTCGTGATAATAAAATAAAATAAAAATTGTTTGTTTTCAGAACTCTGTTGCTAAGCCAACAGCTGCAGCTCCTCCTACAGCAAAGGTAACTCCCCGAGTGGACAGCGTAGAGCGTAGGAAGCCCTACGGCCAGTGGATCCCAGTCAGATCAGGCCAATCCTCGAGTGCACGCAAACATACCTAAACCCGCACTTGCGGGGCAGAGCACATGGACACTGTACATGCTGTATATACTGTACATATGAGATGTTCACACATCGGTGTTTTCTTGCAGATGTTAAAGATTTGTGGGAAGAAGTGAAGAATCGTTCAGGTGGGATTATTTTTTTTTTTTTGTTTCCTTGTGTTTTTTGTGATGTTTATAAACTCAATAAAGTTATTTCACATAATACTTGTTTCTGGACGTCCTTTCATACGTGAAGATGCAGCAGTGCCAAAGAGACTTGTGTAATTTCTTTTTTTCCCCACTTAAACCCCCAAGGGTTTAGTAGTTGGAAATCAGCTGGAAAGTGACCTGCAGTATCTGAAATAGCCACATGGTGTCAGCATTTCCACTGCCTGCAAGGTTGGTTATATAAAGGCCTGCTTCCAGAAGGTTCCTGACCTCAATTGTCAGATCTGATTTGTTCAGCTGATTCAAGCAGTGGTAACGCAGATCAAAAAGTGCATCTCCAAAACCTTGAACATTAAAATTAAATCTTTTAGAACAGTTATTGGTAAATCTGTACCTGTTGTAACATAGCATGACATGACACTTCCACTTGTTCTGTTTTAGCCCAGGTTAACACCTCTAGTTATAATGCTGTACATTTACTTGACTGGGCCTGACTTCACTAGATTTGGCTTCCAATGGGTAAGACATTTTTGTAGTGTAGTTTTTCTTTACACTGCAAAGGGTGATGGAGTATTATCACCCTGCAGGGTAGGCACCATGAGCAGCCAACTTTGAATGCAAAAACTTTCTTAAGGGGATGTTCTTGGAGCTACATTTTAAATAGTGGTGTTGGAGAACAGTTCAGGATGTGCCTAATGTATTTCAAAGTATGTTTGCACATGTATTTAATATTTTGCCTGGAAAATATTAAATACAATATAAATAGTGCGATACTGGTAAATCTGAGCTTGATACTAAGATATTCAAAGGTGGATTCACCGCTTTGAGCGCCTTACTGCCAGACTAAACGTCTCTGGCTGTAAGCTGACTTGTAATTGTGATTAATGACTGATGGGAGATACTGCTGATTACTTAGTACTGACACACAAAGCAAGCGTTGAGCTTGTTTTAACAGGAAAAGGTGAGAAGACAGGTTTATCCTGACATTTCTGCGTGACTCAATGATCCCCCACCTTTATGAGCAGACACTGGCATCAGTTGTGCCTTAGTTTTAAATCAGTATTGCTTTATAGGACACACCAACTGTCGGTTGGCTGTGAATGAATCAAAAGTGTCAGACACAACAATTTATGCAACGTTTCTACAGCCAGTGTCCTCAGGCTAATCAGATAAGACTTCTTAAACCTGAACACCAACAGCAAGTCAGATATCAAAAGGAAAATCTGAAGACTTCCCCTGCTTTTCATCAGCAAAACATAAACATGCATTGTGTTTAAGAAGATCTCATAAATTTACTTTAAGGGTCTGACTCATCCAAATAAAATAAATTTCAAGTAAGGACACATTTCATGTCATTTAACCCTTCTGGCTCTGTCCTGTCGCTGCTTATCCAGTAGAGGGCACAGTGACCCTACGTTCAGGCATGGAAAGCTGTTTGCATGTCTGGTCTGAAGTCACAAGGCTTTGTGTTCACATATCTGCTCTGGGGAAGTTAGTGGCAAGATGCAGATGATGAAAGCGATAAATTGAATTACCCAACTGTTGCTCCGTGTCCCGTTCTCTTCGTGCACCTACGCTGAAACCCTGTTGGCTGACATTCTGTGCTAAACATGCCCCCAAAGAGATTCAATGGTGAGCTAACAGTTCATTCTCACGCTCAAAATCGCTCTCGTCATGAGACCACACACAGAAGCAGCCACAGGAAAAAAAAAAAAAAAAGCACAACAAGTGTGCAAGATAATGAGATAATTGGAAGTGGTTTATTAAAAAATAAGAGTTCAGAGACAGACTTTTCATACTGTACAAGTAAAACAAAATTTTTTTACATATGTCAGCTCAAAAACCTGGCAACACTGCATTTTCGCTCATAAACACAGAGACTTTAAGCAAGAAGGAAAAAATAAAAAGCGAAGCTCTAAAGTGACCTGACGCTCTACACCGCTGTGCCCCTCTCCAGGTTTTGCTTGATCTCTGCTGTGTATTTGCCATAGAAACGCTCCGCCTTCTTGTTGAACTTGGCGTTCCTCTCGTTGATGTAGTCGATGTCGGCGTCGTCGTTGTAGGCCCTGCGTCGGCTGTACTTGGACCGCTTCTCAATCCTGACACAAAGCAAAAATAAAAGCAGCTTAGAGACATTTTCATAAACTGGCGTGGCCTCCAACTGTGGCAGATCCAATAACAATAACTGGCTGCAGGCAATAATTTGGAAGCATGCATTTTTAAATTTGGCAAGCCGAGTGGCGATGGAAAACCTAGCGCACATACTCGGAGGAAAATACTGTCAATTTGTGAGCTCCTACTCCTCATCCACCGTGTCTTCAAAGCATTGTTGTGCGTCATACCCTGGCAACCGAATCCTTGTCTAATGCCCTGCAGTTGCATCTCCAACACAGTCCTTCGACTGTCTTAAATATAGAAGAGCTTGGGGGAAGACCGGGGTAAGAAAAAGGTCAAAGATTTCTGGAGGAAAGAGAAAACCTTCAGCTGAGTGACATTAAAAGTGAGTGAGGCAGAAGGTACTGTTAGACCTCTTTGTCTCGCCACCTTAAAGTAGCCTCCAGTGTGGTTATCATAAAGCTTTGAAAAAGCATCACACCATCTGTCTGACATTTAGCCGTGCACACAGGCTGTTCAGGTTTGACAGTTCCCCGACTATGACCCGGTTCCACCATCACGTGACCTAGTCGGTCACTTACAGACTGGCCAACACTCATTTAATCTGTGAGATCTCCGAACTTTATTCAACACAGTTCTGTCTGAAAGTTCTGAACTGAAAACATCTGCAAGGCTCTGCAGGTCTGCTGGAGAATTTCAAGGGAGGAGACATCCAGTCACTGGCTGCAAACAATTTTCAAAACACCCCCAAAAACCAATGTCATATTTGAACATTTGAAATACATAAAAGCATCATAGCTCATGGATGTCACATGTGATGTTATGATTATCATATCAAGAACCAACGGTCACTTATGAGACGAGCAATGGCTCGGTCACATTAACACAGGGTGGCAACTTTGTTGCTATTATGAAACACTGGTGGTTTTGTTGTCACCGCACTGATTTTTTTCACATTCGGAGACTGACTACAAGCAGCTGCAGCAAGAAACAGGTCACCCAGAGGCTGAAGACGTTGCATGCTCGTCAGTGTGAGGCAACCCATCTACAAACAATCGCAGTTGGACTTTGTACAGTCATGGAGTTTGTACAGTCATTTCACCAACGGGTGCATCTTGTTTTTGATGGATCTCAAGTGATTGAAACTACATCACGATTTCTTGAGGCATTTTCGAAGTTCTGTTTCAAATCTCTGAGGTTCTGGAAGTTTGATGTGACTTTCTGTGTCTGAAGACAAGCAACAAATTTCACATTTTTTAAAGTCAATTTCTGTATTATCACAAACAGACTGCATGTAATTGACCCTTTACTCGTGGGCTGTAAACAAACAAACTTTGTCTTATTACCATAAAAGTTGCTTTGAACACGACACCTGGTCCCAGTCTTCTGAAGCAACTATTTTGCAGTATCTTGATTGTGCTCCGGTCTCCAACCACTGTTTTCCTCGGTGTGACTGCAGCACAACGGAGCTTTCATAGGCAGTTAGCAGCCCGCTGCTTGTCACCAACTTATTGCTCAAACTTTCTTGTCAAATTGCACAACCAATCACCTCCTCTTCCTGGCATAACAAGACGTGACCCTGCCAGCTTGGTTACGGTTATGTTCAGTTTAGCAGGTTGAACTTCCCAGTATTTGAAAACTCAGTTTAAACCTTGGTCAGAAGGTGGCAGATAATGAACTGCCTCCTATCCTCATTTGGACCAGAATTTATGGTCCGGGGTTGAATTCTTCCACTCAGAGATTGCCTCCCATTGCCTTTGCTTATCTTCACACTGCGTTTGTGGTGTGCCAGCATTGGGAAGCAGGGATTTAACTGACATGAACCCACGGTCATCCTGAGACAAAACAAACATTTTGTGCAGCTTTGATGGTGCAAACCAATCATAATAACCAAGCTTTAACCAAATCAGTGCTTGGCTTTTCTTCCACACAGCCACAGGTGGATAAAATTCTGTTTTACGTCACATGCTTGATTTTGTGTAACCACAGAGCATCAGTGGGTACAGAGGTTTATCTTAGCGGTCTGCCCCGTGAATCAGGCTGGTGTAGATATAAAATTAAGAGATGGTCAGAAGTGGATAGGGAACTGCTTTCGTGAAAAGTGTGACTTACTGTTTCTCAACATCCTCCACCATGCGGTCAATGCCATCCTTTGTGGGAACATGGGTGCCGTAGATCAGGCTATTGGACGTGGGGTGGAAGTCCTCACCGCTGTGGAGCACCAGCAAAACAATTAGAAATGCATAACCACAGATAATCGGCACTTTAACATTCCTAAATCCACTTTTCTATCCCATCATTGTGATTATGCACATCCCAATGAGGGAAGATGATGTCGCTTTGGGGCCAGTCGTGATGGTGCATCCTTCATGGTTCTGCATGTGGCGGCTTTTACAGTCTGGAAAACACCTCCAGGGCAGTGAATTCCTCTCTGACCTTGGTGCGCATTCTCCACATTAAAAAAAATAAATCTTTAAATTATTTCTGGAGTGTGCAGCTAAGTTAACATATCGCCCAGGGAAAATCGGGGATATGCGAATTAATATACAGAAAATGCTTTGCACACACATGATGGCGGGCGTTATAGATCAATATCACCAAGTTTCATTTTCTCAATTAATTTTACTTGACTGGAAATTTCACAGTTCGGGTCACAGAAAGACCTCCTCATGCATCATTTTTATTACACTGTTAGAGGAAATTCGTCAAACTAACTCCCAAGGACATTTCTTCATAATTTGAGTAGTCTGTGTAACCGGATTAATAAAGACTCCAGAAGTGCTAGTCAGTTAAATGTAATATTTATTTTAATCAACGTACAAAATCTAACTTGCAACATACGTTAGTTAATAATAATTGGATAAACTCATTAAGAAGGCCAGCTCTGTTCTGGGATGCACCTTGGACCCAGTGCAGGTGGTGGGAGACAGAAGGACTCTGGCCAAAATAACACCTCTGATGGACAGAGTCTCCCACCCCATGCATGTAAATGCTGCTGAACTGCAGAGCTCCTTCAGTGACAGACTGCTGCATCCTTGATGCATGAAGGAGCGTTTCTGCAGGTCCTTCCTCCCTGCAGCTGTCAGACTGTACAATCAGAACTGCTCCCAACAAACACAGATGTTTACATCAGCGCTGTAACTTGCACTATTTTATCAACCGATTCACACTATAACCAGATTTTGCCTCTTAACTTCATTTAATTTAATTTAATAATGGTACAGTACTCTGTTTTTGGTAACCATTGTCCTTGATGTAAATATGTAAAAATTGTTTATGTTTCTGTTCTGTGTCTTGTATACTGTTTGTTTGTATATGTGTCTTTCTTGCTGCTGTTATACCCAAATTTCCCCATCTGGGACAATTAAAGGATTCTTTTTCTTCTTCTTCTAGTTTTGGTTCCAAGATGCAGTGATGCCCTTAATGGGGGTTTTACTACAAAGATGCGCCAGTAGTAAATCTGTAAAACAATGGGCCTCGTTTTTGTCGCTCCAATTCCCTGTTTGCTCCCTGTCACATGGTGATGTGCCAAAAAAAAAAAAAATCAATGTCAGCTGCCATTTTGGCGTTGCTTCGGCCAGTTTGCACAATTTTTGGTAGGAGATTGATGTGGTGGTATTGTCCAAGCGACAGCAACTATTGCTATACTGCAGCGACTTCCTGTGTGACGACGATGAATGCCAGTGGAGGGTGTACTGGGAACGCAAACGTCCCCAGTTCTGTGATTTTGAGTCTTTGCAAACAAGTTGGTGCCTTCCAGGCAAACTAAAGAAGCTTTCAAGTAAGGTGCTGTGTGCCTCTATATCTATACGTTCATATTTCCCCTGCCAGCAGCCACTCACCACCTGGCTGGAGAATACAGAGGTTGCTTGGGGTCTGACGGAGGCCCAACTCACCTTTCCTCCTTTTGCTTCTCGTAATTTTCCATGTCTGGCCTGATCTGCTTGGTAAGCCTCTGGTACTGCCGGAACTGGGCTTCTGCATATCCTGTAGTCCATCATGTGTGCGTTTGTGTGTGAGAGGAGGAAAGGAAAAAAGAAAAAGAGTTATAATTAGTGGAACAAACAGCAAGCAGGCACGAGGCTCAGCAATCACAATCTGCGGCTTGTTAAGGAGGGCTGAAGAGGCATCTCTCCACCTCAGCCCCCCCCTCCCTTTTTTTTTTGAAGCCCCTCTGCTGATTATTTTCTCCCCAGAGGTTTTAATTCAGGGGAGGTTTTGATGCCACACATGGCAGCCATATTTAGGAGACACAGCAAATGTTTTTTTCCCAGCAGATTAAAGCAGGAGCAGTCTGACACGGTAAGGCCAGGATCTGTGTTCACAAAGCTTCCTGATGCTAAAGGTTGTTCCTAGTCACAAAGATCCTGGTAAAGATAAAAGCTATCCACAAAGGCATTCACCTTCTATTCCAACTCTTCCAATAGGAGCTACACTAAACCTTGCCATCACTGAAAAAGTACAGATGGTGTGATGAAAAGTAACGGCTACCAAACAGTCAGAAAAATCCAACCAGCACCAAAATGGACAGAAAGAATGGTACAAATAGCAAAAACAAGCATTTCCATAAGAAGCTGGCTCCCTACATTTTGCTGTAATGTCGGCTCAAAGCATCTTTCATTCATCTATGTCACTCGAATTTTTTGTGATAAAGAAATTGGAAACTAAACAGAAGACGAGAATCACGGTGCACCACTTTCTCAAGAGTAAATTAAGTTAAGTAAGTATCTAGTAAATGATTGGACTGAGGCTCTTTGGCGTGACAAGAGGGTTGCCCACGGCTAAAATAAAGCTGTTTGATCTGATCACCTTATAACATCTGCAAAAGGATTCCTCAGCCAATACAATCATTAGACGTGGTCTATTTTTACACCGTATTAAACATTGTTCAGCAATCATGCTGGACGTTAAAGAGGATGAGAATCATGCAATCAGATTAGAATTCTTTTAGGATTCAAGCTAAATAAGGTGGTGCTGTTAGCCTGAGCTTCAAACTTGATTCAAACAGACATTTTTTGGTAGGCTGGTGACAGTCTGGCTCTTCCAAAGAATACAGGTCAGCTGCAGAGTTTCTGTGTATGCTGACAAAAAGTAAATAGAAGGGTGTGCTCCTAGTCTCCTTAGAAAGACCTCAGAGAGGTCTTACATTAGCCTAGAAAGTACCAACAAGAGGAATTTCAGCTTATAAGTGATTTAGGAATTTTTTTTATAGCAACTCTGAGCAAAGAACGGACTAAAAATGTTACATCCATTAGGAGGTGAAGCTAACATTGTTGCTAAATATGACATATTTAACTAAATAAATAGTGGAAAAAAATATCTTAGTCTTGGACATAATGAAGAATCACTCGCTGATATTTGCTTCTATACATTAACTCAAATTTCCAGGAGAAAATCATTCAGCTTTTACCAGCACACTGAAGTTCACTGCCTGTAAAAGCTTTTTTAAGTCTAAGATGTGAAAATTAAATGCATCGTGAGTGCTGTGCAACAGTCTATGATCACTCTGCTGGTTAAATCTGGGCAGACCTGTTACATTTTTCCTGCTGCCAAATATTTTACTGACACCTTAACATTACCGTGTAGGCGAATATGAGCAAATCTTTAATGGGATCGACCACAGATTTTTGTCGCTGTTCACTATTTCCTCTTTGTTTTTTTTAAGTGCCAGCGATGACACTAATACAAACGCAGGGTCATGTTGTGGCTAGTTTCTACAGCTTTGCAACCACTGCTATTATGATGGCATGTTTAACCAATTAGTCTAATAACCACACTATAAAATGTTAGACTGCACAAGTAGATGATAAAGTCATCTGTCACTCTTCCTTCTCCGACTCAACTTTCTAACACATTTTTTGCCATTAATAAATAGAAGAATAGAGTCATTAGAAAATAATCTGCATCTGTCTTTAGTGGAACAACCGACCTGCAAATCCTGTGTCGGGATTCTTTTTCTTCTTTTTCCTCTCCCACCTCTCTGCATCGTCAGCAGTGATGTCCAGCAGTTTCACTCTGTTATAGTCCTCCCCACGAGCAGCACACTCCTGAATCAGTAATCGATACTTAATAATCAGCTCAAACTGGGAAAAATTCAGCTGCACCACCGCAAAACTTTTAGATATTTTGATTCTAGTAAATCCAGCATAAAACTGCCACAGTATTTTTGGGTGATGCGAAAACACGTTATGTTGTGCTACATAGAAGAGAAAAAGAATTTTCTGACAATGCCTGGAGGTGATTCACTTTAGACTTTGGGGCAACTGCACTAGTGATGATATGAGATTGACAAGGATGCAGTTAATACAGCTGTCGTGGATACCTAAAAATCACTTTAAGAGTCCTGGTGGGGATTTTGCATGTTCTTCGGTATGATTGTATTTAATTAGCCTGAAATTAGGACCAGTATATCAGTACATCCAGTGTACCAACCCAGGACTACAGAAAAACTGAAATACCTTTTTCTTGTCATCTTCAGCAAGCTCCCACTCCAGTCGGGCTTTCTTAGCCTCCCAGTTTGAGGGCAGCTTCAACCTCTTGTCTTCCTCCACGACCTCCTGGTGATTGAGCTTACGTGCTTCATTCTGCAGTGACAAATAACACAAATGACAGGTTTGAGGAGAAGCTGCATGAAAGAAAAAAAGGGAAAAAACTAAAATACAATACACCTGTAAACCTCTATACCTCATTTCATGGGTCACACCTGGCCCAATTTGATCAAAATGGGTAAGAAAAGTAAGAGTAACACACAGTACTTATCTTTAGAAGATGTTTACAGAGACATCTTCTGTTATAGTACATTAACATATCTACTGTTGGAAACCTACAATTCAATAACAATGTGTTTTTAACTTGTCGTTCAGTCCTACAATTCCCCAAAACACGCCTTTAGAAGTTAAACTTTCAGCAAATAAGCTTTTAAAAAAACGGGGGGTTTTTGTGGGTTTTTTGTGGCAAAATTTCAAAGCAATATTTAGACTTGGCAGGTGATTCTTTATGCCCTGATTACTCTCCAAATGCACTGGGGGGTGTTATAATGGCTGCATGGTCCTGATGGTCCATTGCTAGTGATACCAGCAGCCCAAGTTTAAAAACATTATTTCCTTACTAGAAGAAAAGTTCTTCTCTTGTAAACAAGAACTGATGAACAGCCTTAGATTTTCTTTTAAAAAACAAATATTCAACAGCAGATCTCACTTTATCCACATTAATCACACCATCACGACACTAGGAGCAGCAGTGCGTTTGATTGAAAAAGTGGGTTAGTTAATGACCTTACTGCAACTGCCATCCATTGGGCCGGTGTCACACCAAAAAGTGATTGCTGAAGTCTCTATCTGTGATATATTTGCTTATATTAACAAATATACTGCAGTGAGCAGGATGTGTTAGTGAGTTTTATATAAAATAAAGAAATTACCTGCTTTGCAAACATCTTTATGACTGCGTTATTGTCACTACCCTGTATGATTAATCAAGTCCTTTTTTGCCCAATCTTTATAGAGCTGTTGTGCTTGTGAGCTTCTGCTTTGTGACAGGAATGTTTTTTCGGGCTCAAGATGATTCGATATCATTCGTGAGAGATATGTTTGAGATATACTGGTCATATTCAAGCTTTGTTTTTCACATGCCACTGGTTTGCACACTACAGTGGATCGATTCCGGCCTTTGGGACCCCAATTTGCTGACCATGCGGTTAAACATGAGGTTTCTGTGATTTTACGATACATTTGACTGAAGCTTTGAAGTTAAACAGCTCACCCGTTTGAAATGCAGCTCTCGAAATTTTCGCAGTCTCGCTTCTCTCTTCTGGGACGTGACGGTTTCAGTCGGCTCCTCTTCGGCAGTTGCAGCAGACTCCTGCTAACAAAGACAGTTATCAATACAAGTAAAACGTTTTAATTCAAACTGTTCAATGAAGAAGAGACGCCTGAGAACAACTGACAGTCAGAAAGCTAACGCTTATTAGCCGCTAAATTCCCGTTAGCCTCGTACACAAAACACGACATTTTAACCAACAAACACGACGAAGAAACACAACTTCTGTCAGCAAAACGACACATCGCAATCTAACGAGTTACATCCATCTACCGTATCCACTATCCATAAAAAAAAACCTCAATAAAATACAAATAACAAGGAAAAAGCGCTAACCTCGCTACAAGACGCCATTATTGTGGTATTGATGCGGAAGAAAACAGGAAGTTCAGCACTAGCGCCGGATATTACGTACAAGAAGAAAGCAACGCAATTACAACAACAAAACGTAAATAAAGCAAAGATAATCGATTAATTGCTGAACAACATCGGTTCATATAACGGCAGAAATCAAATATGATATAATCTCAGCTCCACTTTCAGATCATCAACTTATTTTTATTGAAATAAACAACTTAACAACTAAATTTTAATGGACGAGTCACTAAACTTAATAAAAATAATATAATAATATAATAAAAAGTAATACAAATAAATAAATAAATAAAATACAGAATTTATAGAATACAGTTATTATACAAAATTCACGTAGGAAGAATTGATGAAGATTACGAACTTAGAAAATAGTTTATAAAAGCTCCAACAACATAAAAAAAGAAAATCTATCATTAGAAGAACAGACAAATCTAAAAGATTTACAACTTAGGTATAAAAACATTTATATTTCAAGGGCTGAAGGAGCTTTTATTCATTACTGAAAAAATGGCTAGAAAAGGAAGAAGAATGTATCTTTCTTAAACTTGAAATAAAAAGGAAAAAAATATTTTTAAATTAAACGTCAAGAGTAATATAACTGAAGACCATATTCAAAATTCTTCTTTAAAAACAAAATCAGTGAAAAACTTTAAGTTACTCCTTTTATGGACTCACTTAACAATATTAAATAATCATGCAAAGATTTAAGGGGAAAAATTAAAATTCTCCTGGCACAGATGGATTAACTGTAGAGCTTTGTAAAGATCTTTAAGAAGCTATCTTTATTTCTTTATAAAGTAAGCACAGAAACTGGGAAGCATGGGTCACTTACCTCTATAGTGACTCAGGGACCAGTGTTGGTGTTATGGATGGGCCTCAGGGGTCCAAGCCCATCCAGTAAAGTCAGTGTGTCGTTTCAGCTGAATGGTACTCAAACACTTCAACTATAAGTTATAGTGACTCATACAATTTGGGTGATGAAAAACATGAACACCCATATCACTGATAAGTGCCGTGAAATCTCAGTTTAATTATTTAGCTCACAGTAATTCAATACTTTTGCACCGGTCATGGAAACCAGCATGACTGAGTGGATTGGTCGATGCAGGTCGCACTTTGGGAAGTACGACTTCTGTCTCTTTGAAATCAAAAAGAGGTGATTTTAGGTTGTGCAGCTAGTTTGAAAGCATGACCCTACTGAAAGCTGCAAAGCAAATTGAAATGTGTTGAAGATATTATGAGCTCACAGTCAGCTGTCCTAGTGTGAGTGAGTTCATAGATCCACTTCTGGTCCCATTATCACCAGTAAGCTGGCAGATGATACCACCCTATTTCTAAAGGATGAATATGAGACTAAAGATGCGCTTTATTAGACCTTCTTTTTTATATGATATGTAAATATCTTAGAATGTCTTTAGAAACAAGTTCAACCCTCTGATGAAATCAGTTGAACACAGTTTTAGTTTGTGACTCCACAGACACCCATCTGTTTTAGGGAGAGCTTTAATTGCAAAAGCAGGAGAGTTTTTGCAGACTGTTGCATACAACACCAGTTTTTTATTTATTTGGAAAAACCATAGTATTAGGAAAGCTGTCTTAATGAATAAGCCTGATAAAGGTGGAATCGTTGCCTTTGATTTTGCAAGTCTTTATCACTTCACTTTTAAAATCCAATGGTTTCAAAATCTCATTAAAATCGGACCTTAAAATCTTGAGAGTTTCCCATGAATGGATCCAAAATGTTAATATGATGATCTCTGAGTCATTTAGTCATCCCTTTCACCTTGTGACATGGAGTGGCAACATGCTGGAAAGTGCACAGCCGGTCACCAAATTGCTCCTGAAGAAACTGATGCTTGTGGATGATTTTAGTGGTCAGACCTTAAAAAGCCGAAACCCACAAACTGAACAACGTGGCCCTTCGATAAGAGATGAATGGCTCGATCATGCAGCATGCCACAGAGGTCAACTTGGTAAGTACAGCCTCTTTGCATACACTTGATTTATTTAATGAAACTAATTGTTCTTCACTCTATCACAGAAATATGTAAAAAATAATCTAAACGTAAACTGATATTAACTGTATGAAACAAAATTTCAAGCTCGATCTTTTCTCAAACATTGTCGTGATAGCAAACATCTCACTTCATTTTATGATAAAAGATTTAAAGTAATTTGAAGAATGTTTTGTTCTCTTCCTGTGTTTGCGGATTTTCTTTGTTATCTACACTCAACAAAAATATAAACGCAACACTTTTGTTTTTGCTCCCATTCCCCATGGGATGGACGTAGAGACCTAAAATTCATTCCAGATACACAATATAACCATCCCTCCCAAACAGTGGTCACAAATCAGTCCAAATGTGTGGTAGTGGGCACATCTGCTATATTGAGATAATCCATCCCACCTCACAGGTGTGCCACATCAGGATGCTGATCTGACATCATGAGTAGTGCACAGGTGTACCTCAGACTGCCCACAACAAAAGGCCACCCTGGAATGTGCAGTTTTGTCTCACAGCAAAATGCCACAGATGCCACAAGCAATGACGGAGCGTGCAATTGGCATGCTGACAGCAGGAATGTCAACCAGATCTGTCGCCCGTGCATTGAATGTTCATTTCTCAACCATAAGCCGTCTCCACAGGCGTTTCAGAGAATATGGCAGAACATCCAACCGGCCTCACAACCGCAGACCTCGTGTAACCACACCAGCCCAGGACCTCCACATCCAGCAGGTTCACCTCCAAGATCGTCTGAGACCAGCCACCCAGACAGCTGCTGGAACAATTGGTTTGCACAACCAAACAATTTCTGCACAAACTGTCAGAAACCGTCTCAGGGACGCTTGACTGCATGCCCGTCGTCCTCATCGGGGTCTTGACCTGACTCCAGCTCGTCGCCGTAACAGACTTGTGTGGGCAAATGCTCACATTCGATGGCGTCTGGCACGTTGGAGAGGTGTGCGCTTCACGGATGAATCATGGTTCACATTGTTCAGGGCAGATGGCAGCTGAGAATGTCCCAGTTCTTGCATGGCCAGCATACTCACCGGACATGTCACCCATTGAGCATGTTCGGGATGTGCTTGACCGGCGTATACGACAGCGTGTACCAGTTCCCACGAATATCCAACAACCTCGCACAGCCATTGAAGTGGAGTGGACCAACATTCCACAGGCCACAATTGACAATCTGATAGACTCCATGCGACGATGTGTTGCATGAGGCAAATGGTGGTCACACCAGATACTGACCGGTTCTGGGTCCCCAGACCCCCAATAGCACAAAAAACTGCACATTCCAGGGTGGCCTTTTGTTGTGGGCAGTCTGAGGTACACCTGTGCACTACTCATGATGTCAGATCAGCATCCTGATGTGGCACACCTGTGAGGTGGGATGGATTATCTCAATATGGCAGATGTGCCCACTACCACACATTTGGACTGATTTGTGACCACTGTTTGGGAGGGATGGTTATATTGTGTATCTGGAATGAATTTTAGGTCTCTACGTCCATCCCATGGGGAATGGGAGCAGTAACAAAGGTGTTGCGTGTATATTTTTTGTTGAGTGTACGTATCATCTGACAAATGACAAGATGGCGCCGAGTATGGCAGCCTCGTCGCGAGCTCCCCCAAGCAACGGCTTTCTTCTGTGTTTAATTTTACTTTTCCTTTATTTTTTCACGAGCAGCACTTGTCTCCTTGTGTACGACCGACAAACCTTACTGGACATAAAAGACGGTCTTTCTTATAACTTTCCGGAGTTCAAGTTTTGCAACACGGACGCTCCGTTTGCAGACCCCCCATTCATCTCACCTGAGACGCCTTTGTTCTCTGGCCCTGGAAGCCGCAAACGCCGACGCAGAGGGAGAAGATCTGGCGTTCTGGTTCGACTGAGACGGCGCACTTACAGACCACTGTTACCCAGTTTATTACTGGCTAATGTGCAGTCTCTGGAGAACAAGCTGTGCGAGCTTCGGGCACGGATCTCATTCCAGCGAGAGATGCGGGACTGCTGCGTGATCTGCCTCACAGAAACCTGGCTATCGGACAAAGTACCAGACTCCGCAATACAACTACCGGGGTTCTCTGTGCACCGCGCGGACAGGTCACAGGATCTTACTGGGAAAAGCAGAGGCGGTGGTGTATGTTTCATGATCAACAACAGCTGGTGTGATTATGCGAACGTGCACCCGGTCAAATCCTTCTGCTCACCGGACCTGGAGTACCTGATGATTAAGTGCCGGCCATTCTGGCTACCGAGGGAATTTACAGCAGTGATTATTACGGCTGTTTACATTCCCCCACAAGCCGACACTGACCGTGCACTCAGGGAACTGTACAGCGCGATCAGCAGCGAGGAAACCGCACACCCAGAGGCAGCGTTTATCACAGCCGGAGACTTTAATAAGGGAAACCTGAAGAAAGTCTCACCAAAACTCCATCAACACATCCTTTTTAACACACGTGGAAACCGGCTACTCGACCACTGTTACTCCTCTTTCCGGGATGCGTACAAAGCCCTCCCCCGCGCCCCATTCGGCCAATCAGATCACCGCTCTATCCTGCTCCTGCCCGCCTACAGGCAGAAGCTGAAACAGGAAGCTCCAACCCGGAGGGCGGTGCACTGTTGGACGGATCAATCGGAGTCTGCGCTGCGGGACTGTTTTGATCACGCGGACTGGGAAATGTTTCACGTGGCCGCCAGAGACATTGATGAGTACACAGACTCAGTCTGTGGATTTATCAGGAAATGCATGGAAGATGTCGTCCCATCCAGAACAGTTAAATCCTTCCCAAATCAAAAACCCTGGATTAACGGAGATGTTCGCGCGGCACGGAACACCGCCTTTGCCTCCGCGAACACATCGGACTACAAACACGCACATTACCAACTCCGGAAGACGATCAAAGCAGCCAAACGTGAGTACAGGGACAGGGTGGAGCAACAGTTTGACAACCCTCGGAGTATGTGGCAGGGACTAAACACGATCACAGACTTTAGAGGGAAAACCAGCACACCGCAGACCACGGCCTCTCTGTGTGAGGATCTAAACGTATTCTACGCTAGATTCGACGCAGCGAACACCATGAGACCGGACAGTGTGCGCACCGCGGATGACGTCAGTGCGCACACTGTGTCTGAGGAGGATGTGCGGAAGTGCTTCAGGAAGGTGAACGCACGCAAAGCTACTGGTCCGGACGGGATTCCCGGCCGCGTCCTCAGGTCATGCGCGGCTCAGCTGGCTGGAGTGTTCACGCACATCTTCAACCTTTCCCTCTCTCTGTCTGTAGTCCCAGCCTGCTTCAAAATGGCCACCATCGTCCCTGTACCCAAATCCTCCACCATCTCCTCATTAAACGACTGGCGACCTGTAGCCCTGACCCCCATCGTAAGCAAATGCTTCGAGAAGCTGGTCAGGGACTTCATCTGCTCTGCACTACCCGACTCACTGGACCCTCTACAGTTTGCATACCGCCACAACAGGTCCACTGATGATGCCATAGCCCTGACACTACACACTGCCCTGTCACACCTGGAGAAGAGAGACACGTATGTGAGAATGCTGTTTGTAGATTACAGCTCAGCATTCAATACCATCGTTCCCTCGAAACTGGACAGGAAACTGCAGGATCTAGGACTGAGCAGCTCCCTCTGCAGCTGGATCCTTAGCTTCCTGTCTGACAGACGCCAAGTGGTCAGACTGGGCAGCATCACCTCATCCCCCATCACACTGAACACTGGTGCTCCACAGGGGTGTGTACTGAGCCCTCTCCTGTACTCACTCTACACCTACGACTGCACAGCCACTAACAGCTCCAACATCATTGTGAAGTTTGCGGACGACACTACAGTGGTGGGTCTTATCACCAACGGTGATGAGACGGCTTACAGGGAGGAGGTCAGCGCCCTGACCCACTGGTGTCAAGACAACCATCTCACCCTCAACGTCGCAAAGACAAAGGAGTTGATAGTGGACTTCCGGAGGTGCAGAGAAGTACACACCCCCATCACCATCAACGGCGCTGCTGTGGAGAGAGTGAGCAGCTTCCGGTTCCTTGGAGTACATCTGGCTGAGGATCTTACGTGGTCAGTACACACAAACAAAACAGTGAAGAAGGCGCAGCAGCGCCTCTTCTTTCTCAGGAGACTGAAAGATTCGGCATGAGCCCCCGCATCCTCAGGACCTTCTATCACTGTGCCATTGAGAGCATCCTCACCGGATGCATCACCACCTGGTATGGCAACAGCACCGCCTACAACTGCAAAGCTCTCCAGCGAGTAGTGCGGTGCTCTGAACGGATAATTGGAGGTGAGCTTCCCTCCCTCCAAGACATCTACAGGAAGCGCTGCCTGAGGAAAGCGGGGAGGATCATCAAGGACTCCAGTCACCCCAGCCATAAACTGTTCAGACTACTTCCATCAGGAAGGAGGTTCTGCAGCATCCGGTCCCGTACCAGCAGACTGAGAGACAGCTTTTTCCATCAGGCCATCAGACTGCTGAACACGTCATAGACACCTCAGCTTCACTACTAGAACTTCAACATTATGCACTCCATACTGTATATAAATGCCACTTGTTTTGCACATATTCAACTCTGTATATTTTATATATTTTATTATTATTATTATTATTTTTTTTTTTTTTTTACTTTTTTACTATTTAATTTGTAAAACTGTGTACACACACACACACACACACACACACACACACACACACACACATACACATGTAGGAAAATATTTAGTATACACATCCAGAAATGCATACACTATTATATATTGTACATATATTTATTAGTTTCAGGTTGGCCATTCTTGTATTTTGCTCGTTTGTGTTGTTGTGTTTGCACATCTCTGTTGCTTGTGGGGCTCGCACACAAGAATTTCACTCGCATGTGCTGTGCCAGTGTGCCTGCACATGTGATGTGACAATAAAAGTGATTTGATTTGATTTGATCTGAATGCTATTCAGCTATCCTGTCTACAAATGTAAGATTGTTTCATGAGGTTATTAGACATGAATCATTAACAAACATGTTCTGTAACTACGAGAACTCATGATTATTTATTGTGACACTGCATCAGTTGTGTGCATGCTTGGTCTTTTTATTGTGGTACCATGGCAAAAGTAATTGGTAGACACAATTTATTATACAATAAAGTCTTTGTGTATAATTTTAAACCAGGGCATTTTACTTACTTTTGAAGTTTAAATTCATTGAAAAATACTGCTATACAAATGGAAACTGGCATGACACACACAGAGAGCAATTATGAATATGGCTGGAGGTTATAAAATGAGAGGCTTGAAAGGTCAAGCATAAAGTCATCAGTGTAACACACAGAGTCTGTTTAGACTCTCCTAAACTCAATTGTTATGGTTGTTTTTGCCACATAGAAATATATTACCAATGCATCTTATTTTTACCCACAAAAACACAAGTATCAATCAAGGCCTTGGAACATGGGACGCCTAAATATGATTCTATGATCTGATCAGGAGATGAAAGTAAACACTTTCAAGACTCATTTGATCATGTTTGACTTGCCAAAATGGATGTGCTCCCTGTTTGATTGCATTATACTAATAGAGCTCTTTTGGAGGATGTAATTAAGTGGAGTTTATACTCTTAGATTAAAGCATCCTCTAGATCACAGGCAATGTTAATGGAGTGATGCATTTTCACTGGAAACCAGATGGGAGCACATCACAACAGAGCAAAACATCATTGGCTGCAGTAATGGGCAGGGCTCTACTACTGCCATGCAAAGGAGAAAATATCTTCCTAATGAATGACTCTCAAATGAGTAAGAGAGCAACGGGTAAAAAACAAGAATGGGACAAAACAGCATTTCCTCTGTATCTGATTCAGACTTAAAATGGCAGCGTGCAGAACAGTTGCAAAACAACAGGAAAGGGGAATTTAAGGCTGGTGTGTATGACTGTTAAGTATCCAGACAAGCGTGAGAGTTTACAATATATCAGTTGTGGGTGTGCTATTTTTCTCCAATAGCTGTTAATCTCTTTGTCATCCACGCATGATTCAGTGTTCTCAAGTACTCTCATATGTTAGCTAAACTTCCCTTTGCTCACTTCCCTGGAAGCTCCGTCGTGTTGTGCTATCTGTCCACGGGGAAGTGAAAGAAATGGGCAGACAGCTTGTTAGCAAGCAGCAACTTCAACCTCAATGTTTAATGTTCATGTCATGCACAAAGCCAAAGCTCAGTAACATGCACTCCATTATAATGTAATTATATAAATGATTAAAGAGAATCAGAGACCTGTAATAATTAGAAGATTTGCACAACAGAAACATGAGTACTTACAATAAGAGTGAGCACTACTCTAAGTTTAAACCAGATACATGGTAACAGTAATCCAAAAACAGTGTGCAGCATAAAGCAAACAGCGATTGCACATCATTTAAATTATTGGACTGAAGTTCATTTGCGGTGCATGGGTCACAAGAATCAACAAAAACTCACATATTATATAAATACTGTGTACTAGCAGACTTTCTAAAAAACAGGCCACTCTTAGCAACCTTTTATATTACCTTAGCAACATATATATATATATATATATATATATATATATATATATATATATATTATCACTGCTTTGCTATTTCAGTTGAAATGTAAAAAGATAGCCACAGTCTGAATAAAGATAGATTCATAGCTTTCGGGTCTAAAAAGTAGAGCGAACAAAGTAATGTTTCTTAAACAATGGCCGCCAGGTGATAGCTGAGGTTGCAAAAAGCCACCGGGGTGTATAGAAGTCTGTGGGAAAACATCTCTTGGACTTGAACTCAGCTCACATTTTCACTCTTTTTATGTAACACTAGGGATGGGTACCGGTATCATGGCACCGGTTCTGACATAAACGGTAGTAACCAGACCGAAAAGCAGCGCACATTTCGGTGCTTTATTTCGGTGCTTTTTTTTTCCTGAGCTGTGATACACTTTTAGCCAATCATTTTACGTTTCCGAGGATAGTAGGTGGGCCCAGGTACGTACGTTCTTTTAGAGCAGAGCTACAAATTAAAAATGCCCAAGGCGAAGCGGTCAAAAGTCTGGCTGTACTTCACAGCAAAATATGCAAACTCAGCAGCCTGCAACAAGTGCTTTAAGCTGATACTGTGATACTGTCAAAGGAGGTAACACCTCGAATCCGATGAAACACCTGGCGACGCATAGCGTTTTTTTCAAAAGCCAAGAAACGCGCTGTATTTGATAGCTTGCTGCGAGACCTCACACCTCACACCTCACACCTCACATCTACTGCGGGTGGGTTGCCTGTTATCAGACCCGGAGTTAGCAACATCCCCCAAAAACACGAAGAGGAGAGTCCTGGCCCCTAGCCCTGCCAGTGTAGCAGAAATGATGAGGATGATGACGGCAGCAGCAGCCGTTCTTCTCTGGGTCAGTAGCTTAATGTTGTTCGTGTGTAATTTACGTTGAGTAGGCTAACCACGTTATTACATTAATGCATGTAGGGTGAACTAGCAAACATCATCATAGATACATGTGGCTGTCTTCTTGTTTGATGGCAGATACTCCCTTCACCCTGGCCAAAAAGGCTAAAATGACCAAAGAAAAAGAGGGAAACGGCTAAACTTGAGAGGTTTTTGGACAAAGTTTGTATTTTTTCCATTGTTTAAGCACTGCTTCCATCCAAGAGTGATACCATATATGCCCCATAGCTGCAGAAAAGGCTAACATTGTTATCTTTTTACAAAAACCAGATGAACATGAGAGGTTTTTGGACCAATTTTGTGTTCTCCATTCTTTAAGCACCGGTTTGAGCACCGTTTGAGCACCGGCACCGTTTCAAAAGTACCAATTTGGCACCGGTATCGGATAAAACCGAAACGATACCCATCCCTATGTAACACTAAATCGGGGGTGTCCAACTCCAGGCTTCGAGGGCCGGTGTCCTGCAGTTATTAGATGTGTCCGTGATCCAACACAGCTGATTCAAATGGCTAACTTACCTCCTCAACATGTCTTGCAGTTCTCCAGAGGCCTGGTAATGAACTCATCATTTGATTCAGGTGTGTAGACCCAGGGTGAGATCTAAAATCTGCAGGACACTGGCCCTCGAGGTCTGGAGTTGGGGACCCTTGCACTACATAAAACTTCTATAAAATCAGAAAAGCCGCCCCCTGGTGGCCACTGGAAAGAAATTCAGCTTTAAGGCGCTTTCAGACTGACGTTAATTATACGTAGGCTACTGGGCAAATGAAGGCAACAAAACCTTATAAGCACATAAATATTACATTCACCCTTAGCTTTCTAAAAAAAATCTGAAACATTCAAGGTAACCATATGAGGTGAATTTAGTCAAGTTCATATAAATAATCACCCTTAACTACTGCACTTTTAAAGTCCCACAGTAGTTTTTCTGTTGTAGTTCCCAAATTGGGAAGAGGGGCCTGAAAGCTTCTGCTTTTAAATACCACAGGAACCACAAGTAAGCCAGCAGAGTGAAAGCAAAGTGCTCTATTGGAGTGATACGGTACGAGGTCTTTAAGATAAGATGGGACCTGATTATTGGTTAAAGGGAGCCTTCTTCAATGATCCTCTGCCAGCATCTGCCACAAGAATCTATGTTTCAAGTTGCCTAATATGACAAAACATAACTCCTTGACATTTTAAAGTGTCCTTTAAATGCAAAGTATTCCAGAGAAGGCACACACCTCTACATCTGATATCAACCCTAAACAATAAAAAAGGGAAAAATATGTATATTTGATCCTGGAACAAACTGTCCCTTTACTGTGCCTTTAATTTGAAATCCAGTTGTGCAATCCCGTAGTGCGACATGAATCGCACATCTGCGGAGGCCACCCAAAAATGCTGAACAGCCACTCCTTAATATTAACTTTTCCAGTCAGGCAAATCAGGTCTTAAATAGAGTAACATTATATCTGCAAATAAATTGCACTTTTGTAAATACAGAGCTGGCCTCACGGTGCTTTATAACAGTTTCTCGTTAATCAGAGGAGATGTGAGTTTAGCCACTGTGAATGAGATACTATATGTTTTTCCTCCATTTGACTGGTGCTGTTATCGTGCTTTTAATAAGAGTTCCTCTAGATAGCACGTGGGGGGGCAGGGCGTCTTGCTGAGCAGACAGCTGCTTCACATCTGGAACTTAATATAAACATCATGGCCAATAAAATCATTCCATTTCCTTAATTACTATTCCTGTCATTTCCGCACTAAATGAAAAGTTATTAATTCGGGGCCAACACAAACATGGTTCCCCAATACGAGGAGCTGCTCCTGAAGCGTCGCCACCCTGACTACGGGCCGCTGTCACTGGACTGGAACCACAAGCTCCTGCCGTGCTCTGCCAGCGTGTGTGTGTATGCATGTACAGGGAACAGAAGCCAAGCTGCTGCAGACATGAGTGGAACACAAGATGGCGTCTTGTTTTCCATCTCATTCAAGTGGTGCCAGTGTAATCATGACAGGCAAAAACCCATCCTGTTTCATCTCTGTCCTCCTCCCCCTTCCACACTTCTGCTCTTGTTCTTTTACTGCTGCTCTGTATGTTCAACACATGCACCGCCATCCTTCTCTCTACCCTTTTCTTTGACATGTCTCCAATCAGTGTTGGGGAAACTACTTAAAACAAGCAGATCTGAAAATAAACAATAACTAGAAGCAGCTGAACTACAGCAAAACTACCCAAGAGAGAGAAACATAGTTTGGGAAACCAAAGCTGCTTAGAGGAAGTATTTCCAAGTACCTTAAAAATATAGGATCAAGTGTCAGTGTACATGTTATATAAAACTAGAACAACATCTACAACATGCCTGGGTAAAAAAGTAAAATGTTATGGGGTTTTTTCTTATGCTCTGTCATTTATTCTGTTACAATAGTGGATACTCATATTAAAAGCTGATAAAAAGTTCCTCCCAACTACTAAAACCTGTTTGCAAGGGGCAGCCAATCAAAAATGGTCAGAAGCCCGTTTGTGCCAGGGCACAAAAGATAAATGGAGGTCAGATATTACAGATGAAGCTCCCATCCCGCTGCCTCAGATCTTCATCTTCTCTTTCTCTCTCTGTTCCCTCTGCTCGTCTGATCACAATGGGAGGGAGGGCCTTTAGCTGCTCTGCCCCTCGACTTTGGAATTCCCTACCCCCGGACCTCAGAAATATTAGTTCATTCTCTCTTTTTAAGTCCACCCTTAAAACTCATCTGTTTAAAATTGCCTATTCTTAAATTTCTGTATGTTTTAACTTTTATCTTCTATTTTTATCATTGTGTATATTTCCAGTTTTTATCTGATGTACAGTGTCCTTGGGTGCTTTGAAAGGCGCTATTTAAATAAAATGTATTATTCTTATTATTAGATATACGACGTAGCGCCGCTGCAATAAGGTCCCATGTTTGGTCCTTTCAGTGTGGAGTTTACATGTTCTCTCTGGGTTCTCTAAATTAGCCGTCTGTCTGTCTTTGTGTTAGCCACCCAACAGGCTGGCTCCCTGTCCAGAGTGGAAGAAAAAAAGAAATAGCAGAAAAAAATGGTTGGTAGGTTCTCAGTTACAAAACATGCAAAGCAGAGGCCAAGAACAAAGATACACAGCTGAAAATGAGCAGGGCAGAGCAGCAATGTATTTGCTTGAGGATAGCCATAGACTGTATATAAACTTGACATATTTTCGGTTGCCATAGTAACGTGTTCCCAGTAGTAGAGAGTGGCTGTGGGCATAAATCGACATGTACGAGAAGACACAAATATGAAGAAGGTTGGTATAAATGACATTTAAATTATAAACGCATGTTTTGAAACATGTTAAATACTTTAATATTTGTCTCTATTATTGGATAATAGCTCAGAGAAAAGCTGCATTTTCACAATACGTGTTACTGAAATAACTGACACAAAATAACTAAAATAATTTATTCACCACCAGTGATCTGACAGATCTGTCAGAGTTCAGGCCTGCTTATAAAACAAAATGACTGGGTATGCATCAGAAGTTAATGAGGGCGGTCTCTGAATATGCAGCTACCTTTGAAAAGATCCAGACCAGAAAACAGGTTGTTAGCAAATGCAGGATTGAGGACTTTCATACAGACACACAAAAAAAAAAGACTCCCTAAATACTTCTCCATTTCATCCACCTTCATCAGTGAATGAGAAGAAAAATAATAAAGTTCATAAACAACGTAAAATAACTCTAGAGCCAGGAGTACTGCTAGGAAACAGACCGGAAGTATAAACAGATGCTACAACAATGGACAAAGGCAAGACAGCTATTTACACACGCAGATGCACTAAAAGGTAATCAGGGAAATAGGAAAAAAAACCTGGGTAGCAAGACACAGTTGAAAACAATCAAGACTGTCACGGTTTGCAGAGACAGGCCATGCGGTGGTGTGTGTAATGGACCCAGGTGCGTACACAAGTGAGTAGACGGGCGTGAACTTAACAGAAAGCGAGCCTTTATTATGGCTGAAGACAAGGTGTAGAAACAAAGCAGGGATAGCGTGACTAGACTATAACTAAACTGGGAAAACTAATACTGTGACAAACTAAGAAAACTCAGAGACTAAGATCACTGCAAAGACTGACCGTGAAAACATGGAGCGTGAGAACACAGACGACGCGACACAGACTGTATGAAACACAGAGACTAAATACACATGAGGGATGATCAGGGGAAGTGGCCACACATGGGAGCACAGCTGACACACATGAACCTAACGACAGGACAGGAGAAGTGAAACTGAATACACTGACAGTGAATACAGACTTTCAAAGTAAAACAGGAAACATGGAGATTAGACATGACACATGAACCGGGGAGACTTAGTACAGGGGGAGATGACATAAACAACTAAGGAACAAAACAAAACTGCAATCTAGAAATTAACTAGGTGAACTAAGCTAGGTGCAAATGAAGACAGAAGATACATGGAACTCAAATACTGGGTCGCTTGACCCAGGACCATGACAAAGACAATGAGACAGGGGTAGTCTAACAAGACACAGGAGACAAATAGCTATCAAAAAACACACACACAAAGGAAATCGCAGACTAACATACTCAAACTTGACACAGAAAACACACAGGGGAATGTTACACAGATACATCTTAGGCCCCTGAAGGTTCTTATCTATAACAGCAGCAGGCTAAAAACACTTTTAGCTGCTGATTCTGCTTTGCATATTTAATTTGGCAGATTTTTACACCAGGTTCCTGAGATGACCGCAAAGGGATTTGTGTCTCTCCCTGGAATTGAGGCAGAGATCTTGGGCTTGTTAGAAAGCAGCTACACTGCAAAGCCCACTATCTACCAGCAGGCTGAACCGATCTGTTTTTAGCTTTTAAAAGAATGCATCTGCAAGAATAATCATAAAAAAGTATTTTTATGTCACCAGTGTTGTTGAGTATTGTTTGGCCAGTTGCATAAACAGACCAAACAATACTCTAGCATGAGCATGTACTAGCGACCAACACTTACAAAATGGACTTACATACTTATCAAGAAGGTGTTTACTGCGGTCAGGTTCAAAGGCTGTTTTCTCATAGATTTCTGCAGGTTGTGTCTGTTTGTAATGATGCCAGAATACTGACAAATAATTTTTAACAGCTATACCATACTCTATGAGAGAGATTTCAGAGGGTCATATGCCACCAAGCAAGTTTTTAGACATCACATAATTCTCACAGTCATATTTACATAGTACGAATGGAGTGAATATGAATGGAGCTTTTTAGATGGGAGATCTTTGTAAAATTGTCCACACTAAAAACACCTTTGTACGAGCACAAGCACCTGCGTATGTTTGTCCCTTCTGAGCTCAGCTCAGCATCTTCCCCTGCAGGAAAAACAATGCCAATATCATGTAGGTGATTCCTGTTTCCAACCAAAGCCATTCACAGGCCAGCAGAGGAAGAGGATTTGGTGAGCGACACATATACTTACACAAAAGATGCATGTATGCACTCAAATACCACCAGTTTTGTAGTCAATGCTTTTCCTGCACCACACACAATTAAAGTCCCAATTAAAGGCCATTATGGGTTTTCCACTAGCAGCGACCGCAGGGAGAGCAGCTCAACGGCTTCTACATTGCGGGCGCACAGATGTCTCCTGTGCTGTCATCCAAAGGAACTCAGACTGATCCACAAACTTTATGATCATAATTACTGATCAAAATTAAAGTGCAACAACAATATGAACTCAGAGGACGGCAATAAAAGAAAAAAAAAGTTTGAGTGATTCCGGTAAGCGGGGCCAAGTGGGACTATCAGAGGGAAGTGTGAGTGAGCTGCTCATCCTGTGAACATATACTGCAGCGATGACAAGAGAAGCAGCAACTCTAACCACAAGAGGGAACCATTTCCCTGAAAATGTACGAAAGGTGACAGTCCTTTTAAATCTGAGTGATAATATTAAATAAGGCCGCATTTTCATGACTAATTTTGCTTCCCACAGCAAGCAATCACAAGGAGATATGAGTTCTCACCCCAGATGAAAGCACTGGGCTCCATATCTGCTGTGAAGCATCCATTCACCACAATACCCACACAAAAGTTCATCACCAGTGTCTTCCCCCAAGCGGGGCCCAAATGTGTCATGGGTTTCCGTTTCTGAGTTCCCATCCTCTTACCCAGTGACCTTAATGAGCGAGTAAAGTTCTCACTTGGCCAAACAATACACTATTGTAGAGAGGCTTGATAAGAGGTGGCCAGTCAACAGCCTCTGGACATGCAGCTGTGTGGGCCAGCAGTCGCCTCTATCTGATCCCCGGCATGACACGCAGAATCAGTCGCCTGATCAAATAACTTTACGCAGACACGCACACGTGTCAGGATGCATGTGGCTGCACGCGCACGCACACATCCACAGAAACTCAAATGCATAAGAAGTGGATCCCATTCCCACCCAATTTTGTTCTCTGGGAACTAACAATCTGTTTAGTGCAAAAAGTGCAGTGGCTTCTTTCATCTCGGGTTCAAGGTGCAGATGATCTAATTCCAAGTCTGATGATGAACAAACAGCGCCAAATAAGTAAAGCAAGTGTCAACAACAACACCACTGTGAACTGCCGTGTGATAAATGGGTTCTTTCTTTGGACAATATGGCTTTTTCGCCAAGCTATTTAGGGCTTAAAGAGATCTTTTGTGTTCATGAACAAACTTATTTTGTGAGGTAGAAAATTTTAATTTAGTACTCTTCAAGGTGGAGAGCATTTTCCCTGAGAATCTCAAAGTAGGACTTGCAAAGTGGGAAAATACAATAGCGCAGTGGAAATACATCTTTTGGGTTATACAAAATCTCATTACACGGCTTGTTTGGCAGCTTTGCAATCTCTTATAAAGATGATAAATGCTCTGAAAGAAGGAAACATGCACAAGCACTAACAAATTCAATGAACGCTGAGATTAAGTGATATGATCAAAAGCTCCAAGTATAAAACAATAATAAAAAGTGACTGGTCTGATATCTAAACAGTGTTCTCCAATAACAAATCAGCGACACCAGCTCAAACTGATGGAATCACAGCAGGATTAGGACATAAAGGCAGTGCAAATGGAGTTGATATGGATCAAGGAAATTTTGCATCACATGTTCACAAACATTTACGTGAGAAAACAGCGACGTTCTCAAGGAAATATCAGATCCTATTCTGGATCCAGAGGCTCAATTCCTGGATGCTGTGGAGGGAAATTTCAGCCCTGCCCTGAGGCTTGCAGTCTTGAAATACTCTTATTTAATTATTTCAAAGATCGGTCTATCCTTGCAAATTACAGGCCTCAAACGGTGACATGTAAGTAATACTGATGACTGACTAGAAATGCTGATCTTTATCCTCCAGAATTCGACATATTAGCTGTGCCAAAAAAAATAGTGAGCCTACGGGATTACATAATCTATCAGCGTTCACTCAGTGTGTCACTCTTTGGTGTGACTGGGCATTAAAATAAGGTGATGGTTATGTAAACATGTTCAAGTAACCATAACCATGATGCTGAAGGTAAATTGTGGTTCAAATCCAACTGATAAAAAGATCCTGTTGAAGTAGACCAGTAAGGATCCGCAACACAAAAAAATACTGTTATTTTCACCTGCACTAAGTTATATTTGGCCTTATCTACATGTACGGAAAGATGGCGGTGGGGTGAGTGACACAAACCAGAGCAAACATCAGAGACATCAGATATGACACTAGGATAAAAGGAGGAAGTGAGTCAGAGGTGGGTTGCAGAAGTGTAGAAATTGCATGCTAAAGTATTGAATGAATGTTTTCCAGGCACCAGTGCTCTCATTTCTATTTTGCTTTGAATGTGGTCATGTCACAGACTGCCGAGTTGCTTTCTGAATCTCTTTGCTTTGCTTGTGTTGAAGGTTTTCAAGCATCAGCTCAGGGTTAGTGTTAGCGGGTTAGAACTGATCTAAACACCTTATGCATATGTTGATTGTACAGTTTGGCATCATAATATGGAAGATGATCGCTGTGGTGAGTAATCAGCCTGTTGCATATGAACAGAGTTCATCACGGGCTATTAGCTTTGCTAATGCTAACTGCTAACTTGCTTTGTGGTGATTTATGGCTGTTTCTATGATGATCACGTCAGCAAAGACAAGAATGGACACAGTCATACTTTGTTATGTTCTATTTAGCAGGCACGGTGCACTTTAACATAATTCTCATAGATAGCATGAAAATATGTTCTGCACAGAAAGTCTGTAGCTACTGCTAATTTCCAATCCTTTTGGCTAGGTTAAAGAAACAGATCCATGTGAATCCTGGATGAAGGTGTTAGCTGAGCCACCAGTTGATGCAGACTTGCATTGAGATTAGCTGATCCCCCTGGGATTGCTACTAATCCTGACTTTGTGGCCTGGCTGAACTGAAAGAATGCTCAGTTTAAGCGGGAATGTGAGTGAGCTGTAGCGGGAAACTCAGTAGCGACTGCAGTATGGGATAGCCTGCAACGAAACCATGACAACCAAATACAATTAATGCCACAAAGCAGTTTATGCTGCTAGCACAGACTGAAAAAAGGTGCATTTTTTACAGTGTATAGATTTCCAGTGTGGTATTGGCACTATTTGGTGGATCTACTTTTAACAGGTCTGTGGGTGAGCTGCAGTCATTGAAAGCAGATGCACACGTGAGATTGCTGAACAGGGGAGGGAAAACAATGACAGATATTTCAGAGTCAATGAACTGTCTCAGCCAGACAATCTGCAGTGATGCAGGGTTATGTGTGTGAATGAATGAGGTGTTTCTGCTAATGTGGGCTATAATCTGACCCTCCTGGGAAGAGAAGACAGAGTGCTGGGGAAAATATTCAGTGAAAATCTCTGGACTGGTGGTCTATTTAAAAAAAAACAAAACTTGTACATGTTAGGGGAAAGAGGATTGCTGTCGACACAGGAATGCAGAAAGGGAAAAGAAAGGAAGAATATTTGGAGAAACGGATCTAAAAAGAAGCAGAACAAGCTTGAGCTATGTGTAAACAGACTAAAAGAGAAACCAGATAGGGGGTAAACCTAAAGGTAATATACAGAGAGAATGTGTTTAGCAGAGTCCATTAAAGCCAAAAAGCCTTGCAGGAATCGCTTCGAGCCAGACTCTGATGGAGATAGCCAACTGCAGGTTATCCTCTCACTCTGTAATGGACCGGGGTGTTTTCAGTCTCCCATGGCCCCTCGCGAGCCCCGGTGAGCCCCTATGATGAAGTTAGAGAGGGAGCAGCGGTGTTAGTCGGCACAGAGAGAGCGAGCGGTGCCCGTCTCCTGTTGCTGTTGAATGTAATTTCGGATCGTGTTGCAGCGGAAGCACAACTGACAGAAGAGGAATCTATCGAATTCAGCTCAGACATCACAATAATATTGAGTCTTGTTTATAAACACACATTCAGGATGCTGCGGGAGTATCACTCGTTGGACAAGTTCACCTCCCCGAGAGCAAAGCCTGAAATAGGTGTGAAATCATGCCATTCGATAAGGCTGTGTGGATTTGTGTTGGCCTGAAAGAAGCCTAACTTATGAAGAATCTAAATCAAAAAATCTGCTTTTGTTGAAATTGAATTGAGCTTTTTTGCCCTTCACCTGATAAACACTGACAAATCCTCCTTTTCCTTTCTTGTCATTCACTGCGCCCCCATGTCTTTTCCTCTGCGGTTAACCAATTCTTGGCTCGTCCCTCCAGCGCGACGCCATCCCTATTATAATGCCATCGTTCTTGCCTGCCAAGCCATGGAGAATGATGTCACTTCCACCCTCGGTCATGGTGGTTTGGGTTTGGTCACTGGTGCATGTCACAATGTGAGCCCTACTAGTAAGGCCTGGAGCTTCCAGCTTGGCCACCAGCCATGACTTCCACACCCTCACCCAGTTTTGTGGATGCAGCTGAATGTTTTAATTCACCAGAACACTTTTTGACTATGCCCTTATTTCTGCTTGATCACTTTAGTGCTGCAAAGTTAAATATGCACTCTCCCCGCCCCCTCCCTTTCGTTCCTGTTATGCTCTGCATCGTCTCCACTCCTTGTCATTTAGCCTGTGGCTTTGTAGTCGCTTTGTGAGGCAGAACGGAGCTGGGCAGGGTGAGGCGCAGGCCCAGCAGTGGCTGATGTATGACTTCTGGAGAAGGCAATGCAGCACAGGCGATGAGAGAATGTGGAAATGTACGCATGGCAAGATGCCCGTCGGGCCCGGCCTACTCTGCTCTGTGTTTAGAGGCAGCCTTTCTTCTCGCGCCAGGTGGGCGGGGGATGAAAGAGGGCACTGAGGGGGTGGGTGAGTGGACACAGGCCTGGGATCAAACAGCAGAGAGGCAGTGGAGGGTGGTGGCTGCGGTTGGTGGTTGTGTGATGAGTGCTGAACTGACTGGACACTTCTAATTTCTAATTCATATGTGATTAATCGCTGCGCAAATCGTCCGTGCACTTCCGCTTGGACTTTTTCGTACTCAAGGCCATTAGCGAGCCATTCATAAAAGTGTTACACGCTGTGCCTCATTTTCCTTTCTAATACCTCAAATACAGCGCACAACATTCAGCTGAAAAACAGTCCTGCACTGTTCCTCCTGTACATCGGGGTGGGCACATTTTGTTTTTCCACGTTGCCGTACTGAGAAAGATAAAATAACTGCTGAATTAGGTTAAACGCTATGAATTTGCTAGATGTGGCAGATTATTTTACAGCCTGTTTGAGAACCCAGAAGTCCCAGGAGTCCACGTTTAAAAAAAGCAAAAACCTTTATATTAGAAGAATATGACCTTATGTATGTGTTAATGTGCTGTATTCTGCGGATCATTTAAAAGCCTCCTTAAAGAAATTCCCTTTAATTGTCTGATATGCACCACTGGATAAGTCAATAACAAAATATATTACATTATGTCTAAAAATATCGACTCTAAGAATACTGACACATTCATCGACATGTAAGCCTGAAGTAGAGGCTTTCATCAACAGAAATATTAATTCATTTTGTGCTCTGTTACTATATTTCTAATGCCAATCTAAGATACTGTACAGTCCGATAGAGAGCCATAATGTAGATTATGTTTTAAAATTAGCATTTTTCTGGTTCCCTTTTACAAAAAGAGTTTTCCAGGGAATCTTGGAGTAACTCAGATTTTTTTTTTTAAACTAAAATCTTCACAAAATCATATTTCTGATTTTTTAAATTGTAAATTCAAGTGTGGTTTTGTTAATGGAAAGTGTATTTAGGACAAAACCCACTTTGAGCTGAGGGAATTCACCTCAAAGCGCTTTATATTATTAAGTAAAGACCCAACAATATTAGAAAGAAACCCCAACAATCATACGACCTCCTATGAGCAAGCATTTGGCAACAGTAGGAAGGAAAAACTGCTTTTTAACAGGAAGAAACCTCCAGCAGGATCTGGCTGAGGGAGGGGCGGGGCCATCTGCCACCACTGGTCGTGGTGAGGGGAAAACAACAGACGGTGTCTGTCTCCTGATTCCAAACTCTAATATCAAACCAGCAGTCTAATATCACAGCGATTTGTTGGTGTGATACGGTACTATTAAGACTCAATTCTAGATTTAACGGGAAGTCAGTGAAGAGAAGCCAATGTGAGGCGAATATGCACTATTGTTCTACTTCCTGTCAGCACTCGCTACATGTTGGATCAACAGAAGGCTTTTCAAAAAGACGAACCAGGTTTTAGGAGCGCTCTGTGACCTTTAACATGTTACTTATTGCAGAAAAGTTTGTTTGCACCAATGATGCCAAAAGTTTCAAAAGCTCAACTTTACACCATGAAAAGCACATTTACATCCTGGTACATAAAAGGATTTTGGCCTCTATCCATAGTCTCCCCAGTCATGACCCCTTTTCGGTGTTGATTTAAAAAAAATATACTATCCCCCACCCAGATACTGAGTTAGACAAAGACTGCTGAAGCCAGCCGGTATCTGCGAGGGCTCATTCGCTACTTCATTATTAAAGTGGACCTTTCCACCATGTTTGTAATGCTGGTGCCTTTAAAAGGGTTTTTATTGGTTTAGAGGTGTGGCTTGCGAAGTACCTGGAAACAGGTGCTAACTCAGCACTCCACTTTTTCATCCGTATTAGGTGTTAACAACTTGGTGTTAAGCAGACGAATCTTTTATACCATCTACTCATTGCACACATAATAGAGCGCCCTCTGTTGGAACTGGACTGAATAGCAGATGAAAAGATCTGAAGACCAGCTTCACTGGAATCCATTTACATCTCCAATTATGCCTTAAACTGCTACTTCATCTGTCCTATCTGAGAAAAAATCATCCACTTTTTTTTTGCTTTGACCCTTGTGTATCATCTGCCAGTCAGCAACATCACTGATGAAAAAGAAGCAGTTCAGCACACTGTATATGAGAACGGGAATTTTTCCATACATACTTCCACTGTGACTAAGAGCCGGGGCTGATGCCTTTGTTGTCCCATAGTGTCTCATTATCCCAGCCCTTCCAGCTCAGGCATGTGGGTTCTCAGCGGAGAACCCCAGGCCAGAGTGCGGTGACGAGGATGGGACAAACCAACCGCCACTCACAGCCTCTGGTCGGATGAGGAGGGAGGAAGACGACACTCATCATTTGGAGGTTTGGGTCTGATTGCTTCCCCTTGTGAGGGACTTAACTGTCCCCCCTGGGAATGTGGTCCCTTTTACACCCACGCCTAAAGACACTGTCAGGGAGAGTGAGGTGTAAAAATACAAAAATAAGTAACATCTGCAGCCACAAAGAGTGTAGCTGACAAACAGGGTCACTAAGTTAAGAAACAAAAACAGAATGAATAAAATATGTATGAATTCAAGCTAAAAAGGGACTATACTGTGGGAATGGACTGTGACTGGGTACTCATTATGGCAGAGAGGAATTTCACTTTTTAAAAAAAAAAATATATATATTCAACAAATAAACTTGTTTAGTCAACTCAAGTCAAGACATGTATTTTCTTTTTCAATAATAGCTGATGTTAAAGCCAAAGCTGGACCACATATCCATTTTAAATGTTGTTTTTAAATACAATTCAAAGAAATATTCTTCTATTAACTATGAATCAGATAACTCCACCACCATGGCACCTATTATATTTATAAAGCACTTTTATACACAGAGGCAGATTCAAAGTGCTGTAAGAACTAAGACAATACACAACGATTTAAAAGAACACAACTCAAAGTTAAAACGAATAACGGAATATAAAGACAAAAGTATTATTCTACTGTAGTATTTATTACAAAATAATAAAACAAAAGTATGAAATAAAAAATATTAAAAGGTAGAATTGTGAAAAAGAAATCAGAATCGTTTTGATTAAAATGACAAAACAGAGAAAAATGTAACAAACTGAAAATAATTTTTAAAGATGAAATTAAGGATCACCAGCAAGTCCCAAATAAGATGTTTTTGTAAATGATTGGAAACACAGGCGAAACAGAAAAGGGCCTAGGATTGACCCCTGAGGGACACCACAACATAACAACATGTGGCTATAAATACAATTCCACTCCATTAGAGGTACAATAAGAGGAGCCTTTGTGGAAATCCACTTTCACCTCACTTTGGTGCTTTTTTGGCCACACCATGTGACTCCATGCAAAAAGCGGAAACACCAAATGTAGCTGAAAGCTGAAAGCTTCAAATTAATGCTATTGTTAATGTTATTTAACTGCTGGATGTTGGATGGACTTAAAAAAGGTAACAATAATCTCACAAATGTGTTGAAAAGAAACATGGCAGACTGGTTTAGGATTGCAAAGTTGCATCTGAACAAAGTGCAACACTTCTGGAGCGATGAGACCAAAGTGGAGATGTTTGTCAATGACGCACACAACCACATTGGGAGAAAACCAAACACAGCATATCTCCACAAACACCTCATACCAGCTGTCAGCACTTTAGTGGGTGATGATTTGGGTTTGTTTTGCAGTGACGGGACCTGGACACCTCGCGGGCACTGAGTCGACCATGAAGCTGACCATATATGCTAAACGTGAGACCATCTGTTGGATCAAACTGGGCCATGCAACAGGACAATGATCCAAAACACACCAGGAAATCTACAGACAACAATTTGAGTGACTAATAAAGTCATACAGAAATCAATTACTTGAAGTTATTAAAGGTGGTGCTTAAAGCTGAATGATGTAGTGTATTCAGTGTATTTAATCAGATAACCCCCTATGAGCAAGCACTTGGTGGCAGTACGAAGAAAAAACTCTCTTTTAATAGGAAGAACCAGGCTTAGGGAAGGCCAGCCATCAGCTGTGGGGGGTGAGGGGAAACACGTTCAGGTTAAATAATGATCCTGTTAACAGTAGTGTAAACGACCGTATGAGTATGCAGGGTTCTCACTAACCATGTCATATTTTAGAAACACATTAAAAAGATGGCAAAAAGGATAAAAAACGGTTTCCTCTGTGCAAAGTGGCCAAAATCTCGATGCTGCAGATTTAAATGTGCAGCGTCCACAAAACACTCGGGAGGAAAATGGATGTTAATGTTGTATTTGGGTTGGAATTACGTCCTTGCATGTTATATCCACGTCGGCGTCAGCCAGTGATCGAAACCAGACATTGTTCAGCTGATTTCTAACATCTGAAATTCAACCGTGTTTTAAAGCTGACCATATTTCACTGAGAAATCCGCTGGTTGGAATACATAATCAATGTAATTTTTGTCTTACTCTCATATGCTCCTATGCTCTCCCTGCCCGCTTTATTGCTCAGTCGTTCCTGCTCTAAAGCCAATCATTTTAATTTCCTCATATCTTATTTCATTCATTTACTTTAATCACAGTGTACAGGAGGCACCAGTGATTCTCCGTGCGTCTGCTTTCAGCTGGCACTCGGGCAGAGACATCCATACTACTGTACTTAATGACTGCGCTGGAGTTCAAGCACTTAGAGCTCATCTTAGAAGAGCAGCAGGTCCTTTTGATCTTTGAATCCTGCAAATGAAGTCAAGGGGAGAGACAGAGACAAATCACCTGTGGTTTTGGGAATCATTTAGAAGCGACTGGCTTTTCATACTGATAGGGGGTGAAAAAGGCTTGATCTTTGCTAGAGCTGTGCGCTTCAGATTCTCCATCACTGTGATGGTTGAGTTTCCTCCGCCCCCGAAGACTTATAGACACAAGCTCTTTCAAAGTGAAAAAATGCACTGCTCAGACAATCAAAGTGTTAGACCAGCAGCATGTGGATGACTGTGATCGCTGAACGGCCTTGCACTGTGGCAGTCTAAGGGCCGGCGAAGAGTTATGGCCTTCGTCTGCCCCATTAATTAACAACCATTCAGACTGAAAACCAGAGCCAGCACCCCAGTCCACTTTCATGTCTCTTCCCGTTTGCCTGCAGAAAGCTAATTTTTCATTATTTACTGTATCGCTATAAGATCATCCATATTGTGTGAGGATTAAAGATTGAAGTGCACAATAGTTTTCTGTTGAAATATTGCCCCGACGTTTGCTCTCTGAGCCCCTCAGTGATATGAAAAAGGCAGGCTTTGTACAGCCACACATGCAGGCGTAACAGTAATGAACCCCAGGGACTCTGACAGCAATCGCAAAAGTGAACCCAAGTGTTTTATGATGTGGCAGCGCCGCGGACAAAGCAAATAATCGCCAGACACAGAGGAGCAGGTAGTTTCACTTAACCTCTGCTCGGGGCCGAGCGCCAGCTTAACTGGAAGCACATGGCAGCACAGCACATTAGATAGAGGGAGAGAGAGTGATTATTCCTGACTGACCCACCAATTAAATATCCCTCACAGTGTGGAGAGGAACCAACCTAATGACACTGTTATCCTGGCCTTTCACCGGCTCAAGCAATCCCACCGCTAAATCACACAGGAAACTTTAGGAAGTCACAGTTGGAGTTGTTGTACCTGCGTGGTCAAATGCAGGAAAGAGCATACATCTCGAGGCCTGTGGTCTGCTGTTTACTGGATGTCTGTGGCCTGTGGCTTTGTTTCTCTCCCATTAGTGTGTTTGGTGTTGTTAGCATGCCAATTGGCCCTCCGGTAAATTCTTCTCATTGGTCGGCCACTCCCGAGGGCACCGCGGCCACAGAAACCCCTGAGAGGGTGTAGAATGGATGAGATGTGTACATGAGGGGAAAGTGAGAGAAAGAGGAAAGTGAGACGTGCGAGCCCATGTTCGCATGTATAACGACATTAGGTAAAGATATAGCGTAAGATTCTTTGAATGAGTGTGCCGAGGGTCAGGCACAGCATCTCTGACCATTCATTTCACCAGCCTGGGGCAGCCCGCTCGCACTGCTCGGGTTAACTTCTCTGGCCGCTATCAGGTTCCTCCATGTGGTTCCACTTAGACCAGCCTGCAGGCAGCCTCTCAGGCCACAGAGAGGGAGCAGGGAAGGCCCCAATAACTGGATATTTAGCAGGATCTATATAACACACATCATGGCACTTGTCTCCAGGGTGCTCTTCACTGATCATTACTAAGCTTCTTTACCTCCTGCGATTGATGAGAGAGGTCAGGTCAGACTGGAGTCTGCATATGCGTTTAGGGGGAACTACAAACTTTAGTCAGGCACTGCAGAAAAATATAAATTCAGCGGAGACAGTTTATTATGATTTATGCAACCAGTACACAGTTTGCTGGTGAAATTACAGCTTTCTTACGGCACACCCAGCTGTACATGTTCCCGGCTTTCTGCCTCGGCACAGTCAAAGCCAGTCCTTCTCTCTCAGTGCCCCTCCATCCCTCCGTGTCCCCCCTTCACCACTTACAGTCTATCACTGTATATTTTTATTGATGAGGCCTGACAGCACCCTGATTCCAATATAGCTCAGGACATTTGATATGCACACCCCACCCTGAAAAATAAAAAAAGGAAAGAGAGGAAAAATGTACTTCGGCCTCCCTCTCTCAGTCCAGAGACTCCACTCCATAACAGCAGGCACTAATTTCTCTTTCCAGTCATGGAATATGATAATTTTCTTATTTGCAAGAAATATCAATTGCTCAAGGCGGACACATAATCATTGGGGAGGAAAGGAGAAGCTACCTGTGTAATGTGCTTAACAGGCTAACCCATTTAGCCGCAGGCGCTGTTTGAAAATGAGAAAGTGCTGATGGTCAAAATCAATTTTCCCTGTGTCCAAATTACTCCCTGCCCGGCTTAGAATTTCACCTAAATGGCCAAACCTTAAAACACTGATACTAATTCTATCATATTAGAGCCTGGTCATATAGTTGAAGTTATTGCTAATGCTATTTTGCTGTATTTATTGATGTAGCGAGATGACTCAAAGGCCGGGGGAGCAAAGAGTTCTGTTACCGCCTTTGTTTGTGTGGAGATGCATATCAGTACAACTCAATGCACACACTGTACATGCAGCAGGATGTCTGCTGCTTATGGCTTTGGAAATCTTTTAAATCAAAAGAGAAAAAAAATCCCATGAAGGCTGCAGTTGTTTGTTATGAAACACAAAGCTTTTTGAAGTGTGTTTATATGTCGCTCCTTTATTTTCTTATCTCTTCTGTTTCTTAGAAAGGAGTTTTTTGCCTTGAGAGCTTTCCTGGCATTGTGTACTAATTATAATACTGAACTCTTAAAAAACGGCACATTTGGTTAATCGCTGAGTGAATTTCTATGAAACAGCCATAAAATCAAATACATGGAATATGAAAGCGGTTTAGCAGAGCATGAGCGGCTAAAATTATTTAGTAGAAAAAATGTGTATTACAGGGATTATTAATGGATTATATAAACGATTCAAATATGCAGTATTATATGACTTGGAGGTCAAGGTTTTACGAGCTTAGAGGAACTGTGGAATGAGGTCAGTGTAATTACAGGTCAGTGTGTGTGAAGCCGGTTAAGTCAGCATGACATACAAGAACTTTCTCCTCCTTGACTTCCAATAAATGTTTGAATTGTAAGGAAAGTTTTTGGCATTTTTAATGCAAAAATGACTCTTTACTTTTTAGTCAAGAGTTCGAGAAGATTAGAAGGAGCTAAGGAAGAAGTCTCAGCCAGCAACAAACACATAAAGGAAACATGGAACGTATGCTGTGTGCATTTCATCCAATCTGTGCATGAACCGAAATGTTCACAGGTACAGCAGTTCCCACTGTTTACAGATTCAAGTGGGATAGACTAGAAATCTCCTTTTTTCCCCTCACTGGGGAAATTCACATGCTCCAGCAGCAAAGTGAGAGGCAGATGGAGCATGCAGATTCATACAAAAGTAAAGAATATAAAATAAAAAAGACGAAATAAGAGACTGCACAGGGCAAATTTACAGCATCTGATGATCTCCTCGTCTGGCTCTTTTCAATGTCAAATACATACTCCACATCAAAAGGAGCAAGTTGAAGTGGTTCGGGCATCTGACTGGGATGCCTCCTGGTTGGAGGAGGAGCCGGGGTAGACCCAGGACACGCTGGAGAGCTTATGTCTCTTGGCTGACTTGGGAATACCTCAGCGTCCCACCAGAAGAGCTGGAGGAGATGGTCCGAAGAGGGAGGTCTGAGTGTCTCTGCCTAGACTGCTTCCCCTCGGATCAGGATGAGCAACAGAAAATGGGTGAACGGATGGAATGATGGATGGACCTTCTCATCTAACTCTGTAACACCTGCTTTCCATCGATAGTGCTCGTGGTGGTGAGGAGCCAGTTCCATCTCGGTCGGAGGTTTGAGAGCTGAATGCCAACATTGCATAAGAAAAGTTGGAGGAAGCTCAGGAGGAGGAACATCATGGTGCAGAAGATCTGCAGGATGCATGTGTGAATATAATAAAGTAACAATAAACTTTATTTACTTACGTGTTACACAGAAAGTAATAAACAATGAAGAAAGGGAATAAAAAACAAACATAACATTCAAGGGTTTTGATTAAAAAGGTTTTATGAAGGCACTTAGGAAAGGGGTGTCAAACCTAAGGCCAGAGGGCTAGAATTGGCCCGGCGAAGACTCCAATTAGGCCCATTGGATGACTAAACTTTCCTGCTGATAAAGACCTCTCCAAAGACAATTCAAACTACACCATTATACACTATTAGATATGTACTTTTACATATTTCCTTCTTACAATTTAAGCCCAAAAAGTGTTGCTGAGAGATTTCTACATTTCCTGTAGCAGCATTTCTTTATCATGTGGATAAATTAAGACAAAATGTTTCTCATATAAGGATTTATTATTGGTTAAATTTTTTGTTAATTTCCTGTAGACTGACAGAACAGGGTGTTTCTCTGGTCCGGCCCATATTTGACCAAAGTTGTCTGTGTGGCCTGATTTGGGAGCTCAAACAGGAAAAAGTCACCTTCATCTGCTACCTGAGACCTTGGAATAACCAGTAGAAGCCCACCTGCCTTTCAGAATGAATGCACAGGCACTGCTGATGCTATTTTATGTGTGAAATTTTTTATAAACTTTTTATAAATGTGTTCTCATCTCTAGATGTAGAATCTAAGCTTCAATGCTCAGATGCACCAGTGGCAGAAATATCAGCTGCTGAGGTACCAATCCCCATCCGCTTCCACAAAGTTGACATTAGGAGGTGGCGGTGGCGTAAACTGCAGGTTTTTGGCACTTTTTGGCTGGTTTTGTAAGCACTGAAAAATCCTCACTTCTTTACAGCACGCCTCTCCACAACAATAACCCAGATCAATGACATGCGGCAGGCTGGGAGTGACAGAACCCTTTTACTCATACTACAGCCCACTGCATCAAGTGGCACTTGCCAACGGACACCTTGTGCATAAACAAATGATGGGAGCGGTTTTGAAACAAAGGCAATAATTTATACCCTGAAGATGAGAACATGCTGTTCTGTCTCTGGCGCAAGTCCTGCCACATCAGCAATTAATCAGCAGATCTGGCAAAGTGCAGTGTTGTACAGAAAAACCACAATAAACTGATTAAAATTCAACAAGAAAAGTGGAAAAATACGAGTACGGCAGCCTGGTCTGCACTTACGACAGCTTGGTTGCACAAACTGCTTTGAAATTCACGTTTCTGCATCTAAAAATGCTCGGCGTTATTTCCACGAGTGACATGAGATGCTTGTTTAAAAAAAGCTTTACCTTCGTACAGCAGTCACACGGTGGATGGAGGTTTAAGGCTACATAAGTTTTTCCAAATATGAATCGTGAATACTGGCAGTTCCTTCTTGGAAAATATTTTTAGACACTAACAGCTTCTCATGAACTCAATCAAACTGACCCCTTTTTATTTTTATTGTATGACTGTATAATTAGTGGACTTTTTCTTAGAAAGCTAAAGTGACAGGCCCCTGCCCACTGCACCTTCTACCATTTTCCTCTATTTTCAATAGAGTAAATATGCAATAATAATTCCAGGAAACGTTTTAGGAAATTACAAGTTAAATATAAACTCCTGTCATGACGTTTTAATGAAACAGAAGCTGAAGATGGAAGAGTTGACCAGTTTCGTCAAGGTTTAGTCTGAATGAAAGTTAAAGACGGCATTTGTGATTCTAATATGAGCTCATATCTCCACATTGTGGCACATAGATGTGTGAATATATGACTGAATCAGAGTCCTTTTTATTAATCTCTACTTTTGTTTGTTTTTTAAATATAAACTATTCAAGTCTGGAAATCTTTGAACCACCTCCTTTTTGGTCATATAAATTTCTACTAAATGTCCCAAAGTGATGTAGCTTGCAACACGTCCTTGGATTTGCTTGAAAGGAGCTGGGATTTCACTTGAGTCTCGCTGGGACCGACCTGACTCGACTTCCCCCAAAACATCTCTGGTCAGGACTATAGATCTGTGGATTGGAGGTTAGGCCGACTTGTGGCCGTGGCCCTGTCCACCTGGGCTAGCCACATCGTAAACAACAGCTGTGTGTCAGGTCTGCTTCTGTATCAACATCACCACACTGGCCACCGGCTGGAGCCACACATAGGTATTATATCCATGAGGCTTCCTGGCCTCTGAACACCAAGGCCACTGTCCAGGAAGTCCGCTATCCCACTCTGAGGACAAGACATTTAAAGGGTAACTGCAGAGCAGAGTACGCTTGATTTTTACACTTTTGAGGCAGTTTCACTTGCAGCTTGATAATAATTAATGGACTGGAACACGCTGCCTCACACTTCCCCTCTCTGGGCAAATTCCCAGAGCTTGAGATTACATGTCTTTTGAAGCTCTGATTTATCTGTTTGGCCCTTTCGGCCTAATAACCTTTGTCAGCTCTTTAGGCGTGAAGAAGGTATATTGTAACCATTTGGGCAGAAACAGGCAGGCTTTCCCGATATTGACTCAAACACACGGAGGGGAGAAGGAGGGGAGGCGTGGAATAAAGTGACACTAATGGAACATTGATGACAAAACAAGGCGCGCACAGGGACCACTTTCTAGCGTTTTTAATTCTTAATGCCGTCGCCTCGGGTTTCAACATGTCTTGGGTCGAGGCAGCTGCTCGCGCCCGGACGGATCTGGCACGAGGATTAGGATTTCTTCGCGAGGAAATGGTCACGTGATTTACTGTTGCTGGAGGGGCGCTACAGGTGCCAGCGCGTGAGGCGGGGGGGATAAGATGACCGAGAACTGGTCTCTCTGGAACCGCACTACGCTCCTCACCCAGCCCCGGAATCAGCTCTATCGTGACTGGGCTGAGAGACCGGAGCGTCACCTTATACTTTGAAAACACACTTTGATGGCAATTAAATATTAATATGGGGAATTATAGCCTGAGAGCTGTATCCATATTACATGGAGCATGCAAATCGCTCCAATCAGTGAGCCAACTGAAATAGCATCTGGAGAGTTGTATAAATAAGACTATGGTTATCTTTAATATCATTAACATGGACTAAACCAAATGCAGAGGGAAAAAATAATAGAAAACTTGGGGAGAAATGACTCTAATTATCTTTGTTTTGCACGTGAACTCGCTGCAGCTTTGACCTTGTGTCAGCTAAGGCTGATAAAAAGGGTTTGCTCCATTACAAATTGAAAGCCTCCAAATATGTGGGCTGCAAAGAGGAAGGGCGTGGCAATAAGGGAAGAAAAAATTCTCTCCCCACATTCAAACACAACCATCTTCCTTTTCTTTTGGTTTCTCTCTCCCCTCCATAATCAAGGCTGGTTTCCTCCCAATAGGAAAACATCCCTCTTTCCTCTTTGCCTGCGTCTGTCAGCGATTCTGTGTGGGCCTGGACTCAACTCAGCCTGTGGTCAAAAATATCCCCCCATGGCTCCTCTGGATGGGACAGGCCGCACAGACCACAGGCACACAGCCCTAAAAATACAGAGCAAGTCAGCCACAGCTCCTCGCGTTCATTCATTAGCTTCGAGCAGACTCGGGCGCCAACAGAGGCAACGAAGGCACAAAGTGATGCAATGTTGGGACGTCTCGCACACCAGGTGTGGAAAAACAATGGCCGCCTAACATGAGAGGACTTCGGCTCACATCCACGCCCAAACAAAAGCTGAGGCAAGATTGCCAAAAGAGCGCAACGTCAGTTATGCATCCTGAGATTTCAGCCTGGAGACAAAAACTTCTATTGGCTGCGGTTGAGTGTCTATCATTGGTGGTGGCGTGGGAGAAATTCATTAAAAGTCATAAAGCTGTCTCGCAAACATGACTGATTGCCCTGTGGCTGGCTCTCACAGATAACCATCGTCTCGTCATGCAGTGCCACCCATTATCTCCTCCATCTAATGGGTGAGACAGAAGGTGAGAACGAGGGGTTTTAATTGCAGCAGTAATATTTAATAAAGACAAGTTATTTGTCTGCATTCCTCCCCTGCTGTTCGGCTGTACACTTCCCCGCTGTGCGCCATGCCAACCTGAGCGCTGGGCGGCTGCTCGATGTGTGGGCACCATTTCTTACACATTCCATTCCTCCGACGTGCCAACAGACGGGACAGGCCCGGGCCAAATCACATGATGAGTGCATGCGTGCACGCCGAGCAGAGAAAACGCGCGTCTGTGTGACTACATTTACAAATATGAATATGCTTTCATGGAGACTGAGTTTATATAGATGTGCTCTGTATCTGCGAGTGCGCAGCGGAGAATGTCCGCCGCATATTTGTGTTTTTGAAGCAGCCATAAGGGTATGCAAGCGTGTGAGTCTGAGTGTGTGCGTGCATGTGTAAACAGCTGGCAAGCCTGCCTGCGGTGCTGTGTACACAGAAGTGAAGGTATTCTGGCTGAGGTTACGAGGTGGGTGGGGGGGTATGCCGGGGCTGAATGAGGCATTTAGTGCTGACAGTTAAAAATACTCGAGAGCAGGACTGCCATTACTCCTGCAGCTAATGCTGAGCCGCTGAAGCAGACTTATACTGCTCGCCCGCCGTCACACACACACACACACACACACACACACACACACACACACACACACACATCAGATGCCTATTTCAGGCCCGATCTTTGTTGCGGCCTAGCATGCCAAGCCTGATGTAAGACAATGGTTAACCAGAAATATGAGTGCAGGCCTGGCACACATAAAATTGTTTCATATTCAAAAGTAAACAAAGCCTTAATGTGCCATGTGATGATGCTGTGAGGTTGTGTCTATCAATACTTTGCGATATTAGAGGCAGTGGATAGATTTAAGGTTTTATGAGAGAAATGTTGATCACATGACACAACTTAACCTGACTGACGCTCCCTTCCAATCATTTCCTCCTGCACCTCTGTACCGCTTCCAGCCCTGCTTATATTAATTTAGACTTTTAGATGCGAACTCTTGCAACTGTGCATCTAATTTCAAAAATATTTTTCTTTCTTTCAGTGTAAAGAACTTTAACTGCACACAGACACATTTGAACTGAAAGAAGCACAATACCTTTCAGTTTTTCTACATTATAAAGCAATGCTAAATCAAAGATACCCATCAGCCTGGCTCTTTGCATTTGTATTTACACATTTACACACAAAAAAAATGCAACTGATGTATGAAGGACTTCTAGCCAAAGTTGCAGACAGTGTTCCTGGTTTGACTTTTACAACACAACCTAGCAATACAAAGAAAACGATTAAACAGAAAATAGCAACAATAATAATAACAACTATATTAAGTAGTATTAATTTAAATAACACCTCATTTATTGAGTTATCTAAATTGGTGTAGTATGCTAGGCCAAAGGTGATATCTCTGTCAGGAACATGACTCTAAAAATGCAGTTAAAAGTCCAAAAATTATGTCCCTTTTTAAAAATTTTAACATTTTTGAAAGCCAACCAGTGGACTAGATTGAACCCTTTGGTGGGCCACACCTCTGATGTATTTCATCACGGACCTTTAAGCTTGCACAGAGAACAAACACCACCATCTGCGTCGAACCTTTATGTTAAAAATCATCTCTAGTGATGAGTCTATCCTTTTTCCTGTTTTATACTTCTCTGTTCTCCTTACAGTTGTTTTGGACTTTACTCAGCATTTCTTGTTTTGAGTTAATTTCCTCCTTTATTTCCCTCTGACCTTTACTGGCATTTACAGTGTTGTATAGCATGAATTTGCCTCTCAGGGCTAAACTGTCAGTGTGTAGTTTTCCAGGGGCACCTGGAAAACAAACTTGATCGCAAATGACCCTGAAAATGCAAAATGACCTCGTCTCTTTACTCCAAAATGAGAAAAAAGTGGGAAAAAAGCAGTGCTGGCGGATATCGAGAGGTTCACATGAAGACGAGTATGAAAGGGGGATTTAGAAATGTTACATTTGGTATGCTTTCTGCTTTTTGTAGGCGTTGTCTATGCACCTTGAAAACGAACAATTCCAGCCAGAACATTTGCAGTTTTCCAAATAACAATAAGATGGAGCATCCAGGTCAAGGCACTATATTATAAGTAAATTTATTGCTGCATCTGTTGAAGTTTGTATCAGTTTTGTTTGTTCCTGGGAACCATCATTTAAAGCTGCTGATATTCCGGAGTAACCACGATTCACAGGAATACTCTGCTCCCGTAGGCTAAGGCTGGGCTGCTTATACATTGGGACTGAAACAGCAACTTAATTTCACTGATTCAATCTGGCCATTAAATCATTTTAGTCAGAGGCAAATGGAAAGCTGTTTGCTGTTTATCAGGCTGAAAGGCTTCCTCTTGCTCATTTAATGATAGCATTACAGTAATATAGGTGTTTACGATAGGTGTGGGGCTTATTTAGAGTTAATAAAACATTCTCTTTCCTATGTAATGAAGGATGCTGTTTGACGTAAGTGCTTTTTGTTTGTTCTGTTTGGTCTCAAGTGTGAGGAGAGGACCATTAACTTGAGACAAACATTTTTACCAGTGGTTTGTGAAAGCCTACTCTGAAAATGTACCAGAGGAAAGGCACTGAGAGCAGCAAGAAAGTGAGGGTGACGAAGTTTTCAAAGCGAAATGCTAAGGGTTCACGGACAAGAAAATAAAAGACCTTCTCTATGTTTTTGGTTGTTTGTGCCACAAGTGTAAATTAATTTGGATGACATATGATTTTATATCCAAGAATGTGGTTATGCAGTTAACGTCAGGCCAGTGTAAACACGCTGCCATGTGATCCCTTCAAAGAATTTGACGTGTATGAACACTTGCTAGCAAACACAAATATGCTGGAATACAGTAGGTGGAGCTCTTGTAGAAAAAAGGCGTCAGTGTGTTTTGCTGGAGGCCGGCTGGTAGAAGGGATATGGCTGACAAAATTCAAAACAGAAAGTGTGTTTTTGTGTTAAATTTGATAATGTTCCCCCTCGGGTTTCCAGGAGCCCATGGATTGGGCTGAGTGCACAGCGCACGACAGAGTTTCAAAAAGCAGCTATTTAAAAGTCCCAGTTAACAGGACCCTCCAAACAGCCAAAACCGCTTCAAACGTCAGCCAAACAAGATCCACATTATTCAACGGCATGCCCAAAGTGGCCATAACCCAAGCAGGGGCCCATAAACAACTTCTAATTGGTTTAATTATCATATAATTTTAAAAATATGTTTTAATATAGGCTCTATCTTGATATTTACCCAGAGTGAAGTGGAAATAAGACTTGGACGCAGTAACAAATTCAATATGCTCACAATGTAAACACCTTAAAAAGCTGGAAGAGACAGGGAGGAGAGTGAACTAGTCAGAAAGTAGAGATTAAATAAAGCAGTTTTCAATTCTCTGCATATACAAAAAAAGACTCAAAACTAAATGCTTAGTGCTTTGCGAGATAACCTAAACCCACTGGCCTACAGATAAAACGCTGTCGCAGTCCACGTCTGTCTTTGCGTCTGTTTTTCCAAGAGAGCTGACAGACACGCGGAGGAAGCTGGCCGAGTGTTTTGCAACTACTGCTTCCTTCCTGGATGGATGTATGAGTGGTAGGGAGGGATAAGAAAGGAGAACAGGTCAAAACTGACAAAGAGACCATTCAAGAGTGTGAGCGTCTCCCGCCGAACTGCACGCTGCAGAGGAACGTAAACAAACTGAAGACCGCTGACCCCTAATCAATACTATCTGGAATCTAACTGTTGAAAGAAAGTTGTGCCTTTGACTCTGTGCAAGAACACAAATTACAACACACAACGGTTTCCGACATGTTTACTTTAAGTGTCGCCTTATTGCCGGTTTGATGTGGATTAGCACAAATTGGCTCTTTGCTTTGACTCAGCAACAATGCATAGATGCAAATGAGGTGGCAAAACCAGACGCCGCTTATGTCTGGTCATGTCTAAGAAATTGGGAGCTGTGGTTACGCTCAGAACACTGATTACAGAAGCACAACAAGGCATTAACTACAGTGTTTGGCATGTTTTGTAATGAAGAGCTGCAGGGAATTATATTTCACAGCAGATAGGGGATTTTTCTTTGTCAGATGAAGAGGCCGTGCTATTATTCTTTCATTTAACACCTTCGGGATTTATCAACAGACTGATTCTTTGAACAAATCAACAGCAGCATTCAACTGTTCACAAAAGGACTCTCAAAGCAGCGATGCGTGTTAGGGAGCAATTCAGGGATAGTGGCCATCGCATGACTCAAAACGCCAACACAATAACAGGAAAGATAAAATAGCAAATATGGTTTTTTGAGCAGCATAATCTTCTGGATCACTTGGAAAGTCCAGAAGAAATACACTTAAAAATGGTGGTGTATTGAAAATGAATTTTAATAGATGAGGTGTCTCTGTATGAGCTGTTCAGATTTGCTGCCCTCCTGACAGTGTTGGGGAGTAACGGAATACATGTACCGCCGTTACGTATTTAAAATACAAAATATGAGTAACTGTATTCCGTTACAGTTACCGTTTAAAAAGGTGGTATTCAGAATACAGTTACTTTGTTGAAATAAATGGATTACACTGCGGTACTTTCCTGTTTCATTTTGTCGCGGGTCAGGACTGTTTGGGTTTTGTTTGACAGCTACGTGCTGTTGTTCCAGGCGGCAGCGTTATGGTTGCCATGGTTACAGGGCGACGCTCTCTCTCTCTCTCTGCGACTGTGTGTTTCCTGGGTGAGAGAGCGCCTTTTCGTTGTTGTTGTTGTTGTGCTAAGCTAACAGGCAGAATGCTACAAGCATAGCTCTAAAGAATGTAGCATCATGGGCAGTGTAGTCCGTGTTGCAGGGAGAATGCACTGCCATACACGTTATGGGTCTGTGAGCGCGAGGAGGGAGAAAAAGGGGAGTGGAAAGGTAGGAGCTGTCATCGAGGAAAAACGGGAGCTGGAAGCATGTAAATGTAATAATAACCACTTCAGCCAAGAAGAGTGCCTGACGAGCCCAGTTGTAAGTAAGCTATTAAGACTCGACTGTACACCGTGTTCGTGTTTTCCTCCGAAAACAATAAGTTCCGTTGGAGCAGTCTTTCAACGCCTCTCTCTGTGTCTCGCAAGAAAAGTTGACCCACACAACAAAGTAAAGCTATTTTTCGGCTACGAGCCGACAGGGACCCCGCCGTATTAGTCAGAGGTCCCTTTACTACAGTTCGGAGTCGCGGACCTTCAGTAATAGTAATAGATCACACAGCAATAGTACATTCACGTTGTTGTAAAAAGCATGATAATATATTAAGTAATCCAAAGTATTCAGAATACGTTACTGTCATTGAGTAACGTAACGGAATACGTTACAGAATACGTTACAGAATACATTTTGGGGCATGTATTCTGTATTCTGTAAGGGAATACATTTTAAAAGTAACCTTCCCAACACTGCCTCCTGATGATAATTGTCCTCAGCTGGTAAACAGATTCACTGTGTTCGATTCAGAGTGAGTCGCTGCTGCAGTCCTTGTTTTTCACTTGCTAAAGCCCACGTCGCACTGTTGACCATATGGCCTCGACAATGTATAATCCCCAAACGGTTGGCGAGTGTTTAGTCGAGGATGTGAAACTGGTTGCAAGAGGGTGCTGTAACAAAAACACCTCCGGTGATTGCTGTGATCACCCATGATTTCTACAAAAGAGGTTGATTTGTCTGTCAACGCTTGCTAGCTACTAGCTGAGCTGTAGCAAAACTCGAAAATGTAAACCAGAAACAGAGAACGAGTTGTGCCTCACCACTCCACCCAACATGTTTTAAAAAGCGCAGCTTTTATTTTGAAAGTACTTTTCCCAGTTTCACTAGGAGAGTAGTTGGCCAGTATCTCCCATGCAGTCTGCCAGTAATTAAAGCATTTGCAATGAGATTTTTGGTGTTGCACCATAACCACCAACTTCCAGCAACCAATCTCCAAACCGGTTGGGGATTACACATCGTACCCTCGCCACTGGTGGCTATCAGATAGTCCCCAGCCCATCTTTAGGCCTGTAAGCCTAACATGTGCACCAGCAGTTGTCATTAAGCCACTAACAAACTCTTGGTTTTTATAATGGTGTCTGACAAAATTTCCCGTGACAGAAAGAGAAAAGTGACAGAATGCCTTATTTTCAGTTTTCTCCCTCACTTATTTATGTCGATGACTGTGCTCGAGTGAATGTGGTGTCTGCCATTCAACACACGGACAGCGACACCATTTCTTTAAAAGCTAAAAGGTGAGCTGTGATAAATCGATCTATGGATCCATTTCTTGTGTTTGTTTAACTCAGGGTCGTGACAGATCTCGTGTCAAGAAGTCATTTACAATAGATGTATTAAAAAAACAAAAGAAGTAATTTTCATTTTTGCAATTTAGTGGTTAGCACTGTTGCCTCACAGGAAGAGGGTCCGGATAATATATTTGCCTTTTTTAAGAAGAGTTTACCCGGATTTTACTCTGAACTTGCCCTGTATCTCATCTTTAGTGTGAAAGAATTCAAACCGAAGCGATTATAAAGCTGTTGATGGAAACTGAACCTCAACAAGGAAATCGTTTGAAGATCAAAATAAATCAATGAAGACACAAAGAAAGAAGTCATTCATCTTCGGCTCATGTGATGGTCAGAGCTGTGATTAAAGGTTTGGGAGGGCTGGAAAAGATTTTTACGTTTACAAGTGATTTCGAGGCAGGCTGAAGTTGGGTAATGGCTGAAACGGGCCTATAGGGGCATAAACTATCTATATTGTATGCTCCTCTGGAATCTATAAGATACTTCCTGGGATCAAGAGACACTTTTGAGGATATATTATGGGACCACATTTATGTCTGTGGGCAGCTCAGCTGGCAAAAGACTCTTTGCACTCAGCATGTGCAATGAATCAGCTATTTGGTTCTCCTTAATGCATTTTTGGTGACACCACAATTATGAAGGAACTAATTTCTCTAAACATCGCACAACCGCTCAAACAGAGGTTTGAATGCAGGATGTGTAATTGAAGCAAGTACACAAATGCATATGAAGACATTTGTCTGAAAGTGAATACTTCATAGTCAGTCTTGCATCACCGTCACCTATAAAATCCGAACAAGAGCTGTTCACGGACGCCACTGTTCCTTCTTTGAGACTGAACGTTATCATGCCAGTTTTGTGGCCTCGAAACAATTTTAGGCAGCGCCAGAATGAAGGATAAATTGCCTTGAGTCATCGGATTCCTATTAGGGAAAATGTTTGCGGAATGATTGGCAGCGATACCAGAACCACTTTTTAAATGGTCAGAGAAGATGAAGGGGGAAAAAGCAAGTGAGGCATCAGGTCTATTCCAAGACTTAATCTGACTGTCAACAATATTATCCTGTGATTGGGCCCTCCAGAACGACCCACACTGCACGCCATGCTTTTAGGGGGGGAAATGGAGTAATAGCAGGAACCTGATAGCGCTTAGATGGTCAAGTCAGCCACTGAGCAGATCCAGAAATGTTCTGCCGAGGCAGACGGCACCATTTTCTCTCTTTGGTATGCAAGTCGCTTGACTTGATTGAAGCAGATTGTTCTGTTACACCAGCAGTTACAGGGTGATGTTCTCTGTTCGTGGGATGAATGGGAACTAATAGTCACACTCTGGAGGGAACACGAACGTGAACTGAAGCAGCTTTATTTTGGAAGCTCTTCCTTTGTCTTGGGTCAGCTGCAAAACGTGGGTTTAATTTGCAACTTTGACCCCGAGATCACGTCATAATTTTTGAAAAACAGGTTCACTCCTCATTAGAAGTGGGGAAATTGATGAGGCGACAGGGGGGCATAGAAACTGAGAAATAAAGATAAATGGGACAAGAGGAAATGAGAGAAACGGCGAGAATGAAAGAACGTTTTGGTTGCTGCGAGCCAAATGACAGGCGCTGGGACACGAATGTGAAGACTTAATGGGCCTGTTCTCTGAAGTGGGCCTCCCCAGTAAAATGAAAAGCCTGTGGAGCTGGCTCCTGTGATGGATGAAGCGTTGCGCTCGCCCGCCCCTGACAGATTCTGGGAAAGTGCCTGAACCTTCTCCGGTTCTGATAAAGACAGAGGAGATTTAAAATTTAAATTTTACCAGCTAGACAGCCATTATCTGCAAATCTCTACAAACCCCTTTTTTAAGACAACTGATGAACGCTTCCACTGAAGTGCCTTCAGCCATAAACATATAAATGGCGGTAACCTTTTAAGTTTGTGACCTGCTGACTTTGCAGAAGATTACTGATTCAAAGACCTGGGACGGAGCCCACAGCTCCCTGTTCAGGTGACGCCTCTAATCTACTTTCTAATTGGTACCATCTCCTCTCAGAGTGACATCAGCAGAGTCCTGACTGAGGTGATGGGGAACAGATGGTGAAGGGATGGTGACAAGCCATTCCCACGTGTCTCTTCTCTTTACCTCTCATCCATATGGTTCTGTTTTTTCCTTATCTTATCTGTCAGATGGTCGGGATTCGTCCGTTCTTGCTGTTGCCTTTGGTTTCCAATCAGAGTAAATCAACCTGCCTTCACGTCACTTAACACATCCCTCATGCTGACTTCTCACATCTGATAGATTATCACAGGCGATGCTCAGATTTTAGCAAAGCAGCTTGTGGTGGTGGAATCCTCCTGCAGACCTTTGACCTCTAATTAACAACCCTCCTCCATCATTTCCCAAAAGTGATCCAATATAACACCCACAGTGAGTGTTTATGACCTGCCGAAGGTCGAAGGTCTTCAGCCTTTCACACTTACATGCAAATGCACACAAACCAAGACGCACATTGATCCTAGGGCTGGTGTTCATTTCAGATTCCTGTTAGGATCTATCCACCTCATTGATTTCAGCATCTCCTCTGATTAGGCAATTGTGGGGAACATACCAGTGTTCCAGTGGGCCTGATCAGGAAGACTTGTCCCGTGGGACAGCTGATAAAAAGAGCAGGAAAAAGTGTGAGGGAGATGGGGACAAAAAGCCGACTGAAGCCACAATTGATGGTTAGTTATGCATGGTAAATCTATAATAAATTAATATATGTATCGTATTCATACAGAAATATAAATAGGAAAAAAGCAGACTTTTTATTTCAAGACCAGGACCATCGACCACGACCTGAAAATGAACAGGCTCTCTGAATGATCATTTGCAGCAGACTCGTCTGGGTTTCGTAAGAGAAGTCTTGAACATGAACTTGAAGTTTTTATGTGTAACATCAAAACCCTAAAGCAGCTACTCCTAAAGAACCACGCAGCTCAGTTTTCAATCATCACCAGTATCAAGTGTTTCCTTCTTTTTTTTGTTAGATTTGTTTCGATCTGATGATTTTCTTGTTGACGTTGACACTCCAGCTTTTCTTCGTCTCACTCTGTTAAAACTCTTTCCTCAGCAGTGGGGAGGCACAGATTACCGAACAAAAGTGGGTCAGTATGGTTTGAATGCTTTGTATGAACAACCCCAATTCCAAAAAACATAAGTAAAATTTTACTGACCTGTTGCCATTTAGCCTAAACAGCTGCAAAATGTAACTAGTTATTTCTTTTTATTATGAGTTACTTTGCCAGCCTTTCCTTAACTATTGTGAGACATTATAATACCATCAAATTCAAAAAGAGCTAGTATTATTCATGGAATAGTGAAATATCTCACTTTTGATTTTGATTTGTTTTATTGTGAGTAAACAAAGCAAAATGAAATGTGAGTAAGTGTATCCGTTGGTTTTGGACTCATAGTTAGGAAGCCAGTAGTTGTGATGACGTAAGAACCCTCCGAGTCTAAACTACTCTGTGTTTATTAAGGCTGTTGTGTTTTTAACATGTTTTAATGCTTTGTATTTTGTTCTATTTAGTCTGAACAAGCCCCTAAAAAAAGTCAGTGATCACTGTCGGCCTCTCTCGGTTTTTATTACCACTAATCATCGGCAGCACATTTTAAAGCGTAGTTTTTAAACCCCTACATGTAACTGCCGACCAGCCCATGCAGCAGTATATTAATGAGTAACCTCATATTGTGGATGGATTATCTCTGTTGTTCTCCTGACTGAAGTTTGGTCCGTTTACAGCATCCTGCCATGCGATTGCATTTGTCCCTAACCGTCAGGAACCCTCACGTTAACTTTTATCAAGTGGAAAAAAGTTAGCGTTCATCCTCCAGCTTCACCATAGCTGTGTAGCTAGCCATCACGTAGCACACTGGAAACGGCTAATGGCATCAGACTTAAAGACCGGATAGGATGAGATGTTATCAGCTAAAGCAGGGGTGTCAAACTCAAATACACAGTGGGCCAAAATTCAAAACTGGAACAAGGTCGCGGGCTAACGTTAATATTTATTGAAAAAAAAAATCTTCCTCCAGATTTAAGAATGAATCTCTTCTTATGGACTCAGACAAGTTTTGCTGAAAAACTGAATATGGAACAAGCAAAGCTTAATACTAAACAATATATATATTAGCTGTATAATACCAGTAGGCCAGCTCTAATAGTAATTTGGTATGGTTTCGCGGGCCAAATGTAATTAGGCTGCGGGCCAAATTTGGCCCGTGGGCCAGAGTTTGACACCTATGAGCTAAAGCTAGCAGGCTAACATGGCAAGCTACATTTGTAAACTGTACTGGTGCAGCAAGGAAACAGACTAATATTAACTCACCAAAGCTAAAGTATAAATGTGGGGGGGTTTACTACACAACATAATATTTAACACATAATATTATCAAAACTTACAAACAAAACAAAAATCACCCCTCACAGAGTTGTTGTAAATGGGGAAATTATTTACCCAGAGAATCGTAGAGATTATGAACGGGCCCTGTGGTTCAGAACCACTCAATAATGTCACTGTACCCTCTCAGTTCAACTATAAATCACTCTAATTCAGACACTTTGGAAATGAAATCGTAAACATCCATAACGCTGATAAGTTATTACAGTGGGAGCTCAGTTGAATTACTTGGTTCACAGTTCTTTAGTGCTTCTGCAGCAGGCATGGTAACCAGCATGACTGCGGAGAACACTGCGTGGACGGGCCTATGCAGGTTACACTTTGGAAAGTACCCCTCATCTTTCTTTGAAACTAAAAAGAAGTCATTCATCAGCTTCTGCAGCGAGTTTTAAAGCATTTACTCGAAAATTGCAAAACAAATGGAAATATGTTAAGGATAATGTGTGTTCACATTCGACTTTTCTAGTGTGTGGTGAGTTCAGTGATCATTGAGATAATGTCTCTCATGTTTGTATCTACAATCTAATATTTGCACTTGTATAACACTGGAGTCTACATTGCATGCATACAGTGGGGCAAAAAAGTATTTAGTCAGCCACCGATAGACACAATAGAGGCTCAAAATATGTCACCATGATGATATAATTCAGCCTACAGTGAAGGAAAAAAAATCCCCTAAAATGACCACAAGTAAGTATGACCTGACCTTACTTACACATATTGTGTGTGTATATAAGTGAAGCCTGATAAAGTTGATTCCTCTCCGTGACCGAGCTGCGTTATTGTCCAGTCATCGCTATTAAAATCATACCAAAAAGCCACACTGCTGAAAAGGCTGTTCCCATACACGCCATTCTGCTGGTCAGTAGAGCAAGAAAACATATTCTTCCTTACTTAACAATGCATTTCTGCAAGACGTTTTTTTTTAACTAATTAAAAATTTGCAGTATTGTAGTGCAGCATAGTTCACAACTACTGATAATGAACCACTTCCGCAGCAGCCATAGAGCTATATCTATAAGAATTTACCTCAAATGATCTGAAAACAACAAAAACTAGAGGCCAGTGTGAATGGAGCGAATGGAGCTAAATGACTTAAACAGTTATTTACTGTAGTTGTAATTATGCATTGTGTATTTAAGTGCAAGCACTTTATTATTTTTTACAAAGTGTTTAGAGTCCAAAATGTTTTTTGTCACAGTCCACAAAGATGCTTTTTAATGCTGTTAAGTTGCACATTTTAATGTGGGAACCAATGGGGATTGTATTGCTTTTGGAGCCAGCCCCAAGGGGCCATAAGAGATACTGCAGTTGTTAGTATTTCCACATTAGCACCATCTTAACACCACATAATTTGAAAACAACCCCACAAATTAATGTAATTAGTTAATAATGGCCACAGATCCATTTATAATGCTTTGGGTTTTTGGGAAAATCCACATTTTTAAAGACTTAACATGCACAGTTACAGTCTGTATGGTATGAATGAAAATTGCTGCTTAGGGCATTTTAGTAACAGTTATTTGGTAAAGGAGTTAAAAATAAGGCACCATAAAAACTTCCATGCCTACACTGACTCCAAACAAATGATTTGTGGCTTAAATAAAGCAGTAAGACATGTTCTGCAGAATGATTTTAGACCTGGAGGACAGAGAGCAGACACAAAGCCAGTCTGGGCCCAAGACACAGATCACATGAAACAACCTGAAACGGCTCCTAAACACACAGTCCAGACCACAGAAGTGGATCCAGTCACAGCAACAGAGGAAAACTGTCCAGGCATTCTTCCCCGTCTGTGTCAACAATGACACACCTCTGCTCCAGCTCGCACTCTCCCGCCTCCTGCATGTATTTAAAGCACCGACACGGAGCGAGAGAGAAAAAACAGGCCTTTACACACGGTGTAAAGCCAAAACGCTTACACTTCAGACTGCTTTAATTCACGTTGCTTCACTGTCTTGTGCAGTCCATAATCCCAGCTTTGCTTGGGGTCCGGCTGTCTCTATTTCTCTCACTCTCTGGTGCCTCTTGCTTTTTCTCTTCAGAGGGATAAAGCAGCAGTTGAAGAAGTAGCCCACCCTAGGGGTTGAAAGCTTGTATCCCATCCAACCCTGAAAGCTGTTTTCACTCAAAACATTGTCAGCGTGCCCAAGCATGTCAAAGGAAGTTATTTGTAACAAGGGGGATAGGGAACTATCCTTTAGATCTGTCATCGGGCTCTGGAGGGGAAGTTTGCTGCTCACTGGCCGCACACCTCAGCTGGCCAATCAGACAGCAGGAAAAGAAAATAAATAGAAGGCTCTGTCATGGACAGCTCATACCGTTAGTTTCATCATCCTCCTCCTGGCGTGTCGGGTGTGATGGCGACAGTGTTTCTAAGGCTGTTTTTACCATCTATTTTTTGTTCCTTCAGTCTCAGCTTTTCCAGAGCTTTAAACACGGAGCCTGAAACGTCATTCCGGTCTGCTAAAAAATGATTCTAAGCAGAAGTTACTCCGCATTACATAATAGAGATGGGCTGAAGAGATAGGCTAAAATCAACAGCATAGATATGCAATTAAATGTTCAGAAAGTAACTTGAAGTGGAAACCCTCGTGCTCATTTTTACCGCCTTGTTTTTATTCTTGGGTTTAACTAGGGTAGCTTTGCATGAGTCACAGCTCAAGATAATTTTTATTTATCTGATACAGGGCTTTGTATTGAACAGCAGGTGGGTGGGGCTGGCAGATTGGTGTGTCTGAGCATATTAGGGAGATCTTCTCGCTATGACATCACACTCATTCAAGAGCAGAACAACGGTTAGAAGCAGACTGAAGTTTTTCCATACACTGACCTCATCTTTTACCTCTTCAGGGTTTCCTTTTTATGTAATTTTCACCATTTGAATCTTAAAATGTATCATCTGTTAACCTATTTATTTGGCTAAAATCATAAACATTTCGAAAAATGGATGGAATGGAAAATGGAATCTCAACAACTCCTGGAGCCAAAGACGTTGGCTCCAGGAGTTGTTGAGATTCCATTTTCTAGATGATAAGTTATCAGCTAATTCAATTAAACATATATCCAGCAGCACGAGGAGAGAGGTCCAGCTTACAGTCTCCAGTCAGTCGATGGTTGGTTTGACAGACAATGGAACGCCTGTCATTCCCTAAATAAAGCATAAAATTATTCATCATCAACCAGAAATTTAATCAGAAATTTAATCCAAACGTGCTACAGGAAGTATTTGCACAATTATTAAACCACAACAATTCCAACAAGGGACACAGTTTTCATATCATTAAGTTAAAAATCATAGAAAATAAACAGAGATAAATAAGTAAAGTTGTTTTTTTGCATATTAATCTAGAGGTTTTGAAATTTTTGCAAAAAAATAAAAAATAAAAAATCAGTATGTTACTGCACACCCAATACTGGAGAACAAATGAGCTCAAGACGCCATCAGAACACCATCAAAACTGAAAATATGAATGTGTCACGCCTCACACAGAAGCAAAACACTTGAGATGGAGCAGCATTCCCAAAGTGCAGCGAGTCCAACCAGCTCTCCTCGTGTAAAAACAAACTTTATTAAAAGATCATAGGCACGAGGTCCGACAATACGAGAAGTCATCAATCAAAAGCAGAACAGCTGCCACGGCGTGCGTGACACTGTGGGAGGCTTAGTTGGAAAAGCATCACAGAAAATGACTCATGCTTTCCCAGATTTGTTGGTGCAATTCCCTCTTGTCTCCTCCTCCCTCATCAGGAATGTCGGAGTAATCAGAGAAAATGTAATCGGCGGATTGTTTATCACCGGCAAGCAATCGATACCAAGATGAACACAAACAAATATATTGCATCGTGCATACGCCGTACCAGCTGGCAAGCTGCGACGTGTAATAAATGACACATCGGTCTGAATACACGCGAGCTTAACTCACAACCATTCAGAAATCCACAGCCGCACATGCTCAATCGCAAACACACGCACACACACAGAAACTCCTCCAAGGCAGGCTGTGCCCAATCAATTGTTGTAACCATTATTCAACATATGCGGCTAATTTGTCCCTGGCAATTTCCATCACGGTCTGGTGATGGTCTACAGAGAGAGATAGAACAAAGCCGAGGCGGTCACATGACAAGCCTCCACCAAACCGTCGCAGCCACAAACACACAGGATAAATGTCAGCACTTTGACCAATCTAACCTCCTATTCTGCTTCTATCAACACAAAACAGACTGATAAATATTAGCAAGGATAATGGCGGGCCAGGAGGAAGCAGAGGAGTAATGACTGCTGCTGGCCTCCATGCTAACACATAGGAGGTTGCCAGGTAGCAAATGTGAAACGTGTGATGTTGGACTGGAGTCGTTAAAGTAAATGAACCCAGTAAAATGTGCTGGAGCCTGTGGCTGGCACAATATAAAAAGAAGAGTCTCTGCTTTGTCCACACAGATTTGTCACTGAGGGCGGATGGACCAACAGATCTAGAGGCACATGGATGCATACACACACACACACACACACACACACACACACACACACACACACACACACACACACACACACACACACACACACACACAAGCTTTGTGGGTAATAGTGGCTGCACGGGTGTTAGAGGGGCGCCACTGTGGTCGGACTGGGCTGTCTGGGAGCATAAAGTGGCCTTCTCGTGGTTCCCCTCTTGCTTGGGTGGTCTGACTGTGTGTCTGTGTGGACAGAGACGGACATGCACTCATCCTGCAAAGGTGAGATGAGTGAACGTGTGTGGTGGCAAGACAGCCAGGGTGTAGTGCCCACACACACACACACACACACAGCTTCATCCTCGCGGAACAAATATTTTGCCAGAGACGGGCAGACGATGGGGCGTCTCCTCTCTGGGTTTCTCCTGGTGTTAGGCCGGGCTCAGGATGGTCTCGCTGGGCTCAGGACCCAGAGAAACCTCAGCCGCTTTTAGAGTCAGTCAGCCCCCCCCAGCCAGCCCCAGCGACTCTGGAGGCAAACATTAACAGTGAAACCATCAGATGGTGGAGCGAGGGGGAACACAGATTCCTTGGGTTTCTAAGTTGTGGCCAAGAGGAAAAAAATAAACATTTTTTCTTTCCAATGAGATTTCAACAGGCAGATATACTGCCGGTCAGCCCCTTCTAGTTGCATTGCGAAAAAAAGTGTCACTCTCTCCCTCTCATAAGTGCCAGGCTATTTCGGTTTCCCAAAATATTTTCTAAGGCCTGAAGAGCCGCTTTTATATATCTGTCGCCCTTGCTGTTTCAAAGCGAGTGTCAGCTGAAAAGGACCATTCACTGACCAGAATCAAAGTGCTCTGACCATGTGAAATGACCCTCTATTGAGAGGGAAGGCCACCTCAGTCCACAGTAAAATTATGAGTTCCTCATGCTTGAATCACCCATGTGATTTTTTTAAAACAGTAAAATGAAATGCAATCAGATTCACGCTCATGCATTGTTGCAGGTAGTGAATCAGCACTAAAATGGATTTGTTTGTGCATTTTTTTCTGCCTTACTATTTTTTTTTTTTTTTTGCATATTGATCTAATTTAAATGTCTCAGATCATCAATCAAATTATTTAACCAAACCTTCCAGGCCTCGTGTGAAAAAGCAGTTGCCCCCAAACCTAACATTTGGTTGTGCCACCCTTAACTGATGATGAGTCTTTCACATCACTGTGGAAAACTTTGGCCCAATCTTTACAGAACTGAGGGTTTTCCAGTTTTCCAGGGTTTTTTAAGGTCACGCCAAATCCAGACGTCGACTGAGTTGAAACATTCAGAGGTGGACTTGCTGGCGTGTGCACAACCCATATGCTCTTGAGCTTCAGGGCATGAACTGATGGCTACACATTCACCTTCAGAATTCATGATTCCATCAATTATGGAAAGTCATCCAGGTCCTGAAGCAGAAAAGCAGCCCCATCACACTACCACCACCATGTTTGACTGTTGGTATGATGTTCTTGGTATGAACGTTCCATAAAGTTCAGCTTTTGTTTCTTCAGTCCACAGAATATTTTTCCCAAAGATGAGCCTTTGTGTTCTTCTTGGTCAGCAGTGGTTTTCTCCTTGAACTCTCACATCGAAGCCGTTTTTTGCACAGTCTCTTTCTCACTGTTGAATCATGAAATCTGACCTTAACTGAGCCAAGTCAGGCCTGCAGGTCTTCAGATGTTCTCGGTTCTTCTGTGACCTCCCGGATGAATCGTTGATCTTTATAATTGAGCTATTTGCATATATTAGAGCTATTTCTTATATTTTGTAACTTTGCAATATATTATATTATTTCATTCAGTTCAGTTTGTTACTGTTCTTATTGTCTTTGAGCAACTCTAACCACATAATTTCCTTAGGGATTAAAAAAGTATTCTGATTCTGATACCGTTCTGTTCTGAGCCAGTGATTGAATGCACCTCGAACTTGTGTCACTCTGACATGACTTTCTGGCGATGACTCTTGATCAAAGAGTAGCTTTCAGTTGGAGAGTCTACAGCGTCCAAGCCCGAAGGAGGCACATCATGACTGCAATATTTTTAAACAGAACTTGTTGTTCTGTTTAAAAATAAATAAATAAATTAACAGAATTGATTCACACCCCAGGGTAGAACTGCCACTGAAGGGGGATTAGTTGGTGTAAAGCAAAGAGAAACTACCAGAGCTGAAAAATGAGGCCAACATGGAAGCACCAAGAAACTCAATTTCCTGTAATAGTGACTTGAAGCAGGCTCCAAAAGGGATTGCATGCAGTCTGTTGATGTCCTCTTTTTCATTGCCTCAGATCACATGGAAACCTGGCCGAGTAGGTACTTAAAAACGTGGTACATGGTACCAGGTACTACCAACTAATGGAAAACCCTGAAAACTGAGCCGAGTATGTACTAATGGGTTATCTGACTAATATCACCGTGTGCTTCAATTTTGATGAGTGAAATTCTACTATTTTATGGCTCTATTGGCACTAATTAGCTGGTCTGTGTGTTGCACCAGCACAGTTTATGGAGACAGCTTTCGCTTCCAAATAGCATCAGCACAATTACATCTACCCATCTGCCTGCCTCTGTTATTATTTCGCTCTTCTTGCCTTATTTTACATCTTTGCAACCCGGCTGCTTCCAAAGTAAATTCCAGCTGAAGGGTCACAGTTTTACTACAACAAAAAAAAAAGTAATGTGGGTCTTAGCGCTGGGTATCACTGTCACTAATTTCTATAATCGATTTGATTCCAATTCACAAAGGTTCGGTTTGATTCAACTCGGGGAAATTGTGCCTCAGACAGTCAGAAATATTATAATTCTGATCATTTATCAGTACTGACACTTGTGAGACTTCATCAGAGGTGTGAGCATCACAGCAGATGCACAGACACAGAGAAAAACATGAAGGAGATTTTCCTGGCCTGGCTTTTTATAGCAGATAAGCTTATAACCTCTGTAGTAGATCATAAACTGAAGAAAACAGTGAATCAACATATAAACATTACCTGATGCTGCTGAAGTGAAGCAGAGCAAAGTTACAGAGGTTTTCTTGGAGACACAGCTAAACGTTTTGCAATTTGGCATAATTTTAATCATTTTACATTTCTTTGGCACTGAACAGCTGAAATGAGGCTTTCAAGCAGGTAATTTTTGAAAAACCAAAACACAGTGGCCAACATTGCTGTAAACAACGGTAAACTGGTGGGTAATAAGCAAGCGAATAATGCAGAAAACTCATTTGAGATGGGAAACGGTTCTTGAAGTACAGAAAGAGAGAGCTGTGCAGGAAGTGTGATTTTATCGAGATGGAAGCAAAACAGCAAAAGTAAGAGGGAATTCATAACGATATTTATCAAATGTGAAGCGTAGTTTGGATCTTCTTTTGCTGCTGGTTCAGTGAATTCTGGTCGGAGAGTGATAAAACCTGCAGCATCAGAATCTGTGAGCTGTTGGCTTTCAGCCCCGACGGCGTGTCCGTGTCGGCTGAGAAAAACAACAGCTCACAGATTCTGATGCGTCGAGTCCGCGTTTGTGTTTACGTCCTTGTGTGGGACCAGTTTATCTGCTCTCATTTGCTGTTTTAGCCGTTTCGTGGTTGTTGAAATGAAAGCTTTAACCTGAGATTCTGGCGTTTCTGGCAAAATACATTTATATTTAAAAATCAATTCAGGATTTAATGAATCGATATTGCATTATTGAAGCTAAAATCGATTTTAATCAGAAAATCAATAACTGAAATTGAAACCCACCCCTAGTCGGTATTAACAAAGAGAGCACAGTCGGATGAGATATATGGGGGGGGGGGAGGCATGCGACAAGAGTTGGAAACAAACCGAGTCACGTCATAAAAGTCATTTGACAACACGCTCACGTAAAATGTGGATTTAGGAATGTTTTAGGTGAACAGCACTGAAAACCTACTGATGCGGGATCGATTAACTGTACAGACTGGTCAGACAAGTTGTTGTTTCCTGGGGTACCTCTTCCGAAGGACATCGCCCGCCCTCGCTGTCGTAAAACACCAGATGCCTTGTTGTTTACATGTTATTTATCAAGCTCCTCCATGTACGCAGGCAGAGTTAAGGAAGCGCCATCCATTATTGATCAAGCTATTTCCAAATGTCCTTATTGAGTAATAAACAGTCGTTTATAGACAGTCAGTGCATTAGTGTCAGCAGGAGCGCCAGGCGGACATTGGAGGTCTATCAGTCACCATCAGTCTCAATGTGACGAGCCTGATTAGAGGTTATTATTAAGCTGTATTGATTAGTGCCAGAAGGAGCTAAGCATCCTGGAGAGAGACTGTCGAAGCGTATAGGGAGAGACTTTTACTGCTCGTTGCAATAAAAATACACTCTACTGTAATAATGTGCAGTATTGGACAGTTTAAAGCAGTTTGGAGTGTTTTCAAATAAACACTGTCTTTACTGTCTCCTTACTGAGCGCTATTCTTTCAGATCAATGTCAAGAAAGTCGTGTCTACGGTTAAATTCCAACAGTGTTTTTCCATCTTTGATCTGCGAAATAATTACAGCTGTCCATTTATCGAATAAACTTTTGAGGCGGTAGCATTTCAAGATGCCAGCGCCACCCCGAACGCAGCGCTTTTGGCGGCAGAGCGAATGACTTTACAGGCTTTCAGAGCCATGTGGCTAACCCACTCTGTACCACTTTGTCCACACACACTCAAAGACAAAAACACACTCGCACACACGGTGTGTTGTCAGGCCAATCATTATACCCATCGTGCCAACAGCTCAAACGTCCTTAGGTCCACAGAACGTACTTAGTTGTGGTTGAAGAAGCACTTACATCCACTCAGCAGGCAGTCAATCCCTGCCCAAGACGCTGCCGTTCTGGTGGGGGAGATCTTCCTTTACGAACTTCCTGCAATCATCCATCAGCCTGCTAAAAAGAAATGGGTGGGTACCGTGGCCACAGTCTCTAACCTCAACGAGGGCCTAATGCAAAGAGGCCTTTCTGGACTAGATCTTCGGCCACCGTTGCATAAGAAGAAGTGATGCAATCAATTATTAATGCTGTACTCGGTTTAATATTTAATGCCGGCGACATGTAATTTACACTTATACTCGAGAAATCACGGGGCACAGACCGAAATAAACAAGTGTATTTGTTCCAAAGGGTGTTATGTGAATCCTATTCAGTGGGCTCTGATTTCACTAACAATCTTTGCTCTAAAGTTGCTGCTGTTTGCTTGATTTGATTCATATCGGAAATGACTGGAACCAGTATATTCAGCTGAAATCCTAAAAGCTATAATAGTCATCCGTTTACACAGTCCGACTTTTGATGAAACTCTTACACATGGAGTACTCATTCAACAATGTTTCTTTTTGGTCCTAAAATATATTTTATTATGTGTATATACAACAGATCAACTGGCTGCATGAGGTAAATGACCAGCATTAAGAATCTGTGGCTTTGACAAAAATCCCATGCTATCCCTCTGCTGCATGTTTGCACAAGACATAATGAACTTTATTCAATATCTGGCTAGACAGACTTTTTATTCTAAGAAAACCGAAGAAAAACAGTGGTTTGTCACAAGCAGCTGCATCAGCCAGCAAAATGTCAATGTGTGGCTGAAGCTCCTGTTTGTTTGTTTTTGATTAAACTGACCCCGTTCGTCAGCGACTCGGCTCAACGGAGCTCCAGCAGTAACCAGGGATTTAAATGAGGTGGTGAACTTTGAGTTAACACCTTTTTAGGGTTACGGATGATGTGAACATGTGTTGCGAATTTAGGAGAAAACTGCACTGCTGCCACAGGGGAAGCGGGGTGACCTATGACACGTGTAACACCTCCTAATTTGTTTTGAGGAGACGTTAACGAGGCCTGCTGGGGAGCGGGTCATTAAAGCATAGGGCAGTGGAAGGCTTGTCGACAGAGACGGGGTGGCTGCATGTGTGTATATGATGAGTTTACATAATCTGGAGAACTTTTTTAAATGACATTCACGGGTATTTTATGGTTTTCCAAATGCTGGCTAGTTGCATCAGTACAATGTGACGCATGTAGTGTCAGAGAGCGACAATCTGTAAATGTAAAGGCAGTAACATCTATACCCCTCTTAACACAAACCCATAACAACATCTTCAACTCAAAACTACAAATTGAATCAACAACTCTGATGTCGTTGGACACATACAGCAGACTGTAGTCTACGTTCTGCTGCACAGGGGTAGAAAAAGCTAAAGCAGCAATTTCATGGTACTCTATATCGTAAGGTAAAGAACCTACAATATTACAGAAACTCCAACAACCCTCTTGGTTGACACTTGGTGACAGCGGGCAGGATCTTCTGCCACATATCCAGCAGGTCTGCATCACCGGGGCAGCAGTGTAAGCACAGATGCCCAAGTCGATTTTTACAGCTTCTGCGAGGGATACTGAGCCATTCCCAAAATGTGGGATTTCCTCCCACTGTGGCATGCCTGAAACGCCTCACCTAAGAGTCATAGAGGCATGCCTCCTGGAGTTTCTGTTACCCCAAAGACAATGTACAAGGGAGGCCCCCTGAGCCTAATAGTACGACATATAGCAATATGCATAACCCTTCATTATGTTTCCCAGTCCATGCAGGGTCTCAACAAAAGCGCCATTTTAATCCGAATCTGAACTGCATCCATACAGCTGAAAGTAATACATCCCGTTGGAACGCAGCGAGGCAGAAGTATAATGCAATCAGTATAAAAATATACTGTAATATACCTCCAGTAAGGCCCGCGGGCCGGGCCTTACTGGAAGTACATTTATCTTTTTTCACCAATGTCAGAAACTAAAAAGCAGATTTGCTTGTCTTCAATGTGCAAACATAGGTGTGACACCACAGTCAGTGCATCATTAGTATCATACTTCCTCAAACTGTGGAACAAAGTTTAGCATTTACATCAAAGACCTGGTTTTTTGCTGTGACTTTATTATCCTGGCGTGATGGATAAGTTGGCTTTTTTATTTACTGAACACCTTTAAAAGTATAGTGCTTATAAATGCATCTGTGCGTGTGTGTGTGTGCGTGTGTGTGTGTGTGTGTATACAGTCATTTGATGAGGCACTAAATCATGCCTGTGTTTTAAAATAAAGGTGTGAAAATTGAAGGATTAGAAATAATACTGCACTTTGTGTATGACCGAATAGGTGGAAAGCACGAGGCAGAATGTACTACCAAAACTCACATGTTCAACCAGCCGTTAGGTCTCCTATGATCATACGACTTTTCCTGAAGTTCACCTCTCGTGCACCCAAAGCAGGGAAACCACACCATATGCTTCCAGGGCAGTGTGCTTACCACTGATAAACATTCCTCAGACTGTGGTGGAAACAGTTTTTTTTTTTTCAAGCTGCTGTGTGTGCCTTTGTCAGCCAGGAGCGCTTAACTGCGACCGAGGAGGAATGCATGTAAGACTGTTCTGCACTGAAGGTTCCCTTTTAAATTGCCACACCACTGGAGGGCACTGCACTGTCTGCCTTCACACAGAGCACTCATTGTTGGGAGACGCTTTTCCATCAGACACAGGGGAAGATTTAGGGGGACAAAGTCAGGCTATATGAAATATTGGGTAGATTTTGCGTCATGCGTGATGTAAATTTAAAAAAAAAAATTTTTCTAAAGCTTTTGAAGAACTTTGGAACATTTTGATCAGACGTCATTGTCTGTCAGGAGTGTTCAACTTTCAAATAGCTCCACAATTTCAAATACTGACACGACGATTTATATATTAAGCTGATGTTAGATTTAAAAAAAAAAAACATGGGGAGGAGGTTGTGGTGTGAAATATATTGCTCACATAAAAGCTTCCTGTTTCCTTTCCCCCCTCCTTATTAGACAAACTGCAGGACGGATGCCAACACTGGAGCTGCAAATGACATTTTTTGGCCTCAGCACCTTCACCCCCTTCAGCCCCCGCAGTCACAATGTCACAAACACTTACATCCTTGGTGGAGCTACCAAAAAAAGCATAACGTGCAATAACGGTTGGCAGCGATAAAGTGCGAAAATGAAGCAGCTGCAGAGCCAAAGGAGATCTGCTGACTCAGGTCTTTGGATCTTTAGCACTAATGCTACAAGTGCTACTGCAGGAATGGGCCTTGTTTGCTGGAAAAAGAATTAAGTGGATTAGATTAAAGACAACCGGTGGGTCATAATAACAGAAAATGGCAGGATGGGTGAGGAAATTAAGCCTTCAAGATGTGCATAACATAGACTGAAAGGCAATGTTGACAGCTGGAGAGGAGTTTAGTCGCAGGGTGGTGAACAAAATGATGAAAAAAGAGAGCAAAAGAAGGGAAGATAAGTTGGAAAATCCATCAGAGGTATAGTAGTACCCTGCATGACTGATAGCCCTTAATCAGAGGATAAGATACAACGATGAAGCTCCAAACCACCATTGGCCCTGCGGGCCGGGCCATGCGCAGAGCTGGAACTGATGCTTGCAGAAGCTCTGGCTTATTGGAGGTGGGCAGATGTTCAAGTTTTTCCTTGACGCTCCACCCCTCGAGCTGCTTTTATGGGCCTGTTTACTAGCACGGGCTTCCAGAGATCTTTATCCAGCACGCCTTTGATTTGCCAGAGCTCTCATCCCACATCCCATATGCAGCGGCAGAGACACAGGCCTTTCAAGATGCACAAATAGGAATCTGGCAGTCATTTCACAGTCAGAACATTTTTTTTTGTCTCCACCCCCCCTCTGTCTCTGTTCACCCCTCTTATTTTATTCCCTTATAACCCCCCCCCCCCCCCCCCCTCTCTTTATCCACAACTTTAGATATAATTACCGAGGCTCTTTGCAGATGTTCCTTCTCTTCTCTTTTTCCCGACTTCCAGATTTGCAGAGATGAGTAGAAATGTTATGTTACACCAAACAGAGGGGACAGATGTATTTATTCTGAAATGCAGCCATGCTGCTGAAATAACTCCTTCTTTATAAACAATAAAGAGACAGCAAATAATACAAAAATAAATGCAGGAGGAGGGGAAAAGTGTGATGTTAATTACATTTATTTTAAAGCCAAATGCTCCATTTCAAAGGCTTCAGCGAAATCAGAACAGCTGGAATGACTTCTGTGCCTTCTACTGTACAGTGTAGGTGGTCAGGACCTTACTGTAAACTGTTACAAGACACAAAACACTGTGAAAAGACAGCACGTTTAAACTGTTCAAAGCAAGGAGACTCAGACAAAGCAGGTCAAAGCCACTTCCGTCACCTCAGTGTGAACCCAATTGTCACAACAAGAAAAAGGCCCATCACTCGCCAGTCAAAATATGTCACATAAGCTAAGTTTCCAAAAAGGGTCCAAAAAGCTAAAGTCAATACACGGACTGCATATAGCTCTGCTCCAAGGATGACCGCTGGACAGGGTGCAATTATCTTGCGTGGACGCAAAAACACTCACTGTAACATTCACCCATTGTTAACACCAACCTCTGTGGGCAGGCGAGTAGAGCGGGGCCCAGCGCAGCTCGCGGGAACAGAAACCAGACCTGACCAGACGAGGCCGGAACAGCCAATCCCGACCGGCCGCAGTCATCCCTGTCACATGACCAAGGTCAACAGGAAGTTTCGGAACAGGAGGAATAACACGGTTTAGGACAGCAGCGAGGGAGCTTTCCTCTCCTATTTCCACTCTTATTTCATTTGCCATTTATCAAAGTGCCAGAAGCAGCTGCAATGTCCCAGGTTGTCAGACAGGCAAACCTCAGGAGTGCCTACTCAGCGACTTGGTGACAGCCAGCCTAAAAGTTGCCAGTTTTAAACTCAGAGTATAGAAATCTGTGCGCCCCCAACCCCCCTTTCCCCCAAGCTGTAAGTAGGAGGCGAGGAAGTGAGTCTGGGCAAGAACACCTCTCTGCGGAGTAATTCATGAACTGCCACAGTCCGGGTGAGAGGTGTGATTTGGCTCAAAGCGGGTGAGGGTTTCTGCATGGTAGACAGAGGCAGGAAGCTCTTGCTGGGAGGAGAGAGGGTCAGCAAGTCTATATAACGGTTTCTGAGAGAGAGAAAAGTTTAACTGAAACACAGAGCCCCTCGCTTGTAATCCTCTTGTGGTTTCCTTCCTCAGCTCCATGGCCTTAAACCCCCATGCAGACAACCTCCCTTTTACTGCTGCACTCTAAACCGTCCTCTCCCCACCTCCCTCTCCCTCTCCTTCAGTCTCTTTTTCTTTTGTGGTATAAAAAAGATTATGCTTATTCGGGTCTGGCTGTGGCCCTGGCCTAGCTCCATGGGAGGAGATGCGGTTTCTCCAGCTGCTGTGAATCCTGCAATGAAGGTCCACGCATGAAAGCATGCTGCATTTGAGTGGTCGAGGCCGCCATACACCCCCCACCACTTACGCCCCCAATTTTTTGCAATACTCCATCATCTCTGCGTATTACGGCTTTGAAGTCTTCCTTTTTTTTAATGATTTTATCTTGTGGCTTATCTTTGCTGCTTACATCCTTTACTGAACCAACCATGATAAACACAGCGCTTATTAATACACGAGTGCACGTTTTTCTGCTTTTTACAGCTGGAAAGAGGGGATCATATTGTAGGAGGTGCATTAAAAAAACCTGAGACATTGTGTCCTGTAAAGCAATAAAGTTTATCTGGGTTTTTTTTACTTTGGCCAATCTCCCCTTCACGTTTGCCTTTTTGCACCACTTGAAACCCAAAGTTAGAGTCATTTCATATAGAAATATAGATATAGAGTTAAATCTGAAGAGTTCTTCTGTTAAAACCAGGATATATCCCATGAAGAACATAAAGTGTAAAGTTTAGTTACAGCTTTGATTTTCTGTACTTATAAAGTTTTGTGCCGTTTTTCTTTTAGCCAGAAATGTACTTGTATGGACAAAAGGATTGATTAACAACCTGCATCATTAAAACTATCAGCTAATCAGTGCTAAGCAGTGTTGGTCAAGTTACTTGAAAAAAGTAATCAGTAACTAATTACTGATTACTTCCCCAAAAAAGTAATCCCGTTACTTTACTGATTACTTATTTTCAAAAGTAATTAATTACTTAGTTACTTAGTTACTTTTTAAAAACACGATTTACAACCTGAAGAGGTGATAAAGTGATAGATCTTTCAGCCCAATTCTACTTTTTTTACATAATCCATCATACAAAATGTAATCAAATGGAAAAGTCTCTTTTTTTTAACTTGTTTTATCAGTTTTAATCGTTTAACTTTATGCATCAAGCAAAAATTTAATTATATGCAACATTCTCTGACTTGAATAAATTAGTTTAACATTTAAACCTATTTTCTGCACATTCCAGCACATAAAATAAAATATTTTTTGTGTTTACACTCACTCTTTCAAATAGATGCAAGTAAAACACAGCTGAAAATAAATAAAGTCAAAGACTCAGCGGTCCTGTTGCTCTATTTACACCTGTAAAGCAGGAGTGGGGCAGGCGGAGGTTTACCCTGGTGCAGGTGTGCCGCGGTGAGTTGAAGAATTGCGAGTTTCTCTGTGAGTTTCCCATTACGTCGTAGCTACTCGGTGCTTGCTTGGAAGTTTAGGGGTTTTTTTCGCTGTAAAAATAAGTTTTCTTCCCACGCACGATGGACGCTAATGTTTTTGTCACTTTTTATGGAATCAAACTCAAAGGTCAGTACTTCCACGCTTTAAACGCTGCACGCTCATACTCTCTCCCACAATCGATATGTGATCCATTGTTGATCTGCACACAGCTGTTGTCTCTAACGGCGCACTCGCTTACGTCACTGTCGTGAGACATTCTCGCAAAAAATCACGGTTTTAGTAACGCAGTAACGCAGCGTTCCTACGGGAAGGTAACGGTAATCTAATTACCGTTTTTGCAATAGTAATCCCTTACTTTACTCGTTACTTGAAAAAAGTAATCAGATTACAGTAACGCGTTACTGCCCAAGGTGCTAAGTAACACATTAATAAAACAATTTTTGGATGGTCTGTATGACACAGCAAACCATAATTTTATGTTAAAAATGCTCTAGAAAGGTACCAACAGCACACACACAGTTCACAGAGGTTCAGTGCAGAGGACACGAGGCCTTGCAGACACCTGTTGGCGCCACTGATATGTACTGGGAAGCTGTTAATCAATGCAGCCTTTGTGTGTTAATCAACACCCTTAGCGCCTAACTCTGCACTGAGATGTTATGAGGAAGGAAGATATCCATAGAAGTCTAAGGATGTAAAGCTGAAAATTTAACTTTGGAGTCTGTGGCACCGGTGGTCATGCTTTGGTCAAAACAAACACCTTTTAACTTTAAGTTGAATTTTAGAAACACAGTTGCTGGGAGATAAATCTGGCATATTGGTTTGAGCTAACACACGTGTTGTGTGTTAGCTCAAACCAAAATTTATGCTGGATAGCCTTCCTGACACAATCCCCAAAGGGATTTGTGTCTCATCCTAGCATAAAAGCAGGAATATTTTTTGTAAAGCACTCCAGTGTAGAGTTACTTGGCATGACCAAAAATGCTCCTTTAATTTAAGCTGTGACAGGGCACGCGGTGGCTCAGTGGCATGCACTACAGTTCTCGTTGTTTGCGAATGTTCGGGATGTTCCAGCACTGACTGTCCAACCCTGGGGACAAATTTACAGCACACAAGCCCGCTATTTAAGATGTTTAGTCCTGCCGACTGTTGCTGCTGCCTCTGCAAGCTGCTTTGCAACCCCCTTCACTGTATTTCCTCCTTTTGGTTATGCGTCTGACTTAATCAGTGTCCCTCCTGCTGTCGCTGACGCCTGCTCTGTTGTGTACTGCGGGGGTCTTGCTGCAATCTTTCCATTTATAGTTTGAAAGGGCGGGGAGGTCCCAGAACAGAGCCGTACCACAAAAAATAAATTACTGCACATGGAAATAACAATCTTCTTCTGACTCAAGTGGTCCTGAATGAAAGGCTAACTGCTCAAGAAAATCCAGCTAAATGCATGCAAATACCTGCTTGAAGAGCTTTTGAGTATGTGACTGACAAACAGGATGATTTAGCTACACAAATGTTGTCCGTCCATAAGGTTCTAATAGATATTTCATATTTAAATTAAAAAAGCAAAAGGGACCTCATAGCAATGGTCTGTTAGTAGTAGCACTGGAGCAAATACAGTAAATTAGGCTTCTTGACTGTCGAAGTAAAGGCTCTGTGCAAGTAAAACTCAAAGTAATAGTAAAACTTTACTAATATGAGGCCATGTAATGCCAGAAGTCCAATCACAAGCTATTAGTTAAGAAAAGCAGCAGACATATGGGGCGCTTTCATACGAGCTGAGACACTGCCATGTCCTCATATAAGTCCCATTTACATCTCGCACACTAAACGCTGCCTACTGTACTGATCAAAACATTACATAAGACTGGTGTGGTGGTAGGATAGGAAGTCTGGCTGGGATCCAGTGGCTTTCTAGAGGCCCTGGCTTCTCTCTGTACATTAGCCAGGATATTAAAGGAAATGCAGGCCGCCACAGGCTCCACTGCTGTGGTTTGCCATCAGCCGGAGCAAATCTGTGTGCTCCAGTGGCACACACTCCCTGCCCAGTCTTGACGTGAGGACTGTGTGTGTGTGTGTGTGTGTGTGTGTGTGTGTGTGTGTGTGTGTGTGTGTGTGTCGGTGGGACAACTGCATGACCACGGTGTTCCAGTCTGTGTGGCCTGTCAGCAGCCGGTCTCTATAGTAATGCTCACTCATTACACATAATAGTCTCAGAGACAAAGAGGGGAGCAGATGTAAGGGAGACACGCATGCACACACACTGTCATGAACAGGCGTGTGTTCACGGACCATTAGCATAGCTGCAGTGTGAGCTAATCGGCTGTGGCAGTGTTTTGCCGTAGCCTGACTGGGTGGAACAGGTAACATTCAATTAGAGGCCTACATGGCTGGCATGGAAAAGACAAAAAAGACTGTGTTACTAAGCAAACGCACAACACGCTCTTCAGGAAGATGGGAAAAAGCACCACCTTTTCCTCTGGTGTCGGAACAGAAAAGGTTCACACTTGTTGTTTATTTAAATGAGTCGACCCAGCTACAAGAGACAGAACCAAACCCGTCACAGGGGAAATCACTTCACCCCACAGTGGAGTGTCCGTAAACCTGGAAGAGTCGCTGCTTTTACACTTCTGTTTCCTTGTCTTGGAGTTACTCATTTCTGGTTTGATTCCTATAATGAGCTTTAGACATTTCCACAAAGCTACTCACGATCCACTTTATTAGGTACACTTTTCTACACAGCAAAATCTCCAGTGTTAAATTAACACTGGAGAGTGTCTATATGGGTCCACACCTCTGAGTGTTAAATACAACACTGTTGAGTGTTAAATTAACACTTTTGACAGTGTTATATGTTTAAAAGTAACCTAGTCAGTTTTGAAGATTAACAATGGCTAACATTGAGCAGTGCTGATTTTCTAACACTGGAAAATAAGTGTTAGAAATATTCCAGTGTTAGAAAATCAGCACTGCTCAGTGTTAGCCATTGTTAATCTTCAAATCTGACTAGTTTGAACTGCCTTAATTCTTCATGACAAAGACTCAACAAGGTAAAGCAAACATTCGTGAGATTTTGGTCCATGTTGACACAATAGCATCACACTGCTGCAGATGTGTTGCTGCATATTCATGATGTAAATCTTCTGTTCCACCGTATCCCAAAGAATTTAGATCTGGTGTGTTGAGCCCATTTGAATAGATCAAACTCACCGTCGTGTTTAAGAAACCAGATTGAGATGATGTGAGCTTTGTGACACGGCGCACTGTCCTGCTGGAAGATGGGTACATTATTAAGGATGGATATGTACAGCAACGATACTCAGGCAGGTTGTAGTGTTGAAACAATGCCCAGCTGGTACTACACAGCCCAAAGAAAGTGCCAAGAAAACACCCCCACAGTATTACACCACCACCAGCAGCAGCCCGAAGCTGTTTTCTTAGCTGTCAGTAGTGGTACCCAGTGTGGTCCTGTACTGCTGCAGGGTTGATGTGCACTCAGAGATGCTGCTCTGCATGCCTTGGCTGTAACAAGTGGCTATCGGAGTTACTGTTGCCTTCCCATCAGCTCAGTCATTTTCCTGTGACCCCTGGCATTAAGACTAAGCATTAAGACATTAAGACATTAAGACTATTCTCTATAAAGCCTACAGATGGTTGTGCAGGAGAATCCAAGCAGATCAGCATCCATCCCGATGCTCAGTTTGAACTTCAGCAGGTTGTCTACATGCTTAAATGCATTGAGCTGTTGCCACGTGCCTCCCCTCACTCCTAACTGGTTGTGGCTCTGCTGGAGGTTTCTTCCTGTTAAATGGGAGTTTTTCCTTCCCACTGTTGCCAAGTGCTTGCTCATAAGGGGTTGTTTGATTGTTAGCTAGTTAAAAGCATTAGTTTTCACTCTATTACAATCTAATTTTAGCATGCTTTGTTTATTTAGCTGTTGCAAAGATACATTTTAGTTTGCTGAAGTGAGCACAGTAATGTACTTTCTGAGTTATCCACTTTTATTCTACAAGTTGAACATTTTCAACATACTTTTGCTCAGAAATATTGATGTGGCCTAAAGCTTTTCGGCACTTTTTAGTTTTGCTGTCTGCAGATGAAGAGACAATGAGGCACCTTTGCACAAAACAAACTCAGCGGAGAGCCATAAATTTGTTTTCTCCTCCGGTGCGAGCGGGACTTAATTGCGCTCAATCTCTGTGACTCAACGTGAGTGTGTATTCATATTTAACAGTTTAATATGTATGTGTGTAGCATGTGTGTGTGTGTGTGTGCGTGTCTGTGGGGGATTGTCTCTTAATATAGTTAAGCTGTGAAAAACCCCAAAGTCTTTGGCGAGGTCTCACACACACTTTTTCTCCTTCCTTCCTCTCACCAGAACCATTTATCAGAGCAGAACAGGGGCAGCTTGCGTGTCGTAAGCCTCTTTGGAGCCACAAACAAATCAAGCAGGGCTCTCCATCAAATGAACTCCCCACTCGACTGGCGGTTACATAAAGGTTTACTCACTCGCTGTGTAAGAGCATGTTTCAGTGGGAATGGCTTCTGATTGAATACATCCATACCTACCAGCACTGGGGAAGAAAAATGGCTAAAACTCAAAAAGAAGGCGGGGGCGACTGTCAAACTTTTTTTACTTCTCCATATGTCAGCATATGGCGAGGCTTTTACAAGTATGGCTGATTCTTTTATTTCAGTGCATGTGTAGGAACCATCGCAGATTTGACTTACATTGAATGTGATACAAAACAACACATGGACATGCTCTGCAAAGACAGCAGTGCATGTGTTTATGCATTATGACACAGATCGAGAGGGGGGGATTCAACAAAGGCTGGAAATGAACAAAGACAATCACACTAAACCAGCTGCGCTAGTGTGATATAAGTGTGTATAGTGTAATAAGACTTTAATGCAAAGCAGACAGCTCAGAAAAATATGAAATTTGTTTGACTTTCCCCACAAATATGATTTTTTTGTTCAGTTAAACTGAATTTAATTTATTATGATCTTTATTTTATTCCACTGTAAAATGTCAGACAACCATAAGGATTTGACTGAATAATAGAGCCGGGCTGCACAGGTGGACTTCAAATGGAGCTCTATTAGTATAATTTTACTTTAAATGTAGTGCTGCCAATAAGTGAGAGGCAGGAGACCGGCTGATGGATCAGTACGGCGTCCGCATCACTGCCGATGGACCGATCTGCTGCGGTGAAGAGAGGACTGTGCGTGAAAGCGTAGCTGTCGATTCAAGTTCTGCTTTTACTGTGTTCGCCACGTTGAGTTCCACTGTATCACGCTCTGTTTTGATGATTGTTATTCATATTTATTTCATCACATCTGGATTATTGTAATTCACTGTTCACTTAAATAAACAAAACTTCCTCAGAATGTGCGCAGGCTGTGACTAAGCCTTCCAAGTACTCACGTCACACTGTTGCTAATTCAGTTGCTGGTTCCTCATTGACTTCAGAGTCCAGTTTCAGATTCTGGTTTTGACTCTTAGAGTCTTGCGTCGACAAGCACCAGGGTACACCGGCAAACTTTGACATTGCCAGCAGGTCCCAGAGGTCATGTGATCATGGCCTGCTGGCTGTGCAAAGATCTGTTGAATCAGTCATCAGTTTAACAGTCATCACTCCGGGCATGCCCTGTTAGGAGAAGGCCCTGAAACAGGACACAGTGAAGACTTTCTATCTCTTGACTGCTTTGGGAACACCTCTGTGTCCCAGCAGAACAGCTGGAGGAGGTGGTCTCTGTTTTGACTGCTGACCCATGAGATGGACTGGAATACACAGCTGAATATAAATGGATCGAAACAGGCGACAGCTTCTATCACGCCAGAATACAGAATGAGATTCTAGTTATTATTACTAATTATTATTACTGTTATTGAAGTAATTTAAAGATCGTTATAAATAAAAATGCTGCTGTACTGACTTTTCTGGGAGAGATAGCTGTATCGTTGCACAAAACATTTCCTTTCTCATACGAATGCTGCAAGACACCTGCTACACTGAAACCTTTGCATACGTAGAAACCTTATGACAGCCTTAATCACCCTTTACAACGGCTCTAACTACATGCAGCTCCTGACATATATCGCATATCTTGATGAAGAAATGCTCAGTTTTAAGAAGAAAGGTTAAACTTTCAGAGATCAGCCCTTTTTTTTTTTTTTTTACTACAATGCACATTAATAAGGAAGATAAGAAAGTACTGCTATTCCACTCGGGTTATTGTTATGAGCTAAAACTAAAATAAACAGTAAAACTAGCTGTGAAAAAAACATTTTAGTTAATTAATCCTTATGTCTACATTTGTCTGCAAATCTAGCCTGATGAGGCTTTCCTTCATATGTTTCCTGAGATCTAGATGTTTGCAAGTGTTGATTTTGAATTTTAAAAAATCAGTTGCGTGATTTGGAAATCTTGCTCCTGCCTTTATCTTCAAGCAAAATGAAACTAAAATAAAGACAACAAAAAACGAATTCGAAAACACAAAACACTGATTGTAATTCCCCGTGACCTCCACCGGATGCTCTCAAAGTCCCATGCCTCGATAATAACACCTGACTATGCTAAACAGCACGTTATTATTAGATACATTAACACATTCATGGACATGTATTTCCTCATCAACTCATCGCACTTGTGTTGACAGGAAACCGGTGGCGTAAGATTGAAGTTTACTCCATGAGTCATCATTCGTGTGTATGCAGGAATGTGTCTGAACAGACACAAACACAGACACCGCCATGGCGACACAACAATAATACAGACAGCGTGCACAATAGAGCCTGAACGACCGGGATAAAACTGCTTGGATGTTTAAATCCCCATTAGTCAGTGTTTCTGTACTGCACAGCAGCTCAAGCTCACAACATTTAAACGCAAGGAAAGTGATCAATCACTACCCGGATACAGTAAGGCCTCGAGCTTTGCCTCAGCAGCCTGATATGTTTTTCCTTCTGGATGATAGCTAATCAATATCATCAGCGTTCACCCTGCCCTCCAGCCAGGCCTCACCTCCCCACTAACTGCAGCTAACAGCCGAGGTCTTTGTTGTGCCGTGACCCCACTCTCTCTCCACTAACACAGGCACTGCTGACCGTGACCACGAGGGCCACGAGGACGGGCCATTCGCAATCTGGGGGTCCACAGCCTGAACAAAAGCCCAGGTCAGTGGAGAACGCGCAAACAGACGGAGACCAGGGATGAGCCTTCTGCTCTGTGGTCAAGCTACAGCTGGGACAGTCACTCTGAGAACTTGACCTTCACCTCTGGACCTGACTGTGGCTTTGGAGGATGGAGAAGGGGGCGTGCCCTGCACTGACTCCTGTGACTCTATTGGTAATGGCATCGATTACTGTTTCTGGACCCGTGTGTGTGCGCGTGTGTGTGTGTGTGCGTGTGTGCGTGCATGCGTATTAGCACGACCGTAAGCGTGAGCCAGATTTATTTGAATGATTCATGGTGATGAGAGACACTGACTACATCTAGGCGTAAAATACAAAGTATACAGTCCCTTTGGTGCCTACGCCCTCTCAGCTCCATCTAACACCTCTCCCCTGTGGATGACAAAAGGGGCTTTTAGAGCCCTGATGAGTGATGACTTCTCTCTATCAGTTACTGCTGTCATTAAGGCAGAAAGGACTTCGCTAAGGAAGTTGCCCAGAGTGACACTTACAGTACATTTAACCTTTAGGGGGGGGAGATGTTTCTGCAAAGTTTTCAGTTACATCAGTGAACTGGAGAGTGCTCACACCCACATAAATTATGCCTCATAAATGGTTTTAAGTTATATTAATAATATATAACAGTTTATTTTTAAATTAACATCCGGTACAGCTATTCTAACATGCAGAGTCCTACAGGGATCTGGCCAGAGCTGACTCTGATTTGGGTTTAATTGGACTCTAAATAAAATAAATTACCTTGGCTTCACCTTCTAGTTTTCTTGGAGTCCTGACTGACAAAACTCTAAGTTGAAAGGGTCATATTAATTTTGTCTGCTATGCAACGTCTAAATCCATTACCATCATTTGCCAGTTTCAAAGACTGGTTCATCAGAAGTGTTTATAAAGTCTTTATTATAGCCTAATTTATTCATATCTTTATTTATTCTACCCACATCTGTAAGCTTTATGTGTTACCAAAAAAGTTCTGCAGAATATCCGCATTTAGCACCAGGGCTGATCACTCAGCCCCTCCTCGTCAATCAACTCGAGATGCTAACATTTTTTTTTAAAGTGGACCTATTCTGGTTTTCCTTATTTTCTGCCACGTGTACTGTATACTGTTACAGTGCTGGATGTTTGTATTAAACATGCCCAAAGTCTCAAATAATGAGGTCATCTTATGTGAAAGTAATCCATCTGATTTAAAAGCTCCTGATTCTGTTTTTTTCTATTCTTAGATCTGTTTGATGTCACTAAGAGTAAGTGAAGTTCTAACCACCCTACAAGTTGGTGTTTGCAAGGAGCAGCCAATCAGAAGAAAGAAGGCTTAAATTCAGCTTGGCATGACTAACAGACAGCTACTATAGCAGGTTTTCTATTCTTAGATCTGTTTGATGTCACTAAGAGTAAGCCAGACTCACAGTTTGCGGGTGTTTGCGAGGGGCAGCCAATCAGAAGAAAGAAGGCTTGTTTCAGACAGAAGATGAACTAAGGGGCTATCTCAAGGTTATGACATGCAAACCTGCTCTAGTAGCTGTCGGTTAGCCATGCCAAGCTGACTTTAAGCCTTCTTTCTTCTGATTGGCTGCCCCTCGCAAACACCAACTTGTAGGGTGGGTTAGACTAGTGAGTCTGGCTTACTCTTAGTGACAAGAATAGAAAAAAACTGAATCATCAGCTTTTAAATCAGATGGATTACTTTCACATAAGATGACCTCATTATTTGAGACTTTGGGCATGTTTAATACAAACATCCACCACTGTAACAGTATACACACATGTAAAAAAGTTAGTATCTTGAGTTGATTGACAAGGAGGGGCTGAGTGATCAGCCCTGGTGCTAAATGGGGATATTCTGCAGAACCTTTTGGTAACACAAAGCTTACACGTGTGGGTAGAATAAATAAAGATATGAATGAATCAGGCCATAATAAAGAGTTATAGCCTAAACAATGACCTGGATAAGCTGAAGCAGAATGGGTAGTAACATATTTACAATCAGGACATGTTAAACTGTTAAAGTATCATATTGAACCGTGTTAAGTGTCTGTTATATGTGACACAGACCTCGGCTGTGGAACGATTTAATTTAGTTTTACTTAGCTAGCACAAATCACAACAACAGTCACCTCAAGGTGCTTTTCTACAACCTGCTGTGAGCAAGCACTTGGTGGCAACAGGAAGGAAAAACTCCCTTTTAACAGGAAGAAACCTCCATGCGCCTGACAGTGACAACGATACTTTTGACCCAACATGATCATATCTAGCTACTTTTTAACACTATGGTATCGCTGGTTCATACTGGGATAGATTTATACGCACTACCACAAGTGACATAATAGTATTAAATTCAGTAGATTAGCTTACAATATTAGGCAACATACTGAACGACTCAGGACTCATTAATGCAGATTAGAGATTAGCATTACTTCATTAACACTGGGCGGACTGACTGTAAAACAATGATTTCTAAGTGTTTGCCTGAACGATAGACTGTAATTTGAAATGAAGTGTACACTCATCTACAGAGGGTCTGGTCTCTTAGGGCCACTAGTGAACATTAGAGAAGACTACAACTCACGCTGCACATCAATATTTAAGGACAAACTGGGACTCTTCCATTTGGCATCCCAAAGGGGGAGAAGCAGGTCCATACATCCGTGCTCCTGGTATACAGCACTTTCTTCTTGCTTTCTGCTCATCTTTTACTTTTCTTTCTACACCTCCAACATATATACAAAAAAAGACTCTGGTTCTCCTTATCCTCGTGTCTCAGGCGCGCCTGCTGTCTCTTCTGTTTCTGTGGTTGCTCAGAGCTCAGGAGCCGCTGAGAAAGATGAAGGGATGAGCACTTGTCTTCCCCCCCTTTTCCCTGCTGCCCGGCCAGCAGGCTGCCAGTGTGCTGAGGAGATTGAGATGCAGCTGGTTCTTTTTTGGCTTTAATCGCTCCCAGAGATCCGATCATGGTTTGATTTGTTTTTTTACAGCCTGGCCTTATTTTTCACATCAGCAACGTGAATGCCCCTTCAAACTCCCCCCCTTATACTTTTGATGAAATTTGCACCATATGCCTTTGAAGGGAATGAACCGACTGGCAGGCATGCTTCTCTTTAGCTCTCCTCTCTCAGTGCAAGTGGTTTGATCAGGCCCCAGCCGTGATGGGGGCAAGCTCTCCAATCCTGAGACAGTATTATGTTCCCAAAATTGCCTGACTGGAGATAATGAAGGCCTATGATTTTTTTTTTTTTTTTTTGAGCAGCGATCACATCCAGAAAGAGGAGGAGACAGGGACTTGACTAAGGATGTGCTCACTAGACCGTTACTACCAAATCAACTTCCAGAGGTAGAAATAGGCAGTTATGGGCATCAAAGGAAAGGCCAAGTACATCTAATCACCTCGAGCTTGACGTCTGTCTCTCTGCCTTTTCTGATTCTCTCTCACTGCTGAGTCCAGTAGGATTAGAAGAGTTTTATTTCACCTTGAATTACCACTGTGTGTATCATACAGTGTAATCCATATTGAAAGACTTCTGGGAAGAGTTTGGTCAAATAGAGAAAGGAGAGGAAGGAGGGAGTACGGTGGACTGATTGCTGAAATGTATGCCGCGTTTCCCCCGTATCTTTGACCCAATGAAATCCTTCCCTTCTTCTGAAGGAGAGCCAATCAATGCCCTTATCAACTATCTCATCAGGCCGACTGGCCAAATTAGCCCCTGGCAATTCACAGAGTGACGCATAGTTTGTGTAATCAGGGAGAAATCAACATCTAAGAAATGAGAGCATTCATTGGAAAAACAGTGAGTAGAAGAGCTAACCATGGCCAGCGACAGGATGAGATGAAGATGATGATAAAGAAATCACAATTTCAAATGTACAGGGGCAGAGAAAGATGCCCCATAACCGGGATCCTCCTTATTCCGACATGTGGCGTAGGGAAAAAAAAGGCAGACGCATTTGCTGATGAGCTGGAAAAGCTGGTGTGACAGAAACAATATTTAAACTACAGACAGCTGATTCAATGGCATTTTACAAACTCCAGACGGTCTGGATACTTTCTCCTCCACAGAGTTAGATCATCCTGGCACTCACAGCGACATTGTCTCCGTGCTAAGTGCCACAGATGTGCATCGGCATGCAAGCATCAGGCCAATAAATCAATTAGCAAACAAACCAGTGAATGATAGTACTTCTGCAATGCAGGTGCACGCTATAGAGCACCTTTTTTAAATGCAATTAACATGCCCTTCCTCCTTCTATCTGTCAGTGGCACCCAGAATCTGGTTCTGCTTCTCCGCTGGCTGTTGCAGAGGTTTCCAATCAGCTGTGGAGGCTTAACGGCTGGAAAACAACAAGCTTGTGTCTTTTCCTCAGCTCACAGACGTCTGTTGGCATGAGGCTCTACAAAAGAAGTAGGCGAAGAGCTCGGGGCCTTGAGGGACAATTGGTCTACAATTACTTGGTTGAACAGCAGCAAGATGACAACTATTACTGTAAAGCTGTGCTTCTCTTATTGCCAGAAATTATATCGCTGCAAGGTGCGATGAACAAGTCCTTGGACTTATCAAATTGAAACCTTTAGGTGATTTAGGTTTACCTGATCTCCCCAGATTCTCATGAGATACTGGACTTCTTTTTGCTCTGTGGATGTCCTGTTGTGACTACTTACATGCGTGCCTCCACTCTCGGCACTGGATCTCCTCCAGTGTGCACAAACAGAAATGTCTCAGCTTGATTTCTAAGTTGCATGGAATGAAACCTGGCAAGAAGACTGTGCCTCACTCTTTATTTTTTCACTGCTGGCATGCCGCACCGTTCAGCTGTTCACGCTGACGTTACAGTCAAACTTGGTATTGATAGCCTGATCCTAGTGGACCCTGAGGAATAAATTCTGAAAAAATACAGCAAAGGGGGAGAAGCAGGTCCACATATCCTGGCTCCTGGTCTGTGGGTCATATCTGGACCAGTTTAACCCTCCGTCACCCCGATGTCGACATTAAGGAGGGACGAGGTCAGTATCCAGCACAATGCACTGACGTGTTGCTGACGTATAAATGTGTGGGTGGTGGTGGTGGCCCCTATGGACCAGAGACATGTGTTTGCTCACTGAGGTCATTTCCATGTGTTTGGCCTGATTTAGCTGGGAACTTCCAGACAATGATCCAAAAGCGGTTCAGAGCTGCACAGGAAGAAGACTTTTGAGGGGAGATCGGACACCTTTACATCGGGTAAGGTTTGAGACTTTCACTGAGACCAGTAACTTTTTTCACCTGGTAGGTGTGCGTGTACCACCCAGCCATCTGCACGTGTAGTTAAACATCAGCTAATTTGTTAGTTGGCTGTTGTGACTTCAGCAGGGCTGGGAATCATTAATGAAGAGTGATGAAGGCTTCAGAGACATACTGCAGCACACGAGTGTTTCTATGTGCGCAGAGAGCATCTTCAACATGTTGTATGCAGCATGTCTAACTGCTGGCCATCACTATTGATTTATTAATGCTAGAGAATGCTGCTGCGCTAATTGAATTGAGATCCAGGAAGTCAGTTAATGTAGCTGACAGCGATACAGGAATTTAATCTCCCCAGTGCACAGAATTATGACTCTTCCCTATCTGCGCTGTCAGAGGGATAAATAGTAAATCAATCTTTTCTGCCCCACTCAGAGTTTGTGCAGGATGGATCGTAACAACCTCTCTCTGTCTTAAACCATCAACAATCTCTACTCAAGCCGTTCAATTGGTTCACAGTCTCATATCCCTGCGAAGATAAATCAAAGTCCTCCAAACCCCATAATCATAAAACCTGTCATTATAAAAAGACAATGTGCTCTCCATAGCCAAATCACTTGTAACCCAATAGTTTATAGGCACTTACACTGTCCACGTCGAGGCTCATGCTACACACTTCCTGAAGTCCAGCCCAGTCCCGCTGGTTCCACGCAATCGCTCCCCACCAGCGTGCGCCCTTGAAAAAGTCAGCCGACATCAGCACTTCTGCCCATAAGACCACCACCGCTACAACAACCACTGCAACGTCTTAGAATACCAGAACCGCCGCCGCAGAGAGACTCCAACATAAAGTCATTAATACAGGCCCGGTTTAATGTAAATGTGTTTGCACAGCTGCTATTTAGCTGCCGTCTGAAGGTAAAGGAAAGCCGTATAGCCAGGTCTCTTAAAGTGCTGTGAGATGGACTGTCCAGAGGAGCTAAAGCGCAGATGCCGGCAGGCATGCAGGGCAGAGGCTCGGGGCCAAACCACGACAGTGTGCTCAAAGGCTCCACCACCCAGGCCGGCCAAGGTGTGTGGGCCTGCTGGCTGGGATTAGATGACTGTGGACAGTTGGTGTGTGAATGTGACACAACCATACTGATCATATAGTATATGCATCAGAAAAACTCATAAACTACAGAGGACATTTTTAGCTCTTTGAATGAGAAGGTGCAATACAGCAGAGAGAAAGAGGGATAAACAAAGGAGCAGGGAGAGGAAACGAGGGGGAATATATTTTACATTTATAATGTAGGCTCTCTGGCGAGGAAAGGGTAGGGAAGAAAAACAGTTTTTTGCTCTTTCTGTTTCTCTTCTCAGCGGTTAATGGACGCATGAGTTATATACAGTACTTATTTTAGTCTCTTTAATCATGAGCCTTTATCGTATGTTCTGCCAAGACCTGCCACCAGTTACTGCTCGTGCCTGCCAAAAAAATGAATGAAAATGTAGAGAAACCAAATATTGTGGAGCCATGGCGCAGAAGTCGAAACCCATCTCCTTCTCTTCCTTTTGAAGAGCTTAGTTATAAAAGAAACACCTAACTAGGACCAGGTATTGTGTTCAATGGATGTCTGTGGATGAGACACAAGGAAAACTCTTGAATTTTTGAAATTATTTCCTGGAGCGTTGTGAAAGATAAGCTCATATAAGCTATTCAAAGACAAAACAAATGGAAATGTCAATATTTCCTTATTCCACCCTGTGTGGCTTAAGAGCACAAGAGACATCATTAATCACTTTCTAACATGCCTTGATATGTCAGAGAAAAAGAAATGCAAAGGTAGTTATTGTTACAGATGCGTCTAATAATTGGAGGGCAATTCTGCTCAGTAAAAACTGGATTTAGATTCAACTAAAAAAAGAAAACCTCCCACCTCCACACAGTCAGGCTCCCCAGAGATCAAATTTGTTGCAATAATCAGAGGTGTCGATGTTATCCCGGTCTGTCCTTAATGGATGGAAAGCCTGCAGAGTAGATGAGAGGCTTTGCTAAGGTCTGATGCATAGGCCACTGCATTAGATGGGGCCAGGGCTGTGGCCAGTGGAGCTCTTAGGCCTGAAGAGTAGTACTTAATGCTTGGGTGGAGTGGAGGACCTTCCTGGCCACAACGTCCTACCTCTGTGCCCCCTGGAAAACCACAGCTGACCACCGGGGCACGGGGAAATGAAACCGAGGAAACCACGGGGCCAGGCGAGATCAGCACGGCAGCAGACACCAAGGTGGAAAAAACAAAGAGTTGAGCCATTCGGCGGCTTGGCGGTTGGCGCTGATGGAGCTGTATTAAGATATTAATTGCTTTTTGACATGATTTTGTTAAGAGAGGAGGGCAGGCCTGCGGCTTCTTGCACAAAGGCTAGGATAATAGTGGAGAGGCCTGACGGGGCAGAAAGGGTCCCACTTGAAGCTCCGCGAACAAAGAGATACCTGCATTCATAAACGCTGCACTCAAAGTGATGGCTGTGGAAATTGATATAAAGAAAAGCATGCATATTTTTAATACTGGGCTCTAGGATAGTTTTGAATGATTCAGAGCTTAAAGTAAGCCTTATTTATCTCATCCTTGGCCTTGACGCAGCCGCTCGTGGTCCGAAATGGTCTGAAACCGAGCCTTTGTCTCACAGCGATTGTTTCCATATACACGCTTTGCAAATTTTCACGTCTAATTTTGAAAATAGCAGAAACGAAAGAGCAATCGAAAAGCAGAATGCTGCTGAAACAGGGATGTAGGCCAAAGTCCAAGTCGCTACAAAGCACATGAGCAAATGCAACCATGAGAGAGCTTATGCCCTTCATAATGTTGAGTGCACAAAAGTCACAGTGAAAGAGAACAAAGTGCACTGAAAGTTAAGTACATCTCCCACTGCAGACAGGGTTAACCCCACTGAGGTGATAGTGCGTCAGATGGGGGTGCAGCCTGCACACACGACAGCAGACATAAACAGCAGTGCAGCAGCCCTGACGCAAGGCCACAGCTTCACACACACTGCAGTGCAGCTAAGGTTGCGCCGGGAGAAGTGAATCACCAAACCCCGGTGATTCAGGACACATAACCTATACTTATGGGCTGCTGTGTTCGTGAAACTGTACTCCGGTGTGTGCGTGTGTGTGTGGGAGTGGCGTGCGTCTGATGCATATGCGTATATGGCGCAGGCAGCTGCCAGGGGACGGACAGGGAGCATTACCATCAGCATCTGAGTGGATCAAGGAGAAGCCCCCAGTAATCCTGGCCTCTCTCTAGACTCCCACACATCGCAATTAGAAGTAATCCTCCCCCTCCTCCCTGCAACCAGCAGAACAACTCAGAACAACTCTGTGTGTGTGTGTGTGTGTGTGTGTGCGCGCGCGTCTGAATGGGTGTGTTGTGTGGCTGTGGGGGGCAATTAGCCAACTTTGTACTTGGGGAGGAGATTCTCCCCCTAAAACCGCCAGACGACCACTAGGCTGTGGGACTGTGGGATGGTCCACAAACACTCACAGCACACACACACACACATAAACACACATTAGAAATAGTGAGGGAGGGTAACAAATCAACCACAGTGGTGGCGATATAAACAACTGTTTGACCATTGGCCACATAATTGGCTGAAGATTTCTCACTATCAGTAGGGAGTTTTCTCCATGGTATTCCACCACTACCACAGCATTTGTCCCTGTGTGCAGATATTGATGAGTTTTATTACCCTCTTATATGTTTAAATCATCCACAGCTTTGTGTAAAAGTACATTAATCGGGAATCTTTTTAAACAGTGGGGTGAAGGCCAGAGTGGAAACCTGATATCAGTGTGTTTGGCGGTCTTTGCCAAGGTTAATTACAGGCCTGCCCTCACTTGATTTGACAGATTATCAGCGAACAGCCAAGGTGCTGCTTCTGAGCACAGATTAAACATCTGCAGGGTCACTGGGCACGGGCTGATCGCTGACGGGGAGAGTAGCCCGCTGTATCTGAGGTAAGGTGAACTCGCCAGCAGGGATTGTCAAAACTAAACGGAGATCTGCTCGCTCGAGCTTTCTGGAATTTTTAAAAAATGACTTTTGTTTAGGAACAAAAAGAAGCTGGTAGGAAAAAACTACAAAGGCTGTGGTCACTGTTACAAAACAGCCTCACCAAAGTGGCTGCTCAAAAGCTTTTCTGGTGCTTTCCACGCAATCAACAGTAAAAATAAACTCGTGTTCAAGGTAAAAACGAGCTTGTGAACTCCCCTTGAATGTAACATTGACTAAAAAAGCTGCAATTATGTAAAAGTTAAGGTTCTTCATCAGTTGAGGAAGACTGTGGGATACAGATATCTTGTAAACACAAAATAGTGATTCAGATTAAACATCAAGTCAGTAAAAGGTCGCATGTTTACTGTTGACAAATTCCAGAAAGCATCACATTATTTTACCATAAATTTTACCTTTCACTTAAAAAAAAATGCTACACCCGCTGCTGCTCCTCAGAGACAGTTACAAAGGTCAAGGTCATAGTTAGAGAATCATAAAGTTTCAGGAGGGAAATGTGCAGCTGGGTTTTTCTGTCACTCCTACAGTCAGATACACCAATGAAATAAAAGAAAAGTTTAAAAACAGTTTAGCATTACACTCAGTAATGATCAGTTTGTCCCTCTATTCTTTACATTTTCTCAACCACTGTTTATTAAACCCACTTAAAACCAACAACTCTCAAGCATGCCTGGGAAGGTGGTGTGAAAAAGTTGAATCACTCAGATGGTCAAAACTCAAAGCGGTTCTCACAAAGACAGCTGTGCATGTTTTAGTTTGCTTTAATTATCCTTTATCTTCGGTTTCCTGTGACAAATGACATCAGCTGCAACCCGCAACCTTCCCGCTGTGCAGGGCCATGTTTTGAGCAGGCACAATTACACACATGCATTCGGCGAGGGTGTCTTTGAAGCTGCCCTCGTTTCAAAATAGCAACTTTATATTTACCTGCATGTACCGTGTTAAAGGACCTTCTGACACTTGGATTATATTCTAGTTATCTTAAAGTCGCCGAGCTCCATCAGGATTTGTGTGCTTCGGTTACACTTGGGCTAAACATTGAATCACACCCATAAAACAACTATTCAGTTAGAAAAAAAGATGATGCAAGCAGAAATGTGGCAAATTATTTTGACCTGTGACTGACACTTAAGGTCCTTAAGTGTCAGAAGTGATTTGCCCTGTCAGCTGATGTTAGGGTCAAAGTGTGTTTTTAGTTTAAGAGCCCATGGTGGGGGCGGGGGAGAAGAGCAGGGCGGAGAGAGGTGTCAGGGTGGAGGGCATGTAGCACACAAAACCTCAGAGCCCACGCCTTCGCAACTTCACAGCTACCTTCAATAACCACTTCCGCTTTATATAGGAAGCAAAGACATACATTTCAGAAACATGCTTTGAGTCTGTTTTCACATGTGTCCACTCCTTGATTAGATCATCAGTAAAATAAAGGTGTAACATAAAGAAGCAGCAGCAGCAGTTCTTCGGGAAGCAGACTTTAAATGAGCAATTCTTAAAAGTTTTGCAGATCTAAAACCTAAACACCACGTTGCAATTTTCTATTAAACAGTCTTTCCCTCCCAACCTATTTCCCTTGTAATAAAAAGCCAGGGAGTGCAAAATGCCCTGAAAGGCAGCTGCATGCTACAACCAAAGCGTCAAAATCATTTCCAGACTTCTCCATCGTGGATCAAGGGGAAGGAGAGGCACGGGGAGAGGAAACCACGGCAAAATAAATTAATTGCAAATGTGTCGTTGAGGGGGGCAAAGAGGAAAGGTTAGGGCGATTCATCTACGCTGATGGACGGGGGACAAGAGCGGCGAGCCGGTGGTGAAAGAAGCAGCATGAGGTGACCGAACAGCGGCGCAGGTGATGAGGTGAACAGATGAGCAGGAGACGAGCACAGAAGCAGCGTCCCGTTGGATACGCGGCTCACGTTTGACTGCATCTGAAATCCGAGGGGTCTGTTAATCCTTAAAAACGGCGGTTGCTGGAGGCAGAGGATGGGAGGAGTGTGAATTGTGCTGCGGCCGTGACATTGATAAACGGCCCGGGGAGACAGGCTATGAAGAGCAGTCAAACACCTGCCCTGCCCTGCATGAGCTCCACTCAACTCAAACAAGATGCGGGAAACAGGAAGTGCAGCGTGCCAACATAAGAAGGAGGAGGCTGCTTTCCTGCCAATGCCATCTCTCTTTTTGTTGTTCAAAACCACAAAATGTGAACAGGTGTGTCAAGACAAAAGAGGAGCCGGATTCATTGCTCATTAAAAAAACAAACCAGGGTTATTTGTCTTCAAGGTAAAACTGTGACTGACGGCTCAAAGCGAATGACTGATGTTATTTTTGACAGTTCAAAACAAAACAGGGCCTCCAGCAAATAACTACTGAGATTCCCACCTTCTCAATAACACAGGAAATGCCAACAATTGCAGTCTTTTGAACCTTAAACAATATAGAAAAAACCCCAACTTAACTCACTTGTTATTAAGCTTTGTTAAAGCTGCGGAGGTAGCGACTGACTGACTGTTTTATTTGTTTTTTTCATTGTGAAAATGATGCCCATGAAGCACAAACACATGGCGCAACAGGGCGGAGTGTTGGTTAGAACTATTGCCTCAGAACAGGAAGGTTGGGGGTTCAAATCCTTGTGCTTGTGTGGGCTTCAGTTGAAAATGGTGTACGGGTTTGGTTCATGGTATGCCCCGCCTCTCTCACAGTCACAGCTAGGATAGGCTACGACCCTGAACTTGCCCTTTAACCCTTGAGATAGATGCAGCCTAGAGTTCATGTTATGGGTGTGACATGTGCCACAGTGTATTAGTGGAGTCTATGACAAACCTACCATGCCATTATACCCTCCACAGGGGTCGCTTCGCTCACTGCCAAGTTACAAAATTAAGAGCTGCAAAACCGGCCGATGTGACATAACCTTACTGATCTACAGCTCTTCTCTTCTGTGAATGTCATCCTCCCTTTAAGCAGTCTTTCTTCTGATTGGCTTCCTTTCACAAACGAAAGGTTTAAACAGCAGGTGGGTCAAGTGACTACTCAAACAAACTACTCAGACATGCATGCATCTATCTATCTTCATACCTACCTACCTGATGTTTTGGAAGAAGCATAAAGTTTATACTAGTACAAAAGCCTATATTGGAAGCAGATAACAAGTCAATCAAGTGATTTATTTAGACATGTGTTTGTCTGTGTTACCTACCATAAAACTGTTCTTTAAATGGTAAAAATATGGCAAATCAGCTGATATATTAAAACGTGAGGGCTGTTTTTACAGATCATTTCTTCCACTCTCACCTGGTAGTTGGTAGCAACAGAGAAAGCTGTGCAACAATGTTTACTGCAGCGACAGTAAACACGGAGGAGATTCAAGTGCACTTTAACTGCTTCACACAGTGATTCGCTGAGTCAAGACCGGAAAGGAGACAAGCAAAAGTGTCCAAAATACCAGACTTCACTGTTTTTAAGCCATTGACAAGGTTGAACTGTAATTTAATTTAGACCTTCATCCTCAAGGTTCACAGTCGCAGAAGAAAACTCCAAACGCGTCTTTAGTGGTTCTTATGCAGCATTTAGACTAAGAATAAAACATTATGCAACACATGAACAATGATTAAATATATATATATATATATGTTAAGTGAGAATCTATTTTTGCCAAGTTATATTCCAAATACACGTAAGTACAAATTTTAAATATAAAGCAATTACTCCTCCAGTGTGTTTATTACAGTTTGTTTTCTTCTTTTTAAAATTAGGGGTTACGTCTTTATTTTAATAACTCATCTTGCTACTCAGTATATTTACTTATACCATACTAATTTGTTTCCCCTGACTGCTTTGTCACCGTTCCTGCTCATGCATATGAAAATAAACTGCGGATTAACTGGGTGGAGAAAGCCTCCAACTCTATGTGTCTACTCGACTGTAATGAAAAACCCCTAAAATGATGCCTAAAAAAGATTAGATTCTGTCTGTGGCAGTGAAGCCAACAAATGGTTTAGTTTAAGTAATTTATGTGTTAGAATAATAAATATATCTGTCCAATAACGACACGTGAGGGGCGGAAAAAGTTTAAATATCTGACTGAGCTACACTGAGCATCATCACTGTAAACGTCAATCTGCTCTTCTGGAGCCTTCACATCCTCCTCTGTTTTTTCCCTCTGCTGGCATAATTCAATAAAAGCCTGACAGCAAATATTATTCTGTGTTAGAGAAAGTTTTATAAGCCTTAAATGGAATCAGGCCTGAGAGTTGTGCACACTGGTCGTCTCCCGGGAAACAGACAGGAAGACAAAGGGGGAATAAAACGACGCAGGGCAAAGTGTCTGAAGGACTCGATGACAGCGGCGCTGCTCACCTTTGCTCTTTATCACTTCCTGGAATCACAGGAAACTACAAACAAACACATGAAGTGACAGACGTTATTTTCACTTTTCACCATAAAACATCGCCCAAGGTTTTCAAACAGCATCCCCTCTGCTCGGACATCCTCTGCTGCAGACAGACCCAACAGACCTGCCAAAGTGAATTTACCTAGTAAAGTGAATTACAGGGTGATAAACGATACTTTGGCAGCAAAGCAGTAAACTGCTGAGAGAAGCTAAATACTAATGTGATTTGTCAAGGAGTTTATAAGCTGTAAGTGCTGCGATGAAATGACTGGCCCCATTGGAAGAGATAAACACGCTGGGAAAGTCTTTGTTTTGCAGCCTTATCGACTACAGCAGAGAGGAGCTGGTTAACATTCACTGCGCTCATGCTAGCGGCTGTGCACAGACGGGAGAGGCAGATCCTAAATGGCAAAGTAATGGATTTTTCAGCAGAGCAAGAACATCCCAGGACAGAGGCTATACTGCTGAGGCATGGACTTCTCATGAATAAACATTTTCTGGTTTAACCTCTTAATTTCCATGTGGGAGGTCTCTTATTTCAGGGGAAACTAAGTCCTAAAAATATCTCCTTCAACTTTCCCCAAACTCTACCCAACACACATAGCCCCCCCACTTCTGCATACACACACACCCCCTATCACTGTGGCTCTGCTGTGTTATGCTGCTGGGAGGCTGAAGTGGCCTTTGTGGGCTGCGTCCACTCTGGCAGGGCCTCAGAGTGCCTGCTGCCGCCTGCTGCCTCAGCCCCGGGCTCGGGCTGCCAGCCGGCCCGCCGACCAACTTCCCTGAACCCATGCCAAGCTCCTGACGCCACCCTGGGTGGTCCTGCTTCATGCGGGTCTGGCAGGGCACTGCTCAAATCGCCCCCACCTCCCCTCCTCTCTGGCTCCCCCAACAGCCGCAAACAAACTCGCTGTGTTCCCGATGAGGAGCTCCACAGAGAGTCAGTAAATGTTGCGAGTGATATTTTTGTCAGAAGGGAGGATGTGGACGTACTGTATTTTTGAGGGTTTTGGAAAAGCGAAAAGTGAGAAAAGAATGTCTGTAGGCGAGGACATTTATATTTAGTCCCCCTGTGAGTTTGTGTTTATTTATTTGCATGGTATTTTGTGGGGAAAAGGTGCTAATGATGGTTCACACAAACTAAAGAGAAGTTTTGTTTTATTCAAATCTACCGAGTCAGTGTGTCTTCCCCCCCTCCTGTGTCTCTTTGTGCTGCTGTATCCATCCCTCCGTCTCTTTCTCAAAGTTAAAATCACCAAGGCAGAGCAGTGAAATCACTGGTGATGGTCGTTGGAAACCGACTGTCAAATTACACGATGAAGACTTAAGATTCTCCCGTTACAGATATCACAACACATGCAGCCAAGAAATCAAGCGTGCTTGAGCCGGAATTGCGCTCCCATTCTTCGTCTCATGCCGGAGTCGGGAGTCATGTTCCCGCAGAGCTTTGGAGGTAATTGTGCCAGGCTCCTTCGCTCCACATGACCACCCCTCTGCCCCACCAAAGTAAATGCACTCCTTCTCCCTTTTCTCTGTGTTTGTCTTGTCTCTCTGTTTCTAGTCCAGAGATTCGTGACTCCTGATTGCGGATGATTAAAATCATTAGAGGTCGTTAGCGGGAGTCACTTACTGCTGAGCTCACTGTGAAGGTTGGGTGGGGTTGGGAGGAAAAAAGGGGGCTAGGCACACTGTTGCAGGAGGCCAGATCTCATTGTTCTGGTGTTGTTCCTGCAACATCGTGTTCAACATTCAGCCTGGGGAAAATGACCACACAAGGAAAAAAGGATTGAATTTTTAGTTTCTGTCCTAATTAACAAATAAAAACTGATTTTATCCCACATTTACTTTCAGTTTTACACAGAAGGCAAACCTTAATCCCACGAGTGAACGTTCTGAGCCTTTCATCCGACACAACCCCATCTTTATATAGCCTTTGATGCTCTGCACTTCTTTTTAATGGGAGGGTTGACCACACTAAGGTCGTAAATCTATGAGTGGTCAACAAAATTTACAGGATGCTGCAGAAACAACACCAACATATCAGATGGATGGTTGCAGGATGCTGGCAGGGGTGGGCGAGGGTGGGGGTGACAAACATCACTCTCTTTTCTCTGAGCTGCCAGATCCCTAAATGCACACACAGGGACAAATATCCATCAGCCCCACCCGTCCACCTCCAACAGTCACACATACATGCCAAAAACCACCCAAGCTGCCTCTGATACCATCAGCAAAAAGGCACCAATGTGTGTATTAGCAGTGTGTATAATCACAAGGCCTTAGGGGACCCTAATGGATTAGTACACTAACACACTGTCAAATCCGGGCCAAGCTGGGCCCACACTAACATTGTCAAATGACACAATCAGTGTGCTGGAAAAGTCCTAATTGCTCCTGTTAGGCATCAACAAACGACTTCATAATACTCAAATGACTCATTTTTGTGCCCAATGTTTTGAGCCAGTTGATTAGGAAAAGGCAACAACACAAACAGCGTATTTACAACAAGTGATCATCATCAGCCTTATGAAAATGTACTCGCTGTCTGAAGTGTGTATGGCTGCCTTATTTTGAACCCAGATGCCACACAGATGTGTTTATCTCATCAGCAATAACTACAGTTGGTTAAAGCGGCCATAGATTAACTCATATGTAGATGTTGTCGTTAGGCCGATCCTGTCTGTCAGTGGAATGGCCGGACAGCTGTCATAGCCAGCGCGCGCTGTGAGTGGATCACCGGGCTGAAGGCATGAATAATAGATGCTGTTTATGAGTGTATGTTTTCCATCTGACCCCTGGGTCTGCAGTGAAAACTGCAGCCAGCCTCTTAAGGGGTTGAAGGAGAGAGTGAGAGGGAGACAGATGAAGCTCACCCCGGGGAGCCGATGGGTCATTTACTACCCAGGGACCCCCCATCAGCCATCAGTGACATGTTCAATCAGGGCTTATAGTGTTATACACAGAAAAACATGCTGTTCCCTGATGCTGAACAGCGAGCGGTGCCTCACACAGACAGCTCTGTAGGGAGACAATGCAGCATTTATAGTACAGTGAGCGCCATCGTGAAAGTAGCCTTATATTAAACCCTGATGTGTACACTCAAGGCTTTTCCACAGATATTAACCTACAAGATATGTAATGAGTTTTAATATGACCGAACAGTGGATGCCTTCAGCTCCCGTGTTCCTGCAGCAGGAATCACGCTGAGTGATTTCGGGCTCTCGATATTACGAATTTGTTCATTTAAACCAGGTCTCTGGTGAGCATGGCAGAAATAAAGGCAAAAGATAAGGGTAAGGCCTCTGGTGCAGTGTGCACGGCCCAGACAGTGGGACCGACTGTGCCCCGATGTTGGCAATTAGCTCAGGCTGCTTTTGGGGCTGCAGGTCTTAAAGGGACAGTCCAAACCTAAATCTGGCCTACAGAGCTATGCGATCCATCTCAGTCAACTCTAGGAGTAAACAGAAATCACCTCGAAGTGGTCACCTCGCTCTGAGCACTTTTCTGTAGGAAATATTTTTACTTCTTCTCTTATCAAACTACACCTGTCGATCGTATCTCTGCACAGAAGGAAGCGCGCATTTAACCGTGACTGCAGACCTGCAAAAGTTTGACAGGATGTAAACAATAATAGTGTCCCCCTTACCTAAGCACTGAGGCTTGCTAGTTGCACTCTTCTGCTAGATGGTGCATGCAGTTTCAGTATAAGGCAATGATTTCGAGAAAGCAGAGAACAAAGTTTGTGGATTGATGATACGTTGGATGCTGATTTTTTTAAAATATATTTATTTTGGTGCTGTAAGCACTAATCCAGTCTTAATATATGCAAGAGAAATGCAGAGATATTTACAGCCACTATCTGCAAAGTCACAGCAAAATAATCCAGATGACTGATCAGCAGATACTCCGATGACAAAAAACTCAGAGAACGTGTTGGTTTTTCAAGAGTGGTTACATTCACACTATTTGAATAGCAAAGGAGGAAACAGAGAGCCTGTCATAGAAAATATTTCTCAGGTTACAACTTCAGCTACATTATCAAATGTGGGATCTTAACCATCTTTGGTCAACTGACTTTGTTTTGATAGTAAAGTTAGTGTAAGCATTGGCTCCGAAAGACCTGCAGCTGTAATACCACTAGGTGGCATGGTCACTTTGAACACTTACACAAAGAAACCCATTGAAAGACAGAAACCATACACATGTGAGGTGCAGCAGTGTGACATTTCATCACTCTTGCAGCTTGATGAGTAAGATGTTTTTCTGCATATCTGATTGAGAGAGAGATAACAGCTGACAGACACACACAAGCATTAGCACAGAAACTAAAGTTCTAGATCATTATGTGAGGGATAACTGCTGATCAATGAGATATTTGACAAGTAACGCAGCGATAAGCACCTTGACAATAACTGGGCTTTGTGCAAGCAACATGATGTTGTCATCAAAGGATGTTATGTCTTCAAACGCCGTGTGATTGTAAGCTGCACATTCAGCAAAGACACTGTGTCAACAGTTCTCGGAAAAACTGTGCAGATGTTATTTTGGAGTGTATGAAATCACCAAGTGCAAGCATGAGAAATAAGAAAGATAAAGAGCCACAGTGTGAGAAATGAATGCTTGTGTGTGAGTGAGTGATTGCATTCAAGTGTGCATGTGTGAACATATGTGTGTGTGTGTGTAGGAATATATATCTGTGAGCATGTCTGTGTGTGATCACAGTTTTAGGCTGCTGAATAATTCAGTGTCCCCCCAGTGCGAACACTAACACTAACAGAGGGGAGCCATTAAAGATCCATGAGGAGATCATTATAGGCCACCGCCTGGCCTTCTCCTCTGCACCCACCCACACACACACACACACACACACACACACACACACACACACACACACACACACACACACACACAGCCGAACGCACGCACACACTTCCCCAGGGCAACTCCCTCTCTAAACAGTGGGGCCGAACCCCTCAACATGAGCTCACTCTCAGGCCTGGAGCTGCTAAAGGGGCCGGAGGTCAGAGGTTAGCCAAGCAAAGGCGTGACCCACGGCACTAATGCACTTGTAACACTTTAAAACACTTTGGCGAGAGTTAAACAGAACACGCTCTCAAGCAGGACCACACAGACGGCCCGCTGGCTACTCTTTCTGATTTTTTCCCTTTTCCCCTCACTCACTACTTGGGCTGCTCTTGCAGTTTTGTTGGCTGCTCGTCAGGCACAGTTTGGAGGAAAGTGAGATGTGTAGTTACAGTCCTCCTTCCTTTTTCCCTTCTCGCTTTTAAGTCACAGCAAATTAAACACTTTCTTCTTTAAATTAAATAAAATTGCAAAGGTGACGCAGGATTCGCGCTGAAGACGACACACACACAGCTGGTTCATTCAGAGCCCCGTGTTTCCACCCTGGCCCTCACACCACCCTCCAGGGACCCCGCACTGTTATCACGTCATGTGAACCCATCAGAGTGGGCATCTAGCACATCGCCGGTCAACAATTAACTCACATTGTAGGTCCCCCTGGGTGGCAAATCCAATCAGATGAGAGTTATCGCTGGCTGTCCTGTTTCTGCCTCTCATCACACTGGCTGATATTGGAGGTCCCAACAAGCCCTGAAACACACTTGAAGCAGATCTGATTTGCTCTGGCTCTAATCGCATTGGCCTGAAAAGCTTTTCCGCATAATGTGGGGAAATGTTTTAACTACAGTGTGTTTGATGCTGTCGTGTAAGGCGTGTTGGTCTTTATTTACGCATTCTGATCATGTAAGCCGGAGATGTATTCAGGCTCAGGTGAAATGTTTTGCATCTTCAGATCTAGCAGGTTAAGGTAACCCCATATAAACCCATTCTCAACCTCCAAGTCTTTAAAAGCAATTATGGTTTTCGGCTACTGTAAAAAGCCTCTTAAGAAGCTCAGGCGGGTGTCATTCTATACTGATGGCTGAGGTCAGGGGGTCAGGGAGCCACCAGAGTGGCAGCTGTCATTTAACTAATGACCAGAGTCCCACTTCCCACCAGGAAATAGAAGGTGCGTGTGCTGGAGGCTGTGGAGTATATGGTTAGCAGGCAGGTCAGCGGTGGGCGTAGAGTGGTCTGGCTCCAGCTCTCAGGCAGCAGTGGCAGCCCAGACCACTGACAGATAGTGGGCATTATCATTTGTTAAGTGCCCCCTTCGCCTCTGGTCAGGAACACTTAACATTGCCTGTGGTCACTAAATGCTGCTGGACTGCCAGTAGCAAGGTAAAATATTCATTGTCGTGGAGTGGTGGTTTTCCTTAGCACCAACCCTAAAAGCCTGGCTTGGTTTTGTGTTGTTAACCAGGGCCCTTAAACCTGGCCGCACAAGAACGGCCGTTTGCTGGACTGTGTAATTGATCTGTGTAGGATCCGCTCGCCTATCACAGGCTGTGAAAAGACAGAAGATATTGGAAGTACTGAAAGAATTTATCCGTCGAAATCTCCGAGGAGCATCTCAGGTAAACGTGACATTTTGTTTGTTTTCAAAAAAAAAAAAAAGTAATACAGCAGAGAATTGTGCGCGGGCTTGTTTGACCTTTAGAGGGGGATTTTTTTCAGGCTCTAAAAGTCCAAGAAAGAAATATATTTCTTATTCTAGGTCAACAACATTTGGTTTTCCCTTTTTCAGTGAGCGAGTGATTCACCTTTGGGGTGCTTGCACATGGAAGATGTTGCTACATGAGTGCAGTCACATCTATAAAAGCGGGGGGACTTCCCAGAAGACCCTAGTAGCAGCTTGCCCCCCCCCTCTAACCAAACCACACGGCATTTACAACTGTGTCAGCACACTAACAAAAAAACAAAAAAACGACCTTCTTGCTGAGCTGTTGTTCTGTGTCGCCTGTGACCACTGCTCGAGGTACTGCCGAATGCCAAGTCACAGAGTAGTTGAACAGACCCTACATTCTGCTTGTTTTTAACGGGGTCACCAGAGGAGCTCCCACCTGTGGTGAGTCTGGCATTTAGCAGCCCATAAACGCCCCCCCCCCCCCCCACTCCCCTCTCTTTCACTCTCACTCTCTCTCTCTAAGTCGTGTGCACACAAAAATTACTGCAGTCAGTATCAGGTGCTTGTTTTCATGTAATTGGTTTCCAGTTTTGTGTTTGTCCCAGCACAGCTCTCAGCCTCTGGTGTCTTAGCACCACAGAAACAAGTTATAGGCGAGAGTGGTTTCTACCCCAGTCGCCTCAGACTCACTCCCTCTAAGGCTCTCGGGTAGGATGAGACCTTGGGGTTGCAGGGTTCTGGCTGAGGGGAACCCTTTCCCCTAAGGGTGCTTGGTGGCATGCTTGGTCAACCTAGGCGCAGCTCACAGGAGGCTTGAGGCCAAGTAGAAGCCAGGCTGTGGCAGGTGTGGCTATGGGATATGAGAGGAAACAGCCACATCTATAGCCACACATCTCTTCTGAAAGATAAAATACCTCCTGTGCTCTGCAAGTTATACACTGATATGATTCAAAAACACATAGAAACTGTGTGCAGGGAAGCTGTCAATTGCTTTATAAATTACAGAAAATGAAAGCATTAGTGCCCTTCTGAGCCTGTCCTTAAATGTTGCTGCATGCAAATCAGTGAATTATATCCAAGCTGCATTTATTACCCACTTAATTCATAACCTGTATACATGACTATACACTCGCGACATCCTGGAAAAAAACAAAAGAGAACTGCAGAGGCCAGGATGAAATTCCATCCTCGTTTCGTGGTCTTCTTGTTCGGACACGCAGAGCAGGACTTTGCAGTGACTCTGCGCTTATTTACCCAATATTTGGTAATGATCGTGTATCGTCAGGCAAACTAGCGATTAGAAAGAGAAAACTGACCATTAAAACCTCATTGAGGGCCTGACAAAAACAGGCCGCATTAAATCATTGCAGAGTTACTTTACTAAAGCCACTCTGGGAGGCCTCAGATGTGTGTTAAACCAGTGTGGCTGCCTCGTAACGCCTGACAAGAATTTATCAAAAATACATTTTCTGAGTATCCCCCCCACCTCCTGAAACACACATGACTGCAGGGTAAGAAGACAGGGTGAGGTTGTTGTGGTTGGCTGAGAGCAGGTGAGACATACGTCACCATTTCTATGGCAGCAGGAATACAGTAAAGGCAGAAACGGCGGCCCGCTCTTCTCACGTCAGGAAAAACATCCTCGTGAGCTGAAGAAACGTCAGACAATGCAGACGCGCTTTGCAGTTTGCAGGAATAAAGTGTTTCTCAGAACACCGTGCATAATGGAGGAGGAAAAGCTGCAGCTTGGAGGCGCTGCAGGAGATTTATCAAGAAGCGTCTCACTGCTGCTGAGTGACTTTAAAAAAACTGATGTTATCTATTTCCATTCCAATTCCTGTATAAATTCACGTTTGCATCAGTGTCACAGACAGTGTCTAGTCATAGGTGTCATCACTCAGGAGGCTACATTCCCACGCTGGCTGACCGTCAGCACAGCACAAGGGCAGAGTCACGGTCTTTCTCATGAAACCACGGCAATGGCCATCAAAAAACCAATAACTTCCTCAGCACGTTGGCTCACTTCCGCCTTCTGCGTGTGGGGACCTGCCGTTACCATGGTTCCTGGGCCGGCTTTTGCGTGCGAGCAGCTTAGACAGCCGTCTGGGGTTTCACGCACACATAACAGGAAGACGCTGGTCGTACTTCTCAACCGTTTCTCACTTCTGCCTTCTCGATTTAGGGAAGGCTGGGGAGACGTGCAGACACAATGCACGGCGAGCAGCCGATCTTCCCACAGTGATCTCCCTCCCCCCCTTTCATAAAAAAAAAAAAAAAAATCTGTCTACGGGATTGTGATATTAACGCTGATGCAGCGGGTGTGATGCATAGTGATGATGATTCAGTTTCCTCAGGATTTTTGGGCTAAACTGAAAGTAACAAGTCTGCAGGCAAAGTGTGGTTTATGTCGAAAATGCGCAGAGATGCTAAATGCATTCCTTATTTAATTAAGACACTTCAGGTTGTTATTGCACTTTGAATGCTCCTTGCCCGGGTGTGCAGGTCTAGGGGAGGTTGCGTCTGACACCAATGACAGACGTGGGTTTGGGAGCAGGTCTACTTTCCTCATTAACATAATGGAAACAGCTAATGAGGGAGACGTTGTGACAACCAAAGTGTTGGATGAGATGATTCATATCTGCCGTTTATTTTGAGGCTGTTGACCGTTGGCTTTGACATTGCTTATGTAAACCATGAGTCACTCTGCAATACTTGCACAGCCCAAAGGAAAAACAATGAAAAATACTGAATTTATCTTTTGCTTTGTCATTGCAGTAATCATGCTTTCTCACTGAAGAGTGTACACAGATCTCGGATATAAAACAGGGCAATGTCTGATTTAAAAAACAAATATATGTAAAACAACTGATTGACACTGACTAGAAGTGTCAAAACCAGCTGCCAGCAAACTTGACAGAAAGCCGCGTTTCACACACACATCAATGTTTGCACTTCTGTTATGAGGAAGAAAAAATGAAACTCCTGCAATATCACAGTGCCAAGTAGGTAGCCAAGTGTAAATGTTAAACAACCATAAGAGTAGCCTTAGCTGCTCAGCGGCTGTGGGAAAGTGCATAGCATGTCTGTCGCATGGTTAAGTCTTTCTCAGAGCACAGAGTTGTCAAGCCACAGAGAGGCACACTATATTGTAAACTCATACCGGAACCCGTCTGCGGCCTGAGTTGTGCCAATGCAAGTCTTACCCATGCCAACCTGTCTCTGATTTCACTCAGCTACAGCAGGCAGGTCTGCTCTCTGCACATAACAAACAGAACAGAAACACATTCACACACACTGAAACCTTTCAGCAAGCTCTAAAAAAATCACTTCAGAAAAGAAAGTTTATCCTTCAGCGTTTTTCTCTTTTATAAGCAAAAGGTTTGAGTAACGAAAAGTCGCTGGCATTTTTTTCCCTATTATGGTTTATTTTAAAAGAGGGTTTAGGTTTCAGATGATGAATATTTCAGTCAAACAAAAAAAAATTCAAATGTATTTTTCATGTTGCTTTTTCTGCATTTCTACCATTTTTGTTTGTTTTTTCTTTTGTTAGCGTGATTATTCAGTAAGGTTTTATTTAAAGATTGGCATGAAAAGGTGGAGCTTGTTTCAAAATACTCTCTTTGAAGGAATCTGTAAAATTACATGATTTACATTTCACACCACATCTTTACTTTAAACAAAGACCACATCAACAACAATAACAATCGTTTTTAAACTGCTATTCATTTGGGCGACTATAGAAGAGTAACAGCTTTAGATAAATTCTTTATAAAGTATCTTTTTAAAAATAAAATATCTACAACAACAACAGCAACAAGTCTTTTTAGTCGTAAAGTCTTTTTTATCTACAACAGGACACATATCTTAACCTTTCAGCAAAAACAGAAGAAAAAAAAATCCAAAATGCTTCCCAATTTCATTTTTTCTTAAAGGCTCTAACGCAAGCATCCATCCATCCATCCTCTTCCCTTTGTCCTATTCAGAGTCACTCTGGTGCTGGAGCCTCATAAAGCAGCACTATGAAAGCATTTTATTATTAAAGTTCGGTCTGCTGACCGAACTTTAATAATAAAAACTTTGGAAACCTGCATTGAGGTTTCCCTGAATGCAGGTGACCAGGCCTGCGCTGCGGCCGTGCGCCACGTGCTCCACTGAGTCTCCGACTATGATTCTCAAACTCCAGATAATGGCGGCCCTTGTTCTGGATCATGTGCCTCTTCAGGCTGACGATAAGTACAAGGACCAGTACTGCGAGCTGCAGTCAGCAACCAGTTACAGTAGTAACTGGTTGCTGACTGCAACTTTTCGTGATTGTAAAGCTGATAGAAATGGATGGAAGGAGGCGATCATTTCTTTGTGATTATAAAATTGGCCACAGCTAACCCCTGTTTAAGATATTAGAAGCTGCAGAATAAGAAGGTCTAGCACACTTGTAAAAAGACGCTTATTCTCTGTAGATGAAAAATGCAAATTTTTAGCATTTGACACTCCAAACATTGCTTTTTCAAAAGTCAAATCTCACTGCATGGAACGAGCCTCACAGTATCGCAACTTGGTGACTCATTCCTCTACACACATGAATCACAACAGTGGCACATCAGTGAAATATCAGGTAAAGCAGATCAGGTTGACGTTGCAGTGGAAAATTGTGTATGTGTGTGTGGGTTGGAGAAACCACTCTGAGCTTTTGGCTAATTGTACACTACCACTGAACAACAGCTGTGGTTGTGCTAAAAACAAAAAGAGTTTTTCTTGTAAACCCTGATGGTTCTGCACGAAGGGGGAAATTTAATTTTCCAATCAACCAATCCTCAATGGAATGAGGCCAAATCAGGACACTGAAAATGGCTAAATCTGTGTTTTTAATGCATACAGGTTTAAGTACTTCTTCTCTGACTCAGATAATACTTGGTGGTTTGTGTGTGGGTGAAGCTGAAGCCTTTAGCTGTGTTGAGATGACTCAACTTAGCAGAACCTAGCCAAGAGTTCTGGGTAGGGAGGTTTGGCTAACCAAAACCGTGAGAATGTGGCAACATATGTCCTGTTCTGTGGCAACATCAGCCTAGTTCATGCTATAAGACATCAAAAATGGTGTTACACTACACTTACAAAGAACAACATCTGAAGTTGAATTTTATCTAAAGAATGAGGTAAGATCTAATTTGATGTTGTGGGTGTGGCGGCGCATCAGTCACCAGCCTTAATTTACCAGAGCACCTAACATAGTGCGACTGAGATCCCAGGCGGAGCCACTCATCAGATACATGTGACACGAAATCATTCCTGATTAGCCACTAATGCATCATGATGAGCTGAAAATAGTTAGAATCAATTTTATCTAGTTAACTAATCTGCCGTTTTAACCACATGATAAAAGCAGCTTCTGACACACTCACAGTTAGGCAGGCTCACTGCCATACAGTACCGATGTCATGTGCCCACAGACCAAACGCTGCTGCTTTCAAGCCTATAGGCCACAATCGTATTCACCTCGGGCATCATGTGACACCAGGGTTCCTGAGCCAAGGCTGCGGGAATGGCAGAGCTTTATCTACTCCTACTCCAACCATTGTTTCCCTTTGTAGTGAGCCCGCAATAAACTCCCTTATGTGGGTTTGAACGGGGCCTTTGATAAAGCCAATGTTTCTATATCCTCTGATCTATCACCTGCTGCCTCTAAAACTGCCTGCTGGTGTGTTTATACGGCGCAGCTCCATTTTGAAGATGGCGAACACAGAGATTCACTGTAGAGTAAAGTGGGACGGCCGACGGCATTTGTTGCCTGCAGCAGGTACCCCTGCGTATGACACATCCACAGCTCAAAGCAAGATAGGAAAAATGGAATAAAAATGTTAACATCACTACAACTGCAGACACAAACTGGCAGACTGCAGCAAACTCACATGCACTCAAGTAGCACTGCAGCGGAAACCATATGCCCCGAGTCTAGTCACGAAACAGAGTGCGAACGATATAGAATAGGATCTATACTCAAAAATAAATACACACACACACACACACACACACACACACACACACACACACACACACACACACACACACACACAAGCAGATAGAAATACAGAAAAAATAGGCAGTTCCTTCTCGGTTGTCTGCACAGCAAGCAAGCCACCAACCACAACCACAAAGCCCCAGTATGTCAGCAAGCACCTGGCTATATACCCGCTCCCAGACAGTCAGCAGACACACACAAATACTCACACACACAAGCAGAAATTTACATATGAGCACCTTAAGATGCACACTTTGGCTTTTTTTGTGCCTTCCAAGGAAGAACATGCAAAAAGCACCTGCTCCTGTCAAAGCAGCGCCATATATTTTATATAGGTGAAGCGATGCATGGATCGCAGTGGAAGTTTCTCTGTGTGTATTTTTGTATGCGTGCGTGTCTTTTTACCCAGCAGCCTCTAGACCTATTTACAGCAATGAGCGTGGGAAACAACTTCAAAACCCGTCTTCAAAACCGAGAGATCGCACATAAGCAACAAGCGATATATATGCATGAAATACATAAATAAATCAATATATCCCCCCCACACACATATATACATTTATTTTATATAAAATCTCCCTTTTAATATTTTACATACATTACTAGTGACACATATCTTGAATATTTGTTTATTTTTATTTGTATATAAAAAAAATAAATAAAGGCAAATTTCCATGAAAGTCTGCACAGAACCAAAGTTGAAGACAGATGTAAGATAGGAGATGCAGAAGATCAGTAAATACTGAGGAAATGACACAAACACGCACCCATCCACCCACACACACGCACACACGCGCAAAGACACGCTTGGATGGCTTTGTGGGAACATTGATTGTTAATACACGATCCCTAACACTAACCATCAAAATGACGTGTGTAACCCCAACGCTTCTCCTAACCTGAACACAAGCCTAATTTACAGCCTAAAGCCAAAGCTGTGAGAGGGTGTGAGAAAGTGAATGCCAGTTCTGATTAACATCTTTTTAAAAGTCATACTGGTTCTTGTGCACCTTCGCTCCACACATGCAAACACTAAAACTGGAATGTCGCAGATGGTGCCTCCATCGCTGATCTCTGCAGACCTTGCTCCTGAGGTCTGAATTTGACTCAGCTATTTCAGTAAATTTGGAAAAAATTTGTCTGTTGTTGTTGTTGGGGGAAAAAAGCATCATCATATAGTTCCCTATAACTGTAGAGTTTATATTCTCGTACCAAGGTGTTAAAACCACAGTGCTGGTGAATATATATTCACAGCTTTCTCATTTCTACATTGGTCTGCACCAGCAGAAGCCCAGCTAGCGAGCCGTCATTGTTATTATGCCTTTATATTCCTTTAATCCAAAAAATAAAATACTACTATTATCATTACTGTACGTGTCTTATACTGCATATACTATACATACTCAACATCGACATCAGCATGAGAGAGTCCAACCGTAAAGCGCTGTAGTCCAGAAATGTAAATTTCATGGCTTAAATTTGATTCATGTTCAGGTTTTTGATAAGACGTTGGAGGCAAAGGTGATATTTCATTTTATTTTTGTAGAATACAGCACCACCACTCACATGCTGGGTAAGAAGTGAGCGGAAGCAGAACATTTGTAGCTGCAGCTTCCTGATAGCAGTTACCATCCACCACCGCAAACAGCTCCTCTGGACACAAACATCAAAGTTTCGGTTGTGTTCTCACAATGTTCCTAATGTCTGTTGTTTTTGTTTGAAACAGGTGCCACGGAGAGAGGACGTCCTGCCATAAAATCCTAATTGACCAGTCAGCAGGCTTTACCTGAAGGCTAGCATTTGGCCCTCGGCTTACTGTAGGAGAAAATGGAGAAGCTTCCCTCTAAGAGAAAGACCGTTCTGACATATGATCGATATGGTTTTTGCTTCTTTGTTTAAGAGCGCTTATAAATAACTGTTTAAGTCATTTAGCTCCATTCGCTCCTTTCACACTGGCCTCTAGTTTTTGTTGTTTTCAGATCATTTGAGGTAAATTCTTATAGATATAGCTCTATGGCTGCTGCGGAAGTGGTTCATTATCAGTAGTTGTGAACTATGCTACACTACAATACTGCAAATTTTTAATTGGTTAAAAAAAACGTCTTGCAGAAATGCATTGTTAAATAAGGAAGAATATGTTTTCTTGCTCTACTGACCAGCAGAATGGCGTGTATGGGAACAGCCTTTTCAGCAGTGTGGCTTTTTGGTATGATTTTAATAGCGATGACTGGACAATAACGCAGCTCGGTCACGGAGAGGAATCAACTTTATCAGGCTTCACTTATATACACACACAATATGTGTAAGTAAGGTCAGGTCATACTTACTTGTGGTCATTTTAGGGGATTTTTTTTCCTTCACTGTAGGCTGAATTATATCATCATGGTGACATATTTTGAGCCTCTATTGTGAGCTCTATCTGTGTTGACAAAGCTTGAGTCAACTCCCAGAATGAAACAGCTGTTGTGTGACTTCTCCATGTTGAAAGTTATGGATACAGCAAGTGGCATTTTCTGCTGCTTTTAATAGGGAAGTTTATGACCTTAAAAAGACATAGCGAGGCAGTCATTCGCATCACAATCTGCCCACGGCCGTGGTTTAGCATGTTGTCTCACAGAAATGGCGGAACAGTAAAAGTACGTGTATTGTTCTACATGAAAGAGCACAGGGATGCAAAGTTATTGGGCCTGTGACGTCCACCTAAATCGGGGATGTCATTTTTTTTGTTCATGTGATCCAATCAGAGTGCAAGTGGGCCAGACCAGAAAAATGCTTTACACATATCTATTACACAAACTGAGTCTTCTATTGTAAAGTACATTTATTTGTTACATGTGCAGTACAATCTACAGCTCGCAGTGCCTAAAAAAGGCACAAAAGTGTTTCCAACTGAATACATTTGACTATTTTTATGATTCAAATAACTTTAAAGATGAGGCGATCGCAGCTGAAAAATTCAAATATGCAGTTTTCACATATTTCAGAGCCATCCAGTGGTTTGGATTGGACCCTTTGGTGGGCTGACACTTCATGTCAGGAGCAATATCAGAAGACAGTGTGTGCTCAGCTAAATGCAAAAAGAAAATTGGTAACATTTTAAGGTTTTACTATTCATATAATTGTTTACGTAAAATAAACTAGTCGTAGAGCTCGCTGAGGGTCTGGGTTTGATTGTCTTTAGGGACCTGTGGGTGTTCTGGTTTCCTCAAACCTCTAAATCTAAATAAAAATACAAATGCTAGTCCATTTCTATGCATATGTATGTTAAAAAAAACATGAACTCACAGTACGCAGTCAAGGGTACAACAGCTGTACTTTATTTCCTGAGAGTGTATTGTGCCTGTGAGGTGAAAAATCAGTGGACTGGAACTATCAGCGAGGTGCTCCTTCTATATTAAATAATAGTGAGACCAGGAGAGTCATTAAAAGAAGCCTGACGGCGGTCTTTGACACCATCAGCAGAGTGGAGCACAGGGGAGTGAAGCAGGTTTACGCTGTAGCACGCCTACTATATCGTCGTGCACCCGTGAGTCCAAGCTGTCATACAGCCTGCTAGTCAGCCAGTCTTGGGGGGCCTGGGATGCATTAGAGACCAGGAGAGAGGCCACTGTGAGTGGCCTTCGTTAGGAATCCCCCTCCACAGACACACTCCTCACCCACAAAGGAAACACAACATGTTTCCCTCTGAAAAAAAGCCAGCCTTGGATCACAGATCAGACGTGTGCAGCACCTCGACCAGCGAGGATTCAGACACACACACACACACTACACACACTAGGAGACAGCACGAGGATGCATTGCAATGGATGACAAAGAGCAATGAGCTCCGATATTAAAGAGCACAAAGGATGAACGAGGAGGCAGAGAAACACAGGGAGACTTCAGACTGTGTGTGTGTGCGCGTGTTTGGGGAGTCGAGGCGGTGTTATGAGAGTGCCCCGTGTTACCATCACCTCATAAAGCATCGTAATGGACGTCAGTCCTATTTGTCAAAGCAGGAGACAAATGAAAGCGAGGCTGTCGGGGGGTGAAAGTGAGAACGACATTATGGAGAATAATGGTGCGTGCTATTATGTTACCGGCTTTCAAAAGACTGTAAAAAGCTTATGCACATATGCCTACATTCACAGTTTGCACAGACACACACACATACAAGCACACACACAAAAACGCAGCCGTGGATTTCCTGAGCGCCCCCCCCCCCCCCCCCAAAATCCCGTTCTAGGTCAGTAAAACCACCGAGTTTCTGAGATGAGTTAGCTGCGATATGAAAGCAGGTCACAGCTACAAACACACGCATGCATGCATGCATACAAAATCAGTGGAGTTATGTGAAGGGTATGGTGTCAGCACTGGCCATTACCCATCACACTGAGTCTCAAAATTCTTGGTAATGCAAACATGCTGCTTTTAATTTCACCATGAGCTGTGATCTAACATCCTCTTCTTTGCTGATTATGAAGTAAATATCTTGATTTGTTTGCTCTCCATAATACAGATGCATAATCATGCTGATAATGTGAAGTTCTATTAATAACTTTTTATCATGTAAACAAAAGTAAGACAGTTGTTATCAGTCTTATTTCATTATTTAAGCACATTAGCCCTCTGTCTGTCCTATGAAATACGCTCTATTGACTTGACTTTGTTCAAAAGACAATTTTCATTCATCGGCCGCAAAATTTCTCCCACATCACTGAACGCTTTCAGCAGATGAATTTGAAAACAGACGTTCGGTTTATAAACATTTATCATATTATACAGTGAAGGCCAAACAGCCGAGGATTTAACAATAAGCAAAACATATTTCTGAGGAGAGCGGGAGTTTAAATAACTGAGAAAAATAATAATTCCACCATTAAAGATGATTTGTTTTTAGTTTCGGATGTGTGGGGAGGAAATAATAAATCACACTAATTTGGTTAAACCATCGCTTACAAACAGTCAGTCATGTGTTATCATACTGCAAACTCTCACGTAATCGCTCACATGCTCCGGTTAAATCAGATGGCATAATAAATACTCCATCAGGTACAAGCTATGGAACTCTTTGGATCCAAATATTAACTTTGATTTTACAGCTGTAGTTACATTTACTTTCCAAAAAAATACTTTAGGCATTTATGATGTCAAAATATATGCTTAACTTATACATTTATATATACACACACTTCAAGCCTACAGTACAAGTCATCATCAAGCATGGGATCTACCAAGGAGACGCTCTGTCCCCACTACTGTTCTGCATAGGCCTGAAGCCCCTCAGGGAGATCATCAGCAATCGTCTGCCACCTCCTCTACATGGATGACATCAAGCTGAATGCCATGAGTGAACATCGATTCACTGATCCACACCACTAGGATCTACAGCAACGATATCGGAATGTCATTCGGATCTGAGAAGTGTAGTCGGATGGTAACGAAGAGAGGGAAGGTAGTCAGAACTGAAGGCAATATTGCAGACATGGAGGACAGCTACATGTACCTGGGGATCCCACAGGCAAATCAGACCCATGAAGAGGCCGCAAGGAAAGCTGTAACCACCAAATACCTGCAGAGCGTCAGGCAAGTCCTGAGGAGTCAGCTGAATGGGACGAACAAGATTCCCTGATGGGGTAAATAAGCTGGCCAAAGGAGGCGAGAGCAGCCACTGACATCAAGACAAGAAACCTTACCACGTATGGAAGGTTTCACCCCAAGTCCAGCACCCTGAGGCTGTACGCTGAGCGGAAGGAAGGAGGCCGAGGACTCGTGAGTGTCAGAACCACGGTTGCTTGAAGGATAAAGACAGGCAGGGGCGAGAGGGGAAATTTTAATACAAAAAAATGTTTATAGTAAATAACAATAATGCTGATAGACCTAGAAGAGGGAGTAAGAACATAACAATTTGGCCTCAAAACCGGCAACTACATTTTGTTCCTATACTTGTAATTTTAACTTGCAAGACAGCTTTTTCATATTGTGTCAAAGCAATTTTGGCACAAGCTAAGGCGCTCACTATTTCTTCCACCACGCTGCAAATGAGAACTTATTTTACATCTAACATTGCTACAGAGGCGCTTTAATGGAGACGAAAATGCACGTCACTTTTTATAGAGTGAAATGCGTGCACACTGGACCTATTTGCTTTGAACTTTTCTTAAACAAGCTGCAGGATTAAAGCGACTGTTTCATGTAGCTATGCAGGGGCATACGCTCACACGCACACAACTAAACCACTATGCATCTGCTGTAGAGGAACATCCTGCCCCACACAGACTAGCATGCTCGCAAGCTTGTCTGTCACATTCAAAACCCATGTCTGAACCACAGGAAATACGTAAAACACGCACACACATAAACATAGACTCATGCGTGCATACACGCACACGTAATAAAACATGCTGATACCAGTTTGACATACTTGCTGCAGCTCTGCAAAGAAAAACATGCAGATGTGCAGAAAATGCACAAATTACACAGGAGTTAGATTTTAGCGGTAACCATGAAATGGTGACGTGAAACAGAACAAAAAAGTATGAGAGCATTCCACCTGCGTTAGTGCAGGTGATCCCGATGATGCATTGAGGTCAATGGGATGAATTGGGTTTGTGGCAAGACCGTGGCCTGCTCTATTCTGGTCTGACTGGGGCTGAGATGTGTGCGTGTGTGTTGAGAGTTGGGGCATTTGGGGTAAATGAGGTCTCGGGTTTACGGGTGCTTTTATGTGAGGCTGCAGCTCTTCAGCCCTCCAGCTGCTCTGTTGCCATGATGTGGTGCCTCTGTGTACCTCAAAGCTGAACGTAAATTTACCACTCTGGTGAATACGAGCGGTTCGCAGAACACACAGGCACAATGTGATAAGCACTCTCAAGCAAAACATCATAAAATTAGGAGGCGCTCGGTGGGGTGTTTAGTGTTGTCTTTTCTATCACTCCTCTTCCTCATCTGATTTTCAAAGTAATAGCCACTAATGTTTAAAACAAGCAAAGGCAGCATTATGTCATGTCGCAAACACAGAAAGGAAACCACTGCAGTGCTCACAATTCTCTATTTATGAACACAATGAGAAATACTCGGAGGAAACTTGGGATAGAGGTTTGCACGCTTTCTAAACTAACTCCGGTCACTGTGTGTGTAGGCGTTAGCTCCAAAAGCTGCCGAGTTGTGATGTTGTGTGTCAGAGAATCTGCCAAAAGCTGACGATTTTGCCAAGAAATTAAATTCAATTAAACTAAATCAAATTAAATTAATTATTTCTGGGATAGGTTCGTCAAATTTTTGGTAAGCCTGACATCTTTTAGCCGGCACACAACCTTCAGGAAATAACATCTACACCGGCTGGAAATCTGATTGAAGATTCTCTTCAAAGACTTTACAAATTGGGTTAGCTCGGCATTTTTCTTAAATATTTGCTCATATTTGCCTGATATAAATACTTCAATAAAAAACAGTTTTAGAGTTTAACTAGTTCAGATTTAGCAGAATTTTGATTTATACATCCGGAAGTAGCTCTTTTATTTGCTCTTATATATGAAAATATAATGAACAGCAATATGATATGATGCATACAGTATACATTCATTAATTATGGGAGTAAAGAAATTGACTTGATCAGCTAGAAGCTGCAGAAGAATCTGGGCTTGAACCTTGGCCAGGACAAACCTGGCCTAGAATAAGACACGCTCTTTATTATTTATTTAATAATACAGGGTTGGGGTTAGGATCCTAAAATCTTAGAATATTAAATTTGATGATGAAAACAACACGTTGATTAAACATCCAGTACTTAACATTTTTTAAAACCTTTTTAACCCCATTTTAAGCCCCAAACATCATTCTAAAATACATAAATCGCCTCTATTTAAAGTCCTATAACTTCCTTACCTTTCCATACCTGTTAGAGTGCTTTTAATAGGCTTGGTTATATAGTGGGTGCACACTACTAGACTGTAAAATGTTAAATTTACTTTTTCTTGAACTACTTTTACGTCTCAGCTACCATCCAGACTGTTGCAATAAACACAAAAGATTAACCAACTGGTTATCCTTTGTGAGGGCAGTAGACTAGACAGGAAGTCAGAGAGAGAGAGAAAGCGGACGGGGGGGAACGACGCAAACAGGAAGTGGTCTCGGGGGACTCAAACCTAAGCCCCGGCGATGGCCTTTTGGCCAAGACTCAACCTGACGAGTTATCCCAGCACCTAAAGAGAGCAAATGTATAGGTTCTGTCACGGTCCCCGTGTCTCTCTGGTTGGCCCACGCTGGCTACAGGTTTTGTTGTTGTTAGTTTTGGTTTTTTGTCTCTCCTCCTCCTCTCTGCCTGGGTGGAGCTCATTATGGGCTCTCACTCTTGGCCCACGCACCCGTGTGATGGTGTCCACCTGCGGCTGATCTGGCTGATTTCCCCAGCTGCTATTTAAGGCAGTGGCACAGAGCAGCTCACCGCTGGAACGTTGAACCACCTGAATTCTGGACCGAATCACCGGACCTGTCCAAGTGGGGCAGTGTGTGGAGTGTTGGAGCGAGTGCGGCTGAAGAGGAGTGCGTGTGTGCGGAGGAGCGGTGGCGGTGCCTGAGTGGAAGAGGAAGCGTGTGTGTGGATTCCCCCCCCCTTCTCTCCCTGGAGCCCTGGACCCCCTCCCAACTCACTGTACATATATTTTGCACTAAGGTGATCCCTATTGTAAATAAATCCCCTTTTTGTTTCCTTGAAAGAACTGTCTGCGCGTGAGTCCGTTCAGTAGCCATGACAGGTTCCAAATTATTTAAAGTTGAACCAACTTGGACAATTTTCTCAACAGATTCCTCTTTAGCTGAAGCACTAATTAATACAAGTATGTAGTGCTACCTATTACACTGAAGGTTCTGAGGTGTCTTCCTGTTAAAAGGGTGTTTTCCCTTGCCTGTCACTTTATAAAAGTGGAAAGCTGTAAAACAAAGTTAATACAGTTTAAAGTTTCTGTCCTCTTTCAGTGGGCCGATTCTGGCCCCCAGGCCTTATGTTTGACACCCCTGTCATAGGTGGCCGCCTGATTGTTTGTATTTTTTCTCTCAATGATTGTACGGTCTTTACCTTACTACATAAAGCTCCGTGAGGTGACTGTTGTTGAGATTTGGAAATCAAACGGAATTGAGTTGAAAATTAATAAAAGCAAATCAGATTACGACTTCAAAAATAACTTATTGGGACAAAATGCACTGTTTTTGCACTTTCATTAAATACACAGGGGCACCTGTCTGACGTTCAGCCTGCACGGCTCTTTGCCAGAAGTTGCGTGAAGCCTTTGAATCAACCTGGTGTAAAGGGAGCTGGATGCGCAGTCTTTGCGTTGGCACAGTTTCTGAATAACAGGAAGAGCTTTGGTTAAGGGGGTCGGATGGAGACTTTACTACTTGCAAACATGGTAAATATGTCTTAAAGGGTCGCAGCAGGTGCCAGGGGCCCAAAACTACACTGAATGAATTCAGCCACATCCCTCACCTGGCAGCTGGAACAAAGTTAAGCTTTAATCTCCTCACTCAGCTTATCGTTGCTGATCGTGACCTAATGCAGGGTCAGCTTTCTCCAGAAATATCCACATTGGAGTGGCACAGTTCTCCTTTATTTAGCAGCCACGGGTTACCGTATACTGTACGCGCAGCGCTCCTCGGGATCTCTGGGATACGGCCTGCTGCACCGTGTGTGGCGACACGGCGCCCCCGCTGCCCCTCCTCTCAGTGCGGTTACCACAGTCTCCATGTCTGCTGGAGCCAATAAATAAATAATGGGCCTGGCGATCGCTTCCAACGGTGATACTGCATGCTGAAACCGCTGCATCTGGGAGTGCCTCGCTGACAGTGAAAACAACAACACAAGCATGCGCGCACACACGCATGTAGACACACAGAGAGACACTACAGATTAATGCTGAGCTGGTAACACTGAACTAATTTCTCACACAGCTGCAACTTTCTTTTCTAAGAACTCTCTAGAATAACAGCTCGGGCTGCTCAGCTGCTTCCCGGTTTATTTGAAGTGTGACACGTTAGGAATGTTTTACTTTTTTTTATTTGTCTCTTACAAGGTCCGATGCCCACTTCCTCTTTGGAGTGCCAGTGCTTGAGAATTTCCAGAAGTGTTTGGAGTTATATGTAAAAGGTTTTGTCTCGGAGGCTATTTTTACATGAAATATGGGCAAGTTAATAAATGACACACTGTAAAAAACCGCTGTACACCAAAAGCACTCTAACTTAAACGTTTAAGCAGATCAAGCTCACGTTTTACTAACTTTCTGTAAAAAGAAAGGATTTTTTTTACGATAATTCCCTGTTCTTTGCAGGGAAATAGAAGATTAACAGGAAGACACTTTACATTTTACAATATAACAAAGTTTTTTTCCTTGTTGACGGCCTGGGAGTCATGGAAATGTAACTGCTCGAGTTCAAATAATTAATTTGGAAATGCTGTGAAGTTATTTCAGTTATTTTGTGTTTAAAAACAGCATTTAAGGTTGAGAACATTCAGTGTCTTTACACTAATAATTAAAAAAACTGTTAATTTACAGCATAACACCCCATCGTAACACATTATTCACGCAGAATACAAAACAAAAAGTACGAAACTTGTTATTACGGTAGACACACTGTAAAATACCAGTTTAATGCTGTCAAATGACACCACCACTACTTTACTGTAATTTGACGGGGAATTTTGACTCTGAGTACTGAAAGCAAACTCGGACACTGGTAGGTGGAATGAGCATTGTAACATAATTAAAAGAAAATCAGGGAAATGAGGTGTGAGTGAGAAGTCAGGACATTGGACCCGTGTACGCAGCCCAAAAATGGGCTCCCATGGCCTATCCTAGAGCGCAGGCAGGATCATGGTGTTTGATGCAATGACGGCCACTTCATTATAAAAGCCTCCTCAAGTCCCACGCTGCATTCCACGTTTATGGGGAACATATGGGGAAGCCTGCAATTTTTAGACCACAAAATAAGCCCCTTTGCAGCTGGACGCACGACCGCACTGAGTCCTTTTTGCTTGCGAGCCACACCCGAGAGGCGTAGGACCACTGACAGTGATTAAACCACCACAGTTTTCTCAGCAAAACAGGAGTTATATTAAGCTTAAATACAGGGGCTTGATAAACAAGGCCTGGGCAGGGGAAAAAAGAATTGAGAGGAAGACGGCCACAATGATCTTGAGACTATTTTCCCCTCACGGTCATGGGCAGTGCAAAGCCATGAGATACATTTCAAAACATGAAGCAGATGTTTACCTAGACAAAGAAGAAAAAACACACAGTAGACTGAGGCCTCGACTCCGGCGCTTTCTTCAAATGTCAAGTTTGGACAGCAGGAGCTAGTTCCCATTCTTGCACAATGCTGTGGGATGGCTCTTTGCATATATATGTGTGTGTGTGTGTGTGTTTTCGTTTTTTTAGCTTTTCCTTTATTTCTCAGTAAAAATCCAGATGCAGTGTCTTTGTTTCCACAAGCGGACAAAAACAAGGAAATTGACAATAATCTAAAGCAGTCTGCCTTTTTGGAAACAAATAGCAGAAAAATATATTTCTCACTTTAATGAAATCTGAAGAAGAAAACATGACTTATTACCAGCAGCATGTCTCGCTTGCACAAATACAGCCACATAAAATGATTATAAACCGAAACAACCACGAGGCTCTGTACTGTGAAACCAGTACGCTGCACTCCAGCAAACACGGACGAGACCAACGCAGAAGGCGGGAGACCCCCGGCTCCAAACCAACCAAACCGAACCCCCGCCTGTGACCCCAAAGAAGCTAAAAATTCTAACTGACACTCATCAAAAGTTATTCTTTTTTTTAAAGAAACAAAACAACATTTAAGGTTAGGGTTTGGAGATGGGTTGGGGTCCAACCTCCTTGGGCTGAAGCTCAAGACTCTAAAGTATAATACAGCATAAAGGTCTGGAAACCCCGTCTGTGGACTTGCAGGTTTTGCCCTCCGGGCCTGTGTGACAACACTACCTCTTGTTCAGCAGGGAGACATAGAGCTGTAATCTGTCAGGGCTGGCAGGCCAGGGCCGAGGCCATGTCGGGAGGCAGGAGAGGTGTTAGAAGAGGAAGCTCCGCTGTGTGTGAGGTTAAGTCAGAGGCCTATAGTGGCCGCATGGACGGACTGATAAAAGCCCTGGGGCCACGGCTGTGGCCTCAGCGTTCGGCCACACTCGCTGACACGCCGTGTCATTTAGCCCGCGCTGCCGCCTAACTCAACGGCAACTGCTCATTTACAGGGCAGTGCGGCCTACCAGGAAGAGCGGCAAGCTCTCCCTCTCTCTCTCTCACACACACACACACACGTTCAGAACATGGTACTGTATATACACATACAAACACATGCTGTGGTCCATGCAGCAGGTTTGTCCAGCAATTAGCAGATGTGGGCTGACATCCATACACAACAAGGTGTGAAGCAGAAACAGAACAGAAACATGCGCACACACACGCGCGCGCACACACACACAGGTTTCCAGGGAAAGCGAGTGGGTCACATGAGTGACCAGACGGTGGTTTGGGTCTGTTGTCCCATGGCCAGACATGGTCAGTGTGTCACTGGGAGACAGGAGAAAGGAGAGAGGAAGTGAGCATCCCAGAGGTCTGCAAATGCCAGTTATTTGCACACACATGCAGATGCTGTGCTGCAAGATCGCAGCCTAACAGTATGGCTGCACACAGTAACTCTGCTAACGAGAGCCACCACGGGTAAAAAAAACGAACTCACATGGAAATATTAAAAATAGTTTGAGTATTTCCAATACGCACATGAAGAGCTATCTGTCTAAGTAAGCACGATTTGCATAGTTTTCCCAGGAGATGTAAACAGTGAATAACGTCAGGTGCAAAGTTCATTCTGAAACTTTCATTTTAGAGCACGGTTTCTTTTTTTGGTACAGTCTAAGGTGTAAAAAGAAAAAAGACATAGAAAATATTTTATCTTTCCTTCATAAATAATAAAACACTGTCAACAACAAAACAGAAAGTTTGAGGCTATAGACCAAATAAAAGAACGTTTGGTGTATTACAGTCGAGGTGATGCACAGCCAAGTGCATGTGAACAAAGTCATTTTGAGAACACAGCTTAGATATGGAGATATGCACATGCATCTTCAATAGAAATGAAGTGACAGATAACACCATGAGAATTTACTCAGTGATGATTCTATCTCATTAATTATGCTCTAATTTGCATCAATATCACCTGATGGTTTATTTTGATATCTTCTTCCCACCGGTCTGAAACAAAATATACCGTAGAAACAAAATCTCTGTTAACTATCTTTTTGCCTGTCGTGCCGCGCCTTAATTTCTCTCGCAGTCTGAAACTACATGAACCATTTCCTGTTTTGCTCATAACTACAGATGAAACTTCCAAATAAATAGTTCAAAATCTCCAAAAATAACACAATATGTGATATGCTATCACATATTGGGCTCACGCCGTTCGGGTAGTACAAGCAGCCACATCAGTGAACACTTTTCCGTTCTTAAATTCAACCCAGAAAATGAAAAAGTGTGAAAACCACAATCAGGTTAAATCGCTTTGCACTTTCACAGGGGAAAGAGACTTCAGTTGCCCGCAAATACTAAAGTTTTATAAAAATATCTTTTGTATTGCATAAGGAAGTTCAGGTTAGAAAAAAAAAGGGACGCATATAATTAATATTTAAAGATTTTGTGACGTGGACACAAAGTTTTATTTTTGCATTATGCAGGTTCAGCTGTGTGAGAATTAAATGTACATGAATATAAAAGAGGGCAAAATAAAGAGAGAAAAAAAGGGAACTTCAAAGGCTGATGGCAGAGGAGAGAACCCGGGCAGAGTCGAGCCGTTCGGCTTCTGATGAGACTAAGATTATGATACTATCAAGTGGTAAGTGAGGGTGGAGGTTTTGCAGGCCCAAAACCACCGGTTCTTACAAACACAGATGTGCCGTGAGTCAGACAAACATAAAACTAGCACAGGACACACATACACAGTATACACAGCATGCTCAGTGTTGTTCGGCAGTTAGAGACAACACTTTCCTGTCTCCTCAAGCCACAGCTATCTCTCATTTTCTATTTCTCCTCATCTGATTCAGTCCTGTCTTTTTCTCTCTCCTGTGTTTGTCTTGGGCTTAATACATCTGAATGTCTCTTCAGCTCCTCTGCAGTGGTTTTTAGTGCTCTTTCTGCAAACCTCAGTGAGCCACAGCGACGCAGGCCGCTGCCTGGTTTGAACTCAAAAGAAAATAGAATATTTCCAAAACTTGGACGACCAATGAAAAGTGAGAATGAAGACGGCGAGTCAGAGAAGAAGAACCATGGAAAGTACAACCCGAAAAGAGAAACCAGAGAAAAGGCAAAGACGATAGGAGAAGACGGGAGGGAGGGGAAGGAGGGTGGGAGGGAAAGGCCTGGTGACCTCACGTGACATGTGACGTGGGCTCCACCACTCACGGAGGGGAGTGTGTGTCTGTGTGGAGGATGGCGAGGAGGATGCAGATAGACTGTGGCTTTTAGCCTTTTACTAGCACTGACGCTCCAGTCAGGCCGCCACCATCGTGGAAGAGAAAGAGACAGACCACGCTAACAAGCTAGCTGGCTAACCTCAGACCTTCAGGCCGCTGACAGACCACCACAAAAGCGGCCCCCCGCCCCCGTCAGCCTACTTACGCCACCCGGGCACCGTTAGGTGGGGCCCCCTCTTATCTCCAGCCCTGGTGAGTCCACCTCCGCACCTGGAGACCCAAATGTTGATGCCTGCCTTTGTTTAAACTGTTTTTCTCTCAACCACATTTGCTGTTTCTTCTGTTTCTTCTTTCTTTCTGCCTCTGACCCTCTTCTCTTCACTTCTCTCTCTCTCAAATGTCTTGTGGTGCTGCTGCTAACACATGCTGCTGCTCTCTCTGCAAGCTTGTGGCTTGGGATTCCTGTGGTAGTCACAAACCCTAGATTCTTGGTTGCAAAGAGTCTCGGAGCTCCAGGAGTTTTGTCCTCTTGTGCTCTCCTTCCTCCCTTCACTTCTTTTTATGCTACACTTTTATTTTTGTGTTTCAATCCTCCTGTTTCTTGCCCCCCTCTCTCAGAAGTCTGTGGAGATTGACTTCAGCGAGGGCTCCACACCATTCTGACTTCTCTGTCATGGCATCCAACAGCATCTTTGACTCCTTCTCCAACTACAGCAGCAGTCTACTAAGAGGTAAGTGCTGATCCTGCCCTCTCCACTCTGCTCTGCTCACCCTCTGACCATTGTTTTCAACGTGCAGTGCTGTCAGTTTGACAAAAAAAGCACTGACAGTTCCACAGTGAAATGTGAGAGTTGCTTCTTGTAGCGTTTGAATGCATTTATCTGTCTGTCACGTGTGCTGTGAAATAGGTTCATAAAGGAGGGTGTGATTTGCACAGTAGCTCTCATCTGATATGTCCCATAAAGGCCTCTCAGCTCCTGTGTTTTCTGTAGGCTTGATGGAGTAGCGCCATAATGGGATTCTCACCACAGACATTCATTATCAAGTGAAACTCGGCGCTCTCTCAGTGAGAATACGAGCTCAGAGGCTCCATGTGACTGGGCCCCTTACTGGAACACGGCAATACAATAAAAGAGAAAAGAAAAAACATATTAGGCTCTCTCTGCTTTACTTCCAGGAGGTACTTTTGGTCTGTGCGGTGAGGTGAGTGCACTATGCTCGGTGACGAGCCTCAGTGAAGAAGCCATTTGTTGCCATGGCAATTCCAATCAGGCGGCTTTTTATTTGCAGTTAAGCTCTCGAGATGGAGAGCGAGAGCGCAACGTTTACCTGATTTCAGTCCTCATCCTGTTTATTCCCATAAGTCGTGAAAAACACTGAGACGAAGCAGCGTTGACACTCGAGTTGTTAATCCGACGGTGGCCGAGTTTTTCTTACTGTTCCTCAAACAGCCACCGAGACAGCCGCTGAGAGGCAATAGGGAAAAAAAGGAGATACCCCCGCCCCCCAATTAAGGCCTTGTTGCCGTGTTAATTAGAGACAGCCACAGGAGAAGCACTACCAGTTGGTAATTGTTTGCAGAGTATATCTTAAAATCTGCAGAGCCTCACACACTCTGTACATCTGTGTCTCACATGAGAGCAATCCTCTGATATCCTCAGTGGAACCGCAGTGACAGGAGATGATGTTCTAGTGTTCTCACAGCTTCTACACACACTCAGGCATTTATAGTTTCCTCATGACAAGCTCAGGCCCCCCTTTTCTTCTCTTTAACCGCTGGATCTGCATCCCTTTATCTCCTCACCGTTTTACAGATCAGTGTGTCACCAACTTCAGGGTTCACGCCTGCTGTCTTTTAACCTCTAACGTAATGTGCTTTCGGGGGACCTGATTTTCTTTTTGTTTTTGAACCCTAGCAGAGCACTGAGGTGGCAGAAGGAGACAGTAGGTCAGAAGGGTGGGGAAAAGAAGAGACGAGCATTTAAAATGGTGATCAACCATTGGAAATCATTAGTGAACATGCAATATCCTTTTACAATTCGCTCTGTCAGGAGACTGAAACCGAACTGCACGAGAACAAAGGCCAAGACTCATTAAATCCCCCAGTTCAATCTGAAAGCATTTCCAACCAGGACTACCTCATGTAAGCAAAATACCCCAGCGGTTAGTTTAACAACTTGCATTACACAGGCAAAGCAATTTGGCCAATGCTTTCTTTTTTAGACTCAAATCAAACTGAAATTAAGAGGAACGGTTACAGAAAATCAAGAAGACTGTTAAATGTCTGGCTTCCTGAGCTCTGACTTTAATGCAGTGTGACGTGAAGCTTATGGAAATACTGCATTCATCTCCTCAGATGTCAGGAAATACTAGCATCTTATTCATTTAGAAAAACACAGTCATCCAAGATCATTCTGATCTTTAACATGTCTTGTTGTTTCAAATCATGTTACATTTTCATTGGAGCTAAAAGGAAACAAAGACTGTAACAAAAATATCAGCACCATACACAGACGGTTTCGGTCTATAAGTGTTATTTCGGTAACTTTAGATATTTCAACCGATCTCACAGAGCAGACAGACGACACATGTGATGTGCAACATCAGATGCACTTCGCGTGAGAAGCGAGAGGACGCCTCACCTCAGAAACCTCAGTCCTCCGCTAAAGTTCATGGAGACACAAACACACACTGAGACACACATGAGCGCACAACACACGCACAAAGGGAACAGACACCGTTGCTCTCGTCAACTTTAACTTTGTATAGATCACAAGAAAAAGCTAATAGTCTGATAGCACGTTGTGAAAGAAACAGGCAGCAACGGGGAGAGCTTTGCGACATGGTAATCTGATGCAGACTCGCAGAGCTGCTGCAGTTTGCTGATAAAAACCACAATGAGGCTACACCTGCTAACCCTTACACATCAGCACCACTATTTAATTAGAAAGCAGCATTTCTGAGACCTTTTGAAAAAACAAAAAAAAAACAAAAAACTCGGTAGCTCCTAAAAAAAACACTGGACTTTCCCCCCGTGAAGCAGGGTTGTATAAACTTTACTGACTTTTCCGATCCTTAGTGCTGGCAGCGTTTGCATCAGGTGGGGTACCTGCCTTACAGCAGCTGTGTGCTGGGTCATTTCCTTGGCTCAGTAGCTGTCACCACATTTCCCTCCACTTGGAAGGGCCGCTGTGTTCCCTGCAGGCTGTTTTACATTCAAGAGTCCCATTTGATTTTTTTTAACACTCTTGGGAGCCAGCTCCCTTTGTGGCGGAGAAAAAGGCCTCAGTTTATTAGGGTGGGAATGGTTTTATATGTTTGGCTTATTGAGCTGCGTGAATTGAAGTGAAGGCTCGTATGTGAGAATGAGTTGTATTTTCGAGGCTTCTGGGAGGTGGTCTTGTTTGCTCTACAAGTGTTAGAAAGGGGGAAAAGGCAGTATGAGAAAAATACCCTTTATATGCATCAAAATGAATCATTCACAGAGGATAAAACTTACGATGAATTTCTGCCTCAGAACCACTGACAAATAAAAAGGCCTTATACAGTAGCTCAAAAAAATGGCTATAAATTTAACTGAACACATAGCCGGCCTCTGCTGAATTTATTAATAACAAGTCACATGGTGAATGTTTTTTTCTCCTCTCTTAAATTAACATGCTTGATTGGAGCCCGTTCAAAATCCTGCTGAGTGCGAGGCCCCCGAGTGACGCCAAAACAAAAAGACTGGCTGAGCTGGCTGAAATCTGTAACAAGATATTAAGAGTTCCAATATTTTAAAGTGAAAGCAAATAATAGAAAACGCATGACAGCCACAGAGCGGCGAAATCCTGTCTCCAATTTAGCCCAGTGTAATATCTATTTATAAAACTCTGAAGGCATATTGGATGGAAGCAGCGCTCTGGACTTGATTAGGGCTGTAAATGTTTTTGGAGGTACTTATTTACTTTTTGGTCCGTCTCGCTGCTTTCACCGGCTGTCAACACAACGTTATGGGGCACACTTTTAGTGGGAGGGGGTGGGGAGCGGGAGGGTTGCCAGTAAGATGGCTTCCAGGTAGAGCATGCAGAGGGGCGTGCTGATTATGTGGTCGACTAATCCTAAACGTGCCTCCGCCCTTGCAGACTTTTGGCTGAAAACAGCGGCTCTGCACTGGTCAAGGTTAAAGCTGTGTTAAGTGTAGTAGTAAATACAATTTTCTGGTGGTTAGCAAGCGACCACAGGGGCCAAATTCTTTGCAGCCAATCTGATAATATGGATTTTTGTTTTTAAAGGTTTCTCCGACTTTAAAAAAATAAAAAAGCGCTCTGAAAGGTTGAGCAACTTCTTTCAATAAACACTCCCGGCATGTTTCTGTGAATCTGCTGGAAAGTAAACTGGAGGTGTGCTGGCTGCGAACCGGCATCCTGCGAAGGGTGCAAACGATCCGAGGCTGCTGCGCGACTCGGCTCCTCGCACGTTAAACTCTAATCTGACCATGCATTGCTGCTGTGAAAGCAATAAACTTCCTGCGGGTGTGTTACTGAGAGAAATCTGACGTTTGAAGCAAGAGAACTGAAAATGCACTATAGTCTTACATAAGAATTACAGAGCGTTTTTTTAAAAAATGACTGAAAAATTTCCTGATATGATGCAAGCGATGTCAGAGGAATTTATGATGTCTAGACCAACTTCTTCGGGAACAAACTGTATGTCTGGAGGAAAATATGCAGACTTGTAATTGGATAATGAGGTGGAAATGATCACAATATAAAACTCTCGAGCTTTATTTCTAAAAAGTAATGCCCATACCGGATGAGTCTCTTCAACTTTGGTGAGTCATCTCTTTACGGTTAATTTGCTTCGCTTACGAGCTGATGATATTTCATACGTTAAAATGATTAAATCCAAACTGTTATTAGACTCTTCATGATCTCATTCATCCTGCACAGCGGACAGCTAAATTAAGGAAAAGCTCCTCTTGCAATTTGGCTATTTAATTTTGTTTTAAACCTACGCCCTAAACCACAGGCCGGCCTCACAGCTTATTACATGGTAAGGCTGGGATTGCAGAAAAAACAGGAGTATTATTGTTAGCTAATTTATGTATTATTAACCTAAATTTATGCAGCAATTATGCCGGTGCATGGAATTTGCTTGCAATTTTCGGCAAAACTGGAAATAAGATAAACAATTCTTAGTAAAACCTGAAATAAGCATTTGTTTCATCACAGGCTTAGTTTGCTTTCAGGGATTTGGCTACAATTAGAGAGCCGTGTCCTGCGCTTGACTCAGATGAAGAGGACTTGTTGTTCGGACCCCTCCCTTTGTCGTTAGGCTGATGTTGTCGACAGCATCTCTTCTGCGGCAGTAAAAGAGGTGAAGCAAAAACTGCCTGTGACTAAGCACAACGCCGATTCCTGCGCACTTTTGTTTTTGACATTACAGTCGCATTCTAACCCACAAATTACTTTAATGGGCAGGCATGGGTCTGCGCCGCGGCACATAAACTGACTCAAACTTATGGAGATCCCACATGTTCAGAAACATATCAGCAGGCAGAAACTTCTAATTTTTTTTTTTAAATGAAATGGCGAGCAAAGAAAGAGTACTTTATCATGTGTGAAAGGTTAGCAAAGATCTAAGGCTCAGAGCAACTCATTCTGTCACCATCAGAAGGATTAAAGGCAGTGTTTTTCACAGACAAAAATCCTTCCTCCACACTGAATCTTCACTTCATTATGACCAACTTTAATCATGCTCAAAACATCCTTATAGCCTATCCTCCTTCCCATAAGCAATAAAGAAAACACTTAATTACGGTGGAGGAAAAATGCAGATAATGATAGGATGTGAGCGGCTGCAGGCAATGAAATGTTTTCTGATTCTCTATTTTCCTCCATTTTCCCAGAATTTTTTTTCTTGACTTGTTTACATACAGCTAATTGTCATTGCTGCAATAAAATATGTTTTTTGGGTTGCTTCTTCCCTCCCCTCAAACATAACTTTAACCACAGGGAATTGATTTTTGTGGAAAGAGCATTTCAAAAATGGGATTTTAGTTTTCTCTCAGGCTCATCGGGGGAAACGGATGAGTAACGATGCTGCAGTAACGCGCCAACTAAATGTGCTTTTTGTCTTTAGCACTGAAGAGGGTGGGGGTGGGCAAATTGGGAAAAAAACCCAAAACAAAGACGTATTACTATGACCAACATATTACTGAGGAATTAGTCAGACATCGTGGGAAAAACGTACTGTCTGAGATGTAATGACTGATATCACTCTCACATAGTATTGATACTGCCAGTTAGCTTAGCTTAGCAAGTGTGGCAAACCTGCGTCTGGCTTTAACAGTTTTATTTCATAGCTACAAAAGCTAAAGAATAATAATGACAATTGGCATCATGTGTCTGACGGCTCTGTGGTCAGATTCTGTGTCTTTTGAAGCGCTCAGCGATGAGGAAGTCGCAGCGTCTGGATAAGAAACAGTCTGACACTTGCCCCCCTCCCCCCCTTGTAAAAGCCAAAATTAGTTTTACGCTTTGTTTCTCAATTAAGTTTTTTCTTCCAGTATATTTCCCAAAATGTCTGACTACTCGTTTAAAAAAAGATGTTTCCTTAAATTAATTTAAAATTACTATCTACTTCCTCCACAAATGCTGCCCGTATATTATTCCCGTATTTGTCTACATTGTGAAACTTCATGCAGAATTAAGATAACGATCTCCTGTCCCTGTGCTGCAGCAGGTTTTTGCCCTAAAGTAAACTCAGGGAGCCTGTACTTTCTCTGCAGCTGCTCACTTCTGTATTATTTCAGTAGGAAACACCATGCCAGGGATTCCCCCTCAGCTGTGCAGCAGAAGTGGCCCCTCCATTTCTTCTCCTTAGTCTGTCTGCACTGAGGTCACTCTGTCTGCTGCAAATACCGTTCTCACGATCGCAGCCGTCACGAGCGTAAACGTACAGACCGGCGGTGATGTGTATAGGCTGCGTGCACGCACATATCCAAGTCCACCGCCAGACTCCTCCCCGTGCTGACTCAGAGAGGACCGTGCATGTCAACATGATGACTTTGACGTTTTCCCCGCTGTAAATGCTGTCTGACCTCACCATAATAGCTGGTCAGGACTAACATATGGTCTCCTGATGCCTTAGTCCAGCAGAATTACCCACATGGTGACTAAACACACACAGGACTTAACAGGAAAATATCAGCAACCGCCTTCATGATTTTATAAGGTGTTGCAAGCTTAAAAAAATATTTAACCGACTACTGTGTACTGTGGTTACTACTGTAATGTCGGGACTGAGATGGTGGTAACCAAATAAGCATTTCCTGTGAGACTGTAAAACTTTGAAAATCTTGTGACTTGGAAAGAGACTCAATTTATTTTATCCTGTTAGATATGAAGTGTTGTAGAAGTGGTCCCCAACATCTGGAGTTGGGCTGCCCCTAAAGCTCAGTAAGAAGGAGTCAAGAAACCTTTTCAAGAAATGTTAAACTACATCTTCATCACGATGTGTGCTTTCAGTTATCAAAATGTCTCATTCTACTGGTGGTGGTCAGAGGGCCCGGTGGCGCCAGTGTCCGGCAGCCTCGCCTCTGTCAGTGCGCCCCAGGGTGGCTGTGGCTACAATGTAGCTTTCCATCACCAGTGTGTGAATGTGTGTGTGAATGGGTGGATGACTGAGTGTGTAAAGCGCTTTAGGGTCCTTAAGGACTAGGAAAGCGCTTTACAAATACAGACCATTTACCATTTACATCTATCCATCCATGAGCTGAAGACTATTTCGGCTGAATTCGGGTAAGAGGCAGTGAAATTGAGACAACGCCTAAACCACTGTCTCAGGTATCAACAGGAACTGGTTTACTTACTTTTAGTTGCTACTCTTTATGTTTAGTCATCAATTTCAGATTCTTATCAATTATTTTAGGCAACATTTCAAGATGGTTTCTTCTGTCTAGCCCTTTCAACCACGAATCCATACCGGTAGCTAAGAATTTTCCAAATTGTTATTTAGAATTTTAGCTAGCTCTTTCAACATGGTTAGCCTCTAATTAGCCACAATGTTAGGTAACAGTTTCATCTTATGTATGTGTACTTGTAGTAAGCGATTTCAAGTGTTTTTTAGCCCTTTTTGACTATTTGTTATATATTTAGCATCTTTATTTTGGTCATCTGTTCATTTGTTAACTTTTTTTTAAATAGCTAATCTAGTTTCTTGCTACATGGTTATCTAGCTGATTGGTTAAGGCTACGTTAGATGAAGTTCTCAGCTAAATGGAGGCATTCATCTTTCCACTTTTATAGTAAGACAGCCGAATCTGTTAACACTGCCAACCTGGCAGAAAGACGTGTGTGTGTATGTGTATGTCAGACGAGCCTGATGGACGTGAACACAGCTTTTCCCCTTTAATCAGCGTGATGACATAAGAGGCAGACAGCAAGCCAGTCTTTCAGCCAGTATAAAGTTTGATTAACCTAATCACCAGGCAGCCAGACTCGAGGCTACTGATTGGGTTTACAAACGCTCCTTGTCATCGTTGTGTCATTAGCTCGTCGTTAGCTGTGGCCGCCTTGACGTGGAGCAGCGACATGCCGGGCGTAAACACAGCAATCAGGGGATTAGAGTGCAGTTACAGCAAAGCCTCGATGGACGCCTCAGGCTCTGAGTCAAAGAAGGGAAAGTCCTGCCTTACTATGCAAGCTCCACGTGGCCGGGGTGCTAACTGTACTCGGGCAATGCCACTGCTGATTAGTGATGGAGATGATGAGAGGAAACATTCAGTCACTTCAGACCCGCGGATGGTTTCCTGGAGTACAATTATACCTAGTATTTGACTGGCGTAATGACTTGAATGGAAGGACTCTAGTGAAAATACGTTTTTGCCTTCAATTGAGTTTACTTAATCTAAAACTGGGAATCGACCCAAAAAAGACACACAGACACATGGCTACATGCAAGACTGAGTGACATTTGGAGATAATTCACTTTCTTTTGGATTACTTTGTAATCAATCGCAGTGATTGACAATAATCATTTACTGTGCAAAAGATTAAATTTATGAGGGATGACAGTATTATGCATCTAAGTGCTTTCCAAAACTGTTTGGCTTGCAGGCTGAGGGCCACCACACCCTTGTTTCCTTACGATGAAAAGCCCAGAGGGCCAGTCGAGTACTTTCCAAGAGTTGTCTCACGTCTGCAGAGGAAAGTGGCATGGACACTTGTCAGGAAACCAGCGCCGGGTTCCTGTTCAAATCTGGTCGAATTCTGCAGTGAGTCAGATGGTGCTCGGGAGGCTGACCCTCTGAAGAGGGAAATAAATGCAAATTCAATATTTGGGGGCTCTTTGAAGTCTCTCTGCACTTGAATGAGTGTGACAGAACCTGGAATGACCCTCGAGAGAGAGTCCCTTCAGCGACGAGAGGAGCTGGAAGAGACGAACGCTGATGACAACAGCTTAAAAGTCAAAAACATGAACATTGTCTGGATTTGTGTGTCCCCGTAAAGCGACTTTGAATGTGTGCACATGCACAGCGAGCAGTGATGACTAAGGCTTTTGATTTTAAATGCACAACACCACTAATAACAAAACATTCGTGCGTTTTGCCTGTCAGCATTCGTGCCGTTCGTGTCACACGTTACATACCTTGCCGTGCTCCTTCACAGTTTAAAGTAACAGAAACCTCGTCTCAAAAAGTAAAACATGTGGCTTTTGTTGCAGAGAGGAATGAACAACAGCATTCCATGTGCAACCACATCAAAGGTTTCCCTCGCCATGGGGCTAAACGAGGGCAGACTGTCTTGCTCGCCCCTCCTGTCACGACTGCCACTAATTAACCAGATATTAAAAGTGACACTTGCTCTTCATCAGCTATACTTCTCTTTAGCTTTTAAACATGTAGCGTTTCTCTTTGAGAGCCATCGAGTGGGGACCGCCACACAACACGCACAAAGAGGCATTGTCTGCTGGTGAAAATGTGGTTTACAGCCTCTGCTATAATGGCTTGGTGGTTGCTGGAAGCCATGTGCACTTCCTAATATTCGGCTCACATGCGATTTCATTTTGAGAAAAAGCCGAGCTTTTGGGCTTTGCTTTTGTGCGAGCGGGACGCCTCACAACTTATTTTCTGAGCTGACGGGCTCCTTTACCCCCTCCCTACTCTTCACCCCCTTTTCCCCTCTCTGGTGGCGCTACTATATTTGTGTGGGATCTCCAGCGATGGAAGAGTAGACGCAGGCTGCGTTGCCAGTCAAACGTGTTTGGGCTGTCAGACTGAACGGCTTCCAGCGCTGCGATCTGTCTCCTCTCCTCGCCAGTGGGAGCTGTTTGATCTGACAGAGAGACTCCATTAGAGACACAGGGAAGTTCAACTGCTGGGAGGTTGGATGGCTTCAGCAGTCAGAGTAGCAGCCCAGAGAGGAAAAGGTTTGCACACACAGTCTGGTTGCAATCTTGGTGTCTGTGCTGTGTATCTATAAATGTCTCTGAGTATTAGCTGTCCTTCTAGTAAGTGTGTGTGGTGACACAGCCGGGGCTGACATACTTTGGGGGCTCTGTTGGGCAAAAGGGGGCGATGACGCGGTGAGTAATGATATCATAAACGTGTGTCGCTGCTTTGCTGGGCTGAAATGACAGACAGCCGGAGAGCGAGAGAGATTCTCTGCTGAGGCAGTATGAAGTGAAGCAACTAAGCTGTGTTGGGTTTTTTCTTCTGCACACACACCATAGTTTGCCCTCGGTCTCACGGTGGTGATGACCTCATAAACCCGAGCCACAGTCCAACAGAGTCGAGTAGATGTTGGTGTCAGCGTGTTGAAAATGGTAGACGATGGTTAGCATCAACGCGCATCATTGGTTCAGCCACAGACCGTCACTGCACCGCCTGAATTTAATGCGGCTGCAACTTCCAGTAATCAGGAGGAACTCGGCTCTCCGAGACAACTTTACAAACAAGATCAGGGGATTAGAGTCGGACTCGTGTTAATGTCACCTGCTCGCACTGTGCGATACCTGGTAAAACGGAGACAGGCAAGTGAATTGATGTGGCTCCTGTGAAAGATTTGTCTGCCGATCTGTGTGCGGCAGCTGGGCTCTGGCACAGCTCTGGCACCGGGGCTGCATGGCAGTTAAACTGTCACTGTCAGGAACAGTAAATCTTTTGCAGAAGGTGAATGCAGCAGCATGACAGCGGCACAGGTGTGTACACAAGTGTGTGCGTGTGTGTGTTTACCACTCACACTACTACATTTGCTCGTCTCTTTTCCTGTCTGCCCGTGAGGAGAGGAGCACTCTCCAAAATTTCGGCCACATTTGGCAAAGTCAAAGTGATTGAGGACAGTCCGTGTGTGTGTCTGCATGTGTGTGTGAGAGAGAGAAACTGTAGGGGGTGGGGGTGCTGTCACTTTGGCAACACAACTGCACATATTGCAGCGATTACCACAGCGGAAAAATGTTTTTCTGCAACATGCAATTACTACAGATTACAGATTGCCGTCCTTGCATCAGAAGCTCTCGCCAGAAAAGGAGAAACACTGTGCATTTGTGTGCATATGTGTTTGTGTGTGTGTGTCGTTACACACAAATAGACAGAGACACGGAGACAAAGAAAGATGAGAAATGATTATAGCTCACACTAAAAACCACAACTGAAAAAAATAGGGGAGTTGACGTATTTATGGGTCTCATTTAGATTTAAAAGTTATACTGACTTACTCGGGTAAATAAAGAAAGAAAAAAATGCAATCTGTCCTTCAGTAAAAGTAGAGCAGGGCACATTTTCAAGGCCTTTTGTCCATCATCATCAACATTATGAGAAACGTATACTGGTGCTCTTGTAGAGTATACAAGCCTATATGCCTCCAGTTTAAGGCTTTGCATTTTGTTCCACGTTACAAATCACCCTGAATATCAAAAAGCTTCTTCAGGTCATACTAAACAATATAGCCCAAAAGTGGTGCCCCGCAGCAAGGCAGGGCCCTATTTACAAACCCACCAGATCAAAACTCAACCCAAAAGTGCTCCTATAATAGCACTGGGGCCTTTTGGTGAGCTTACCATCCAATGCTACTTTTAGTGGGTTTCCAAAGAATAAACAGGCCTGCCAACCACATCACAGGCCTCTGACTGTCATCGTTGGGTGAGTGTACCCGACGGATGATGTGAGGGCGGAGCGACCGTGACACCGAGGTTTACGGCGAGTTCCCCCCCGCCTGGCTCGGGGGTGGGGTGAACTGGCATTGAAAGGATGGGTGGGGAGGAGGGGGACCTAAACTGACTTGCAGCAGATTCTTTAAAACAGCCACAACAATCCAAAAATGCTCCATGACAAGTCAAATTCTACTCAAATGAAAAAACTGGAGTATTATTAACAAATACCAAAGTGAGAAACTGACAATAAAGTGGCATTTTTTACGCAACCATTAGTTTCCGTAAGCTAGTGGGCATTAAGGACGTAAGCTGAAGCAGCATTTAATAGAATAGATGCGCGCGTTGTTCATGGTAAATTTACATTTTTATTTGGAGTAGAAACAATTGCCGTTTTGCAAAAACTACATAGGCACGAATCATCTTTTAACCCTCAACTCACCAAGCTGCTTAGCAACAGAACTCACTTATTTTACTTCTTATTGGCTCTTGTTGTCTTTATCATCTTCTGATTCCATTAATTGTTGTTCCTAATCACTTTTTATGGAAAAATAACTTAACGAGGATGGTCTCTGCCAGTTGATCCGGTGTCGTTGTCACGTTGAGCATTCAGGCTTCGCAGCAGTAAATCTTCCGGCTCTCAGGCTGTTAGCCACAAGTTTAGCAGCAAAGCATCAATAATAAAATCAAAGCCTCGAATGTTAAAAGACATACTTATATTAGTCGAGTCCCCATATAACTTTATAATCTCCATTGCACTCTTTATACCATATGTAGAGGAGCATTAACACATTTATGCTCAGAAGCATTTAAAAACATCACCGAGGCACAAAGACGTCTGTGACCCCACACAGTTACTTCAAAGTTAACAGCGACTGTTTCATTCATCAAAATGTGTTCATTCTGTTGGCTGTTAGGGAAAATCTAAACACTCGTCTTATTAAATATTAGAATGTACTTGACAGAAAACAATATTTAATGCAGTTAGTTATGCACTGAAATCGGTGGCCTTTCATCCTTGCTGGGTTTCATCACTTGAACATTTATTTTGTGGACATAAGTGTCTCTTGTCTTGGGCTCACAGGTTAGGCGGCTACTTCCTCCTTTGTCTTGTGGTCGATTTTATTTTTCACAATTAATTCCACACCCATTTTTATCATTTTATTTCCCGTTCCCAGAGTCTGCTTGTCATTGTCGGTTTTTACTAAAATCGCTTATGTTGAAACATTATAGAAAGTGTACCTTTCAATTGGTTTCAATTTCTGTCTTACTTCAGTGGCTTCTCAATTAGAACAGCTTGCTTTCTCTATGACACGGTGCAGCAAAGATGTTACCTTATATGGGCGTGGCAGGCTGCTGATCGCAAACGGTGTGCAAGCACCTGTCAGATTATCGAATCGAAATGATTCTGCATTGTGTGCAAAGTACGAACACTTGCAGTGCAGTTGTGTTATTTTTGCTCCTAATTTTGCCCCAGTGAGTATTATAATGGCTGTATTATAAATGGGTACACGTTGGTTTCTGCACTAGTTTGAGTTGTGTTGCTTTAAATAATTACATATAGAATTCAAATATTTAATTACAGGTTTAGAGTGAAGCCATTTCAGAAGTTTGGCATAACAAGAAATTATTTAATAACCTAAATAATGATTTGGTTGGAGTTTAATTGGGTGTATTTGTTAGACTTAAGTATTTTGAACATAAAATCTTAATTTGACAACTACATGCTGTGCCAAATATTTCCATTATATTATGATAATTTCAGTCCCTGTAATCAACGCAAACTGTTTAGATTTATAAAATATTAGCATTACAGAGTCATCATGTCAGTTGTTTGGTTGCCATTAAAGTGTGATTTTAGTTTTTCTGCCATAATCACTCAGAAGATTTCCTGCATTCGTCGAACAAACGCACTGTTGCGTCTTTCCAGCGTTGCAGCACCGGGCTGGTCAAAATCGACGCTACCAAACTCATAATGCAGTCAATATGGGATGAAGTGATGAAGCACCGTTTGGTGGGTCTGAAGATGAATGCAGTCTTTAAGAAGGCCATTTACATTCAGCAGACAGAAATAAAAACGTAGCTGCAGTCGTTCCCCCAACAGCCATTACGTTGCTAAATTGATTCAGGAGGCTTTAATAAGCCCTTGGCTCCACTCTGCACCTTTTTTTAAATGTATGCAGCGTATTAAAGATGCATGAGATGAATGTGCTCATTGTCTCCTCCGGTGACTGCCTGATCACAGCTCATCATGCTTACATAGTAATTAGCTGCTGGGTTTGGAAGTGTCACCATCCTCTTCATCATCTCTGGAATCAAATATACTCTAAATGCCTTCAAGGATCTGAAACTGGGGCCCGAGTACAAGGCGGCAGGCGGTGGGGGGTGAACGCTGAAGAAAACTATAGAAATGAAAATGAAAATAAAGACTTTTGGGGTCATTAGGAGCTCAAACAAAGTTTACGTACACAGATGCATTCCAGCCATCATTAAAACTAACACAGGCGACCTTGCTGGAGAAAAAGTAACATGCAAATTTACATGATCAAAATTGTTCAATGTGTTTCCCATTTTCTTGCCCGAACATCAAAATGGACAAAAATGACCGCCAATTGTGATGTGCTGACACATTCTGTAATCAAGATTTGAGAAAGAATCAGGCATCAGAGCAGCAAGAGCCCCAAACCCAAACAGTCTGTACCCACTCACTGTTGTTTAAAAGTTTCTCCATATACTTGTGTATATAAACACTCTGACGCTAGAATATGATTTGGCTTTGAGGGGACTAGCACAAATGGCTTTGGTGACTTACATCATGCTTAGAAGTCTAATCACAGACACTCTTGTCATATCAAGCAGAAAAAGTCCATTTCATAGCGAGCTGCATTTTGAAAAAAAGCAAAAAGGGGGAAAAAGGGAGGGAAGGGTAAACAAGCTTGGCGTTCCACAGTCACCACAGAATTCATCATTCATACAAAAAAATACCCCAAGCCCCAAAGTAGAGCTAATTTAATCCAAGAGGAATAAAACTCCATTTCATAGAAGTCGTCCATTCAGAACACTCAGATTTCCACTGAGCAGAAACCCCCGGCTGAAATTCGAGCAGACACTTTTCGGAAGGAATGCATTCGGTGGGTTGAGGGCCAAAGCTTGCCCTGTAATTTGTGAATGTACAGAAATGTGTGACCGCCGCAGCTCCTCTAAAGATAGAAATCTTTGTCTTATGTCATCGCTGAACCTCAAACTATTTCTAATTGCCCCCATAGCCCCCTTTTCCAAATGAATAGCTACCCATCCAAAGGCTTATGTGTGCATGTCTGAAAATAGCCTGGGAGTTTACACAGGCTAATAGATCATATTCGAGGGGGGAAAAAAAAGAAAAACTTTAAAGAGATCTCGACATATCTGAGACTGTCCCCATCTTCAAAGTGGCTTTTAAGTGGCACTGAAAGCAGTGTGGTTGGCATTTAGAGCCAGGTATACCTTTACAGACCCCAAAGGCTTTGCTGTTTCTCCACTAATAGGGATCATACTCATATTAGTCTTTACAATCTGACTCATTGCACACAGAACCCAAAGCAAGCAGGGTTTCCTTTGGCTTTAAATTCACAGAAGACTTTGTAAAGATTCCACAAAACCTTTGAACTCCTTTTTTTTTTTTTTAATTCGACTTGTCCAGAGTGTCTAAAATGCCCCATTTCAGATTTGTTTTACTGCGGTGCTTCAGACAGACTGTGTGATGCTTTCTGATGCTGAGGAGACCCCTTCTTTTGTTCTGATTCAGGCCAGGAAAACAGATGAAGGCAACTTCTCAACCACAGGTTTTCACAGAGCAACCGTCAGTAAACAATGATGTGATTTCTTGATTTATATCTGAAGGATCTGTTTTCTTTTCATCCCTGAATGCTCAAGAATCTTATACGCTGAGGCCTTTTTGAGGTGGGTCCTGGGTTTCACATGTCCTCCAGGAGTTCTGTCTTGATTTCAGGCTCAGCCCACTCGGATCATTAAAAATCGTTCAGGGGCACGGCGGGCTCCGTCCTCGATGCCTGTGCGGCTGAAACTGTAGAAACTGCATGTTGAAATGTGGAGGTCTAAATGTGACAGGCGCCCGGAGCACACATTAAGGCTGAGTGGGGTATAGCTGGGGCGTGTGGTCACATATTAATAATGAACTAGGGCAGGAGGATGACTAAAATACCACCAGCATTGTCACTGTCCCAGTCCAGCTGTGCTTTTTTAAAATAGAGGCAGTGTGACAGCTAATCTGATCCGATTTATTTATTGTTTTAATTCAGGGAGGTCAGGTTGTACAGCTCTAAGCTTCTGTGATTTGGAGATTTCTCACATCAGGTAAAAAAAATAAATACCAACAGTGTCAACACATAAAGCAATTATTTATGCTGCTGTCTTCTGTGAACCAGGGATAAGTGTGATGGTGGCTTTGCTACCATAAAATATTTCTTTTTTTTTTCTCATGTGCTTTCAGTGCGTAATTTTTTTCAAAGCTTTGCTCAAACCCTCTGAACCGCTGTCCTACATTACAAAAAACAAGCAACCACAGACAAGGAGTGTGAGAGTGTTAAAACAAGCCTGCACATTAATATTTCTCACAGCATTCAGCCCAGAAGGAAAGAGAGAGAAGGGCACGCAGGTAGAATTTCACAGAATTTATTTAGAGAACTAAAGTTTAGCAACACTTGGCTGGCACTCTGCGCACACGGTTGTGCAACGTTACCATTGTAAATATTAATGAATGTTGCACAGATGCGCCAACAATGATCAACTGATGTTTGCTGATAGCTATTAGGAAATAAAATTGAGTTTTCAGACGATTTTAACATCTTAAAATTTTAGAATGATGTTTATAATGTTTCTGTCTAAGCTCTGCATCCTGCTGTGTGACTGCAGCTCTGATCACTGCGGCAGGAAAGGTTAAGGGAAACCACTCCGACGAGCTACTTAGCTGCTCTCAATTAATTATATTGCAAACAAACAGCGTTAAAAAACTGCACACACACTATGAAAATTTTACTAAAACATATATTCGCTGAATTTAATTCATTAATTATTATTTTACGTTTTGTGGCATTTTTAAATCAAAACTACCAAATTTCTAGAGCGTAATGCTTTCTCTCCTAATCGATCACTCCTCGCCAAACTCAGTAAAATGTGCACACGGTATTTTTAAGCGATGTTTAAAAGCCTGTCTGTGCATTTAAAATGAATTACAGCAGACACACACACACAAAAAAACTCTCAGAGAATTGAATCTATAAATGATGTATGTAGACGCGCAAATATCGCATTTTATTCATTCAGTTGGCTTCAATGAGAAGTTTTTAAACGAATAAATGTGCGTGCTCTAATAAGAATTTTTATTTCCCGACAATAACACATTTTATTGTGATCCGGGCAAATATCTCACACGTGGATGTGAATATGAAAATGCCCGGGGAGCAAATCTCCCACCAGCTAAACAGAAATTCCCCCCAAAAATCAAAAATATGTTTAAGCGTTTGGCCTAAAGTCGAAATTAATTCAGATTTCCGACTCATCTCAGGGAGCAGATAAAAGTTTCCTCTGCAGATGTGAAATGTCTGCTTCTCAGACCGCCGGGGCTGTCAGCGATTGAAAAGGCAAATGCGCCAACTAGTGTCAAAAAGTAGCACGGCGGAAGGCTTTAGCAGGGTGTGCCGTCATTTGATGTAACCCTCAACATTTCTAATGAATTCAGCCTCTGGCACACACGCATTGACTCTGTTATGTTCTTTGATGTGGAAAAAACACATTTGCTTGTTTGCTTTAATTTTTTTTATTGAATTCCGCTCAGTCAATTAAAATGATATGGATCTATCTTAAACCCATAATTTCACTTTATGAAAATTTAGAGATGGTGCGAAGCCTCGAGATATAATAGCGTCTAAAATGAATAAATGAGATTGAAACCGCAGACCTGTGCAGTCTCGGGCCTTCTTTAGATCACTTCCAAACAGCTGAGTTCAGAGGAGGCTGTGTGATAAACCAGCGTGGAGATAAAGGTGCACACCTTTGATCTTATATAATATTTTAACGATTAAGGTGGTGCCCTGTGACACTCGGGATTTACAGTAAATCTCCACAGAAGCCAAACGCAAGATTTATTCTTAAGCGCTATAGTCCATCAAATTCACCATTTAAAGCATCTGCTTATTTCATTAATAGTCATAATAAAAATAATAATTTAAGCAAAAGTATTTGCTTGCATGCTGGTTTTGTTTTCGTAAGTTATATCTGGCGTCTCTTATTCTGAAAAAATAAAATAAAAATAAAACATTTCCTCTTAACGCACGCTGTCTCCTGCTTTCTGTTTCATGTAAAAAGCGTGTGTAGCGCATAAAAACACAGAGAAAAGCAGAGATATGTATCAATAATTTAGATCGTGTGTGTGACAACAGTGCATAGCTGCAGAGGGAGCACCGGCGAGTTTGATTGGTCTGATGAAAGCCCAGCCCAGTAGATTCATTGGTCGAAATCATCTCCACACTCCCAACCACTAAACACTAAAATGACTAGGGTAAAATAATATCGCGGCACTCTGCACCCTGTTCATCCTCACGGCTTCTTCTTGCGCCCTAAAGGATAACTTTTAAAGGAAATCCAACTGGAGCGACAGGATCGTTCCCATTATTCCAGAGTTGTGTTGGTTTTGGGTTTTTTTTTTTTTTTGTGGGAACACCTAAACTGGGATACGGTTGCGAGAACTTTTACGCAAGAAACAGGACATCGCTGTGCTTTAACTGCAGTTTGACTGTAGATATTCGAGTTTGAGAAATTTAATTAGACTTTTTTGTTTTGTTTTGTTTTTAAACCAGCGGTGAAAAAAGTTTCTGGTGAAATCAGCGGGAGGCGTCTGCTTAAAAAGAAAATCGCTGTTTAGTCGAGACATTTTTTTGGTTTTAGTTAGGCGGATTAATTTCTTTTTAATATATCGCGCCTGGATTACCTGTGCCAACAGACTCTTACCGATCTGCAGAAAAATATTTGGGAGATTCATTCACTTATTTGCGAGTTTGAGTGAGATCTCGGGCAGTTTGTGGTGCTTATATTCAGTTCTCACGCGGCAGAAAGAAATCCACGGTGTGCGGCAGACGCGAGCACCGATATAAGACAAGCTGAGCGCTGCCGCAGAGCTTTTATTTGCACGTCTTTGCTGAAATTAGAGCAAACCTTGTCGGCTCTGGTGCTGCTCGAGCCGACACATTATGTGCAGATGATCTAGCCACACAGTCACCAGTTTGTAGTTTCTGTTCAGGTAGCGAGGCTCTTTCCACTCTGCGCTCTCGCCTCCAACCTTTGCGCCAACACAGTGGACTCTTGACACCAGCATCGTCTGGAGAGACAGACAAAAACTTTTCCCTCCAAAGAGTTTTGCTCCTCTGATCCGACCCAGTCAGGTGGCACTGACCCAAGCTGTTGTGATGCATATTCCCGTAGAGCCGCCGACCACCAGACGGTTCACGCCGCCCTCCACATCCTTCCCCTGCAGCAAGATTGGAGACAGCAACGGGGCCATGGCCACCGCAGGGCCCATCAGGTCAAGACCGGACACCAGGAACGTGGTGGACGTCCTTGCGGACCACGCGGGCGAGCTGGTCCGGACCGACAGCCCGAACTTCCTCTGCTCTGTGCTGCCGTCTCACTGGAGGTGCAACAAGACGCTCCCCGTGGCTTTCAAGGCAAGACACATCGCTCCTTATTATCATGTGTTATGTTTTTCATTTAATAATTCCCACTGCAGGCCTCTAACTTCCTTAAATGTACGAGTAAAGAAAAAAAAGAAGAACAAAAAATAAATAAATTAAAACCAAGCAAATGGGACTTGAGGAAGTAATCCATTTTCTTTTATTTAGAATTATCTGATGGGATTTTTGGGTGACTTTCAGTTTTTGCTTTGAGTGAAATTTTAAATATCAAATCGTAAAAATAACATTTGCTTTTTTAGGCTTTAAATTGCACAATAAGGGATAAGAAATTTAAGTGCAAGTAGCAAGAGCAGCTGAATTAATATTTTGTACCTTTATGTGTTTCTGGATTACGCAATGTTGACGCTTCCTGAGTCAATTCTTGTGTTTTTATCAGTTAACTGTCTTTGTCATGTGTTCGGATCCGCTCGGATGAGGACATCACAGTCACAGAACGTGTAGTGAAATTTATATGGTTTCTTTGTTAACGTGATGACATTGTCTACTTTAAAAAAATCTCCAAGCTGCATAATTCAATCAGCAGTTTATTGTTGACATTGTGTTCAAATTGTACAATGTACGATTTCTAACTTAATATTACGAAACAGTCGGATGCGGTTTTACGCGCGCATTGAGCACATTTGCTTTGATGACCCGAGTGACCAACATCTTTTTTCCCTCTCCTGCGCTCAGGTTGTGGCTCTTGGTGACGTCCCCGACGGGACTCTGGTCACCGTGATGGCCGGAAACGACGAGAACTACTCGGCCGAGCTGAGGAACGCCTCGGCTGTAATGAAGAACCAGGTGGCTCGCTTCAACGACCTGCGCTTCGTGGGCAGGAGCGGACGAGGTGAGCGTAACCTCTGAAACTCTCTCTCTCTCTCTCTCTTTCTCTCTCTCGCTCTCTCTCTCTCTCTCTCTCTCTCTCTCTCTCTCACACACACACACACACACACACACACACACACACACACACACACACACACACACAGGCCTGCACACAAACGATGAGGGAATGTCTGCGTGTAATGCATTTGAAAACACATAATAATAGATCATATTTCTGGGCACAGAAAAAAACAAACAAAAAACGAGTGACAACATATTATTTTTGAGAGAACGCGGATGATATGAAACTAAATATTTTGCACAGGCTGCACCGCTGCGCGTATTAAAATACAGCTCGCGCATAAATACTTTTCTGTCAGTTTTGGGGATGATTTCTGTTGCTGAGATAATTCTGCAAATGTGGAAGCGTTTATGTTTGGGTACGACGAGTGCCCACACCTTGCCAACTGACGTCCACGGGTGTCATCAGAAACATCTGGCCTGCGTCACGGTATGCAGCTGCAATGTGGCTGTATAATTTTCTTAATCCGAGGGAATACAAATAATCATCGACGTGGTGCAAGTCGGAGGGATGGATGAGAAACCACCGTGCAATTTATGTCCCGGGGCAATTTGTCAAATAATCCCCGCCACCGTTTAGGATGCGTGCATCTTATGGACTATTGCGCACTATTTATCACGGTTATTGCTGTATAAAAATTCCCACGTCAACAGGCTCGTTTCCAGGATGTTGTGGTCAAACCATAGGCCTACCGTGTACCATTTTATGCTATATTGAGAAAATCAAAACAGCGCAAAGTTCAAGTAAATATGGTCAACTTAAATAATAAAAGAGAACGATTTTAAAAGCCTCATCGGAGTCATTTCGCTTCTCTCCGTGAGGCCATTTCTGGATTTTATATTTCTATTTTTTATCTGATTGTCTTTTCCATGATTTTTTTTAAGTAGTTCGTACCTTTTATTTCTGCAGCCAATTAGCCCACCCACATGAGGATTTTATGTCTGTCTTCCCACTCAGTCTCCATTTAACAAGGGACGCTATTCTCAGAGCCTGGGACGAGCGCCGGACTCCCTGCGTGGTCCAGCCTTCCTCTCTCTGCACTTTGATGCAGAATGGGAGCGAGAGCCTGCCTTGTTGAACAATAAACTCTTGCTGTAAGCTCTTTGGCACAATCTGGAAGACATTCCCTCAATAATCCAAATCATACCCGCAGCCAGACCGTCAAAAGAGAGCCGGTCCTTGGCTTCTTCTCTTTCTTCTTCTTATTATTTAATTTGAATTCAAAGGCTGCAGCAGCGGGACGAAAGCCGGTGATGATTTGAGGTTGAACAAGCGAAGTATTGTTGTGAGAAGAGAGAAAATAAGTTTTGCAGATCATTCTAAACGGTCGTTTACAAAGAAGAATAAATAACACTCATGAACGCGATTTGGTTGCTGTGCTGCAGGAAAGAGCTTCACTCTGACCATCACCGTGTTCACTGGACCGCCTCAGGTGGCCACGTACCACCGCGCCATCAAAGTGACCGTGGACGGACCCCGCGAACCACGCAGTAAGTGCACACGCACACGCACAAAGAGACCCACTCACACTAGCATTATTGCTAAAATGCATTGAGGTGCGATGCTGCACAGCACTGTCAGCGTCGACTCCCGATTCTCTAAGTGTGGGTGTCAGTAAACCCACTGGCTTCTTGAATGTAGATGAGAGTCTTACACTGAGCAGGCCTGAAAGCAAGTGCAAGTGCATTCGTGGGTGTGCAGTGCCTTGGTGAAGGGAGAGCTAGAGAATCAGTTCACACGATCAAGATGTGCTAGAAAATCCAGTTTCCCCTAGATTTCTTTTGGGGTTAAGGCTTGGGTTTTGGGGTTAAGATTAGAGTGAAGTTTGGGTTAAGCTTGGGTTATGGTAAGCCTCTAGAGAATGAATGTAGGGCAATATATTGTCCTCACTTAAATAGTAGGGTAGGCTTGTGTGTCTGTGTGTGTGTGCAGCAGGGGCACAGGGAAGGGCCCTGTCAGAGGAAACTGTAAAGCATATTAAGGCAAAACCCAAGACCACTAAGAGGAGCTGAGTGAGTCTCCAAGCCGCAGGTGGCTCAGCTCAGTGGAACCCTCCTCCTCCTCCTCCTCACTCCTACTTTCTTCAGCGCTGGTCAGAGGGGTCGTACTGTACCTGCCTGCACAACCACATAAGTGGCTCGTTGATTTAACACAGGGCAGACTCCAGCCACCGTTAGCCCTGGCAGGAAGGCACGGCATGCTAAAGCTGTTAGCGCCATCCTTCAGCCACAGCTACATGCTCTTGTGGTTTGATGCTTCTAGTGCGAGGGATGGTGAAAGCAGAGGTACTCAGATGACTCAGTCACTGACGGTTAGAGCTGTATGCGTGCATTTTTATTTTTTAATGAGCTCAAGGTGAGATAGATATGAGAAATAGGATTTTCTGATAGTTTCTATGGAGGAATCTTACTTATCAGGGTTGCTTAGAGGTGGATAACTGCGGCTTATGCGGAAGTGGGTTCTTTAGAACCGGTGAACATGGAGCACACAGGGGACAGAGAGAGTGGCAGCGAGAGCCACATGAAAGGACACGGTTAGCAAAGGGAGCTCAGGGGGCATGGAGTGAGAAGCATCAAGCCCCCCACCCCCACTCCTCACCCTGCCAAACTAAGTGCCGTCTATTTGCAGAGGTATAAAAGAGAACAGCGAGTAGATAATAATAAACGCTGTGTGTGTGTGCGGGCATGGTTTCAATTTGATTGTATTCTGTTCAAATAGAAAAAAAAGAAGCTGAATGTGTGTGCGAGTGCATCAAGTGCATTCTCTGGTTCATCTGCAAGTGTGTCGGTGTGAAATAACTGTGTACGTTAATGCTGTCTCCTGTCTGTCTGTCAACAAGTTACGGCTTCAGCTGAGGCGTCAGAGAGGCCGTGCTACTTTTACACTGGCGCTGGGTGCTATAAAGTAACACTGTTTAATTTAGGGCAGGAGGAATTTAGAGCTCCATTAAACTCTGTTACACTGTGCTGAGAGGAAATTCACAGAATGACAGAAAAGAAACGTCTGAATATGATTTCAATATTCATGAACTCGAACTAAAGCCCCCTCAATTTCAAACACAGACTGGTGGCCTTTTGTGCAAAGGTTAAAATGCACTCTGTGAGGAGACCAGGATAGAGGGAGCATTTTGAAACGCAGCACATTTATATTGTTCATTATGCTGGTTTCAATGTGGTGCGTCTGATCTGAGGCCGAGATGAGCTTAGTTCGTAAAAAAAGAAAGAAAAAAAAACTCAAAATAGAAACCTCACAAGATGAGATTAAGGGCCTCTCTTATTTAAACAAGAAGCACATTCTGAGACTATATCAGACAGAACAGGAACACACACCAACATTCAGACATTATTAGGACCATAAAATTAATCAGATCATTTTCTAACCACAAGGCAGCACATTGCAACTGTGCAACGTGTCGAGCCAAATGTTGCGAGGCGCTTCTGCCAACACACAAAACTGCATTTTTTAAAAATTATGAATGTCATCTCAGAGACAGTTTTACATGCAAAAACTGCTTTTCTTTTGGTTGTTGTTAGTCAACGATTACACACAACGATGCCTGTACATCTTGGTCAGTGCCGGGCTCACCTGTCTGCAGGCTGGCAGGCCGCTAGGCCCGGCCGTGCGGGGCTTTGCAGGCTGTTTGTGTACGGCCTGCATTTGCATTGCTGCCTGTCGAGCCATGGCAGGAGCTGGCAGCGAAGGGAAGGAGGGATTTTAATGTTTACGGATCTAGTCGAGAGAACCTGATGGACAGGACTGCAGTGGTGGCTCGCCTGCGGCAATGTAACAAAGAATGCTATGCTTGAAAGCGCTCGAGCAGTAAGGGAAACACTTACGCTATGAGTACAGTTGTGTACACTAATGTATATCCACATGCCCAGACACACAGCATCACGGTCATGAATGCACACAGACAGAATTCTGTTCCTGAACAGTATTTTTGTCTCCCTTGCTGCTGATTTCCTCATCAAACATCCGGCATTTGTCATCCTAATCCACCCCCACCCCCCAATCTATCTGTCAGACTTTAATATCAAACTTCTGCTGAGCCCAAACTGGAAGCACAACTGTTGATGAAAGCTCTCCCTCCAGTTTCGTCTGAGCTCTAACAAAATATCACATCCAGCAACAAGAGAGGGCATGCTGAGCTAGAAAAAGACAGAAAGGCAAAAAAGGAAAGCAGATGACTGAAGTGTCGAGTCCCTCCCCTGTTTGTCGCTGCTATCAGATGCCTCCACACAACAGCTCATACGCCCGAGCAGGGTTATTCTCACCGATTAATCCCTCAGCTATATTTTTGTTGCCCTTCTCACCACCTCGCTTATACATGACATCAACTGCTGCCTATTTAGCCCCGGGGGAAGGGCCCGTTTGTATTTCTGTATCTCTCAACCTGAAATGAATCAGTTCCCCGAAAGACCTTGCTGTGGGTCAAGGCAGAGAGTTCAGACAAAATAAAGCTCTTTCGTTAAGGCTGACAAATAACAAGTATATGGTGTCAAAAAAATTATATAAATTTAATATCTGACAGCAGATTAGAGACTTGTCTGTGTGTGAGAAATCAGTTCAGCTATGAGTGTGTGTTTGTAATGTCACTAACTAGAAAATAGCTTCCACACATTTTCAGCTGAATCTTAAATATCTAGTTTTAACTCTGCCTCTGCCTCTTTGCCCTGCTGTGGAGATCCCCCCCGCCCTATTTTTTGGAGATATGTGCTGTGCCCCATGTTTCGTTATTAGTAGCACATCATAACCAAGATATTAAAAAACTAAAACCAAACAAAATGATCCATAAAACCTTGATGTGAGCAGTTTCACGTGGGAACTATTTCCTCTTTAACTGAACTGCACCTGCCAACTATGTCAGTATGCAGAAGAAAATGCTTCTCTACCTGCAACAGGAGGGTCACGCTTGTGACAGCGTGTAAACATTAATGCTGTAACTCAACTGAGCTGTAATATTATCTAGCTGCGTGTTTCCTTTGGTTGGCGGGTGCGCTTCGGTAGAAACAAAATAGTTCCTATGTGAAACCGCTCCCAATGAGGTTTGTGGATTTTTTTTTTTGAGTAACCGTGTCGTGGTTGCTGTTGAGTTTTTCAAATGAATTTTCGAGTTCCATCTCATTTAATCAGAGTAATATAATCAAGACGGATAAATAACACTAGAAGCGAAACGATGAATATGAACTGTTAGATAGATTGGCTCATTATTTTTTGTGCACGTATGAGGTGATGAGATTTGCACAGACTGTTGTTTGCTGAATGCTGAAGATGCGGCAGCTCGTTCCACCTGAGCGACGTCAAAGTGCTCATTTGTCTTGTGATACTTGAGAATGATACACGTGAAAACATCGTAACCACTAACAGAATTACACAGCATACGTGCAGTACCTGTATACATACAGCCAGAGCTGACACACTTTCCCACCAACACAGGCCCACGCATCCAAAATCACACAAGTACTGTCGTGTTTTGTTGCCTGTGTTTACTCGGTTGGGTGTGTTCCTACAGCTCCATGAGGAGAATGGTGGGCGTAGGGAGGTAGTCAGGGAGGGAGGGGAGGGGGTCGGGTGCATGTTAGAGTTGGCGGGTTGATTTTATTTGCATTTGGCACACAGACTGTACAAAGTATGCAAATAGACAAACAATGACATTTGCTGTGTTATTTTTCCTGTGATATTGCAGTCGCTCTGCAAAGTAAACAAAGAGATAGCATGAATGCTGCTGCGTATGCATTTGCGTGTGCGGGTGCCCAGCTTATGCACCTGCCAGGTGCATCTCTTTAAGTGCAGCCACGCCCATGCTCCGCAGATCACATGAAAGGATCCCCCTCGGTGCGAATTGCTCTCTCAAAGAAAACTTTGATGTTTGAAAATGGAGATGGGTGTCTTTGAAAGAAAGGCCTACAGGTGTATCAGTGCCACGGGAGGGGGGGGAAGCGGCATGCGTGATGCCGGGTGCTTTCCTGACTACGAGATGTTATAACCTGGAGACATAGCAGCCTGCTCATGCACACAGTCACACATACACAGACAAATAGTGGCGAGCCTCAACGATCAACCTCATGACCACCTAATTTATGATTTGGTTGAGACGAGAGTCTGCCTCAACACCACACAGAGACAGATGGGAACTGATAAAGGGCAGATTTTATATCTTTTCAAAGAAATGACACTCAGTGGCGTCTGCACTGACTGGAGCCTGTTGACTGTGGTCTTTCTCCCCCCCGGGGTCACTCCAGATGCATCATACTTGGCTTCAGTGATTAGACGTAGAACAAATATTGGCTAACTGATAAATCCACTGGAATGCAGTGGTACATATTGAATAGTTCTGAACTGATTTCAGAGAGGAACTCGTGTACTGGGACAAACCATCCACCGCATTTTGAGCTTTCAGACTTGTGACGGGAAGCAGATGAGGGCCATATCATGCATATCCGTAAGCTTTAGAAGCAGCCACTCAGCTGCTAATTATTTTCTCATGTCTTTTTTCGTTGTGAGTGTAACATGATCAAATTTTGTCGTGGGAGGATAAATAAAGGACTGAGATGGAAGCTCTCTGACCACTGTTGCCACCTTAACCACATCTAGAAGCTTTGAGGCCAATTCTCTTTGAGGACGAGACGCGCACTCGTGCATTCACACACAGTTGTAGGTAATCCTGCTTAAGCTTTTGCACTTAGGCTTTCCTGTGAAAGCAGAGCTAATTAGTTTAAATACCTCGGCCGAATTGTGATATAAACAAAGAAATTGCAGCCATTAGCCAATCACGGGCACCGTTTTTTCTCCTCTTCTCCCTTTGCTGCCTCTGTTTGTTGTTCGGCATGTTGCTGCAGTGTCAATGCACAAGTTTCAGCTGTATGAGGAAAAAGAAGAACATTGTCCACATTTTGAAACAGTGCAGTGAATCCTCCTCCTTCAGGCCTGCTGATGACTGTTGGAGGCACGCGCGCACACACACACACACACACACACACACACACACACACACACACACACACACACAAGCTTTGGGGTAAAATGCCCTTTCTTTTTCCGCTCAGACACAAATTTCCTCCCCATATTCACTGACGGTGAATAGAACAGCATGACGTCCCAGGAATTACCAAATTATTTACAGAGGTCCCAGACGGCACTTTTAATTCAGTCTTATGATGCAAGCAGAAGACACATTCTCATAATCAAATAAGAAGTCGGGCCAACATCTCCACTCAGCTCTCTCCACCTACCCACTCCCCTGCAAACTCAGCAGCCAAGCGTCTTTCCTGTTTACTTACCTATGACTTGAAGTAAAATGCCCACTCTGTGTGTGCTCACTCTTCCTTATTTACACTGACCCATACAGGAGGGAGCCATTACGACCTTTCAGCTGTAATTCAATAAAAGTTCCGATCTGCATTTAGAAAAATAAATGGCCCATGAGTGGAGGAATATTTTTCTCCCCCGCTGGATTATGACAATAAACCGTTTTCTGCGTTGGGGCAAAGAGTGCGAGGGGTGGGTGGGGGGGCGGTTTGTGGGAAGAAGGCACCTGCTGGTTACTGGAAAAGACGCTGTGTACCACCACCCTGCGGTTTGGATATTTATTTCTTCAGGCCTTAATGGTTAGGAACAGTGAGCAAATAATAGGTGCAGCAAGAACTTTTCTTTTGCTTCCAGCAGTGGAGAAAGTTGTAATTCTGTAGGTAAACACAGACTGGAATCATCAGAGCAAAGGAGAGGTCAGTCTTGTAACCTTGACACTTCTGCAACAGTCCACCAAGAGCATTAAAAAAAACAAAACGAAAAAAAAACAAAACAGACACACAGAGAAAGAACTGAAAGTAAAAAAAATAAATAAAAAAATTTATGCGTGCCTACATGATGGAAAATTCACACATTTTACATTTCACACATTTGCTCTGACCCACCTGGAATCTTAATCTTGTCATTCAGTGGAACTCTGTGTGTTTGCGTGTGTGTTTAGGGGCAAATGCACTCATTTTTGCACATAATTGTGTGTGAGCTACTATGCACGGAGGTGTGAACGCAAAGCCGTTTGACACATCTGCTGGCGTTGCATTGATGTATGTGACAGCAGCAGCTTGTCTTCCTTTCCCACAGCTCTGCGAGGCCCCCACCTTTCACCCAGCACCTCGCTACTTAGAGCGACCTGACTACCACGCAGACGCGAGCGTAAACACACACACAGATGTGCACAACAACCTCATTCACCGTTTGAGCTAAAATAACACACTCAGAGCAGCTTATTGCTTTAATATGATCTGTCACCCGAGCCAAATAGGCCTTCTGTGCACAACAAGGCCAAAGCAGCAGCAGCACTGCAAAGTCTGCAGGCATTCAGCCAAAAGGCCTGCAAAACAGCTCCACTCATATCACCCCCCAACACGCCTCAGAAGACAGTTACACACACACACACACAAAAGTACAGAAAGGCCAGACAAAAGAGGGATGATTGCTCTCAATGTGCTACGGGCCTTGCTGTATTGTTCTAGAATCTGGGTATACTATTTTGGCACCCCCTCACCCTCTTTGCCTGCCTCAACCTGCCTCGCTGCAGGGCTGTCCTTGTGTGGCACTGCTTCTGTTCCACACACACACACACACACACACACACACACACACACACACACACACACACGCAAAGCACTTTATCCCCTTATCAGAAAAGGAAGGCTTCGCTCTTTGCTCAAACAGTCTCATGTAGCAACTTCCGTTGTGAGCAGCTTGTGTTAGGCCTACGAGGGGGATTTTCACAGTGCTGATGTCCCCAGAGACAGGCTGATGCATCTGCCTCAGGGACCAGACGGTCCCCCAGCTGTGGCCGTAGAGGATGATAAAAGCATGCCACAACTTTTGTTGACGTCCCCCTGAAAGCCTAAATAATGTTTCCGCAAAAAAAAAAAGAAAAAAAAAACTAAAAGCGCTGCTGTGTTTATGATAGACACTTTAGCTCACACTTATATCCAGAGATACAGTTTGTCATTATCATGAAGTGAGCGCACAGAGTTGTAAAACTTTACGCATTTATTCATAAGGACGTACGGGAGCGTTATGTAAATGAGTTTAAAGCAGTGTAATGTCTGAGTGTGGCAAGCATCGACTCATTTAGGCCCAGACGAGACAGCCACAATCACCAGCCAAGGGTAAAACCCACATCCTTCAGGGTCAGCCTCAAAACAAGAACTTTGATTTGCCCCACTGTAAATACCCAATGGTGTGATTGGTGGCCTTGGGAAGCACAGAGCCAAATGCACTGCTGCAGAAAAGTGTTTTGGGCTGTGCTCATAATAGAACGAAAAGGGAAGTAAACGAAAAGGGTGGCAGAAAGAAGCAGGGTGGGAACGTGACGGGGGGGGGTTCAGGTCCACTAGAGAGGAGGAAGAGGAAGACAGGTGTACAAGGTTTTGCTCAACACATGTTGAAACGTCCCCAGTGTCTGTTGAGGGCAAACGGAAGTTTGCTCGCAGGCAAGTAGGCCCCACTGCAACATGTGTTCAACTGTCACCCCGGTACACTGTCGAGTTTCAGAAGTTAGATAAGGATGCAGCTTGTTTTCATATCTTTTCAAGACTTTAGTTTCAGTGCGCTAGCACAAAAAACAAGGGCTTCCCTGACCTAAAACTTGTGGTATTATTAAAATGATTCATTAATGCAACAAAAAAAGCTCACCCAGCTGCCATTTTGTGTACTTTGCGCTGGGCTCGGGAGTGCTCCTTACACTACCCAAACATTGTTTTTTTATGCAATTCAATACCATGCATACATAGACAGTCCAGACATAGTTTTCACTGTGATACATGCACTCCACATTAATTCTTGTCTGTTATCAGGGGCCTATCAAGTCCATTTATACGACGAAAACAAATATTTACACTTCAAATATATTCACTGCAGAGCTGGGTCACAGCCAAAGCACGTATTGGCCTTTGCTGTTCAGATAGAGTTTCACTTTGTCCCTGAAAAAGAACCCAGCCCTTAACTAAAAAGGGCTTGTGTTTAATGTGTCTCCCTTTGGACGGCAACATATGTTTCTTTCTTTTAAAGGAGGCAGAGACAGACAGACAGACAGAAAACGAGAGGAGAAGTAGAGAAAAGTGCGAGGGTGAAGGAAGGAAACAGGTCGCACTGGGTGATCGTTCAGCTGTGGCATCGTGTTAAAGTCCTGGCAGTCACCTCGCTGAGCAAACACTGCCTCCCTGTTGAGCTGATACGGGTTTTGTGAAGGGAAGGCTGGGCAATGCTCGGTGGAGATTGTTCGTGCGGTCTGGTCTTCGAAACGCCCACGTGCAGTGTGAGGAAGAACATAACTTTACACTTTTCGCACGTTTTACACCTGAACTTACCTCAAAATGCTTCAAAGCACAGACACAAAAGAGCAAAGCAATGCTGCAGTGAAGATAAAACACTATCAGGAAATAAAAGCACACACACACACATACACACGCGAAACAAAGCAGGGCTGGGAACGGCACACCCATCTCTTCAAAACACAGCCATCGCCTTTCACTACATTGTTAATACCAGACATTTTATATCAAGCATTTTATTTGTTCTTCATAGACTTCCATAATGCTTTCAGATGATGCGACCACTACTCTGAGAGGAGGCTAGTAAATCTACAACCTTTAGCATCCATTTTCAGCTCTGGATGCATATTGAGCGCTGCTGTTTAGGCCTCATGTGTGCATTGCCTCCCATCTCCCAGCTCTATCTTGTGGTTATGATATCATAGAGAGAAAAACAAAGGCATTCTTTCCTAAGTGCACACTAACACATTAAATATTCATCTGACCACAGAAACCCCTCTGAAATGGGGCTGGTGTGGAGCACCGGCACCCCTCTGGCCCTCCAAGCCCTGCAGAGTAGAAGTCAAATGTTGGCGGTTGGACTTGACACAAAGCAGCTATAGCCGGGGTCAGCTGGCCAAAGAGACTCTTATGCGGATCATTTAGACAGCTATTAAAACTTTTCTACAGGGAGCAACAGTTTTCTTTTTAAGACACTTGCCATGTGCAGAAATGGCAAAATTCCTGCTTCAAGCTACACGGGCAGTCCGAAGCTCATGCCCTACCACCTCTGATCACAATTTCCCAGTAAGGCTTACAGGCTCACACAGACAAAAGGGACGAGGAGTAAAACTGAGAGGAGGTGCCGAAAGCTTCAAGCCACCTCCCAGTCGACGTGCAATGTTTAGAGCAACTGCAAGGCCAGGGTTAATGAGCGCCAGGTCTTGTTCTAATGATGCCACCGCTCGCTCACTCCTTCCAAACATCGCCCTCTCACAAGCCACTAAACCCCCTGCTGGAAGCTGCGAACAGTGTGTCGCTAAAGCATCCCTGCCAACTGGAACTGGGCCACGGGATCCACAGCTCAAGTGTGTTCATGTGCATGTTTGTGGGTAACTGAATGATCACTTTCATCCCTAAAGAGTCAGCCAATTCATCTCAGACCACCAGTGGCCACAGAAAAACTGACCAATTATCATTTTTTTCCCCCGTGCTGCCTGTCTTTTTTTCCAACCAGAGAGCAGTGGGATGTATCATTTCCCCGACCTCAGCCGTTTGAGGTGGTGTAAATCTCTTAATAACTACACAAGGACACATATAGGGGCTATATTTGGAGGACTGCTTCCCCTGGCCGCCCCTGCTCTGGCTTGGAACAGACAGTAGCCACAGTGTCTATGTGGGTTATGGAGCCTGTACCAGGCGCTGTGTGTGTGTGTGTGTGCAGAGAGAGAGAAATATTCTGGCTTCTACCTTCCATCAAAGTTTAAAAAGAAGGCCACATGTGAATAAAAATGATATTACAGAGTGTGCAAGAGCGTACGAGTCTATCCGGGATTTGTTCTGAGTAACAGCACAGAGCAAAGTGGCAGGCCAGAGGGTGGACTCAGTCACACACACTCACACAAACAGCTGCAGAGCAGCAACACGACTCCTGTCTCTGCTCCTACAGATTAGTCATGACTGACTCTTTTTCTTCTCACACATTTAAAGTTTCATCCAACTCCTAATGAGTGAATGAAGAGCGACAATTTTGATTTGAGTGCCTGCTTGTGTTCACATTATGTCGGAACATCACCCCTCCGTGTATGTGGCTGCCTGCGTGTGCGTACGGGGAGGGGGCTTCAAAGCTTGATATTTCTATATAGTTTGTAAAGAGAGGCCGGAAGCGAGGCGGTGGGCACAAACAAATGGACAGAGCGGTAAACGAGAGGAAACTTTACCCATGGGTCAGCCTCGGAGGGAAGATATATTGCCCATGGGTCAGTGCAGAGAAAGGACGGGCAAAATCCATATTGGTCCGTCTGCCTTGCCCCGTTTATATAGTGATAAAATATTCAAATCCAGCCATTACTTCACATTAGGCCACTCTGTAGAGATGCCAGGGAGAAAACCACAGAATGTATACATGCCGGTTCACACACAGTTTTGGTGCATTGATAGTTACATTAAAATGTCTTCCTCCCATTAGAGGCACAGCCCTCATCCGCACTCACGTCTGACATTTAAGGTGTGTTCACATGTGTATTTGTACATGAGTGCGTCTGCATAAAAGGCATGATCAGAGGTTTTTTCTCATCTCATCGTTTCCCTGAACAGGGCATCAAAGTGATATGGGGGCTAAGTGTGTGCGGGTTAGGTACTCGGTTGGATTAAAGAAGCGCTGCTTCGCTTCTTAGAGTTAAGTCTCACCTCCTGCACACAGACACGCGCTAAAGTCTCTTTCTCTTTCCCTTCTCTTCGTTATGTTTAACAGCGATGACTGTATGGTCTGCTAACCTCGTCTGGGTGTTTCCTTCTGACTAAGTGCTGTGTCAGTCAGACCTGAATTTGCGTGGGTGTGGGTGTGAGAGACGAGTGGTTATTGGGGATAGATGCACTCACTTTTTTTCTTTTCTTTTAATCTTGTTAAAAAGACCAACAAAAGCACTTTTGTCCACTGCTGCACTCCTGCAGCAGTTGGTAGTGTGTTGTTTCTTAGACTTCAGGTTCAGGGAAACAAAATTCCTCCAGTAATTATTTTTGACCACTTACGCTATCGTTATCTGCGGATGACGTGGCAGCAGGTGCAGCTTGTATAACATTTAGTGTCTAGCCAATGTATTTCAAGGTCTGCTGACATTCTAATAATATTTTTGTATGTGGAAGCTGAAAACACGGTGACGGTCTCTTGCTCTCTCTCTCTTTTTTAAATATGAATATATATATATACATATATATATATATAAATGAATTGCACTGAAGCATACTGATGCTCGTCACAGTCCAAACTAATTTTACACTAATTACAGTTTAGACAGGAAAAGTTGTTTTGCCAGGATGTGTCAAACCGCTGTGCTCCAGAAAGAAATTAGGGAGAAGGGGAATTTTCTAATAGGACTCTTGTTATTGTGTTTGCTATTTTTGTACAAGCCTGGCAACAAGTGCCAGTTTTCCAGGTTGTGTAGGAGGTAAAATGTGCAAGTGCTTGACTTTCTCTCCTCCTCATGTCTTTCTTTCAGGGCACAGGGTGAAGTTAGAAGACACCCAGAAGATGCAGTTCTCAGACAGGCTGTCAGAGATCGAACGCTACCAGCGGAGTATGAGGATAGGCCCAGGAAACACCAATCCTCGCCAAATCCACCAACCCCACCTTGGCACCACACCAGGTAAGGAGGTCCACTGACATATACGAGTACAACCAGCAAACTTTCACATCTCTTTCGAAAGTACTAGTTGTGAAACTGTGACGCTGAATGAGTGTGTGTAGGGAAAATTCACAAACGTAATTTGCTGTTACTTTCGTGCTGACCTTTATTTATGATTCAACTTTGACCCTTTTTATTGATAGTTTTAGGCCTTTGCTTGACTCTGAGCACACACACACACACACACACACACACACACACATCTGAAAAACTCAACATGGCTACATCTAAAAATACACAAATGTTGTTGTGAGTAATTTTATTTGTTGGAGCCATTTTCTTCTACTGAGCTACACCCACAAAGCATCACTGTGCATCTACCTGTGACGGGAAGCTCGTAAACATTAATGGCGACCCACATTATTTAGCTTCATGACAGACTTAGATCAGCTGAAAGAAACGACTTCCTGCTCCTACTATCGCGATACTGTAGACAAAACAAAGTGTGCATATTTTTAACCGTGTTTATCTAATTTTCCACAAACATATTTAAGAGAAGAAAGTCATCTACAGCCCATATTTTCAAAAATGAGTTAGAAGGAAGAATATGTACACTTTAATTTGGCCCTTTAATGACTTAGAACTGAAAATCTCCTTTAATAAGCCGAACATATTTGGTTTAATTTGGCTGAAGTAATTGAATCTGTCAGCACAGCACATGCTGTTCACCTCACCCTGAGCTAAGCCAAGAGACTTTCATGTTCTCCGCAAACTTTCCTGAGGTCTGTTCCACTAATCTGAGAGCTGTTATGTGTTGGCCGTTCGAGGGGAAGCTCATGTCAGCTTTGTCCCCGGATGCCCTGCGCGGGTGGGTCTGGGCCCCACAGTGCGCGGGGTAGAATCTGCAGCCAGGTGGCACGGCCGCCGCTGCCAGCCGAGCTTGGCCAAGTTGCCGAAGCTGGCCTCCGCACACCGTGCAACTACAGCCTCAGGAATGTAGCAGCCTTCCGCTACCTTGGCAATCACGTCAGTCTGAGACTGTCCGAATGTGTAGGGGTGCGGGGGAAGCTGGGGGGAGAGCTGAGAGTCAGACAGAGGTGGTGCGACTGGAGGGGAGGAGGCTGTGTGTCAGCTGTGGACAGCTGCGTGGGTGAGGATGACTCTTCCCTCTCTGTTGGAGCCTCTTTAACAGGAAGCACACATGCCTGAACGCAAACTTCGGCCCACTCTCTGGTTCTCATGCTGGCTAATGAATCTCATTACCTTTGTATCAGCATGCTGCTGTGTACAGGAGGGCTTGTTTGGGACCTCTGAGCCGTGTGTGGGTGGAACACTATCAGTGTGCACACTGTTTGGCCTTGTGCTTAGCTTAGCCAGCGCTGACTCACCAGTATGGGGCTATCTTACAGCTGACTGCAGAGAACACGGGGTCTTTCACCCTTCTCTCCCCTGTCCTTACTTACTGTTGATATCGCTTTTGTTCCCCTGTACGGCGTGTACCCAGATGAAAACACGTCAGCCATTTTAGAAACACCAGCGACAGGTTATGCTGAAACTAAACGGTGCGGCTCTTCGACACAATACAGTCACTGTGATGATCATTTTCTGACGGCTCAGGGTTTGCCGTGCGCACCGCAGGCTGCCTGCCAATAAAAAGACCCCTGCAGCAAAGCTCACACTTTAGGTTTCTGACTTGAAAAGTGGGCGGGGGGAGCGCATGGGCGGGCCGGCGGGGATGCACGCCAATCGGCGGGGAGGTGTACAGACACGGTCCAGACAGCAGACGAAGCGCTCGGCTCTCGTCTGCCTCACGCAGGATTAGGGCAGGAATTAGACTTGCCTGGCTTCAAAGGCCTGCAATGTTGCAACACACACATGTAGTCGGAGAGCAGACACAACACGCTAACATCTCTTGGAAGTGTCAAGATAAGTTAAAGGCCTTGAGCTTCAAGTTACAGCTGCCGGTGACTCGAGGCTGTCTATAAGAAGCGCATGTGAGTGAGACAGACGAGGGGAAGGGCTGTAAAAACCACACACCTTAATCTGTGGTATTACCATCGTGACGGCACACCGCAGGGCAAGAGTGGTAAAATAATTAAATAACAGAGGAGAGAGCCTTTCTCCCTCCCACCTCGTCTATCCGCTGGCTGAGCGGCAGCCCGTGGATGTATGTTGTGGCACGGGTCCCGCAGAGCGGTCCCGTATGCGCAGGAATCGCGCACAGACAACAGCACGACAGCATTACGAGCAAAGCTCAAACAAAAATAGACTTGTTGTAATAAATCCCATCCAGAGACACAGGGAGGTGTTTACATATCAACAACACACACGTCTCTGCTTTTGACAATCCCTGCCAGACGCTGTTGTACTTTGCAGATACTTTAAGTCCCGAAGCCTGTTTGTTTGAGAATTGCCGGGTGATAGATCGCCCATCAACATGTTATAATTAAATGGATTCCCTTCTTGCTGTTACAAAAGATGTTTTCCATTATCCGAGGCTGGAACCTCCCCCCCTCCAACCCCGTCCCCTCTGAAGATGGCTACAAAAAGGAAAGCATAGTGTCACCCTCCTCCTCCTCCTAAAGCCTACTTGCTTCATATTGTTGTCTGAGCCGTGAAATTCTGTCTCAGTCTGCTCGTCAACAGGACACGTCTGCAGACATCAGCTACCGCTGGATTCTTAAATCACACCGAGACAAAGATGATTGCACCATAAGCACACTGAAAATAAAACACGCACACGCACACACGTAGTTTCATTCTAGTGTTGCAAGTTCTCCGCTAGTGTCCCAGACAGACAGGGTAATTAAGAGCTCATTACAGTGCATGCAGTGACAGGATTCCTGCGCGCTGGCAGACGCTACACTCGCTGCTTGTTTTTGTTCTTCTGTGTCCACAGGTAAGCCTGCTAGACATGTGGAATGATTCTCAGCTAGGGTGGAGGGACTGTGTGTGCGTGTGTGTGTGTGTGTGTGTGTGTGTGTGTGTGTGTGTGTGTGTGTGTGTGTGTGTGTGTGTGTGTGTGTGTGTGTGTGCGCGTGTGTGTGGTTGAAAAATGCATGGTTCAACTCGTGCAGTCAAGCAAATCTGACACTCAGACAATCAAGTACTAAATTGTTATTCTGGTTTTCAAAACCTCAAGTGAGCTACATGTGTATACTATGTGTATCTGTGGGTGGCAGTTTTTTTTCTTCCCTTCCTCTGATACACAATGTATTCGACAGCATTTACAGTCTTAAGGGAAGCAAGCAGCTGATTGAAAATTTGATTTATATCAAAGTTAAAAGTGGAAAACAGATTCCAGTTTTACCCTAATCCGTTTTAAAAGCGGACAAAACTCAACAAGCCCTTGGCAGAGCCTCTAACAGACAGCCGAGAAGAAAGACGCTCTTTTAACTTTAAATGTGTTTTAACAGTTAGAGAGGCAGGAGGGGGAGAAAAGAAATGGAGCACCAATTTAATCATCCAAAAAGAAAGTCCTGGCACTTTTGAGGTGGTATCACTTAACATGTTATTTGTTCCAACACCTGTGTGTTCCTCTCTGAAGATGAATATCAGATACTAGCATAACGTTCCACCATCAAGTCAAGTGCTCAGGGCTTTGATGACGGCCCAAAAGTGCGTGTGTGTGTGTGTCTGAGTCATGTGGTGATGTTGCTGAAAAACTCGGCGTAATCTTTCAGATCTACTATATTACTCACTACATTTTTTTTTTTTTTTTTTGCCGTATTCAGCTTTTACCCGGAAAGCTCTTGCCCGTTAATGACTCTTCTACAAATGTTGGTACCGCTGGCGTCACGCTGCACAACTGGCGCACATCTGCTGCAGCTCGGCTCTGGCGCGCTCGCTCAGTGCGTTCAAGCTGTGGCCTCTGAGTTGGAATTGACTCGAAAAAGTCCCATTTGATGGAGGACCGGCCTGATTCAGCCCCTCCTGCCTCGTCCACAGTGACCACACTGTTTACTCCACATAAACAAGCCGGCCGGCCCCCCAGATTCGAGGCAGCGCTCTGCTACTGCCGCAAACTCAGAGGCTCGAGCTAATTCACACATCCCGAACGACACGATCAGCCAATTAGAAGCAAGAGCGAGACAGGAAATTAGCGCCGTCAGGTAGCTGTGGTGTAGGCTTTAGAGTATAGCCACCGCGCTCGTTGGGTTTCATGCAGACTTGTGCCAAACCCGAGCAGGAAGCTGGCCCTCTGAGGTAAATGCAACTAAAACGAGCAGGAACTGGAACAGTCCTTTAGACACTCTGTTTTACTTCTGCACTCCACTATTTACATAATATGTCAATGGCCACCACAGAGTTTATTTGTTATGGTGCCTGAAAGCTTCACTTGTGGTTAGTCTCTTTTTGTGACCCTGAGATGAATAATTCAAACTGAAAATGTTTCTTTTCTTCAACTGAGAAAAAAAAAGCTCTTTTGAAGCCCTGGTGGGGAAAAAAAACACAAAAAAAAAAAAAAAACAAAGAAAAGGAGAAGTGAGAGCGAGATGTTTTTTACCAGACTCAACTGTTTGTGTAAGTTATAATTTCACATCAGAGCCGGGCCCAGTTTTACATTTCAGCAATTACAGAAACTACATGTGTGCCATGAACAGTCTCTATTGAGTCTGGGGAGAGGGGAAGGGCGGGCGGACAACGAGCCCTGAAAGAGAACATAGGATTTTTCAGCCCATGTGTTTGTTTTTGCTCACGTTATAAGTGAGGGCTCAAAAGACATATCAAATGTCCCACATAGCTGAGCCAAGGCCGTGTTCCTCCCCTCTCTAACACGCTCTCTTTCTCTCCCCTTCCCTCGCTGGCGTCTTTCTTTCTGTCTTGCTCGCTCTCTCACATTCTCTCCCTGCTGCGACGCCTAAGGCCTGAGCGAAACAGGAAGCCAGCACAAGGACCAGCATTCACTGTGTCTCAATGACACGCTTCATTACGGCAGGCGCGTTACATGTCTCAGAGGCGTCGCTAGATCCGGAGTCACGAGGATGGACGCCATTTTGGCTCTAACATCTTCTCAGCCTCCTCCTTTCATGTACACATGCACTTCAAAAAGCAGCACATGTGTGTGTTTATATGCGAGTCCTCTCCAAAACTACACTGGCACCACCCCAAAAGCTTCTCATTAGTGACGCGGTCGCCGCTTCTTCCCTGCTCAGCCACCGCCTTCCTCACTCCTCGGCTCCGCCCAGGGCTGAGGGGCGGCCGGCCGTCTTATTAACAGGGGTAATCTGTGCCTCTGGTATTGACGTTGTCTGCTGGCCAATCAAAATATTTGAAGGAAATGTTTATTTTCTTGAGCGAATCGCACCAGCTGCTTGCAAGCCTTTCTGAATAAGGCCATTTATGTTTAAGAATTTGCCATTGTGAGGCATAGTGCAGGACCTCTCAGTGACTGAGTGCTGATTTGGGTCTTTGCAAAGGAAGTGGAGGAGCTCCAGGGGAAGCAGAGATCGTACACTAGTTAAGCCCAGTGTGGCTATAGGTGAACAACCCAGCACCGCCCTCCTCTCTGCCTCTGGCATCCCCTCTCCATCCTAATTGCCGCTACAGGAGGCTGGGAGAGGGAGGGTGTGCAGAGTCACGCTGAGGTTAGACGGCTGATTGATGCTGTCGTTAAAGGGAGACGACACGAGAAAAATGTAATACACGTTTTTCTGCCTGCATGTTGAAAATATTTACGCACATTTGATGAAAAAGTTTTAAACGGGACGTAGCACTATCCGGAGGCGCGCAGACTGGGCTGTCACGCAGCACATGTGCCGAGGCGCTCCACGCAGCTTCGTGCACGTTGTCGTGTAACAACTGCGCCGTCTCAGACCGAGAGCAAACAGCCAGCTGTTTGTGCTGCGGTGTGACCGTCCAGTGTGAAGCAGGGTCCCACGCGTTGGGCCAGTAGCTCCTCGACCCTCCTCGGCTTCCTGACAGCTTGGCTGGATAAGCTTCACAGGTCTCTCCGGTGTCTCGCCTGAAAGTCCCAAAAATATCTCATATGCACCCATCGAGCATGTTTTTCCAAGCTTGGTCTCACTGTGGTGAGAAAACCACCCCTCCTCTTCCCAGCCTTCACTGCTCAGTCAGCAGAGACCGACCTGTGACAGGAAAACATCTCCAAATGTCCAGATGTCAAGACGGTTCTGCCCAGTCTGTCGAGAAGGCGTTTTTGGATTGTGTTTTAGATTGCTAAGGCGCAGGCAGTGACCTCCTCACCCTGTACACGCACACAACTCGTATTAATTCCCAGAATTGCTCTACTGGATTGTTTATAAAGCCCACATCCTCACATATTGCTTGTATTTGTGTGTGTTCTTGCAGCCCTGTGGCAGGAGCAGATGGACACCCCCACCCTGAAGACCTGCAAGGTGGAGGAGGACCTGAGACCATGGCCAGGTGAGACACTGCAATGCACTGCTTTTTTTTTTACCCCACACACTCTTTTTGTCTCTTGGCTTTCAAGGTTATTTTTATAGCGCTCATCAAAAACCAGCTTGACAAGGAGGTTTCTAAAAACACATTATATGCAATAAAATGCCGTCATACAGAAAATTATACGAGGACAGTTCGTGCAGTCTCTGAAATACTAAAAGGCAATCAACAGTTATAGATAAAATATAAGCAAATTAAATTAAACATATTTAAGTCAAAATCAAATCAGAAACCTGTCTGAGTGTCTCAGACTGCAGACTGGTTGGTAAGGGGAGAGACGTTTTGATGTGTTTAGTAGGTCATGGTTGGTTCTTGCAAGAAGTCTCACTATTACACTTCATACTTGATAAAAGAACTAATTTAACTAAGCATGAGACTCTGTATTTATTTTAGGATGTTGTTTATGCATGACGGTGTCTTTGTGTGTGTGTTTCAATTTGAAACCGAGGGTGTTCGCTAGTTGCGAAAAAACAGCCTGAAGGGTGAAGTCACTAGTAAGGACTTGTGTGAGCAAGCGTGCAAAACACAATGAAGATCGCTTTGAATATAAGTCTTTAAAAACATCTCGCACTGCTTTGTTTTAATTAGTAAACGTAGTTTTTCCAAACTGAAAGAAACAAGCTGGAAAGGGTGCGCCAATGATATTAGAGTCTGTTTCATTTTGCCTGTAGGGCCCAACTACATCACACGGCGTTCCCGTAATGCCACCATCCTTCTCGCTTTTTTTTTCTTCATTGTCTTCCGCTGCCTTTCCCCCTTCTCCTTTGTTTCATTTGTATCTTGGCGATTTTGATTAAAAGCCCTCTCAGTCTTGCATTCTCCTACGCACAACCCACCACTCCACACCGGACGTGCTGACTCATACGCTCACGCTGTGACGAAGTCCCGCATTCAGACACAAAATGACTTTTAGATTTAGCACTGCGCTCTTGCTCTCTTTTCTGCATTTTATCAGATACAACGCAATGTCTAAAGAAATGTGTCTAAGCACTGACACAGCAGAATTATACGTGTTTGTTGGCGTCTGTGCAAAGGCACTCGGGGCTGTGTGAGAGACTGGAAGCAGCAGTGAGAAAAAAAATTTAACAACAGCGATTCTCATGTAGCTACAATCCCAATGACTGGTTAACAAATACATCACACCAGTCACTTTACAAGTGAGTATCGTATCTCTCGCAGAAAAAGATTTACTTAACAAAAAAATATTTTAATCGCGTCACCTCGTGTGTCGACGCATTAGGGAAATCTCAGGGTTTTTATAATCACAAACTTCTTTTTCCCTTGCTTGTGTTGCATGTCACAAGTTGAGAACATGCAAAATCCTCCGCACTCACATGATAAAGTGCTAACGTGGATGAGGCTTTGGGGCTGCCGACCGTGTTGCCACAGTACAGAGGTGATCGGTATTTGCATCCGACATGATGCTCCGGCTCCACAGCCTCGGCGCTTAAATAAACACCTGGAGATCATTTGTGTTCATTTGGGTCTCCTATTCTGCAGCACCGGCCCTGCCGTGGCATTACGTTACCCTGTACTCGTCGGCCAATTATCAACAGCGCCTTCTCAAGCTAATGGCATCCACTGTTCAAACCAGTCAATAAATCAACCGGACGCTTTCTGCTTGTGAAAGGACTTAAATCCCTTCTCGGGAGTCCACAATGCAGAGCAGCTGGGCCTTTTCAGGGATTATATCAGAGAAAAAGATTAGAAAACATTCTTATTACACAGCACAGTGGCTCTTTCCACGTAGCCGCACCAGCCTGGGCTTCTCTCTTTTTCCTCCTTTCACTTATTTGCCTGAGACACCCTTCCCTGGGTGCTGGCCGTCACAGTTTGCATCAAGCCTGAGTAAACATTTCACAGGTGAACGCCTGGATTTGCATCCCCCCCATTGTCAGCCACCACATTCAGGCACACGTGCATACACACACACACATAAGCCCGTGCACAATTACACACAGAGACGTGACCGCCTCAAACCTGCCCTTGTGTTAACAACCAAAATCAGTTTCTCCCGTATGCAAACGAGACAAACCTCCTGTCATATCTGGGTTACACGCTTGAGTGTGGACTAGAGGACTTCTTGACCTAAGCAGAAAGGAGGAGGGCTCCACCCTTGGCACTGCAGAATTCAAAAAGAGCATGGCGCTGCACTTCAGAGCTCATGCTGGAACACCGTGTTCTCTATAAAAGCCCCGATTCCCAGCTACCCGCTTCATACACTCAGAACATCACACACTGTGCTAGCTAGGCCTCTGGGGTCCATCCTTTATCCTGTCCCTGCAATTTAGTCAACACGTTTCAGATGAGCCTAATGGAGATCATGTGTGGTTTTGTGCCGTAGAGGTTACAGGCAGCGAGTACTCGGCTCAGTTAGGAAGACCCTCTCTGCCAAAGATACACCACCGTTACCACAGCCGCAGCAGCAAACCCTGCACTTATGTTGGGTGGGGGAGGGTGGGGATGCAGGAAGGTATGCAACGCAGTCAAGAGGGAGAAAAAGCAGACTGCAAACTTTGCTTCTCAATTACAGGACACTTTGTTTAGCCCTCTCCTCCAGAGGGAGCTACTGTACTGTACCAGACTCCTCAGGGCTCCCAGCCAAAAACCTGAGACTGCATAAGCCCATTAAGGTGTTGTGATAAGCGTCCAGTCCAGTTTCCCCTGACGGAACACAGGAGTCGATCCCCACCGCAGTTTGGCCCACACATTTCCACCGACTTCAATTAAGCGGAGATCGTGGGCGGCGTGGGCGGCGTAGGCGGCAGCAGCGAGAGCTGTCGTGTCCCCAAGCCACAGAACGCCTCCCCGGTTTCACCCCGAAGCCTAAATTTAGCACAGAGTGGGACAGATGAAGGGACAGACAGAGAGAGAGAGAGAGGGAGCAAAAGCTTTTTGAGAGTCCGGTAGGAATTAGTAGGCTGACTCCACTTCACCCGAATCAACAGCAGCTGAGGGCTTGGATTTTCCTCGCGTGAAATCAGATACGGAGCTCGACTCCTGTGCCTGGTAGACTCTGGAAAAAGAAACAGCCCCCCCTACCACCACCACCACTACTAACTCCCTCATCCCCTCCCAAAAAAAAGGAAATTCAACAGCAGCAATGTGTTGCTGAAAAAAAAACAAAGAGTAAAGCTGGGGCCATGGAAATTGCAAAGGAACTGATTTTTTTGCAGCTGAAAATGGACCCTCTTCTCCAGACACAGGGAAAAGACATTTCAACAAGACCGTGGCACGCAAGTTTGGCATTCTCCCCCCTCGGGGCTGTGGCGTGCAAGCGCTTGCTATTTGACAAATACAAGCTTTCTTTTCTCTGCCATCCAAATCCACATTTTACACTTGAAGTCATGTGGGCACACTGGACCCATGGAAGCCACACGCAGACAAACAAATAACCACGGGCGTACACAGGCGTGGGCTGAGCGCATACTGTAGGCTGACATCAGGTGTGAGGAACACTCACTAGTCTTTATGGCATACAACCAGGTCAAGGGCGTTTGTTCTGGCTGAAGGCCACCTTATTGCTTTGGAAAATATCGGAGTATCATGAACACAAAGACTCGACGCGGTCAACTTGCCAAGCAACGCTTAATATTTCACACCTTTACCTGGGAATTTAAAAGTGTGTCTGAAGCCAGTAAAACCACAACAGTAGCAGGTAATTTTCCCAGTGTTAGCATTTAGCTTACATGCAATTAAAACAAAGTGAAAATAAATCAAAGGTATCGTAAGTACATTAAGCAGAAACTTGGAAAATAACTGGTGCTGTACTTGGACTGAAACACAAATACTATCGGAGGTGTCAGTCGGCAGCTTTCATAAATCTGTGAATGGGTTCGTTTCCCAAGCTCGGGTGGTGTAAGATCAGCCAATAGCACTCCTTAGCTGAGCGAGGAGGGAAATATGGTGTTTGAGTTCCTTGGTGACAGTAGTGGCATCAAATCTCAGAGCAGCAAACCGCCAAGCCGAACCCTTCAGCAATATTTCTATTTCCCTTTTGCCAGCTGAATAAATGAGAAGGTGTGCAGTGAAATGGCAGACATAGCAGCCTGGTTCCACTGTGCTTCGTTACCTGTGAGATTACACTTGGCAGCGACTCTGACAGGTCATTCACTGTGATACACATTAGTTTAGATATACACAGAAACACAATTTCTCTTCCTGCGTCCCCTCCCCTTCTCTTTCTCTCTGACCGTCTCCAAGTGCGACCGTCTGCCTCTGCCACCTAAATATGATTTATGACAAGCCGCACAACAGTGCAGCGAGCTGTCTGTGTTTATACAAAGCACCCCTCACTACAGACAATGCCTCTTTTCATTGCTCTGAAAAAGATAGAAAACTGTGCGTTGCGTCTTTTGAAGCAGTGGTGGGAGGGCTGTGGCAAGGGGGCCTTTTCATAACTTCAGTCTTGTGCACGGGGCTGTGGGATGATGTGCTGTCAGTGCTTGATGACTGTTATTAAGCAAAGAAATGTCTCAGTTCATTACTTTGAGCAAACATTTCCATGGACCGGTATATCGCAAGAAACTTGAGCTCAGAATTGGGGGTCTGGGGAGATTTGCTGCTCTGGAAATGTGGGTCTTTTTTTTCTTGTGAATAATAGAAAAGAGAGATCTCTGAGTCGCTGGTTTCATAATTGCAAGAGCAGTTTGAATGTTTTCTGGCTCTTTCCAACCTTTTGTTTCTCTGTTTTTATAACAGCGACTACAGAGCTCTTCCCGCAGAGGACCACCTTCCCGTCTCTGTCACCGCTGACCGACCCTCGCTTCTCAGATCCCCGCATGCACTACCCCGGGGCCTTCCCCTACTCCACCAACACCTCCAGCACCGGCATTAGTGGCCTTAGCATGTCAGCCTCTACTAGATACCACACCTACCTGCCACCACCCTACTCAAACAACCAATCCCAAAACTTCCAGTCCAACTCTTACCTGTATTATGGCACAGGCTCTGGATCCTACCAGTTCTCCATGGTGGCTCCAGGGAATACCGGGGGCGAGCGCTCTCCCACCCGCCTACTGTCCTGCTCGGGGGCTACAGGCACTGGCGGGACCAACAGCCTGATGAACCCGGGCCTAAACACCCAGAGCGAGGGCGTGGAAGCCGACGGCAGCCACAGCAACTCCCCCACAGCCATGAGCGCTTCGGGTCGCTTGGATGAATCTGTCTGGAGGCCTTACTGACTGACAGACAGCTAGACAAGAAGAGAAGGAGAAAACAAAGTAAAGAGGATGATGAACAAAGAAAAAAGAAGCTGAACACTGAAAGAAAAGAAGAAGAAAAAAAAACAAAAAAAGAGAAATGCTGCATGTTTGTCTTTTATTTCTCCGGCACTCGCTTTAAAGACCTTCTGCTTTTACCAAATCCCCCAAGACTTCTATTTGTTTTGTAAATTCTTGAACTCCTGCACTGTACCGAGGTACCGTCAAAGAACCGGAAAAGCCATACGAGCTGACGCGTTACTTGGCAGAGACTGTAAACAGAAGAGAGAGTAAAACGAGTGAAGCCGCAGTAATGTGCCGGCCTCATTTGTCTTGTGCAAACAGGTACTCATCAAAGACAAATGAACAAAAGGCGGCGGAGGTGTGATCAATCAGCACAGCTGACGAACTGAAAAACCGCAGCAGAAATCCCTCAAACAGACCGATCCAGCTCACTCGGCGGGTGGAGGAGAGAAGTCGGGCTGGACTCCTGCGAGGCATGGCTGCACTGCTGTAGCAATCCTTCCTTTTTAAAGCTTTAATTTCTGTCAAATTTCAACATTGTAAAAAATTATTGAGTCAGTTGTGAAAACATTGTCAGTTGCACCCAAGGCTGTTTCGTGCGCTCACGGTGGTTATGCAGTACCTTATTGCCTAATTTATTATCCAAATGGACACATTAGTGTTTGGAGCCACACTGCGCAGTGGACGTTTCGACACAACTGCTGCATTATTGAGAAACAAAAGCATTTTACATGTCACGTTTTTAGATATGACTCCTCCTCTGCCGCGTCATCAGTCAATCACGCTTCAACAGGACAGTGGCTGATATTTCAAGGAATGTATAAAGACTAAAGCAGAGGAGGGTTTCTTGGTTTTTTTGTTTTTCTGTAGGAGTCCTGTTGTCTCTACTCTTTACTTTTCCTTTGATGTTCTTATTCAAGCCCTTTTCTAAAGAAAAAAAAGTCCTAGTCTGGTATTTTTAAACTGGATGAGACAGTTTACCTTTCATATTTATTTGAGCCAAAATTTGAGGAAATGTATGCATATACCCCAAATCCTTAAGCATTTCTCTCTGCCTTTCCTTTTTTTTTTTTATATAAATATATATACAGTATATATACCATGTTTTGTTGTTAAGTATAAATTTGGAATTTGTGTAATATATTGCTACTAAATTATAAAAAAAAACCAAAACCTTTAATGTAATTTTTTGCCTTCCAATGTAGCTTTGATGCACTAAAACTTTTATTCCTGAGTGAACAGTGCCCAACAGCATCTTCTAGAGCTGTAAGCTTTTTAAAAAGTTCCAAAATTGCCTTTCTGCGCTTAAAAAAAACAAAAAAGCCATTTGCTGAATTTTTTGCACTATGTTTGAACTTTCATTTCTCTCTTTATTTTTGGGTTTATACATTTACAAATATCCAGAAGCGTGCCGAACTAAACATGGATAGATATATAGACATCAACTTAAGTCGCCAAATAATTTCGTGATCAGACACACAAACACATTCCTGCACCACAGGTGTGTGTGCGCATTCCCCCTGTCCTGGGAGGGCCTTTCCCCTTTAGCTACACATGTGATCCCGTGTTTCCATAAATTAGGAGGAGAGGATGAAGGGATGGAGGAAGACAGGTGGGGTCAAAAGGGGTATCTTCTTACAAAACCAGAGGCAGTTGAAAAAAAACCCTCTGTTGTTGTGCACCGGTCCTTTTGTTCTAAATAATCAGTGAGTGCTTTGAAACCTTTTATGGCTCCCAGTCTAATTTACTGTCAGTGCCAGGGGGTCGTAGCTCCGCCAGCTCTGCCTGCACACATCGCCTTGGCACGAGGTGTGCTAAAGATATCTACAAGAAGTATCAGGTATCCAGTATTTACCAGGAAACTCTTTCACAAGAATGAAGATGATTAGGATTCATGACTTTGAAAGTTGGCGGCTCATGTGATAAATAAGTAAGCTTTAATGTCAAAGTGAGAAGTGATCCAAAGAAGCTAGCATTTGCAGCTCAGGTAAAGAAAAAAAAGTATGCAAGCTGTTTTGTATGCCCTCTGCCTTATTCCTAGTTTTTTTCTAAATGACAGCGTCTCATTCCCATCTCCCTTTGGCCTGGATGTGCCTGAAAACCTTACTGTATTATAGGCAAACATCATGCAGCTAGAGAAACCACCTACGTACTGAGATTTGTGTGGTTCCTTCAAACACAAAAAACCAAAGATCTTCACAACTGCCTGTAATACTGTTTGGATGTTTTCGATGGAGAAAATGTGTGGCAAAAAATATTGTTTTTGTTTTTCTTCTGCAAACAAGCCCAAGTGTGCGAGTAAATCGTATTTTTATTGTGTGTTAATTAAAGAGCACAATGTTACTTTTTTTTAAACAATCCCTTTCCAGCAAAATGTTCCTTCATCTTGCTCTCTCCATCTCTTTGATGCTCAAAGCATGTACATCTGAAACTGGTATGTTAATTTAAAAAAAATTTCACCATGTATGTAATGATATCGATAATGCTTCTATACTGAGTGCTTGTAAAGTTTGCGATAATGTAGTTTTTATTCATTTTAATTAAAAAAAAATGTGTCTCACTTTTGTCTCCAAAGCTGTTTTCTTTTGAAGGATAAGATTTGTAAAACATGGCCACACTTCATGCTCACGGCTCCGCCCACCCACTTGTGAAACCTTTTGTTTACAGGGAGCAGCCAATCAGAAAAAAGGCTCAAAGAGAACATAAAAATAGAGCCGACAGGCTACAGCTACTTCAGCAGAGTCCAGGAATGAACCCTTATAGCCCCTTCAAAGGAACTCTTGGAGTGAAATGAATAAATCACACCTAGGTTAGATTAAAGTTGCAGATTTATGGCCACATTCTTTGAATTTATTTGCTTAATTATAAAAACAATAGCACAGTGTAGCAGTACTCCTAGGCTTGTGAGGTGTTGTAGTTTAACAGGGCGAGGTGTTGAGAGTTAAAACACGGGGGGGGGGGTACATTTTTAAATCATCTCCAGAATCCAACACACCATCACATCAGCTGAGAAATGAAGAAGGAAAAAGAAAACCCTCATAAACATCCATGGGACCTGATTCCACGCCAGCACATTTCTGTACTTCTAACTTCTTCGGCTCACACAGAAAAAATACCACGAATGCCACTGTTTTCATCTCATAACCTTACATTTGCTGGGTTGCGCCCAGTAACCCTCTAATAATTCTCCTCCTCTCTCCCATTAGCGAAACTCTCGCTGGCAATTCCTCTCGCTTCCCAGAGGTTTGAAAATGCCTCAGCTGTCAGCGCGGTGGTACCCTGAGCGTAAATAAAACGCTGCTCAGGAATCCGACACCACCCTGGCAGCCTCCATGTTAGCGCACGTCGGCAAGTCGTCACTTGTTAAAAACAATACAGAAGTTTGGAATGTCGGCGGCCTTTTTTAACCGATGGCGCGGTTGTTAATTTACACCGCGCCGATGCCATCTGTTTGCCCCATTTGAAGCCGAGCCATAAGATTAAACACTTGAGATGCCACCTTGCGGGGTGGTCTGATTTCAGATGTGGTTATCCTGACACCAAATACCCACAATTCTTCGCTCTTTAACTAATGCCACCTGTTGATGTGCCATGAAAGGCTTTCACTTTGTTTTTCACTAATTTTTCACTCTTTTGTTTCCTGTGTTTAGACGCTTGCATTTTCTCTTTCTTTGCCTCTTTCATCCTTTCTTCTCGTTCAGCTCTCACCTTTCTTCGCCTTTGTGTGGCTTCTGCTGCATGCGTGTGTCTGTGTCAGGCCTTCTATGGCTGGCAGAACAACAGAGCCTCAGGATGCACACATGCAGCCTCGATACACACTGCATTCAATTAACTCTGCACACTCAAAGCATTTCCACGCAGACACACACAATCCCCCGCTGACAGATCTCGCACCAGCCCTCCACCAAGACGGTCTGAGCTCCACTTTACAGTGCGAGTTCACAACAGCGTTTCCTCCAGGTCTCATCACAGAGAAGCGCTCTGCCTCGCCCCTCGCTGATCCCCCACCACTCAGGAAGCACAAAGAGAAAATGATAAGCTTTCAATTAGGCCAGGCTCAGGGGAATTTTACAGCTGTCTTCACACACTCTGTGAGACCCGACTCTCTTGTCCACATGTGTGGAGCAGAGAGGCTCTCATCTGGCTCTGCCTTAGTCATGGATGTACACGAGCAGAGCTGCTTTTTCATCTTCTCTCTGTTCCTGCAGCGCTGCTGCTCCTCTTCCGAAAACTGTAACTCTCCCGGAAAGAGGGGAAGCGTTTGCCTGGATCAGGCTGCCTGTCTGGATGTGATTGTAGTCAAAAGGCATGATGAATTGGTGTATAGGACAAACAAAACCACTTTTTAAGTGGGTAAAGTTGAAAAAATAGACGCATAACTTGCCCCATGGCGATAGAAAAGAATAACTAACGACTGCTTTGTTTATTCTGTCTGTTGCTTATTGGCCTCCAGGATTTTTCATCTTTATTCAAAAGAAAGATGATAAAACACTGAACTGGAAATAAGACACAAACAAAGCGAAACAGAGAAAGTTTCTCATGATAACAGTATCCGCTGTCGCTTCTATGATACCTGCATGCGAAACCAATTACAGCCTCTTCTGGAGCCACTAACAACCTCTGCCCTGAACCCGTGAGAAGCAGTGGGCCTGAACCGGCTTGTTTTGGGTGCCTGGTACGTTGGCCAGCAGTCTATTTTCTAACCAGACTGGTGGTGGGAACAGCAACTACCGTCCAAAATCAGGGTTCCCACAGATTGACCGAGGAACACAGGGGCCAGGGGCTAAGAAACCGCGAGAGCTGTGATGCAACCATTCTCACACAGAGCACTGCTTTGCTGATGCAGAGTGGGATATGGAGGGAGAGATGAAGAGAGAGAGAGAGAATTCTCCTAGTTCAGAAGGATCCCAGTGAAGGTAGTTTCTCATCCATGCCGAGTCTACAGAGACTGATCTTTGGAACCGGGCGACTCCCAGTTCCCACAGTGGAGCACCTCTCTGCGGGGCTGTACTGTAGGAGTCGGTTCCCGCTCAAAGCGGGAGCAACGGTCACAGTGTCAGATGGACCCGGAGAGCTGCCAGCACGACACTCTGCTGTGTGACCTCTTAACGAGCTGCTGATCTCATAAAAACACAAACAAATTCAGCAGCAATGGGAGACGCGTCGCTCTTAAAAGTCTCCCAAAGAACAATCTGTTAAATCAGCCGTGTCGCATTTTAACCGTCTCCCTGGATGCATTGCTGGGAAATGTATGAAAAAAATGAATAAAAACTGTTTTTAGATCTCAACAAACCTTAGCAAAGGAAAACATGTGATGTCATCAGTGTACTGACAGCACCTGGAAAATATTTGGTTACAACCGAACATATTTTCCTAAGATATGTCAAGCTGTTACTCATCAGTTTGATTAATGGATGTTTCATTACCTGTGACTATTTATGCTTAAAAAGAGGGGGAAATGTAAAGGTTAAGAGACGTGGGCCATGAACAACACGATAACTGTTGCTGAATCATCATCATCACACTTTTGAAGCCAAGATGTGAAATATGTTCCTAATTTCAGCTGTGAGAATGTAATGATTACTTCTTTAATGCAAAAATGATAATCTGCAGATTTTTGGAAAGAAATTAATATTTTTTCTAACCTTTATTTTGAATCTTAAGAGTTTTGTTAACAAACCTGGATATTGTTGAGCTTAACCTACCCTGAAAAATATCACACACGTCTTAATCGTAAGTGGCGACTGACAACATTTGCTGTCAGTAAACAAGAGGGAGCCCATTTCAGTGCACTTCCAAACTACAATCATCTCAGCAACAAGTACAAACTTTTAGATTTGCAAGCAAAACTCCTTTATTCATATTTTAATCTCCTGTTTATTTTACTTGCAAAAATAAAAATAAAAATCACAGAGTCTATGGTGATTCTCTCAGGCCTGTTTTTCACAGCAGACCTGTTCTGCTTGACTGCACATTACAGACACGAAAATAACTCCACAGATGCAGATGCAAAAGCAATAATATAGCCTACATCCTTCTGCCCATATTGCCATGTTGCATGTTTTTATGGTTTAACAGCCCCGAATGAAACTGAGACGTGATTTCGAACCACAGGAGTTTCTTTTAAGGCTGCATGGCTGCAGGATGTTTTCTTTTTTCCTTCCGTGGTGGCAATTCACAGAATTTCACATTGCACGTCATTTACTGAGTAACGCTCATACAAAGACGTGTGATGACACCGATAAGCGACGCTCGAAACAATCTTATGACTAAACTCGGTCATCTCATCACAGGAAACCAAGACATGTAAATGAATCAAAAACAGGAGGCCTTTAAAGAAACCCATCAGACCACTGGATGGCCGACCTGTGGCTCAGTCCATGGTTAGAGGGTAATCTGGCTAAGACCACAGCAGCTAACTTTCATTTAGACGTCCTATTGGCTCGGATGCAGATTATCCTTACTGCATAATGACCACAGCTGTCTGTGTCAAACCAATCTGCCCTTAATTTGATTAATTTGTCAAGGAGTAAAAGTAGAACATTTGAAATGAAAGGACGATAGTTTGTAGTGTTTTGGGATTTTTTGTTGATGGGAATAATGAAATGACATGCTTTTCAGTTTGATTTAGACACTGCATTTGCACTTTACCAGTGAACCAAAATATGTTTTTACTAAGAAAGTAGGGCAGCTTCCCAGAAACAATACTCGTTGTTCCCATACAGATTCATGAGAATTGACACAATCTTTTTTTTTCTGTGCTTTTTTCTCACAGAGAAAATCTGAATAACGATCTGTACATGCAAACACTACTTCCTCTATAAAACAGGAAATTAATACGCACACACACACGCACACTATAGCTCTCTGCCAGGCTCATGGTAGGGGCTTTAGTGGGGGGAAGGAAGACGGCGAGGGGAAACGGGGATCCCTGTGGACCAGGTCTGTGTTCACTTGAGCAGGGGAACTTGCTAAATTGGTGGTTCACATACACACTCTCTATCTTTCTATCTCCCTTACTACTACTCCTTTTTTTTTTAATCCATGTGCGCAAACAGCGAGTAAAATGAGGATGATTGCTTAAGTCTGTTTTGGATCATGTGGGAACGTGGATGGCTGTTAAAAGCTGCATTGTCCCGTCCTTTCTTGCTCTCATTGTCTCCTTTGGAAGCAGCAAAGTCAGCAATTCCTTTGCATCTCTACATAACAGTAAACCCACGTGGTTGTTATCTGTTACCTAATAAGTGGCTGTTAAGAAATCAGTGGGTTGACACAGAGCAACAAGATTAAAGCATCTTTTTAAACATTACTAAATAATCAGTGTTGCACTTCTTAAATCGTCATTTTCTCCTTCGCAGTCACTTTTATCGCAGTTGTGATTCTGGTGCTTTGATTGTCAAACATCATCAAAGCCAGGTGTGGATAAATCAAATTACTGCTGACACCCAATAAAATGTGAACCATTGTTACCGTTAGACAGGTGACGTGATTAAAAGCCATTACTTTGGTGTTTCCATCTCCAGCCAACAGTGTGTGTGTGCAAGGGCTCTGCTAACCAGTTCCCATGGTTCAATGGTTCCACTATAGCTACTGTGGATGTCCTCGGGGGACACCTCCCACTCGCTGGTTTGTTTTCATCCTTAATGGGAGATCATGTTACACTCTTTATGGTGTGTGCATGTGAAGTAAACAGTCTGTCTGAGTGTGTGCTTTTTTTGTTTTCTATGCATGCACCTGTAGAACAAGGTGCTGACTGTGTGTGTGTGTGTGTGTGTGTGTGTGTGTGTACACGTGAGTTTACACACATGAGGTATGCTGGCCTGCAGACACCAGACACCTTGATTTCTGCTCCTTTTGTTTTTGCCCATGAGGCAGAGGGGAAGATGAAGGAAGAAAAATATCTTTCAAGTATCTGGAGGAGTCTGTTTGGGAGCATTCAGATTTAGAAATAATTGCTGAGATATAACAGCCAAATGGGCCGTGGAACAAAGAGGGATTGTGGGGTTATGGAAAATGAAGCATTTACATTTGGGCCCTGGTAATGAGGGGGTTTTCCTGAGAGATGACAGCGAGGAGGAGGATCAGAGAGCGATGGAGGGGGGGGAGAGGTAAAACAGAGAGAATGCATCAGATCAGGAGGTGGCGATCACACAACTGATCCCAGACAAGCTTTTTGGCTGTAAAGGCGGCTTCAGACTGTGACACACACTGGCCAAAGGATTGTGCGCACATGTGCATTAGTCATGAAGCATACAGGTGTTTGTGTTTTATGAGAGACCCCGTACCACACCGCAGCAGGGGCTGCAGCAGCAGAGCACGCCAAGGAGGATTTGGGCTCTTGGCACATTCAGCCACGTTATGAGGTGCGGCCGTTTGGCAGGCCAGTCGCAGCGGGGCACAGCAGACCTGAATATAAACAAGGTTGGCCCCTTAAACGCCATCCATCAAACAGATCCACCGGGAAGCAAAATCCATCAATCTCTCTCCTCGAGACCGACACAGAAACAGATTATTGATGACATCCAGAGGAATATTAGAGTTTTTGGCACGTTTTGTTGCTAGGGTAGATTACCAGCTCTGACTGCTTTATTAAGATATAGTAGCCATTCATTGCTCACACTGGATTTCTCCTTACGTTTTCTTCTCCAGCCACCATGTATCCTGTCAAGTGTGGCCCTGCAGTTTTATTTTTGTGGCTTTTGGAAATGCCCCCACTTTTCCGGCCCTGCTCCAATTTTCTTTAAATACAACCGTAATTGGTTTGATTTCCTACCTCCGGCCTGGCGGTGAGGGGGGTGGGGGTGGGGGGTTACAAGGAGAAGTGGGAGTTAGCAAGAGCCAAGGCAAAGGGAGCCCAGCCCACAGCAGGCGTGCAGCACGCTTGGGTGGCATTACAGTTGACCAGTACTATTATTCCTTCATTTAAAAACTGTTTACGAGCATATCCTGAAAGCCTAAAGCGACATAAATCGGCACAGAAAAACACTCTGACACACATAAGCACACATGCTCTGACAGCCTTGACACCTGAGAGTGCCTAAAATTGGAAATTGTGCACATCACAGCTCTCCCCAACTTTTCTCGTTGCCAGCAAATCTTGCGACATTATCACAAAGGCATTCCAGCCTGCAAATCAAAACCAGCCTCCGACAAAAAGTCTTTTCTTTGCGAGTTCTCTCACGGGCAGACGGCGAGGAGTGTGAGTGTGCCGCTCATCAGGCAGGCGTGAGTAATCAAAAAGGAAATAAGACGTAGCGTCTGGGAGAGTCCAAGTGGGCCCCTACTGATCTGCAGCCAGCACATTGTTCTGGACTTCTATTGTTTCCTTGCTTGGTTGGCAGACCAGAGAGCAGCCAGCCAGCAAGAGGCCAAGGTAGATTTATCCTCGTCTTGGAGCGCCACTCAAGTATGTCTGAGGTGGCGTGGTGAGGGGATAATCCTGCAAAATTACTGCAGACAATGGTCACGTCTAGCAGCAGAAAGCATGTGAAAGGAGAGAATGTGAGGAAGCTTAGCAAGTATCAAAAGATCATTTATATACAGTGCTGTGCAAAAGTCTTGAGCCACACCTCATTTCTTTATATTTTGACTATGGAAATGAAAAACAGGCGCACCAACTGGAATATAAATGAAAATGCGGTATATAAGGCAAAAATAAACTTTGTACAAATCGAATAAACTTGAAAGTCAATAACTGGTGTGACCTCTTTTATTCTTCCTCACAGCATGAACTCTCTTTTAGGAAAGCTTTCTTTCTGGTCCTCAGGAACGTTTCTCCAGGCTTCCCGAAGAATATTCAGAGGTCTTCTTTGGATGTTTCTGCGTTTTGTTCTGTTCTTTGTCAGGATGATCCCACACTGCTTCAATAACGTTGAGGTCCAGGCTCTGGAGGCAAATCCATGACTGATAGTGTTTTTCTATCCAGGTATGCTTTTACTACACTGGCAGCGTGTTTGGGATCATTGTCATGCTGAAAAAACGGAGCCAATCAGACACTTTCCAGATGTTGCTGCACAGTGCATCAAAATCTGATCGTACTTTTCTGCCATCAGATTTCTGTGTTGATAATTCCATCGATTTTGACGAGACACCCAGGACTACAGGCTATTTAGAGACATGACTTTTAGATATATGTGTCCTTTTTTGTCCTCTACTTGATTGATTGATTGATTGATTGATTGATTGATTGATTGATTGATTGAATCTTTATTTTGAACATGTTGAAAAAGTATAAAAAAAAATAGAATTAAAAGAGACAAATGAACAAAGCAAACAAAAGGAAAACGAGCAACCACAACTCCAAATAACGTCCATGTTCAAAAAGGAGCAGGAAGAAGCATAAGCTTATTTAATCCCACCCCTTTTCCACTATCTAGTATCAATAGACTACAGAAATACCTCCTTGCAATTACATTATATGTTATGTGTAATTTTTATTTTTATTTTTTAAATATATACACATATATGTTTCTATCTATCCACACATACGCACATATGCACATATACACATTTTCAATAACCCCATTACCCCTCAAGGATACACAGCCTACAATTATATATATATATATATATATATATATATATATATATATATATATATATATATATATATATATATATATATATATATATATATATATACCCATACCAACAAACCCGTGCATGCGCACACACATGAAAGTATTAGACAAGAACACCCTATCAAATCTCTACCTTTTCCCTGTACCCTGTAAAAACCGTATCCTTAAACCGCTTTTTAAACTGCGCCATGCTTGTCCACTTTCCTCTCATTTATTCAAGGACACACTCCACACCAGGCTGGGAGATGCCAAGTTTTCAGATAAGAACTCTTTGGAAATCATCTCGCTCTTGCAAAAATCCTATTTTATGCTTGTCAATCTGTTTATTCATATATTCAGCTAAAGAAACGAGGACAGATGTGTTTTTGCAATGAGCCACCAGTGTCTGTTATCTGTAGATGCAACACTGGTTCATGCCCTGAGTTAGGCCTTTTTATGCTTGAATAATTCAAATTTCAGTGTTAAGTGATATTTCTCTGAAAATGGACTGAAAAAGTGCTCAAGAGCACTTTAAAAAATTGTTCTTCAAAGCAATTTATAAGAACAAAATGAGGCAGAACTCAAGACTTGTACAGTCCTGTAAATACTGCCCAATACCAAAGTAGACCCCGAGCAGCAACTGTCTGCAAAATAAAGCTAAAGTGAAAGTGCCAACAACTGCAGTTCCTCTAATGTCCACTTGAAGCTGAATCAAGGAGTGCCCACATGTTTACCATCTGCTACAAAACCTGTTTTGGCCTCTAAAGCAAATTTCACCCTTCATAAGAACTGTACTTTGGACTAATTGTTTTATTACTCACCCGTTCGGATTCAGTAGGGCTTAAAGTTTGGGGCATGGCCCCTTTGACTGACGAGTATGCCAGCACAGGCAGCTGTGGCTGCAAGTCGTTTGCCTGGTTTCACCTCCACTAATTTCACTCACTGAACTCAACCTCTCATGCCGTCAGTGTTTTCTGCAGAACGTTTTTTAAAAACAAAACGATCTGATAAATAGCAAGACGTCTGTGCGCCGCTTTGGTGTCTGCAGTTTTACTTGCATGCTACTTAGCAACAAAGAAAACACCACGGCAGCTGCCAAAGAACCTGTGGGTGCCATCGTGCAGACCTTTTACATCATTTACATACAGTGTGTAAAGTCTGGAGGTTCTTATAGGCAATAAACATAAACAGACCACATGACTGAGCAGGTCTTAGCAGAAACTGGATCCACACAATGAAAAGCCTCAGCCTGCAGTAGAGGAGGTGTTAATTTTTACTGTAACCAGCAGAAACCCAGAGAAGGGCTGTTAAGATGAGTCCAGGGCCAAACACAGCTTGTTAATATAGGATGGAGACAGTTGGGGAGTTTGTCTGTTTTATGATGGCTGATGAAAAAGAAAACAGACACATTTCCAACCAAAGCAGGATTCTAGGTTATGTGGTCTAGCCACAGAAGAAATGGACCCTGGAGGCTTCCGTAGCTGGTGCAGAGAGAACACAGGGTCTTGTCCAAAAATGGCACAAGTGCACGCACGCACATACACACAATGTGAAGCTTTCCCGGCAAGCGACAGTCATCTTGGTGGAAAAATACGGTAACCGATGCATTAAAGCTCAGGACTTTGAGGGATTGCAGGGACACAGCGACATTAAGACATGCAGACCACACAATATCCAGAAAGCAGAGGAGTTTGTTGGGACTGATGGGTCAGTGCGGCAGCGTACGCCCACAGACTGTTGAAAGGGAATCAAACCAGTATGAGACGGGCTGTAAGTTAGTGTATATGGGAAACGTGTACATATCGAAATACTAGCATGTTCACCATCAAAGCTAGACCTACCCAATAATTACAGAGATTTGAAACAGTGTAGGCCACAGCTTCTTTTACCAAAAGTAGGACCTCGCTCCTAATAAACAACTTTTATAAAAACAAGATGCCCATAAAAGTAGAACCAGAAAACAACTCGGCAACACAAAAGCCTCCTTGAAACTGGTGACACGGGTCTGTTGCCATGTAGCACCAAACAATGCACTCCTCACCCCATTCCTATTGAGCCTCTTTCCCTACTTCGAGCCATAGCTCTCTCCTCATTAAGTGAACTATACAAATGCCGAGAGCTCCTGGCACTTCTTCACGTTTGTCAGTGTGAGACAGGATTTTTACTGTGCACGGTTCCAGGACCCAAAGTTTACGGGGTGAGTGAGCCGCAGCTTTCACTGCTCAATCGAAACAAATTCCCCAAAGTCTAAAAGTTAATCCAGCTCCGGGCTTACCAGGAGCAATATAGCCAAATAAAAGCTTGAGATGACGACAGTAAACCAGCCTTCTGGCTTCCTGATCCAGACTGGTGTGTTCCTGATGAGCTGGCAGACCAGAGAAGTAACACCGACTGTCTTATTAATGCTTAAAGCATTCTGACAGAGCCTTTTGTTACTTACTTAAACCACGCTGCCTGCAACGACCTAATGGAAGTCTAAAAGCCATTAGGCTAGAGGGCTTAGCCAACACAAACCAAGCGCACAGACTATGAAAGAACAGCTAAGGGTAATCAATACATCTCCCCTCATCATCATCATCCTCCTGCTGCTGCTGCTGCTGCTTTCCTCCTCCAGTGTTAAAGCTAAATGTCATAGCATCGTCTATGGTTGCTGGCGTGTAAAGGAGACACTGGTTTAAATCAGAGGAAAACCAGCAATGGCGGGTGAGCAGCTGGAGAAAGGGGAGATCAGATTTGTCCATTAATACTGGCTGCTCTTTAGCTGCTTTTCATTCTAGGCTTCTCTGCACTCGGGCTTGCACTCTGGCATGCTTTTACCAGCTAGAAATCACAACAGAAAGGAGCGTTACTGTCAGTACGGGGCATGTGAGTGCAGCCTGTTGTCATTTTACCAAAGAGACATGGCAGGGAGGAGCCAGCTGGGGTGTTTCTCTTTAACAGGCATCTGCAGTGGCTGGCATGAAAAGAAAGCCTGAGAGCTGGAGACGGATGGCAGAACCAAAACTTCAAAGACCTCTTCTCCCTCTCTCTCCCCCTCGATGAGCTGTATAACTCTGAAAGAGAACCTGCTAGTTCACTTTAGCACAAAGACACACACACACACATACGTGCGCTGTCTGTTAAGCACACACACCTGGGATTATCAAGACACCCAACAGACGTTTCCTGATTCCTTTAAAAATGAACAACAGTAGTATGGTGCATTGTGAAAATACACGGTTCAGACACAGCATTAAACTAATGCACAGCCACACAGACAGAGCATACCAGACAGGTATTTGCCGCAGGCTCTGATACACTAAGGTAGCATAAACTGCAAGGTAAATGTGCGGAGCGAAGGTCAGGGTGTGGCTGCTGACAGAGCAAAGCCTTTTATGTCTAATAGTTTTTTTCCCCGTCACAGACAAAATAAAACAGACCACTATTGTAGTCCTATAAAGAGACTAAACAACATGGACAAAAGCTGCTTGAGGCAGCAGAGCTGACGTCACAAGGTGTCTTTTAAGTACTGAGGAGGGCTCTCTGCCCCCCTTTTTCTCTTTAAAAACATCTCCTGTAAAAGACAAACATCTCTCTTTATTCTTACACACACACACAACTTCTTGTGCTTCCTGCGAAAAAGTGCTGACCATGTAAAAGAGATAAGAAAGAAACCCCGCGAGAAGAGTCTGTGCCAGCTTTCTGAGGTCCCCCTGTTTTGGCTTACTGTGGTTGAGTACCCTCTAGTGGTAGTTAAAGTGAAAGTCACATCTGCTTGGATTTGCCTCCTAGAACCCCTCACTGTGCCTCTTTACCAGTCAACAGCTGCAGTTAACCGCAGCCCTGCCACAGGGTGTGACTGCAGGACCCAGATGGGGTGAGTGGTGAGCCGGGGAAGGGGGTTAGGCAGCTTTTTGTGGGACGCCCAAGGGGTCCACCGCATTCCCCTATCTCCCCACCACAGTAGCCAAAAAACCCTGGAGAGAGAAAGCCAACTACCACGTTTTAATGAGGGCTAAAATAAACAATGCAAGCACACAAAATCCACCCTGACTGGTTGACTGTAGGCACTGAAGAGGTGCAGATAAGCTGGGTTGTTACTCTGTGGTCTAAAAACTCGAACGGTAATGCAGAACCGTACGGCTCCCTAAATAATGGGTGCCAGCGTTTGTGTACTGAATGGAAACAGACGAATAAACACATCTTGTACCTGTGGTGCTGTTCAGAGATGTTCCTTCAGATGTCCATCTGATGATTTCTGCTCCTGTGCACAACAAGAAAGGAAATGATTTATATCATGAAAACACATCAGCAACATTTGTTCCTGTAAAATAAACTTGTATTAAACTACCAAATTGTACACAAATATCTAAAAAAATACTATCCTACTTGAACCAACTACACTAACAATATGTGGCTTAAATATTTTGCGATCACTAATAAAACCAATCCACTTACATTAGTTATGATAGTATGATATTATGTTGCTTACACTGATCGTTTTCTGACCTTCTAATATTTTCAGACCCATTATGCTCTTTTCCACCTCCATATTTTTATTCTGGGACTCTACTAGAGCAGCTCTGCATGATCGACAGTTTCAAATAATCCGTATTTATCATATCGTGAGCCTTTGTGCGGTCATTAAGTTCATCTGCTGTCTGGAACAACTGTTTTAGCGCCACTTCTTTTTGCAGACTGGGTGTGGATGACTGGAGAGAAAAATATGAAGTCAAAATAAGTTGAATAAATACCATTTTTATTGCTAAAAGAAACAAAAAAGCATCTGCTGATATTATCACGCTGACTGTAATGTTCTTAAAGAAAACTGCCCGAGCACTTGGACCCAGTTTTACTGTTGATGCTTGATAAAAGGTGTGGAGTGTTGGTCATGATTCCTTTTTTACACCGACCTCAGCGTATATAAAAGATGCCACAGAGTCGCAGACAGAAAAAGGAAGATTTTGGATGCAACAGTGGGACAATAAAATATATACAGAGGAGCTCCTGATGCTTTGCATCAAGAGGAGCCAGCTCAGGTGTTTCGCATGTTCAACATAATAATAATAATAATGGATTGCATTTATATAGCGCTTTTCGAGACCCCCAAAGCGCTTTACAATTCCACTATTCATTCACTCTCACATTCACACACTGGTGGAGGCAGCTACAGGTGTAGCCACAGCTGCCCTGTGTGTGTGTGTGTGTGTGTGTGTGTGTGTGTGTGTGTGTGTGTGTGTGTGTGTGTGTGTGTGTGTGTAAGAACATGAAGGAAGATGTGGGGCAAAACCAGGATACACTTTTCTCAACTGGCTTGGGAAACCTCCAAAAAGAGGTTTTGGCCTTCAATTCACAAAAATCACTCAAATATACTTGAAACCAGTTTTTAAAGTGGAATTTCACTGGAGAAAATACATGTTTGCCTATAAAATGGCCATGAATAACAGGTAAAGAATATCATAAAAGGGAATTCACTGCCAATCATGCATTTCCAGCTCAGGCTTTCTTTTCATGACAGCCAAAACTGCAGTTACATAGAAACATCCCTGCTGGCTCCTCCCTGCTAGAATGACAATAGACTTCTCTCACATGCCCCTTACTGACAGTAAAGCTCCTCCTCGTTTTGATTTCTAGCTGGTAAAAGCATCCTGAAGTGCAAGCCAGAGTGCAGAGAAGCCAGGAATAAATTACAGCCTCAGTTTCTTGCTCTCAGCAGACAGGAGTGGCACTCGGTGTGGCCTTCTGCTGCCGGAGCTTCAAGGTTTGACGTCTCGTGCTTCAGAGATGCTCTTCAGCATTCCTTGGTTTAATTTGAGCTACTGTTGCCAAAAAGCAACCTAAACAGACTGGTCATTCTCCTCTGACTGCTGGCACTGGATACCTTCTGTTTTTAGGACCATTCTCTGTAAACCCTGGACGTGGTTGTGTGGGGAAATCCCAGCAGATCAGCAGATTCTGAAACATTCAGACCACACACTCAGTCTCCTCTATCCTGATGCTCAGCTTCAGCAGGTCACCTTGACCCTACATGCATGCCTGACCGCACTCAATTGTTGCCATGCGATTGGCTAATTAAATATTTGCATTAAGAAGCACTTGAACAGGTGCATCTAATAAAGTGGCCTCTATGTACGCATGTAGGCAACTTTTTGTAGCCTTGCTTGCAACAGTATTAGCTTTCTTGTACTGTATCTTTGGGTGGACTACACCTTTAAAACACCGGCCCTACAACACGTGAACCATTTATTACAGTCTTCACACTGTTGGTTTGTTAAATTGCCAAAATATTGATATTTATTACATGTGAAAGCCAAATAACGAGCACTGCGCTCGAGTTTCGCGCTTTCCTGCAGTGTGCCACTCCGCATCACTCTGAGCGTATTGACGGTTTTTTCCAGGCCTATCAGACATGGGTAACTTACCACTAGAGAAAAAAGAAAAAGGAAAAAAAAGTTTCTGTTGGTGCCAAGAAAGACATGCAAGATGATGGGTCAGTGACAGCTTCTAGGAGTGGAAGACGTTTGGCAAGAAAAGCGCACCTTGTTGAAGGATCAGCACGCCGGGTCGGCGCTCCTGTTAACCAGCCGCAGACGACGGAGGGTTTTAAAGGAGGCGAGCTCATGCCAGCATATTTTCTGAATAACATTAGTGTCGATGTAAGGAGCAGATAAAGAGCATGGAAAGCATTATGGGGGCTGTGAGGTCTGCAGTGCTCGAGAAATGCCTGAAATTCACCGCAATCCAACAACAGCAGCAGCAACACAACCGCGGGGTCTGTGCCAGGATGGCAGCAGCGCCACACTTTCTGCTCATTGTTGAATACGGATGCACTCGCACAGCCGCAGATTAAACCACGTGCAACGATGTGTTACGCAGTCATCTCTGGACAAAATGGCTTTTCATAGCAGGCAAAGCACAGGTGGAACTAATAACATTAATTATGATTGTGTTCCATATATATGTGCCAGTATCCCGGAGCTCAGCCAGCATGCAGGTTGCAACTGGCTCACCTGAGTGGAATACAGCCACTATTAATGTTATTAGTTCATTTACAAGTCACACTCTGGTTTACAGTGTGTTTAGACAGCTAGACAACCCTATTAAGGCGTGCCCGACTGTTGTTACAGAAAAATAGGAAATGCATACTTTGAGAACCACATAATTATAACTATGGTAATCGCTACATAGTACTGGTGCTTAGTGTTCTTCAGGCATTGGCTTCACACATCAGAGCCTGGACCTCACAAGCCACTGAAAAACCAAAAGTAGAAAGGTTGTTTTGTTTTGCTTTCATATGTTCCTGTAATGGAAATAAAAAAATAAAGTCAGTCTTTATTTTACTACAATCACATGTCTGATGGTCACTTTATTAACATGTTTGGAACCAACACCTCTGCTTGTATCATGTTGTTATTTTTGCTGTTTTATAGTTTTTTTTTATTTACTGTTTAATGTGTTAGGAAGCATATGATAGTAAGACCAGAAGAATAATGCTGCCTTGTTTCACTATATGATATAAACTGTGGTTTATTACAAATATGCAGCAGTGTATTCTTGTCTTGGTCTGCCAGCAGGCTTCTCTTTGAGATCGCTGAATCGAACATGTTTGTTTGGCCCCCTAAACTATCATAAATCTCAACCCAACAGAGGTTAACGCAGTCTGATGCTGGCTGATGTAGAGCTAAAGCGATCACGACAGAGGTCAGATCATTTGTATACACGTGAGCATGAATACTATGACACTGTAAGTGCAAACAGCAGTGTTTGAAGTTTTATTTCAACCCATCTGTATTATATGCAGTCCTGTGAAAAAGAAAGTATTCTAAGTTCACAATAATTGGACTATAATTTATACACAGCTGTCACAGCATTCAAATTGCTGGAGTTGTGACTGATTTGACTCTTTTCTTTGTCAGCCGTGCTGCTGTAGAGCTGCTGCTGAGTGTGGCCTCATTGTCCTGTTTGGGCCAAGCTTTAGCTGCTTGACAGCCTCACATTTGACTCTGGAGCACTTTGGCGTACAGTGACAGCAAAATGCCCAAATCATCAACCTTCGTGCTGGCAGCTGGTATGAGGAGTCTCCACTGTGGTCTTGTCTGTCCAAAATACATTATTGCAGAACTCTTTGTTTATTCAGATGCAGCTTTACAAACCTGTTTGGTCTTTTTGTAACTGTACTATCATGAACTTTAGGATGTATCCTGCTAACTGAGGCCTCAGAGCAGCGCTTTGTCTTTTGTAGTTTCTCCGAGTATGGCACGGTCTGACCTTGGGGTGAATTTGCTGGGATGTCCTCTGCTGGGTAGGTTGTTGACACACACCTGAAGCTTCCAGATCTACAAACAGACAACATTTCTGTTTTGATGGAGATGCTCACGCTTACTGTTGCTGATTATTTAATAAAGTGCACTTGATTAGTAGCAGCTGGCTGCCAGTTCCTGTTGTTTCCTATGGAAGCAGTAAAGGTGTGTGTAGGATTGAATAGAGTCCTGTTGAAATGTACTTTTTCACAGGACTGTGCATGTTTCATTTAGCGGTCTGTTTGATATTTCTACGACTAAAATCCAGTAAGAGCAAAGATTCATGGGACTGCTTGAATGTGTAACTTTAAATCCTGCCACAAACTGGACACCATTACCCTGAGTGAGTATTAAGGTTCATGGCTGTTGTTTAAATGTTGGCCAAACCAGTGCTTCTGTAACCGTGCGGTGTACGGGGCACAAGAATGAAACAAAAGCTGAGATTTCTGCCTCTGAACGCATCATTTACATATTGTGTGTAAAACACTCTTAACTTTTTAAAGCAAACGCAGGCTATTCATACTGACAGTTTATTACAAGCTTTGGTGAACTAAGGTGAGCGTTTAACTTACTGACAAACCTTTAAAGTCTAATATTTTACACCACAGCAGTGTTTCTGGGCAATATTCACAGCAAAAAGCGATAATCTCGGGTTCTCGTGGCATATAAAATGTTCAGGTCTGTGTCCTGTCAGTCAGCAGGATAAATCAAATACATGGAGCCACATCAAGTGTCAGGTGCACAGAGTCCATATGCAAAGAAGGTTTTTAACACATTGTAGGTCCAAAACCCAGTTGGGATATCACTGTGTACCCTTGAGCGAGCTACTTTACCAGTGTAAATATTTAGTCAGCTGTATAAATGGGTGTCGTGTAAAACCTGCAAATTGAACTGGCAGTGCTGGGAAAGAGTCAATGCCAAAAAGAAACGGATCCACTAAAGCATACACAGCTGATTGAGTTAACGTGTTAAAGGTAAAACAGAATGGGGCAAAACTAAAGCTTCAATGAATAATAGATGGGGAAGTTTTCTCACTGAGACAAAGAAAGATCCAAGATTATAAATGTAGTCAGTGTGTCTTTGTAGTTTAGCTGACGTGCTGGCTCCCTCACACGGTGTGTAATAAAGAGAAAAACACACAGATGCACACATGCATGCCTGACCTCGGTCTAATTCTAACCTTAACTTGGAAACCAACTCTTAGCCCTCAAACACCTCTTTGAAGCTCGCTCCAAAAAGCAGAACTCTCCTCACTTTCCAAAAATGTCCTCAAGGTCTAAAACTCAAACTGCTCCTTACGAAGATAGACTTACAAAGCCGCACATTCCCAGTCTACATGTTTGAGAAATAACATTCGGCCCTCCTGGCCTCACCTTCATTACCCAATTACACTAATACACTCGCTGTGCTTGTAATGATTGTGTGGTCTGAACGATAGCCAGCCTTGTTGTGTTGGTTCTTACCTCACACACCAAAACACACATGGACACACACACATCTGTCTGTTTGCATCTGGGTGGATTTCCTGCCTGTGAATTACAAGTGGAGTCCGTGTCTTAGTGCTCACCAGTGAGCAGGCGGTCCATGAATCTCTGAGGCTGAAACATGACACTTTAATGAGCTGGAGGGCATCCAAAAATTTTACGCCCCCACACCTTTTTTTTTTTCTTCTCTTGCGAAAGTTTGGCTGCAATCAGCCCTTCAGAATGGGCTTGTTTATGCGTAGGAACAGTAGGGAATTGGCTGAAAACATCACCAAGTTTACTGCAAATGGGTGTCTTTGGGGGGGGAGGTGGAAGCCACAGTGGGCGGACACCCACATGACACATTCCTTGCAGAAGAACAGAGCTGGAAACAAACATGTTTTGGTGCAAGGATTCCTGTAAATCTGTGTATCAGATCTCCAAATCCTGTAGACTCACAGCAACATATTTGAAGGTAAAGCAAGAAAGTCAAATAGATGTTTTTATTATCGTGCCGAAAACAAATTCCTGCTGAACTTAATTTGATTTCATTTTTAAGAGTTCAAAATGTCAGGCTGACCCGTACCTCTGTGGGATGCTTGGGATGTTTTTGTGCTACCGGTTCCAGTCATTCAGATGTGGATTTCCTCTCTGGCAGAGGCACACATCTGTTTTTGTTAAACACGAGTAAGCGGAAAATAAAACTAAACGCGATACCTCAAATTCCCGTTCAGGCCTCATTCACAGAAGGCTATAAATGGTTCCATAACTGCTACATGTCTACTTTTATTGCAGTGAAACTTTATTCTCACATCACAGCAACACGCAGAGAGACATTCATCACACCAGGAAAAGATAAATAATAACATAAATCTGCTGCTAATGTGAAATCAGGATCCTGATGCTGTGCACCTGGATAAACTGTGGTGCCGATACTCATTAGAAGTATGAGTAGCTTTGGACTTCTTTTCTTTTTCCCTGGCAGCTCCGTCTTCAGCATACCAATAATGACTCCTCCACACTTATCCAGAGCAATTCACTATCACCTCTCTTAGTTTTTCCCCTCTGATATAACCATTCCTAATCCTGTCCATATTTACATTTCCAACACAAATCTTAACATCACTAAGTCAGCCGCCTCCATCTTTCCTCCTCCTTTTTCTTAAATGGCACTGTTTCCAACACAGCCGCTCTCATCAGTTTGACACCGAGTATAAAAACTCATCGACCGCTTTACAGCTTTACAACATATTTCCATCTGTATTTCATTTCTTTGGAGCTTGTTTTTGATTGCCTTAAGGAACAGTAGACCTGCATAGGTTTTTCATCTTTTGTTAAACACATTTTATTTTATTTTATAGCGCCAAATCACAACAACAGTCGCCTCAAGGCGCTTTATATTGTATGGTAGACCCTACAATAATACATACAGAGAAAAACCCAACAATCATATGACTCCCTATGAGCAAGCACTTTGACGACAGTGGGAAGGAAAAACTCCCTTTTAACAGGAAGAGAACCAGGCTCAGGGAGGGGGCCATCTGCTGTGATTGGTTGGGGTGAGAGAAGGAAGACAGGATAAAAGACATGCTGTGGAAGAGAGACAGAGATTAATAACAAGTATGATTCAATGCAGAGAGGTCTATTGACTGTGTGCACGTTAGCATATGCTACTTGCGGAAACTCCTGTGGGGAGCTTTGTTTCCGGTGTCCTATTCGTGCCTGGTTTATGGTCCAAAACAAGTTAAGCAAATGAATGAATCAAGCGGCGATTTACATTTCTATAGATGTCTCGGGCATTTACCTAATATATCTGTAAATGATGTTCATCGACTTGTCGATATTTTTTCCCTGCACCTCAGGGCAAAAGAGAAAAGGGATTCAAATGTTATATTTCTCAGCTGTCCCTCGTTTATCCCGGGTGTTATGTTCTAAAAATAACCAGTGATAGGTGAAATCAAGTAGCCAATTTTATTTTTTGACGGTGCAAAACGTTTCGTGGACATCGTGGACATACAGTACTGCACTTCAGAGTCACACTGCTAGCGATCGATGCAGCGATTCTGTACTGTACAGGAGAGACGTCACGGAGGAGATTGTCTGCAGCAATCGGGACGCAGGACACAATGTGATGTAAAAAAAAAAATAAGCATGCAAACTTGCACTAAAAAATCTGCAAAACAGCGAGGTGAAAGGTGAACCGCGTTATTAGCGAGGGACCGCTGTAATTTTTAAGGTAAGCCACAACATACCCTTCGTACATACTAATGTATAGAAACCCTTACCAGCAATCATTCATTTTTTGTGTAGCTTTTTTCACGGTTTGTTAACATGCTGTGTAGGTGTGTACTTGACTAGCTGATCTCGACATAACGGGGGAAACATCTGGTTTGACTATTCTTCACCTGTAGTTTGAATGCTGAACATTTGCCTGTTTAGATCATGAGACCAGTCACTATACAGAGATGTGCTTCTGAATGTGGACGATGTGTCTTCTGCTGCAGTGATGCAGTTCTGCTTGTGTTGAGTGATGTAAACAACTGATCGATCTAAACGCTTTAAACGTCAAAATTGATCATTAGATTTTTTATGACACAACAGTGGTGAGTGTTCCCACCTTCTGCATTTTGTAACTTAACGCGATCTTTCCGTTTTCAAGTTTTGGACATGATTTTGGAGGATATCGTCGCAGTAGCGATTGACTGCAAAGTAAAGCTACTGGAAATGTACAACCCCACATCCGGTCTCAAACCAGGAAGTTAGCATTTTCTCGTGCACAGGGTCAATTAACACACAGTGAAGAAATACTAAATGCATCATGGGAATCCCCCAGCAGCCTGCACCTATTACAGCATAACTAAAGGAGGATATGCTTTAGCAAAAAGGAAAGTTTGAAGCCTAATCTTGAAAGTAGAGATAGTGTCTGTCTCCTGAATCCAAACTGGAAGCTGGTTCCACAGAAGAGGGGCCTGAAAACTGAAGGCTCTGCCTCCCATTCTACTTTTAAATACTCTAGGAACAACAAGTAGGCCTGCAGTGTGAGAGCAAAGTGCTCTAATAGGGTGATATGGTACTACAAGGTCATTAAGATAAGATGGGGCCTGATTATTTAAGAGCTTGTATGTGAGGAGCAGCATTTTGAATTCTGGATTTAACAGGGAGCCAATGAAGGGAAGCCAAAACAGGAGAAATCTGCTCTCTCTTTCTAGTCCCTGTCAGGTTTTTCACACACATCTTGTCCTCTTTTTCATTCCAGCACATCTAGAGTGATGTTAGGGCTTTAACTATGCTTTTCAAATTCATCTTCCTGTTAGAAGAGGGCTCTCCCTCTCCACTTTTATCACCATAGCAGATCTTCACACTGATGGATTCAGACTGTCTTTATCTTACAATATAACGTTTAAGTGAATTTAGCTAGTTTCATTTGGTATCAGATGTTGCTTTGGGCTGTGAAATGTAACTGAAACACTGATGGTTTAAACAAACACACAAGCCCCGAGTGCCAATAAGAAGTTTATTTAATTCAGTCAATATTGTTAAAAAGAAAAAAAAAACAAAAAAAAAAAAACAAAAACCCCAAAAACAATGACATAGCTTGGATATTTTCTTGGTACAACGCCACACTCGCGTTGTCATGAAATGATATCGTAAAACAAAAATCCTTCCTGCGAAACATCTGCAGAGAGAAACGAGTAAGGCAAAGAGGAGATGCGTTCTCTAGTGTTCAAATCCAAGCAGGCAAGAAAAAGGCCCACGTTTCCTCAAAGGTTCAGATGAAATGCTTTAAATTTACAATCTGAGCAATGAAAACAAATATTTACAATTCCCTTCCCATCAGATTTGTTTTATAACAAATTCACGAAAGGAAAAAAAAACAACAACAAAAAAAAAAAAAAAAACAAAACATGGCAAATGGGAGAAAACAAAAACAGGTTTTGCTTTATCCACACTAAAGCACTTTTTGGAGCTACTACATTCACTACCTCGGAGATCGATCTACATACGGACTGATGACAGAAATCTGCACAGCTGTTCCTTCATTGCTACTCTCCTCTATTCTTCTTTTTTAGTCATAAATATCTTTAGAGTTGCTTTTCGCGGTGCTCAACCCAACATTAGTGTCCTTCAACCTGTGTGTTATGAAGCAGGAGACTGAGCGTGTGTGGTTTCTTCATTTGTCATCCACAGTGAGACCAGAATAATGTGCCCCCCCCCCCCCATTTTTGGTTCATAACATATAATCCAAACTATGGCTACAGTAAGCACAATGTGTTCGATATGAGAAGAAACTCTACTGATTAAAACAGCCGCTTTCAAAGGCAATAATAAGCTACATACAGGTGAATATTTCTTAGACCTCAGGCTGCATTTTTCCTGCTGTTACTTCTGCAAGCAGTACGGGAAATTTCCTACAGTTCTACCGAGCTACAAGACTTGTGCCCACTTAGGGCAGTGAGGAAATCAGAGCATGGTTGCCAGGTAGATTTACCTGCAGTTACAAATATTCTCATTTATTTTAAACAGCTCAACATTAAAATAAAGCATCTCAGTTGATATGTCGACCACTTAGGTTTGGATTAGCTTCTATTTTAACCTGTCAAATACTTGAGCCAAAAAACACTGAAGCGTCAACACTGTTTACATGAACAAAGATGAGGGGAAAGAAAAAAAGCTTCTTAGTCTTCAGAAATCCAAGAAACGGACGACAGTGAAATTTAAACAGACGACAGTGAAATACCAGCGTGTGGCCTTTCCCCCTGCATACGGAGGAAAGGTCAGCTTGAAGGTCACTTATCAGGGAGCGCGCTCGACTCCCAGCATCGACAAGCACTGACGTGCACGCCTGGCTGCTTCTCCGTCGCCTCACAACATTCATTGGCAAATGAAAAACAAAAAGCAATTAAAGGGGACAAACATGAGCGAGGGTGATTCAACTAAACAGACCTTCATAATGACCGGAAGAAAAAAAAGAAATGAATGACCAAGGGTTCATGCATGGAGTTCACTCTAGATGAGGAGAGAAGGAAAAGAAGTCCAAAGTTGTTGTTTTTTCCTTTATGGTGAATGAGCACGTCAGTCCCGGTGCCGAGGATGGGGAGGTGCAGGGGAGTATAGAGAGGTGGTGAGGGGATGGAAGGAGGCGGTCGCGACGGAGGAGCTCATTTGACCAGCCTCTTGGCTACGTCTGCGTAGGCGATCTCGATCTCGTTGTCGCTGGGGCAGGTGTTGGTGAACTCTTCGCGCGTGTAGGCGTTGTTCAGGTACTTCCAGATGCCCGTCATCTCTTTGGGGATTTCGAAGCCTCTGTACTTCTTAGTCACCACCTGAAAGAATGACGCGAGTTGTTCAATCACACTGTTGATGCACAAGTTCCAAAAACTCCACAAATATGACACGTTAAAGGTTAACTGTTAAGATTTACCAAGGGAGCTGGGGTAGCTGGGTAATTTTTGAAGCAGAGCAGTGAAAAGTAAAAAGTATAGAGTGGCAACGGCACAACTTCTGATGATGCGCCAATATTTGCTAAAGCATTTTAATATATAACCTGCGGGAAAATGCTCTTAGTATTTTCTTGAAAATTAATTTCTAAAATGATCACAAACTAAGAAAATTAACTGCCCTGTAGAGATAAATTAGGACCTTTAAGTTTATTTCCAGAAGCATGAACAGCAGCCTCATTGCTGGTGACTGAAAAGCTTCAGCTCCGAACAACGAGCCGTTTCTATCCGACCAGCCCGAGCATGCAGGCAGGTGTTCTCCTTTATTCAGATTATTAGCCTGAGAATTACACGAGAACCATTTTCATTTATTCCAGTAATTGAAGCCAGTCCCTCCCTTGCAGGTGCAGCATGAGGCGAGCGTTTCCTCAAGTACAGCTTGTATGCTCTCTTCTTAAAAAACAAACAAACAAACATCTGATTTGGTGGTTAAATGACAACGCCTGCAGGTGTGTTTCATGACCCACCTTAACTATATGCAGTTTGGGCAGCAGGTTACAGTCAGCCAGGGTCATTTCGTCCCCATCCAAGAACTTGCGGTTAGAAACTTTGACGTCTTCTATGCTGTTGTGATCGATCTCATCGGGCAGCGGCGAGCGAAGATACTCGTCCAGCTTCTGCAGGGTCTTTAGCAGCCCGCGCTCTAGAGCTGCAAAGAAGGAGACTGTTACTGCAGAGCAACCACACGGTGGCAGCATTTCATCAAGAGACGCACACAGAGAGCACTTTATAAATATGAGAGCGCTTCAAATGCCGTCTGAAAAGGAATGCACAGGTGATAGTTTGTCCTCATATTCCACCCATCTACAGATACTAAACAATTCATTCCACAAATAGAAAGTATGTCATGAACACATACTAGGTGTAGTGGTTTGACAGTAGATCTAACCCGTAACTTATCACTGAACCATGACATTCACTCTCTAACTCTGTTGACATAGCCTTGGCTTTCACATCCAGCTCACTGTGGTTTGATATTTTCTCAGAGTGGAGATCAGCCAACTAAAACATGATATGATAAGTCTGTTTTTTTACATTCCAAAACATCATACTCCCACATTTCCCCCCAAAGAAGGACACAACGGGATTTCAAAGACAAAGGACTACTTTTTCTTCACATTATTCCAATAAAATATTAAATTTCTGATAATCGTTTACAGACTGTGGGCTACATAAATCTGGAACGAGGGTGAGGTTATGAGCACCAGTTCGCTCTCTGGATCATGGCTGTGCACTTTTCTAGAAAGTTCCAGGTGAGACTGGGAGCGAAAGGACAGGAGGAGGCAGCAGAACAAAAGCGCCGTGTGTTCCCGAGTCAGACTTTAATCCACCAATCCAGGCAGGGCTACCAGTGTCACCTAGCAACCAGTAAAGCACACTACACACTGAAGTCCTGCACCTTCCCGCGTGCATGCGTGTAAAGACTTACCCTCGTTCCCATCTGGTTTGGAGTTCTTGATGTATGCAGAAAACTTGGCAAAGATGTCCATGCCAGCGGTGTTTGACTCTGGATGTCTTGCACCAAGCTTGATGTACCTGCAAAATAAACACATATGAAGCCACGTGTGCTGCAGTTATTTTACGTTTTCTCTGTGCAGACATCATTAGAAAATAAAAATGAGCAAAGAACAGCTCAATAAAAGCTCCATTTACTACTGACAGACACCAACACTATAAGTGGAAGGCTCATAAAATGTGTTGACAATAAAATAAATACTGCAAAACTTTATTTAATCGTCATTTACAATCAACAAAAGGCTCTGTAATTAACTGCTCACGGTGCAGTTAATCATAAGTGGGGGGTGTTTGGTGTCTAGGTGTGGCAAGCAGTCATCGCAGGAGTTTGAAACAGAAAGCACTCACTTGGGCGGGGAGAGAACATCCTCGAGAAACTCCTCGATCTTGTTGACGTCAGTTTTGACCTCGCTGTTGAAGGTGATGAAGGGCGGGTGCGTGCCGGGGGCCAGGTTCTGGAGGTCTGCGGGCTTCCTGGGACACGGAGTGGAGAAATGTCAGTGGGCAGATGAAGGCAGAACCAATCCAGGAGCTCGTTTCTAACATGTAAAATCTGCTTTTATCCCCACAAAAGGAACCAGAGATTTAACTTAATACTGTGTGTATAATATACTGTGTAATTACTTTAAGTTCAAATATTTAAAGGGCTGCGTTTCTGCTGCGTGTTTTTTCAGACCTCTACAACCCCCCCTCCTCCTCCAGCTGGAGCCGCTGTGCTGCGAGTCTGTTTGTGTCCTCTTTTTTCCTCTGTGGCCTTCAAACCAGCACATTTGGTGCCAGATGTCTCTGGCAGGCAGATGAGGCTGACACACAAACAGCAATGAGCATGTGCTGAATGAGTCTTCAGTATAAAAACAACCAAACAGCAGTGACTCTGATGGGTTTGTGGGGACAGTCTAAACAGTGACTGATATTAATAATACCATCAACATCATTCATCCAACAGTGCAGGTTTTTTGAGTCCATGCCCATAATGATGGCGAGCTTTGGGACAAACCATTTAAGGGCAGAAAAAAGGGGAAATTACTTCAACTCTTTGGCATGTCAGGGGGAAGTGACATGCCCACCGATTATCACCAAGGAGCGAGGAAGAAACTGCCTCGAATCACAGAAAAACAGGAGAGCCTTGAAAGACGACAAGAAGAAATAAAACACCATATTTGACTTGGTTGCCATTCTACTGTTGACCCAAAATTACACCAGAATCTGTAGTACAACTAGTCCCACTTTCAGTTAAAATAAATAAAACAATCAGGTTCTTTGCAGGTTTTAAAATGAGAAAACCCCCCCCAAAAAACCCACACATGGCACGTCATGGTGTGTTGTTACCTATTCAACAAAAACCAGACGAACCGCAGAAAGTGTGTGAGACCAAGTACACCCCACCATTCAGTAACTTACAGAATCAGTCTTCTGCTTTGTTCAGATGCAGCTTCGCAAACCCAAACCGAGAGAGGAGGCTTTCTCCCAACTAGGGCTGGGCATATCATACGGTTCACGGTAATATCGGTATAATGTAAGGCAACGATAAGAAAATGAAATATCGCGATAGAATATGGGTAAAACACGCACGCCTTCGTTTTCATACGCACACGGTGGAAAAAGCATGGCGGCGACGGAGAATGAGAAGAGCGAAAGCGGATCGTTAAATGAAATAGAAGAACCAGAATTGGTTTGTAAAAATGCTGCAACTTCAGTGGTGTGGAACTGGTTTAGCTTTCGTCCGTAAGATACACAACAAAGCCCTATATTTGGTAGAGCGTGCTAGCGGGCCGACGTTATTACCGAACCGTTTTTATGTACACGGCGCTCAAAAATGTTTTAGTACGACTTTGCTAAGCTACGAAGCCGCACCGCTTGATGGATTGTCGGAGCATTACGGCTACCGTAGGCAGGAGCCTGGCAGAGTGATACGTACTGTGCTTCAACATAATATTACCGTATTGTGTGTGTATAACCTCTTTTTTAAGTGTTGTGGATATTAAACATGGTTATTCTAGGATATGTCGGCCAGTTTCCAGGGAAATACCTTTTGGTTAAACTGTCAGCGAGGAATTTGCATTGTTACATTTGTATATAACTGTAATGCACATGAAAAACAGCTGCTTGTTTAAGTGAAAATACATTGTTAGTGCAAAAAACCCACCAAAGTTGTAAAGTATTTTGTTTTGCTTCAGCCAAATCGTTATTGCAAATTTTCAAATATATATCGTGATAAATATTTTTGGCCAAATTGCCCTGCCCTACTCCCAACAACCCTTCCAAAGAGGCCACACTTTGCAGTTTTTCCTAACTTTGAACACATGCAGACTGACACCAAGTCAGGAAGTCCAAGCTGCAGCTCGTGGGATTTTTTTTTTTGCAGTTTCCCTGCAGTTCTTGCACTTTTCCACTCAGCACTGCACGGTCTGACGGGGTCAGTATGCTGGGACACCCACTGCTGTGAGGATTCACAGCTGTGTTGAATGTTTGCGACTTGTGAATAATCTCTCTCACTGCAGAATGATGGGCACATTCTTTCACAGACTGATGAGCAGCAGCAGTTGCTTCTCTGAAATTACTGATGTTGTTCCTTCTTGACAGCAAACTGACAGAATTCAGCTTTTATAGCAGTGCTCACACTTCCTGATGATCAGTTACTCAAATGCATTTGATTAACTGGCTGCTACCTACCCAACAGAAACAAAAAGAAACAATAAAATTTTGTTTTTTGCTTCTGCAGCAAATATGGCCTTTCGCCAGCTACAGCAAAAGCAGTGGAGGTTATTCGCTGCCTCACACAGAGACTTTCTACCCGGGAGGAAAATATATGCAAAATACCCAAACCCATGCACTCATCCTGAACGTCAAGGCATGTGTGAAAATTAAGCCACTAGTCAAATGGCTCTCACTTTCCTCCTGTGAGCGGTCTAAAAAAAAAAACAAAAAAACAAAAAAACAAAACAAAACAAAGGAAACACTTTTATCAAATGCATCTCTGCTGTTGCTGCAAAGAATAAACGACACTGTGGAAACCAGGGTCGGTAATCTTAAAAATCTAAAGACACAAAGAGAGACTGCAGAAACCAGGCGTCCATCTGACTGGTGGATACAGCTCAAAATAATCAGGCCTAACAAGTGGATAAACATTTAGGGAGTATTTAGATGAATCATACAGACGGAAACGTAGTCTGTTTGGAGCTCCTAGTACTGGAATCCACATGTGAAAGTGTGTTGGCTTGCAGCTGGCAAGGAAAAACAAAATTGCAGAGGATCACTGATCCCAGTGGTTTTTTAAAAAAAAGACAGTTGCCCAACAAATTCTAGGCAGGAAGTGAGCAGAGTCAAGAATCTTAAAATAACCTCTCCAGAGTCTGAATGTTTAGTTTCCCCCAATTTTCCCTGGCCTGGGAAGGGGTCATGGGAAAACCAAATAAGCAGTGGGGAAGCAGCGAGTGTGTCAGAGGTGGGGCTGGGAAACACCCAGGAACGCTCCAGTAGGCTAACAAAGAAGGAAAAGTGATGGAACAGATGATTATAGAGGAAAGAGAACAGCGCTCACCTCTTTAGATCCACAGTAGTGACGTTGAAGACGACTCCTTTCAGCCACAGAATCATGAAGAGTCTCTGGGAGAAGGGGCAGTTCCCAATGCTCTCGCCATCACTTCCTGCCTTCAACAAACACACAGACAGAGGAGCAGGATTAACCACCAGAAACATATTCCAGGTACCAGTCCTGAGAACTGAGTACACAAAAGATGGGTGGAAGCATCTCACATTTAATTACCACTGGCATACAACCCAATCTAGCAGACAAAGATCTAAAAGCACCTATGACTGGTTCCCATGGCCGACAGCACTTTGCTTACTGTTTAGTCCAAAACACAAACAGGTCCTGATAACCTTTTCAGCTGTACTGCACAACCTGGGCGCTTTGCTGCGCTCACCCACAGGGGCCCGTTTCACACAATGACTCTTTCAGACTCGAGCAGGAGGCAAAGACTGACGAACAAACTCACATGCCTTTGAAGGCGTCTGCACACTTCCCCCTTCCATTTGGAGAACCACAGCCTAAGAGAAACAGGAAACTTGTAGAGTGATTAAGGCTCAGATAGCCTTGTGCTTCCTTCTTAGCCAGACTGCACAAAAACAAGGCCGAGTTGTGGGGGGAACGAGATCAATGGAAGTGGTGTGCGCTCCAAATGAATGACGCACACTCATCGTTTAGCGATGGGAAGGAGCGCGGTAAAGACGCTATTTGGATATTAAATTTAATCTGTTTCAAACAAACAAATCAATAGCAGCTCAGCTTAAGTACTGTAAAACTAGGGAATGATGCAGCAAATTAATCTGCGCACAAACACACACAGCAGGCTGTTTTATTAGTTTTACACCACATGGGCACAAATATCATCTGGACTCCACATCAGAAGGCAGAGTAAGCGTTTCATCTGATTAAGAGTTTTACACGGTGTCATAAAGAAATCCTGCTTCCTTTCTTTTCTTAATTGTCATTTTTAAAAACATGCATTGAGAAAAATGGCATTTTCTTTGTTCTTCCTCTTCAATATTCACAAAAGCAGACACACAACAACCTCCATCATCCAGCTCGTGCGCTCTGTGGTGACCAACCCTGCCAAGCTATTCTATTAACAAGGACATACATGGAGGTCATTGAAACCCTGGCACTCTGGAATTCACTCATTCATTCAGTGGATGACTGTAGCAGAGCCTCTGAATAAGCTGAATGTCATTTATTTTTTGTTGTCTGCCTCGTGTGACGTCACTCGCTGCTCATTCCCTTCAGCTTTGCTTCTTTCGTCCTTTTCAGCCTTTTTCCACCTGCACAGAGGCGTCTGCTATACCAAGTAATGCAAAAGATATACAAATCACACATAAATACCACCGATTTGCAAAAGGGTGCTGAATGAACATAAGATTCAAATGATTTTTAACTTTAACAAATATATATTTGTAAATGTCAGATCTGCAGGTCCTCAATAGGGCACTTTGTTGTGCAGGGTTCAGTCAGTGCAGCAGCTCCTTGCTGGCTGGCTGCTGTTGTCCTCTGTGTGACGCCCAGTGAGACGGCTCTGTTTGATCTGCCTGCTGGCTCCCATTGTACTGCCACTGTTCTCTCCCTCTCTGAATTCAATTTCTGAAAAGCTTGGATTAGATCACTGCCATTGTTTAGCAAATGAAAGTCCCCTTTTCACATTACACGATTCAATTCCAAAATAAGGCTTTAGCCCTGAGGTGCTGGACTAGCATTAGCTGAACCTAAGGGGATCAGAAATACATCAATGGGATGATTACTCCATTTTCCCCGCAGCGCTACACCTACAGAGAAGCATTCAGGTCTGCATCAAGGGTGGTAACGCAGCACAGCAACTGTTCCCATGGCAATGGCCAGAACGTATGACATGGAAAGCAATGCATGCATTGTGAAAAGGATTACAATGCACAGGTGAGCGGTCTGCAGCCGGCTCTCTTTTGGTGGTGATAAAATGCAAATACACTGTTGAATGTCATTTGTAAAGATGTTACCACTCAGTGAACCGCTTTCAAGGAGAGTTCATCAGAGTTCTGCAGGTCGAGTGGTGAGACAGGAGGCCACAGCAGCTGAGAAAGACATTTCATTTTTTCCTTCCTGTCTCAGTGCGATTTCAGGTTCTGGGCATTCAGACTCCTACTCTCTGGACTCTGCAGCAGAGCAGGCTGCAGACACAGAGAGAGAGATTACAGGAAACCAGAAGGAAACTGGGGATCATGTGGTGCTAACCAACAGGAGGGAGAACAAGTGGTAACGGATGCTTAAAGCGTGACGAAGAGGAAAGATAGTAAGCTTCAGTGTGCTTTTTGGCCCTCTTGTTTCTTCCTCCTCCTTCTCTTCCCTCTTTATCCCTTACCCCTTATCCTGGGCCCCTCTGTGGAGTCAGAGGGGGGTTGGGCATTCGGAGAGGAGGGAGAAACTATTCCAGAAATGTCCTGTTCCTCCCGCCGAAGATGGCGCTTTGTTTAGTTTAAGCAGTGATGCTGGCGGAGCTGCATTTCCGACGTGCTCCTCGGGAGCAGCTGCTAGGCACTAAATGAACTGTAAGAACGGCTTTTGATTGACATTTTAAGCACTTCTGCTTTTAAAATAGCCGAAATAAATCCAGAAGGATCAGAAAACCTTAGATTTCGTGTTTTTCTTCTAATATGGAGCCTATGGGCCCAACTGACACTTTCCAGAAAGCCTATATTAAGGTGTGACATTCAGGAAAGGGCTTCAACACAAAGCACTTTCTGTTTGTAGATCGTCAGGTACGTCATCAGCTAGCAGGCAAAAAAAAGGCAATAAAACTCTGGAGTTAGGGGAGAAAATCTTTAGAAGGCAAAGCCCACGAGTTTGGAAAGAAGCACATTTTACAAGTAGTACACAGATTCACACAAATCGGCTGCAATAACGTTTGGCCCACAGCAGCAACAGCTGACTGCTGCCAACAGGCTCTCCAGCTTTATTTTAGGCTCAGTGGATGGTAAGTCAGCAGATGCTTGTTTATTTAATCCCAGCGCACACAGCTGCTTGATGAAGGGTGTGAGTCATGTTTAATCTTGGATGTTATCTAGGAGTTCAGGACAGCGTGACGCATCGATGAGCACATTGAGGGTGGGTCTGGGTGGGCAAACACACGCAGCCTTCTCCAGCCAGTGAGATCATACCTCTTATCACTTTGCCTTTCTTCGTGGAGCCAGTGATGTAACAACTAAGCCAAAACACAAGTCAAAGTAACAGAAGACGACAACACACAAAGTGGTCCTTTCTACCAGCCACTCCCACAAACTCAAGTTTTCCTTGCTAGCAAAAGAATTCCAAGACACAGCAAGTTGACCAAACCGATATTTAGAACAAAACACACAGAGGAATGCAGGCAGCGGTACCCAGGACAACCGGCACAAACTGGCTCCAAGTGTGTGACATGGAGGGAGTGCACACTAGTTTCCGTTAAATCAAAGAGAGCAAGTCATCTTTTATAGCCTGGAAAGCCCAGGTGAGCTGCATCAGCTGATGACCTTCTCATGTCAGCCAATTACCAGCAGGAGTAGGCCAGGACTTCCTTGGGGACACTGGAAGGGCCATGACAAGCAGCCAACTCGTCTTGAACGCGCTGAGGTCACACCGCTCATCGCTTCCTCATCGACGTTTTTTCCTATTGGATGGTTCAACATTACTTCCCTTGCCAGGCGTCAGCGGGGATATTAGCAAAGTGTCATGTTTCTTTGTGTATTATTGTACAACGCCAGCTCATGGTTGGCTCTCAGATGCTACACAGCCACCCCTCACTAGCCTGGGCTGCACCCCAGGAGATCGAATCAAGTAAGGTGGAAATTACTTTTCAACATCCTTCATTTCCAACATCAAAGCACTGCAGAACCACGCTGGGTTGTGAGGCTTTCATCCACCTTAAAGTGGGGATAACACTCAGTTGAGACCTCTTTGAAATCTACATGAAGTGCATAGCTGGTGCTGTGCAGTGTAATATCCTCCTCTTGTAAATATGGTTTTTAATCCCAACAATCTCCATACCCTCATGATCACAAATAAATAAATAAAATTAAAAGTTAGAAGGCATTTAAAGATCTCCACGAAGCCTCTCACTCTAGCAGACCTGCACACCTGAAACTATAACATGAAGTCGAGTCTGTGTGCAGTTTTATCCACAAAAATCCACTCAAACGTTTAAAATGCATTTTCTTTACTTAAGAATCTGATTAATGGTTTCAAATCATCTAAAGTCACACGCAGTATCCGTAGAGACAACGTTCAACTTCATCCATCCATCGCCTGTTGTGTGTCATATTTAAATCACTAAGCCAGTCAGGAACCTGGTAATGTCGCCCAACAGATCTCAGCAGTGATGACAAGGATTCCTGAACGTTTCATTGCCATCTGAGCTCTTAAAGATGGCTGTACTTTTAACTGGGACGCAAGGTATCCTTTTATCCACTGCAGTCCAATAACATTTTACAACCTGGCACATAAAAGAGTTGCTCAATGTGCAACAACACCTTTCTCTCACTCACAGAAAGGCTCTCATCATTATCTAAGACAGACATTCCTTTTCTAGAGCAGCGGTGTGATATCACAGCTTCTACAGTGAGCAGCTGAGGACAATGATCCTGTTCATGCTGGGCCCAGTCCTCCCAATCTCTGCTCACCGCCTAATTTTAGTAACGTGGCGGCCCTCGCCTTCCCCTCCCCGCACTTCACATTCTAAATAGGTTGGGCTGCTCAGCGAGTTCAAGCCACACTTGACCGAATAAGGAACTGACGAAGTAGCGAGCTCTGGAGCTCGGCTGCTTCGACACACTGCAGGAATGTCCGTTTGAGGGTGGGCAGCCCTGCTAGCGTCATGGCAGCGCCTCTCCCTGTTTGCTGGACACACACTCACACACATATAGGCCAAGGTAGGATTAAAAGAAGCTGGACCCAAAAACTGCCCGCTGTTTGTCAGCTTACGCTGGCATTGAATGATTAAGCTAAACAGAGTCAGGCTGGAATTCATGAGACACACTGTCAGACATGGCAGGGTGAGGGTCAGCTAAAGAACCACAGCCAATTTTAGTATTTAACAATGTAAAATAACTGAAAATACAGAAGTTCTGCTGTAGCATTTTCTCCAGAAACTTTCCTAGTTGTACATGAACTGACTCTGTATATGTCACCGCCTTATTCATAAGCTGACTTCTATGAATAAGACACCAAAAGGAATAAAAACAATAATATGTTCTTATTTTATTTGGAAAGGATCTAATTTTTATCAAGTTTTATTTAAGAATAAAATAAAAATCTGTTTTAAAAACTTTTACACACAAACTATCCAGTGTTTGGACTTCTGAGACATTTTATAGACCAAGCTGATCATAAAGAAGATATAAAAACATAAAGTAGATTATGGATAACAAAAAAAAAAAACAACAACAAAAAAAACAAAACAGCATTTTTATGTTAATACCAAGCAGCCTGTCAAGTCTGCCCAAATAAATCAATCTGAATTCAGCAGCCGTTTGATGAAAATCAGAAAAAGTAAGAAATGAAGAAGAGCAATAGTTCAACATGTGAAGTAAGTTTTAGGTACTTAAAAGGGTTCCTGGCAAACTGACCAAATCAACCGGTCAGATTTGACCTCCTGGTTGAATCACTCCAACCTGAGACACTGTGGGTGCCCGAGCGCGCAGGGGAGTCGGATTCGGCTGGGACATGGAAACATCGCAACATCCTCTCTGTGGCTGTGACTCAGGCTGACATCACTCAGGGGAAAACTTAAGACTTCCACTGAGACACAGGCCTACTGTTCACAGTCAGATTCAGTGGAAAGTTGTGGAAAGCTGACGTCTAAATGAGGCTTACTCTTGCTGTGGCAATGATGTAAGTTTACTGAATAACCAGAGGAGATAAGCAGCAGCCAGGTCAGGTTTCTCCAGGCCCAGGGTGAGTGGAAGTGATGAGTAATGCAGATCCAAAATGAAGGCAGAGCAGACAGTAAATGTGGGAGACGAGCATGAACCGACTGACTCCTCGCTCTGCTGTTTTTTTTCCAAGTATCTAATACAAACAATAAGCTGCATACTCAGGTTGGCCCCGACCCCACCTCTGCAAAAATTTCACTGACCATAAAGGGAGACGCGCTCTTACTCGCAAACACAAAAGCCAAATGTTTGCGTTGTTCCTGCCCGTTTCTCCTCACACTTTCCTTTGAAATGACACAAAACTGGTTCCTGAAAAAGCCTTTAACAGTAAACTTGAAGTCTGCCTGCACAGTGATGTAATTAAAGCAACCCCGAACCCTGTAGTGATTTCTTCAGGACAAAAGCCCTGTCTAGACAGCTATGACCCTTTGGCATCAACACATCCTTAGTGTGCCATTACCACACATGCCAGATACATATATGGCAGCAGAAGCCCAGACCGTGGCTACACAAACACCAGCCACATCATCAGGATAGACTCTGACCCACCGGCGAGCTGCATTTCAGTGCCTGTCTGGTGCATGATCAACAGTTTTTGTTTTACACCATCATAAAAATCTAACATGCAAAACACTCATGGACAAGCCTGACTTTGCATTTCCACATATACAAATGTTTGCCGCAAGCAAAGCATCAAGTCAGCAATAAGCATGCACCTTCATCAATGATTGGGATTACAGTCAGTACTGATGTAGTGCATGTAGTTTAACCTCTGAAAATAAAGGTAATAGAGGAGCTACAGCCAGAGGCTGCGGCAGGTACAGCCTTAACAATAATAGTATAACACATGACTCAGTGATTGGATCCATTCCGTGCTGCTCTGGACTGACCTCATTTCCGGTCATTGAAAAATGCTTTATTAACCATCGGCTTCCTGACTGAACAGCACAGAAATGAGACCAGCTCTTCCGCCCCTCAATGAGATGACTCAAGCTTTTAAATTTGAACATCATTTACATAAGAGCCATTTATTTAGGTACAACTAGGGCCGTGTTGCTTAAGTACATGTTATAGTCCACTGGCAAGAACATAAATTAACTTCTGAGTGGTTCCAAAGCCCCAGTTCAGATTGGTGTAATAACACACTGCCAGATCGATTAGGCCAGTGGCCAGAGAGTCAGTCAACCAGACAGTTACAAAGAAGAAGTTGTGACAGGCCAGGTGCTGCAAAAGCAAGTCCATGGTGCAGAAACGAGGACACACAGCACAAGCTCAGCAAGCTCCACACCACTAACAAGCCATTAATCTCTGTCCTCTAACTCAAGATGCTGACTGCAGCGTTACTCACAAAAAATAAAGCGCTCTATTGATTTTCCTATAAAGAAACAGCACTTAGCTCCCTAGAATACCACCCGAGGGACAAAGGAACGGTTTATTTTATGCTGAAAAGAAAAACAATAAATGGAACCTCGCTGCTAAGGGTAGCGATACTAAACCTTTCAAACTACCGACATTTTAACGGTTACAGCTTTTGGGTGAGCAGTGCATTGTTACGAGCCGCAGTATATAAGCCATGCATCTGACCGTCACATGCTCCAACTGATTGCACAACATGATGAGCCGATCTTGGCCAGGCCTGCAAACAGCTCAGAGTGTAACGCGTTAAGATGAAGTTAAACCCGAGCTGTCATTGTTCTCTTTTACAGACCGAGCTAACAACGTTTTAGCCTCCTTGACCGCACAGAAGCGCTGCATAGCTGTGAACTCCTCTCTGGGCTTTGTAGGCCTTCATCTCCACTGTAAACAGTCTGCCACCCAGACCTAAAAGCACTTCTTGAACATGTTTTCAACCTCTGCTGGCCTGAGAGCTGGAAGCAGCATAAGGCTTTGCGACCGGTCGTGTGACCCTGGCACAGTCTCAGCCAGCAGACGCACAAATGCGAGTGGAGATAAAGGCTGTTTGTTTCCTTTGGCTCATCTATATTCCACTCACTGTCATCCACCCATGATCATATGCTGGTGCAGAATGACTCATTTGCATGCATGTCCCAAATTAATTCAGAGAATCTTCGTAAGGAAAATTGAATAAAACATACAGAATCATTTGAGTGCAAGTTATGAACACAAAAACAACAATGAAGAATGTAAAGAACCAGCATGGCTGTGCTCCCATCTTATGCACAGCTTTGCATTTACATGTTGTTGCTGCATCCTGTCACCAGGTGGCAGTACCAAAAACATGTGGAATAACCATAAACAGAATAAGGTTAGAGGAGAGTCGCCTTCTACCGTGATAGCCCCCAAAACCAGCAGAAGGGTTGGAGCTGAATGCCATCAGGGCGGGAAAGCTGATCGTCAGAGAAGGAGATGAAGTTGGCGAGGAAATAATGTGAGAACCGTTGAAGAGCAGAATGATTGTGTTAAATGTGAGGATTTAGAGGTTGCAAGTGTGAATCTTTCAGGTTACATTTGTAGCCCGAGCCCGACTGACCAATCACATTTAAGCAGAGGTTAGTTTTATTCACAGAAAAGCCCAACAGTTGGCGTGACCATGGAAAGGGGACCGACAGGAGACAGCACCATTACCACAAAACACTGATCTGCAATGCTCTGCACTTAGGTCAAAGCAGTCTAATGTGCTCCCAAGTCTGGATGATGTCGTGATTAAGAGGAACAATTTCAAATAAATACAAATACAAAAGATAGATACAAGCTTTATTCTCCCATTTAATTACGACATCTCATTTAGTATTCTAATGTGTTGGGTGGATGCTAGGAAGTCACCCTCCACAGCCCAACAGCTACTTGTGATCAAAAACAATATCTAACCTGCTGCGCTGTGATGAGGTCAAGGGTCGATCCTCCCACTTACAAAGTCATCACATTGTGCTGATGTGACAGAGCAATAAACGGAGACAACACGAGCTTCACCTCCCCACCCTCGATGAGCCCACTCCAAGTGTTCCCATAGCAGTTTGACAACTGTTGCTATAAACACTGGTGGTAAAAAGCTGCAAGATAATCGAACAGTCTCTGAACTGGGTGAGCCAGCTACTTTTAATGAGTAAACAGTGTTGACGCCTCTCAATCTATAGACATGGACACTGTGGCAACTGATATTACGGAAGCATAATTAGTCAGCTTTGATATGTGGCAGAGGCCTAACAGATCTGACAGCTGTGTGTGGAGAGCACACACACACACACACACACACTTTGTTATCAGCTGTTCCCAGAGGCCCAGCTAACAGCAATGTGCCTATGGCAACCTGCATGCCAGCCATTGTCTCCCATGGCTGTGTTTAATGCAACACAGTGAAAACGGCTGCATGAATAATAGATGTGTACAAGTCAAACTCTGGTACATGCAACACGGAGCCATGTGAGAGGGAGTGAAGGGAAACGCTAGCACACTTCCACGCAGACGTGTCCAGAAGATACACAATGAAGAAACTTCTGGCTGCGCGGGCTAGAAAGGGAGGGGTTGGGAGGGAAGAGCCGGCCACAAGTGCAAACCTTCCAGGCCTCGGGATGATGTAACCTCTCCTGTAGGCAGTGAAATGCAGTAGTAGAAGCAGCACTGGACGGTTTGTTCCTGTAGTTTTACGCTGAGGAGACCTCCTCTTTAAACTCAGAGTCTACAAAAGCACCACAAACAGGACGGAGGCGGGGTTTGTACTGCATCCAACTGATATGATGTAATGGAGGTGGTTCTCCTAGATAGGGATCCCTTTATAAATTGGGCTTATCGAGGGTAATTGCTCTCATATGTAGCATGTATCAGTGTTTTCAAAGCCGCAATCATCCACTGTTACTGTTATGAGCCTGCCGTTTTGGTCAGTGACACCCTAACGTACCAACACCCATAAACTCCACCACCTAATTCGCTACCCCACAGCCTCCTCCCACTACCCCAGCCCCCTTCAGTCCCAGTGTGCTTCTCCCTCTATTCTTCCTGGTGCCATTTTCCCGCTCTGGGAAGCATCAGGCTCAAAGAAAGAAAGAAAAAAAAAACAAAAAAAAAAAAACAGGCATCCACCGCCACCACCTCCACCAGGGTCTCCACTGAGCAGGAGATCATCCATTAAGCTACCCAACTGCCCGCTTTAAACAATTTTAATGAAAATGCACCAACAGCATTGTCTGCCACACACTTTCTTTTGTGTGTGAAACAAAGCTGGAAAACTGGTGAAGCAGTTTGTCCTTCAGGCTCTTTGTTGCTTTGGTGAACCAAACATCAAACACCCTGCACTCTTATTTAAAGCTGAACCAGGGTCAGTTCTCATACCATCTACCACTTAGTGCCCCAAACACGAAAATGCAGCTGCAGCATGTATCCCACTGTCGGGTGGACTCTTGTGAAGCACAGCTGCCGGGCTTTTGTTGCAGAATTAGCGCCCAGTTTTCAGCACGGCAGGTTGATCTGCACCCACGCTGAGGGGTGGAGAGGTGGGAGATGGCCGTATCCGCCCTGCTGGTGACACTGCGGGCTCCACATGGCCACAATGGCAAAGAGGTTTATGGATGTAAATGAACATGTAGCTCCGAGCCTCTCAAACACACGCCTCCATACAGCCGTCCTGCGTGGAGACACTATATGTGCAAATCTCTAACATTACTCGCTTTCGAGGCAGAAATAAAGCGCGTGAGAGCACAATGCGCAGATGTGGGTTAAGCCAAGTGAGAGAGAGAAAAACTTATCCTGCGGTCTTACCTTCACAAACAGCTCGATAACGGGCTCATTATCCGCCTTCACTCCGTTCTGCGGGACCGACAGCGACATGGTAGCTGCTGCTCTGAAGTTTCTCCTCACAAAGATGAGTTTTCCCCGCTACCACGCCCGACTTAGCTCTTATCCGCCTCCCCCCTTTTTTGCGCACTCAATCCCGAAGACGCCTTTTTCTTCCCTCCAGGTTCTGCAGAGCAAAGCGGACCAGAGCAGCGGCGCCTTCCAGACAACAGAAATGTTTCCAGGCTACACACGTACGGCTGACCCGTCACAGGATCTATCTGCTGGGTGGGTGGTGATGGTGACGAGGACGGCGTGAAGAAGCTACGGGAATATTTAAAGCGTGACGTCATCAGCGGGGAGGGTTGGAGGTGGAGGGAGTCCGGTCGCTAAGGATCCCAGTAAAACGCAGGGGCGTTTCCAGGACTTTCATAGGGGTGGCACAGGCACCATAAAAAAGTAGTATCATTGTTTGTTTGTTTTTAACATTCAGTAAGTCAGTTGAAATAATAGTTATATCTATCTATCTATCTATCTATCTATCTATTACAGAAAAGGATTAGGGCCACTGGGGAAAAAAAAGTGGGCACGTCTTTTTTCTTCTTCTTTTCCTAAATTCTGAGAAAAAAGTCAGAATCCTTTCCTTTGTTGTAAATATACATTTAAATACATTTTTTAAATTTTTAAATATTTTCCTTTTTAAAAAATTATATAATAATAAAATAATTTAATTTAATAATTTTTCCTTTATTTTAATTTCAGCTTACTTTTTATCTTATTTAAATATTTGGGTCTATTCTGTTTTATTGTAAGCTGCAGGCATTGCTGCTTGAAAGAAGGCATTAAGTTTTAGAGAAATCAGTCAAATTCAAAGTTCTGCTGCTGACTCGAGAAGCAGTTTTTCTATACAGAAACTGCTTTTATGAACAGGTCGTTCAATAAAGGACTCTTCACTGATGTTGAGTTATCAGAGTTCTGGGTGAGGAAAAACTAAACCTTGGACTTAATCTTAATGATATTTTTAAAAAATCAAGCAGAACCTAGAGTCA